>NC_091258.1:8775000-10025000 GCF_042477335.2 Ovis canadensis | reverse complement strand
GGGAAAACCATAGATCCTTTGATCCACGCGGCGGACTGCGTGACACTGCTGCTACCGCTCTGGAGGAAAGCGCAAGTGCATGCCCGCATTCGAGACGAGGACTGACTCCCCTGGGGAGACTCCAGAAGTACCCCAAGATCCATGTCAGCACTGGAGAGGAATCCTCAGGTTCCGGCCCCGACTCCACGCAAGGTCTTAGGCCCCGGCATCGACGGGAGAGGAATCCCGAGAGGCCCCCGAGGAACTCGCATGGGGACTGGCCTTTCCTGAGGCCACCAGAGCGGTTCCCTGAGGTCCCCGTCGTAAGTCGAGAGCACCTGACGCAACTCGAGAAAATCCAGCCGGTTTTGCCCTCCAGGCGAGATGAGGCCCATTTCCGGTGAGGCTTCTCGAGGCCAATCACATCTAACCACTGGAACTTCCAAATGGTCCTTCACACCATTGCTGCAACTCAAGAAGTTCCCCGACATACCCGTCTCCACTCGAGAGGAAGCACGTGGGGTCCCGCACACATCCAGGGGAGCCCCGTTTCCGCCTCCTAGCTCGAGATGAGGGATCCTTTCCCTGTTTCGTAGGGAAAGAATTCCCGGCGTTCCCGTCGCATCTCAAGAGGAGGCGCTCTCCACAGGAAAGGCGAGAGGAACTCCAGGGTCGTGACACCATTCCAAGAGTCCCCCAGATGTGTCAGTCCATTCCAGAGGAACCTGTTTTCCCTGCACTGCCTTGACGTTCAAGCCGAGGATCGATTCCCACCACGTGTGCACGTGGGACAGCCCTGTGGGAAAGCCTCGTGGGAAAGCCTCGTGGGAAAGACTCGAGGGAAAACCATAGATCCTTTGATCCACGCGGCGGACTGCGTGACACTGCTGCTACCGCTCTGGAGGAAAGCGCAATGCATGCCCGCATTCGAGACGAGGACTGACTCCCCTGGGGAGACTCCAGACGTACCCCAAGATCCATGTCAGCACTGGAGAGGAATCCTCAGGTTCCGGCCCCGACTCCACACAAGGTCTTAGGCCCCAGCATCGACGGGAGAGGAATCCCGAGAGGCCCCCGAGGAACTCGCATGGGGACTGGCCTTTCCTGAGGCCACGAGAGCGGTTCCCTGAGGTCCCCGTCGTAAGTCGAGAGCACCTGCCGCAACTCGAGAAAATCCAGGAGGTTTTGCCCTCCAGGCGAGATGAGGCCCATTTCCGCTGAGGCTTCTCGAGGCCAATCACATCTAACCACTGGAACTTCCAAAGGGTCCTTCACACCCTTGCTGCAACTCAAAAAGTTCCCCGACATACCCGTCTCCACTCGAGAGGAAGCACGTGGTGTCCCGCACACATCCAGGGTAGCCCCGTTTCCGCCTCCTTGCTCGAGATGAGGGATCCTTTCACTGTTTCGTAGGGAAAGAATTCCCGGCGTTCCCGTCGCATCTCAAGAGGAGGCGCTCTCCACAGGAAAGGCGATAGGAACTCCAGGGTCCTGCCACCATTCCAAGAGTCCCCCAGATGTGTCAGTCCATTCCAGAGGAACCTGTTTTCCCTGCACTGCCTTGACGTTCAAGCCGAGGATCGACTCCCACCACGTGTGCACGTGGGACAGCCCTGTGGGAAGCCTCGTGGGAAAGCCTCGTGGGAAAGACTCGAGGGAAAACCATAGATCCTTTGATCCACGCGGCGGACTGCGTGACACTGCTGCTACCGCTCTGGAGGAAAGCGCAAGTGCATGCCCGCATTCGAGACGAGGACTGACTCCCCTGGGGAGACTACAGAAGTACCCCAAGATCCATGTCAGCACTGGAGAGGAATCCTCAGGTTCCGGCCCCGACTCCACACAAGGTCTTAGGCCGCAGCATCGACGGGAGAGGAATCCCGAGAGGCCCCCGAGGAACTCGCATGGGGACTGGCCTTTCCTGAGGCCACCAGAGCGGGTCCCTGAGGTCCCCGTCGTAAGTCGAGAGCACCTGCCGCAACTCGAGAAAATCCAGGAGGTTTTGCCCTCCAGGCGAGATGAGGCCCATTTCCGCTGAGGCTTCTCGAGGCCAATCACATCTAACCCCTGGAACTTCCAAAGGGTCCTTCACACCCTTGCTGCAACTCAAAAAGTTCCCCGACATACCCGTCTCCACTCGAGAGGAAGCACGTGGTGTCCCGCACACATCCAGGGTAGCCCCGTTTCCGCCTCCTTGCTCGAGATGAGGGATCCTTTCACTGTTTCGTAGGGAAAGAATTCCCGGCGTTCCCGTCGCATCTCAAGAGGAGGCGCTCTCCACAGGAAAGGCGATAGGAACTCCAGGGTCCTGCCACCATTCCAAGAGTCCCCCAGATGTGTCAGTCCATTCTAGAGGAACCTGTTTTCCCTGCACTGCCTTGACGTTCAAGCCGAGGATCGACTCCCACCACGTGTGCACGTGGGACAGCCCTGTGGGAAAGCCTCGTGGGAAAGCCTCGTGGGAAAGACTCGAGGGAAAACCATAGATCCTTTGATCCACGCGGCGGACTGCGTGACACTGCTGCTACCGCTCTGGAGGAAAGCGCAAGTGCATGCCCGCATTCGAGACGAGGACTGACTCCCCTGGGGAGACTACAGAAGTACCCCAAGATCCATGTCAGCACTGGAGAGGAATCCTCAGGTTCCGGCCCCGACTCCACACAAGGTCTTAGGCCGCAGCATCGACGGGAGAGGAATCCCGAGAGGCCCCCGAGGAACTCGCATGGGGACTGGCCTTTCCTGAGGCCACCAGAGCGGGTCCCTGAGGTCCCCGTCGTAAGTCGAGAGCACCTGCCGCAACTCGAGAAAATCCAGGAGGTTTTGCCCTCCAGGCGAGATGAGGCCCATTTCCGCTGAGGCTTCTCGAGGCCAATCACATTTAACCACTGGAACTTCCAAAGGGTCCTTCACACCATTGCTGCAACTCAAGAAGTTCCCCGACATACCCGTCTCCACTCGAGAGGAAGCACGTGGGGTCCCGCACACATCCAGGGGAGCCCCGTTTCCGCCTCCTAGCTCGAGATGAGGGATCCTTTCCCTGTTTCGTAGGGAAAGAATTCCCGGCGTTCCCGTCGCATCTCAAGAGGAGGCGCTCTCCACAGGAAAGGCGAGAGGAACTCCAGGGTCGTGCCACCATTCCAAGAGTCCCCCAGATGTGTCAGTCCATTCCAGAGGAACCTGTTTTCCCTGCACTGCCTTGACATTCAAGCCGAGGATCGACTCCCACCACGTGTGCACGTGGGACAGCCCTGTGGGAAAGCCTCGTGGGAAAGCCTCGTGGGAAAGACTCGAGGGAAAACCATAGATCCTTTGATCCACGCGGCGGACTGCGTGACACTGCTGCTACCGCACTGGAGGAAAGCGCAAGTGCATGCCCGCATTCGAGACCAGGACTGACTCCCCTGGGGAGACTCCAGAAGTACCCCAAGATCCATGTCAGCACTGGAGAGGAATCCTCAGGTTCCGGCCACGACTCCACACAAGGTCTTAGGCCCCGGCATCGACGGGAGAGAAATCCCGAGAGGGCCCCGAGGAACTCGCATGGGGACTGGCCTTTCCTGAGGCCACCAGAGCGGGTCCCTGAGGTCCCCGTCGTAAGTCGAGAACACCTGCCGCAACTCGAGAAAATCCAGGAGGTTTTGCCCTCCAGGCGAGATGAGGCCCATTTCCGCTGAGGCTTCTCGAGGCCAATCACATCTAACCACTGGAACTTCCAAAGGGTCCTTCACACCCTTGCTGCAACTCAAGAAGTTCCCCGACATACCCGTCTGCACTCGAGAGGAAGCACGTGGTGTCCCGCACACATCCAGGGGAGCCCCGTTTCCGCCTCCTAGCTCGAGATGAGGGATCCTTTCCCTGTTTCATAGGGAAAGAATTCCCGGCGTTCCCGTCGCATCTCAAGAGGAGGCGCTCTCCACAGGAAAGGCGAGAGGAACTCCAGGGTCGTGCCACCATTCCAAGAGTCCCCCAGATGTGTCAGTCCATTCCAGAGGAACCTGTTTTCCCTGCACTGCCTTGACGTTCAAGCCGAGGATCGACTCCCACCACGTGTGCACGTGGGACAGCCCTGTGGGAAAGCCTCGTGGGAAAGCCTCGTGGGAAAGACTCGAGGGAAAACCATAGATCCTTTGATCCACGCGGCGGACTGCGTGACACTGCTGCTACCGCTCTGGAGGAAAGCGCAAGTGCATGCCCGCATTCGAGACGAGGACTGACTCCCCTGGGGAGACTCCAGAAGTACCCCAAGATCCATGTCAGCACTGGAGAGGAATCCTCAGGTTTCGGCCCCGACTCCACACAAGGTCTTAGGCCCCAGCATCGACGGGAGAGGAATCCCGAGAGGCCCCCGAGGAACTCGCATGGGGACTGGCCTTTCCTGAGGCCACCAGAGCGGGTCCCTGAGGTCCCCGTCGTAAGTCGAGAGCACCTGCCGCAACTCGAGAAAATCGAGGAGGTTTTGCCCTCCAGGCGAGATGAGGCTCATTTCCGCTGAGGCTTCTCGAGGCTAATCACGTCTAGCCACTGGAACTTCCAAAGGGTCCTTCACACCCTTGCTGCAACTCAAGAAGTTCCCCGACATACCCGTCTCCACTCGAGAGGAAGCACGTGGGTCCCGCACACATCCAGGGGAGCCCCGTTTCCGACTCCTAGCTCGAGATGAGGGATCCTTTCCCTGTTTCTTAGGGAAAGAATTCCCGGCGTTCCCGTCGCATCTCAAGAGGAGGCGCTCTCCACAGGAAAGGCGACAGGAACTCCAGGGTCGTGTCACCATTCCAAGAGTCACCCAGATGTGTCAGTCCATTCCAGAGGAACCTGTTTTCCCTGCACTGCCTTGACGTTCAAGCCGCGGATCGACTCCCACCACGTGTGCACGTGGGACAGCCCTGTTTGAAAGCCTCGTGGGAAAGCCTCGTGGGAAAGACTCGAGGGAAAACCATAGATCTTTTGATCCACGCGGCGGACTGCGTGACACTGCTGCTACCGCTCTGGAGGAAAGCGCAAGTGCATGTCCGCATTCGAGACGAGGACTGACTCCCCTGGGGAGACTCCAGAAGTACCCCAAGATCCATGTCAGCACTGGAGAGGAATCCTCAGGTTCTGGCCCCGACTCCACACAAGGTCTTAGGCCCCGGCATCGACGGGAGAGGAATCCCGAGACGCCCCCGAGGAACTCGCATGGGGACTGGCCTTTCCTGAGCCCACCAGAGCGGGTCCCTGAGGTCCCCGTCGTAACTCGAGAGCACCTGCCGCAACTAGAGAAAATCCAGGAGGTTTTGCCCTCCAGGCGAGATGAGGCCCAATTCCGCTGAGGCTTCTCGAGGCCAATCACATCTAACCACTGGAACTTCCAAAGGGTCCTTCACACCCTTGCTGCAACTCAAGAAGTTCCCCGACATACCCGTCTGCACTCGAGAGGAAGCACGTGGTGTCCCGCACACATCCAGGGGAGCCCCGTTTCCGCCTCCTAGCTCGAGATGAGGGATCCTTTCCCTGTTTCGTAGGGAAAGAATTCCCGGCGTTCCCGTCGCATCTCAAGAGGAGGCGATCTCCACAGGAAAGGCGAGAGGAACTCCAGGGTCGTGCCACCATTCTAAGAGTCCCCCAGATGTGTCAGTCCATTCCAGAGGAACCTGTTTTCCCTGAACTGCCTTGACGTTCAAGCCGAGGATCGACTCCCACCACGTGTGCACATGGGACAGCCCTGTGGGAAAGCCTCGTGGGAAAGCCTCGTGGGAAAGACTCGAGGGAAAACCATAGATCCTTTGATCCACGCGGCGGATTGCGTGACACTGCTGCTACCGCTCTGGAGGAAAGGGCAAGTGCATGCCCGCATTCGAGACGAGGACTGACGCCCCTGGGGAGACTCCAGAAGTACCCCAAGATCCATGTCAGCACTGGAGAGGAATCCTCAGGTTCCGGCCCCGACTCCACACAAGGTCTTAGGCCCCGGCATCTACGGGAGAGGAATCCCGAGACGTCCCCGAGGAACTCGCATGGGGACTGGCCTTTCCTGAGGCCACCAGAGCGGGTCCCTGAGGTCCCCGTCGTAAGTCAAGAGCACCTGCCGCAACTCGAGAAAATCCAGGAGGTTTTGCCCTCCAGGCGAGATGAGGCCCATTTCTGCTGAGGCTTCTCGAGGCCAATCACATCTAACCACTGGAACTTCTAAAGGGTCCTTCACACCATTGCTGCAACTCAAGAAGTTCCCCGACATACCCGTCTCCACTCGAGAGGAAGCACGTGGGGTCCCTCACACATCCAGGGGAGCCCCGTTTCCGCCTCCTAGCTCGAGATGAGGGATCCTTCACTTTTTCGTAGGGAAAGAATTCCCGGCGTTCCAGTCGCATCTCAAGAGGAGGCGCTGTCCACAGGAAAGGCGAGAGGAACTCCAGGGTCGTGACACCATTCCAAGAGACCCCCAGATGTGTCAGTCCATTCCAGAGGAACCTGTTTTCCCTGCACTGCCTTGACGTTCAAGCCGAGGATCGACTCCCACCACGTGTGCACGTGGGACAGCCCTGTGGGAAAGCCTCGTGGGAAAGCCTCGTGGGAAAGACTCGAGGGAAAACCATAGATCTTTTGATCCACGCGGCGAACTGCGTGACACTGCTGATACCGCTCTGGAGGAAAGCGCAAGTGCATGCCCGCATTCGAGACGAGGACTGACTCCCCTGGGGAGACTCCAGAAGTACCCCAAGATCCATGTCAGCACTGGAGAGGAATCCTCAGGTTCCGGCCCCGACTCCACACAAGGTCTTAGGCCCCGGCATCGACGGGAGAGGAATCCCGAGAGGCCCCCGAGGAACTCGCATGGGGACTGGCCTATCCTGAGGCCAACAGAGCGGGTCCCTGAGGTCCCCGTCGTAAGTCGAGAGCACCTGCTGCAACTCGAGAAAATCCAGGAGGTTTTGCCCTCCAGGCGAGATGAGGCCCATTTCCGCTGAGGCTTCTCGAGGCTAATCACGTCTAACCACTGGAACTTCCAAAGGGTCCTTCACACCCTTGCTGCAACTCAAGAAGTTCCCCGACATACCCGTCTCCACTCGAGAGGAAGCACGTGGGTCCCGCACACATCCAGGGGAGCCCCGTTTCCGCCTCCTAGCTCGAGATGAGGGATCCTTTCCCTGTATCGTAGCGAAAGAATTCCCGGCGTTCCCGTCGCATCTCAAGAGGAGGCGCTCTCCACAGGAAAGGTGAGAGGAACTGAAGGGTCGTGCCACCATTCCAAGAGTCCCCCAGATGTGTCAGTCCATTCCAGAGGAACCTGTTTTCCCTGCACTGCCTTGACGTTCAAGCCGAGGATCGACTCCCACCACGTGTGCACGTGGGATAGCCCTATGGGAAAGCCTCGTGGGAAAGCCTCGTGGGAAAGACTCGAGGGAAAACCATAGATCCTTTGATCCACGCGGCGGACTGCGTGACACTGCTGCTACCGCTCTGGAGGAAAGCGCAAGTGCATGCCCGCATTCGAGACGAGGACTGACTCCCCTGGGGAGACTCCAGAAGTACCCCAAGATCCATGTCAGCACTGGAGAGGAATCCTCAGGTACCGGCCCCGACTCCACACAAGGTCTTAGGCCCCGGCATCGACGGGAGAGGAATCCCGAGAGGCCCCCGAGGAACTCCCATGGGGACTGGCCTTTCCTGAGGCCACCAGAGCGGGTCCCTGAGGTCCCCGTCGTAAGTCGAGAGCACCTGCCGCAACTCGAGAAAATCCAGGAGGTTTTGCCCTCCAGGCGAGATGAGGCCCATTTCCGCTGAGGCTTCTCGAGGCCAATCACATCTAACCACTGGAACTTCCAAAGGGTCCTTTACACCCTTGCTGCAACTCAAGAAGTTCCCCGACATACCCGTCTCCACTCGAGAGGAAGCACGTGGGGTCCCTCACACATCCAGGGGAGCCCCGTTTCCGCCTCCTAGCTCGAGATGAGGGATCCTTCCCTTTTTCGTAGGGAAAGAATTCCCGGCGTTCCCATCGCATCTCAAGAGGAGGCGCTCTCCACAGGAAAGGCGAGAGGAACTCCAGGGTCGTGACACCATTCCAAGAGTCCCCCAGATGTGTCAGTCCATTCCAGATGAACCTGTTTTCCCTGCACTGCCTTGACGTTCAAGCCGAGGATCGACTCCCACCACGTGTGCACGTGGGACAGCCCTGTGGGAAAGCCTCGTGGGAAAGCCTCGTGGGAAAGACTCGAGGGAAAACCATACATCCTTTGATCCACGCGGCGGACTGCGTGACACTGCTGCTACCGCTCTGGAGGAAAGCGCAATGCATGCCCGCATTCGAGACGAGGACTGACTCCCCTGGGGAGACTCCAGAAGTACCCCAAGATCCATGTCAGCACTGGAGAGGAATCCTCATGTTCCGGCCCCGACTCCACACAAGGTCTTAGGCCACAGCATCGACGGGAGAGGAATCCCGAGAGGCCCCCGAGGAACTCGCATGGGGACTGGCCTTTCCTGAGGCCACCAGAGCGGGTCCCTGAGGTCCCCGTCGTAAGTCGAGAGCACCTGCCGCAACTCGAGAAAATCCAGGAGGTTTTGCCCTCCAGGCGAGATGAGGCCCATTTCCGCTGAGGCTTCTCGAGGCCAATCACATCTAACCACTGGAACTTCCAAAGAGTCCTTCACACCCTTGCTGCAACTCAAGAAGTTCCCCGACATACCCGTCTCCACTCGAGAGGAAGCACGTGGTGTCCCGCACACATCCAGGGGAGCCCCGTTTCCGCCTCCTAGCTCGAGATGAGGGATCCTTTCCCTGTTTTGTAGGGAAAGAATTCCCGACATTCCCGTCGCATCTCAAGAGGAGGCGCTCTCCACAGGAAAGGGGAGAGGAACTCCAGGGTCGTGACACCATTCCAAGAGTCCCCCAGATGTGTCAGTCCATTCCAGAGGAACCTGTTTTCCCTGCACTGCCTTGACGTTCAAGCCGAGGATCGACTCCCACCACGTGTGCACGTGGGACAGCCCTGTGGGAAAGCCTCGTGGGAAAGCCTCGTGGGAAAGACTCGAGGGAAAACCATAGATCCTTTGATCCACGCGGCGGACTGCGTGACACTGCTGCTACCGCTCTGGAGGAAAGCGCAAGTGCATGCCCACATTCGAGACGTGGACTGACTCCCCTGGGGAGACTCCAGACGTACCCCAAGATCCATGTCAGCAATGGAGAGGAATCCTCAGGTTCCGGCCCCGACTCCACACAAGGTCTTAGGCCACAGCATCGACGGGAGAGGAATCCCGAGAGGCCCCCGAGGAACTCGCATGGGGACTGGCCTTTCCTGAGGCCACCAGAGCGGGTCCCTGAGGTCCCCGTCGTAAGTCGAGAGCACCTGCCACAACTCGAGAAAATCCAGGAGGTTTTGCCCTCCAGGCGAGATGAGGCCCATTTCCGCTGAGGCTTCTCGAGGCCAATCACATCTAACCACTGGAACTTCCAAAGCGTCCTTCACACCCTTGCTGCAACTCAAGAATTTCCCCGACATACCCGTCTCCACTCGAGAGGAAGCACGTGGTGTCCCGCACACATCCAGGGGAGCCCCGTTTCCGCCTCCTAGCTCGAGATGAGGGATCCTTTCCGTTTCGAAGGGAAAGAATTCCCGGCGTTCCCGTCGCATCTCAAGAGGAGGCGCTCTCCACAGGAAAGGCGAGAGGAACTCCAGGGTCGTGCCACCATTCCAAGAGTCCCCCAGATGTGTCAGTCCATTCCAGAGGAACCTGTTTTCCCTGCACTGCCTTGACGTTCAAGCCGAGGATCGACTCCCACCACTTGTGCACGTGGGACAGCCCTGTGGGAAAGCCTCGTGGGAAAGCCTCGTGGGAAAGACTCGAGGGAAAACCATAGATCCTTTGATCCACGCGGCGGACTGCGTGACACTGCTGCTACCGCTCTGGAGGAAAGCGCAAGTGCATGCCCGCATTCGAGATGAGGACTGACTCCCCTGGGGAGACTCCAGAAGTACCCCAAGATCCATGTCAGCACTGGAGAGGAATCCTCAGGTTCCGGCCCCGACTCCACACAAGGTCTTAGGCCCCGGCATCAACGGGAGTGGAATCCCGAGAGGCCCCCGAGGAACTCGCATGGGGACTGGCCTTTCCTGAGGCCACCAGAGCGGGTCCCTGAGGTCCCCGTCGTAAGTCGAGAGCACCTGCCGCAACTCGAGAAAATCCAGGAGGTTTTGCCCTCCAGGCGAGATGAGGCCCATTTCCGCTGAGGCTTCTCGAGGCTAATCACGTCTAACCACTGGAACTTCCAAAGGGTCCTTCACACCCTTGCTGCAACTCAAGAAGTTCCCCGACATACCCGTCTCCACTCGAGAGGAAGCACGTGGTGTCCCGCACACATCCAGGGGAGCCCCGTTTCCGCCTCCTAGCTCGAGATGAGGGATCCTTTCCCTGTTTCGTAGGGAAAGAATTCCCGGCGTTCCCGTCGCATCTCAAGAGGAGGCGCTCTCCACAGGAAAGGTGAGAGGAACTCCAGGGTCGTGCCACCATTCCAAGAGTCCCCCAGATGTGTCAGTCCATTCCATAGGAACCTGTTTTCCCTGCACTGCCTTGACGTTCAAGCCGAGGATCGACTCCCACCATGTGTTCACGTGGGACAGCCCTGTGGGAAAGCCTCGTGGGAAAGCCTCGTGGGAAAGACTCGAGGGAAAACCATAGATCCTTTGATCCACGCGGCGGACTGCGTGACACTGCTGCTACCGCTCTGGAGGAAAGCGCAAGTGCATGCCCGCATTCGAGACGAGGACTGACTCCCCTGGGGAGACTCCAGAAGTACCCCAAGATCCATGTCAGCACTGGAGAGGAATCCTCAGGTTCAGGCCCCGACTCCACACAAGGTCTTAGGCCCCGGCATCAACGGGAGTGGAATCCCGAGAGGCCCCCGAGGAACTCGCATGGGGACTGGCCTTTCCTGAGGCCACCAGAGCGCTTCCCTGAGGTCCCCGTCGTAAGTCGAGAGCACCTGCCGCAACTCGAGAAAATCCAGGAGGTTTTGCCCTCCTGGCGAGATGAGGCCCATTTCCACTGAGGCTTCTCGAGGCCAATCACATCTAACCACTGGAACTTCCAAAGGGTCCTTCACACCATTGCTGCATCTCAAGAAGTTCC
The DNA here is from genome assembly GCF_042477335.2 of Ovis canadensis. Lineage (NCBI taxonomy): Eukaryota > Metazoa > Chordata > Mammalia > Artiodactyla > Bovidae > Ovis > Ovis canadensis. The sequence goes on along the minus strand of NC_091258.1, from coordinate 10,013,912 downwards.
CCGACATACCCGTCTCCACTCGAGAGGAAGCACGTGGGTTCCCACACACATCCAGGGGAGCCCCGTTTCCGCCTCCTAGCTCGAGATGAGGGATCCTTTCCCTGTTTCGTAGGGAAAGAATTCCCGGCATTCCCGTCGCATCTCAAGAGGAGGCGCTCTCCACAGGAAAGGCGAGAGGAACTCCAGGGTCGGGCCACCATTCCAAGAGTCTCCCAGATGTGTCAGTCCATTCCAGAGGAACCTGTTTTCCCTGCACTGCCTTGACGTTCAAGCCGAGGATCGAGTCCCACCACGTGTGCACGTGGGACAGCCCTGTGGGAAAGCCTCGTGGGAAAGCCTCGTGGGAAAGACTCGAGGGAAAACCATAGATCCTTTGATCCACGCGGCGGACTGCGTGACACTGCTGCTACCGCTCTGGAGGAAAGCGCAAGTGCATGCCCGCATTCGAGACGAGGACTGACTCCCCTGGGGAGACTCCAGAAGTACCCCAAGATCCATGTCAGCACTGGAGAGGAATCCTCAGGTTCCGGCCCCGACTCCACACAAGGTCTTAGGCCCCGGCATCGACGGGAGAGGAATCCCGAGAGGCCCCCGAGGAACTCGCATGGGGACTGGCCTTTCCTGAGGCCACCAGAGCGGGTCCCTGAGGTCCCCGTCGTAAGTCGAGAGCACCTGCCGCAACTCGAGAAAATCCAGGAGGTTTTGCCCTCCAGGCGAGATTAGGCCCATTTCCGCTGAGGCTTCTCGAGGCTAATCACGTCTAACCACTGGAACTTCCAAAGGGTCCTTCACACCCTTGCTGCAACTCAAGAAGTTCCCCGACATACCCGTCTCCACTCGAGAGGAAGCACGTGGTGTCCCGCACACATCCAGGGGAGCCCCGTTTCCGCCTCTTAGCTCGAGATGAGGGATCCTTTCCCTGTTTCGTAGGGAAAGAATTCCCGGCGTTCCCGTCGCATCTCAAGAGGAGGCGCTCTCCACAGGAAAGGTGAGAGGAACTCCAGGGTCGTGCCACCATTCCAAGAGTCCCCCAGATGTGTCAGTCCATTCCATAGGAACCTGTTTTCCCTGCACTGCCTTGACGTTCAAGCCGAGGATCGACTCCCACCACGTGTGCACGTGGGACAGCCCTGTGGGAAAGCCTCGTGGGAAAGCCTCGTGGGAAAGACTCGAGGGAAAACCATAGATCCTTTGATCCACGCGGCGGACTGCGTGACACTGCTGCTACCGCTCTGGAGGAAAGCGCAAGTGCATGCCCGCATTCGAGACGAGGACTGACTCCCCTGGGGAGACTCCAGAAGTACCCCAAGATCCATGTCAGCACTGGAGAGGAATCCTCAGGTTCCGGCCCTGACTCCACACAAGGTCTTAGGCCCCGGCATCAACGGGAGTGGAATCCCGAGAGGCCCCCGAGGAACTCGCATGGGGACTGGCCTTTCCTGAGGCCACCAGAGCGGGTCCCTGAGGTCCCCGTCGTAAGTCGAGAGCACCTGCCGCAACTCGAGAAAATCCAGGAGGTTTTGCCCTCCAGGCGAGATGAGGCCCATTTCCGCTGAGGCTTCTCGAGGCTAATCACGTCTAACCACTGGAACTTCCAAAGGGTCCTTCACACCCTTGCTGCAACTCAAGAAGTTCCCCGACATACCCGTCTCCACTCGAGAGGAAGCACGTGGTGTCCCGCACACATCCAGGGGAGCCCCGTTTCCGCCTCCTAGCTCGAGATGAGGGATCCTTTCCCTGTTTCGTAGGGAAAGAATTCCCGGCGTTCCCGTCGCATCTCAAGAGGAGGCGCTCTCCACAGGAAAGGCGAGAGGAACTCCAGGGTCGTGCCACCATTCCAAGAGTCCCCCAGATGTGTCAGTCCATTCCATAGGAACCTGTTTTCCCTGCACTGCCTTGACGTTCAAGCCGAGGATCGACTCCCACCATGTGTTCACGTGGGACAGCCCTGTGGGAAAGCCTCGTGGGAAAGCCTCGTGGGAAAGACTCGAGGGAAAACCATAGATCCTTTGATCCACGCGGCGGACTGCGTGACACTGCTCCTACCGCTCTGGAGGAAAGCGCAAGTGCATGCCCGCATTCGAGACGAGGACTGACTCCCCTGGGGAGACTCCAGAAGTACCCCAAGATCCATTTCAGCACTGGAGAGGAATCCTCAGGTTCCGGCCCCGACTCCACACAAGGTCTTAGGCCCCGGCATCAACGGGAGTGGAATCCCGAGAGGCCCCCGAGGAACTCGCATGGGGACTGGCCTTTCCTGAGGCCACCAGAGCGCTTCCCTGAGGTCCCCGTCGTAAGTCGGGAGCACCTGCCGCAACTCGAGAAAATCCAGGAGGTTTTGCCCTCCTGGCGAGATGAGGCCCATTTCCACTGAGGCTTCTCGAGGCCAATCACATTTAACCACTGGAACTTCCAAAGGGTCCTTCACACCATTGCTGCATCTCAAGAAGTTCCCCGACATACCCGTCTCCACTCGAGAGGAAGCACGTGGGTTCCCGCATACATCCAGGGGAGCCCCGTTTCCGCCTCCTAGCTCGAGATGAGGGATCCTTTCCCTGTTTCGTAGGGAAAGAATTCCCGGCATTCCCGTCGCATCTCAAGAGGAGGCGCTCTCCACAGGAAAGGCGAGAGGAACTCCAGGGTCGTGCCACCATTCCAAGAGTCCCCCAGATGTGTCAGTCCATTCCAGAGGAACCTGTTTTCCCTGCACTGCCTTGACGTTCAAGCCGAGGATCGAGTCCCACCACGTGTGCACGTGGGACAGCCCTGTGGGAAAGCCTCGTGGGAAAGCCTCGTGGGAAAGACTCGAGGGAAAACCATAGATCCTTTGATCCATGCGGCGGACTGCGTGACACTGATGCTACCGCTCTGGAGGAAAGCGCAAGTGCATGCCCGCATTCGAGACGAGGACTGACTCCCCTGGGGAGACTCCAGAAGTACCCCAAGATCCATGTCAGCACTGGAGAGGAATCCTCAGGTTCCGGCCCCGACTCCACACAAGGTCTTAGGCCCCGGCATAGACGGGAGCGGAATGCCGAGTGGCCCCCGAGGAACTCGCATGGGGACTGGCCTTTCCTGAGGCCACCAGAGCGGGTCGCTGAGGTCACCGTCGTAAATCGAGAGCACCTGCCGCAACTCGAGAAAATCCAGGAGGTTTTGCCCTCCAGGCGAGATGAGGCCCATTTCCGCTGAGGCTTCTCGAGGCTAATCACGTCTAACCACTGGAACTTCCAAAGGGTCCTTCACACCCTTGCTGCAACTCAAGAAGTTCCCCGACATACCCGTCTCCACTCGAGAGGAAGCACGTGGTGTCCCGCACACATCCAGGGGAGCCCCGTTTCCGCCTCTTAGCTCGAGATGAGGGATCCTTTCCCTGTTTCGTAGGGAAAGAATTCCCGGCGTTCCCGTCGCATCTCAAGAGGAGGCGCTCTCCACAGGAAAGGTGAGAGGAACTCCAGGGTCGTGCCACCATTCCAAGAGTCCCCCAGATGTGTCAGTCCATTCCAGAGGAACCTGTTTTCCCTGCACTGCCTTGACGTTCAAGCCGAGGATCGACTCCCACCACGTGTGCACGTGGGACAGCCCTGTGGGAAAGCCTCGTGGGAAAGCCTCGTGGGAAAGACTCGAGGGAAAACCATAGATCCTTTGATCCACGCGGCGGACTGCGTGACACTGCTGCTACCGCTCTGGAGGAAAGCGCAAGTGCATGCCCGCATTCGAGACGAGGACTGACTCCCCTGGGGAGACTCCAGAAGTACCCCAAGATCCATGTCAGCACTGGAGAGGAATCCTCAGGTTCCGGCCCCGACTCCACACAAGGTCTTAGGCCCCGGCATCAACGGGAGTGGAATCCCGAGAGGCCCCCGAGGAACTCGCATGGGGACTGGCCTTTCCTGAGGCCACCAGAGCGGGTCCCTGAGGTCCCCGTCGTAAGTCGAGAGCACCTGCCGCAACTCGAGAAAATCCAGGAGGTTTTGCCCTCCAGGCGAGATGAGGCCCATTTCCGCTGAGGCTTCTCGAGGCTAATCACGTCTAACCACTGGAACTTCCAAAGGGTCCTTCACACCCTTGCTGCAACTCAAGAAGTTCCCCGACATACCCGTCTCCACTCGAGAGGAAGCACGTGGTGTCCCGCACACATCCAGGGGAGCCCCGTTTCCGCCTCCTAGCTCGAGATGAGGGATCCTTTCCCTGTTTCGTAGGGAAAGAATTCCCGGCGTTCCCGTCGCATCTCAAGAGGAGGCGCTCTCCACAGGAAAGGCGAGAGGAACTCCAGGGTCGTGCCACCATTCCAAGAGTCCCCCAGATGTGTCAGTCCATTCCATAGGAACCTGTTTTCCCTGCACTGCCTTGACGTTCAAGCCGAGGATCGACTCCCACCATGTGTTCACGTGGGACAGCCCTGTGGGAAAGCCTCGTGGGAAAGCCTCGTGGGAAAGACTCGAGGGAAAACCATAGATCCTTTGATCCACGCGGCGGACTGCGTGACACTGCTCCTACCGCTCTGGAGGAAAGCGCAAGTGCATGCCCGCATTCGAGACGAGGACTGACTCCCCTGGGGAGACTCCAGAAGTACCCCAAGATCCATTTCAGCACTGGAGAGGAATCCTCAGGTTCCGGCCCCGACTCCACACAAGGTCTTAGGCCCCGGCATCAACGGGAGTGGAATCCCGAGAGGCCCCCGAGGAACTCGCATGGGGACTGGCCTTTCCTGAGGCCACCAGAGCGCTTCCCTGAGGTCCCCGTCGTAAGTCGAGAGCACCTGCCGCAACTCGAGAAAATCCAGGAGGTTTTGCCCTCCTGGCGAGATGAGGCCCATTTCCACTGAGGCTTCTCGAGGCCAATCACATTTAACCACTGGAACTTCCAAAGGGTCCTTCACACCATTGCTGCATCTCAAGAAGTTCCCCGACATACCCGTCTCCACTCGAGAGGAAGCACGTGGGTTCCCGCATACATCCAGGGGAGCCCCGTTTCCGCCTCCTAGCTCGAGATGAGGGATCCTTTCCCTGTTTCGTAGGGAAAGAATTCCCGGCATTCCCGTCGCATCTCAAGAGGAGGCGCTCTCCACAGGAAAGGCGAGAGGAACTCCAGGGTCGTGCCACCATTCCAAGAGTCCCCCAGATGTGTCAGTCCATTCCAGAGGAACCTGTTTTCCCTGCACTGCCTTGACGTTCAAGCCGAGGATCGAGTCCCACCACGTGTGCACGTGGGACAGCCCTGTGGGAAAGCCTCGTGGGAAAGCCTCGTGGGAAAGACTCGAGGGAAAACCATAGATCCTTTGATCCATGCGGCGGACTGCGTGACACTGATGCTACCGCTCTGGAGGAAAGCGCAAGTGCATGCCCGCATTCGAGACGAGGACTGACTCCCCTGGGGAGACTCCAGAAGTACCCCAAGATCCATGTCAGCACTGGAGAGGAATCCTCAGGTTCCGGCCCCGACTCCACACAAGGTCTTAGGCCCCGGCATAGACGGGAGCGGAATGCCGAGTGGCCCCCGAGGAACTCGCATGGGGACTGGCCTTTCCTGAGGCCACCAGAGCGGGTCGCTGAGGTCACCGTCGTAAATCGAGAGCACCTGCCGCAACTCGAGAAAATCCAGGAGGTTTTGCCCTCCAGGCGAGATGAGGCCCATTTCCGCTGAGGCTTCTCGAGGCCAATCACATCTAACCACTGGAACTTCCAAAGGGTCCTTCACACCCTTGCTGCAACTCAAGAAGTTCCCCAACATACCCGTCTCCTCTCGAGAGGAAGCACGTGGTGTCCCGCACACATCCAGGGGAGCCCCGTTTCCGCCTCCTAGCTCGAGATGAGGGATCCTTTCCCTGTTTCGTAGGGAAAGAATTCCCGGCGTTCCCGTCGCATCTCAAGAGGAGGCGCTCTCCACAGGAAAGGCGAGAGGAACTCCAGGGTCGTGCCACCATTCCAAGAGTCCCCCAGATGTGTCAGTCCATTAGAGGAACCTGTTTTCCCTGCACTGCCTTGACGTTCAAGCCGAGGATCGACTCCCACCACGTGTGCACGTGGGACAGCCCTGTGGGAAAGACTCGTGGGAAAGCCTCGTGGGAAAGACTCGAGGGAAAACCATAGATCCTTTAATCCGCGCGGCGGATTGCGTGACACTGCTGCTACCGCTCTGGAGGAAAGCGCAAGTGCATGCCCGCATTCGAGACGAGGACTGACTCCCCTGGGGAGACTCCAGAAGTACCCCAAGATCCATGTCAGCACTGGAGAGGAATCATCAGGTTCCAGCCCCGACTCCACACAAGGTCTTAGGCCCCGGCATCGACGGGAGAGGAATCCCGAGAGGCCCCCGAGGAACTCGCATGGGGACTGGCCTTTCCTGAGGCCACCAGAGCGGGTCCCTGAGGTCCCCGTCGTAAGTCGAGAGCACCTGCCGCAACTCGAGAAAATCCAGGAGGTTTTGCCCTCCAGGCGAGATGAGGCCCATTTCCGCTGAGGCTTCTCGAGGCCAATCACATCTAACCACTGGAACTTTCAAAGGGTCCTTCACACCCTTGCTGCAACTCAAGAAGTTCCCCGACATACCCGTCTGCACTCGAGAGGAAGCACGTGGGGTCCCGCACACATCCAGGGGAGCCCCGTTTCCGCCTCCTAGCTCGAGATGAGGGATCCGTTCCCTGTTTCGTAGGGAAAGAATTCCCGGCGTTCCCGTCGCATTTCAAGAGCAGGCGCTCTCCACAGGAAAGGCGAGAGGAACTCCAGGGTCATGCCACCATTCCAAGAGTCCCCCAGATCTGTCAGTCTATTCCAGAGGAACCTGTTTTCCCTGCACTGCCTTGACGTTCAAGCCGAGGATCGAATCCCACCACGTGTGCACGTGGGACAGCCCTGTGGGAAAGCCTCGTGGGAAAGCCTCGTGGGAAAGACTCGAGGGAAAACCATAGATCCTTTGATCCACGCGGCGGACTGCGTGACACTGCTGCTACCGCTCTGGAGGAAAGCGCAAGTGCATGCCCGCATTCGAGACGAGGACTGACTCCCCTGGGGAGACTCCAGAAGTACCCCAAGATCCATGTCAGCACTGGAGAGGAATCCTCAGGTTCCGGCCCCGACTCCACACAAGGTCTTAGGCCCCGGCATCGACGGGAGAGGAATCCCGAGAGGCCCCCGAGGAACTCGCATGGGGACTGGCCTTTCCTGAAGCCACCAGAGCGGGTCCCTGAGGTCCCCGTCGTAAGTCGAGAGCACCTGCCGCAACTCGAGAAAATCCAGGAGGTTTTGCCCTCCAGGCGAGATGAGGCCCATTTCCGCTGAGGCTTCTCAAGGCTAATCACGTCTAACCACTGGAACTTCCAAAGGGTCCTTCACACCCTTGCTGCAACTCAAGAAGTTCCCCGACATACCCGTCTCCACTCGAGAGGAAGCACATGGGTCCCGCACACATCCAGGGGAGCCCCGTTTCCGCCTCCTAGCTCGAGATGAGGGATCCTTTCCCTGTTTCGTAGGGAAAGAATTCCCGGCGTTCTCGTCGCATCTCAAGAGGAGGCGCTCTCCACAGGAAAGGCGAGAGGAACTCCAGGGACGTGCCACCATTCCAAGAGTCCCCCAGATGTGTCAGTCCATTCCAGAGGAACCTGTTTTCCCTGCACTGCCTTGACGTTCAAGCCGATGATCGACTCCCACCACGTGTGCACGTGGGACAGCCCTGTGGGAAAGCCTCGTGGGAAAGCCTCGTGGGAAAGACTCGAGGGAAAACCATAGATCCTTTGATCCACGCGGCGGACTGCGTGACACTGCGGCTACCGCTCTGGAGGAATGCGCAAGTGCATGCCCGCATTCGAGACGAGGACTGACTCCCCTGGGGAGACTCCAGAAGTAACCCAAGATCCATGTCAGCACTGGAGAGGAATCCTCAGGTTCCGGCCCCGACTCCACACAAGGTCTTAGGCCCCGGCATCGACGGGAGAGGAATCCCGAGAGGCCCCCGAGGAACTCGCATGGGGACTGGCCTTTCCTGAGGCCACCAGAGCGGGTCCCTGAGGTCCCCATCGTAAGTCGAGAGCACCTGCCGCAACTCGAGAAAATCCAGGAGGTTTTGCCCTCCAGGCGAGATGAGGCCCATTTCCGCTGAGGCTTCTCGAGGCCAATCACATCTAACCACTGGAACTTCCAAAGAGTCCTTCACACCATTGCTGCAACTCAAGAAGTTCCCCGACATACCCGTCTCCTCTCGAGAGGAAGCAAGGGGGTTCCCGCACACATCTAGGGGAGCCCCGTTTCCGCCTCCTAGCTCGAGATGAGGGATCCTTTCCCTGTTTCGTAGGGAAAGAATTCCCGGCGTTCCCGTCGCATCTCAAGAGGAGGCGCTCTCCACAGGAAAGGCGAGAGGAACTCCAGGGTCGAGACACCATTCCAAGAGTCCCCCAGATGTGTCAGTCCATTCCTGAGGAACCTGTTTTCCCTGCACTGCCTTGACGTTCACGCCGAGGATTGACTCCCACCACGTGTGCACGTGGGACAGCCCTGTGGGAAAGCCTCGTGGGAAAGCCTCGTGGGAAAGACTCGAGGGAAAACCATAGATCCTTTGATCCACGCGGCGGACTGCGTGACACTGCTGCTACCGCTCTGGAGGAAAGCGCAAGTGCATGCCCGCATTCGAGACGAGGACTGACTCCCCTGGGGAGACTCCAGAAGTACCCCAAGATCCATGTCAGCACTGGAGAGGAATCCTCAGGTTCCGGCCCCGACTCCACACAAGGTCTTAGGCCCCGGCATCGACGGGAGAGGAATCCCGAGAGGCCCCCGAGGAACTCGCATGGGGACTGGCCTTTCCTGAGGCCACCAGAGCGGGTCCCTGAGGTCCCTGTCGTAAGTCGAGAGCACCTGCCGCAACTCGAGAAAATCCAGGAGGTTTTGCCCTCCAGGCGAGATGAGGCCCATTTCCGCTGAGGCTTCTCGAGGCCAATCACATCTAACCACTGGAACTTCCAAAGGGTCCTTCACACCCTTGCTGCAACTCAAGAAGTTCCCCGACATACCCGTCTCCACTCGAGAGGAAGCACGTGGGGTCCCGCACACATCCAGGGGAGCCCCGTTTCCGCCTCCTAGCTCGAGATGAGGGATCCTTTCCCTGTTTCGTAGGGAAAGAATTCCCGGCGTTCTCGTCGCATCTCAAGAGGAGGCGCTCTCCACAGGAAAGGCGAGAGGAACTCCAGGGACGTGCCACCATTCCAAGAGTCCCCCAGATGTGTCAGTCCATTCCAGAGGAACCTGTTTTCCCTGCACTGCCTTGACGTTCAAGCTGAGGATCGACTCCCACCACGTGTTCACGTGGGACAGCCCTGTGGGAAAGCCTCGTGGGAAAGCCTCGTGGGAAAGACTCGAGGGAAAACCATACATCCTTTGATCCACGCGGCGGACTGCGTGACACTGCTGCTACCGCTCTGGAGGAAAGCGCAAGTGCATGCCCGCATTCGAGACGAGGACTGACTCCCCTGGGGAGACTCCAGAAGTACCCCAAGATCCGTGTCAGCACTGGAGAGGAATCCTCAGGTTCCGGCCCCGACTCCACACAAGGTCTTAGGCCCCGGCATCGACGGGAGAGGAATCCCGAGAGGGCCCCTAGGAACTCGCATGGGGACTGGCCTTTCCTGAGGCCACCAGAGCGGGTCCCTGAGGTCCCCGTCGTAAGTCTAGAGCACCTGCCGCAACTCGAGAAAATCCAGGAGGTTTTGCCCTCCAGGCGAGATGAGGCCCATTTCCGCTGAGGCTTCTCGAGGCCAATCACATCTAACCACTGGAACTTCCAAAGGGTCTTTCACACCCTTGCTGCAACTCAAGAAGTTCCCCGACTTACCCGTCTGCACTCGAGAGGAAGCACGTGTGTTCCCGCACACATCCAGGGGAGCCCCGTTTCCGCCTCCTAGCTCGAGATGAGGGATCCTTTCCCTGTTTCGTAGGGAAAGAATTCCCGGCGTTCCCGTCGCATCTCAACAGGAGGCGCTCTCCACAGGAAAGGCGAGAGGAACTCCAGGGTCCTGACACCATTCAAAGAGTCCCCCAGATGTGTCAGCCCATTCCAGAGGAACCTGTTTTCCCTGCACTGCCTTGACGTTCAAGCCGAGGATCGACTCCCACCACGTGTGCACGTGGGACAGCCCTGTGGGAAAGCCTCGTGGGAAAGCCTCGTGGGAAAGACTCGAGGGAAAACCATAGATCCTTTGATCCACGCGGCGGACTGCGTGACACTGCTGCTACCGCTCTGGAGGAAAGTGCAAGTGCATGCCCGCATTCGAGACGAGGACTGACTCCCCTGGGGAGACTCCAGAAGTACCCCAAGATCCATGTCAGCCCTGGAGAGGAATCCTCAGGTTCCGGCCCCGACTCCACACAAGGTCTTAGGCCCCGGCATCGACGCGAGAGGAATCCCGAGAGGCCCCCGAGGAACTCGCATGGGGACTGGCCTTTCCTGAGGCCACCAGAGCGGGTCCCTGAGGTCCCCGTCGTAAGTCGAGAGCACCTGCCGCAACTCGAGAAAATCCAGGAGGTTTTGCCCTCCAGGAGAGATGAGGCCCATTTCCGCTGAGGCTTCTCGAGGCCAATCACATCTAACCACTGGAACTTCCAAAGAGTCCTTCACACCATTGCTGCAACTCAAGAAGTTCCCCGACATACCCGTCTCCACTCGAGAGGAAGCACGGGGGTTCCCGCACACACCTAGGCGAACCCCGTTTCCGCCTCCTGGCTCGAGATGAGGGATCCTTTCCCTGTTTCGTAGGGAAAGAATTCCCGGCGTTCCCGTCGCATCTCAAGAGGAGGCGCTCTCCACAGGAAAGGCGAGAGGAACTCCAGGGTCGAGACACCATTCCAAGAGTCCCCCAGATGTGTCAGTCCATTCCAGAGGAACCTGTTTTCCCTGCACTGCCTTGACCTTCAAGCCGAGGATCGACTGCCACCACGTGTGCACGTGGGACAGCCCTGTGGGAAAGCCTCGTGGGAAAGCCTCGTGGGAAAGACTCGAGGGAAAACCATAGATCCTTTGATCCACGCGGCGGACTGCGTGACACTGCTGCTACCGCTCTGGAGGAAAGCGCAAGTGCATGCCCGCATTCGAGACGAGGACTGACTCCCCTGGGGAGACTCCAGAAGTACCCCAAGATCCATGTCAGCACTGGAGAGGAATCCTCAGGTTCCGGCCCCGACTCCACACAAGGTCTTAGGCCCCGGCATCGACGGGAGAGGAATCCCGAGAGGCCCCCGAGGAACTCGCATGGGGACTGGCCTTTCCTGAGCCCACCAGAGCGGGTCCCTGAGGTCCCCGTCGTAAGTCGAGAGCACCTGCCGCTACTCGAGAAAATCCAGGAGGTTTTGCCCTCCAGGCGAGATGAGGCCCATTTCCGCTGAGACTTCTCGAGGCCAATCACATATAACCACTGAAACTTCCAAAGGGTCCTTCACACCATTGCTGCAACTCAAGAAGTTCCCCGACATACCCGTCTGCACTCGAGAGGAAGCACGTGGTGTCCCGCACACATCCAGGGGAGCCCCGTTTCCGCCTCCTAGCTCGAGATGAGGGATCCTTTCCCTGTTTCGTAGGGAAAGAATTCCCGGCGTTCCCGTCGCATCTCAAGAGGAGGCGCTCTCCACAGGAAAGGCGAGAGGAACTCCAGGGTCGTGACACCATTCCAAGAGTCCCCCAGATGTGTCAGTCCATTCCAGAGGAACCTGTTTTCCCTGCACTGCCTTGACGTTCAAGCCGAGGATCGACTCCCACCACGTGTGCACGTGGGACAGCCCTGTGGGAAAGCCTCGTGGGAAAGCCTCGTGGGAAAGACTCGAGGGAAAACCATAGATCCTTTGATCCACGCGGCGGACTGCGTGACACTGCTGCTACCACTCTGGAGGAAAGCGCAAGTGCATGCCCGCATTCGAGACGAGGACTGACTCCTCTGGGGAGACTCCAGAAGTACCCCAAGATCCATGTCAGCACTGGAGAGGAATCCTCAGGTTCCGGCCCCGACTCCACACAAGGTCTTAGGCCCCGGCATCGACGGGAGAGGAATCCCGAGAGGCCCCCGAGGAACTCGCATGGGGACTGGCCTTTCCTGAGGCCACCAGAGCGGGTCCCTGAGGTCCCCGTCGTAAGTCGAGAGCACCTGCCGCAACTCGAGAAAATCCAGGAGGTTTTGCCCTCCAGGCGAGATGAGGCCCATTTCCGCTGAGGCTTCTCGAGGCCAATCACGTCTAACCACTGGAACTTCCAAAGGGTCCTTCACACCCTTGCTGCAACTGAAGAAGTTCCCCGACATACCCGTCTCCACTCCAGAGGAAGCACGTGGGGTCCCGCACACATCCAGGGGCGCCCCGTTTCCGCCTCCTAGCTCGAGATGAGGGATCCTTTCCCTGTTTCGTAGGGAAAGAATTCCCGGCGTTCCCGTCGCATCTCAAGAGGAGACGCTCTCCACAGGAAAGGCGAGAGGAACTCCAGGGTCGTGACACCATTCCAAGAGTCCCCCAGATGTGTCAGTCCATTCCAGAGGAACCTGTTTTCCCTGCACTGCCTTGACGTTCAAGCCGAGGATCGACTCCCACCACGTGTGCACGTGGGACAGCCCTGTGGGAAAGCCTCGTGGGAAAGCCTCGTGGGAAAGACTCGAGGGAAAACCATAGATCCTTTGATCCACGCGGCGGACTGCGTGACACTGCTGCTACCGCTCTGGAGGAAAGCGCAAGTGCATGCCCGCATTCGAGACGAGGACTGACTCCCCTGGGGAGACTCCAGAAGTACCCCAAGATCCATGTCAGCACTGGAGAGGAATCCTCAGGTTCCGGCCCCGACTCCACACAAGGTCTTAGGCCCCGGCATCGACGGGAGAGGAATCCCGAGAGGGCCCCGAGGAACTCGCATGGGGACTGGCCTTTCCTGAGGCCACCAGAGCGGGTCCCTGAGGTCCCCGTCGTAAGTCGAGAGCACCTGCCGCAACTCGAGAAAATCCAGGAGGTTTTGCCCTCCAGGCGAGATGAGGCCCATTTCCGCTGAGGCTTCTCGAGGCCGATCACATCTAACCACTGGAACTTCCAAAGGGTCCTTCACACCCTTGCTGCAACTCAAGAAGTTCCCCGACATACCCGTATCCACTCGAGAGGAAGCACGTGGGTTCCCGCACACATCCAGGGGAGCCCCGTTTCCGCCTCCTAGCTCGAGATGAGGGATCCTTTCCGTTTCGCAGGGAAAGAATTCCCGGCGTTCCCGTCGCATCTCAAGAGGAGGCGCTCTCCACAGGAAAGGCGAGAGGAACTCCAGGGTCGTGCCACCATTCCAAGAGTCCCCCAGATGTGTCAGTCCATTCCAGAGGAACCTGTTTTCCCTGCACTGCCTTGACGTTCAAGCCGAGGATCGACTCCCACCACGTGTGCACGTGGGACAGCCCTGTGGGAAAGCCTCGTGGGAAAGCGTCGTGGGAAAGACTCGAGGGAAAACCATAGATCCTTTGATCCACGCGGCGGACTGCGTGACACTGCTGCTACCGCTCTGGAGGAAAGCGCAAGTGCATGCCCGCATTCGAGACGAGGACTGACCCCCCTGGGGAGACTCCAGAAGTACCCCAAGATCCATGTCAGCCCTGGAGAGGAATCCTCAGGTTCCGGCCCCGACTCCACACAAGGTCTTAGGCCCCGGCATCGACGGGAGAGGAATCCCCAGAGGAACTCGCATGGGGACTGGCCTTTCCTGAGGCCACCAGAGCGGGTCCCTGAGGTCCCCGTCGTAAGTCGAGAGCACCTGCCGCAACTCGAGAAAATCCAGGAGGTTTTGCCCTCCAGGCGAGATGAGGCCCATTTCCGCTGAGGCTTCTCGAGGCCAATCACATCTAACCACTGGAACTTCCAAAGGGTCCTTCACACTCTTGCTGCAACTCAAGAAGTTCCCCGACATACCCGTCTCCACTCGAGTGGAAGCACGTGGTGTCCCGCAAACATCCAGGGGAGCCCCGTTTCCGCCTCCTAGCTCGAGATGAGGGATCCTTTCCCTGTTTCGTAGGGAAAGAATTCCCGGCGTTCCCGTCGCATCTCAAGAGGAGGCGCTCTCCACAGGAAAGGCGAGAGGAACTCCAGGGTCGAGACACCATTCCAAGAGTCCCCCAGATGTGTCAGTCCATTCCAGAGGAACCTGTTTTCCCTGCACTGCCTTGACGTTCAAGCCGAGGATCGACTGCCACCACGTGTGCACGTGGGACAGCCCTGTGGGAAAGCCTCGTGGGAAAGCCTCGTGGGAAAGACTCGAGGGAAAACCATAGATCCTTTGATCCACGCGGCGGACTGCGTGACACTGCTGTTACCGCTCTGGAGGAAAGCGCAAGTGCATGCCCGCATTCGAGACGAGGACTGACTCCCCTGGGGAGACTCCAGAAGTACCCCAAGATCCATGTCAGCACTGGAGAGGAATCCTCAGGTTCCGGCCCCGACTCCACACAAGGTCTTAGGCCCCGGCATCGACGGGAGAGGAATCCCGAGAGGCCCCCGAGGAACTCGCATGGGGACTGGCCTTTCCTGAGCCCACCAGAGCGGGTCCCTGAGGTCCCCGTCGTAAGTCGAGAGCACCTGCCGCTACTCGAGAAAATCCAGGAGGTTTTGCCCTCCAGGCGAGATGAGGCCCATTTCCGCTGAGACTTCTCGAGGCCAATCACATATAACCACTGAAACTTCCAAAGGGTCCTTCACACCATTGCTGCAACTCAAGAAGTTCCCCGACATACCCGTCTCCACTCGAGAGGAAGCACGTGGTGTCCCGCACACATCCAGGGGAGCCCCGTTTCCGCCTCCTAGCTCGAGATGAGGGATCCTTTCCCTGTTTCGTAGGGAAAGAATTCCCGGCGTTCCTGTCACATCTCAAGAAGAGGCGCTCTCCACAGGAAAGGCGAGAGGAACTCCAGGGTCGTGACACCATTCCAAGAGTCCCCCAGATGTGTCAGTCCATTCCAGAGGAACCTGTTTTCCCTGCACTGCCTTGACGTTCAAGCCGAGGATCGACTCCCACCACGTGTGCACGTGGGACAGCCCTGTGGGAAAGCCTCGTGGGAAAGCCTCGTGGGAAAGACTCGAGGGAAAACCATAGATCCTTTGATCCACGCGGCGGACTGCGTGACACTGCTGCTACCGCTCTGGAGGAAAGCGCAAGTGCATGCCCGCATTCGAGACGAGGACTGACTCCCCTGGGGAGACTCCAGAAGTACCCCAAGATCCATGTCAGCACTGGAGAGGAATCCTCAGGTTCCGTCCCCGACTCCACACAAGGTCTTAGGCCCCGGGATCGACGGGAGAGGTATCCCGAGAGGCCCCCGAGGAACTCGCATGGGGACTGGCCTTTCCTAAGGCCACCAGAGCGGTTCCCTGAGGTCCCCGTCGTAAATCGAGACCACCTGCCGCAACTCGAGAAAATCCAGGAGGTTTTGCCCTCCAGGCGAGATGAGGCCCATTTCCACTGAGGCTTCTCGAGGCCAATCACATCTAACCACTGGAACTTTCAAAGGGTCCTTCACACCCTTGCTGCAACTCAAGAAGTTCCCCGACATACCCGTCTGCACTCGAGAGGAAGCACGTGGTGTCCCGCACACATCCAGGGGAGCCCCGTTTCCGCCTCCTAGCTCGAGATGAGGGATCCTTTCCCTGTTTCGTAGGGAAAGAATTCCCGGCGTTCCCGTCGCATCTCAAGAGGAGGCGCTCTCCACAGGAAAGGCGAGAGGAACTCCAGGGTCGTGCCACCATTCCAAGAGTCCCCCAGATGTGTCAGCCCATTCCAGAGGAACCTGTTTTCCCTGCACTGCCTTGACGTTCAAGCCGAGGATCGACTCCCACCACGTGTGCACATGGGACAGCCCTGTGGGAAAGCCTCGTGGGAAAGCCTCGTGGGAAAGACTCCAGGGAAAACCATAGATCCTTTGATCCACGCGGCGGACTGCGTGACACTGCTGCTACCGCTCTGGAGGAAAGCGCAAGTGCATGCCCGCATTCGAGACGAGGACTGACTCCCCTGGGGAGACTCCAGAAGTACCCCAAGATCCATGTCAGCCCTGGAGAGGAATCCTCAGGTTCCGGCCCCGACTCCACACAAGGTCTTAGGCCCCGGCATCGACGGGAGAGGAATCCCGAGAGGCCCCCGAGGAACTCGCATGGGGACTGGCCTTTCCTGAGGCCACCAGAGCGGGTCCCTGAGGTCCCCGTCGTAAGTCGAGAGCACCTGCCGCAACTCGAGAAAATCCAGGAGGTTTTGCCCTCCAGGCGAGATGAGGCCCATTTCCGCTGAGGCTTCTCGAGGCCAATCACGTCTAACCACTGGAACTTCCAAAGGGTCCTTCACACCCTTGCTGCAACTGAAGAAGTTCCCCGACATACCCGTCTCCACTCCAGAGGAAGCACGTGGGGTCCCGCACACATCCAGGGGAGCCCCGTTTCCGCCTCCTAGCTCGAGATGAGGGATCCTTTCCCTGTTTCGTAGGGAAAGAATTCCCGGCGTTCCCGTCGCATCTCAAGAGGAGACGCTCTCCACAGGAAAGGCGAGAGGAACTCCAGGGTCGTGACACCATTCCAAGAGTCCCCCAGATGTGTCAGTCCATTCCAGAGGAACCTGTTTTCCCTGCACTGCCTTGACGTTCAAGCCGAGGATCGACTCCCACCACGTGTGCACGTGGGACAGCCCTGTGGGAAAGCCTCGTGGGAAAGCCTCGTGGGAAAGACTCGAGGGAAAACCATAGATCCTTTGATCCACGCGGCGGACTGCGTGACACTGCTGCTACCGCTCTGGAGGAAAGCGCAAGTGCATGCCCGCATTCGAGACGAGGACTGACTCCCCTGGGGAGACTCCAGAAGTACCCCAAGATCCATGTCAGCACTGGAGAGGAATCCTCAGGTTCCGGCCCCGACTCCACACAAGGTCTTAGGCACCGGCATCGACGGGAGAGGAATCCCGAGAGGGCCCCAAGGAACTCGCATGGGGACTGGCCTTTCCTGAGGCCACCAGAGCGGGTCCCTGAGGTCCCCGTCGTAAGTCGAGAGCACCTGCCGCAACTCGAGAAAATCCAGGAGGCTTTGCCCTCCAGGCGAGATGAGGCCCATTTCCGCTGAGGCTTCTCGAGGCTAATCACGTCTAACCACTGGAACTTCCAAAGGGTCCTTCACACCCTTGCTGCAACTCAAGAAGTTCCCCGACATACCCGTCTCCACTCGAGAGGAAGCACGTGGGTCCCGCACACATCCAGGGGAGCCCCGTTTCCGCCTCCTAGCTCGAGATGAGGGATCCTTTCCCTGTTTCGTAGGGAAAGAATTCCCGGCGTTCTCGTCGCATCTCAAGAGGAGTCGCTCTCCACAGGAAAGGCGAGAGGAACTCCAGGGACGTGCCACCATTCCAAGAGTCCCCCAGATGTGTCAGTCCATTCCAGAGGAACCTGTTTTCCCTGCACTGCCTTGACGTTCAAGCCGAGGATCGACTCCCACCACGTGTGCACTTGGGACAGCCCTGTGGGAAAGCCTCGTGGGAAAGCCTCGTGGGAAAGACTCGAGGGAAATCCATAGATCCTTTGATCCACGCGGCGGACTGCGTGACACTGCTGCTACCGCTCTGGAGGAAAGCGCAAGTGCATGCCCGCATTCGAGACGAGGACTGACTCCCCTGGGGAGACTCCAGAAGTACCCCAAGATCCATGTCAGCACTGGAGAGGAATCCTCAGGTTCCGGCCCCGACTCCACACAAGGTCTTAGGCCCCGGGATCGACGGGAGAGGAATCCCGAGAGGGCCCCGAGGAACTCGCATGGGGACTGGCCTTTCCTGAGCCCACCAGAGCGGGTCCCTGAGGTTCCCGTCGTAAGTCGAGAGCACCTGCCGCAACTCGAGAAAATCCAGGAGGTTTTGCCCTCCAGGCGAGATGAGGCCCATTTCCGCTGAGGCTTCTCGAGGCCAATCACATCTAACCACTGGAACGTCCAAAGGGTCCTTCACACCCTTGCTGCAACTCAAGAAGTTCCCCGACATACCCGTCTCCACTCGAGAGGAAGCACGTGGGTTCCCGCACACATCCAGGGGAGCCCCGTTTCCGCCTCCTACCTCGAGATGAGGGATCCTTTCCCTGCTTCGTAGGGAAAGAATTCCCGGCGTTCCCGTCGCATCTCAAGAGGAGGCGCTCTCCACAGGAAAGGCGAGAGGAACTCCAGGGTCGTGCCACCATTCCAAGAGTCCCCCAGATGTGTCAGTCCATTCCAGAGGAACCTGTTTTCCCTGCACTGCCTTGACGTTCAAGCCGAGGATCGACTCCCACCACGTGTGCACGTGGGACAGCCCTGTGGGAAAGCCTCGTGGGAAAGCCTCGTGGGAAAGACTCGAGGGAAAACCATAGATCCTTTGATCCACGCGGCGGACTGCGTGACACTGCTGCTACCGCTCTGGAGGAAAGTGCAAGTGCATGCCCGCATTCGAGACGAGGACTGACTCCCCTGGGGAGACTCCAGAAGTACCCCAAGATCCATGTCAGCACTGGAGAGGAATCCTCAGGTTCCGGCCCCGACTCCACACAAGGTCTTAGGCCCCGGCATCGACGGGAGAGGAATCCCGAGAGGCCCCCGAGGAACTCGCATGGGGACTGGCCTTTCCTGAGGCCACCAGAGCGGGTCCCTGAGGTCCCCGTCGTAAGTCGAGAGCACCTGCCGCAACTCGAGAAAATCCAGGAGGTTTTGCCCTCCAGGCGAGATGAGGCCCATTTCCGCTGAGGCTTCTCGAGGCCAATCACATCTAACCACTGGAACTTCCAAAGGGTCCTTCACACCATTGCTGCAACTCAAGAAGTTCCCCGACATACCCGTCTCCACTCGAGAGGAAGCACGTGGTGTCCCGCACACATCCAGGGGAGCCCCGTTTCGCCTCCCAGCTCGAGATGAGGGATCCTTTCCCTGTTTCGCAGGGAAAGAATTCCCGGCGTTCCCGTCGCATCTCAAGAGGAGGCGCTCTCCACAGGAAAGGCGAGAGGAACTCCAGGGTCGTGCCACCATTCCAAGAGTCCCCCAGATGTGTCAGCCCATTCCAGAGGAACCTGTTTTCCCTGCACTGCCTTGACGTTCAAGCCGAGGATCGACTCCCACCACGTGTGCACGTGGGACAGCCCTGTGGGAAAGCCTCGTGGGAAAGCCTCGTGGGAAAGACTCGAGGGAAAACCATAGATCCTTTGATCCACGCGGCGGACTGCGTGACACTGCTGCTACCGCTCTGGAGGAAAGCGCAAGTGCATGCCCGCATTCGAGACGAGGACTGACTCCCCTGGGGAGTCTCCAGAAGTACCCCAAGATCCATGTCAGCACTGGAGAGGAATCCTCAGGTTCCGGCCCCGACTCCACACAAGGTCTTTGGCCCCGGCATCGACGGGAGAGGAATCCCGAGAGGGCCCCGAGGAACTCGCATGGGGACTGGCCTTTCCTGAGCCCACCAGAGCGGGTCCCTGAGGTCCCCGTCGTAAGTCGAGAGCACCTGCCGCAACTCGAGAAAATCCAGGAGGTTTTGCCCTCCAGGCGAGATGAGGCCCATTTCCGCTGAGGCTTCTCGAGGCCAATCACATCTAACCACTGGAACTTCCAAAGGGTCCTTCACACCCTTGCTGCAACTCAAGAAGTTCCCCGACATACCCGTCTCCACTCGAGAGGAAGCACGTGGGTTCCCGCACACATCCAGGGGAGCCCCGTTTCCGCCTCCTAGCTCGAGATGAGGGATCCTTTCCCTGTTTCGTAGGGAAAGAATTCCCGGCGTTCCCGTCGCATCTCAAGAGGAGGCGCTCTCCACAGGAAAGGCGAGAGGAACTCCAGGGTCGTGCCACCATTCCCAGAGTCCCCCAGATGTGTCAGTCCATTCCAGAGGAACCTGTTTTCCCTGCACTGCCTTGACGTTCAAGCCGAGGATCGACTCCCACCACGTGTGCACGTGGGACAGCCCTGTGGGAAAGCCTCGTGGGAAAGCCTCGTGGGAAAGACTCGAGGGAAAACCATACATCCTTTGATCCACGCGGCGGACTGCGTGACACTGCTGCTACCGCTCTGGAGGAAAGTGCAAGTGCATGCCCGCATTCGAGACGAGGACTGACTCCCCTGGGGAGACTCCAGAAGTACCTCAAGATCCATGTCAGCACTGGAGAGGAATCCTCAGGTTCCGGCCCCGACTCCACACAAGGTCTTAGGCCCCGGCATCGACGGGAGAGGAATCCCGAGAGGCCCCCGAGGAACTCGCATGGGGACTGGCCTTTCCTGAGGCCACCAGAGCGGGTCCCTGAGGTCCCCGTCGTAAGTCGAGAGCACCTGCCGCAACTCGAGAAAATCCAGGAGGTTTTGCCCTCCAGGCGAGATGAGGCCCATTTCCGCTGAGGCTTCTCGAGGCCAATCACATCTAACCACTGGAACTTCCAAAGGGTCCTTCACACCATTGCTGCAACTCAAGAAGTTCCCCGACATACCCGTCTCCACTCGAGAGGAAGCACGTGGTGTCCCGCACACATCCAGGGGAGCCCCGTTTCGCCTCCCAGCTCGAGATGAGGGATCCTTTCCCTGTTTCGCAGGGAAAGAATTCCCGGCGTTCCCGTCGCATCTCAAGAGGAGGCGCTCTCCACAGGAAAGGCGAGAGGATCTCCAGGGTCGTGCCACCATTCCAAGAGTCCCCCAGATGTGTCAGCCCATTCCAGAGGAACCTGTTTTCCCTGCACTGCCTTGACGTTCAAGCCGAGGATCGACTCCCACCACGTGTGCACGTGGGACAGCCCTGTGGGAAAGCCTCGTGGGAAAGCCTCATGGGAAAGACTCGAGGGAAAACCATAGATCCTTTGATCCACGCGGCGGACTGCGTGACACTGCTGCTACCGCTCTGGAGGAAAGCTCAAGTGCATGCCCGCATTCGAGACGAGGACTGACTCCCCTGGGGAGACTCCAGAAGTACCCCAAGATCCATGTCAGCACTGGAGAGGAATCCTCAGGTTCCGGCCCCGACTCCACACAAGGTCTTAGGCACCGGCATCGACGGGAGAGGAATCCCAAGAGGCCCCCGAGGAACTCGCATGGGGACTGGCCTTTCCTGAGGCCACCAGAGCGGTTCCCTGAGGTCCCCGTCGTAAGTCGAGAGCACCTGCCGCAACTCGAGAAAATCCAGGAGGTTTTGCCCTCCAGGCGAGATGAGGCCCATTTCCACTGAGGCTTCTCGAGGCCAATCACATCTAACCACTGTAACTTCCAAAGGGTCCTTCACACCATTGCTGCAACTCAAGAAGTTCCCCGACATACCCGTCTCCACTCGAGAGGAAGCACGTGGGGTACCTCACACATCCAGGGGAGCCCCGTTTCGCCTCCTAGCTCGAGATGAGGGATCCTTCCCTGTTTCGTAGGGAAAGAATTCCCAGCGTTCCAGTCGCATCTCAAGAGGAGGCGCTCTCCACAGGAAAGGTGAGAGGAACTCCAGGGTCGTGACACCATTCCAAGAGTCCCCCAGATGTGTCAGTCCATTCCAGAGGAACCTGTTTTCCCTGCTCTGAATTGACGTTCAAGCCGAGGATCGAATCCCACCACGTGTGCACGTGGGACAGCCCTGTGGGAAAGCCTCGTGGGAAAGCCTCGTGGGAAAGACTCGAGGGAAAACCATACATCCTTTGATCCACGCGGCGGACTGCGTGACACTGCTGCTACCGCTCTGGAGGAAAGTGCAAGTGCATGCCCGCATTCGAGACGAGGACTGACTCCCCTGGGGAGACTCCAGAAGTACCCCAAGATCCATGTCAGCACTGGAGACGAATCCTCAGGTTCCGACCCCGACTCCACACAAGGACTTAGGCCCCGGCATCGACGGGAGAGGAATCCCGAGAGGCCCCCGTGGAACTCGCATGGGGACTGGCCTTTCCTGAGCCCACCAGAGCGGGTCCCTGAGGTCCCCGTCGTAAGTCGAGAGCACCTGCCGCCACTCGAGAAAATCCAGGAGGTTTTGCCCTCCAGGCGAGATGAGGCCCATTTCCGCTGAGGCTTCTCGAGGCCAATCACATATAACCACTGAAACTTCCAAAGGGTCCTTCACACCATTGCTGCAACTCAAGAAGTTCCCCGACATACCCGTCTCCACTCGAGAGGAAGCACGTGGGGTCCCGCACACATCCAGGGGAGCCCCGTTTCTGCTTCCTAGCTCGAGATGAGGGATCCTTTCCCTGTTTCGTAGGGAAAGAATTCCCGGCGTTCCCGTCGCATCTCAAGAGGAGGCGCTCTCCACAGGAAAGGCGAGAGGAACTCCAGGGTCTTGACACCATTCCAAGAGTCCCGCAGATGTGTCAGTCCATTCCAGAGGAACCTGTTTTCCCTGCACTGCCTTGACGTTCAATCCGAGGATCGAATCCCACCACGTGTGCACGTGGGACAGCCCTGTGGGATAGCCTCGTGGGAAAGCCTCGTGGGAAAGACTCGAGGGAAAACCATAGATCCTTTGATCCACGCGGCGGACTGTGTGACACTGCTGCTACCGCTCTGGAGGAAAGCGCAAGTGCATGCCCGCATTCGAGACGAGGACTGACTCCCCTGGGGAGACTCCAGAAGTACCCCAAGATCCATGTCAGCACTGGAGAGGAATCCTCAGGTTCCGGCCCCGACTCCACACAAGGTCTTAGGCCCCGGCATCGACGGGAGAGGAATCCCGAGAGGGCCCCGAGGAACTCGCATGGGGACTGGCCTTTCCTGAGGCCACCAGAGCGGGTCCCTGAGGTCCCCGTCGTAAGTCGAGAGCACCTGCCGCAACTCGAGAAAATCCAGGAGGTTTTGCCCTCCAGGCGAGATGAGGCCCATTTCCGCTGAGGCTTCTCGAGGCCAATCACATCTAACCACTGGAACTTCCAAAGGGTCCTTCACACCCTTGCTGCAACTCAAGAAGTTCCCCGACATACCCGTATCCACTCGAGAGGAAGCACGTGGGTTCCCGCACACATCCAGGGGAGCCCCGTTTCCGCCTCCTAGCTCGAGATGAGGGATCCTTTCCGTTTCGCAGGGAAAGAATTCCCGGCGTTCCCGTCGCATCTCAAGAGGAGGCGCTCTCCACAGGAAAGGCGAGAGGAACTCCAGGGTCGTGCCACCATT
Organism: Ovis canadensis; assembly: GCF_042477335.2. Classification (NCBI taxonomy): domain Eukaryota; kingdom Metazoa; phylum Chordata; class Mammalia; order Artiodactyla; family Bovidae; genus Ovis; species Ovis canadensis. The sequence goes on along the minus strand of NC_091258.1, from coordinate 9,990,828 downwards.
CCAAGAGTCCCCCAGATGTGTCAGTCCATTCCAGAGGAACCTGTTTTCCCTGCACTGCCTTGACGTTCAAGCCGAGGATCGACTCCCACCACGTGTGCACGTGGGACAGCCCTGTGGGAAAGCCTCGTGGGAAAGCCTCGTGGGAAAGACTCGAGGGAAAACCATAGATCCTTTGATCCACGCGGCGGACTGCGTGACACTGCTGCTACCGCTCTGGAGGAAAGCGCAAGTGCATGCCCGCATTCGAGACGAGGACTGACTCCCCTGGGGAGACTCCAGAAGTACCCCAAGATCCATGTCAGCCCTGGAGAGGAATCCTCAGGTTCCGGCCCCGACTCCACACAAGGTCTTAGGCCCCGGCATCGACGGGAGAGGAATCCCCAGAGGAACTCGCATGGGGACTGGCCTTTCCTGAGGCCACCAGAGCGGGTCCCTGAGGTCCCCGTCGTAAGTCGAGAGCACCTGCCGCAACTCGAGAAAATCCAGGAGGTTTTGCCCTCCAGGCGAGATGAGGCCCATTTCCGCTGAGGCTTCTCGAGGCCAATCACATCTAACCACTGGAACTTCCAAAGGGTCCTTCACACTCTTGCTGCAACTCAAGAAGTTCCCCGACATACCCGTCTCCACTCGAGAGGAAGCACGTGGTGTCCCGCAAACATCCAGGGGAGCCCCGTTTCCGCCTCCTAGCTCGAGATGAGGGATCCTTTCCCTGTTTCGTAGGGAAAGAATTCCCGGCGTTCCCGTCGCATCTCAAGAGGAGGCGCTCTCCACAGGAAAGGCGAGAGGAACTCCAGGGTCGAGACACCATTCCAAGAGTCCCCCAGATGTGTCAGTCCATTCCAGAGGAACCCGTTTTCCCTGCACTGCCTTGACGTTCAAGCCGAGGATAGACTCCCACCACGTGTGCACGTGGGACAGCCCTGTGGGAAAGCCTCGTGGGAAAGCCTCGTGGGAAAGACTCGAGGGAAAACCATAGATCCTTTGATCCACGCGGCGGACTGCGTGACACTGCTGCTACCGCTCTGGAGGAAAGCGCAAGTGCATGCCCGCATTCGAGACGAGGACTGACTCCCCTGGGGAGACTCCAGAAGTACCCCAAGATCCATGTCAGCACTGGAGAGGAATCCTCAGGTTCCAGCCCCGACTCCACACAAGGTCTTAGGCCCCGGCATCGATGGGAGAGGAATCCCGAGAGGCCCCCGAGGAACTCCCATGGGGACTGGCCTTTCCTGAGGCCACCAGCGCGGGTCCCTGAGGTCCCCGTCGTAAGTCGAGAGCACCTGCCGCAACTCGAGAAAATCCAGGAGGTTTTGCCCTCCAGGCGAGATGAGGCCCATTTCCGCTGAGGCTTCTCGAGGCTAATCACGTCTAACCACTGGAACTTCCAAAGGGTCCTTCACACCCTTGCTGCAACTCTAGAAGTTCCCCGACATACCCGTCTCCACTCGAGAGGAAGCACGAGGGTCCCGCACACATCCAGGGGAGCCCCGTTTCCGCCTCCTAGCTCGAGATGAGGGATCCTTTCCCTGTTTCGTAGTGAAAGAATTCCCGGCGTTCCCGTCGCATCTCAAGAGGTGGCGCTCTCCACAGGAAAGGCGAGAGGAACTCCAGGGTCGTGCCACCATTCCAAGAGTCCCCCAGATGTGTCAGTCCATTCCAGAGGAACCTGTTTTCCCTGCACTGCCTTGACGTTCAAGCCGAGGATCGACTCCCACCACGTTTGCACGTGGGACAGCCCTGCGGGAAAGCCTCGGGGGAAAGCCTCGTGGGAAAGACTCGAGGGAAAACCATAGATCCTTTGATCCACTCGGCAGACTGCGAGACACTGCTGCTACCGCTGTGGAGGAAAGCGCAAGTGCATGCCCACATTCGAGACGAGGACTGACTCCACTGGGGAGACTCCAGAAGTACCCCAAGATCCATGTCAGCACTGGAGAGGAATCTTCAGGTTCCGGCCCCGACTCCACACAAGGTCCTAGTCCCCGGCATCGACGGGAGAGGAATGCCGAGAGGCCCCCGAGGAACTCGCATGGGGACTGGCCTTTCCTGAGGCCACCAGAGCGTGTCCCTGAGGTCACCATCGTAAGTCGAGAGCACCTGCCGCAACTCGAGAAAATCCAGGAGGTTTTGCCCTCCAGGCGAGATGAGGCCCATTTCCGCTGAGGCTTCTCGAGGCTAATCACGTCTAACCACTGGAACTTCCAAAGGGTCCTTCACACCCTTGCTGCAACTCAAGCAGTTCCGCGACGTACCCGTCTCCACTCGAGAGGAAGCACGTGGGGTCCCGCACACATCCAGGGGAGCCCCGTTTCCTCCTCCTAGCTCGAGATGAGGGATCCTTTCCCTGTTTCGTAGGGAAAGAATTCCCGGCGTTACCGTCGCATCTCAAGAGGTGGCGCTCTCCACAGGAAAGGCGAGAGGAACTCCAGGGTCGTGGCACCATTTCAAGAGACCCCCAGATGTGTCAGTCCATTCCAGAGGAACCTGTTTTCCCTGCACTGCCTTGACGTTCAAGCCGAGGATCGACTCCCACCACGTGTGCACGTGGGACAGCCCTGTGGGAAAGCCTCGTGGGAAAGCCTCGTGGGAAAGACTCGAGGGAAAACCATAGATCCTTTCATCCACGCGGCGGACTGCGTGACACTGCTGCTACCGCTCTGGAGGAAAGCGCAAGTGCATGCCCGCATTCGAGACGAGGAATGACTCCCCTGGGGAGACTCCAGAAGTACCCCAAGATCCATGTCAGCCCTGGAGAGGAATCCTCAGGTTCCAGCCCCGACTCCACACAAGGTCTTAGGCTCTGGCATCGACGGGAGAGGAATCCCGAGAGGCCCCCGAAGAACTTGCATGGGGACTGGGCTTTCCTGAGGCCACCAGAGCGGGTCCCTGTGGTCCACGTCGTAAGTCGAGAGCACCTGCCGCAACTCGAGAAAATCCAGGAGGTTTTCACCTCCAGGCGAGATGAGGCCCATTTTTGCTGAGGCTTCTCGAGGCTAATCACATCTAACCACTGGAATTTCCAAAGGGTCCTTCACACCTTTGCTACAACTCAAGAAGTTCCCCGACATACCCGTCTCCCCTCGAGAGGAAGCACAAGGATCCCGCACACATCCAGGGAAGCCCCGTTTCCGCCTCCCACCTCGAGATGAGGGATCCTTTCCCTGTTTCGTAGGGAAAAAATTCCCGGCGTTCCCGTCTCACCTCAAGAGGAGGCGCTCTCCACAGGAAAGGCGAGATGGACTCCAGGGTCGTGCCACCATTCCAAGAGTCCCCCAGATGTGTCAGTCCATTCCAGAGGAACCTGTTTTCCCTGCACTGTCTTGACGTTCTAGCCGAGGATCGACTCCCACCACGTGTGCACGTGGGACAGCCCTGTGGGAAAGCCTCGTGGGAAAGCCTCGTGGGAAAGACTCAAGGGAAAACCATAGATCCTTTGATCCACGCGGCGGACTGCGTGACACTGCTGCTACCGCTCTGGAGGAAAGCGCAAGTGCATGCCCGCATTCGAGACGAGGACTGACTCCCCTGGGGAGACTCCAGAAGTACCCCAAGATCCGTGTCAGCACTGGAGAGGAAACCTCAGGTTCCGGCCCCGACTCCACACAAGGTCTTCGGCCCCGGCATCAACGGGAGAGGAATCCCGAGAGGCCCCCGAGGAACTCGCATGGGGACTGGCCTTTTCTGAGGCGACCAGAGCGGGTCCCTGAGGTCCTCGTCGTAAGTCGAGAGCACCTGCCGCAACTCCAGAAAATCCAGGAGGTTTTGCCCTCCAGGCGAGATGAGGCCCGTTTCCGCTGAGGCTTCTCGAGGCTAATCTCGTCTAAATACTGGAACTTCCAACGGGTCATTCACACCCTTGCTGCAACTCAAGAAGTTCCCAGACATACCCGTCTCCACTCCAGAGGAAGCACGTGGGGTCCAGCACACATCCAGGGGAGCCCCGTTTCCGCCTCCTAGCTCGAGATGAGGGATCCTTTCCCTGTTTCGTAGGGAAAGAATTCCCGGCGTTCCCGTCGCATCTCAAGAGGAGGCGCTCTCCACAAGAAAGGCGAGAGGAACGCCAGGGTCGTGCCACCATTCCAAGAGTCCCCAAGATGTGTCAGTCCATTCCAGAGGAACCTGTTTTCCCTGCGCTGCCTTGACGTTCAAGCCGAGGATCGACTCCCAACACGTGTGCACGTGGGACAGCCCTGTGGAAAAGCCTCGTGGGAAAGCCTCGTGGGAAAGACTCGAGGGAAAACCATAGATCCTTTGATCCACGCGGAGGACTGTGGGACACTGCTGCTACCGCTCTGGAGGAAAGCGCAAGTGCATGCTCGCATTCGAGACGAGGAATGACTCCCCTGGGGAGACTCCAGAAGTACCCCAAGATCCATGTCAGCACTGGAGAGGAATCCTCAGGTTCCGGCCCCGACTCCACACAAGGTCTTAGGCCCCGGCATCGATGGGAGAGGAATCCCGAGAGGCCCCCGAGGAACTCGCATGGGGACTGACCTTTCCTGAGGCCACCAGAGTGGGTCCCTGAGGTCCCCGTCGTAAGTCGAGAGCACCTGCCGCAACTCGAGAAAATCCAGGAGGTCTTGCCCTCCAGGCGAGATGAGGCCCCTTTCCGCTGAGTCTTCTCGAGGCTAATCACGTCTAACCACTGGAACTTCCAAAGGGTCCTTCACACCCTTGCTGCAACTCAAGAAGTTCCCCGACATACCCGTCTCCACTAGAGAGGAAGCACGTGGGTCCGGCACACATCCAGGGGAGCCCCGTTTCCGCCTCCTACCTCGAGATGAGGGATCCTTTCCCTGTTTCGTAGGGAAAGAATTCCCGGCGTTCCCGTCGCATCTCAAGAGGAGGCGCTCTGCACAGGAAAGGCGAGAGGAACTCCAGGGTCGTGCCACCATTCCAAGAGTCCCCCAGATGTGTCAGTCCATTCCAGAGGAACCTGTTTTCCCTGCACTGCCTTGACGTTCAAGCCGAGGATCGAATCCCACCACGTGTGCACGTGGGACAGCCCTGTGGGAAAGCCTCGTGGGAAAGCCTCGTGGGAAAGAATCGAGGGAAAACCATAGATCCTTTGATCCACGCGGCGGACTCCGTGACACTGCTGCTACCGCTCTGGAGGAAAGCGCAAGTGCATGCCCGCATTCGAGACGAGGACTGCCTCCCCTGGGGAGACTCCAGAAGTACCCCAAGATCCATGTCAGCACTGGAGAGAAATCCTCACGTTCGGACCCCGACTCCACACAAGGTCTTAGGCCCCGGCATCGACCGGAGAGGAATCCCGAGAGGCCCCCGAGGAACTCGGATGGGGACTGGCCTTTCCTGAGGCCACCAGAGCGGGTCCCTGAGGTCCTCGTCGTAAGTCGAGAGCACCTGCGCAACTCGCGAAAATCCAGGAGGTTTTCCCTCCAGGCGAGATGAGGCCCATTTCCGCTGAGGCTTCTCGAGGCTAATCACGTCTAAATACTGGAACTTCCAACAGGTCCTTCACTCCGTGCTGCGACTCAAGAAGTTCCCCGACATACCCGTCTCCACTCGAGAGGTAGCACGAGGGTCCCGCACACATCCAGGGGAGCCCCGTTTTCGCCTCCTAGCTCGAGATGAGGGATCCTTTCCCTGTTTCGTAGGGAGAGAATTTCCGGCGTTCCCGTCGCATCTCAAGAGGATGCGCTCTCCACAGGAAAGGCGAGAGGAACTCCAGGGTCGTGCCACCATTCCAAGAGTCCCCCAGATGTGTCAGTCCATTCCAGAGGAACCTGTTTTCCCTGCACTGCCTTGACGTTCAAGCCGAGGATCGACTCCCACCACGTGTGCACGTGGGACAGCCCTGTGGGAAAGCCTCGTGGGAAAGCCTCGTGGGAAAGACTCGAGGGAAAACCATAGATCCTTTGATCCACGCGGCGGACTGCGGGACACTGCTGCTACCGCTCTGGAGGAAAGCGCAAGTGCATGCCCGCATTCGAGACGAGGACTGACTCCCCTGGGGAGACTCCAGAAGTACCCCAAGATCCATGTCAGCACTGGAGAGGAATCCTCAGGTTCCGGCCCCGACTCCACACAAGGTCTTAGGCCCTGGCATCGACGGGAGAGGAATGCCGAGAGGCCCCCGAGGAACTCGCATGGGGACTGGCCTTTCCTGAGGCCACCAGAGCGGGTCCCTGAGGTCCCCGTCGTAAGTCGAGAGCACCTGCCGCAACTCGAAAAAATCCAGGAGGTTTTGCCCTCCAGGCGAGATGAGGCCCATTTCCGCTGAGGCTTCTCGAGGCTAATCACATCTAACCCCTGGAACTTCCAAAGGGTCCTTCACACCCTTGCTGCAACTCAAGCAGTTCCGCGACATACCCGTCTCCACTCGAGAGGAAGCAAGTGGGGTCCCGCACACATCCAGGGGAGCCCCGTTTCCGCCTCCTAGCTCGAGATGAGGGATCCTTTCCCTGTTTCGTAGGGAAAGAATTCCCGGCGTTCCCGAAGAGGTGGCGCTGTCCACAGGAAAGGCGAGAGGAACTCCAGGGTCGTGGCACCATTCCAAGAGACCCCCAGATGTGTCAGTCCATTCCAGAGGAACCTGTTTTCCCTGCACTGCATTTACGTTCAAGCCGAGGATCGACTCCCACCACGTGTGCACGTGGGACAGCCCTGTGGGAAAGCCTCGTGGGAAAGCCTCGTGGGAAAGACTTGAGGGAAAACCATAGATCCTTTGATCCACGCGGCGGACTGCGGGACACTGCTGCTACCGCTCTGGAGGAAAGCGCAAGTGCATGCCCGCATTCGAGACGAGGACTGACTCCCCTGGGGAGACTCCAGAAGTACCCCAGGATCCATGTCAGCACTGGAGAGGAATCCTCAGGTTCCGGCCCCGACTCCACACAAGGTCTTAGGCCTCGGCATCGACGGGAGAGGAATCCCGAGACGCCCCCGAGGAACTCGCATGGGGACTGGCCTTTCCTGAGGCCACCAGAGCGGGTCCCTGAGGTCCCCGTCGTAAGTCGAGAGCACCTGCCGCAACTCGAGAAAATCCAGGAGGTTTTGCCCTCCAGGCGAGTTGAGGCCCATTTCCGCTGAGGCTTCTCGAGGCTAATCACATCTAACCCCTGGAACTTCCAAAGGGTCCTTCACACCCTTGCTGCAACTCAAGCAGTTCCGCGACATACCCGTCTCCACTCGAGAGGAAGCAAGTGGGGTCCCGCACACATCCAGGGGAGCCCCGTTTCCGCCTCCTACCTCGAGATGAGGGATCCTTTCCCTGTTTCGTAGGGAAAGAATTCCCGGCGTTCCCGTCGCATCTCAAGAGGTGGCGCTGTCCACAGGAATGGCGAGAGGAACTCCAGGGTCGTGGCACCATTCCAAGAGACCCCCAGATGTGTCAGTCCATTCCAGAGGAACCTGTTTTCCCTGCACTGCATTTACGTTCAAGCCGAGGATCGACTCCCACCACGTGTGCACGTGGGACAGCCCTGTGGGAAAGCCTCGTGGGAAAGCCTCGTGGGAACGACTCGAGGGAAAACCATAGATCCTTTGATCCACGCGGAGGACTGCGGGACACTGCTGCTACCGCTCTGGAGGAAAGCGCAAGTGCATGCCCGCATTCGAGACGGGGACTGACTCCCCTGGGGAGATTCCAGAAGTACCCCAAGATCCATGTCAGCACTGGAGAGGAATCCTCAGGTTCCGGACCCGAGCCCACACAAGGTCTTAGGCCCCGGCATCGACGGGAGAGGAATCCCGAGAGGCCCCCGAGGAACTCGCATGGGGACTGGCCTTTCCTGAGGCCACCAGAGCGGGTCCCCGAGGTCCCCGTCGTAAGTCGAGAGCACCTGCCGCAACTCGAGAAAATCCAGGAGGTTTTGCCCTCCAGGCGAGATGAGGACCATTTCCGCTGAGGCTTCTCGAGGCTAATCACATCTAACCACTGGAACTTCCAAAGGGTCCTTCACACCCTTGCTGCAACTCAAGAAGTTCCCCGACATACCCGTCTCCACTCGAGAGGAAGCACGAGGGTCCCGCACACATCCAGGGGAGACCCGTTTCCGCCTCCTAGCTCGAGATGAGGGATCCTTTCCCTGTTTCGTAGGGAAAGAATTCCCGGCGTTCCCGTCGCACCTCAAGAGGAGGCGCTCTCCACAGGAAAGGCGAGAGGAACTCCAGGGTGTGCCACCATTGCAAGAGTCCCCCAGATGTGTCAGTCCATTTCAGAGGAACCTGTTTGCCCTGCACTGCCTTGACGTTCAAGCCGAGGATCGACTCCCACCACGTTTGCACGTTAGACAGCCCTGTGGGAAAGCCTCGTGGGAAAGCCTCGTGGGAAAGACTCGAGGGAAAACCATAGATCCTTTGATGCACGCAGCGGACTGCGTGACACTGCTGCTACCGCTCTGGAGGAAATCGCAAGTGCATGCCCGCATTCGAGACGAGGACTGACTCCCCTGGGGAGACTCCAGAAGTACCCCAAGATCCATGTCAGCACTGGAGAGAAATCCTCACGTTCGGACCCCGACTCCACACAAGGTCTTAGGCCCCGGCATCGACCGGAGAGGAATCCCGAGAGGCCCCCGAGGAACTCGGATGGGGACTGGCCTTTCCTGAGGCCACCAGAGCGGGTCCCTGAGGTCCTCGTCGTAAGTCGAGAGCACCTGCGCAACTCGCGAAAATCCAGGAGGTTTTCCCTCCAGGCGAGATGAGGCCCATTTCCGCTGAGGCTTCTCGAGGCTAATCACGTCTAAATACTGGAACTTCCAACAGGTCCTTCACTCCGTGCTGCGACTCAAGAAGTTCCCCGACATACCCGTCTCCACTCGAGAGGTAGCACGAGGGTCCCGCACACATCCAGGGGAGCCCCGTTTTCGCCTCCTAGCTCGAGATGAGGGATCCTTTCCCTGTTTCGTAGGGAGAGAATTTCCGGCGTTCCCGTCGCATCTCAAGAGGATGCGCTCTCCACAGGAAAGGCGAGAGGAACTCCAGGGTCGTGCCACCATTCCAAGAGTCCCCCAGATGTGTCAGTCCATTCCAGAGGAACCTGTTTTCCCTGCACTGCCTTGACGTTCAAGCCGAGGATCGACTCCCACCACGTGTGCACGTGGGACAGCCCTGTGGGAAAGCCTCGTGGGAAAGCCTCGTGGGAAAGACTCGAGGGAAAACCATAGATCCTTTGATCCACGCGGCGGACTGCGGGACACTGCTGCTACCGCTCTGGAGGAAAGCGCAAGTGCATGCCCGCATTCGAGACGAGGACTGACTCCCCTGGGGAGACTCCAGAAGTACCCCAAGATCCATGTCAGCACTGGAGAGGAATCCTCAGGTTCCGGCCCCGACTCCACACAAGGTCTTAGGCCCTGGCATCGACGGGAGAGGAATGCCGAGAGGCCCCCGAGGAACTCGCATGGGGACTGGCCTTTCCTGAGGCCACCAGAGCGGGTCCCTGAGGTCCCCGTCGTAAGTCGAGAGCACCTGCCGCAACTCGAAAAAATCCAGGAGGTTTTGCCCTCCAGGCGAGATGAGGCCCATTTCCGCTGAGGCTTCTCGAGGCTAATCACATCTAACCCCTGGAACTTCCAAAGGGTCCTTCACACCCTTGCTGCAACTCAAGCAGTTCCGCGACATACCCGTCTCCACTCGAGAGGAAGCAAGTGGGGTCCCGCACACATCCAGGGGAGCCCCGTTTCCGCCTCCTAGCTCGAGATGAGGGATCCTTTCCCTGTTTCGTAGGGAAAGAATTCCCGGCGTTCCCGAAGAGGTGGCGCTGTCCACAGGAAAGGCGAGAGGAACTCCAGGGTCGTGGCACCATTCCAAGAGACCCCCAGATGTGTCAGTCCAGTCCAGAGGAACCTGTTTTCCCTGCACTGCATTTACGTTCAAGCCGAGGATCGACTCCCACCACGCGTGCACGTGGGACAGCCCTGTGGGAAAGCCTTGTGGGAATGCCTCGTGGGAAAGACTCGAGGGAAAACCATAGATCCTTTGATCCACGCGGAGGACTGCGGGACACTGCTGCTACCACTCTGGAGGAAAGCGCAAGTGCATGCCCGCATTCGAGACGAGGACTGACTCCCCTGGGGAGATTCCAGAAGTACCCCAAGATCCATGTCAGCACTGGAGAGGAATCCTCAGGTTCCGGCCCCGAGCCCACACAAGGTCTTAGGCCCCGGCATCGACGGGAGAGGTATCCCGAGAGGCCCCCGAGGAACTCGCATGGGGACTGGCCTTTCCTAAGGCCACCAGAGCTGGTCCCCGAGGTCCCCGTCGTAAGTCGAGAGCACCTGCCGCAACTCGAGAAAATCCAGGAGGTTTTGCCCTCCAGGCGAGATGAGGCCCATTTCCGCTGAGGCTTCTCGAGGCTAATCACATCTAACCACTGGAACTTCCAAAGGGTCCTTCACACCCTTGCTGCAACTCAAGAAGTTCCCCGACATACCCGTCTCCACTCGAGAGGAAGCACGAGGGTCCCGCACACATCCAGGGGAGCCCCGTTTCCGCCTCCTAGCTCGAGATGAGGGATCCTTTCAATGTTTCGTAGGGAAAGAATTCCCGGCGTTCCCGTCGCATCTCAAGAGGAGGCGCTCTCCACAGGAAAGGCGAGAGGAACTCCAGGGTCGTGCCACCATTCCAAGAGTCCCCCAGATGTGTCAGTCCATTCCAGTGGAACCTGTTTTCCCTGCACTGCCTTGACGTTCAAGCCGAGGATCGACTCTCACCACGTGTGCACGTGGGACAGCCCTGTGGGAAAGCCTCGTGGGAAAGCCTCGTGGGAAAGTCTCGAGAGAAAACCATAGATCCTTTGATCCACGCGGCGAACTGCGTGACACTGCTGCTACCGCTCTGGAGGAAAGTGCAAGTGCATGCACGCATTCGAGACGAGGACTGTCTCCCCTGGGGAGACTCCAGAAGTACCCCAAGATCCATGTTAGCACTGGAGAGGAATCCTCAGGTTCTGGCCCCGACTCCACACAAGGTCTTAGGCTCTGGCATCGACGGGAGAGGAATCCCGAGAGGCCCCCGAAGAACTTGCATGGGGACTGGGCTTTCCTGAGGCCACCAGAGCGGGTCCCTGTGGTCCACGTCGTAAGTCGAGAGCACCTGCCGCAACTCGAGAAAATCCAGGAGGTTTTCACCTCCAGGCGAGATGAGGCCCATTTTTGCTGAGGCTTCTCGAGGCTAATCACATCTAACCACTGGAATTTCCAAAGGGTCCTTCACACCCTTGCTACAACTCAAGAAGTTCCCCGACATACCCGTCTCCCCTCGAGAGGAAGCACAAGGATCCCGCACACATCCAGGGAAGCCCCGTTTCCGCCTCCCACCTCGAGATGAGGGATCCTTTCCCTGTTTCGTAGGGAAAAAATTCCCGGCGTTCCCGTCTCACCTCAAGAGGAGGCGCTCTCCACAGGAAAGGCGAGATGGACTCCAGGGTCGTGCCACCATTCCAAGAGTCCCCCAGATGTGTCAGTCCATTCCAGAGGAACCTGTTTTCCCTGCACTGTCTTGACGTTCTAGCCGAGGATCGACTCCCACCACGTGTGCACGTGGGACAGCCCTGTGGGAAAGCCTCGTGGGAAAGCCTCGTGGGAAAGACTCAAGGGAAAACCATAGATCCTTTGATCCACGCGGCGGACTGCGTGACACTGCTGCTACCGCTCTGGAGGAAAGCGCAAGTGCATGCCCGCATTCGAGACGAGGACTGACTCCCCTGGGGAGACTCCAGAAGTACCCCAAGATCCGTGTCAGCACTGGAGAGGAAACCTCAGGTTCCGGCCCCGACTCCACACAAGGTCTTCGGCCCCGGCATCAACGGGAGAGGAATCCCGAGAGGCCCCCGAGGAACTCGCATGGGGACTGGCCTTTTCTGAGGCGACCAGAGCGGGTCCCTGAGGTCCTCGTCGTAAGTCGAGAGCACCTGCCGCAACTCCAGAAAATCCAGGAGGTTTTGCCCTCCAGGCGAGATGAGGCCCGTTTCCGCTGAGGCTTCTCGAGGCTAATCACGTCTAAATACTGGAACTTCCAACGGGTCATTCACACCCTTGCTGCAACTCAAGAAGTTCCCAGACATACCCGTCTCCACTCCAGAGGAAGCACGTGGGGTCCAGCACACATCCAGGGGAGCCCCGTTTCCGCCTCCTAGCTCGAGATGAGGGATCCTTTCCCTGTTTCGTAGGGAAAGAATTCCCGGCGTTCCCGTCGCATCTCAAGAGGAGGCGCTCTCCACAAGAAAGGCGAGAGGAACGCCAGGGTCGTGCCACCATTCCAAGAGTCCCCAAGATGTGTCAGTCCATTCCAGAGGAACCTGTTTTCCCTGCGCTGCCTTGACGTTCAAGCCGAGGATCGACTCCCAACACGTGTGCACGTGGGACAGCCCTGTGGAAAAGCCTCGTGGGAAAGCCTCGTGGGAAAGACTCGAGGGAAAACCATAGATCCTTTGATCCACGCGGAGGACTGTGGGACACTGCTGCTACCGCTCTGGAGGAAAGCGCAAGTGCATGCTCGCATTCGAGACGAGGAATGACTCCCCTGGGGAGACTCCAGAAGTACCCCAAGATCCATGTCAGCACTGGAGAGGAATCCTCAGGTTCCGGCCCCGACTCCACACAAGGTCTTAGGCCCCGGCATCGATGGGAGAGGAATCCCGAGAGGCCCCCGAGGAACTCGCATGGGGACTGACCTTTCCTGAGGCCACCAGAGTGGGTCCCTGAGGTCCCCGTCGTAAGTCGAGAGCACCTGCCGCAACTCGAGAAAATCCAGGAGGTCTTGCCCTCCAGGCGAGATGAGGCCCCTTTCCGCTGAGTCTTCTCGAGGCTAATCACGTCTAACCACTGGAACTTCCAAAGGGTCCTTCACACCCTTGCTGCAACTCAAGAAGTTCCCCGACATACCCGTCTCCACTAGAGAGGAAGCACGTGGGTCCGGCACACATCCAGGGGAGCCCCGTTTCCGCCTCCTACCTCGAGATGAGGGATCCTTTCCCTGTTTCGTAGGGAAAGAATTCCCGGCGTTCCCGTCGCATCTCAAGAGGAGGCGCTCTGCACAGGAAAGGCGAGAGGAACTCCAGGGTCGTGCCACCATTCCAAGAGTCCCCCAGATGTGTCAGTCCATTCCAGAGGAACCTGTTTTCCCTGCACTGCCTTGACGTTCAAGCCGAGGATCGAATCCCACCACGTGTGCACGTGGGACAGCCCTGTGGGAAAGCCTCGTGGGAAAGCCTCGTGGGAAAGAATCGAGGGAAAACCATAGATCCTTTGATCCACGCGGCGGACTCCGTGACACTGCTGCTACCGCTCTGGAGGAAAGCGCAAGTGCATGCCCGCATTCGAGACGAGGACTGCCTCCCCTGGGGAGACTCCAGAAGTACCCCAAGATCCATGTCAGCACTGGAGAGAAATCCTCACGTTCGGACCCCGACTCCACACAAGGTCTTAGGCCCCGGCATCGACCGGAGAGGAATCCCGAGAGGCCCCCGAGGAACTCGGATGGGGACTGGCCTTTCCTGAGGCCACCAGAGCGGGTCCCTGAGGTCCTCGTCGTAAGTCGAGAGCACCTGCGCAACTCGCGAAAATCCAGGAGGTTTTCCCTCCAGGCGAGATGAGGCCCATTTCCGCTGAGGCTTCTCGAGGCTAATCACGTCTAAATACTGGAACTTCCAACAGGTCCTTCACTCCGTGCTGCGACTCAAGAAGTTCCCCGACATACCCGTCTCCACTCGAGAGGTAGCACGAGGGTCCCGCACACATCCAGGGGAGCCCCGTTTTCGCCTCCTAGCTCGAGATGAGGGATCCTTTCCCTGTTTCGTAGGGAGAGAATTTCCGGCGTTCCCGTCGCATCTCAAGAGGATGCGCTCTCCACAGGAAAGGCGAGAGGAACTCCAGGGTCGTGCCACCATTCCAAGAGTCCCCCAGATGTGTCAGTCCATTCCAGAGGAACCTGTTTTCCCTGCACTGCCTTGACGTTCAAGCCGAGGATCGACTCCCACCACGTGTGCACGTGGGACAGCCCTGTGGGAAAGCCTCGTGGGAAAGCCTCGTGGGAAAGACTCGAGGGAAAACCATAGATCCTTTGATCCACGCGGCGGACTGCGGGACACTGCTGCTACCGCTCTGGAGGAAAGCGCAAGTGCATGCCCGCATTCGAGACGAGGACTGACTCCCCTGGGGAGACTCCAGAAGTACCCCAAGATCCATGTCAGCACTGGAGAGGAATCCTCAGGTTCCGGCCCCGACTCCACACAAGGTCTTAGGCCCTGGCATCGACGGGAGAGGAATGCCGAGAGGCCCCCGAGGAACTCGCATGGGGACTGGCCTTTCCTGAGGCCACCAGAGCGGGTCCCTGAGGTCCCCGTCGTAAGTCGAGAGCACCTGCCGCAACTCGAAAAAATCCAGGAGGTTTTGCCCTCCAGGCGAGATGAGGCCCATTTCCGCTGAGGCTTCTCGAGGCTAATCACATCTAACCCCTGGAACTTCCAAAGGGTCCTTCACACCCTTGCTGCAACTCAAGCAGTTCCGCGACATACCCGTCTCCACTCGAGAGGAAGCAAGTGGGGTCCCGCACACATCCAGGGGAGCCCCGTTTCCGCCTCCTAGCTCGAGATGAGGGATCCTTTCCCTGTTTCGTAGGGAAAGAATTCCCGGCGTTCCCGAAGAGGTGGCGCTGTCCACAGGAAAGGCGAGAGGAACTCCAGGGTCGTGGCACCATTCCAAGAGACCCCCAGATGTGTCAGTCCATTCCAGAGGAACCTGTTTTCCCTGCACTGCATTTACGTTCAAGCCGAGGATCGACTCCCACCACGCGTGCACGTGGGACAGCCCTGTGGGAAAGCCTTGTGGGAATGCCTCGTGGGAAAGACTCGAGGGAAAACCATAGATCCTTTGATCCACGCGGAGGACTGCGGGACACTGCTGCTACCACTCTGGAGGAAAGCGCAAGTGCATGCCCGCATTCGAGACGAGGACTGACTCCCCTGGGGAGATTCCAGAAGTACCCCAAGATCCATGTCAGCACTGGAGAGGAATCCTCAGGTTCCGGCCCCGAGCCCACACAAGGTCTTAGGCCCCGGCATCGACGGGAGAGGTATCCCGAGAGGCCCCCGAGGAACTCGCATGGGGACTGGCCTTTCCTAAGGCCACCAGAGCTGGTCCCCGAGGTCCCCGTCGTAAGTCGAGAGCACCTGCCGCAACTCGAGAAAATCCAGGAGGTTTTGCCCTCCAGGCGAGATGAGGCCCATTTCCGCTGAGGCTTCTCGAGGCTAATCACATCTAACCACTGGAACTTCCAAAGGGTCCTTCACACCCTTGCTGCAACTCAAGAAGTTCCCCGACATACCCGTCTCCACTCGAGAGGAAGCACGAGGGTCCCGCACACATCCAGGGGAGCCCCGTTTCCGCCTCCTAGCTCGAGATGAGGGATCCTTTCAATGTTTCGTAGGGAAAGAATTCCCGGCGTTCCCGTCGCATCTCAAGAGGAGGCGCTCTCCACAGGAAAGGCGAGAGGAACTCCAGGGTCGTGCCACCATTCCAAGAGTCCCCCAGATGTGTCAGTCCATTCCAGTGGAACCTGTTTTCCCTGCACTGCCTTGACGTTCAAGCCGAGGATCGACTCTCACCACGTGTGCACGTGGGACAGCCCTGTGGGAAAGCCTCGTGGGAAAGCCTCGTGGGAAAGTCTCGAGAGAAAACCATAGATCCTTTGATCCACGCGGCGAACTGCGTGACACTGCTGCTACCGCTCTGGAGGAAAGTGCAAGTGCATGCACGCATTCGAGACGAGGACTGTCTCCCCTGGGGAGACTCCAGAAGTACCCCAAGATCCATGTTAGCACTGGAGAGGAATCCTCAGGTTCTGGCCCCGACTCCACACAAGGTCTTAGGCTCTGGCATCGACGGGAGAGGAATCCCGAGAGGCCCCCGAAGAACTTGCATGGGGACTGGGCTTTCCTGAGGCCACCAGAGCGGGTCCCTGTGGTCCACGTCGTAAGTCGAGAGCACCTGCCGCAACTCGAGAAAATCCAGGAGGTTTTCACCTCCAGGCGAGATGAGGCCCATTTTTGCTGAGGCTTCTCGAGGCTAATCACATCTAACCACTGGAATTTCCAAAGGGTCCTTCACACCCTTGCTACAACTCAAGAAGTTCCCCGACATACCCGTCTCCCCTCGAGAGGAAGCACAAGGATCCCGCACACATCCAGGGAAGCCCCGTTTCCGCCTCCCACCTCGAGATGAGGGATCCTTTCCCTGTTTCGTAGGGAAAAAATTCCCGGCGTTCCCGTCTCACCTCAAGAGGAGGCGCTCTCCACAGGAAAGGCGAGATGGACTCCAGGGTCGTGCCACCATTCCAAGAGTCCCCCAGATGTGTCAGTCCATTCCAGAGGAACCTGTTTTCCCTGCACTGTCTTGACGTTCTAGCCGAGGATCGACTCCCACCACGTGTGCACGTGGGACAGCCCTGTGGGAAAGCCTCGTGGGAAAGCCTCGTGGGAAAGACTCAAGGGAAAACCATAGATCCTTTGATCCACGCGGCGGACTGCGTGACACTGCTGCTACCGCTCTGGAGGAAAGCGCAAGTGCATGCCCGCATTCGAGACGAGGACTGACTCCCCTGGGGAGACTCCAGAAGTACCCCAAGATCCGTGTCAGCACTGGAGAGGAAACCTCAGGTTCCGGCCCCGACTCCACACAAGGTCTTCGGCCCCGGCATCAACGGGAGAGGAATCCCGAGAGGCCCCCGAGGAACTCGCATGGGGACTGGCCTTTTCTGAGGCGACCAGAGCGGGTCCCTGAGGTCCTCGTCGTAAGTCGAGAGCACCTGCCGCAACTCCAGAAAATCCAGGAGGTTTTGCCCTCCAGGCGAGATGAGGCCCGTTTCCGCTGAGGCTTCTCGAGGCTAATCACGTCTAAATACTGGAACTTCCAACGGGTCATTCACACCCTTGCTGCAACTCAAGAAGTTCCCAGACATACCCGTCTCCACTCCAGAGGAAGCACGTGGGGTCCAGCACACATCCAGGGGAGCCCCGTTTCCGCCTCCTAGCTCGAGATGAGGGATCCTTTCCCTGTTTCGTAGGGAAAGAATTCCCGGCGTTCCCGTCGCATCTCAAGAGGAGGCGCTCTCCACAAGAAAGGCGAGAGGAACGCCAGGGTCGTGCCACCATTCCAAGAGTCCCCAAGATGTGTCAGTCCATTCCAGAGGAACCTGTTTTCCCTGCGCTGCCTTGACGTTCAAGCCGAGGATCGACTCCCAACACGTGTGCACGTGGGACAGCCCTGTGGAAAAGCCTCGTGGGAAAGCCTCGTGGGAAAGACTCGAGGGAAAACCATAGATCCTTTGATCCACGCGGAGGACTGTGGGACACTGCTGCTACCGCTCTGGAGGAAAGCGCAAGTGCATGCTCGCATTCGAGACGAGGAATGACTCCCCTGGGGAGACTCCAGAAGTACCCCAAGATCCATGTCAGCACTGGAGAGGAATCCTCAGGTTCCGGCCCCGACTCCACACAAGGTCTTAGGCCCCGGCATCGATGGGAGAGGAATCCCGAGAGGCCCCCGAGGAACTCGCATGGGGACTGACCTTTCCTGAGGCCACCAGAGTGGGTCCCTGAGGTCCCCGTCGTAAGTCGAGAGCACCTGCCGCAACTCGAGAAAATCCAGGAGGTCTTGCCCTCCAGGCGAGATGAGGCCCCTTTCCGCTGAGTCTTCTCGAGGCTAATCACGTCTAACCACTGGAACTTCCAAAGGGTCCTTCACACCCTTGCTGCAACTCAAGAAGTTCCCCGACATACCCGTCTCCACTAGAGAGGAAGCACGTGGGTCCGGCACACATCCAGGGGAGCCCCGTTTCCGCCTCCTACCTCGAGATGAGGGATCCTTTCCCTGTTTCGTAGGGAAAGAATTCCCGGCGTTCCCGTCGCATCTCAAGAGGAGGCGCTCTGCACAGGAAAGGCGAGAGGAACTCCAGGGTCGTGCCACCATTCCAAGAGTCCCCCAGATGTGTCAGTCCATTCCAGAGGAACCTGTTTTCCCTGCACTGCCTTGACGTTCAAGCCGAGGATCGAATCCCACCACGTGTGCACGTGGGACAGCCCTGTGGGAAAGCCTCGTGGGAAAGCCTCGTGGGAAAGAATCGAGGGAAAACCATAGATCCTTTGATCCACGCGGCGGACTCCGTGACACTGCTGCTACCGCTCTGGAGGAAAGCGCAAGTGCATGCCCGCATTCGAGACGAGGACTGCCTCCCCTGGGGATACTCCAGAAATACCCCAAGATCCATGTCAGCACTGGAGAGGAATCCTAAGGTTCCGGCCCCGACTCCACACAAGGTCTTAGGCCCCGGTATCGACGGGAGAGGAATCCCGAGAGGCCCCTGAGGAACTCGCATGGGGACTGGCCTTTCCTGAGGCCACCAGAGAGGGTCCCTGAGGTCTTCGTCGTAAGTCGAGAGCACCTGCCGCAACTCGAGAAAATCCAGGAGGTTTTGCCCTCCAGGCGAGATGAGGCCCATTTCCGCTGAGGCTTCTCGAGGCTAATCACGTCTAAATACTGGAACTTCCAAAGGGTCCTTCACACCCTTGCTGCAACTCAAGAAGTTCCACGACATACCCGTCTCCACTCCAGAGGAAGCACGTGGGGTCCCGCACACATCCAGGGGAGCCCCGTTTCCGCCTCCTATCTCGAGATGAGGGATCCTTTCCCTGTTTCGTAGGGAAAGAATTCCCGGCGTTCCCGTCGCATCTCAAGAGGAGGCGGTCTCCACAGGAAAGGCGAGAGGAACGCCAGGGTCGTGCCACCATTCCAAGAGTCCCCCAGATGTGTCAGTCCATTCCAGAGGAACCTGTTTTCCCTGCACTGCCTTGACGTTCAAGCCGAGGATCGACTCCCACCACGTGTGCACGTGGGACAGCCCTGTGGGAAAGCCTCGTGGGAAAGCCTCGTGGGAAAGACTCGAGGGAAAACCATAGATCCTTTGATCCACGCGGCGGACTGCGTGACACTGCTGCTACCGCTCTGGAGGAAAGCGCAAGTGCATGCCCGCATTCGAGACGAGGACTGACTCCCCTGGGGAGACTCCAGAAGTACCCCAAGATCCATGTCAGCACTGGAGAGGAATCCTCAGGTTCCGGCCCCGACTCCACACAAGGTCTTAGGCCCCGGTATCGACGGGAGAGGAATCCCGAGAGGCCCCTGAGGAACTCGCATGGGGACTGGCCTTTCCTGAGGCCACCAGAGAGGGTCCCTGAGGTCTTCGTCGTAAGTCGAGAGCACCTGCCGCAACTCGAGAAAATCCAGGAGGTTTTGCCCTCCAGGCGAGATGAGGCCCATTTCCGCTGAGGCTTCTCGAGGCTAATCACGTCTAAATACTGGAACTTCCAAAGGGTCCTTCACACCCTTGCTGCAACTCAAGAAGTTCCACGACATACCCGTCTCCACTCCAGAGGAAGCACGTGGGGTCCCGCACACATCCAGGGGAGCCCCGCTTACGCCTCCTATCTCGAGATGAGGGATCTTTTCCCTGTTTCGTAGGGAAAGAATTCCCGGCGTTCCCGTCGCATCTCAAGAGGAGGCGGTCTCCACAGGAAAGGCGAGAGGAACGCCAGGGTCGTGCCACCATTCCAAGAGTCCCCCAGATGTGTCAGTCCATTCCAGAGGAACCTGTTTTCCCTGCACTGCCTTGACGTTCAAGCCGAGGATCGACTCCCAACACGTGTGCACGTGGGACAGCCCTGTGGGAAAGCCTCGTGGGAAAGCCTCGTGGGAAAGACTCGAGGGAAAACCATAGATCCTTTGATCCACGCGGCGGACTGCGTGACACTGCTGCTACCGCTCTGGAGGAAAGCGCAAGTGCATGCCCGCATTCGAGACGAGGACTGACTCCCCTGGGGAGACTCCAGAAGTACCCCAAGATCCATGTCAGCACTGGAGAGGAATCCTCAGGTTCCGGCCCCGACTCCACACAAGGTCTTAGGCCCCGGCATCGACGGGAGAGGAATCCCGAGAGGCCCCCGAGGAACTCGCATGGGGACTGGCCTTTCCTGAGGCCACCAGAGCGGGTCCCTGAGGTCCTCGTCGTAAGTCGAGAGCACCTGCCGCAACTCCAGAAAATCCAGGAGGTCTTGCCCTCCAGGCGAAATGAGTCCCATTTCCGCTGACGCTTCTCGAGGCTAATCACGTCTAAATACTGGAACTTCCAAAGGGTCTTCACACCCTTGCTGCAACTCAAGAAGTTCCCCGACATACCCGTCTCCACTCGAGAGGAAGCACGTGGGTCCCGCACACATCCAGGGGAGCCCCGTTTCCGCCTCCTACCTCGAGATGAGGGATCCTTTCCCTGTTTCGTAGGGAAAGAATTCCCGGCGTTCCCGTCGCATCTCAAGAGGAGGCGCTCTCCACAGGAAAGGCGAGAGGAACTCCAGGGTCGTGCCACCATTCCAAGAGTTCCCCAGATGTGTCAGTCCATTCCAGAGGAACCTGTTTTCCCTGCACTGCCTTGACGTTCAAGCCGAGGATCGACTCCCACCACGTGTGCACGTGGGACAGCCCTGTGGGAAAGCCTCCTGGGAAAGCCTCGTGGGAAAGACTCGAGGGAAAACCATAGATCCTTTGATCCACGCGGCGGACTGCGTGACACTGCTGCTACCGCTCTGGAGGAAAGCGCAAGTGCATGCCCGCATTCGAGACGAGGACTGACTCCCCTGGGGAGACTCCAGAAGTACCCCAAGATCCATGTCAGCACTGGAGAGTAATCCTCAGGTTCCGGCCCCGACTACACACAAGGTCTTAGGCCCCGGCATCGACGGGAGAGGAATCCCGAGAGGCCCCTGAGGAACTCGCATGGTGACTGGCCTTTCCTGAGTCCACCAGAGCAGGTCCCTGAGGTCCATATCATAAGTCGAGAGCACCTGCCGCAACTCGAGAAAATCCAGGAGGTTTTGCCCTCCAGGCGAAATGAGGCCCATTTCCGCTGAGTCTTCTCGAGGCTAATCACATCTAACCACTGGAACTTCCAACGGGTCCTTCACACCCTTGCTGAACTCAAGAAGTTCCACGACATACCCGTCTACACTCGAGAGGAAGCACGTGGGGTCCCGCACACATCCAGGGGAGCCCCGTTTCGGCCTCCTACCACGAGATGAGGGATCCTTTCCCTGTTTCGTAGGGAAAGAATTCCCGGCGTTCCCATCGCATCTCAAGAGGAGGCGGTCTCCACAGGAAAGGCGAAAGGAACTCCAGGGTCGTGCCACCATTCCAAGAGTCCCCCAGATGTGTCAGTCCATTCCAGAGGAACGTGTTTTCCCTGCACTGCCTTGACGTTCAAGCCGAGGATCGACTCCCACCACGTGTGCACGTGGGACAGCCCTGTGGGAAAGCCTCGTGGGAAAGCCTCGTGGGAAAGACTCGAGGGAAAACCATAGATCCTTTGATCCACGCGGCGGACTGCGTGACACTGCTGCTACCGCTCTGGAGGAAAGCGCAAGTGCATGCCGCATACGAGATGAGGACTGACTCCCCTGGGGAGACTCCAGAAGTACCCCAAGATCCATGTCAGCACTGGAGAGGAATCCTCAGGTTCCGGCCCCGACTCCACACAAGGTCTTCGGCCCCGGCATCGACGGGCGAGGAATCCCGAGAGGCCCCCGAGGAACTTGCATGGGGACTGGCCTTTCCTGAGGCCACCAGAGCGGGTCCCTGAGGTCCCCGTCGTAAGTTGAGAGCACCTGCCACAACTCGAGAAAATCCAGGAGGTTTTGCCCTCCAGGCGAGATGAGGCCCATTTCCGCTGAGGCTTCTCGAGGCCAATCATATCTAACCACTGGAACTTCCAAAGGGTCCTTCACACCCTTGCTGCAACTCAAGAAGTTCCCCGACATACCCGTCTCCACTCGAGAGGAAGCACGAGGGTCCCGCACACATCCAGGGGAGCCCCGTTTCCGCCTCCTAGCTCGAGATGAGGGATCCTTTCCCTGTTTCGTAGGGAAAGAATTCCCGGCGTTCCCGAAGAGGTGGCGCTCTCCACAGGAAAGGCGAGAGGAACTCCAGGGTCGGGCCACCATTCCAAGAGACCCCCAGATGTGTCAGTCCATTCCAGAGGAACCTGTTTTCCCTGCACTGCCTTTACGTTCAAGCCGAGGATCGACTCCCAGCACGTGTGCACGTGGAACAGCCCTGTGGGAAAGCCTCGTGGGAAAGCCTCGTGGGAAAGACTCGAGGGAAAAACATAGATCCTTTGATCCACGCGGTGGACTGCGTGACACTGCTGCTACCGCTCTGGAGGAAAGCGCAAGTGCATGCCCGCATTCGAGACGAGGACTGACTCCCCTGGGGAGACTCCAGAAGTACCCCAAGATCCATGTCAGCACTGGAGAGGAATCCTCAGGTTCCGGCCCCGACTCCACGCAAGGTCTTAGGCCCTGGCATTGACGGGAGAGGAATCCCGAGAGGTCCCCGAGGAACTCGCATGGGGACTGGCCATTCCTGAGGCCACCAGAGTGGGTCCCTGAGGTCCCCGTCGTAAGTCGAGAGCACCTGCCGCAACTCGAGAAATTCCAGGAGGTTTTGCCCTTCAGGCGAAATGAGGCCCATTTCCGCTGAGTCTTCTCGAGGCTAATCACATCTAACCACTGGAACTTCCAACGGGTCCTTCACACCCTTGCTGCAACTCAAGAAGTTCCACGACATACCCGTCCCCACTCGAGAGGAAGCACGTGGGGTCCCGCACACATCCAGGGGAGCCCCGTTTCCGCCTCCTACCTCGAGATGAGGGATCCTTTCCCTGTTTCGTAGGGAAAGAATTCCCGGCGTTCCCGGCGCATCTCAAGAGGAGGCGCTCTCCACAGGAAAGGCGAGAGGAACTCCAGGGTCGAGACACCATTCCAAGAGTCCCCCAGATGTGTCAGTCCATTCCAGAGGAACCTGTTTTCCCTGCGCTGCCTTGACGTTCAAGCCGAGGATCGACTCCCACCACGTGTGCACGTGGGACAGCCCTGCGGGAAAGCCTCGTGGGAAAGCCTCGTGGGAAAGTCTCGAGAGAAAACCATAGATCCTTTGATCCACGCGGCGAACTGCGTGACACTGCTGCTACCGCTCTGGAGGAAAGTGCAAGTGCATGCACCCATTCGAGACGGGGACTGACTCCCCTGGGGAGACTCCAGAAGTACCCCAAGATCCATGTCAGCACTGGAGAGGAATCCTCAGGTTCTGGCCCCGACTCCACACAAGGTCTTAGGCCCTGGCATCGACGGGAGAGGAATCCCGAGAGGCCCCCGAAGAACTTGCATGGGGACTGGGCTTTCCTGAGGCCACCAGAGCGGGTCCCTGTGGTCCACGTCGTAAGTCGAGAGCACCTGCCGCAACTCGAGAAAATCCAGGAGGTTTTCACCTCCAGGCGAGATGAGGCCCATTTCCGCTGAGGCTTCTCGAGGCTAATCACATCTAACCACTGGAATTTCCAAAGGGTCCTTCACACCCTCGCTGCAACTCAAGCAGTTCCGCGACATACCCGTCTCCACTCCAGAGGAAGCATGTGGGGTCCCGCACACATCCAGGGGAGCCCCGTTTCCGCCTCCTAGCTCGAGATGAGGGATCCTTTCCCTGTTTCGTAGGGAAAGAATTCCCGGCGTTCCCGAAGAGGTGGCGCTGTCCACAGGAATGGCGAGAGGAACTCCAGGGTCGTGGCACCATTCCAAGAGACCCCCAGATGTGTCAGTCCATTCCAGAGGAACCTGTTTTCCCTGCACTGTCTTGACGTTCTAGCCGAGGATCGACTCCCACCACGTGTGCACGTGGGACAGCCCTGTGGGAAAGCCTCGTAGGAAAGCCTCGTGGGAAAGACTCAAGGGAAAACCATAGATCCTTTGATCCACGCGGCGGACTGCGTGACACTGCTGCTACCGCTCTGGAGGAAAGCGCAAGTGCATGCCCGCATTCGAGACGAGGACTGACTCCCCTGGGGAGACTCCAGAAGTACCCCAAGATCCGTGTCAGCACTGGAGAGGAAACCTCAGGTTCCGGCCCCGACTCCACACAAGGTCTTCGGCCCCGGCATCAACGGGAGAGGAATCCCGAGAGGCCCCCGAGGAACTCGCATGGGGACTGGCCTTTTCTGAGGCGACCAGAGCGGGTCCCTGAGGTCCTCGTCGTAAGTCGAGAGCACCTGCCGCAACTCCAGAAAATCCAGGAGGTTTTGCACTCCAGGCGAGATGAGGCCCGTTTCCGCTGAGGCTTCTCGAGGCTAATCACGTCTAAATACTGGAACTTCCAACGGGTCATTCACACCCTTGCTGCAACTCAAGAAGTTCCCAGACATACCCGTCTCCACTCGAGAGGAAGCACGTGGGGTCCCGCACACATCCAGGGGAGCCCCGTTTCCGCCTCCTAGCTCGAGATGAGGGATCCTTTCCCTGTTTCGTAGGGAAAGAATTCCCGGCGTTCCCGTCGCATCTCAAGAGGAGGCGCTCTCCACAGGAAAGGCGAGAGGAACTCCAGGGTCGTGCCACCATTCCAAGAGTCCCCCAGATGTGTCAGTCCATTCCAGAGGAACCTGTTTTCCCTGCACTGCCTTGACGTTCAAGCCGAGGATCGACTCCCACCACGTGTGCACGTGGGACAGCCCTGCGGGAAAGCCTCGTGGGAAAGCCTCGTGGGAAAGTCTCGAGAGAAAACCATAGATCCTTTGATCCACGCGGCGAACTGTGTGACACTGCTGCTACCGCTCTGGAGGAAAGTGCAAGTGCATGCACCCATTCGAGACGGGGACTGACTCCCCTGGGGAGACTCCAGAAGTACCCCAAGATCCATGTCAGCACTGGAGAGGAATCCTCAGGTTCTGGCCCCGACTCCACACAAGGTCTTAGGCCCTGGCATCGACGGGAGAGGAATCCCGAGAGGCCCCCGAAGAACTTGCATGGGGACTGGGCTTTCCTGAGGCCACCAGAGCGGGTCCCTGTGGTCCACGTCGTAAGTCGAGAGCACCTGCCACAACTCGAGAAAATCCAGGAGGTTTTCACCACCAGGCGAGATGAGGCCCATTTCCGCTGAGGCTTCTCGAGGCTAATCACATCTAAAAACTGGAATTTCCAAAGGGTCCTTCACACCCTTGCTGCAACTCAAGCAGATCCGCGACATACCCGTCTCCACTCGAGAGGAAGCATGTGGGGTCCCGCACACATCCAGGGGAGCCCCGTTTCCGCCTGCTAGCTCGAGATGAGGGATCCTTTCCCTGTTTCGTAGGGAAAGAATTCCCGGCGTTCCCGAAGAGGTCGCGCTGTCCACAGGAATGGCGAGAGGAACTCCAGGGTCGTGGCACCATTCCAAGAGACCCCCAGATGTGTCAGTCCATTCCAGAGGAACCTGTTTTCCCTGCACTGCATTTACGTTCAAGCCGAGGATCGACTCCCACCACGTGTGCACGTGGGACAGCCCTGTGGGAAAGCCTCGTGGGAAAGCCTCGTGGGAACGACACGAGGGAAAACCATAGATCCTTTGATCCACGCGGAGGACTGCGGGACACTGCTGCTACCGCTCTGGAGGAAAGCGCAAGTGCATGCCCGCATTCGAGACGGGGACTGACTCCCCTGGGGAGATTCCAGAAGTACCCCAAGATCCATGTCAGCACTGGAGAGGAATCCTCAGGTTCCGGACCCGAGCCCACACAAGGTCTTAGGCCCCGGCATCGACGGGAGAGGAATCCCGAGAGGCCCCCGAGGAACTGGCATGGGGACTGGCCTTTCCTGAGGCCACCAGAGCGGGTCCCCGAGGTCCCCGTCGTAAGTCGAGAGCACCTGCCGCAACTCGAGAAAATCCAGGAGGTTTTGCCCTCCAGGCGAGATGAGGCCCATTTCCGCTGAGGCTTTTCGAGGCTAATCACATCTAACCACTGGAACTTCCAAAGGGTCCTTCACACCCTTGCTGCAACTCAAGAAGTTCCCCGACATACCCGTATCCACTCGAGAGGAAGCACGAGGGTCCCGCAAACATCCATGGGAGCCCCGTTTCCGCCTCCTAGCTCGAGATGAGGGATCCTTTCCCTGTTTCGTAGGGAGAGAATTCCCGGCGTTCCCGTCGCATCTCAAGAGGAGGCGCTCTCCACAGGAAAGGCGAGAGGAACTCCAGGGTCGTGCCACCATTCCAAGAGTCCCCCAGATGTATCAGTCCATTCCAGAGGAACCTGTTTTCCCTGCACTGCCTTGACGTTCAAGCCGAGGATCGACTCCCACCACGTGTGCACGTGGGACAGCCCTGTGGGAAAGCCTCGTGGGAAAGCCTCGTGGGAAAGACTCGAGGGAAAACCATAGATCCTTTGATCCACGCGGAGGACTGCGGGACACTGCTGCTACCACTCTGGAGGAAAGCGCAAGTGCATGCCCGCATTCGAGACGAGGACTGACTCCCCTAGGGAGACTCCAGAAGTACCCCAAGATCCATGTCAGCACTGGAGAGGAATCCTCAGGTTCCGGCCCCGACTCCACACAAGGTCTTAGGCCCTGGCATCGACGGGAGAGGAATGCCGAGAGGCCCCCGAGGAACTCGCATGGGGACTGGCCTTTCATGAGGCCACCAGAGCGGGTCCCTGAAGTCCCCGTCGTAAGTCGAGAGCACCTGCCGCAACTCGAGAAAATCCAGGAGGTTTTGCCCTCCAGGCGAGATGAGGCCCATTTCCGCTGAGGCTTCTCGAGGCTAATCACATCTAACCCCTGGAACTTCCAAAGGGTCCTTCACACCCTTGCTGCAACTCAAGCAGTTCCGCGACATACCCGTCTCCACTCGAGAGGAAGCAAGTGGGGTCCCGCACACATCCAGGGGAGCCCCGTTTCCGCCTCCTAGCTCGAGATGAGGGATCCTTTCCCTGTTTCGTAGGGAAAGAATTCCCGGCGTTCCCGAAGAGGTGGCGCTGTCCACAGGAAAGGCGAGAGGAACTCCAGGGTCGTGGCACCATTCCAAGAGACCCCCAGATGTGTCAGTCCATTCCAGAGGAACCTGTTTTCCCTGCACTGCCTTGACGTTCAAGCCGAGGATCGACTCCCACCACGTGTGCACGTGGGACAGCCCTGTGGGAAAGCCTCGTGGGAAAGCCTCGTGGGAAAGACTCGAGGGAAAACCACAGATCCTTTGATCCACGCGGAGGACTGCGGGACACTGCTGCTACCGCTCTGGAGGAAAGCGCAAGTGCATGCCCGCATTCGAGACGAGGACTGACTCCCCTGGGGAGATTCCAGAAGTACCCCAAGATCCATGTCAGCACTGGAGAGGAATCCTCAGGTTCCGGACCCGAGCCCACACAAGGTCTTAGGCCCCGGCATCGACGGGAGAGGAATCCCGAGAGGCCCCCGAGGAACTCGCATGGGGACTGGCCTTTCCTGAGGCCACCAGAGCGGGTCCCCGAGGTCCCCGTCGTAAGTCGAGAGCACCTGCCGCAACTCGAGAAAATCCAGGAGGTTTTGCCCTCCAGGCGAGATGATGCCCATTTCCGCTGAGGCTTCTCGAGGCTAATCACATCTAACCACTGGAACTTCCAAAGGGTCCTTCACACCCTTGCTGCAACTCAAGAAGTTCCCCGTCATACCCGTCTCCACTCCAGAGGAAGCACGTGGGGTCCCGCACACATCCAGGGGAGCCCCGTTTCCGCCTCCTAGCTCGAGATGAGGGATCCTTTCACTGTTTTGTAGGGAAAGATTTCCCGACGTTCCCTTCGCATCTCAAGAGGAGGCGCTCTCCACAGGAAAGGCGAGAGGAACTCCAGGTCGTGCCACCATTCCAGGAGTCCCCCAGATATGTCAGTCCATTCCGGAGGAACCTGTTTTCCCTACACTGCCTTGACGTTCAAGCCGAGGATCGACTCCCACCACGTGTGCACGTGGGACAGCCCTGTGGGAAAGCCTCGTGGGAAAGCCTCGAGCGAAAGACTCGAGGGAAAACCATAGATCCTTTGATCCACGCGGCGGACTGCGTGACACTGCTGCTACTGCTCTGGAGGATAGCGCAAGTGCATGCCCGCATTCGAGACGAGGACTGACTCCCCTGGGGAGACTCCAGAAGTACCCCAAGATCCATGTCAGCACTGGAGAGGAATCCTCAGGTTCCGGCCCCGACTCCACACAAGGTCTTAGGCCCCGGCATCGACGGGAGAGGAATCCCGAGAGGCCCCTGAGGAACTCGCATGGGGACTGGCCTTTCCTGAGGCAATCAGAGCGGGTCCCTGAGTTCCCCGTCGTAAGTCGAGAGCACCTGCCACAACTCGAGAAAATCCAGGAGGTTTTGCCCTCCAGGCGAGATGAGGCCCATTTCCGCTGAGGCTTCTCGAGGCTAATCACATCTAACCACTGGAACTTCCAAAGGGTCCTTCACACCCTTGCTGCAACTCAAGCAGTTCCGCGACATACCCGTCTCCACTCGAGAGGAAGCAAGTGGGGTCCCGCACACATCCAGGGGAGCCCCGTTTCCGCCTCCTAGCTCGAGATGAGGGATCCTTTCCCTGTTTCGTAGGGAAAGAATTCCCGGCGTTCCCGAAGAGGTGGTGCTCTCCACAGGAAAGGTGAGAGGAACTCCAGGGTCGTGGTACCATTCCAAGAGACCCCCAGATGTGTCAGTCCATTCCAGAGGAACCTGTTTTCCCTGCACTGCCTTTACGTTCAAGCCGAGGATCGACTCCCAGCACGTGTGCACGTGGAACAGCCCTGTGGGAAAGCCTCGTGGGAAAGCCTCGTGGGAAAGACTCGAGGGAAAACCATAGATCCTTTGATCCACGCGGCGGACTGCGTGACACTGCTGCTACCGCTCTGGAGGAAAGCGCAAGTGCATGCCCGCATTCGAGACGAGGACTGACTCCCCTGGGGAGACTCCAGAAGTACCCCAAGATCCATGTCAGCACTGGAGAGGAATCCTCAGGTTCTGGCCCCGACTCCACACAAGGTCTTAGGCCCTGGCATCGACGGGAGAGGAATCCCGAGAGGCCCCCGAAGAACTTGCATGGGGACTGGGCTTTCCTGAGGCCACCAGAGCGGGTCCCTGTGGTCCACGTCGTAAGTCGAGAGCACCTGCCGCAACTCGAGAAAATCCAGGAGGTTTTCACCTCCAGGCGAGATGAGGCCCATTTTTGCTGAGGCTTCTCGAGGCTAATCACATCTAACCACTGGAATTTCCAAAGGGTCCTTCACACCCTTGCTACAACTCAAGAAGTTCCCCGACATACCCGTCTCCCCTCGAGAGGAAGCACAAGGATCCCGCACACATCCAGGGAAGCCCCGTTTCCGCCTCCCACCTAGAGATGAGGGATCCTTTCCCTGTTTCGTAGGGAAAGAATTCCCGGCGTTCCCGTCGCACCTCAAGAGGAGGCGCTCTCCACAGGAAAGGCGAGAGGGACTCCAGCGTCGTGCCACCATTCCAAGAGTCCCCCAGATGTGTCAGTCCATTCCAGAGGAACCTGTTTTCCCTGCACTGTCTTGACGTTCTAGCCGAGGATCGACTCCCACCACGTGTGCACGTGGGACAGCCCTGTGGGAAAGCCTCGTGGGAAAGCCTCGTGGGAAAGACTCAAGGGAAAACCATAGATCCTTTGATCCACGCGGCGGACTGCGTGACACTGCTGCTACCGCTCTGGAGGAAAGCGCAAGTGCATGCCCGCATTCGAGACGAGGACTGACTCCCCTGAGGAGACTCCAGAAGTACCCCAAGATCCGTGTCAGCACTGGAGAGGAAACCTCAGGTTCCGGCCCCGACTCCACACAAGGTCTTCGGCCCCGGCATCAACGGGAGAGGAATCCCGAGAGGCCCCCGATGAACTCGCATGGGGACTGGCCTTTTCTGAGGAGACCAGAGCGCGTCCCTGAGGTCCTCGTCGTAAGTCGAGAGCACCTGCCGCAACTCCAGAAAATCCAGGAGGTTTTGCCCTCCAGGCGAGATGAGGCCCGTTTCCGCTGAGGCTTCTCGAGGCTAATCACGTCTAAATACTGGAACTTCCAACGGGTCATTCACACCCTTGCTGCAACTCAAGAAGTTCCCAGACATACCCGTCTCCACTCCAGAGGAAGCACGTGGGGTCCCGCACACATCCAGGGGAGCCCCGTTTCCGCCTCCTAGCTCGAGATGAGGGATCCTTTCCCTGTTTCGTAGGGAAAGAATTCCCGGCGTTCCCGTCGCATCTCAAGAGGAGGCGCTCTCCACAAGAAAGGCGAGAGGAACGCCAGGGTCGTGCCACCATTCCAAGAGTCCCCAAGATGTGTCAGTCCATTCCAGAGGAACCTGTTTTCCCTGCGCTGCCTTGACGTTCAAGCCGAGGATCGACTCCCAACACGTGTGCACGTGGGACAGCCCTGTGGAAAAGCCTCGTGGGAAAGCCTCGTGGGAAAGACTCGAGGGAAAACCATAGATCCTTTGATCCACGCGGAGGACTGTGGGACACTGCTGCTACCGCTCTGGAGGAAAGCGCAAGTGCATGCTCGCATTCGAGACGAGGAATGACTCCCCTGGGGAGACTCCAGAAGTACCCCAAGATCCATGTCAGCACTGGAGAGGAATCCTCAGGTTCCGGCCCCGACTCCACACAAGGTCTTAGGCCCCGGCATCGATGGGAGAGGAATCCCGAGAGGCCCCCGAGGAACTCGCATGGGGACTGACCTTTCCTGAGGCCACCAGAGTGGGTCCCTGAGGTCCCCGTCGTAAGTCGAGAGCACCTGCCGCAACTCGAGAAAATCCAGGAGGTTTTGCCCTCCAGGCGAGATGAGGCCCCTTTCCGCTGAGTCTTCTCGAGGCTAATCACGTCTAACCACTGGAACTTCCAAAGGGTCCTTCACACCCTTGCTGCAACTCAAGAAGTTCCCCGACATACCCGTCTCCACTAGAGAGGAAGCACGTGCGTCCGGCACACATCCAGGGGAGCCCCGTTTCCGCCTCCTACCTCGAGATGAGGGATCCTTTCCCTGTTTCGTAGGGAAAGAATTCCCGGCGTTCCCGTCGCATCTCAAGAGGAGGCGCTTTCCACAGGAAAGGCGAGAGGAACTCCAGGGTCGTGCCACCATTCCAAGAGTCCCCCAGATGTGTCAGTCCATTCCAGAGGAACCTGTTTTCCCTGCACTGCCTTGACGTTCAAGCCGAGGATCGAATCCCACAACGTGTGCACGTGGGACAGCCCTGTGGGAAAGCCTCGTGGGAAAGCCTCGTGGGAAAGAATCGAGGGAAAACCATAGATCCTTTGATCCACGCGGCGGACTCCGTGACACTGCTGCTACCGCACTGGAGGAAAGCGCAAGTGCATGCCCGCATTCGAGACGAGGACTGCCTCCCCTGGGGATACTCCAGAAATACCCCAAGATCCATGTCAGCACTGGAGAGGAATCCTCAGGTTCCGGCCCCGACTCCACACAAGGTCTTAGGCCCCGGTATCAACGGGAGAGGAATCCCGAGAGGCCCCTGAGGAACTCGCATGGGGACTGGCCTTTCCTGAGGCCACCAGAGAGGGTCCCTGAGGTCTTCGTCGTAAGTCGAGAGCACCTGCCGCAACTCGAGAAAATCCAGTAGGTTTTGCCCTCCAGGCGAGATGAGGCCCATTTCCGCTGAGGCTTCTCGAGGCTAATCACGTCTAACCACTGGAACTTCCAAAGGGTCCTTCACACCCTTGCTGCAACTCAAGAAGTTCCACGACATACCCGTCTCCACTCCAGAGGAAGCACGTGGGGTCCCGCACACATCCAGGGGAGCCCCGTTTCCGCCTCCTATCTCGAGATGAGGGATCTTTTCCCTGTTTCGTAGGGAAAGAATTCCCGGCGTTCCCGTCGCATCTCAAGAGGAGGCGGTCTCCACAGGAAAGGCGAGAGGAACGCCAGGGTCGTGCCACCATTCCAAGAGTCCCCCAGATGTGTCAGTCCATTCCAGAGGAACCTGTTTTCCCTGCACTGCCTTGACGTTCAAGCCGAGGATCGACTCCCACCACGTGTGCACGTGGGACAGCCCTGTGGGAAAGCCTCGTGGGAAAGCCTCGTGGGAAAGACTCGAGGGAAAACCATAGATCCTTTGATCCACGCGGCGGACTCCGTGACACTGCTGCTACCGCTCTGGAGGAAAGCGCAAGTGCATGCCCGCATTCGAGACGAGGACTGACTCCCATGGGGAGACTCCAGAAGTACCCCAAGATCCATGTCAGCACTGGAGAGGAATCCTCAGGTTCCGGCCCCGACTCCACACAAGGTCTTAGGCCCCGGTATCGACGGGAGAGGAATCCCGAAAGGCCCCTGAGGAACTCGCATGGGGACTGGCCTTTCCTGAGGCCACCAGAGAGGGTCCCTGAGGTCTTCGTCGTAAGTCGAGAGCACCTGCCGCAACTCCAGAAAATCCAGGAGGTTTTGCCCTCCAGGCGAGATGAGGCCCATTTCCGCTGAGGCTTCTCGAGGCTAATCACGTCTAAATACTGGAACTTCCAAAGGGTCCTTCACACCCTTGCTGCAACTCAAGAAGTTCCACGACATACCCGTCTCCACTCCAGAGGAAGCACGTGGGGTCCCGCACACATCCAGGGGAGCCCCGCTTCCGCCTCCTATCTCGAGATGAGGGATCTTTTCCCTGTTTCGTAGGGAAAGAATTCCCGGCGTTCCCGTCGCATCTCAAGAGGAGGCGGTCTCCACAGGAAAGGCGAGAGGAATGCCAGGGTCGTGCCACCATTCCAAGAGTCCCCCAGATGTGTCAGTCCATTCCAGAGGAACCTGTTTTCCCTGCACTGCCTTGACGTTCAAGCCGAGGATCGACTCCCAACACGTGTGCACGTGGGACAGCCCTGTGGGAAAGCCTCGTGGGAAAGACTCGTGGGAAAGACTCGAGGGAAAACCATAGATCCTTTGATCCACGCGGCGGACTCCGTGACACTGCTGCTACCGCTCTGGAGGAAAGCGCAAGTGCATGCCCGCATTCGAGACGAGGACTGACTCCCATGGGGAGACTCCAGAAGTACCCCAAGATCCATGTCAGCACTGGAGAGGAATCCTCAGGTTCCGGCCCCGACTCCACACAAGGTCTTAGGCCCCGGTATCGACGGGAGAGGAATCCCGAGAGGCCCCTGAGGAACTCGCATGGGGACTGGCCTTTCCTGAGGCCACCAGAGAGGGTCCCTGAGGTCTTCGTCGTAAGTCGAGAGCACCTGCCGCAACTCCAGAAAATCCAGGAGGTTTTGCCCTCCAGGCGAGATGAGGCCCATTTCCGCTGAGGCTTCTCGAGGCTAATCACGTCTAAATACTGGAACTTCCAAAGGGTCCTTCACACCCTTGCTGCAACTCAAGAAGTTCCACGACATACCCGTCTCCACTCCAGAGGAAGCACGTGGGGTCCCGCACACATCCAGGGGAGCCCCGTTTCCGCCTCCTATCTCGAGATGAGGGATCTTTTCCCTGTTTCGTAGGGAAAGAATTCCCGGCGTTCCTGTCGCATCTCAAGAGGAGGCGGTCTCCACAGGAAAGGCGAGAGGAACGCCAGGGTCGTGCCACCATTCCAAGAGTCCCCCAGATGTGTCAGTCCATTCCAGAGGAACCTGTTTTCCCTGCACTGCCTTGACGTTCAAGCCGAGGATCGACTCCCACCACGTGTGCACGTGGGACAGCCCTGTGGGAAAGCCTCGTGGGAAAGCCTCGTGGGAAAGACTCGAGGGAAAACCATAGATCCTTTGATCCACGCGGCGGACTGCGTGACACTGCTGCTACCGCTCTGGAGGAAAGCGCAAGTGCATGCCCGCATTCGAGACGAGGAATGACTCCCCTGGGGAGACTCCAGAAGTACCCCAAGATCCATGTCAGCACTGGAGAGGAATCCTCAGGTTCCGGCCCCGACTCCACACAAGGTCTTAGGCCCCGGTATCGACGGGAGAGGAATCCCGAGAGGCCCCTGAGGAACTCGCATGGGGACTGGCCTTTCCTGAGGCCACCAGAGAGGGTCCCTGAGGTCTTCGTCGTAAGTCGAGAGCACCTGCCGCAACTCGAGAAAATCCAGGAGGTTTTGCCCTCCAGGCGAGATGAGGCCCATTTCCGCTGAGGCTTCTCGAGGCTAATCACGTCTAAATACTGGAACTTCCAAAGGGTCCTTCACACCCTTGCTGCAACTCAAGAAGTTCCACGACATACCCGTCTCCACTCCAGAGGAAGCACGTGGGGTCCCGCACACATCCAGGGGAGCCCCGCTTCCGCCTCCTATGTCGAGATGAGGGATCTTTTCCCTGTTTCGTAGGGAAAGAATTCCCGGCGTTCCCGTCGCATCTCAAGAGGAGGCGGTCTCCACAGGAAAGGCGAGAGGAATGCCAGGGTCGTGCCACCATTCCAAGAGTCCCCCAGATGTGTCAGTCCATTCCAGAGGAACCTGTTTTCCCTGCACTGCCTTGACGTTCAAGCCGAGGATCGACTCCCACCACGTGTGCACGTGGGACAGCCCTGTGGGAAAGCCTCGTGGGAAAGCCTCGTGGGAAAGACTCGAGGGAAAACCATAGATCCTTTGATCCACGCGGCGGACTGCGTGACACTGCTGCTACCGCTCTGGAGGAAAGCGCAAGTGCATGCCCGCATTCGAGACGAGGAATGACTCCCCTGGGGAGACTCCAGAAGTACCCCAAGATCCATGTCAGCACTGGAGAGGAATCCTCAGGTTCCGGCCCCGACTCCACACAAGGTCTTAGGCCCCGGTATCGACGGGAGAGGAATCCCGAGAGGCCCCTGAGGAACTCGCATGGGGACTGGCCTTTCCTGAGGCCACCAGAGAGGGTCCCTGAGGTCTTCGTCGTAAGTCGAGAGCACCTGCCGCAACTCGAGAAAATCCAGGAGGTTTTGCCCTCCAGGCGAGATGAGGCCCATTTCCGCTGAGGCTTCTCGAGGCTAATCACGTCTAAATACTGGAACTTCCAAAGGGTCCTTCACACCCTTGCTGCAACTCAAGAAGTTCCACGACATACCCGTCTCCACTCCAGAGGAAGCACGTGGGGTCCCGCACACATCCAAGGGAGCCCCGCTTCCGCCTCCTATCTCGAGATGACGGATCTTTTCCCTGTTTCGTAGGGAAAGAATTCCCGGCGTTCCCGTCGCATCTCAAGAGGAGGCGGTCTCCACAGGAAAGGCGAGAGGAATGCCAGGGTCGTGCCACCATTCCAAGAGTCCCCCAGATGTGTCAGTCCATTCCAGAGGAACCTGTTTTCCCTGCACTGCCTTGACGTTCAAGCCGAGGATCGACTCCCAACACGTGTGCACGTGGGACAGCCCTGTGGGAAAGCCTCGTGGGAAAGCCTCGTGGGAAAGACTCGAGGGAAAACCATAGATCCTTTGATCCACGCGGCGGACTGCGTGACACTGCTGCTACCGCTCTGGAGGAAAGCGCAAGTGCATGCCCGCATTCGAGACGAGGACTGACTCCCCTGGGGAGACTCCAGAATTACCCCAAGATCCATGTCAGCACTGGAGAGGAATCCTCAGGTTCCGGCCCCGACTCCACACAAGGTCTTAGGCCCCGGCATCGACGGGAGAGGAATCCCGAGAGGCCCCCGAGGAACTCGCATGGGGACTGGCCTTTCCTGAGGCCACCAGAGCGGGTCCCTGAGGTCCTCGTCGTAAGTCGAGAGCACCTGCCGCAACTCCAGAAAATCCAGGAGGTCTTGCCCTCCAGGCGAAATGAGTCCCATTTCCGCTGACGCTTCTCGAGGCTAATCACGTCTAAATACTGGAACTTCCAAAGGGTCCTTCACACCCTTGCTGCAACTCAAGAAGTTCCCCGACATACCCGTCTCCACTCGAGAGGAAGCACGTGGGTCCCGCACACATCCAGGGGAGCCCCGTTTCCGCCTCCTACCTCGAGATGAGGGATCCTTTCCCTGTTTCGTAGGGAAAGAATTCCCGGCGTTCCCGTCGCATCTCAAGAGGAGGCGCTCTCCACAGGAAAGGCGAGAGGAACTCCAGGGTCGTGCCACCATTCCAAGAGTCCCCCAGATGTGTCAGTCCATTCCAGAGGAACCTGTTTTCCCTGCACTGCCTTGACGTTCAAGCCGAGGATCGACTCCCACCACGTGTGCACGTGGGACAGCCCTGTGGGAAAGCCTCCTGGGAAAGCCTCGTGGGAAAGACTCGAGGGAAAACCATAGATCCTTTGATCCACGAGGCGGACTGCGTGACACTGCTGCTACCGCTCTGGAGGAAAGCGCAAGTGCATGCCCGCATTCGAGACGAGGACTGACTCCCCTGGGGAGACTCCAGAAGTACCCCAAGATCCATGTCAGCACTGGAGAGTAATCCTCAGGTTCCGGCCCCGACTCCACACAAGGTCTTAGGCCCCGGCATCGACGGGAGAGGAATCCCGAGAGGCCCCTGAGGAACTCGCATGGTGACTGGCCTTTCCTGAGTCCACCAGAGCAGGTCCCTGAGGTCCATATCATAAGTCGAGAGCACCTGCCGCAACTCGAGAAAATCCAGGAGGTTTTGCCCTCCAGGCGAAATGAGGCCCATTTCCGCTGAGTCTTCTCGAGGCTAATCACATCTAACCACTGGAACTTCCAACGGGTCCTTCACACCCTTGCTGAACTCAAGAAGTTCCACGACATACCCGTCTACACTCGAGAGGAAGCACGTGGGGTCCCGCACACATCCAGGGGAGCCCCGTTTCGGCCTCCTACCACGAGATGAGGGATCCTTTCCCTGTTTCATAGGGAAAGAATTCCCGGCGTTCCCATCGCATCTCAAGAGGAGGCGGTCTCCACAGGAAAGGCGAAAGGAACTCCAGGGTCGTGCCACCATTCCAAGAGTCCCCCAGATGTGTCAGTCCATTCCAGAGGAACGTGTTTTCCCTGCACTGCCTTGACGTTCAAGCCGAGGATCGACTCCCACCACGTGTGCACGTGGGACAGCCCTGTGGGAAAGCCTCGTGGGAAAGCCTCGTGGGAAAGACTCGAGGGAAAACCATAGATCCTTTGATCCACGCGGCGGACTGCGTGACACTGCTGCTACCGCTCTGGAGGAAAGCGCAAGTGCATGCCGCATACGAGATGAGGACTGACTCCCCTGGGGAGACTCCAGAAGTACCCCAAGATCCATGTCAGCACTGGAGAGGAATCCTCAGGTTCCGGCCCCGACTCCACACAAGGTCTTCGGCCCCGGCATCGACGGGAGAGGAATCCCGAGAGGCCCCGAGGAACTTGCATGGGGACTGGCCTTTCCTGAGGCCACCAGAGCGGGTCCCTGAGGTCCCCGTCGTAAGTTGAGAGCACCTGCCACAACTCGAGAAAATCCAGGAGGTTTTGCCCTCCAGGCGAGATGAGGCCCATTTCCGCTGAGGCTTCTCGAGGCCAATCATATCTAACCACTGGAACTCCCAAAGGGTCCTTCACACCCTTGCTGCAACTCAAGAAGTTCCCCGACATACCCGTCTCCACTCGAGAGGAAGCACGAGGGTCCCGCACACATCCAGGGGAGCCCCGTTTCCGCCTCCTAGCTCGAGATGAGGGATCCTTTCCCTGTTTCGTAGGGAAAGAATTCCCGGCGTTCCCATCGCATCTCAAGAGGAGGCGCTCTCCACAGGAAAGGCGAAAGGAACTCCAGGGTCGTGCCACCATTCCAAGAGTCCCCCAGATGTGTCAGTCCATTCCAGAAGAACCTGTTTTCCCTGCACTGCCTTGACGTTCAAGCCGAGGATCGACTCCCACCACGTGTGCACGTGGGACAGCCCTGTGGGAAAGCCTCGTGGGAAAGCCTCGTGGGAAAGACTCGAGGGAAAACCATAGATCCTTTGATCCACGCGGCGGACTGCGTGACACTGCTGCTACCGCTCTGGAGGAAAGCGCAAGTGCATGCCCGCATTCGAGACGAGGACTGACTCCCCTGGGAAGACTCCAGAAGTACCCCAAGATCCATGTCAGCACTGGAGAGGAATCCTCAGGTTCCGGCCCCGACTCCACCCAAGGTCTTAGGCCCTGGCATTGACGGGAGAGGAATCCCGAGAGGTCCCCGAGGAACTCGCATGGGGACTGGCCATTCCTGAGGCCACCAGAGCGGGTCCCTGAGGTCCCCGTCGTAAGTCGAGAGCACCTGCCGCAACTCGAGAAAATCCAGGAGGTTTTGCCCTCCAGTCGAGATGATGCCCATTTCCACTGAGGCTTCTCGAGGCTAATCACATCTAACCACTGGAACTTCCAAAGGGTCCTTCACACCCTTGCTGCAACTCAAGAAGTTCCCCGTCATACCCGTCTCCACTCCAGAGGAAGCACGTGGGGTCCCGCACACATCCAGGGGAGCCCCGTTTCCGCCTCCTAGCTCGAGATGAGGGATCCTTTCACTGTTTTGTAGGGAAAGATTTCCCGGCGTTCCCTTCGCATCTCAAGAGGAGGCGCTCTCCACAGGAAAGGCGAGAGGAACTCCAGG
The DNA here is from genome assembly GCF_042477335.2 of Ovis canadensis. Lineage (NCBI taxonomy): Eukaryota > Metazoa > Chordata > Mammalia > Artiodactyla > Bovidae > Ovis > Ovis canadensis. The sequence goes on along the minus strand of NC_091258.1, from coordinate 9,952,514 downwards.
TCGTGCCACCATTCCAGGAGTCCCCCAGATATGTCAGTCCATTCCGGAGGAACCTGTTTTCCCTACACTGCCTTGACGTTCAAGCCGAGGATCGACTCCCACCACGTGTGCACGTGGGACAGCCCTGTGGGAAAGCCTCGTGGGAAAGCCTCGAGCGAAAGACTCGAGGGAAAACCATAGATCCTTTGATCCACGCGGCGGACTGCGTGACACTGCTGCTACTGCTCTGGAGGATAGCACAAGTGCATGCCCGCATTCGAGACGAGGACTGACTCCCCTGGGGAGACTCCAGAAGTACCCCAAGATCCATGTCAGCACTGGAGAGGAATCCTCAGGTTCCGGCCCCGACTCCACACAAGGTCTTAGGCCCCGGCATCGACGGGAGAGGAATCCCGAGAGGCCCCTGAGGAACTCGCATGGGGACTGGCCTTTCCTGAGGCAATCAGAGCGGGTCCCTGAGGTCCCCGTCGTAAGTCGAGAGCACCTGCCACAACTCGAGAAAATCCAGGAGGTTTTGCCCTCCAGGCGAGATGAGGCCCATTTCCGCTGAGGCTTCTCGAGGCTAATCACATCTAACCACTGGAACTTCCAAAGGGTCCTTCACACCCTTGCTGCAACTCAAGCAGTTCCGCGACATACCCGTCTCCACTCGAGAGGAAGCAAGTGGGGTCCCGCACACATCCAGGGGAGCCCCGTTTCCGCCTCCTAGCTCGAGATGAGGGATCCTTTCCCTGTTTCGTAGGGAAAGAATTCCCGGCGTTCCCGAAGAGGTGGCGCTCTCCACAGGAAAGGTGAGAGGAACTCCAGGGTCGTGGTACCATTCCAAGAGACCCCCAGATGTGTCAGTCCATTCCAGAGGAACCTGTTTTCCCTGCACTGCCTTTACGTTCAAGCCGAGGATCGACTCCCAGCACGTGTGCACGTGGAACAGCCCTGTGGGAAAGCCTCGTGGGAAAGCCTCGTGGGAAAGACTCGAGGGAAAACCATAGATCCTTTGATCCACGCGGCGGACTGCGTGACACTGCTGCTACCGCTCTGGAGGAAAGCGCAAGTGTATGCCCGCATTCGAGACGAGGACTGACTCCCCTGGGGAGACTCCAGAAGTACCCCAAGATCCATGTCAGCACTGGAGAGGAATCCTCAGGTTCCGGCCCCGACTCCACGCAAGGTCTTAGGCCCTGGCATTGACGGGAGAGGAATCCCGAGAGGTCCCCGAGGAACTCGCATGGGGACTGGCCATTCTTGAGGCCACCAGAGCGGGTCCCAGAGGTCCCCGTCGTAAGTCGAGAGCACCTGCCGCAACTCGAGAAAATCCAGGAGGTTTTGCCCTCCAGGCGATATGAGGCCCATTTCCGCTGAGGCTTCTCGAGGCCAATCACGTCTAACCACTGGAACTTCCAAAGGGTCCTTCACACCCTTGCTGCAACTCAAGAAGTTCCCCGACATACCCGTCTCCACTCGAGAGGAAGCACGAGGTGTCCCGCCCACATCCAGGGGAGCCCCGTTTCCACCTCCTAGCACGAGATGAGGGATCCTTTCCCTGTTTCGTAGGGAAAGAATTCCCGGCTTTCCCGTCGCATCTCAAGAGGAGGCGCTCTCCACAGGAAAGGCGAGAGGAACTCCAGGGTCGTGCCCCCATTCCAAGAGTCCCCCAGATGTGTCAGTCCATTCCAGAGGAACCTGTTTTCCCTTCACTGCCTTGACGTTCAAGCCGAGGATCGACTCCCACCACGTGTGCACGTGGGACAGCCCTGTGGGAAAGCCTCGTGGGAAAGCCTCGTGGGAAAGACTCGAGGGAAAACCATAGATCCTTTGATCCACGCGGCGGACTGCGTGACACTGCTGCTACCGCTCTGGAGGAAAGCGCAAGTGCATGCCCGCATTCGAGACGAGGACTGGCTCCCCTGGGGAGACTCCAGAAGTACCCCAAGATCCATGTCAGCACTGGAGATGAATCCTCAGGTTCCGGCCCCTACTCCACACAAGGTCTTAGGCCCCGGCATCGACGGGAGAGGAATCCCGAGAGGCCCCCGTGGAACTCGCATGGGGACTGGCCTTTCCTGAGGCCACCAGAGCGGTTCCCTGAGGTCCCCGTCGTAAGTCGAGAGCACCTGCCGCAACTCGAGAAAATCCAGGAGGTTTTGCCCTCCAGGCGAGATGAGGCCCATTTCCGCTGAGGCTTCTCGAGGCCAATCACATCTAACCACTGGAACTTCCAAAGGGTCCTTCACACCATTGCTGCAACTCAAGAAGTTCCCCGACATACCCGTCTCCACTCGAGAGGAAGCACGTGGGGTCCCGCACACATCCAGGGGAGCTCCGTTTCCGCCCCCTAGCTCGAGATGACGGATCCTTTCCCTGTTTCCTAGGGAAAGAATTCCCGGCGTTCCCGTCGCATCTCAAGAAGAGGCGCTCTCCACAGGAAAGGCGAGAGGAACTCCAGGGTCGTGACACCATTCCAAGAGTCCCCCAGATGTGTCAGTCCATTCCAGAGGAACCTGTTTTCCCTGCACTGCCTTGACGTTCAAGCCGAGGATCGACTCCCAGCACGTGTGCACGTGGAACAGCCCTGTGGGAAAGCCTCGTGGGAAAGCCTCGTGGGAAAGACTCGAGGGAAAACCATAGATCCTTTGATCCACGCGGCGGACTACGTGACACTGCTGCTACCGCTCTGGAGGAAAGCGCAAGTGCATGCCCGCATTCGAGACGAGGACTGACTCCCCTGGGGAGACTCCAGAAGTACCCCAAGATCCATGTCAGCACTGGAGAGGAATCCTCAGGTTCCGGCCCCGACTCCACACTAGGTCTTAGGCCCCGGCATCGACGGGAGAGGAATCCCGAGAGGTCCCCGAGGAACTCGCATGGGGACTGGCCTTTCCTGAGGCCACCAGAGCGGGTCCCTGAGGTCCCCGTCGTAAGTCGAGAGCACCTGCCGCAACTCGAGAAAATCCAGGAGGTTTTGCCCTCCAGGCGAGATGAGGCCCATTTCCGCTGAGGCTTCTCGAGGCTAATCACATCTAACCACTGGAACTTCCAAAGGGTCCTTCACACCCTTGCTGCAACTCAAGCAGTTCCGCGACATACCTGTCTCCACTCGAGAGGAAGCAAGTGGGGTCCCGCACACAACCAGGGGAGCCCCGTTTCCGCCTCCTAGCTCGAGATGAGGGATCCTTTCCCTGTTTCGTAGGGAAAGAATTCCCGGCGTTCCCGAAGAGGTGGCGCTCTCCACGGGAAAGGCGAGAGGAACTCCAGGGTCGTGGCACCATTCCAAGAGACCCCCAGATGTGTCAGTCCATTCCAGAGGAACCTGTTTTCCCTGCACTGCCTTTACGTTCAAGCCGAGGATCGACTCCCAGCACGTGTGCACGTGGAACAGCCCTGTGGGAAAGCCTCGTGGGAAAGCCTCGTGGGAAAGACTCGAGGGAAAACCATAGATCCTTTGATCCACGCGGGGAACTGCTTGACACTGCTGCTACCGCTCTGGAGGAAAGCGCAAGTGCATGCCCACATTCGAGACGAGGACTGACTCCTCTGGGGAGACTCCAGAAGTACCCCAAGATCCATGTCAGCAGTGGAGAGGAATCCTCAGGTTCCGGCCCCGACTCCACACAAGGTCTTAGGCCCCGGCATCGACGGGACAGGAATCCCGAGAGGCCCCCGAGGAACTCGCATGGGGACTGGCCTTTCCTGAGGCCACCAGAGCGGGTCCCTGAGGTCCCCGTCGTAAGTCGAGAGCACCTGCCGCAACTCGAGAAAATCCAGGAGGTTTTGCCCTCCAGGCGCGATGATGCCCATTTCCGCTGAGGCTTCTCGAGGCTAATCACATCTAACCACTGGAACTTCCAAAGGGTCCTTCACACCCTTGCTGCAACTCAAGAAGTTCCCCGACATACCCGTCTCCACTCGAGAGGAAGCACGTGGGTCCCGCACACATCCAGGGGAGCCCCGTTTCCGCCTCCTAGCTCGAGATGAGGGATCCTTTCCCTGTTTCGTAGGGAAAGAATTCCCGGCGTTCCCGTCGCATCTCAAGAGGAGGCACTCTCCACAGGAAAGGCGAGAGGAACTCCAGGGTCGTGCCACCATTCCAAGAGTCCCCCAGATGTGTCAGTCCATTCCAGAGGAACCTGTTTTCCCTGCACTGCCTTGACGTTCAAGCCGAGGATCGACTCCCACCACGTGTGCACGTGGGACAGCCCTGTGGGAAAGCCTCGTGGGAAAGCCTCGTGGGAAAGACTCGAGGGAAAACCATAGATCCTTTGATCCACGCGACGGACTGCGTGACACTGCTGCTACCGCTCTGGAGGAAAGCGAAAGTGCATGCCCGCATTCGAGACGAGGACTGACTCCCCTGGGGAGACTCCAGAAGTACCCCAAGATCCATGTCAGCACTGGAGAGGAATCCTAAGGTTCCGGCCCCGACTCCACACAAGGTCTTAGGCCCCGGCATCGACGGGAGAGGAATCCCGAGAGGCCCCCGAGGAACTCGCATGGGGACTGGCCTTTCCTGAGGCCACCAGAGCGGGTCCCTGAGGTCCCCGTCGTAAGTCGAGAGCACCTGCCGCAACTCGAGAAAATCCAGGAGGTTTTGCCCTCCAGGCGAGATGAGGCCCATTTCCACTGAGGCTTCTCGAGGCTAATCACGTCTAACCACTGGAACTTCCAAAGGGTCATTCACACCCTTGCTGCAACTCAAGAAGTTCCCCGACATACCCGTCTCCACTTGAGAGGAAGCACGTGGGTCCCGCACACATCCAGGGGAGCCCCGTTTCCGCCTCCTAGCTCGAGATGAGGGATCCTTTCCCTGTTTCGTAGGGAAAGATTTCCCGGCGTTCCCGTCGCATCTCAAGAGGAGGCGATCTCCACAGGAAAGGAGAGAGGAACTCCAGGGTCGTGCCACCATTTCAAGAGTCCCCCAGAAGTGTCAGTCCATTCCAGAGGAACCTGTTTTCCCTGCACTGCCTTGACGTTCAAGCCGAGGATCGACTCCCACCACGTGTGCACGTGGGACAGCCCTGTGGGAAAGCCTCGTGGGAAAGCCTCGTGGGAAAGACTCGAGGGAAAACCATAGATCCTTTGATCCACGCGGCGGACTGCGTGACACTGCTGCTACCGCTCTGGAGGAAAGCGCAAGTGCATGCCCGCATTCGAGACGAGGACTGACTCCCCTGGGGAGACTCCAGAAGTACCCCAAGATCCACGTCAGCACTGGAGAGGAATCCTCAGGTTCCGGCCCCGACTCCACACAAGGTCTTAGGCCCCGGCATCGACGGGAGAGGAATCCCGAGAGGCCCCCGAGGAACTCGCATGGGAACTGGCCTTTCCTGAGGCCACCAGCGCGGGTCCCTGAGGTCCCCATCGTAAGTCGAGAGCACCTCCCGCAACTCGAGAAAATCCAGGAGGTTTTGCCCTCCAGGCGAGATGAGGCCCATTTCCGCTGAGGCTTCTCGAGGCCAATCGCATCTAACCACTGGAACTTCCACAGGGTCCTTCACACCCTTGCTGCAACTCAAGAAGTTCCCCGACATACCGGTCTGCACTCGAGAGGAAGCACGTGGTGTCCTGCACACATCCAGGGGAGCCCCGTTTCCGCCTCCTAGCTCGAGATGAGGGATCCTTTCCCTGTTTCGTAGGGAAAGAATTCCCGGCGTTCCCGTCGCATCTCAAGAGGAGGCGCTCTCCACAGGGAAGGCGAGAGGAACTCCAGGGTCGTGCCACCATTCCAAGAGTCCCCCAGATGTATCAGTCCATTCCAGAGGAACCTGTTTTCCCTGCACTGCCTTGACGTTCAAGACGAGGATCGACTCCCACCACGTGTGCACGTGGGACAGCCCTGTGGGAAAGCCTCGTGGGAAAGCCTCGTGGGAACGACTCGTGGGAAAACCATAGATCCTTTGATCCACGCGGCGGACTGCGTGACACTGCTGCTACCGCTCTGGAGGAAAGCGCAAGTGCATGCCCGCATTCGAGACTAGGACTGACTCCCCTGGGGAGACTCCAGAAGTACCCCAAGATCCATGTCAACACTGGAGAGGAATCCTCAGGTTCCGGCCCCGACTCCACACAAGGTCTTAGGCCCCGGCATCGACGGGAGAGGAATCCCGAGAGGCCCCCGAGGAACTCGCATGGGGACTGGCCTTTCCTGAGGCCACCAGAGTGGGTCCCTGAGGTCCCCGTCGTAAGTCGAGAGCACCTGCGCAACTCGACAAAATAAAGGAGGTTTTGCCCTCCAGGCGAGATGAGTCCCATTTCCGCTGAGGCTTCTCGAGGCTAATCACGTCTAACCACTGGAACTTCCAAAGGGTCCTTCACACCCTTGCTGCAACTCAAGAAGTTCCCCGACATACCCGTCTCCACTCGAGAGGAAGCACGTGGGTCCCGCACACATCCAGGGGAGCCCCGTTTCCACCTCCTAGCTCGAGATGAGGGATCCTTTCCCTGTTTCGTAGGGAAAGAATTCCCGGCGTTCCCGTCGCATCTCAAGAGGAGGCGCTCTCCACAGGAAAGACGAGAGGAACTCCAGGGTGGTGACACCATTCCAAGAGTCCCCCAGATGTGTCAGTCCATTCCAGAGGAACCTGTTTTCCCTGCACTGCCTTGACGTTCAAGCCGAGGATCGACTCCCACCACGTGTGCACGTGGAACAGCCCTGTGGGAAAGCCTCGTGGGAAAGCCTCGTGGGAAAGACTCGAGGGAAAACCATAGATCCTTTGATCCACGCGGCGGACTGCGTGACACTGCTGCTACCGCTCTGGAGGAAAGCGCAAGTGCATGCCCGCATTCGAGACGAGGACTGACTCCCCTGGGGAGACTCCAGAAGTACCCCAAGATCCATGTCAGCACTGGAGAGGTATCCTCAGGTTCCGGCCCCGACTCCACACAAGGTCTTAGGCCCCGGCATCGACGGGAGAGGAATCCCGAGAGGCCCCCGAGGAACTCGCATGGGGACTGGCCTTTCCTGAGGCCACCAGAGCGGGTCCCTGAAGTCCCCGTCGTATGTCGAGACCACCTGCCGCAACTCGAGAAAATCCAGGAGGTTTTGCCCTCCAGGCGAGATGAGGCCCATTTCCACTGAGGCTTCTCGAGGCTAATCACGTCTAACCACTGGAACTTCCAAAGGGTCATTCACACCCTTGCTGCAACTCAAGAAGTTCCCCGACATACCCGTCTCCACTTGAGAGGAAGCACGTGGGTCCCGCACACATCCAGGGGAGCCCCGTTTCCGCCTCCTAGCTCGAGATGAGGGATCCGTTCCCTGTTTCGTAGGGAAAGAATTCCCGGCGTTCCCGTCGCATCTCAAGAGGAGGCGATCTCCACAGGAAAGGAGAGAGGAACTCCAGGGTCGTGCCACCATTTCAAGAGTCCCCCAGATGTGTCAGTCCATTCCAGAGGAACCTGTTTTCCCTGCACTGCCTTGACGTTCAAGCCGAGGATCGACTCCCACCACGTGTGCACGTGGGACAGCCCTGTGGGAAAGCCTCGTGGGAAAGCCTCGTGGGAAAGACTCGAGGGAAAACCATAGATCCTTTGATCCAGGCGGCGGACTGCGTGACACTGCTGCTACCGCTCTGGAGGAAAGCGCAAGTGCATGCCCGCATTCGAGACGAGGACTGACTCCCCTGGGGAGACTCCAGAAGTACCCCAAGATCCACGTCAGCACTGGAGAGGAATCCTCAGGTTCCGGCCCCGACTCCACACAAGGTCTTAGGCCCCGGCATCGACGGGAGAGGAATCCCGAGAGGCCCCCGAGGAACTCGCATGGGAACTGGCCTTTCCTGAGGCCACCAGAGCGGGTCCCTGAGGTCCCCATCGTAAGTCGAGAGCACCTGCCGCAACTCGAGAAAATCCAGGAGGTTTTGCCCTCCAGGCGAGATGAGGCCCATTTCCGCTGAGGCTTCTCGAGGCCAATCACATCTAACCACTGGAACTTCCACAGGGTCCTTCACACCCTTGCTGCAACTCAAGAAGTTCCCCTACATACCGGTCTGCACTCGAGAGGAAGCACGTGGTGTCCTGCACACATCCAGGGGAGCCCCGTTTCCGCCTCCTAGCTCGAGATGAGGGATCCTTTCCCTGTTTCGTAGGGAAAGAATTCCCGGCGTTCCCGTCGCATCTCAAGAGGAGGCGCTCTCCACAGGGAAGGCGAGAGGAACTCCAGGGTCGTGCCACCATTCCAAGAGTCCCCCAGATGTGTCAGTCCATTCCAGAGGAACCTGTTTTCCCTGCACTGCCTTGACGTTCAAGCCGAGGATCGACTCCCACCACGTGTGCACGTGGGACAGCCCTGTGGGAAAGCCTCGTGGGAAAGCCTCGTGGGAAAGACTCGAGGGAAAACCATAGATCCTTTGATCCACGCGGCGGACTGCGTGACACTGCTGCTACCGCTCTGGAGGAAAGCGCAAGTGCATGCCCGCATTCGAGACGAGGACTGACTCCCCTGGGGAGACTCCAGACGTACCCCAAGATCCACGTCAGCACTGGAGAGGAATCCTCAGGTTCCAGCCCCGACTCCACACAAGGTCTTAGGCCCCGGCATCGACGGGAGAGGAATCCCGAGAGGCCCCCGAGGAACTCGCATGGGAACTGGCCTTTCCTGAGGCCACCAGAGCGGGTCCCTGAGGTCCCCATCGTAAGTCGAGAGCACCTGCCGCAACTCGAGAAAATCCAGGAGGTTTTGCCCTCCAGGCGAGATGAGGCCCATTTCCGCTGAGGCTTCTCGAGGCCAATCACATCTAACCACTGGAACTTCCACAGGGTCCTTCACACCCTTGCTGCAACTCAAGAAGTTCCCCTACATACCGGTCTGCACTCGAGAGGAAGCACGTGGTGTCTTGCACACATCCAGGGGAGCCCCGTTTCCGCCTCCTAGCTCGAGATGAGGGATCCTTTCCCTGTTTCGTAGGGAAAGAATTCCCGGCGTTCCCGTCGCATCTCAAGAGGAGGCGCTCTCCACAGGGAAGGCGAGAGGAACTCCAGGGTCGTGCCACCATTCCAAGAGTCCCCCAGATGTATCAGTCCATTCCAGAGGAACCTGTTTTCCCTGCACTGCCTTGACGTTCAAGACGAGGATCGACTCCCACCACGTGTGCACGTGGGACAGCCCTGTGGGAAAGCCTCGTGGGAAAGCCTCGTGGGAAAGACTCGAGGGAAAACCATAGATCCTTTGATCCACGCGGCGGACTGCGTGACACTGCTGCTACCGCTCTGGAGGAAAGCGCAAGTGCATGCCCGCATTCGAGACGAGGACTGACTCCCCTGGGGAGACTCCAGAAGTACCCCAAGATCCATGTCAACACTGGAGAGGAATCCTCAGGTTCCGGCCCCGACTCCACACAAGGTCTTAGGCCCCGGCATCGACGGGAGAGGAATCCCGAGAGGCCCCCGAGGAACTCGCATGGGGACTGGCCTTTCCTGAGGCCACCAGAGCGGGTCCCTGAGGTCACCGTCGTAAGTCGAGAGCACCTGCCGCAACTCGAGAAAATCCAGGAGGTTTTGCCCTCCAGGCGAGATGAGGCCCATTTCCGCTGAGGCTTCTCGAGGCTAATCACGTCTAACCACTGGAACTTCCAAAGGGTCCTTCACACCCTTGCTGCAACTCAAGAAGTTCCCCGACATACCGGTCTGCACTCGAGAGGAAGCACGTGGGTCCCGCACACATCCAGGGGAGCCCCGTTTCCGCCTCCTAGCTCGAGATGAGGGATCCTTTCCCTGTTTCGTAGGGAAAGAATTTCCGGCGTTCCCGTCGCATCTCAAGAGGAGGCGCTCTCCACAGGAAAGGAGAGAGGAACTCCAGGGTCGTGCCACCATTCCAAGAGTCCCCCAGATGTGTCAGTCCATTCCAGAGGAACCTGTTTTCCCTGCACTGCCTTGACGTTCAAGCCGAGGATCGACTCCCACCACGTGTGCACGTGGGACAGCCCTGTGGGAAAGCCTCGTGGGAAAGCCTCGTGGGAAAGACTCGAGGGAAAACCATAGATCCTTTGATCCACGCGGAGGACTGCGTGACACTGCTGCTACCGCTCTGGAGGAAAGCGCAAGTGCATGCCCGCATTCGAGACGAGGACTGACTCCCCTGGGGAGACTCCAGAAGTACCCCAAGATCCATGTCAGCACTGGAGAGGAATCCTCAGGTTCCGGCCCCGACTCCACACAAGGTCTTAGGCCCCGGCATCGACGGGAGAGGAATCCCGAGAGGCCCCCGAGGAACTCGCATGGGGACTGGCCTTTCCTGAGGCCACCAGAGCTGGTCCCTGAGGTCCCCATCGTAAGTCGAGAGCACCTGCCGCAACTCGAGAAAATCCAGGAGGTTTTGCCCTCCAGGCGAGATGAGGCCCATTTCCACTGAGGCTTCTCGAGGCCAATCACATCTAACCACTCGAACTTCCAAAGGGTCCTTCACACCCTTGCTGCAACTCAAGAAGTTCCCCGACATACCGGTCTGCACTCGAGAGGAAGCACGTGGTGTCCTGCACACATCCAGGGGAGCCCCGTTTCTGCCTCCTAGCTCGAGATGAGGGTTCCTTTCCCTGTTTCGTAGGGAAAAAATTCCCGGCGTTCCCGTCGCATCTCAAGAGGAGGCGCTCTCCACAGGAAAGGCGAGAGGAACTCCAGGGTCGTGCCACCATTTCAAGAGTCCCCCAGATGTGTCAGTCCATTCCAGAGGAACCTGTTTTCCCTGCACTGCCTTGACGTTCAAGACGAGGATCGACTCCCACCACGTGTGCACGTGGGACAGCCTTGTGGGAAAGCCTCGTGGGAAAGCCTCGTGGGAAAGACTCGAGGGAAAACCATAGATCCTTTGATCCACGCGGTGGACGGCGTGACACTGCTGCTACCGCTCTGGAGGAAAGCGCAAGTGCATGCCCGCATTCGAGTCGAGGACTGACTCCCCTGGGGAGACTCCAGAAGTACCCCAAGATCCATGTCAGCACTGGAGAGGAATCCTCAGGTTCCGGCCCCGACTCCACACAAGGACTTAGGCCCCAGCATAGACGGGAGAGGAATCCCGAGAGGCCCCCGAGGAACTCGCATGGGGACTGGCCTTTCCTGAGGCCACCAGAGTGGGTCCCTGAGGTCCCCGTCGTAAGTCGAGAGCACCTGCGCAACTCGACAAAATCCAGGAGGTTTTGCCCTCCAGGCGAGATGAGTCCCATTTCCGCTGAGGCTTCTCGAGGCTAATCACGTCTAACCACTGGAACTTCCAAAGGGTCCTTCACACCCTTGCTGCAACTCAAGAAGTTCCCCGACATACCCGTCTCCACTCGAGAAGAAGCACGTGGGTCCCGCACACATCCAGGGGAGCCCCGTTTCCACCTCCTAGCTCGAGATGAGGGATCCTTTCCCTGTTTCGTAGGGAAAGAATTCCCGGCGTTCCCGTCGCATCTCAAGAGGAGGCGCTCTCCACAGGAAAGGCGAGAGGAACTCCAGGGTGGTGACACCATTCCAAGAGTCCCCCAGATGTGTCAGTCCATTCCAGAGGAACCTGTTTTCCCTGCACTGCCTTGACGTTCAAGCCGAGGATCGACTCCCACCACGTGTGCACGTGGAACAGCCCTGTGGGAAAGCCTCGTGGGAAAGCCTCGTGGGAAAGACTCGAGGGAAAACCATAGATCCTTTGATCCACGCGGCGGACTGCGTGACACTGCTGCTACCGCTCTGGAGGAAAGCGCAAGTGCATGCCCGCATTCGAGACGAGGACTGACTCCCCTGGGGAGACTCCAGAAGTACCCCAAGATCCATGTCAGCACTGGAGAGGTATCCTCAGGTTCCGGCCCCGACTCCACACAAGGTCTTAGGCCCCGGCATCGACGGGAGAGGAATCCCGAGAGGCCCCCGAGGAACTCGCATGGGGACTGGCCTTTCCTGAGGCCACCAGAGCGGGTCCCTGAGGTCCCCGTCGTAAGTCGAGAGCACCTGCCGCAACTCGAGAAAATCCAGGAGGTTTTGCCCTCCAGGCGAGATGAGGCCCATTTCCGCTGAAGCTTCTCGAGGCCAATCACATCTAACAACTGGAACTTCCAAAGGGTCCTTCACACCCTTGCTGCAACTCAAGAAGTTCCCCGACATACCCGTCTGCACTCGAGAGGAAGCACGTGGTGTCCCGCACACATCCAGGGGAGCCCCGTTTCCGCCTCCTAGCTCGAGATGAGGGATCCTTTCCCTGTTTCGTAGGGAAAGAATTCCCGGCGTTCCCGTCGCATCTCAAGAGGAGGCGCTCTCCACAGGAAAGGAGAGAGGAACTCCAGGGTCATGCCACCATTCCAAGAGTCCACCAGATGTGTCAGTCCATTCCAGAGGAACCTTTTTTCCCTTCACTGCCTTGACGTTCAAGCCGAGGATCGACTCCCACCACGTGTGCACGTGGGACAGCCCTGTGGGAAAGCCTCGTGGGAAAGCCTCGTGGGAAAGACTCGAGGGAAAACCATAGATCCTTTGATCCACGCGGCGGACTGCTTGACACTGCTGCTACCGCTCTGGAGGAAAGCGCAAGTGCATGCCCGCATTCGAGACGAGGACTGACTCCCCTGGGGAGACTCCAGAAGTACCCCAAGATCCATGTCAACACTGGAGAGGAATCCTCAGGTTCCGGCCCCGACTCCACACAAGGTCTTAGGCCCCGGCATCGACGGGAGAGGAATCCCGAGAGGCCCCCGAGGAACTCGCATGGGGACGGGCCTTTCCTGAGGCCACCAGAGCGGGTCCCTGAGGTCCCCGTCGTAAGTCGAGAGCACCTGCCGCAACTCGAGAAAATCCAGGAGGTTTTGCCCTCCAGGCGAGATGAGGCCCATTTCCGCTGAGGCTTCTCGAGGCTAATCACTTCTAACCACTGGAACTTCCAAAGGGTCCTTCACACCCTTGCTGCAACTCAAGAAGTTCCCCGACATACCCGTCTCCACTCGAGAGGAAGCACGTGGGTCCCGCACACATCCAGGGGAGCCCCGTTTCCGCCTCCTAGCTCGAGATGAGGGATCCTTTCCCTGTTTCGTAGGGAAAGAATTCCCGGCGTTCCCGTCGCATCTCAAGAGGAGGCGCTCTCCACAGGAAAGGCGAGAGGAACTCCAGGGTCGTGCCACCATTCCAAGAGTCCCCCAGATGTGTCAGTCCATTCCAGAGGAACCTGTTTTCCCTGCACTGCCTTGACGTTCAAGCCGAGGATCGACTCCCACCACGTGTGCACGTGGGACAGCCCTGTGGGAAAGCCTCGTGGGAAAGCCTCGTGGGAAAGACTCGAGGGAAAACCATAGATCCTTTGATCCACGCGGCAGACTGCGTGACACTGCTGCTACAACTCTGGAGGAAAGCGCAAGTGCATGCCCGCATTCGAGACGAGGACTGACTCCCCTGGGGAGACTCCAGAAGTACCCCAAGATCCATGTCAGCACTGGAGAGGAATCCTCAGGTTCCGGCCCCGACTCCACACAAGGTCTTAGGCCCCGGCATCGACGGGAGAGGAATCCCGAGAGGCCCCCGAGGAACTCGCATGGGGACTGGCCTTTCCTGAGGCCACCAGAGCGGGTCCCTGAGGTCCCCGTCGTAAGTCGAGAGCACCTGCCGCAACTCGAGAAAATCCAGGAGGTTTTGCCCTCCAGGCGAGATGAGGCCCATTTCCGCTGAGGCTTCTCGAGGCCAATCACATCTAACCACTGGAACTTCCAAAGGGTCCTTCACACCCTTGCTGCAACTCAAGAAGTTCCCCGACACACCGTCTGCACTCGAGAGGAAGCACGTGGGTCCCGCACACATCCAGGGGAGCCCCGTTTCCGCCTCCTAGCTCGAGATGAGGGATCCTTTCCCTGTTTCGTAGGGAAAGTATTCCCGGCGTTCCCGTCGCATCTCAAGAGTACGCGCTCTCCACAGGAAAGGCGAGAGGAACTCCAGGGTCGTGCCACCATTCCAAGAGTCCCCCAGATGTGTCAGTCCATTCCAGAGGAACCTGTTTTCCCTGCACTGCCTTGACGTTCAAGCCGAGGATCGACTCCCACCACGTGTGCACGTGGGACAGCCCTGTGGGAAAGCCTCGTGGGAAAGCCTCGTGGGAAAGACTCGAGGGAAAACCGTAGATCCTTTGATCCACGCGGAGGACTGCGGGACACTGCTGCTACCGCTCTGGAGGAAAGCGCAAGTGCATGCCCGCATTCGAGACGAGGACTGACTCCCCTGGGGAGACTCCAGAAGTACCCCAAGATCCATGTCAGCACTGGAGAGAAATCCTCAGGTTCCGGCCCCGACTCCACACAAGGTCTTAGGCCCCGGCATCGACGGGAGAGGAATCCCGAGAGGCCCCCGAGGAACTCGCATGGGGACTGGCCTTTCCTGAGGCCACCAGAGCGGGTCCCTGAGGTCCCCGTCGTAAGTCGAGAGCACCTGCCGCAACTCGAGAAAATCCAGGAGGTTTTGCCCTCCAGGCGAGATGAGGCCCATTTCCGCTGAGGCTTCTCGAGGCCAATCACATCTAACCACTGGAACTTCCAAAGGGTCCTTCACACCATTGCTGCAACTCAAGAAGTTCCCCGACATACCCGTCTCCACTCGAGAGGAAGCACGTGGGGTCCCGCACACACCCAGGGGAGCCCCGTTTCCGCCTCCTAGCTCGAGATGAGGGATCCTTTCCCTGTTTCGTAGGGAAAGAATACCCGGCGTTCCCGTCGCATCTCAAGAGGAGGCGCTCTCCACAGGAAAGGCGAGAGGAACTCCAGGGTCGTGACACCATTCCAAGAGTCCCCCAGATGTGTCAGTCCATTCCAGAGGAACCTGTTTTCCCTGCACTGCCTTGACGTTCAAGCCGAGGATCGACTCCCACCACGTGTGCACGTGGGACAGCCCTGTGGGAAAGCCTCGTGGGAAAGCTTCGTTGGAAAGACTCGAGGGAAAACCATAGATCCTTTGATCCACGCGGCGGACTGCGTGACACTGCTGCTAACGCTCTGGAGGAAAGCGCATGTGCATGCCCGCATTCGAGACGAGGACTGACTCCCCTGGGGAGACTCCAGAAGTACCCCAAGATCCATGTCAGCACTGGAGAGGAATCCTCAGGTTCCGGCCCCGACTCCACACAAGGTCTTAGGCCCCGGCATCGACGGGAGAGGAATCCCGAGAGGCCCCCGAGGAACTCGCATGGGGACTGGCCTTTCCTGAGGCCACCAGAGCGGGTCCCTGAGGTCCCCGTCGTAAGTCGAGAGCACCTGCCCCAACTCGAGAAAATCCAGGAGGTTTTGCCCTCCAGGCGAGATGAGGCCCATTTCCGCTGAGGCTTCTTGAGGCCAATCACATCTAACCACTGGACCTTCCAAAGGGTCCTTCACACCCTTGCTGCAACTCAAGAAGTACCCCGACATACCCGTCTGCAATCGAGAGGAAGCACGTGGTGTCCCGCACACATCCAGGGGAGCCCCGTTTCCGCCTCCTAACTCGAGATGAGGGATCCTTTCCCTGTTTCGTAGGGAAAGAATTCCCGGCGTTCCCGTCGCATCTCAAGAGGAGGCGCTCTCCACAGGAAAGGCGAGAGGAACTCCAGGGTCATGCCACCATTCCAAGAGTCCCCCAGATGTGTCAGTCCATTCCAGAGGAACCTGTTTTCCTTGGACTGCCTTGACGTTCAAGCCGAGGATCGACTCCCACCACGTGTGCACGTGGGACAGCCCTGTGGGAAAGCCTCGTGGGAAAGACTCGTGGGAAAGACTCGAGGGAAAACCATAGATCCTTTGATCCACGCGGCGGACTGCGTGACACTGCTGCTACCGCTCTGGAGGAAAGAGCAAGTGCATGCCCGCATTCGAGACGAGGACTGACTCCCCTGGGGAGACTCCAGAAGTGCCCCATGATCCATGTCAGCACTGGAGAGGAATCCTCAGGTTCCGGCCCCGACTCCACACAAGGTCCTAGGCCCCGGCATCGAGGGGAGAGGAATCCCGAGAGGCCCCCGAGGAACTCGCATGGGGACTGGCCTTTCCTGAGGCCACCAGAGCGGGTCCCTGAGGTCCCCGTCGTAAGTCGAGAGCACCTGCCGCAACTCGAGAAAATCCAGGAGGTTTTGCCCTCCATGCGAGATGAGGCCCATTTCCGCTGAGGCTTCTCGAGGCCAATCACATCTAACCACTGGAACTTCCAAAGGGTCCTTCACACCCTTGCTGCAACTCAAGAAGTTCCCCGACACACCCGTCTCCACTCGAGAGGAAGCACGTGGGTCCCGCACACATCCAGGGGAGCCCCGTTTCCGCCTCCTAGCTCGAGATGAGGGATCCTTTCCCTGTTTCGTAGGGAAAGAATTCCCGGCGTTCCCGTCGCATCTCAAGAGGAGGCGCTCTCCACAGGAAAGGGGAGAGGAACTCCAGGGTGGTGCCACCATTCCAAGAGTCCCCCAGATGTGTCAGTCCATTTCAGAGGAACCTGTTTTCCCTGCACTGCCTTGACGTTCAAGCCGAGGATCGACTCCCACCACGTGTGCACGTGGGACAGCCCTGTGGGAAAGCCTCGTGGGAAAGCCTCGTGGGAAAGACTCGAGGGAAAACCATAGATCCTTTGATCCACGCGGCAGACTGCGTGACACTGCTGCTACAACTCTGGAGGAAAGCGCAAGTGCATGCCCGCATTCGAGACGAGGACTGACTCCCCTGGGGAGACTCCAGAAGTACCCCAAGATCCATGTCAGCACTGGAGAGGAATCCTCAGGTTCCGGCCCCGACTCCACACAAGGTCTTAGGCCCCGGCATCGACGGGAGAGGAATCCCGAGAGGCCCCCGAGGAACTCGCATGGGGACTGGCCTTTCCTGAGGCCACCAGAGCGGGTCCCTGAGGTCCCCGTCGTAAGTCGAGAGCACCTGCCGCAACTCGAGAAAATCCAGGAGGTTTTGCCCTCCAGGCGAGATGAGGCCCATTTCCGCTGAGGCTTCTCGAGGCCAATCACATCTAACCACTGGAACTTCCAAAGGGTCCTTCACACCCTTGCTGCAACTCAAGAAGTTCCCCGACACACCGTCTGCACTCGAGAGGAAGCACGTGGGTCCCGCACACATCCAGGGGAGCCCCGTTTCCGCCTCCTAGCTCGAGATGAGGGATCCTTTCCCTGTTTCGTAGGGAAAGTATTCCCGGCGTTCCCGTCGCATCTCAAGAGTAGGCGCTCTCCACAGGAAAGGCGAGAGGAACTCCAGGGTCGTGCCACCATTCCAAGAGTCCCCCAGATGTGTCAGTCCATTCCAGAGGAACCTGTTTTCCCTGCACTGCCTTGACGTTCAAGCCGAGGATCGACTCCCACCACGTGTGCACGTGGGACAGCCCTGTGGGAAAGCCTCGTGGGAAAGCCTCGTGGGAAAGACTCGAGGGAAAACCATAGATCCTTTGATCCACGCGGAGGACTGCGGGACACTGCTGCTACCGCTCTGGAGGAAAGCGCAAGTGCATGCCCGCATTCGAGACGAGGACTGACTCCCCTGGGGAGACTCCAGAAGTACCCCAAGATCCATGTCAGCACTGGAGAGAAATCCTCAGGTTCCGGCCCCGACTCCACACAAGGTCTTAGGCCCCGGCATCGACGGGAGAGGAATCCCGAGAGGCCCCCGAGGAACTCGCATGGGGACTGGCCTTTCCTGAGGCCACCAGAGCGGGTCCCTGAGGTCCCCGTCGTAAGTCGAGAGCACCTGCCGCAACTCGAGAAAATCCAGGAGGTTTTGCCCTCCAGGCGAGATGAGGCCCATTTCCGCTGAGGCTTCTCGAGGCCAATCACATCTAACCACTGGAACTTCCAAAGGGTCCTTCACACCATTGCTGCAACTCAAGAAGTTCCCCGACATACCCGTCTCCACTCGAGAGGAAGCACGTGGGGTCCCGCACACACCCAGGGGAGCCCCGTTTCCGCCTCCTAGCTCGAGATGAGGGATCCTTTCCCTGTTTCGTAGGGAAAGAATAGCCGGCGTTCCCGTCGCATCTCAAGAGGAGGCGCTCTCCACAGGAAAGGCGAGAGGAACTCCAGGGTCGTGACACCATTCCAAGAGTCCCCCAGATGTGTCAGTCCATTCCAGAGGAACCTGTTTTCCCTGCACTGCCTTGACGTTCAAGCCGAGGATCGACTCCCACCACGTGTGCACGTGGGACAGCCCTGTGGGAAAGCCTCGTGGGAAAGCTTCGTTGGAAAGACTCGAGGGAAAACCATAGATCCTTTGATCCACGCGGCGGACTGCGTGACACTGCTGCTAACGCTCTGGAGGAAAGCGCATGTGCATGCCCGCATTCGAGACGAGGACTGACTCCCCTGGGGAGACTCCAGAAGTACCCCAAGATCCATGTCAGCACTGGAGAGGAATCCTCAGGTTCCGGCCCCGACACCACACAAGGTCTTAGGCCCCGGCATCGACGGGAGAGGAATCCCGAGAGGCCCCCGAGGAACTCGCATGGGGACTGGCCTTTCCTGAGGCCACCAGAGCGGGTCCCTGAGGTCCCCGTCGTAAGTCGAGAGCACCTGCCCCAACTCGAGAAAATCCAGGAGGTTTTGACCTCCAGGCGAGATGAGGCCCATTTCCGCTGAGGCTTCTTGAGGCCAATCACATCTAACCACTGGACCTTCCAAAGGGTCCTTCACACCCTTGCTGCAACTCAAGAAGTACCCCGACATACCCGTCTGCAATCGAGAGGAAGCACGTGGTGTCCCGCACACATCCAGGGGAGCCCCGTTTCCGCCTCCTAACTCGAGATGAGGGATCCTTTCCCTGTTTCGTAGGGAAAGAATTCCCGGCGTTCCCGTCGCATCTCAAGAGGAGGCGCTCTCCACAGGAAAGGCGAGAGGAACTCCAGGGTCGTGCCACCATTCCAAGAGTCCCCCAGATGTGTCAGTCCATTCCAGAGGAACCTGTTTTCCTTGGACTGCCTTGACGTTCAAGCCGAGGATCGACTCCCACCACGTGTGCACGTGGGACAGCCCTGTGGGAAAGCCTCGTGGGAAAGCCTCGTGGGAAAGACTCGAGGGAAAACCATAGATCCTTTGATCCACGCGGCGGACTGCGTGACACTGCTGCTACCGCTCTGGAGGAAAGCGCAAGTGCATGCCCGCATTCGAGACGAGGACTGACTCCCCTGGGGAGACTCCAGAAGTACCCCAAGATCCATGTCAGCACTGAAGAGGAATCCTCAGGTTCGGGCCCCGACTCCACACAAGGTCTTAGGCCCCGGCATCGACGGGAGAGGAATCCCGAGAGGCCCCCGAGGAACTCGCATGGGGACTGGCCTTTCCTGAGGCCACCAGAGCGGGTCCCTGAGGTCCCCGTCGTAAGTCGAGAGCACCTGCCGCAACTCGAGAAAATCCAGGAGGTTTTGCCCTCCAGGCGAGATGAGGCCCATTTCCGCTGAGGCTTCTCGAGGCTAATCACGTCTAACCACTGGAACTTCCAAAGGGTCCTTCACACCCTTGCTGCAACTCAAGAAGTTCCCCGACATACCCGTCTCCACTCGAGAGGAAGCACGTGGGGTCCCGCACACATCGAGGGGAGCCCCGTTTCCGCCTCCTAGCTCGAGATGAGGGATCCTTTCCCTGTTTCGTAGGGAAAGAATTCCCGGCGTTCCCGTCGCATCTCAAGAGGAGGCGCTCTCCACAGGAAAGGCGAGAGGAACTCCAGGGTCATGCCACCATTCCAAGAGTCCACCAGATGTGTCAGTCCATTCCAGAGGAACCTGTTTTCCCTGCACTGCCTTGACGTTCAAGCCTAGGATCGACTCCCACCACGTGTGCACGTGGGACAGCCCTGTGGGAAAGCCTCGTGGGAAAGACTCGTGGGAAAGACTCGAGGGAAAACCATAGATCCTTTGATCCACGCGGCGGACTGCGTGACACTGCTGCTACCGCTCTGGAGGAAAGCGCAAGTGCATGCCCGCATTCGAGACGAGGACTGACTCCCCTGGGGAGACTCCAGAAGTGCCCCATGATCCATGTCAGCACTGGAGAGGAATCCTCAGGTTCCGGCCCCGACTCCACACAAGGTCCTAGGCCCCGGCATCGAGGGGAGAGGAATCCCGAGAGGCCCCCGAGGAACTCGCATGGGGACTGGCCTTTCCTGAGGCCACCAGAGCGGGTCCCTGAGGTCCCCGTCGTAAGTCGAGAGCACCTGCCGCAACTCGAGAAAATCCAGGAGGTTTTGCCCTCCATGCGAGATGAGGCCCATTTCCGCTGAGGCTTCTCGAGGCCAATCACATCTAACCACTGGAACTTCCAAAGGGTCCTTCACACCCTTGCTGCAACTCAAGAAGTTCCCCGACACACCCGTCTGCACTCGAGAGGAAGCACGTGGGTCCCGCACACATCCAGGGGAGCCCCGTTTCCGCCTCCTAGCTCGAGATGAGGGATCCTTTCCCTGTTTCGTAGGGAAAGAATTCCCGGCGTTCCCGTCGCATCTCAAGAGGAGGCGCTCTCCACAGGCAAGGCGAGAGGAACTCCAGGGTCGTGCCACCATTCCAAGAGTCCCCCAGATGTGTCAGTCAATTCCAGAGGAACCTGTTTTCCCTGCACTGCCTTGACGTTCAAGCCGAGGATCGACTCCCACCACGTGTGCACGTGGGACAGCCCTGTGGGAAAGCCTCGTGGGAAAGCCTCGTGGGAAAGACTCGAGGGAAAACCATAGATCCTTTGATCCACGCGGCGGACTGCGTGACACTGCTACTACCGCTCTGGAGGAAAGCGCAAGTGCATGCCCGCATTCGAGACGAGGACTGACTCCCCTGGGGAGACTCCAGAAGTACCCCAAGATCCATGTCAGCACTGGAGAGGAATCCTCAGGTTCCGGACCCGACTCCACACAAGGTCTTAGGCCCCGGCATCGACGGGAGAGGAATCCCGAGAGGCCCCCGAGGAACTCGCATGGGGACTGGCCTTTCCTGAGGCCACCAGAGCGGGTCCCTGAGGTCCCCGTCGTAAGTCGAGAGCACCTGCCGCAACTCGAGAAAATCCAGGAGGTTTTGCCCTCCAGGCGAGATGAGGCCCATTTCCGCTGAGGCTTCTCGAGGCCAATCACATCTAACCACTGGAACTTCCAAAGGGTCCTTCACACCCTTGCTGCAACTCAAGAAGTTCCCCGACACACCCGTCTGCACTCGAGAGGAAGCACGTGGGTCCCGCACACATCCAGGGTAGCCCCGTTTCCGCCTCCTAGCTCGAGATGAGGGATCCTTTCCCTGTTTCGTAGGGAAAGAATTCCCGGCGTTCCCGTCGCATCTCAAGAGGAGGCGCTCTCCACAGGAAAGGCGAGAGGAACTCCAGGGTCGTGCCACCATTCCAAGAGTCCCCCAGATGTGTCAGTCCATTCCAGAGGAACCTGTTTTCCCTGCACTGCCTTGACGTTCAAGCCTAGGATCGACTCCCACCACGTGTGCACGTGGGACAGCCCTGTGGGAAAGCCTCGTGGGAAAGACTCGTGGGAAAGACTCGAGGGAAAACCATAGATCCTTTGATCCACGCGACGGACTGCGTGACACTGCTGCTACCGCTCTGGAGGAAAGCGCAAGTGCATGCCCGCATTCGAGACGAGGACTGACTCCCCTGGGGAGACTCCAGAAGTACCCCAAGATCCATGTCAGCACTGGAGAGGAATCCTCAGGTTCCGGCCCCGACTCCACACAAGGTCCTAGGCCCCGGCATCGACGGGAGAGGAATCCCGAGAGGCCCCCGAGGAACTCGCATGGGGACTGGCCTTTCCTGAGGCCACCAGAGCGGGTCCCTGAGGTCCCCGTCGTAAGTCGAGAGCACCTGCCGCAACTCGAGAAAATCCAGGAGGTTTTGCCCTCCAGGCGAGATGAGGCCCATTTCCGCTGAGGCTTCTCGAGGCCAATCACATCTAACCACTGGAACTTCCAAAGGGTCCTTCACACCCTTGCTGCAACTCAAGAAGTTCCCCGACATACCCGTCTCCACTCGAGAGGAAGCACGTGGGGTCCCGCACACATCGAGGGGAGCCCCGTTTCCGCCTCCTAGCTCGAGATGAGGGATCCTTTCCCTGTTTCGTAGGGAAAGAATTCCCGGCGTTCCCGTCGCATCTCAAGAGGAGGCGCTCTCCACAGGAAAGGCGAGAGGAACTCCAGGGTCATGCCACCATTCCAAGAGTCCCCCAGATGTGTCAGTCCATTCCAGAGGAACCTGTTTTCCCTTCACTGCCTTGACGTTCAAGCCGAGGATCGACTCCCACCACGTGTGCACGTGGGACAGCCCTGTGGGAAAGCCTCGTGGGAAAGCCTCGTGGGAAAGACTCGAGGGAAAACCATAGATCCTTTGATCAACGCGGCGGACTGCGTGACACTGCTGCTACCGCTCTGGAGGAAAGCGCAAGTGCATGCCCGCATTCGAGACGAGGACTGACTCCCCTGGGGAGACTCCAGAAGTACCCCAAGATCCATGTCAGCACTGGAGAGGAATCCTCAGGTTCCGGCCCCGACTCCACACAAGGTCTTAGGCCCCGGCATCGACGGGAGAGGAATCCCGAGAGGCCCCCGAGGAACTCGCATGGGGACTGGCCTTTCCTGAGGCCACCAGAGCGGGTCCCTGAGGTCCCCGTCGTAAGTCGAGAGCACCTGCCACAACTCGAGAAAATCCAGGAGGTTTTGCCCTCCAGGCGAGATGAGGCCCATTTCCGCTGAGGCTTCTCGAGGCCAATCACATCTAACCACTGGAACTTCCAAAGGGTCCTTCACACCCTTGCTGCAACTCAAGAAGTTCCCCGACATACCCGTCTGCACTCGAGAGGAAGCACGTGGTGTCCCGCACTCATCCAGGGGAGCCCCGTTTCCGCCTCCTAGCTCGAGATGAGGGATCCTTTCCCTGTTTCGTAGGGAAAGAATTCCCGGCGTTCCCGTCGCATCTCAAGAGGAGGCGCTCTCCACAGGAAAGGCGAGAGGAACTCCAGGGTCATGCCACCATTCCAAGAGTCCCCCAGATGTGTCAGTCCATTCCAGAGGAACCTGTTTTCCCTGCACTGCCTTGACGTTCAAGCCTAGGATCGACTCCCACCACGTGTGCACGTGGGACAGCCCTGTGGGAAAGCCTCGTGGGAAAGACTCGTGGGAAAGACTCGAGGGAAAACCATAGATCCTTTGATCCACGCGGCGGACTGCGTGACACTGCTGCTACCGCTCTGGAGGAAAGCGCAAGTGCATGCCCGCATTCGAGACGAGGACTGACTCCCCTGGGGAGACTCCAGAAGTGCCCCATGATCCATGTCAGCACTGGAGAGGAATCCTCAGGTTCCGGCCCCGACTCCACACAAGGTCCTAGGCCCCGGCATCGACGGGAGAGGAATCCCGAGAGGCCCCCGAGGAACTCGCATGGGGACTGGCCTTTCCTGAGGCCACCAGAGCGGGTCCCTGAGGTCCCCGTCGTAAGTCGAGAGCACCTGCCGCAACTCGAGAAAATCCAGGAGGTTTTGCCCTCCATGCGAGATGAGGCCCATTTCCGCTGAGGCTTCTCGAGGCCAATCACATCTAACCACTGGAACTTCCAAAGGGTCCTTCACACCCTTGCTGCAACTCAAGAAGTTCCCCGACACACCCGTCTGCACTCGAGAGGAAGCACGTGGGTCCCGCACACATCCAGGGGAGCCCCGTTTCCGCCTCCTAGCTCGAGATGAGGGATCCTTTCCCTGTTTCGTAGGGAAAGAATTCCCGGCGTTCCCGTCGCATCTCAAGAGGAGGCGCTCTCCACAGGCAAGGCGAGAGGAACTCCAGGGTCGTGCCACCATTCCAAGAGTCCCCCAGATGTGTCAGTCAATTCCAGAGGAACCTGTTTTCCCTGCACTGCCTTGACGTTCAAGCCGAGGATCGACTCCCACCACGTGTGCACGTGGGACAGCCCTGTGGGAAAGCCTCGTGGGAAAGCCTCGTGGGAAAGACTCGAGGGAAAACCATAGATCCTTTGATCCACGCGGCGGACTGCGTGACACTGCTACTACCGCTCTGGAGGAAAGCGCAAGTGCATGCCCGCATTCGAGACGAGGACTGACTCCCCTGGGGAGACTCCAGAAGTACCCCAAGATCCATGTCAGCACTGGAGAGGAATCCTCAGGTTCCGGCCCCGACTCCACACAAGGTCTTAGGCCCCGGCATTGACGGGAGAGGAATCCCGAGAGGCCCCCGAGGAACTCGCATGGGGACTGGCCTTTCCTGAGGCCACCAGAGCGGGTCCCTGAGGTCCCCGTCGTAAGGCGAGAGCACCTGCCGCAACTCGAGAAAATCCAGGAGGTTTTGCCCTCCAGGCGAGATGAGGCCCATTTCCGCTGAGGCTTCTCGAGGCCAATCACATCTAACCACTGGAACTTCCAAAGGGTCCTTCACACCATTTCTGCAACTCAAGAAGTTCCCCGAAATACCCGTCTCCACTCGAGAGGAAGCACGTGGGGTCCCGCACACACCCAGGGGAGCCCCGTTTCCGCCTCCTAGCTCGAGATGAGGGATCCTTTCCCTGTTTCGTAGGGAAAGAATTCCCGGCGTTCCCGTCGCATCTCAAGAGGAGGCGCTCTCCACAGGAAAGGCGAGAGGAACTCCAGGGTCGTGACACCATTCCAAGAGTCCCCCAGATGTGTCATTCCATTCCAGAGGAACCTGTTTTCCCTGCACTGCCTTGACGTTCAAGCCGAGGATCGACTCCCACCACGTGTGCACGTGGACAGCACTGTGGGAAAGCCTCGTGGGAAAGCCTCGTGGGAAAGACTCGAGGGAAAACCATAGATCCTTTGATCCACGCGGCGGACTGCGTGACACTGCTGCTACCGCTCTGGAGGAAAGCGCAAGTGCATGCCCGCATTCGAGACGAGGACTGACTCCCCTGGGGAGACTCCAGAAGTACCCCAAGATCCATGTCAGCACTGGAGAGGAATCCTCAGGTTCCGGCCCCGACTCCACACAAGGTCTTAGGCCCTGGCATTGAAGGGAGAGGAATCCCGAGAGGCCCCCGAGGAACTCGCATGGGGACTGGCCTTTCCTGAGGCCACCAGAGCGGGTCCCTGAGGTCCCCGTCGTAAGTCGAGAGCACCTGCCGCAACTCGAGAAAATCCAGGAGGTTTTGCCCTCCATGCGAGATGAGGCCCATTTCCGCTGAGGCTTCTCGAGGCCAATCACATCTAACCACTGGAACTTCCAAAGGGTCCTTCACACCCTTGCTGCAACTCAAGAAGTTCCCCGACACACCCGTCTGCACTCGAGAGGAAGCACGTGTGTCCCGCACACATCCAGGGTAGCCCCGTTTCCGCCTCCTAGCTCGAGATGAGGGATCCTTTCCCTGTTTCGTAGGGAAAGAATTCCCGGCGTTCCCGTCGCATCTCAAGAGGAGGCGCTCTCCATAGGAAAGGCGAGAGGAACTCCAGGGTCGTGCCACCATTCCAAGAGTCCCCCAGATGTGTCAGTCCATTCCAGAGGAACCTGTTTTCCCTGCACTGCCTTGACGTTCAAGCCGAGGATCGACTCCCACCACGTGTGCACGTGGGACAGCCCTGTGGGAAAGCCTCGTGGGAAAGACTCGTGGGAAAGACTCGAGGGAAAACCATAGATCCTTTGATCCACGCGACGGACTGCGTGACACTGCTGCTACCGCTCTGGAGGAAAGCGCAAGTGCATGCCCGCATTCGAGACGAGGACTGACTCCCCTGGGGAGACTCCAGAAGTACCCCAAGATCCATGTCAGCACTGGAGAGGAATCCTCAGGTTCCGGCCCCGACTCCACACAAGGTCCTAGGCCCCGGCATCGACGGGAGAGGAATCCCGAGAGGCCCCCGAGGAACTCGCATGGGGACTGGCCTTTCCTGAGGCCACCAGAGCGGGTCCCTGAGGTCCCCGTCGTAAGTCGAGAGCACCTGCCGCAACTCGAGAAAATCCAGGAGGTTTTGCCCTCCAGGCGAGATGAGGCCCATTTCCGCTGAGGCTTCTCGAGGCCAATCACATCTAACCACTGGAACTTCCAAAGGGTCCTTCACACCCTTGCTGCAACTCAAGAAGTTCCCCGACACACCCGTCTGCACTCGAGAGGAAGCACGTGGGTCCCGCACACATCCAGGGGAGCACCGTTTCCGCCTCCTAGCTCGAGATGAGGGATCCTTTCCCTGTTTCGTAGGGAAAGAATTCCCGGCGTTCCCGTCGCATCTCAAGAGGAGGCGCTCTCCACAGGAAAGGCGAGAGGAACTCCAGGGTCGTGCCACCATTCCAAGAGTCCCCCAGATGTGTCAGTCCATTCCAGAGGAACCTGTTTTCCCTGCACTGCCTTGACGTTCAAGCCGAGGATCGACTCCCACCACGTGTGCACGTGGGACAGCCCTGTGGGAAAGCCTCGTGGGAAAGCCTCGTGGGAAAGACTCGAGGGAAAACCATAGATCCTTTGATCCACGCGGCGGACTGCGTGACACTGCTACTACCGCTCTGGAGGAAAGCGCAAGTGCATGCCCGCATTCGAGACGAGGACTGACTCCCCTGGGGAGACTCCAGAAGTACCCCAAGATCCATGTCAGCACTGAAGAGGAATCCTCAGGTTCCGGCCCCGACTCCACACAAGGTCTTAGGCCCCGGCATCGACGGGAGAGGAATCCCGAGAGGCCCCCGAGGAACTCGCATGGGGACTGGCCTTTCCTGAGGCCACCAGAGCGGGTCCCTGAGGTCCCCGTCGTAAGTCGAGAGCACCTGCCGCAACTCGAGAAAATCCAGGAGGTTTTGCCCTCCAGGTGAGATGAGGCCCATTTCCGCTGAGCTTTCTCGAGCCTAATCACGTCTAACCACTGGAACTTCCAAAGGGTCCTTCACACCCTTGCTGCAACTCAAGAAGTTCCCCGACATACCCGTCTGCACTCGAGTGGAAGCACGTGGTGTCCCGCACACATCCAGGGGAGCCCCGTTTCCGCCTCCTAGCTCGAGATGAGGGATCCTTTCCCTGTTTCGTAGGGAAAGAATTCCTGGCGTTCCCGTCGCATCTCAAGAGGAGGCGCTCTCCACAGGAAAGGCGAGAGGAACTCCAGGGTCATGCCACCATTCCAAGAGTCCCCCAGATGTGTCAGTCCATTCCAGAGGAACCTGTTTTCCCTGCACTGCCTTGACGTTCAAGCCTAGGATCGACTCCCACCACGTGTGCACGTGGGACAGCCCTGTGGGAAAGCCTCGTGGGAAAGTCTCGTGGGAAAGACTCGAGGGAAAACCATAGATCCTTTGATCCACGCGGCGGACTGCGTGACACTGCTGCTACCGCTCTGGAGGAAAGCGCAAGTGCATGCCCGCATTCGAGACGAGGACTGACTCCCCTGGGGAGACTCCAGAAGTACCCCAAGATCCATGTCAGCACTGGAGAGGAATCCTCAGGTTCCGGCCCCGACTCCACACAAGGTCCTAGGCCCCGGCATCGACGGGAGAGGAATCCCGAGAGGCCCCCGAGGAACTCGCATGGGGACTGGCCTTTCCTGAGGCCACCAGAGCGGGTCCCTGAGGTCCCCGTCGTAAGTCGAGAGCACCTGCCGCAACTCGAGAAAATCCAGGAGGTTTTGCCCTCCAGGCGAGATGAGGCCCATTTCCGCTGAGGCTTCTCGAGGCCAATCACATCTAACCACTGGAACTTCCAAACGGTCCTTCACACCCTTGCTGCAACTCAAGAAGTTCCCCGACACACCCGTCTGCACTCGAGCGGAAGCACGTGGGTCCCGCACACATCCAGGGGAGCCCCGTTTCCACCTCCTAGCTCGAGATGAGGGATCCTTTCCCTGTTTCGTAGGGAAAGAATTCCCGGCGTTCCCGTCGCATCTCAAGAGGAGGCGCTCTCAACAGGAAAGGCGAGAGGAACTCCAGGGTCGTGCCACCATTCCAAGAGTCCCCCAGATGTGTCAGTCCATTCCAGAGGAACCTGTTTTCCCTGCACTGCCTTGACGTTCAAGCCGAGGATCGACTCCCACCACGTGTGCACGTGGGACAGCCCTGTGGGAAAGCCTCGTGGGAAAGCCTCGTGGGAAAGACTCGAGGGAAAACCATAGATCCTTTGATCCACGCGGCGGACTGCGTGACACTGCTACTACCGCTCTGGAGGAAAGCGCAAGTGCATGCCCGCATTCGAGACGAGGACTGACTCCCCTGGGGAGACTCCAGAAGTACCCCAAGATCCATGTCAGCACTGGAGAGGAATCCTCAGGTTCCGGCCCCGACTCCACACAAGTTCTTAGGCCCCGGCATCGACGGGAGAGGAATCCCGAGAGGCCCCCGAGGAAATCGCATGGGGACTGGCCTTTCCTGAGGCCACCAGAGCGGGTCCCTGAGGTCCCCGTCGTAAGTCGAGAGCACCTGCCGCAACTCGAGAAAATCCAGGAGGTTTTGCCCTCCAGGCGAGATGAGGCCCATTTCCGCTGAGGCTTCTCGAGGCCAATCACATCTAACCACTGGAACTTCCAAAGGGTCCTTCACACCATTTCTGCAACTCAAGAAGTTCCCCGACATACCCGTCTCCACTCGAGAGGAAGTACGTGGGGTCCCGCACACACCCAGGGGAGCCCCGTTTCCGCCTCCTAGCTCGAGATGAGGGATCCTTTCCCTGTTTCGTAGGGAAAGAATTCCCGGCGTTCCCGTCGCATCTCAAGAGGAGGCGCTCTCCACAGGAAAGGCGAGAGGAACTCCAGGGTCGTGACACCATTCCAAGAGTCCCCCAGATGTGTCAGTCCATTCCAGAGGAACCTGTTTTCCCTGCACTGCCTTGACGTTCAAGCCGAGGATCGACTCCCACCACGTGTGCACGTGGACAGCACTGTGGGAAAGCCTCGTGGGAAAGCCTCGTGGGAAAGACTCGAGGGAAAACCATAGATCCTTTGATCCACGCGGCGGACTGCGTGACACTGCTGCTACCGCTCTGGAGGAAAGCGCAAGTGCATGCCCGCATTCGAGACGAGGACTGACTCCCCTGGGGAGACTCCAGAAGTACCCCAAGATCCATGTCAGCACTGGAGAGGAATCCTCAGGTTCCGGCCCCGACTCCACACAAGGTCTTAGGCCCTTGCATTGACGGGAGAGGAATCCCGAGAGGCCCCCGAGGAACTCGCATGGGGACTGGCCTTTCCTGAGGCCACCAGAGCGGGTCCCTGAGGTCCCCGTCGTAAGTCGAGAGCACCTGCCGCAACTCGAGAAAATCCAGGAGGTTTTGCCCTCCAGGCGAGATGAAGCCCATTTCCGCTGAGGCTTCTCGAGGCCAATCACATCTAACCACTGGAACTTCCAAAGGGTCCTTCACACCCTTGCTGCATCTCAAGAAGTTCACCGACATACCCGTCTGCACTCGAGAGGAAGCACGTGGGTCCCGCACACATCCAGGGGAGCCCCGTTTCCGCCTCCTAGCTCGAGATGAGGGATCCTTTCCCTGTTTCGTAGGGAAAGAATTCCCGGCCTTCCCGTCGCATCTCAAGAGGAGGCGCTCTCCACAGGAAAGGCGAGAGGAACTCCAGGGTCGTGCCACCATTCCAAGAGTCCCCCAGATGTGTCAGTCCATTCCAGAGGAACCTGTTTTCCCTGCACTGCCTTGACGTTCAAGCCGAGGATCGACTCCCACCACGTGTGCACGTGGGACAGCCCTGTGGAAAGCCTCGTGGGAAAGCCTCGTGGCAAAGACTCGAGGGAAAACCATAGATCCTTTGATCCACGCGGCGGACTGCGTGACACTGCTGCTACCGCTCTGGAGGAAAGCGCAAGTGCATGCCCGCATTCGAGACGAGGACTGACTCCCCTGGGGAGACTCCAGAAGTACCCCAAGATCCATGTCAGCACTGGAGAGGAATCCTCAGGTTCCGGCCCCGACTCCACACAAGGTCTTAGGCCCCGGCATCGACGGGAGAGGAATCCCGAGAGGCCCCCGAGGAACTCGCATGGGGACTGGCCTTTCCTGAGGCCACCAGAGCGGGTCCCTGAGGTCCCCGTCGTAAGTCGAGAGCACCTGCCGCAACTCGAGAAAATCCAGGAGGTTTTGCCCTCCAGGCGAGATGAGGCCCATTTCCGCTGAGGCTTCTCGAGGCCAATCACATCTAACCACTGGAACTTCCAAAGGGTCCTTCACACCCTTGCTGCAACTCAAGAAGTTCCCCGACATACCCGTCTGCAATCGAGAGGAAGCACGTGGGGTCCCGCACACACCCAGGGGAGCCCCGTATCCGCCTCCTAGCTCGAGATGAGGGATCCTTTCCCCGTTTCGTAGGGATAGAATTCCCTGCGTTCCCGTCGCATCTCAAGAGGAGGCGCTCTCCACAGGAAAGGCGAGAGTAACTCCAGGGTCATGCCACCATTCCAAGAGTCCCCCAGATGTGTCAGTCCATTCCAGAGGAACCTGTTTTCCCTGCACTGCCTTGACGTTCAATCCGAGGATCGACTCCCACCACGTGTGCACGTGGGACAGCCCTGTGGGAAAGCCTCGTGGGAAAGCCTCGTGGGAAAGACTCGAGGGAAAACCATAGATCCTTTGATCCACGAGTCGGACTGCGTGACACTGCTGCTAACGCTCTGGAGGAAAGCGCAAGTGCATGCCCGCATTCGAGACGAGGACTGACTCCCCTGGGGAGACTCCAGAAGTACCCCAAGATCCATGTCAGCACTGGAGAGGAATCCTCAGGTTCCGGCCCCGACTCCACACAAGGTCTTAGGCCCTGGCATCGACGGGAGAGGAATGCCGAGAGGCCCCCGAGGAACTCGCATGGGGACTGGCCTTTCCTGAGGCCACCAGAGCGGGTCCCTGAGGTCCCCGTCGTAAGTCGAGAGCACCTGCCGCAACTCGAGAAAATCCAGGAGGTTTTGCCCTCCAGGCGAGATGAGGCCCATTTCCGCTGAGCCTTCTCGAGGCTAATCACGTCTAACCACTGGAACTTCCAAAGGGTCCTTCACACCCTTGCTGCAACTCAAGAAGTTCCCCGACATACCCGTCTCCACTCGAGAGGAAGCACGTGGGGTCCCGCACACATCCAGGGGAGCCCCGTTTCCCCCTCCTAGCTCGAGATGAGGGATCCTTTCCCTGTTTCGTAGGGAAAGAATTCCCTGCGTTCCCGTCGCATCTCAAGAGGAGGCGCTCTCCACAGTAAAGGCGAGAGGAACTCCAGGGTCATGCCACCATTCCAAGAGTCCCCCAGATGTGTCAGTCCATTCCAGAGGAACCTGTTTTCCCTGCACTGCCTTGACGTTCAAGCCGAGGATCGACTCCCACCACGTGTGCACGTGGGACAGCCCTGTGGGAAAGCCTCGTGGGAAATCCTCGTGGGAAAGACTCGAGGGAAAACCATAGATCCTTTGATCCACGAGGCGGACTGCGTGACACTGCTGCTAACGCTCTGGAGGAAAGCGCAAGTGCATGCCCGCATTCGAGACGAGGACTGACTCCCCTGGGGAGACTCCAGAAGTACCCCAAGATCCATGTCAGCACTGGAGAGGAATCCTCAGGTTCCGGCCCCGACTCCACACAAGGTCTTAGGCCCCGGCATCGACGGGAGAGGAATCCCGAGAGGCCCCCGAGGAACTCGCATGGGGACTGGCCTTTCCTGAGGCCACCAGAGCGGGTCCCTGAGGTCCCCGTCGTAAGTCGAGAGCACCTGCCCCAACTCGAGAAAATCCAGGAGGTTTTGACCTCCAGGCGAGATGAGGCCCATTTCCACTGAGGCTTCTCGAGGCCAATCACATCTAACCACTGGACCTTCCAAAGGGTCCTTCACACCCTTGCTGCAACTCAAGAAGTACCCCGACATACCCGTCTGCAATCGAGAGGAAGCACGTGGTGTCCCGCACACATCCAGGGGAGCCCCGTTTCCGCCTCCTAACTCGAGATGAGGGATCCTTTCCCTGTTTCGTAGGGAAAGAATTCCCGGCGTTCCCGTCGCATCTCAAGAGGAGGCACTCTCCACAGGAAAGGCGAGAGGAACTCCAGGGTCATGCCACCATTCCAAGAGTCCCCCAGATGTGTCAGTCCATTCCAGAGGAACCTGTTTTCCCTGCACTGACTTGACGTTCAAGCCGAGGATCGACTCCCACCACGTGTGCACGTGGGACAGCCCTGTGGGAAAGCCTCGTGGGAAAGCCTCGTGGGAAAGACTCGAGGGAAAACCATAGATCCTTTCATCCACGCGGCGGACTGCGTGACACTGCTGCTACCGCTCTGGACGAAAGCGCAAGTGCATGCCCGCATTCGAGACGAGGACTGACTCCCCTGGGGAGACTCCAGAAGTACCCCAAGATCCATGTCAGCACTGGAGAGGAATCCTCAGGTTCCGGCCCCGACTCCACACAAGGTCTTAGGCCCTGGCATCGACGGGAGAGGAATGCCGAGAGGCCCCCGAGGAACTCGCATGGGGACTGGCCTTTCCTGAGGCCACCAGAGCGGGTCCCTGAGGTCCCCGTCGTAAGTCGAGAGCACCTGCCGCAACTCGAGAAAATCCAGGAGGTTTTGCCCTCCAGGCGAGATGAGGCCCATTTCCGCTGAGCCTTCTCGAGGCTAATCACGTCTAACCACTGGAACTTCCAAAGGGTCCTTCACACCCTTGCTGCAACTCAAGAAGTTCCCCGACATACCCGTCTCCACTCGAGAGGAAGCACGTGGGGTCCCGCACACATCCAGCGGAGCCCCGTTTCCGCCTCCTAGCTCGAGATGAGGGATCCTTTCCCTGTTTCGTAAGGAAAGAATTCCCGGCCTTCCCGTCGCATCTCAAGAGGAGGCGCTCTCCACAGGAAAGGCGAGAGGAACTCCAGGGTCGTGCCACCATTCCAAGAGTCCCCCAGATGTGTCAGTCCATTCCAGAGGAACCTGTTTTCCCTGCACTGACTTGACGTTCAAGCCGAGGATCGACTCCCACCACGTGTGCACGTGGGACAGCCCTGTGGAAAGCCTCGTGGGAAAGCCTCGTGGCAAAGACTCGAGGGAAAACCATAGATCCTTTGATCCACGCGGCGGACTGCGTGACACTGCTGCTACCGCTCTGGAGGAAAGCGCAAGTGCATGCCCGCATTCGAGACGAGGACTGACTCCCCTGGGGAGACTCCAGAAGTACCCCAAGATCCATGTCAGCACTGGAGAGGAATCCTCAGGTTCCGGCCCCGACTCCACACAAGGACTTAGGCCCCGGCATCGACGGGAGAGGAATCCCGAGAGGCCCCCGAGGAACTCGCATGGGGACTGGCCTTTCCTGAGGCCACCAGAGCGGGTCCCTGAGGTCCCCGTAGTAAGTCCAGAGCACCTGCCGCAACTCGAGAAAATCCAGGAGGTTTTGCCCTCCAGGCGAGATGAGGCCCATTTCCGCTGAGGCTTCTCGAGGCCAATCACATCTAACCACTGGAACTTCCAAAGGGTCCTTCACACCCTTGCTGCAACTCAAGAAGTTCCCCGACATACCCGTCTCCACTCGAGAGGAAGCACGTGGGGTCCCGCACACACCCAGGGGAGCCCCGTTTCCGCCTCCTAGCTCGAGATGAGGGATCATTTCCCTGTTTCGTAGGGATAGAATTCCCGGCGTTCCCGTCGCATCTCAAGAGGAGGCTCTCTCCACAGGAAAGGCGAGAGGAACTCCAGGGTCATGCCACCATTCCAAGAGTCCCCCAGATGTGTCAGTCCATTCCAGAGGAACCTGTTTTCCCTGCACTGCCTTGACGTTCAAGCCGAGGATCGACTCCCACCACGTGTGCACGTGGGACAGCCCTGTGGGAAAGCCTCGTGGGAAAGCCTCGTGGGAAAGACTCGAGGGAAAACCATAGATCCTTTGATCCACGCGGCGGACTGCGTGACACTGCTGCTACCGCTCTGGAGGAAAGCGCAAGTGCATGCCCGCATTCGAGACGAGGACTGACTCCCCTGGGGAGACTCCAGAAGTACCCCAAGATCCATGTCAGCACTGGAGAGGAATCCTCAGGTTCCGGCCCCGACTCCACACAAGGTCTTAGGCCCTGGCATCGACGGGAGAGGAATGCCGAGAGGCCCCCGAGGAACTCGCATGGGGACTGGCCTTTCCTGAGGCCACCAGAGCGGGTCCCTGAGGTCCCCGTCGTAAGTCGAGAGCACCTGCCGCAACTCGAGAAAATCCAGGAGGTTTTGCCCTCCAGGCGAGATGAGGCCCATTTCCGCTGAGCCTTCTCGAGGCTAATCACGTCTAACCACTGGAACTTCCAAAGGGTCCTTCACACCCTTGCTGCAACTCAAGAAGTTCCCCGACATACCCGTCTCCACTCGAGAGGAAGCACGTGGGGTCCCGCACACATCCAGCGGAGCCCCGTTTCCGCCTCCTAGCTCGAGATGAGGGATCCTTTCCCTGTTTCGTAGGGAAAGAATTCCCGGCCTTCCCGTCGCATCTCAAGAGGAGGCGCTCTCCACAGGAAAGGCGAGAGGAACTCCAGGGTCGTGCCACCATTCCAAGAGTCCCCCAGATGTGTCAGTCCATTCCAGAGGAACCTGTTTTCCCTGCACTGACTTGACGTTCAAGCCGAGGATCGACTCCCACCACGTGTGCACGTGGGACAGCCCTGTGGAAAGCCTCGTGGGAAAGCCTCGTGGCAAAGACTCGAGGGAAAACCATAGATCCTTTGATCCACGCGGCGGACTGCGTGACACTGCTGCTACCGCTCTGGAGGAAAGCGCAAGTGCATGCCCGCATTCGAGACGAGGACTGACTCCCCTGGGGAGACTCCAGAAGTACCCCAAGATCCATGTCAGCACTGGAGAGGAATCCTCAGGTTCCGGCCCCGACTCCACACAAGGTCTTAGGCCCCGGCATCGACGGGAGAGGAATCCCGAGAGGCCCCCGAGGAACTCGCATGGGGACTGGCCTTTCCTGAGGCCACCAGAGCGGGTCCCTGAGGTCCCCGTCGTAAGTCGAGAGCACCTGCCCCAACTCGAGAAAATCCAGGAGGTTTTGACCTCCAGGCGAGATGAGGCCCATTTCCGCTGAGGCTTCTCGAGGCCAATCACATCTAACCACTGGACCTTCCAAAGGGTCCTTCACACCCTTGCTGCAACTCAAGAAGTACCCCGACATACCCGTCTGCAATCGAGAGGAAGCACGTGGTGTCCCGCACACATCCAGGGGAGCCCCGTTTCCGCCTCCTAACTCGAGATGAGGGATCCTTTCCCTGTTTCGTAGGGAAAGAATTCCCGGCGTTCCCGTCGCATCTCAAGAGGAGGCACTCTCCACAGGAAAGGCGAGAGGAACTCCAGGGTCATGCCACCATTCCAAGAGTCCCCCAGATGTGTCAGTCCATTCCAGAGGAACCTGTTTTCCCTGCACTGACTTGACGTTCAAGCCGAGGATCGACTCCCACCACGTGTGCACGTGGGACAGCCCTGTGGGAAAGCCTCGTGGGAAAGCCTCGTGGGAAAGACTCGAGGGAAAACCATAGATCCTTTCATCCACGCGGCGGACTGCGTGACACTGCTGCTACCGCTCTGGACGAAAGCGCAAGTGCATGCCCGCATTCGAGACGAGGACTGACTCCCCTGGGGAGACTCCAGAAGTACCCCAAGATCCATGTCAGCACTGGAGAGGAATCCTCAGGTTCCGGCCCCGACTCCACACAAGGTCTTAGGCCCTGGCATCGACGGGAGAGGAATGCCGAGAGGCCCCCGAGGAACTCGCATGGGGACTGGCCTTTCCTGAGGCCACCAGAGCGGGTCCCTGAGGTCCCCGTCGTAAGTCGAGAGCACCTGCCGCAACTCGAGAAAATCCAGGAGGTTTTGCCCTCCAGGCGAGATGAGGCCCATTTCCGCTGAGCCTTCTCGAGGCTAATCACGTCTAACCACTGGAACTTCCAAAGGGTCCTTCACACCCTTGCTGCAACTCAAGAAGTTCCCCGACATACCCGTCTCCACTCGAGAGGAAGCACGTGGGGTCCCGCACACATCCAGCGGAGCCCCGTTTCCGCCTCCTAGCTCGAGATGAGGGATCCTTTCCCTGTTTCGTAAGGA
This sequence comes from Ovis canadensis, assembly GCF_042477335.2. Lineage (NCBI taxonomy): Eukaryota > Metazoa > Chordata > Mammalia > Artiodactyla > Bovidae > Ovis > Ovis canadensis. Next base: position 9,916,639 of record NC_091258.1, on the reverse strand, counting down.
AAGAATTCCCGGCCTTCCCGTCGCATCTCAAGAGGAGGCGCTCTCCACAGGAAAGGCGAGAGGAACTCCAGGGTCGTGCCACCATTCCAAGAGTCCCCCAGATGTGTCAGTCCATTCCAGAGGAACCTGTTTTCCCTGCACTGACTTGACGTTCAAGCCGAGGATCGACTCCCACCACGTGTGCACGTGGGACAGCCCTGTGGAAAGCCTCGTGGGAAAGCCTCGTGGCAAAGACTCGAGGGAAAACCATAGATCCTTTGATCCACGCGGCGGACTGCGTGACACTGCTGCTACCGCTCTGGAGGAAAGCGCAAGTGCATGCCCGCATTCGAGACGAGGACTGACTCCCCTGGGGAGACTCCAGAAGTACCCCAAGATCCATGTCAGCACTGGAGAGGAATCCTCAGGTTCCGGCCCCGACTCCACACAAGGACTTAGGCCCCGGCATCGACGGGAGAGGAATCCCGAGAGGCCCCCGAGGAACTCGCATGGGGACTGGCCTTTCCTGAGGCCACCAGAGCGGGTCCCTGAGGTCCCCGTAGTAAGTCCAGAGCACCTGCCGCAACTCGAGAAAATCCAGGAGGTTTTGCCCTCCAGGCGAGATGAGGCCCATTTCCGCTGAGGCTTCTCGAGGCCAATCACATCTAACCACTGGAACTTCCAAAGGGTCCTTCACACCCTTGCTGCAACTCAAGAAGTTCCCCGACATACCCGTCTCCACTCGAGAGGAAGCACGTGGGGTCCCGCACACACCCAGGGGAGCCCCGTTTCCGCCTCCTAGCTCGAGATGAGGGATCATTTCCCTGTTTCGTAGGGATAGAATTCCCGGCGTTCCCGTCGCATCTCAAGAGGAGGCTCTCTCCACAGGAAAGGCGAGAGGAACTCCAGGGTCATGCCACCATTCCAAGAGTCCCCCAGATGTGTCAGTCCATTCCAGAGGAACCTGTTTTCCCTGCACTGCCTTGACGTTCAAGCCGAGGATCGACTCCCACCACGTGTGCACGTGGGACAGCCCTGTGGGAAAGCCTCGTGGGAAAGCCTCGTGGGAAAGACTCGAGGGAAAACCATAGATCCTTTGATCCACGCGGCGGACTGCGTGACACTGCTGCTACCGCTCTGGAGGAAAGCGCAAGTGCATGCCCGCATTCGAGACGAGGACTGACTCCCCTGGGGAGACTCCAGAAGTACCCCAAGATCCATGTCAGCACTGGAGAGGAATCCTCAGGTTCCGGCCCCGACTCCACACAAGGTCTTAGGCCCTGGCATCGACGGGAGAGGAATGCCGAGAGGCCCCCGAGGAACTCGCATGGGGACTGGCCTTTCCTGAGGCCACCAGAGCGGGTCCCTGAGGTCCCCGTCGTAAGTCGAGAGCACCTGCCGCAACTCGAGAAAATCCAGGAGGTTTTGCCCTCCAGGCGAGATGAGGCCCATTTCCGCTGAGCCTTCTCGAGGCTAATCACGTCTAACCACTGGAACTTCCAAAGGGTCCTTCACACCCTTGCTGCAACTCAAGAAGTTCCCCGACATACCCGTCTCCACTCGAGAGGAAGCACGTGGGGTCCCGCACACATCCAGCGGAGCCCCGTTTCCGCCTCCTAGCTCGAGATGAGGGATCCTTTCCCTGTTTCGTAGGGAAAGAATTCCCGGCCTTCCCGTCGCATCTCAAGAGGAGGCGCTCTCCACAGGAAAGGCGAGAGGAACTCCAGGGTCGTGCCACCATTCCAAGAGTCCCCCAGATGTGTCAGTCCATTCCAGAGGAACCTGTTTTCCCTGCACTGACTTGACGTTCAAGCCGAGGATCGACTCCCACCACGTGTGCACGTGGGACAGCCCTGTGGAAAGCCTCGTGGGAAAGCCTCGTGGCAAAGACTCGAGGGAAAACCATAGATCCTTTGATCCACGCGGCGGACTGCGTGACACTGCTGCTACCGCTCTGGAGGAAAGCGCAAGTGCATGCCCGCATTCGAGACGAGGACTGACTCCCCTGGGGAGACTCCAGAAGTACCCCAAGATCCATGTCAGCACTGGAGAGGAATCCTCAGGTTCCGGCCCCGACTCCACACAAGGTCTTAGGCCCCGGCATCGACGGGAGAGGAATCCCGAGAGGCCCCCGAGGAACTCGCATGGGGACTGGCCTTTCCTGAGGCCACCAGAGCGGGTCCCTGAGGTCCCCGTAGTAAGTCCAGAGCACCTGCCGCAACTCGAGAAAATCCAGGAGGTTTTGCCCTCCAGGCGAGATGAGGCCCATTTCCGCTGAGGCTTCTCGAGGCCAATCACATCTAACCACTGGAACTTCCAAAGGGTCCTTCACACCCTTGCTGCAACTCAAGAAGTTCCCCGACATACCCGTCTCCACTCGAGAGGAAGCACGTGGGGTCCCGCACACACCCAGGGGAGCCCCGTTTCCGCCTCCTAGCTCGAGATGAGGGATCATTTCCCTGTTTCGTAGGGATAGAATTCCCGGCGTTCCCGTCGCATCTCAAGAGGAGGCGCTCTCCACAGGAAAGGCGAGAGGAACTCCAGGGTCATGCCACCATTCCAAGAGTCCCCCAGATGTGTCAGTCCATTCCAGAGGAACCTGTTTTCCCTGCACTGCCTTGACGTTCAAGCCGAGGATCGACTCCCACCACGTGTGCACGTGGGACAGCCCTGTGGGAAAGCCTCGTGGGAAAGCCTCGTGGGAAAGACTCGAGGGAAAACCATAGATCCTTTGATCCACGCGGCGGACTGCGTGACACTGCTGCTACCGCTCTGGAGGAAAGCGCAAGTGCATGCCCGCATTCGAGACGAGGACTGACTCCCCTGGGGAGACTCCAGAAGTACCCCAAGATCCATGTCAGCACTGGAGAGGAATCCTCAGGTTCCGGCCCCGACTCCACACAAGGTCTTAGGCCCTGGCATCGACGGGAGAGGAATGCCGAGAGGCCCCCGAGGAACTCGCATGGGGACTGGCCTTTCCTGAGGCCACCAGAGCGGGTCCCTGAGGTCCCCGTCGTAAGTCGAGAGCACCTGCCGCAACTCGAGAAAATCCAGGAGGTTTTGCCCTCCAGGCGAGATGAGGCCCATTTCCGCTGAGCCTTCTCGAGGCTAATCACGTCTAACCACTGGAACTTCCAAAGGGTCCTTCACACCCTTGCTGCAACTCAAGAAGTTCCCCGACATACCCGTCTCCACTCGAGAGGAAGCACGTGGGGTCCCGCACACATCCAGGGGAGCCCCGTTTCCGCCTCCTAGCTCGAGATGAGGGATCATTTCCCTGTTTCGTAGGGAAAGAATTCCCGGCCTTCCCGTCGCATCTCAAGAGGAGGCGCTCTCCACAGGAAAGGCGAGAGGAACTCCAGGGTCGTGCCACCATTCCAAGAGTCCCCCAGATGTGTCAGTCCATTCCAGAGGAACCTGTTTTCCCTGCACTGCCTTGACGTTCAAGCCGAGGATCGACTCCCACCACGTGTGCACGTGGGACAGCCCTGTGGGAAAGCCTCGTGGGAAAGCCTCGTGGGAAAGACTCGAGGGAAAACCATAGATCCTTTGATCCACGCGGCGGACTGCCTGACACTGCTGCTACCGCTCTGGAGGAAAGCGCAAGTGCATGCCCGCATTCGAGACGAGGACTGACTCCCCTGTGGAGACTCCAGAAGTACGCCAAGATCCATGTCAGCACTGGAGAGGAATCCTCAGGTTCCGGCCCCGACTCCACACAAGGTCTTAGGCCCCGTCATCGACGGGAGTGGAATCCCGAGAGGCCCCCGAGGAACTCGCATGGGGACTGGCCTTTCCTGAGGCCACCAGAGCGGGTCCCTGAGGTCCCCGTCGTAAGTCGAGAGCACCTGCCGCAACTCGAGAAAATCCAGGAGGTTTTGCCCTCCAGGCGAGATGAGGCCCATTTCCGCTGAGGCTTCTCGAGGCCAATCACATCTAACCACTGGAACTTCCAAATGGTCCTTCACACCCTTGCTGCAACTCAAGAAGTTCCCCGACATACCCGTCTGCACTCGAGAGGAAGCACGTGGTGTCCCGCACACATCCAGGGGAGCCCCGTTTCCGCCTCCTAGCACGAGATGAGGGATCCTTTCCCTGTTTCGTAGGGATAGAATTCCCTGCGTTCCCGTCGCATCTCAAGAGGAGGCGCTCTCCACAGGAAAGGCGAGAGGAACTCCAGGGTCATGCCACCATTCCAAGAGTCCCCCAGATGTGTCAGTCCATTCCAGAGGAACCTGTTTTCCCTGCACTGCCTTGACGTTCAAGCCGAGGATCGACTCCCACCACGTGTGCACGTGGGACAGCCCTGTGGGAAAGCCTCGTGGGAAAGCCTCGTGGGAAAGACTCGAGGGAAAACCATAGATCCTTTGATCCACGAGGCGGACTGCGTGACACTGCTGCTAACGCTCTGGAGGAAAGCGCAAGTGCATGCCCGCATTCGAGACGAGGACTGACTCCCCTGGGGAGACTCCAGAAGTACCCCAAGATCCATGTCAGCACTGGAGAGGAATCCTCAGGTTCCGGCCCCGACTCCACACAAGGTCTTAGGCCCCGGCATCGACGGGAGAGGAATCCCGAGAGGCCCCCGAGGAACTCGCATGGGGACTGGCCTTTCCTGAGGCCACCAGAGCGGGTCGCTGAGGTCCCCGTAGTAAGTCGAGAGCACCTGCCCCAACTCGAGAAAATCCAGGAGGTTTTGACCTCCAGGCGAGATGAGGCCCATTTCCGCTGAGGCTTCTCGAGGCCAATCACATCTAACCACTGGAACTTCCAAAGGGTCCTTCACACCCTTGCTGCAACTCAAGAAGTACCCCGACATACCCGTCTGCAATCGAGAGGAAGCACGTGGTGTCCCGCACACATCCAGGGGAGCCCCGTTTCCGCCTCCTAACTCGAGATGAGGGATCCTTTCCCTGTTTCGTAGGGAAAGAATTCCCGGCGTTCCCGTCGCATCTCAAGAGGAGGCACTCTCCACAGGAAAGGCGAGAGGAACTCCAGGGTCATGCCACCATTCCAAGAGTCCCCCAGATGTGTCAGTCCATTCCAGAGGAACCTGTTTTCCCTGCACTGACTTGACGTTCAAGCCGAGGATCGACTCCCAACACGTGTGCACGTGGGACAGCCCTGTGGGAAAGCCTCGTGGGAAAGCCTCGTGGGAAAGACTCGAGGGAAAACCATAGATCCTTTCATCCACGCGGCGGACTGCGTGACACTGCTGCTACCGCTCTGGACGAAAGCGCAAGTGCATGCCCGCATTCGAGACGAGGACTGACTCCCCTGGGGAGACTCCAGAAGTACCCCAAGATCCATGTCAGCACTGGAGAGGAATCCTCAGGTTCCGGCCCCGACTCCACACAAGGTCTTAGGCCCTGGCATCGACGGGAGAGGAATGCCGAGAGGCCCCCGAGGAACTCGCATGGGGACTGGCCTTTCCTGAGGCCACCAGAGCGGGTCCCTGAGGTCCCCGTCGTAAGTCGAGAGCACCTGCCGCAACTCGAGAAAATCCAGGAGGTTTTGCCCTCCAGGCGAGATGAGGCCCATTTCCGCTGAGCCTTCTCGAGGCTAATCACGTCTAACCACTGGAACTTCCAAAGGGTCCTTCACACCCTTGCTGCAACTCAAGAAGTTCCCCGACATACCCGTCTCCACTCGAGAGGAAGCACGTGGGGTCCCGCACACATCCAGCGGAGCCCCGTTTCCGCCTCCTAGCTCGAGATGAGGGATCCTTTCCCTGTTTCGTAGGGAAAGAATTCCCGGCCTTCCCGTCGCATCTCAAGAGGAGGCGCTCTCCACAGGAAAGGCGAGAGGAACTCCAGGGTCGTGCCACCATTCCAAGAGTCCCCCAGATGTGTCAGTCCATTCCAGAGGAACCTGTTTTCCCTGCACTGACTTGACGTTCAAGCCGAGGATCGACTCCCACCACGTGTGCACGTGGGACAGCCCTGTGGAAAGCCTCGTGGGAAAGCCTCGTGGCAAAGACTCGAGGGAAAACCATAGATCCTTTGATCCACGCGGCGGACTGCGTGACACTGCTGCTACCGCTCTGGAGGAAAGCGCAAGTGCATGCCCGCATTCGAGACGAGGACTGACTCCCCTGGGGAGACTCCAGAAGTACCCCAAGATCCATGTCAGCACTGGAGAGGAATCCTCAGGTTCCGGCCCCGACTCCACACAAGGTCTTAGGCCCCGGCATCGACGGGAGAGGAATCCCGAGAGGCCCCCGAGGAACTCGCATGGGGACTGGCCTTTCCTGAGGCCACCAGAGCGGGTCCCTGAGGTCCCCGTAGTAAGTCGAGAGCACCTGCCGCAACTCGAGAAAATCCAGGAGGTTTTGCCCTCCAGGCGAGATGAGGCCCATTTCCGCTGAGGCTTCTCGAGGCCAATCACATCTAACCACTGGAACTTCCAAAGGGTCCTTCACACCCTTGCTGCAACTCAAGAAGTTCCCCGACATACCCGTCTCCACTCGAGAGGAAGCACGTGGGGTCCCGCACACACCCAGGGGAGCCCCGTTTCCGCCTCCTAGCTCGAGATGAGGGATCATTTCCCTGTTTCGTAGGGATAGAATTCCCTGCGTTCCCGTCGCATCTCAAGAGGAGGCGCTCTCCACAGGAAAGGCGAGAGGAACTCCAGGGTCATGCCACCATTCCAAGAGTCCCCCAGATGTGTCAGTCCATTCCAGAGGAACCTGTTTTCCCTGCACTGCCTTGACGTTCAAGCCGAGGATCGACTCCCACCACGTGTGCACGTGGGACAGCCCTGTGGGAAAGCCTCATGGGAAAGCCTCGTGGGAAAAACTCGAGGGAAAACCATAGATCCTTTGATCCACGAGGCGGACTGCATGACACTGCTGCTAACGCTCTGGAGGAAAGCGCAAGTGCATGCCCGCATTCGAGACGAGGACTGACTCCCCTGGGGAGACTCCAGAAGTACCCCAAGATCCATGTCAGCACTGGAGAGGAATCCTCAGGTTCCGGCCCCGACTCCACACAAGGTCTTAGGCCCCGGCATCGACGGGAGAGGAATCCCGAGAGGCCCCCGAGGAACTCGCATGGGGACTGGCCTTTCCTGAGGCCACCAGAGAGGGTCCCTGAGGTCCCCGTCGTAAGTCGAGAGCACCTGCCCCAACTCGAGAAAATCCAGGAGGTTTTGACCTCCAGGCGAGATGAGGCCCATTTCCGCTGAGGCTTCTCGAGGCCAATCACATCTAACCACTGGACCTTCCAAAGGGTCCTTCACACCCTTGCTGCAACTCAAGAAGTACCCCGACATACCCGTCTGCAATCGAGAGGAAGCACGTGGTGTCCCGCACACATCCAGGGGAGCCCCGTTTCCGCCTCCTAACTCGAGATGAGGGATCCTTTCCCTGTTTCGTAGGGAAAGAATTCCCGGCGTTCCCGTCGCATCTCAAGAGGAGGCGCTCCCCACAGGAAAGGCGAGAGGAACTCCAGGGTCATGCCACCATTCCAAGAGTCCCCCAGATGTGTCAGTCCATTCCAGAGGAACCTGTTTTCCCTGCACTGCCTTGACGTTCAAGCCGAGGATCGACTCCCACCACGTGTGCACGTGGGACAGCCCTGTGGGAAAGCCTCATGGGAAAGCCTCGTGGGAAAAACTCGAGGAAAAACCATAGATCCTTTGATCCACGAGGCGGACTGCATGACACTGCTGCTAACGCTCTGGAGGAAAGCGCAAGTGCATGCCCGCATTCGAGACGAGGACTGACTCCCCTAGGGAGACTCCAGAAGTACCCCAAGATCCATGTCAGCACTGGAGAGGAATCCTCAGGTTCCGGCCCCGACTCCACACAAGGTCTTAGGCCCCGGCATCGACGGGAGAGGAATCCCGAGAGGCCCCCGAGGAACTCGCATGGGGACTGGCCTTTCCTGAGGCCACCAGAGAGGGTCCCTGAGGTCCCCGTCGTAAGTCGAGAGCACCTGCCCCAACTCGAGAAAATCCAGGAGGTTTTGACCTCCAGGCGAGATGAGGCCCATTTCCGCTGAGGCTTCTCGAGGCCAATCACATCTAACCACTGGACCTTCCAAAGGGTCCTTCACACCCTTGCTGCAACTCAAGAAGTACCCCGACATACCCGTCTGCAATCGAGAGGAAGCACGTGGTGTACCGCACACATCCAGGGGAGCCCCGTTTCCGCCTCCTAACTCGAGATGAGGGATCCTTTCCCTGTTTCGTAGGGAAAGAATTCCCGGCGTTCCCGTCGCATCTCAAGAGGAGGCGCTCCCCACAGGAAAGGCGAGAGGAACTCCAGGGTCATGCCACCATTCCAAGAGTCCCCCAGATGTGTCAGTCCATTCCAGAGGAACCTGTTTTCCCTGCACTGCCTTGACGTTCAAGCCGAGGATCGACTCCCACCACGTGTGCACGTGTGACAGCCCTGTGGGAAAGCCTCGTGGGAAAGCCTCGTGGGAAAGACTCGAGGGAAAACCATAGATCCTTTGATCCACGCGGCGGACTGCGTGACACTGCTACTACCGCTCTGGAGGAAAGCGCAAGTGCATGCCCGCATTCGAGCCGAGGACTGACTCCCCTGGGGAGACTCCAGAAGTACCCCAAGATCCATGTCAGCACTGGAGAGGAATCCTCAGGTTCCGGCCCCGACTCCACACAAGGTCTTAGGCCCCGGCATCGACGGGAGAGGAATCCCGAGAGGCCCCCGAGGAACTCGCATGGGGACTGGCCTTTCCTGAGGCCACCAGAGCGGGTCCCTGAGGTCCCCGTCGTAAGTCGAGAGCACCTGCCGCAACTCGAGAAAATCCAGGAGGTTTTGCCCTCCAGGCGAGATGAGGCCCATTTCCGCTGAGGCTTCTCGAGGCCAATCACATCTAACCACTGGAACTTCCAAAGGGTCCTTCACACCATTTCTGCAACTCAAGAAGTTTCCCGACATACCCGTCTCCACTCGAGAGGAAGCACGTGGGGTCCCGCACACACCCAGGGGAGCCCCGTTTCCGCCTCCTAGCTCGAGATGAGGGATCCTTTCCCTGTTTCGTAGGGAAAGAATTCCCGGCGTTCCCGTCGCATCTCAAGAGGAGGCGCTCTCCACAGGAAAGGCGAGAGGAACTCCAGGGTCGTGCCACCATTCCAAGAGTCCCCCAGATGTGTCAGTCCATTCCAGAGGAACCTGTTTTCCCTGCACTGCCTTGACGTTCAAGCCGAGGATCGACTCCCACCACGTGTGCACGTGGGACAGCCCTGTGGGAAAGCCTCGTGGGAAAGCCTCGTGGGAAAGACTCGAGGGAAAACCATAGATCCTTTGATCCACGCGGCGGACTGCATGACACTGCTGCTACCGCTCTGGAGGAAATCGCAAGTGCATGCCCGCATTCGAGACGAGGACTGACTCCCCTGGGGAGACTCCAGAAGTACCCCAAGATCCATGTCAGCACTGCAGAGGAATCCTCAGGTTCCGGCCCCGACTCCACACAAGGTCTTAGGCCCTGGCATCGACGGGAGAGGAATTCCGAGAGGCCCCCGAGGAACTCGCATGGGGACTGGCCTTTCCTGAGGCCACCAGAGCGGGTCCCTGAGGTCCCCGTCGTAAGTCGAGAGCACCAGCCGCAACTCGAGAAAATCTAGGAGGTTTTGCCCTCCAGGCGGGATGAGGCCCATTTCCGCTGAGGCTTCTCGAGGCCAATCACATCTAACCACTGGAACTTCCAAAGGGTCCTTCACACCCTTGCTGCAACTCAAGAAGTTCCCCGACACACCCGTCTGCACTCGAGAGGAAGCACGTGGGTCCCGCACACATCCAGGGGAGCCCCGTTTCCGCCTCCTAGCTCGAGATGAGGGATCCTTTCCCTGTTTCATAGGGAAAGAATTCCCGGCGTTCCCGTCGCATCTCAAGAGGAGGCGCTCTCCACAGGAAAGGCGAGAGGAACTCCAGGGTCGTGCCACCATTCCAAGAGTCCCCCAGATGTGTCAGTCCATTCCAGAGGAACCTGTTTTCCCTGCACTGCCTTGACGTTCAAGCCGAGGATCGACTCCCACCATGTGTGCACGTGGGACAGCCCTGTGGGAAAGCCTCGTGGGAAAGCCTCGTGGGAAAGACTCGAGGGAAAACCATAGATCCTTTGATCCACGCGGCGGACTGCGTGACACTGCTGCTACCGCTCTGGAGGAAAGCGCAAGTGCATGCCCGCATTCGAGAGGAGGACTGACTCCCCTGGGGAGACTCCAGAAGTACCCCAAGATCCATGTCAGCACTGGAGAGGAATCCTCAGGTTCCGGCCCCGACTCCACACAAGGTCTTAGGCCCTGGCATCGACGGGAGAGGAATCCCGAGAGGCCACCGAGGAACTCGCATGGGGACTGGCCTTTCCTGAGGCCACCAGAGCGGGTCCCTGAGGTCCCCGTCGTAAGTCGAGAGCACCTGCCGCAACTCGAGAAAATCCAGGAGGTTTTGCCCTCCAGGCGAGATGAGGCCCATTTCCGCTGAGGCTTCTCGAGGCCAATCACATCTAACCACTGGAACTTCCAAAGGGTCCTTCACACCCTTCCTGCAACTCAAGAAGTTCCCCGACACACCCGTCTGCACTCGAGAGGAAGCACGTGGGTCCCGCACACATCCAGGGGAGCCCCGTTTCCGCCTCCTAGCTCGAGATGAGGGATCCTTACCCTGTTTCGTAGGGAAAGAATTCCCGGCGTTCCCGTCGCATCTCAAGAGGAGGCGCTCTCCACAGGAAAGGCGAGAGGAACTCCAGGGTCGTGCCACCATTCCAAGAGTCCCCCAGATGTGTCAGTCCATTCCAGAGGAACCTGTTTTCCCTGCACTGCCTTGACGTTCAAGCCGAGGATCGACTCCCACCACGTGTGCACGTGGGACAGCCCTGTGGGAAAGCCTCGTGGGAAAGCCTCGTGGGAAAGACTCGAGGGAAAACCATAGATCCTTTGATCCACGCGGCGGACTGGGTGACACTGCTGCTACCGCTCTGGAGGAAAGCGCAAGTGCATGCCCGCATTCGAGACGAGGACTGACTCCCCTGGGGAGACTCCAGAAGTACCCCAAGATCCATGTCAGCACTGGAGAGGAATCCTCAGGTTCCGGCCCCGACTCCACACAAAGTCTTAGGCCCCGGCATCGACGGGAGACGAATCCCGAGAGGCCCCCGAGGAACTCGCATGGGGACTGGCCTTTCCTGAGGCCACCAGAGCGGGTCCCTGAGGTCCCCGTCGTAAGTCGAGAGCACCTGCCGCAACTCGAGAAAATCCAGGAGGTTTTGCCCTCCAGGCGAGATGAGGCCCATTTCCGCTGAGGCTTCTCGAGGCCAATCACATCTAACCACTGGAACTTCCAAAGGGTCCTTCACACCATTGCTGCAACTCAAGAAGTTCCCCGACATACCCATCTCCACTCGAGAGGAAGCACGTGGGGTCCCGCACACACCCAGGGGAGCCCCGTTTCCGCCTCCTAGCTCGAGATGAGGGATCATTTCCCTGTTTCGTAGGGAAAGAATTCCCGGCGTTCCTGTCGCATCTCAAGAGGAGGCGCTTTCCACAGGAAAGGCGAGAGGAACTCCAGGGTCGTGACACCATTCCAAGAGTCCCCCAGATGTGTCAGTCCATTCCAGAGGAACCTGTTTTCCCTGCACTGCCTTTACGTTCAAGCCGAGGATCGACTCCCACCACGTGTGCACGTGGGACAGCACTATGGGAAAGCCTCGTGGGAAAGCCTCGTGGGAAAGACTCGAGGGAAAACCATAGATCCTTTGATCCACGCGGCGGACTGCGTGACACTGCTGCTACCGCTCTGGAGGAAAGCGCAAGTGCATGCCCGCATTCGAGACGAGGACTGACTCCCCTGGGGAGACTCCAGAAGTACCCCAAGATCCATGTCAGCACTGGAGAGGAATCCTCAGGTTCCGGCCCCGACTCCACACAAGGTCTTAGGCCCTGGCATCGACGGGAGAGGAATCCCGAGAGGCCCCCGAGGAACTCGCATGGGGACTGGCCTTTCCTGAGGCCACCAGAGCGGGTCCCTAAGGTCCCCGTCGTAAGTCGAGAGCACCTGCCGCAACTCGAGAAAATCCAGGAGGTTTTGCCCTCCAGGCGAGATGAGGCCCATTTCCGCTGAGGCTTCTCGAGGCCAATCACATCTAACCACTGGAACTTCCAAAGGGTCCTTCACACCCTTGCTGCAACTCAAGAAGTTCCCCGACACACCCGTCTGCACTCGAGAGGAAGCACGTGGGTCCCGCACACATCCAGGGGAGCCCCGTTTCCGCCTCCTAGCTCGAGATGAGGGATCCTTTCCCTGTTTCGTAGGGAAAGAATTCCCGGCGTTCCCGTCGCATCTCAAGAGGAGGCGCTCTCCACAGGAAAGGCGAGAGGAACTCCAGGGTCGTGCCACCATTCCAAGAGTCCCCCAGATGTGTCAGTCCATTCCAGAGGAACCTGTTTTCCCTGCACTGCCTTGACGTTCAAGCCGAGGATCGACTCCCACCACGTGTGCACGTGGGACAGCCCTGTGGGAAAGCCTCGTGGGAAAGCCTCGTGGGAAAGACTCGAGGGAAAACCATAGATCCTTTGATCCACGCGGCGGACTGGGTGACACTGCTGCTACCGCTCTGGAGGAAAGCGCAAGTGCATGCCCGCATTCGAGACGAGGACTGACTCCCCTGGGGAGACTCCAGAAGTACCCCAAGATCCATGTCAGCACTGGAGAGGAATCCTCAGGTTCCGGCCCCGACTCCACACAAAGTCTTAGGCCCCGGCATCGACGGGAGACGAATCCCGAGAGGCCCCCGAGGAACTCGCATGGGGACTGGCCTTTCCTGAGGCCACCAGAGCGGGTCCCTGAGGTCCCCGTCGTAAGTCGAGAGCACCTGCCGCAACTCGAGAAAATCCAGGAGGTTTTGCCCTCCAGGCGAGATGAGGCCCATTTCCGCTGAGGCTTCTCGAGGCCAATCACATCTAACCACTGGAACTTCCAAAGGGTCCTTCACACCATTGCTGCAACTCAAGAAGTTCCCCGACATACCCGTCTCCACTCGAGAGGAAGCACGTGGGGTCCCGCACACACCCAGGGGAGCCCCGTTTCCGCCTCCTAGCTCGAGATGAGGGATCATTTCCCTGTTTCGTAGGGAAAGAATTCCCGGCGTTCCTGTCGCATCTCAAGAGGAGGCGCTCTCCACAGGAAAGGCGAGAGGAACTCCAGGGTCGTGACACCATTCCAAGAGTCCCCCAGATGTGTCAGTCCATTCCAGAGGAACCTGTTTTCCCTGCACTGCCTTTACGTTCAAGCCGAGGATCGACTCCCACCACGTGTGCACGTGGGACAGCACTATGGGAAAGCCTCGTGGGAAAGCCTCGTGGGAAAGACTCGAGGGAAAACCATAGATCCTTTGATCCACGCGGCGGACTGCGTGACACTGCTGCTACCGCTCTGGAGGAAATCGCAAGTGCATGCCCGCATTCGAGACGAGGACTGACTCCCCTGGGGAGACTCCAGAAGTACCCCAAGATACATGTCAGCACTGGAGAGGAATCCTCAGGTTCCGGCCCCGACTCCACACAAGGTCTTAGGCCCTGGCATCGACGGGAGAGGAATCCCGAGAGGCCCCCGAGGAACTCGCATGGGGACTGGCCTTTCCTGAGGCCACCAGAGCGGGTCCCTAAGGTCCCCGTCCTAAGTCGAGAGCACCTGCCGCAACTCGAGAAAATCCAGGAGGTTTTGCCCTCCAGGCGAGATGAGGCCCATTTCCGCTGAGGCTTCTCGAGGCCAATCACATCTAACCACTGGAACTTCCAAAGGGTCCTTCACACCCTTGCTGCAACTCAAGAAGTTCCCCGACACACCCGTCTACACTCGAGAGGAAGCACGTGGGTCCCGCACACATCCAGGGGAGCCCCGTTTCCGCCTCCTAGCTCGAGATGAGGGATGCTTTCGCTGCTTCGTAGGGAAAGAATTCCCGGCGTTCCCGTCGCATCTCAAGAGGAGGCGCTCTCCACAGGAAAGGCGAGAGGAACTCCAGGGTCGTGCCACCATTCCAAGAGTCCCCCAGATGTGTCAGTCCATTCCAGAGGAACCTGTTTTCCCTGCACTGCCTTGACGTTCAAGCCGAGGATCGACTCCCACCACGTGTGCACGTGGGACAGCCCTGTGGGAAAGCCTCGTGGGAAAGCCTCGTGGGAAAGACTCGAGGGAAAACCATAGATCCTTTGATCCACGCGGCGGACTGCGTGACACTGCTGCTACCGCTCTGGAGGAAATCGCAAGTGCATGCCCGCATTCGAGACGAGGACTGACTCCCCTGGGGAGACTCCAGAAGTACCCCAAGATCCATGTCAGCACTGCAGAGGAATACTCAGGTTCCGGCCCCGACTCCACACAAGGTCTTAGGCCCTGGCATCGACGGGAGAGGAATCCCGAGAGGCCCCCGAGGAACTCGCATGGGGACTGGCCTTTCCTGAGGCCACCAGAGCGGGTCCCTGAGGTCCCCGTCTTAAGTCGAGAGCACCTGCCGGAACTCGAGAAAATCCAGGAGGTTTTGCCCTCCAGGCGAGATGAGGCCCATTTCCGCTGAGGCTTCTCGAGGCCAATCACATCTAACCACTGGAACTTCCAAAGGGTCCTTCACACCCTTGCTGCAACTCAAGAAGTTCCCCGACACACCCGTCTGCACTCGAGAGGAAGCACGTGGGTCCCGCACACATCCAGGGGAGCCCCGTTTCCGCCTCCTAGCTCGAGATGAGGGATCCTTTCCCTGTTTCATAGGGAAAGAATTCCCGGCGTTCCCGTCGCATCTCAAGAGGAGGCGCTCTCCACAGGAAAGGCGAGAGGAACTCCAGGGTCGTGCCACCATTCCAAGAGTCCCCCAGATGTGTCAGTCCATTCCAGAGGAACCTGTTTTCCCTGCACTGCCTTGACGTTCAAGCCGAGGATCGACTCCCACCACGTGTGCATGTGGGACAGCCCTGTGGGAAAGCCTCGTGGGAAAGCCTCGTGGGAAAGACTCGAGGGAAAACCATAGATCCTTTGATCCACGCGGCGGACTGCGTGACACTGCTGCTACCACTCTGGAGGAAAGCGCAAGTGCATGCCCGCATTCGAGACGAGGACTGACGCCCCTGGGGAGACTCCAGAAGTACCCCAAGATCCATGTCAGCACTGGAGAGGAATCCTCAGGTTCCGGCCCCGACTCCACACAAGGTCTTAGGCCCTGGCATCGACGGGAGAGGAATCCCGAGAGGCCAACGAGGAACTCGCATGGGGACTGGCCTTTCCTGAGGCCACCAGAGCGGGTCCCTGAGGTCCCCGTCGTAAGTCGAGAGCACCTGCCGCAACTCGAGAAAATCCAGGAGGTTTTGCCCTCCAGGCGAGATGAGGCCCATTTCCGCTGAGGCTTCTCGAGGCCAATCACATCTAACCACTGGAACTTCCAAAGGGTCCTTCACACCCTTGCTGCAACTCAAGAAGTTCCCCGACACACCCGTCTGCACTCGAGAGGAAGCACGTGGGTCCCGCACACATCCAGGGGAGCCCCGTTTCCGCCTCCTAGCTCGAGATGAGGGATCCTTTCCCTGTTTCGTAGGGAAAGAATTCCCGGCGTTCCCGTCGCATCTCAAGAGGAGGCGCTCTCCACAGGAAAGGCGAGAGGAACTCCAGGGTCGGGCCACCATTCCAAGAGTCCCCCAGATGTGTCAGTCCATTCCAGAGGAACCTGTTTTCCCTGCACTGCCTTGACGTTCAAGCCGAGGATCGACTCCCACCACGTGTGCACGTGGGACAACCCTGTGGGAAAGCCTCGTGGGAAAGCCTCGTGGGAAAGACTCGAGGGAAAACCATAGATCCTTTGATCCACGCGGCGGACTGCGTGACACTGATGCTACCGCTCTGGAGGAAAGCGCAAGTGCATGCCCGCATTCGAGACGAGGACTGACTCCCCTGGGGAGACTCCAGAAGTACCCCAAGATACATGTCAGCACTGGAGAGGAATCCTCAGGTTCCGGCCCCGACTCCACACAAGGTCTTAGGCCCTGGCATCGACGGGAGAGGAATCCCGAGAGGCCCCCGAGGAACTCGCATGGGGACTGGCCTTTCCTGAGGCCACCAGAGCGGGTCCCTAAGGTCCCCGTCCTAAGTCGAGAGCACCTGCCGCAACTCGAGAAAATCCAGGAGGTTTTGCCCTCCAGGCGAGATGAGGCCCATTTCCGCTGAGGCTTCTCGAGGCCAATCACATCTAACCACTGGAACTTCCAAAGGGTCCTTCACACCCTTGCTGCAACTCAAGAAGTTCCCCGACACACCCGTCTACACTCGAGAGGAAGCACGTGGGTCCCGCACACATCCAGGGGAGCCCCGTTTCCGCCTCCTAGCTCGAGATGAGGGATGCTTTCGCTGCTTCGTAGGGAAAGAATTCCCGGCGTTCCCGTCGCATCTCAAGAGGAGGCGCTCTCCACAGGAAAGGCGAGAGGAACTCCAGGGTCGTGCCACCATTCCAAGAGTCCCCCAGATGTGTCAGTCCATTCCAGAGGAACCTGTTTTCCCTGCACTGCCTTGACGTTCAAGCCGAGGATCGACTCCCACCACGTGTGCACGTGGGACAGCCCTGTGGGAAAGCCTCGTGGGAAAGCCTCGTGGGAAAGACTCGAGGGAAAACCATAGATCCTTTGATCCACGCGGCGGACTGCGTGACACTGCTGCTACCGCTCTGGAGGAAATCGCAAGTGCATGCCCGCATTCGAGACGAGGACTGACTCCCCTGGGGAGACTCCAGAAGTACCCCAAGATCCATGTCAGCACTGCAGAGGAATACTCAGGTTCCGGCCCCGACTCCACACAAGGTCTTAGGCCCTGGCATCGACGGGAGAGGAATCCCGAGAGGCCCCCGAGGAACTCGCATGGGGACTGGCCTTTCCTGAGGCCACCAGAGCGGGTCCCTGAGGTCCCCGTCTTAAGTCGAGAGCACCTGCCGGAACTCGAGAAAATCCAGGAGGTTTTGCCCTCCAGGCGAGATGAGGCCCATTTCCGCTGAGGCTTCTCGAGGCCAATCACATCTAACCACTGGAACTTCCAAAGGGTCCTTCACACCCTTGCTGCAACTCAAGAAGTTCCCCGACACACCCGTCTGCACTCGAGAGGAAGCACGTGGGTCCCGCACACATCCAGGGGAGCCCCGTTTCCGCCTCCTAGCTCGAGATGAGGGATCCTTTCCCTGTTTCATAGGGAAAGAATTCCCGGCGTTCCCGTCGCATCTCAAGAGGAGGCGCTCTCCACAGGAAAGGCGAGAGGAACTCCAGGGTCGTGCCACCATTCCAAGAGTCCCCCAGATGTGTCAGTCCATTCCAGAGGAACCTGTTTTCCCTGCACTGCCTTGACGTTCAAGCCGAGGATCGACTCCCACCACGTGTGCATGTGGGACAGCCCTGTGGGAAAGCCTCGTGGGAAAGCCTCGTGGGAAAGACTCGAGGGAAAACCATAGATCCTTTGATCCACGCGGCGGACTGCGTGACACTGCTGCTACCACTCTGGAGGAAAGCGCAAGTGCATGCCCGCATTCGAGACGAGGACTGACGCCCCTGGGGAGACTCCAGAAGTACCCCAAGATCCATGTCAGCACTGGAGAGGAATCCTCAGGTTCCGGCCCCGACTCCACACAAGGTCTTAGGCCCTGGCATCGACGGGAGAGGAATCCCGAGAGGCCAACGAGGAACTCGCATGGGGACTGGCCTTTCCTGAGGCCACCAGAGCGGGTCCCTGAGGTCCCCGTCGTAAGTCGAGAGCACCTGCCGCAACTCGAGAAAATCCAGGAGGTTTTGCCCTCCAGGCGAGATGAGGCCCATTTCCGCTGAGGCTTCTCGAGGCCAATCACATCTAACCACTGGAACTTCCAAAGGGTCCTTCACACCCTTGCTGCAACTCAAGAAGTTCCCCGACACACCCGTCTGCACTCGAGAGGAAGCACGTGGGTCCCGCACACATCCAGGGGAGCCCCGTTTCCGCCTCCTAGCTCGAGATGAGGGATCCTTTCCCTGTTTCGTAGGGAAAGAATTCCCGGCGTTCCCGTCGCATCTCAAGAGGAGGCGCTCTCCACAGGAAAGGCGAGAGGAACTCCAGGGTCGGGCCACCATTCCAAGAGTCCCCCAGATGTGTCAGTCCATTCCAGAGGAACCTGTTTTCCCTGCACTGCCTTGACGTTCAAGCCGAGGATCGACTCCCACCACGTGTGCACGTGGGACAACCCTGTGGGAAAGCCTCGTGGGAAAGCCTCGTGGGAAAGACTCGAGGGAAAACCATAGATCCTTTGATCCACGCGGCGGACTGCGTGACACTGATGCTACCGCTCTGGAGGAAAGCGCAAGTGCATGCCCGCATTCGAGACGAGGACTGACTCCCCTGGGGAGACTCCAGAAGTACCCCAAGATCCATGTCAGCACTGGAGAGGAATCCTCAGGTTCCCGCCCCGACTCCACACAAAGTCTTAGGCCCCGGCATCGACGGGAGAGGAATCCCGAGAGGCCCCCGAGGAACTCGCATGGGGACTGGCCTTTCCTGAGGCCACCAGAGCGGGTCCCTGAGGTCCCCGTCGTAAGTCGAGAGCACCTGCCGCAACTCGAGAAAATCCAGGAGGTTTTGCCCTCCAGGCGAGATGAGGCCCATTTCCGCTGAGGCTTCTCGAGGCCAATCACATCTAACCACTGGAACTTCCAAAGGGTCCTTCACACCATTGCTGCAACTCAAGAAGTTCCCCGACATACCCGTCTCCACTCGAGAGGAAGCACGTGGGGTCCCGCACACACCCAGGGGAGCCCCGTTTCCGCCTCCTAGCTCGAGATGAGGGATCATTTCCCTGTTTCGTAGGGAAAGAATTCCCGGCGTTCCTGTCGCATCTCAAGAGGAGGCGCTCTCCACAGGAAAGGCGAGAGGAACTCCAGGGTCGTGACACCATTCCAAGAGTCCCCCAGATGTGTCAGTCCATTCCAGAGGAACCTGTTTTCCCTGCACTGCCTTTACGTTCAAGCCGAGGATCGACTCCCACCACGTGTGCACGTGGGACAGCACTATGGGAAAGCCTCGTGGGAAAGCCTCGTGGGAAAGACTCGAGGGAAAACCATAGATCCTTTGATCCACGCGGCGGACTGCGTGACACTGCTGCTACCGCTCTGGAGGAAATCGCAAGTGCATGCCCGCATTCGAGACGAGGACTGACTCCCCTGGGGAGACTCCAGAAGTACCCCAAGATACATGTCAGCACTGGAGAGGAATCCTCAGGTTCCGGCCCCGACTCCACACAAGGTCTTAGGCCCTGGCATCGACGGGAGAGGAATCCCGAGAGGCCCCCGAGGAACTCGCATGGGGACTGGCCTTTCCTGAGGCCACCAGAGCGGGTCCCTAAGGTCCCCGTCCTAAGTCGAGAGCACCTGCCGCAACTCGAGAAAATCCAGGAGGTTTTGCCCTCCAGGCGAGATGAGGCCCATTTCCGCTGAGGCTTCTCGAGGCCAATCACATCTAACCACTGGAACTTCCAAAGGGTCCTTCACACCCTTGCTGCAACTCACGAAGTTCCCCGACACACCCGTCTACACTCGAGAGGAAGCACGTGGGTCCCGCACACATCCAGGGGAGCCCCGTTTCCGCCTCCTAGCTCGAGATGAGGGATGCTTTCGCTGCTTCGTAGGGAAAGAATTCCCGGCGTTCCCGTCGCCTCTCAAGAGGAGGCGCTCTCCACAGGAAAGGCGAGAGGAACTCCAGGGTCGTGCCACCATTCCAAGAGTCCCCCAGATGTGTCAGTCCATTCCAGAGGAACCTGTTTTCCCTGCACTGCCTTGACGTTCAAGCCGAGGATCGACTCCCACCACGTGTGCACGTGGGACAGCCCTGTGGGAAAGCCTCGTGGGAAAGCCTCGTGGGAAAGACTCGAGGGAAAACCATAGATCCTTTGATCCACGCGGCGGACTGCGTGACACTGCTGCTACCGCTCTGGAGGAAATCGCAAGTGCATGCCCGCATTCGAGACGAGGACTGACTCCCCTGGGGAGACTCCAGAAGTACCCCAAGATCCATGTCAGCACTGCAGAGGAATACTCAGGTTCCGGCCCCGACTCCACACAAGGTCTTAGGCCCTGGCATCGACGGGAGAGGAATCCCGAGAGGCCCCCGAGGAACTCGCATGGGGACTGGCCTTTCCTGAGGCCACCAGAGCGGGTCCCTGAGGTCCCCGTCTTAAGTCGAGAGCACCTGCCGGAACTCGAGAAAATCCAGGAGGTTTTGCCCTCCAGGCGAGATGAGGCCCATTTCCGCTGAGGCTTCTCGAGGCCAATCACATCTAACCACTGGAACTTCCAAAGGGTCCTTCACACCCTTGCTGCAACTCAAGAAGTTCCCCGACACACCCGTCTGCACTCGAGAGGAAGCACGTGGGTCCCGCACACATCCAGGGGAGCCCCGTTTCCGCCTCCTAGCTCGAGATGAGGGATCCTTTCCCTGTTTCATAGGGAAAGAATTCCCGGCGTTCCCGTCGCATCTCAAGAGGAGGCGCTCTCCACAGGAAAGGCGAGAGGAACTCCAGGGTCGTGCCACCATTCCAAGAGTCCCCCAGATGTGTCAGTCCATTCCAGAGGAACCTGTTTTCCCTGCACTGCCTTGACGTTCAAGCCGAGGATCGACTCCCACCACGTGTGCATGTGGGACAGCCCTGTGGGAAAGCCTCGTGGGAAAGCCTCGTGGGAAAGACTCGAGGGAAAACCATAGATCCTTTGATCCACGCGGCGGACTGCGTGACACTGCTGCTACCACTCTGGAGGAAAGCGCAAGTGCATGCCCGCATTCGAGACGAGGACTGACGCCCCTGGGGAGACTCCAGAAGTACCCCAAGATCCATGTCAGCACTGGAGAGGAATCCTCAGGTTCCGGCCCCGACTCCACACAAGGTCTTAGGCCCTGGCATCGACGGGAGAGGAATCCCGAGAGGCCAACGAGGAACTCGCATGGGGACTGGCCTTTCCTGAGGCCACCAGAGCGGGTCCCTGAGGTCCCCGTCGTAAGTCGAGAGCACCTGCCGCAACTCGAGAAAATCCAGGAGGTTTTGCCCTCCAGGCGAGATGAGGCCCATTTCCGCTGAGGCTTCTCGAGGCCAATCACATCTAACCACTGGAACTTCCAAAGGGTCCTTCACACCCTTGCTGCAACTCAAGAAGTTCCCCGACACACCCGTCTGCACTCGAGAGGAAGCACGTGGGTCCCGCACACATCCAGGGGAGCCCCGTTTCCGCCTCCTAGCTCGAGATGAGGGATCCTTTCCCTGTTTCGTAGGGAAAGAATTCCCGGCGTTCCCGTCGCATCTCAAGAGGAGGCGCTCTCCACAGGAAAGGCGAGAGGAACTCCAGGGTCGGGCCACCATTCCAAGAGTCCCCCAGATGTGTCAGTCCATTCCAGAGGAACCTGTTTTCCCTGCACTGCCTTGACGTTCAAGCCGAGGATCGACTCCCACCACGTGTGCACGTGGGACAACCCTGTGGGAAAGCCTCGTGGGAAAGCCTCGTGGGAAAGACTCGAGGGAAAACCATAGATCCTTTGATCCACGCGGCGGACTGCGTGACACTGATGCTACCGCTCTGGAGGAAAGCGCAAGTGCATGCCCGCATTCGAGACGAGGACTGACTCCCCTGGGGAGACTCCAGAAGTACCCCAAGATACATGTCAGCACTGGAGAGGAATCCTCAGGTTCCGGCCCCGACTCCACACAAGGTCTTAGGCCCTGGCATCGACGGGAGAGGAATCCCGAGAGGCCCCCGAGGAACTCGCATGGGGACTGGCCTTTCCTGAGGCCACCAGAGCGGGTCCCTAAGGTCCCCGTCCTAAGTCGAGAGCACCTGCCGCAACTCGAGAAAATCCAGGAGGTTTTGCCCTCCAGGCGAGATGAGGCCCATTTCCGCTGAGGCTTCTCGAGGCCAATCACATCTAACCACTGGAACTTCCAAAGGGTCCTTCACACCCTTGCTGCAACTCAAGAAGTTCCCCGACACACCCGTCTACACTCGAGAGGAAGCACGTGGGTCCCGCACACATCCAGGGGAGCCCCGTTTCCGCCTCCTAGCTCGAGATGAGGGATGCTTTCGCTGCTTCGTAGGGAAAGAATTCCCGGCGTTCCCGTCGCATCTCAAGAGGAGGCGCTCTCCACAGGAAAGGCGAGAGGAACTCCAGGGTCGTGCCACCATTCCAAGAGTCCCCCAGATGTGTCAGTCCATTCCAGAGGAACCTGTTTTCCCTGCACTGCCTTGACGTTCAAGCCGAGGATCGACTCCCACCACGTGTGCACGTGGGACAGCCCTGTGGGAAAGCCTCGTGGGAAAGCCTCGTGGGAAAGACTCGAGGGAAAACCATAGATCCTTTGATCCACGCGGCGGACTGCGTGACACTGCTGCTACCGCTCTGGAGGAAATCGCAAGTGCATGCCCGCATTCGAGACGAGGACTGACTCCCCTGGGGAGACTCCAGAAGTACCCCAAGATCCATGTCAGCACTGCAGAGGAATACTCAGGTTCCGGCCCCGACTCCACACAAGGTCTTAGGCCCTGGCATCGACGGGAGAGGAATCCCGAGAGGCCCCCGAGGAACTCGCATGGGGACTGGCCTTTCCTGAGGCCACCAGAGCGGGTCCCTGAGGTCCCCGTCTTAAGTCGAGAGCACCTGCCGGAACTCGAGAAAATCCAGGAGGTTTTGCCCTCCAGGCGAGATGAGGCCCATTTCCGCTGAGGCTTCTCGAGGCCAATCACATCTAACCACTGGAACTTCCAAAGGGTCCTTCACACCCTTGCTGCAACTCAAGAAGTTCCCCGACACACCCGTCTGCACTCGAGAGGAAGCACGTGGGTCCCGCACACATCCAGGGGAGCCCCGTTTCCGCCTCCTAGCTCGAGATGAGGGATCCTTTCCCTGTTTCATAGGGAAAGAATTCCCGGCGTTCCCGTCGCATCTCAAGAGGAGGCGCTCTCCACAGGAAAGGCGAGAGGAACTCCAGGGTCGTGCCACCATTCCAAGAGTCCCCCAGATGTGTCAGTCCATTCCAGAGGAACCTGTTTTCCCTGCACTGCCTTGACGTTCAAGCCGAGGATCGACTCCCACCACGTGTGCATGTGGGACAGCCCTGTGGGAAAGCCTCGTGGGAAAGCCTCGTGGGAAAGACTCGAGGGAAAACCATAGATCCTTTGATCCACGCGGCGGACTGCGTGACACTGCTGCTACCACTCTGGAGGAAAGCGCAAGTGCATGCCCGCATTCGAGACGAGGACTGACGCCCCTGGGGAGACTCCAGAAGTACCCCAAGATCCATGTCAGCACTGGAGAGGAATCCTCAGGTTCCGGCCCCGACTCCACACAAGGTCTTAGGCCCTGGCATCGACGGGAGAGGAATCCCGAGAGGCCAACGAGGAACTCGCATGGGGACTGGCCTTTCCTGAGGCCACCAGAGCGGGTCCCTGAGGTCCCCGTCGTAAGTCGAGAGCACCTGCCGCAACTCGAGAAAATCCAGGAGGTTTTGCCCTCCAGGCGAGATGAGGCCCATTTCCGCTGAGGCTTCTCGAGGCCAATCACATCTAACCACTGGAACTTCCAAAGGGTCCTTCACACCCTTGCTGCAACTCAAGAAGTTCCCCGACACACCCGTCTGCACTCGAGAGGAAGCACGTGGGTCCCGCACACATCCAGGGGAGCCCCGTTTCCGCCTCCTAGCTCGAGATGAGGGATCCTTTCCCTGTTTCGTAGGGAAAGAATTCCCGGCGTTCCCGTCGCATCTCAAGAGGAGGCGCTCTCCACAGGAAAGGCGAGAGGAACTCCAGGGTCGGGCCACCATTCCAAGAGTCCCCCAGATGTGTCAGTCCATTCCAGAGGAACCTGTTTTCCCTGCACTGCCTTGACGTTCAAGCCGAGGATCGACTCCCACCACGTGTGCACGTGGGACAACCCTGTGGGAAAGCCTCGTGGGAAAGCCTCGTGGGAAAGACTCGAGGGAAAACCATAGATCCTTTGATCCACGCGGCGGACTGCGTGACACTGATGCTACCGCTCTGGAGGAAAGCGCAAGTGCATGCCCGCATTCGAGACGAGGACTGACTCCCCTGGGGAGACTCCAGAAGTACCCCAAGATCCATGTCAGCACTGGAGAGGAATCCTCAGGTTCCCGCCCCGACTCCACACAAAGTCTTAGGCCCCGGCATCGACGGGAGAGGAATCCCGAGAGGCCCCCGAGGAACTCGCATGGGGACTGGCCTTTCCTGAGGCCACCAGAGCGGGTCCCTGAGGTCCCCGTCGTAAGTCGAGAGCACCTGCCGCAACTCGAGAAAATCCAGGAGGTTTTGCCCTCCAGGCGAGATGAGGCCCATTTCCGCTGAGGCTTCTCGAGGCCAATCACATCTAACCACTGGAACTTCCAAAGGGTCCTTCACACCATTGCTGCAACTCAAGAAGTTCCCCGACATACCCGTCTCCACTCGAGAGGAAGCACGTGGGGTCCCGCACACACCCAGGGGAGCCCCGTTTCCGCCTCCTAGCTCGAGATGAGGGATCATTTCCCTGTTTCGTAGGGAAAGAATTCCCGGCGTTCCTGTCGCATCTCAAGAGGAGGCGCTCTCCACAGGAAAGGCGAGAGGAACTCCAGGGTCGTGACACCATTCCAAGAGTCCCCCAGATGTGTCAGTCCATTCCAGAGGAACCTGTTTTCCCTGCACTGCCTTGACTTTCAAGCCGAGGATCGACTCCCACCACGTGTGCACGTGGGACATCACTATGGGAAAGCCTCGTGGGAAAGCCTCGTGGGAAAGACTCGAGGGAAAACCATAGATCCTTTGATCCACGCGGCGGACTGCGTGACACTGCTGCTACCGCTCTGGAGGAAAGCGCAAGTGCATGCCCGCATTCGAGACGAGGACTGACTCCCCTGGGGAGACTCCAGAAGTACCCCAAGATCCATGTCAGCACTGGAGAGGAATCCTCAGGTTCCGGCCCCGACTCCACACAAGGTCTTAGGCCCTGGCATCGACGGGAGAGGAATCCCGAGAGGCCCCCGAGGAACTCGCATGGGGACTGGCCTTTCCTGAGGCCACCAGAGCGGGTCCCTGAGGTCCCCGTCCTAAGTCGAGAGCACCTGCCGCAACTCGAGAAAATCCAGGAGGTTTTGCCCTCCAGGCGAGATGAGGCCCATTTCCGCTGAGGCTTCTCGAGGCCAATCACATCTAACCACTGGAACTTCCAAAGGGTCCTTCACACCCTTGCTGCAACTCAAGAAGTTCCCCGACACACCCGTCTACACTCGAGAGTGAGCACGTGGGTCCCGCACACATCCAGGGGAGCCCCGTTTCCGCCTCCTAGCTCGAGATGAGGGATGCTTTCATTGTTTCGTAGGGAAAGAATTCCCGGCGTTCCCGTCGCATCTCAAGAGGAGGCGCTCTCCACAGGAAAGGCGAGAGGAACTCCAGGGTCGTGCCACCATTCCAAGAGTCCCCCAGATGTGTCAGTCCATTCCAGAGGAACCTGTTTTCCCTGCACTGCCTTGACGTTCAAGCCGAGGATCAACTCGCACCACGTGTGCACGTGTGACAGCCCTGTGGGAAAGCCTCGTGGGAAAGCCTCGTGGGAAAGACTCGAGGGAAAACCATAGATCCTTTGATCCACGCGGCGGACTGCATGACACTGCTGCTACCGCTCTGGAGGAAAGCCCAAGTGCATGCCCGCATTCGAGACGAGGACTGACTCCCCTGGGGAGACTCCAGAAGTACCCCAAGATCCATGTCAGCACTGGAGAGGAATCCTCAGGTTCCGGCCCCGACTCCACACAAGGTCTTAGTCCCTGGCATCGACGGGAGAGGAATCCCGAGAGGCCCCCGAGGAACTAGCATGGGGACTGGCCTTTCCTGAGGCCACCAGAGCGGGTCCCTGAGGTCCCCGTCGTAAGTCGAGAGCACCTGCCGCAACTCGAGAAAATCCAGGAGGTTTTGCCCTCCAGGCGAGATGAGGCCCATTTCCGCTGAGGCTTCTCGAGGCCAATCACATCTAACCACTGGAACTTCCAAAGGGTCCTTCACACCCTTGCTGCAACTCAAGAAGTTCCCCGACACACCCGTCTGCATTCGAGAGGAAGCACGTGGGTCCCGCACACATCCAGGGGAGCCCCGTTTCCGCCTCCTAGCTCGAGATTAGGGATCCTTTCCCTGTTTCGTAGGGAAAGAATTCCCGGCGTTCCCGTCGCATCTCAAGAGGAGGCGCTCTCCACAGGAAAGGCGAGAGGAACTCCAGGGTCGTGCCACCATTCCAAGAGTCCCCCAGATGTGTCAGTCCATTCCAGAGGAACCTGTTTTCCCTGCACTGCCTTGACGTTCAAGCCGAGGATCGACTCCCACCACGTGTGCACGTGGGACAGCCCTGTGGGAAAGCCTCGTGGGAAAGCCTCGTGGGAAAGACTCGAGGGAAAACCATAGATCCTTTGATCCACGCGGCGGACTGCGTGACACTGCTGCTACCGCTCTGGAGGAAAGCGCAAGTGCATGCCCGCATTCGAGACGAGGATTGACTCCCCTGGGGAGACTCCAGAAGTACCCCAAGATCCATGTCAGCACTGGAGAGGAATCCTCAGGTTCCGGCCCCGACTCCACACAAGGTCTTAGGCCCCGGCATCGACGGGAGAGGAATCCCGAGAGGCCCCCGAAGAACTCGCATGGGGACTGGCCTTTCCTGAGGCCACCAGAGCGGGTCCCTGAGGTCCCCGTCGTAAGTCGAGAGCACCTGCCGCAACTCGAGAAAATCCAGGAGGTTTTGCCCTCCAGGCGAGATGAGGCCCATTTCCGCTGAGGCTTCTCGAGGCCAATCACATCTAACCACTGGAACTTCCAAAGGGTCCTTCACACCATTGCTGCAACTCAAGAAGTTCCCCGACATACCCGTCTCCACTCGAGAGGAAGCACGTGGGGTCCCGCACACACCCAGGGGAGCCCCGTTTCCGCCTCCTAGCTCGAGATGAGGGATCCTTTCCCTGTTTCGTAGGGAAAGAATTCCCGGCGTTCCCGTCGCAACTCAAGAGGAGGCGCTCTCCACAGGAAAGGCGAGAGGAACTCCAGGGTCGTGACACCATTCCAAGAGTCCCCCAGATGTGTCAGTCCATTCCAGAGGAACCTGTTTTCCCTGCACTGCCTTGACGTTCAAGCCGAGGATCGACTCCCACCACGTGTGCACGTGGGACAGCCCTGTGGGAAAGCCTCGTGGGAAAGCCTCGTGGGAAAGACTCGAGGGAAAACCATAGATCCTTTGATCCACGCGGCGGACTGCGTGACACTGCTGCTACCGCTCTGGAGGAAAGCACAAGTGCATGCCCGCATTCGAGACGAGGACTGACTCCCCTGGGGAGACTCCAGAAGTACCCCAAGATCCATGTCAGCACTGGAGAGGAATCCTCAGGTTCCGGCCCCGACTCCACACAAGGTCTTAGGCCCCGGCATCGACGGGAGAGGAATCCCGAGAGGCCCCCGAAGAACTCGCATGGGGACTGGCCTTTCCTGAGGCCACCAGAGCGGGTCCCTGAGGTCCCCGTCGTAAGTCGAGAGCACCTGCCGCAACTCGAGAAAATCCAGGAGGTTTTGCCCTCCAGGCGAGATGAGGCCCATTTCCGCTGAGGCTTCTCGAGGCAAATCACATCTAACCACTGGAACTTCCAAAGGGTCCTTCACACCATTGCTGCAACTCAAGAAGTTCCCCGACATACCCGTCTCCACTCGAGAGGAAGCACGTGGGGTCCCGCACACACCCAGGGGAGCCCCGTTTCCGCCTCCTAGCTCGAGATGAGGGATCCTTTCCCTGTTTCGTAGGGAAAGAATTCCCGGCGTTCCCGTCGCATCTCAAGAGGAGGCGCTCTCCACAGGAAAGGCGAGAGGAACTCCAGGGTCGTGACACCATTCCAAGAGTCACCCAGATGTGTCAGTCCATTCCAGAGGAACCTGTTTTCCCTGCACTGCCTTGACGTTCAAGCCGAGGATCGACTCCCACCACGTGTGCACGTGGGACAGCACTGTGGGAAAGCCTCGTGGGAAAGCCTCGTGGGAAAGACTCGAGGGAAAACCATAGATCCTTTGATCCACGCGGCGGACTGCGTGACACTGCTGCTACCGCTCTGGAGGAAAGCACAAGTGCATGCCCGCATTCGAGACGAGGACTGACTCCCCTGGGGAGACTCCAGAAGTACCCCAAGATCCATGTCAGCACTGGAGAGGAATCCTCAGGTTCCGGCCCCGACTCCACACAAGGTCTTAGGCCCTGGCATCGACGGGAGAGTAATCCCGAGAGGCCCCCGAGGAACTCGCATGGGGACTGGCCTTTCCTGAGGCCACCAGAGCGGGTCCCTGAGGTCCCCGTCGTAAGTCGAGAGCACCTGCCGCAACTCGAGAAAATCCAGGAGGTTTTGCCCTCCAGGCGAGATGAGGCCCATTTCCGCTGAGGCTTCTCGAGGCCAATCACATCTAACCACTGGAACTTCCATAGGGTCCTTCACACCCTTGCTGCAACTCAAGAAGTTCCCCGACACACCCGTCTGCACTCGAGAGGAAGCACGTGGGTCCCGCACACATCCTGGGGAGCCCCGTTTCCGCCTCCTAGCTCGAGATGAGGGATCCTTTCCCTGTTTCATAGGGAAAGAATTCCCGGCGTTCCCGTCGCATCTCAAGAGGAGGCGCTCTCCACAGGAAAGGCGAGAGGAACTCCAGGGTCATGCCACCATTCCAAGAGTCCCCCAGATGTGTCAGTCCATTCCAGAGGAACCTGTTTTCCCTGCACTGCCTTGACGTTCAAGCCGAGGAT
The DNA here is from genome assembly GCF_042477335.2 of Ovis canadensis. Classification (NCBI taxonomy): domain Eukaryota; kingdom Metazoa; phylum Chordata; class Mammalia; order Artiodactyla; family Bovidae; genus Ovis; species Ovis canadensis. The sequence goes on along the minus strand of NC_091258.1, from coordinate 9,887,865 downwards.
CGACTCCCACCACGTGTGCACGTGGGACAGCCCTGTGGGAAAGCCTCGTGGGAAAGCCTCGTGGGAAAGACTCGAGGGAAAACCATAGATCCTTTGATCCACGCGGCGGACTGCGTGACACTGCTGCTACCGCTCTGGAGGAAAGCGCAAGTGCATGCCCGCATTCGAGAGGAGGACTGACTCCCCTGGGGAGACTCCAGAAGTACCCCAAGATCCATGTCAGCACTGGAGAGGAATCCTCAGGTTCCGGCCCCGACTCCACACAAGGTCTTAGGCCCTGGCATCGACGGGAGAGGAATCCCGAGAGGCCCCCGAGGAACTCGCATGGGGACTGGCCTTTCCTGAGGCCACCATTGCGGGTCCCTGAGGTCCCCGTCGTAAGTCGAGAGCACCTGCCGCAACTCGAGAAAATCCAGGAGGTTTTGCCCTCCAGGCGAGATGAGGCCCATTTCCGCTGAGGCTTCTCGAGGCCAATCACATCTAACCACTGGAACTTCCAAAGGGTCCTTCACACCCTTGCTGCAACTCAAGAAGTTCCCCGACACACCCGTCTGCACTCGAGAGGAAGCACGTGGGTCCCGCACACATCCAGGGGAGCCCCGTTTCCGCCTCCTAGCTCGAGATGAGGGATCCTTTCCCTGTTTCGTAGGGAAAGAATTCCCGGCGTTCCCGTCGCATCTCAAGAGGAGGCGCTCTCCACAGGAAAGGCGAGAGGAACTCCAGGGTCGTGCCACCATTCCAAGAGTCCCCCAGATGTGTCAGTCCATTCCAGAGGAACCTGTTTTCCCTGCACTGCCTTGACGTTCAAGCCGAGGATCGACTCCCACCACGTGTGCACGTGGGACAGCCCTGTGGGAAAGCCTCGTGGGAAAGCCTCGTGGGAAAGACTCGAGGGAAAACCATAGATCCTTTGATCCACGCGGCGGACTGGGTGACACTGCTGCTACCGCTCTGGAGGAAAGCGCAAGTGCATGCCCGCATTCGAGACGAGGACTGACTCCCCTGGGGAGACTCCAGAAGTACCCCAAGATCCATGTCAGCACTGGAGAGGAATCCTCAGGTTCCGGCCCCGACTCCACACAAAGTCTTAGGCCCCGGCATCGACGGGAGACGAATCCCGAGAGGCCCCCGAGGAACTCGCATGGGGACTGGCCTTTCCTGAGGCCACCAGAGCGGGTCCCTGAGGTCCCCGTCGTAAGTCGAGAGCACCTGCCGCAACTCGAGAAAATCCAGGAGGTTTTGCCCTCCAGGCGAGATGAGGCCCATTTCCGCTGAGGCTTCTCGAGGCCAATCAGATCTAACCACTGGAACTTCCAAAGGGTCCTTCACACCATTGCTGCAACTCAAGAAGTTCCCCGACATACCCGTCTCCACTCGAGAGGAAGCACGTGGGGTCCCGCACACACCCAGGGGAGCCCCGTTTCCGCCTCCTAGCTCGAGATGAGGGATCATTTCCCTGTTTCGTAGGGAAAGAATTCCCGGCGTTCCTGTCGCATCTCAAGAGGAGGCGCTCTCCACAGGAAAGGCGAGAGGAACTCCAGGGTCGTGACACCATTCCAAGAGTCCCCCAGATGTGTCAGTCCATTCCAGAGGAACCTGTTTTCCCTGCACTGCCTTGACGTTTAAGCCGAGTATCGACTCCCACCACGTGTGCACGTGGGACAGCACTATGGGAAAGCCTCGTGGGAAAGCCTCGTGGGAAAGACTCGAGGGAAAACCATAGATCCTTTGATCCACGCGGCGGACTGCGTGACACTGCTGCTACCGCTCTGGAGGAAAGCGCAAGTGCATGCCCGCATTCGAGACGAGGACTGACTCCCCTGGGGAGACTCCAGAAGTACCCCAAGATCCATGTCAGCACTGGAGAGGAATCCTCAGGTTCCGGCCCCGACTCCACACAAGGTCTTAGGCCTTGGCATCGACGGGAGAGGAATCCCGAGAGGCCCCCGAGGAACTCGCATGGGGACTGGCCTTTCCTGAGGCCACCAGAGCGGGTCCCTAAGGTCCCCGTCCTAAGTCGAGAGCACCTGCCCCAACTCGAGAAAATCCAGGAGGTTTTGCCCTCCAGGCGAGATGAGGCCCATTTCCGCTGAGGCTTCTCGAGGCCAATCACATCTAACCACTGGAACTTCCAAAGGGTCCTTCACACCCTTGCTGCAACTCAAGAAGTTCCCCGACACACCCGTCTACACTCGAGAGGAAGCACGTGGGTCCCGCACACATCCAGGGGAGCCCCGTTTCCGCCTCCTAGCTCGAGATGAGGGATGCTTTCGCTGTTTCGTAGGGAAAGAATTCCGGCGTTCCCGTCGCATCTCAAGAGGAGGCGCTCTCCACAGGAAAGGCGAGAGGAACTCCAGGGTCGTGCCACCATTCCAAGAGTCCCCCAGATGTGTCAGTCCATTCCAGAGGAACCTGTTTTCCCTGCACTGCCTTGACGTTCAAGCCGAGGATCGACTCCCACCACGTGTGCACGTGGGACAGCCCTGTGGGAAAGCCTCGTGGGAAAGCCTCGTGGGAAAGACTCGAGGGAAAACCATAGATCCTTTGATCCACGCGGCGGACTGCGTGACACTGCTGCTACCGCTCTGGAGGAAAGCGCAAGTGCATGCCCGCATTCGAGAGGAGGACTGACTCCCCTGGGGAGACTCCAGAAGTACCCCAAGATCCATGTCAGCACTGCAGAGGAATACTCAGGTTCCGGCCCCGACTCCACACAAGGTCTTAGGCCCTGGCATCGACGGGAGAGGAATCCCGAGAGGCCCCCGAGGAACTCGCATGGGGACTGGCCTTTCCTGAGGCCACCAGAGCGGGTCCCTGAGGTCCCCGTCTTAAGTCGAGAGCACCTGCCGGAACTCGAGAAAATCCAGGAGGTTTTGCCCTCCAGGCGGGATGAGGCCCATTTCCGCTGAGGCTTCTCGAGGCCAATCACATCTAACCACTGGAACTTCCAAAGGGTCCTTCACACCCTTGCTGCAACTCAAGAAGTTCCCCGACACACCCGTCTGCACTCGAGAGGAAGCACGTGGGTCCCGCACACATCCAGGGGAGCCCCGTTTCCGCCTCCTAGCTCGAGATGAGGGATCCTTTCCCTGTTTCATAGGGAAAGAATTCCCGGCGTTCCCGTCGCATCTCAAGAGGAGGCGCTCTCCACAGGAAAGGCGAGAGGAACTCCAGGGTCGTGACACCATTCCAAGAGTCCCCCAGATGTGTCAGTCCATTCCAGAGGAACCTGTTTTCCCTGCACTGCCTTGACGTTCAAGCCGAGGATCGACTCCCACCACGTGTGCACGTGGGACAGCCCTGTGGGAAAGCCTCGTGGGAAAGCCTCGTGGGAAAGACTCGAGGGAAAACCATAGATCCTTTGATCCACGCGGCGGACTGCGTGACACTGCTGCTACCGCTCTGGAGGAAAGCGCAAGTGCATGCCCGCATTCGAGACGAGGACTGACGCCCCTGGGGAGACTCCAGAAGTACCCCAAGATCCATGTCAGCACTGGAGAGGAATCCTCAGGTTCCGGCCCCGACTCCACACAAGGTCTTAGGCCCTGGCATCGACGGGAGAGGAATCCCGAGAGGCCACCGAGGAACTCGCATGGGGACTGGCCTTTCCTGAGGCCACCAGAGCGGGTCCCTGAGGTCCCCGTCGTAAGTCGAGAGCACCTGCCGCAACTCGAGAAAATCCAGAAGGTTTTGCCCTCCAGGCGAGATGAGGCCCATTTCCGCTGAGGCTTCTCGAGGCCAATCACATCTAACCACTGGAACTTCCAAAGGGTCCTTCACACCATTGCTGCAACTCAAGAAGTTCCCCGACATACCCGTCTCCACTCGAGAGGAAGCACGTGGGGTCCCGCACACACCCAGGGGAGCCCCGTTTCCGCCTCCTAGCTCGAGATGAGGGATCCTTTCCCTGTTTCGTAGGGAAAGAATTCCCGGCGTTCCCGTCGCATCTCAAGAGGAGGCGCTCTCCACAGGAAAGGCGAGAGGAACTCCAGGGTCGTGACACCATTCCAAGAGTCACCCAGATGTGTCAGTCCATTCCAGAGGAACCTGTTTTCCCTGCACTGCCTTGACGTTCAAGCCGAGGATCGACTCCCACCACGTGTGCACGTGGGACAGCACTGTGGGAAAGCCTCGTGGGAAAGCCTCGTGGGAAAGACTCGAGGGAAAACCATAGATCCTTTGATCCACGCGGCGGACTGCGTGACACTGCTGCTACCGCTCTGGAGGAAAGCACAAGTGCATGCCCGCATTCGAGACGAGGACTGACTCCCCTGGGGAGACTCCAGAAGTACCCCAAGATCCATGTCAGCACTGGAGAGGAATCCTCAGGTTCCGGCCCCGACTCCACACAAGGTCTTAGGCCCTGGCATCGACGGGAGAGTAATCCCGAGAGGCCCCCGAGGAACTCGCATGGGGACTGGCCTTTCCTGAGGCCACCAGAGCGGGTCCCTGAGGTCCCCGTCGTAAGTCGAGAGCACCTGCCGCAACTCGAGAAAATCCAGGAGGTTTTGCCCTCCAGGCGAGATGAGGCCCATTTCCGCTGAGGCTTCTCGAGGCCAATCACATCTAACCACTGGAACTTCCATAGGGTCCTTCACACCCTTGCTGCAACTCAAGAAGTTCCCCGACACACCCGTCTGCACTCGAGAGGAAGCACGTGGGTCCCGCACACATCCAGGGGAGCCCCGTTTCCGCCTCCTAGCTCGAGATGAGGGATCCTTTCCCTGTTTCATAGGGAAAGAATTCCCGGCGTTCCGTCGCATCTCAAGAGGAGGCGCTCTCCACAGGAAAGGCGAGAGGAACTCCAGGGTCATGCCACCATTCCAAGAGTCCCCCAGATGTGTCAGTCCATTCCAGAGGAACCTGTTTTCCCTGCACTGCCTTGACGTTCAAGCCGAGGATCGACTCCCACCACGTGTGCACGTGGGACAGCCCTGTGGGAAAGCCTCGTGGGAAAGCCTCGTGGGAAAGACTCGAGGGAAAACCATAGATCCTTTGATCCACGCGGCGGACTGCGTGACACTGCTGCTACCGCTCTGGAGGAAAGCGCAAGTGCATGCCCGCATTCGAGAGGAGGACTGACTCCCCTGGGGAGACTCCAGAAGTACCCCAAGATCCATGTCAGCACTGGAGAGGAATCCTCAGGTTCCGGCCCCGACTCCACACAAGGTCTTAGGCCCTGGCATCGACGGGAGAGGAATCCCGAGAGGCCCCCGAGGAACTCGCATGGGGACTGGCCTTTCCTGAGGCCACCATTGCGGGTCCCTGAGGTCCCCGTCGTAAGTCGAGAGCACCTGCCGCAACTCGAGAAAATCCAGGAGGTTTTGCCCTCCAGGCGAGATGAGGCCCATTTCCGCTGAGGCTTCTCGAGGCCAATCACATCTAACCACTGGAACTTCCAAAGGGTCCTTCACACCCTTGCTGCAACTCAAGAAGTTCCCCGACACACCCGTCTGCACTCGAGAGGAAGCACGTGGGTCCCGCACACATCCAGGGGAGCCCCGTTTCCGCCTCCTAGCTCGAGATGAGGGATCCTTTCCCTGTTTCGTAGGGAAAGAATTCCCGGCGTTCCCGTCGCATCTCAAGAGGAGGCGCTCTCCACAGGAAAGGCGAGAGGAACTCCAGGGTCGTGCCACCATTCCAAGAGTCCCCCAGATGTGTCAGTCCATTCCAGAGGAACCTGTTTTCCCTGCACTGCCTTGACGTTCAAGCCGAGGATCGACTCCCACCACGTGTGCACGTGGGACAGCCCTGTGGGAAAGCCTCGTGGGAAAGCCTCGTGGGAAAGACTCGAGGGAAAACCATAGATCCTTTGATCCACGCGGCGGACTGGGTGACACTGCTGCTACCGCTCTGGAGGAAAGCGCAAGTGCATGCCCGCATTCGAGACGAGGACTGACTCCCCTGGGGAGACTCCAGAAGTACCCCAAGATCCATGTCAGCACTGGAGAGGAATCCTCAGGTTCCGGCCCCGACTCCACACAAAGTCTTAGGCCCCGGCATCGACGGGAGACGAATCCCGAGAGGCCCCCGAGGAACTCGCATGGGGACTGGCCTTTCCTGAGGCCACCAGAGCGGGTCCCTGAGGTCCCCGTGGTAAGTCGAGAGCACCTGCCGCAACTCGAGAAAATCCAGGAGGTTTTGCCCTCCAGGCGAGATGAGGCCCATTTCCGCTGAGGCTTCTCGAGGCCAATCAGATCTAACCACTTGAACTTCCAAAGGGTCCTTCACACCATTGCTGCAACTCAAGAAGTTCCCCGACATACCCGTCTCCACTCGAGAGGAAGCACGTGGGGTCCCGCACACACCCAGGGGAGCCCCGTTTCCGCCTCCTAGCTCGAGATGAGGGATCATTTCCCTGTTTCGTAGGGAAAGAATTCCCGGCGTTCCTGTCGCATCTCAAGAGGAGGCGCTCTCCACAGGAAAGGCGAGAGGAACTCCAGGGTCGTGACACCATTCCAAGAGTCCCCCAGATGTGTCAGTCCATTCCAGAGGAACCTGTTTTCCCTGCACTGCCTTGACGTTTAAGCCGAGTATCGACTCCCACCACGTGTGCACGTGGGACAGCACTATGGGAAAGCCTCGTGGGAAAGCCTCGTGGGAAAGACTCGAGGGAAAACCATAGATCCTTTGATCCACGCGGCGGACTGCGTGACACTGCTGCTACCGCTCTGGAGGAAAGCGCAAGTGCATGCCCGCATTCGAGACGAGGATTGACTCCCCTGGGGAGACTCCAGAAGTACCCCAAGATCCATGTCAGCACTGGAGAGGAATCCTCAGGTTCCGGCCCCGACTCCACACAAGGTCTTAGGCCTTGGCATCGACGGGAGAGGAATCCCGAGAGGCCCCCGAGGAACTCGCATGGGGACTGGCCTTTCCTGAGGCCACCAGAGCGGGTCCCTAAGGTCCCCGTCCTAAGTCGAGAGCACCTGCCCCAACTCGAGAAAATCCAGGAGGTTTTGCCCTCCAGGCGAGATGAGGCCCATTTCCGCTGAGGCTTCTCGAGGCCAATCACATCTAACCACTGGAACTTCCAAAGGGTCGTTCACACCCTTGCTGCAACTCAAGAAGTTCCCCGACACACCCGTCTACACTCGAGAGGAAGCACGTGGGTCCCGCACACATCCAGGGGAGCCCCGTTTCCGCCTCCTAGCTCGAGATGAGGGATGCTTTCGCTGTTTCGTAGGGAAAGAATTCCGGCGTTCCCGTCGCATCTCAAGAGGAGGCGCTCTCCACAGGAAAGGCGAGAGGAACTCCAGGGTCGTGCCACCATTCCAAGAGTCCCCCAGATGTGTCAGTCCATTCCAGAGGAACCTGTTTTCCCTGCACTGCCTTGACGTTCAAGCCGAGGATCGACTCCCACCACGTGTGCACGTGGGACAGCCCTGTGGGAAAGCCTCGTGGGAAAGCCTCGTGGGAAAGACTCGAGGGAAAACCATAGATCCTTTGATCCACGCGGCGGACTGCGTGACACTGCTGCTACCGCTCTGGAGGAAAGCGCAAGTGCATGCCCGCATTCGAGAGGAGGACTGACTCCCCTGGGGAGACTCCAGAAGTACCCCAAGATCCATGTCAGCACTGCAGAGGAATACTCAGGTTCCGGCCCCGACTCCACACAAGGTCTTAGGCCCTGGCATCGACGGGAGAGGAATCCCGAGAGGCCCCCGAGGAACTCGCATGGGGACTGGCCTTTCCTGAGGCCACCAGAGCGGGTCCCTGAGGTCCCCGTCTTAAGTCGAGAGCACCTGCCGGAACTCGAGAAAATCCAGGAGGTTTTGCCCTCCAGGCGGGATGAGGCCCATTTCCGCTGAGGCTTCTCGAGGCCAATCACATCTAACCACTGGAACTTCCAAAGGGTCCTTCACACCCTTGCTGCAACTCAAGAAGTTCCCCGACACACCCGTCTGCACTCGAGAGGAAGCACGTGGGTCCCGCACACATCCAGGGGAGCCCCGTTTCCGCCTCCTAGCTCGAGATGAGGGATCCTTTCCCTGTTTCATAGGGAAAGAATTCCCGGCGTTCCCGTCGCATCTCAAGAGGAGGCGCTCTCCACAGGAAAGGCGAGAGGAACTCCAGGGTCGTGACACCATTCCAAGAGTCCCCCAGATGTGTCAGTCCATTCCAGAGGAACCTGTTTTCCCTGCACTGCCTTGACGTTCAAGCCGAGGATCGACTCCCACCACGTGTGCACGTGGGACAGCCCTGTGGGAAAGCCTCGTGGGAAAGCCTCGTGGGAAAGACTCGAGGGAAAACCATAGATCCTTTGATCCACGCGGCGGACTGCGTGACACTGCTGCTACCGCTCTGGAGGAAAGCGCAAGTGCATGCCCGCATTCGAGACGAGGACTGACGCCCCTGGGGAGACTCCAGAAGTACCCCAAGATCCATGTCAGCACTGGAGAGGAATCCTCAGGTTCCGGCCCCGACTCCACACAAGGTCTTAGGCCCTGGCATCGACGGGAGAGGAATCCCGAGAGGCCACCGAGGAACTCGCATGGGGACTGGCCTTTCCTGAGGCCACCAGAGCGGGTCCCTGAGGTCCCCGTCGTAAGTCGAGAGCACCTGCCGCAACTCGAGAAAATCCAGGAGGTTTTGCCCTCCAGGCGAGATGAGGCCCATTTCCGCTGAGGCTTCTCGAGGCCAATCACATCTAACCACTGGAACTTCCAAAGGGTCCTTCACACCATTGCTGCAACTCAAGAAGTTCCCCGACATACCCGTCTCCACTCGAGAGGAAACACGTGGGGTCCCGCACACACCCAGGGGAGCCCCGTTTCCGCCTCCTAGCACGAGATGAGGGATCATTTCCCTGTTTCGTAGGGAAAGAATTCCCGGCGTTCCTGTCGCATCTCAAGAGGAGGCGCTCTCCACAGGAAAGGCGAGAGGAACTCCAGGGTCGTGCCACCATTCCAAGAGTCCCCCAGATGTGTCAGTCCATTCCAGAGGAACCTGTTTTCCCTGCACTGCCTTGACGTTCAAGCCGAGGATCGACTCCCACCACGTGTGCACGTGGGACAGCACTATGGGAAAGCCTCGTGGGAAAGCCTCGTGGGAAAGACTCGAGGGAAAACCATAGATCCTTTGATCCACGCGGCGGACTGCGTGACACTGCTGCTACCGCTCTGGAGGAAAGCGCAAGTGCATGCCCGCATTCGAGACGAGGACTGACTCCCCTGGGGAGACTCCAGAAGTACCCCAAGATCCATGTCAGCACTGGAGAGGAATCCTCAGGTTCCGGCCCCGACTCCACCCAAGGTCTTAGGCCCTGGCATCGACGGGAGAGGAATCCCTAGAGGCCCCCGAGGAACTCGCATGGGGACTGGCCTTTCCTGAGGCCACCAGAGCGGGTCCCTGAGGTCCCCGTCGTAAGTCGAGAGCACCTGCCGCAACTCGAGAAAATCCAGGAGGTTTTGCCCTCCAGGCGAGATGAGGCCCATTTCCGCTGAGGCTTCTCGAGGCCAATCACATCTAACCACTGGAACTTCCAAAGGGTCCTTCACACCCTTGCTGCAACTCAAGAAGTTCCCCGACACACCCGTCTGCACTCGAGAGGAAGCACGTGGGTCCCGCACACATCCAGGGGAGCCCCGTTTCCGCCTCCTAGCTCGAGATGAGGGATGCTTTCCCTGTTTCGTAGGGAAAGAATTCCCGGCGTTCCCGTCGCATCTCAAGAGGAGGCGCTCTCCACAGGAAAGGCGAGAGGAACTCCAGGGTCGTGCCACCATTCCAAGAGTCCCCCAGATGTGTCAGTCCATTCCAGAGGAACCTGTTTTCCCTGCACTGCCTTGACGTTCAAGCCGAGGATCGACTCCCACCACGTGTGCACGTGGGACAGCCCTGTGGGAAAGCCTCGTGGGAAAGCCTCGTGGGAAAGACTCGAGGGAAAACCATAGATCCTTTGATCCACGCGGCGGACTGCGTGACACTGCTGCTACCGCTCTGGAGGAAAGCGCAAGTGCATGCCCGCATTCGAGACGAGGACTGACTCCCCTGGGGAGACTCCAGAAGTACCCCAAGATCCATGTCAGCACTGGAGAGGAATCCTCAGGTTCCGGCCCCGACTCCACACAAGGTCTTAGGCCCTGGCATCGACGGGAGAGGAATCCCGAGAGGCCACCGAGCAACTCGCATGGGGACTGGCCTTTCCTGAGGCCACCAGAGCGGGTCCCTGAGGTCCCCGTCGTAAGTCGAGAGCACCTGCCGCAACTCGAGAAAATCCAGGAGGTTTTGCCCTCCAGGCGAGATGAGGCCCATTTCCGCTGAGGCTTCTCGAGGCCAATCACATCTAACCACTGGAACTTCCAAAGGGTCCTTCACACCCTTGCTGCAACTCAAGAAGTTCCCCGACACACCCGTCTGCACTCGAGAGGAAGCACGTGGGTCCCGCACACATCCAGGGGAGCCCCGTTTCCGCCTCCTAGCTCGAGATGAGGGATCCTTTCCCTGTTTCGTAGGGAAAGAATTCCCGGCCTTCCCGTCGCATCTCAAGAGGAGGCGCTCTCCACAGGAAAGGCGAGAGGAACTCCAGGGTCGTGCCACCATTCCAAGAGTCCCCCAGATGTGTCAGTCCATTCCAGAGGAACCTGTTTTCCCTGCACTGCCTTGACGTTCAAGCCGAGGATCGACTCCCACCACGTGTGCACGTGGGACAGCCCTGTGGGAAAGCCTCGTGGGAAAGCCTCGTTGGAAAGACTCGAGGGAAAACCATAGATCCTTTGATCCACGCGGCGGACTGCGTGCCACTGCTGCTACCGCTCTGGAGGAAAGCGCAAGTGCATGCCCGCATTCGAGACGAGGACTGACTCCCCTGGGGAGACTCCAGAAGTACCCCAAGATCCATGTCAGCACTGGAGAGGAATCCTCAGGTTCCGGCCCCGACTCCACACTAGGTCTTAGGCCCCGGCATCGACGGGAGAGGAATCCCGAGAGGCCCCCGAGGAACTCGCATGGGGACTGGCCTTTCCTGAGGCCACAAGAGCGGGTCCCTGAGGTCCCTGTCGTAAGTCGAGAGCACCTGCCGCAACTCGAGAAAATCCAGGAGGTCTTGCCCTCCAGGCGAGATGAGGCCCATTTCCACTGAGGCTTCTCGAGGCCAATCACATCTAACCACTGGAACTTCCAAAGGGTCCTTCACACCATTGCTGCAACTCAAGAAGATCCCCGACATACCCGTCTTCACTCGAGAGGAAGCACGTGGGGTCCCGCACACATCCAGGGGAGCCCCGTTTCCGCCTCCTAGCTCGAGATGAGGGATCCTTTCCCTGTTTCGTAGGGAAAGAATTCCCGGCCTTCCCGTCGCATCTCAAGAGGAGGCGCTCTCCACAGGAAAGGCGAGAGGAACTCCAGGGTCGTGCCACCATTCCAAGAGTCCCCCAGATGTGTCAGTCCCTTCCAGAGGAACCTGTTTTCCCTGCACTGCCTTGACGTTCAAGCCGAGGATCGACTCCCACCACGTGTGCACGTGGGACAGCCCTGTGGGAAAGCCTCGTGGGAAAGCCTCGTGGGAAAGACTCGAGGGAAAACCATAGATCCTTTGATCCACGTGGCGGACTTGGTGACACTGCTGCTACCGCTCTGGAGGAAAGCGCAAGTGCATGCCCGCATTCGAGACGAGGACTGACTCCCCTGGGGAGACTCCAGAAGTACCCCAAGATCCATGTCAGCACTGGAGAGGAATCCTCAGGTTCCGGCCCCGACTCCACACAAGGTCTTAGGCCCCGGCATCGACGGGAGAGGAATCCCGAGAGGCCCCCGAGGAACTCGCATGGGGCTGGCCTTTCCTGAGGCCACCAGAGCGGGTCCCTGAGGTCCCCGTCGTAAGTCGAGAGCACCTGCCGCAACTCGAGAAAATCCAGGAGGTTTTGCCCTCCAGGCGAGATGAGGCCCATTTCCGCTGAGGCTTCTCGAGGCCAATCACATCTAACCACTGGAACTTCCAAAGGGTCCTTCACACCCTTGCTGCAACTCAAGAAGTTCCCCGACATACCCGTCTGCACTCGAGAGGAAGCACGTGGTGTCCCGCACACATTCAGGGGAGCCCCGTTTCCGCCTCCTAGCTCGAGATGAGGGATCATTTCCCTGTTTCGTAGGGAAAGAATTCCCGGCGTTCCCGTCGCATCTCAAGAGGAGGCGCTCTCCACAGGAAAGGCGAGAGGAACTCCAGGGTCGTGACACCATTCCAAGAGTCCCCCAGATGTGTCAGTCCATTCCAGAGGAACCTGTTTTCCCTGCACTGCCTTGACGTTCAAGCCGAGGATCGACTCCCACCACGTGTGCACGTGGGACAGCCCTGTGGGAAAGCCTCGTGGGAAAGCCTCGTGGGAAAGACTCGAGGGAAAACCATAGATCCTTTGATCCACGTGGCGGACTGCGTGACACTGCTGCTACCGCTCTGGAGGAAAGCGCAAGTGCATGCCCGCATTCGAGACGAGGACTGACTCCCCTGGGGAGACTCCAGAAGTACCCCAAGATCCATGTCAGCACTGGAGAGGAATCCTCAGGTTCCGGCCCCGACTCCACACAAGGTCTTAGGCCCCGGCATCGACGGGAGATGAATCCCGAGAGGCCCCCGAGGAACTCGCATGGGGACTGGCCTTTCCTGAGGCCACCAGAGCGGGTCCCTGAGGTCCCCGTCGTAAGTCGAGAGCACCTGCCGCAACTCGAGAAAATCCAGGAGGTTTTGCCCTCCAGGCGAGATGAGGCCCATTTCCGCTGAGGCTTCTCGAGGCCAATCACATCTAACCACTGGAACTTCCAAAGGGTCCTTCACACCCTTGCTGCAACTCAAGAAGTTCCCCGACACACCCGTCTGCACTCGAGAGGAAGCACGTGGGTCCCGCACACATCCAGGGGAGCCCCGTTTCCGCCTCCTAGCTCGAGATGAGGGATGCTTTCCCTGTTTCGTAGGGAAAGAATTCCCGGCGTTCCCGTCGCATCTCAAGAGGAGGCGCTCTCCACAGGAAAGGCGAGAGGAACTCCAGGGTCGTGCCACCATTCCAAGAGTCCCCCAGATGTGTCAGTCCATTCCAGAGGAACCTGTTTTCCCTGCACTGCCTTGACGTTCAAGCCGAGGATCGACTCCCACCACGTGTGCACGTGGGACAGCCCTGTGGGAAAGCCTCGTGGGAAAGCCTCGTGGGAAAGACTCGAGGGAAAACCATAGATCCTTTGATCCACGCGGCGGACTGCGTGACACTGCTGCTACCGCTCTGGAGGAAAGCGCAAGTGCATGCCCGCATTCGAGACGAGGACTGACTCCCCTGGGGAGACTCCAGAAGTACCCCAAGATCCATGTCAGCACTGGAGAGGAATCCTCAGGTTCCGGCCCCGACTCCACACAAGGTCTTAGGCCCTGGCATCGACGGGAGAGGAATCCCTAGAGGCCCCCGAGGAACTCGCATGGGGACTGGCCTTTCCTGAGGCCACCAGAGCGGGTCCCTGAGGTCCCCGTCGTAAGTCGAGAGCACCTGCCGCAACTCGAGAAAATCCAGGAGGTTTTGCCCTCCAGGCGAGATGAGGCCCATTTCCGCTGAGGCTTCTCGAGGCCAATCACATCTAACCACTGGAACTTCCAAAGGGTCCTTCACACCATTGCTGCAACTCAAGAAGTTCCCCGACATACCCGTCTCCACTCGAGAGGAAGCACGTGGGGTCCCGCACACATCCAGGGGAGCCCCGTTTCCGCCTCCTAGCTCGAGATGAGGGATCCTTTCCCTTTTTCGTAGGGAAAGAATTCCCGGCGTTCCCGTCACATCTCAAGAGGAGGCGCTCTCCACAGGAAAGGCGAGAGGAACTCCAGGGTCGTGCCACCATTCCAAGAGTCCCCCAGATGTGTCAGTTCATTCCAGAGGAACCTGTTTTCCCTGCACTGCCTTGACGTTCAAGCCGAGGATCGACTCCCACCACGTGTTCCCGTGGGACAGCCCTGTGGGAAAGCCTTGTGGGAATGTCTCGTGGGAAAGACTCGAGGGAAAACCATAGATCCTTTGATCCACGTGGCGGACTGCGTGACACTGCTGCTACCGCTCTGGAGGAAAGCGCAAGTGCATGCCCGCATTCGAGACGAGGACTGACTCCCCTGGGTAGACTCCAGAAGTACCCCAAGATCCATGTCAGCACTGGAGAGGAATCCTCAGGTTCCGGCCCCGACTCCACACAAGGTCTTAGGCCCTGGTATCGACGGGAGAGGAATCCCGAGAGGCCCCCGAGGAACTCGCATGGGGACTGGCCTTTCCTGAGGCCACCAGAGCGGGTCCCTGAGGTCCCCGTCGTAAGTCGAGAGCACCTGCCGGAACTCGAGAAAATCCAGGAGGTTTTGCCCTCCAGGCGGGATGAGGCCCATTTCCGCTGAGGCTTCTCGAGGCCAATCACATCTAACCACTGGAACTTCCAAAGGGTCCTTCACACCCTTGCTGCAACTCAAGAAGTTCCCCGACACACCCGTCTGCACTCGAGAGGAAGCACGTGGGTCCCGCACACATCCAGGGGAGCCCCGTTTCCGCCTCCTAGCTCGAGATGAGGGATCATTTCCCTGTTTCATAGGGAAAGAATTCCCGGCGTTCCCGTCGCATCTCAAGAGGAGGCGCTCTCCACAGGAAAGGCGAGAGGAACTCCAGGGTCGTGCCACCATTCCAAGAGTCCCCCAGATGTGTCAGTCCATTCCAGAGGAACCTGTTTTCCCTGCACTGCCTTGACGTTCAAGCCGAGGATCGACTCCCACCACGTGTGCACGTGGGACAGCCCTGTGGGAAAGCCTCGTGGGAAAGCCTCGTGGGAAAGACTCGAGGGAAAACCATAGATCCTTTGATCCACGCGGCGGACTGCGTGACACTGCTGCTACCGCTCTGGAGGAAAGCGCAAGTGCATGCCCGCATTCGAGACGAGGACTGACTCCCCTGGGGAGACTCCAGAAGTACCCCAAGATCCATGTCAGCACTGGAGAGGAATCCTCAGGTTCCGGCCCCGACTCCACACAAGGTCTTAGGCCCTGGCATCGACGGGAGAGGAATCCCTAGAGGCCCCCGAGGAACTCGCATGGGGACTGGCCTTTCCTGAGGCCACCAGAGCGGGTCCCTGAGGTCCCCGTCGTAAGTCGAGAGCACCTGCCGCAACTCGAGAAAATCCAGGAGGTTTTGCCCTCCAGGCGAGATGAGGCCCATTTCCGCTGAGGCTTCTCGAGGCCAATCACATCTAACCACTGGAACTTCCAAAGGGTCCTTCACACCCTTGCTGCAACTCAAGAAGTTCCCCGACACACCCGTCTGCACTCGAGAGGAAGCACGTGGGTCCCGCACACATCCAGGGGAGCCCCGTTTCCGCCTCCTAGCTCGAGATGAGGGATGCTTTCCCTGTTTCGTAGGGAAAGAATTCCCGGCGTTCCCGTCGCATCTCAAGAGGAGGCGCTCTCCACAGGAAAGGCGAGAGGAACTCCAGGGTCGTGCCACCATTCCAAGAGTCCCCCAGATGTGTCAGTCCATTCCAGAGGAACCTGTTTTCCCTGCACTGCCTTGACGTTCAAGCCGAGGATCGACTCCCACCACGTGTGCACGTGGGACAGCCCTGTGGGAAAGCCTCGTGGGAAAGCCTCGTGGGAAAGACTCGAGGGAAAACCATAGATCCTTTGATCCACGCGGCGGACTGCGTGACACTGCTGCTACCGCTCTGGAGGAAAGCGCAAGTGCATGCCCGCATTCGAGACGAGGACTGACTCCCCTGGGGAGACTCCAGAAGTACCCCAAGATCCATGTCAGCACTGGAGAGGAATCCTCAGGTTCCGGCCCAGACTCCACACAAGGTCTTAGGCCCTGGCATCGACGGGAGAGGAATCCCTAGAGGCCCCCGAGGAACTCGCATGGGGACTGGCCTTTCCTGAGGCCACCAGAGCGGGTCCCTGAGGTCCCCGTCGTAAGTCGAGAGCACCTGCCGCAACTCGAGAAAATCCAGGAGGTTTTGCCCTCCAGGCGAGATGAGGCCCATTTCCGCTGAGGCTTCTCGAGGCCAATCACATCTAACCACTGGAACTTCCAAAGGGTCCTTCACACCCTTGCTGCAACTCAAGAAGTTCCCCGACACACCCGTCTGCACTCGAGAGGAAGCACGTGGGTCCCGCACACATCCAGGGGAGCCCCGTTTCCGCCTCCTAGCTCGAGATGAGGGATGCTTTCCCTGTTTCGTAGGGAAAGAATTCCCGGCGTTCCCGTCGCATCTCAAGAGGAGGCGCTCACCACAGGAAAGGCGAGAGGAACTCCAGGGTCGTGCCACCATTCCAAGAGTCCCCCAGATGTGTCAGTCCATTCCAGAGGAACCTGTTTTCCCTGCACTGCCTTGACGTTCAAGCCGAGGATCGACTCCCACCACGTGTGCACGTGGGACAGCCCTGTGGGAAAGCCTCGTGGGAAAGCCTCGTGGGAAAGACTCGAGGGAAAACCATAGATCCTTTGATCCACGCGGCGGACTGCGTGACACTGCTGCTACCGCTCTGGAGGAAATCGCAAGTGCATGCCCGCATTCGAGACGAGGACTGACTCCCCTGGGGAGACTCCAGAAGTACCCCAAGATCCATGTCAGCACTGCAGAGGAATACTCAGGTTCCGGCCCCGACTCCACACAAGGTCTTAGGCCCTGGCATCGACGGGAGAGGAATCCCGAGAGGGCCCCGAGGAACTCGCATGGGGACTGGCCTTTCCTGAGGCCACCAGAGCGGGTCCCTGAGGTCCCCGTCGTAAGTCGAGAGCACCTGCCATAACTCGAGAAAATCCAGGAGGTTTTGCCCTCCAGGCGGGATGAGGCCCATTTCCGCTGAGGCTTCTCGAGGCCAATCACATCTAACCACTGGAGCTTCCAAAGGGTCCTTCACACCCTTGCTGCAACTCAAGAAGTTCCCCGACACACCCGTCTGCACTCGAGAGGAAGCACGTGGGTCCCGCACACATCCAGGGGAGCCCCGTTTCCGCCTCCTAGCTCGAGATGAGGGATCCTTTCCCTGTTTCATAGGGAAAGAATTCCCGGCGTTCCCGTCGCATCTCAAGAGGAGGCGCTCTCCACAGGAAAGGCGAGAGGAACTCCAGGGTCGTGCCACCATTCCAAGAGTCCCCCAGATGTGTCAGTCCATTCCAGAGGAACCTGTTTTCCCTGCACTGCCTTGACGTTCAAGCCGAGGATCGACTCCCACCACGTGTGCACGTGGGACAGCCCTGTGGGAAAGCCTAGTGGGAAAGCCTCGTGGGAAAGACTCGAGGGAAAACCATAGATCCTTTGATCCACGCGGCGGACTGCGTGACACTGCTGCTACCGCTCTGGAGGAAAGCGCAAGTGCATGCCCGCATTCGAGACGAGGACTGACTCCCCTGGGGAGACTCCAGAAGTACCCCAAGATCCATGTCAGCACTGGAGAGGAATCCTCAGGTTCCGGCCCCGACTCCACACAAGGTCTTAGGCCCTGGCATCGACGGGAGAGGAATCCCGAGAGGCCACCGAGGAACTCGCATGGGGACTGGCCTTTCCTGAGGCCACCAGAGCGGGTCCCTGAGGTCCCCGTCGTAAGTCGAGAGCACCTGCCGCAACTCGAGAAAATCCAGGAGGTTTTGCCCTCCAGGCGAGATGAGGCCCATTTCCGCTGAGGCTTCTCGAGGCCAATCACATCTAACCACTGGAACTTCCAAAGGGTCCTTCACACCCTTGCTGCAACTCAAGAAGTTCCCCGACACAGCAGTCTGTACTCGAGAGGAAGCACGTGGGTCCCGCACACATCCAGGGGAGCCCCGTTTCCGCCTCCTAGCTCGAGATGAGGGATCCTTTCCCTGTTTCGTAGGGAAAGAATTCCCGGCGTTCCCGTCGCATCTCAAGAGGAGGCGCTCTCCACAGGAAAGGCGAGAGGAACTCCAGGGTCGTGCCACCATTCCAAGAGTCCCCCAGATATGTCAGTCCATTCCAGAGGAACCTGTTTTCCCTGCACTGCCTTGACGTTCAAGCCGAGGATCGACTCCCACCACGTGTGCACGTGGGACAGCCCTGTGGGAAAGACTCGTGGGAAAGCCTCGTTGGAAAGACTCGAGGGAAAACCATAGATCCTTTGATCCACGCGGCGGACTGCGTGCCACTGCTGCTACCGTTCTGGAGGAAAGCGCAAGTGCATGCCCGCATTCGAGACGAGGACTGACTCCCCTGGGGAGACTCCAGAAGTACCCCAAGATCCATGTCAGCACTGGAGAGGAATCCTCAGGTTCCGGCCCCGACTCCACACAAGGTCTTAGGCCCCGGCATCGACGGGAGAGGAATCCCGAGAGGCCCCCGAGGAACTCGCATGGGGACTGGCCTTTCCTGAGGCCACCAGAGCGGGTCCCTGAGGTCCCCGTCGTAAGTCGAGAGCACCTGCCCCAACTCGCGAAAATCCAGGATGTTTTGACCTCCAGGCGAGATGAGGCCCATTTCCGCTGAGGCTTCTCGAGGCCAATCACATCTAACCACTGGACCTTCCAAAGGGTCCTTCACACCCTTGCTGCAACACAAGAAGTACCCCGACATACCCGTCTGCATTCGAGAGGAAGCACGTGGTGTCCCGCACACATCCAGGGGAGCCCCGTTTCCGCCTCCTAACTCGAGATGAGGGATCCTTTCCCTGTTTCGTAGGGAAAGAATTCCCGGCGTTCCCGTCGCATCTCAAGAGGAGGTGCTCTCCACAGGAAAGGCGAGAGGAACTCCAGGATCGTGACACCATTCCAAGAGTCCCCCAGATGTGTCAGTCCATTCCAGGCGAACCTGTTTTCCCTGCACTGCCTTGACGTTCAAGCCGAGGATCGACTCCCACCACGTGTGCACGTGGGACAGCACTGTGGGAAAGCCTCGTGGGAAAGCCTCGTGGGAAAGACTCGAGGGAAAACCATAGATCCTTTGATCCACGCGGCGGACTGCGTGACACTGCTGCTACCGCTCTGGAGGAAAGCGCAAGTGCATGCCCGCATTCGAGACGAGGACTGACTCCCCTGGGGAGACTCCAGAAGTACCCCAAGATCCATGTCAGCACTGGAGAGGAATCCTCAGGTTCCGGCCCCGACTCCACACTAGGTCTTAGGCCCCGGCATCGACGGGAGAGGAATCCTGAGAGGCCCCCGAGGAACTCGCATGGGGACTGGCCTTTCCTGAGGCCACCAGAGCGGGTCCCTGAGGTCCCTGTCGTAAGTCGAGAGCACCTGCCGCAACTCGAGAAAATCCAGGAGGTCTTGCCCTCCAGGCGAGATGAGGCCCATTTCCACTGAGGCTTCTCGAGGCCAATCACATCTAACCACTGGAACTTCCAAAGGGTCCTTCACACCCTTGCTGCAACTCAAGAAGTTCCCCGAGATACCCGTCTGCACTCGAGTGGAAGCACGTGGTGTCCCGCACACATCCAGGGGAGCCCCGTTTCCGCCTCCTAGCTCGAGATGAGGGATCCTTTCCCTGTTTCGTAGGGATAGAATTCCCTGCGTTCCCGTCGCATCTCAAGAGGAGGCGCTCTCCACAGGAAAGGCGAGAGGAACTCCAGGGTCATGCCACCATTCCAAGAGTCCCCCAGATGTGTCAGTCCATTCCAGAGGAACCTGTTTTCCCTGCACTGCCTTGATGTTCAAGCCGAGGATCGACTCCCACCACGTGTGCACGTGGGACAGCCCTGTGGGAAAGCCTCGTGGGAAAGCCTCGTGGGAAAGACTCGAGGGAAAACCATAGATCCTTTGATCCACGCGGCGGACTGCGTGCCACTGCTGCTAACGCTCTGGAGGAAAGCGCAAGTGCATGCCCGCATTCGAGACGAGGACTGACTCCCCTGGGGAGACTCCAGAAGTACCCCAAGATCCATGTCAGCACTGGAGAGGAATCCTCAGGTTCCGGCCCCGACTCCACACAAGGTCTTAGGCCCCGGCATCGACGGGAGAGGAATCCCGAGAGGCCCCCGAGGAACTCGCAAGGGGACTGGCCTTTCCTGAGGCCACCAGAGCGGGTCCCTGAGGTCCCCGTCGTAAGTCGAGAGCACCTGCCCCAACTCGAGAAAATCCAGGAGGTTTTGACCTCCAGGTGAGGTGAGGCCCATTTCCGCTGAGGCTTCTCGAGGCCAATCACATCTAACCACTGGACCTTCCAAAGGGTCCTTCACACCCTTGCTGCAACTCAAGAAGTACCCCGACATACCCGTCTGCAATCGAGAGGAAGCACGTGGTGTCCCGCCCACATCCAGGGGAGCCCCGTTTCCGCCTCCTAACTCGAGATGAGGGATCCTTTCCCTGTTTCGTAGGGAAAGAATTCCCGGCGTTCCC
Source organism: Ovis canadensis (assembly GCF_042477335.2). Lineage (NCBI taxonomy): Eukaryota > Metazoa > Chordata > Mammalia > Artiodactyla > Bovidae > Ovis > Ovis canadensis. The sequence continues at coordinate 9,867,580 of NC_091258.1, read as the reverse complement.
GTCGCATCTCAAGAGGAGGCACTCTCCACAGGAAAGGCGAGAGGAACTCCAGGGTCATGCCACCATTCCAAGAGTCCCCCAGATGTGTCAGTCCATTCCAGACGAACCTATTTTCCCTGCACTGCCTTGACGTTCAAGCCGAGGATCGACTCCCACCACGTGTGCACGTGGGACAGCCCTGTGGGAAAGACTCGTGGGAAAGCCTCGTGGGAAAGACTCGAGGGAAAACCATAGATCCTTTGATCCACGAGGCGGACTGCGTGACACTGCTGCTACCGCTCTGGAGGAAAGCGCAAGTGCATGCCCGCATTCGAGACGAGGACTGACTCCCCTGGGGAGACTCCAGAAGTACCCCAAGATCCATGTCAGCACTGGAGAGGAATCCTCAGGTTCCGGCCCCGACTCCACACAAGGTCTTAGGCCCCGGTATCGACGGGAGAGGAATCCCGAGAGGCCCCCGAGGAACTCGCATGGGGACTGGCCTTTCCTGAGGCCACCAGAGCGGGTCCCTGAGGTCCCCGTCGTAAGTCGAGAGCACCTGCCGCAACTCGAGAAAATCCAGGAGGTTTTGCCCTCCAGGCGAGATGAGGCCCATTTCCGCTGAGGCTTCTCGAGGCCAATCACATCTAACCACTGGAACTTCCAAAGGGTCCTTCACACCATTGCTGCACCTCAAGAAGTTCCCCGACATACCCGTCTCCACTCGAGAGGAAGCACGTGGGGTTCCGCACACACCCAGGGGAGCCCGGTTTCCGCCTCCTAGCTCGAGATGAGGGATCCTTTCCCTGTTTCGTAGGGAAAGAATTCCCGGCGTTCCCGTCGCATCTCAAGAGGAGGCGCTCTCCACAGGAAAGGCGAGAGGAACTCCAGGGTCGTGACACCATTCCAAGAGTCCCGCAGATGTGTCAGTCCATTCCAGAGGAACCTGTTTTCCCTGCACTGCCTTGACGTTCAAGCCGAGGATCGACTCCCACCACGTGTGCACGTGGGACAGCCCTGTGGGAAAGCCTCGTGGGAAAGCCTCGTTGGAAAGACTCGAGGGAAAACCATAGATCCTTTGATCCACGCGGCGGACTGCGTGACACTGCTGCTACCGCTCTGGAGGAAAGCGCAAGTGCATGCCCGCATTCGAGACGAGGACTGACTCCCCTGGGGAGACTCCAGAAGTACCCCAAGATCCATGTCAGCACTGGAGAGGAATCCTCAGGTTCCGGCCCCGACTCCACACAAGGTCTTAGGACCCGGCATCGACGGGAGAGGAATCCCGAGAGGCCCCCGAGGAACTCGCATGGGGAATGGCCTTTCCTGAGGCCACCAGAGCGGGTCCCTGAGGTCCCCGTCGTAAGTCGAGAGCACCTGCCGCAACTCGAGAAAATCCAGGAGGTTTTGCCCTCCAGGCCAGATGAGGCCCATTTCCGCTGAGGCTTCTCGAGGCCAATCACATCTAACCACTGGAACTTCCAAAGTGTCCTTCACACCATTGCTGCAACTCAAGAAGATCCCCGACATACCCGTCTTCACTCGAGAGGAAGCACGTGGGGTCCCGCACACATCCAGGGGAGCCCCGTTTCCGCCTCCTAGCTCGAGATGAGGGATCCTTTCCCTGTTTCGTAGGGAAAGAATTCCCGGCCTTCCCGTCGCATCTCAAGAGGAGGCGCTCTCCACAGGAAAGGCGAGAGGAACTCCAGGGTCGTGCCACCATTCCAAGAGTCCCCCAGATGTGTCAGTCCCTTCCAGAGGAACCTGTTTTCCCTGCACTGCCTTGACGTTCAAGCCGAGGATCGACTCCCACCACGTGTGCACGTGGGACAGCCCTGTGGGAAAGCCTCGTGGGAAAGCCTCGTGGGAAAGACTCGAGGGAAAACCATAGATCCTTTGATCCACGCGGCGGACTTGGTGACACTGCTGCTACCGCTCTGGAGGAAAGCGCAAGTGCATGCCCGCATTCGAGACGAGGACTGACTCCCCTGGGGAGACTCCAGAAGTACCCCAAGATCCATGTCAGCACTGGAGAGGAATCCTCAGGTTCCGGCCCCGACTCCACACAAGGTCTTAGGCCCCGGCATCGACGGGAGAGGAATCCCGAGAGGCCCCCGAGGAACTCGCATGGGGCTGGCCTTTCCTGAGGCCACCAGAGCGGGTCCCTGAGGTCCCCGTCGTAAGTCGAGAGCACCTGCCGCAACTCGAGAAAATCCAGGAGGTTTTGCCCTCCAGGCGAGATGAGGCCCATTTCCGCTGAGGCTTCTCGAGGCCAATCACATCTAACCACTGGAACTTCCAAAGGGTCCTTCACACCCTTGCTGCAACTCAAGAAGTTCCCCGACATACCCGTCTGCACTCGAGAGGAAGCACGTGGTGTCCCGCACACATTCAGGGGAGCCCCGTTTCCGCCTCCTAGCTCGAGATGAGGGATCCTTTCCCTGTTTCGTAGGGAAAGAATTCCCGGCGTTCCCGTCGCATCTCAAGAGGAGGCGCTCTCCACAGGAAAGGCGAGAGGAACTCCAGGGTCGTGACACCATTCCAAGAGTCCCCCAGATGTGTCAGTCCATTCCAGAGGAACCTGTTTTCCCTGCACTGCCTTGACGTTCAAGCCGAGGATCGACTCCCACCACGTGTGCCCGTGGGACAGCCCTGTGGGAAAGCCTCGTGGGAAAGCCTCGTGGGAAAGACTCGAGGGAAAACCATAGATCCTTTGATCCACGTGGCGGACTGCGTGACACTGCTGCTACCGCTCTGGAGGAAAGTGCAAGTGCATGCCCGCATTCGAGACGAGGACTGACTCCCCTGGGGAGACTCCAGAAGTACCCCAAGATCCATGTCAGCACTGGAGAGGAATCCTCAGGTTCCGGCCCCGACTCCACACAAGGTCTTAGGCCCCGGCATCGACGGGAGATGAATCCCGAGAGGCCCCCGAGGAACTCGCATGGGGACTGGCCTTTCCTGAGGCCACCAGAGCGGGTCCCTGAGGTCCCCGTCGTAAGTCGAAAGCACCTGCCGCAACTCGAGAAAATCCAGGAGGTTTTGCCCTCCAGGCGAGATGAGGCCCATTTCCGCTGAGGCTTCTCGAGGCCAATCACATCTAACCACTGGAACTTCCAAAGGGTCCTTCACACCATTGATGCAACTCAAGAAGTTCCCCGACATACCCGTCTCCACTCGAGAGGAAGCACGTGGGGTCCCGCACACATCCAGGGGAGCCCCGTTTCCGCCTCCTAGCTCGAGATGAGGGATCCTTTCCCTTTTTCGTAGGGAAAGAATTCCCGGCGTTCCCGTCACATCTCAAGAGGAGGCGCTCTCCACAGGAAAGGCGAGAGGAACTCCAGGGTCGTGCCACCATTCCAAGAGTCCCCCAGATGTGTCAGTTCATTCCAGAGGAACCTGTTTTCCCTGCACTGCCTTGACGTTCAAGCCGAGGATCGACTCCCATCACGTGTTCCCGTGGGACAGCCCTGAGGGAAAGCCTTTGGGAAAGTCTCGTGGGAAAGACTCGAGGGAAAACCATAGATCCTTTGATCCACGTGGCGGACTGCGTGACACTGCTGCTACCGCTCTGGAGGAAAGCGCAAGTGCATGCCCGCATTCGAGACGAGGACTGACTCCCCTGGGTAGACTCCAGAAGTACCCCAAGATCCATGTCAGCACTGGAGAGGAATCCTCAGGTTCCGGCCCCGACTCCACACAAGGTCTTAGGCCCTGGTATCGACGGGAGAGGAATCCCGAGAGGCCCCCGAGGAACTCGCATGGGGACTGGCCTTTCCTGAGGCCACCAGAGCGGGTCCCTGAGGTCCCCGTCCTAAGTCGAGAGCACCTGCCGCAACTCGAGAAAATCCAGGAGGTTTTGCCCTCCAGGCGAGATGAGGCCCATTTCCGCTGAGTCTTCTCGAGGCTAATCACATCTAACCACTGGAACTTCCAAAGGGTCCTTCACACCCTTGCTGCAACTCAAGAAGTTCCCCGACATACCCGTCTCCACTCGAGAGGAAGCACGTGGGGTCCCGCACACATCCAGGGGAGCCCCGTTTCCGCCTCCTAGCTCGAGATGAGGGATCCTTTCCCTGTTTCATAGGGAAAGAATTCCCGGCGTTCCCGTCGCATCTCAAGAGGAGGCGCTCTCCACAGGAAAGGCGAGAGGAACTCCAGGGTCATGCCACCATTCCAAGAGTCCCCCAGATGTGTCAGTCCATTCCACAGGAACCTGTTTTCCCTGCACTGCCTTGACGTTCAAGCCGAGGATCGACTCCCACCTCGTGTGCACGTGGGACAGCCCTGTGGGAAAGCCTCGTGGGAAAGCCTCGTGGGAAAGACTCGAGGGAAAACCATAGATCCTTTGATCCACGCGGCAGACTGCGTGACACTGCTGCTACCGCTCTGGAGGAAAGCGCAAGTGCATGCCCGCATTCGAGACGAGGACTGACTCCCCTGGGGAGACTCCAGAAGTACCCCAAGATCCATGTCAGCACTGGAGAGGAATCCTCAGGTTCTGGCTTCGACTCCACACAAGGTTTAAGGCCCCGGCATAGACGGGAGAGGAATCCCGAGAGGCCCCCGAGGAACTCGCATGGGGACTGGCCTTTCCTGAGGCCACCAGAGCGGGTCCCTGAGGTCCCCGTCGTAAGTCGAGAGCACCTGCCACAACTCGAGAAAATCCAGGAGGTTTTGCCCTCCAGGCGAGATGAGGCCCATTTCCGCTGAGGCTTCTCGTGCCCAATCACATCTAACCACTGGAACTTCCAAAGGGTCCTTCACACCATTGCTGCAACTCAAGAAGTTCCCCGACATACCCGTCTCCACTAGAGAGGAAGCACGTGGGTTCCCGCACACATCCAGGGGAGCCCCGTTTCCGCCTCCTAGCTCGAGATGAGGGATCCTTTCCCTGTTTCGTAGGGAAAGAATTCCCGGCGTTCCCGTCGCATCTCAAGAGGAGGCGCTCTCCACAGGAAAGGCGAGAGGAACTCCAGGGTCGTGACACCATTCCAAGAGTCCCCCAGATGTGTCAGTCCATTCCAGAGGAACCTGTTTTCCCTGCACTGCCTTGACGTTCAAGCCGAGGATCGACTCCCACCACGTGTGCACGTGGGACAGCCCTGTGGGAAAGCCTCGTGGGAAAGCCTCGTGGGAAAGACTCGAGGGAAAACCATAGATCCTTTGATCCACGCGGCGGACTGCGTGACACTGCTGCTACCGCTCTGGAGGAAAGCGCAAGTGCATGCCCGCATTCGAGACGAGGACTGACTCCCCTGGGGAGACTCCAGAAGTACCCCAAGATCCATGTCAGCACTGGAGAGGAATCCTCAGGTTCCGGCCCGGACTCCACACAAGGTCTTAGGCCCCGGCATCGACGGGAGAGGAATCCCGAGACGCCCCCGAGGAACTCGCATGGGGACTGGCCTTTCCTGAGGCCACCAGAGCGGGTCCCTGAGGTCCCCGTCGTAAGTCGAGAGCACCTGCCGCAACTCGAGAAAATCCAGGAGGTTTTGCCCTCCAGGCGAGATGAGGCCCATTTCCTCTGAGGCTTCTCGAGGCTAATCACGTCTAACCACTGGAACTTCCAAAGGGTCCTTCACACCCTTGCTGCAACTCAAGAAGTTCCCCGACATACCCGTCTCCATTCTAGAGGAAGCACGTGGTCCCGCACACATCCAGGGGAGCCCCGTTTCCGCCTCCTAGCTCGAGATTATGTATCCTTTCCCTGTATCGTAGGGAAAGAATTCCCGGCGTTCCCGTCGCATCTCAACAGGAGGCGCTCTCCACAGGAAAGGCGAGAGGAACTCCAGGGTCTTGCCACCATTCCAAGAGTCCCCCAGATGTGTCAGTCCATTCCAGAGGAACCTGTTTTCCCTGCACTGCCTTGACGTTCAAGCCGAGGATCGACTCCCACCACGTGTGCACGTGGGACAGCCCTGTGGGAAAGCCTCGTGGGAAAGCCTCGTGGGAAAGACTCGAGGGAAAACCATAGATCCTTTGATCCACGCGGCGGACTGCGTGACACTGCTGCTACCGCTCTGGAGGAAAGCACAAGTGCATGCCCGCATTCGAGACGAGGACTGACTCCCCTGGGGAGACTCCAGAAGTACCCCAAGATCCATGTCAGCACTGGAGAGGAATCCTCAGGTTCCAGCCCCGACTCCACACAAGGTCTTAGGCCCCGGCATCGACGGGAGAGGAATCCCGAGAGGCCCCCGAGGAACTCGCATGGGGACTGGCCTTTCCTGAGGCCACCGGAGCGGTTCCCTGAGGTCCCCGTCGTAAGTCGAGAGCACCTGCCGCAACTCGAGAAAATCCAGGAGGTTTTGCCCTCCAGGCGAGATGAAGCCCATTTCCCCTGAGGCTTCTCGAGGCTAATCACGTCTAACCACTGGAACTTCCAAAGGGTCCTTCACACCCTTGCTGCAACTCAAAAAGTTCCCCAACATACCCGTCTCCACTCGAGAGGAAGCACGTGAGTCCTGCACACATCCAGGGGAGCCCCGATTCCGCCTCCTAGCTCGAGATGAGGGATCCTTTCCCTGTATCGTAGGGAAAGAATTCCCGGCGTTCCCGTCGCATCTCAAGAGGAGGCGCTCTCCACAGGAAAGGCGAGAGGAACTCCAGGGTCGTGCCACCATTCCAAGAGTCCCCCAGATGTGTCAGTCCATTCCAGAGGAACCTGTTTTCCCTGCACTGCCTTGACGTTCAAGCCGAGGATCGACTCCCACCACGTGTGCACGTGGGACAGCCCTGTGGGAAAGCCTCGTGGGAAAGCCTCGAAGGAAAGACTCGAGGGAAAACCATAGATCCTTTGATCCACGCGGCGGACTGCGTGACACTGCTGCTACCGATCTGGAGGAAAGCGCAAGTGCATGCCCGCATTCGAGACGAGGCCTGACTCCCCTGGGGGGACTCCAGAAGTACCCCAAGATGCATGTCAGCACTGGAGAGGAATCCTCAGGTTCCGGCCCCGACTCCACACAAGGTCTTAGGCCCCGCCATCGACGGGAGAGGAATCCCGAGAGGCCCACGAGGAACTCGCATTGGGACCGGCCTTTCCTGAGGCCACCAGAGCGGGTCCCTGAGGTCCCCGTCGTAAGTCGAGATCACCTGCCGCAACTCGAGAAAATCCAGGAGGTTTTGCCCTCCAGGCGAGATGAGGCCCATTTCCGCTGAGGCTTCTTGAGGCCAATCACATCTATCCACTGGAACTTCCAAAGGGTCCTTCACACCATTGCTGCAACTCAAGAAGTTCCCCGACATACCCGTCTCCACTCGAGAGGAAGCTCGTGGGGTCACGCACACATCCAGGGGAGCCCCGTTTCCGCCTCCTAGCTCGAGATGAGGGATCCTTTCCCTGTTTCGTAGGGAAAGAATTCCCGGCGTTCCCGTCGCATCTCAAGAGGAGGCGCTCTCCACAGGAAAGGCGAGAGGAACTCCAGGGTCGTGCCACCATTCCAAGAGTCCCCCAGATGTGTCAGTCCATTCCAGAGGAACCTGTTTTCCCTGCACTGCCTTGACGTTCAAGCCGAGGATCGACTCCCACCACGTGTGCACGTGGGACAGCCCTGTGGGAAAGCCTCGTGGGAAAGCCTCGTGGGAAAGACTCGAGGGAAAACCATAGATCCTTGGTTCACGCGGCGGACTGCGTGACACTGCTGCTACCGCTCTGGAGGAAAGCGCAAGTGCATGCCCGCATTCGAGACGAGGACTGACTCCCCTGGGGAGACTCCAGAAGTACCCCAAGATCCATGTCAGCACTGGAGAGGAATCCTCAGGTTCCGGCCCTGACTCCACACAAGGTCTTAGGCCCCGGCATCGACGGGAGAGGAATCCCGAGAGGCCCCCGAGGAACTCGCATGGGGACTGGACTTTCCTGAGGCCATCAGAGCGGGTCCCTGAGGTCCCCGTCGTAAGTCGAGAGCACCTGCCGCAACTCGAGAAAATCCAGGAGGTTTTGCCCTCCAGGCGAGATGAGGCCCATTTCCGCTGAGGCTTCTCGAGGCCAATCACGTCTAACCACTGGAACTTCCAAAGGGTCCTTCACACCCTTGCTGCAACTCAAGAAGTTCCCCGACATACCCGCCTGCACTCGAGAGGAAGCACGTGGTGTCCCGCAGACATCCAGGGGAGCCCCGTTTCCGCCTCCTACCTCGAGATGAGGGATCCTTTCCCTGTTTCGTAGGGAAAGAATTCCCGGCGTTCCCGTCGCATCTCAAGAGGAGGCGCTCTCCACAGGAAAGGCGAGAGGAACTCCAGGGTCGTGCCACCATTCCAAGAGTCCCCCAGATGTGTCATTCCATTCCAGAGGAACCTGTTTTCCCTGCACTGCCTTGACGTTCAAGCCGAGGATCGACTCCCACCACGTGTGCACGTGGGACAGCCCTGTGGGAAAGCCTCGTGGGAAAGCCTCGAGGGAAAGACTCGAGGGAAAACCATAGATCCTTTGATCCACGCGGCGGACTGCGTGACACTGCTGCTACCGCTCTGGAGGAAAGCGCAAGTGCATGCCCGCATTCGAGACGAGGCCTGACTCCCCTGGGGAGACTCCAGAAGTACCCCAAGATGCATGTCAGCACTGGAGAGGAATCCTCAAGTTCCGGCCCCGACTCCACACAAGGTCTTAGGCCCTGCCATCGACGGGAGAGGAATCCCGAGAGGCCCACGAGGAACTCGCTTTGGGACCGGCCTTTCCTGAGGCCACCAGAGCGGGTCCCTGAGGTCCCCGTCGTAAGTCTAGATCACCTGCCGCAACTCGAGAAAATCCAGGAGGTTTTGCCCTCCAGGCGAGATGAGGCCCATTTCCGCTGAGGCTTCTTGAGGCCAATCACATCTATCCACTGGAACTTCCAAAGGGTCCTTCACATCATTGCTGCAACTCAAGAAGTTCCCCGACATACCCGTCTCCACTCGAGAGGAAGCACGTGGGGTCACGCACACATCCAGGGGAGCCCCGTTTCCGCCTCCTAGCTCGAGATGAGGGATCCTTTCCCTGTCTCGTAGGGAAAGAATTCCCGGCGTTCCCGTCGCATCTCAAGAGGAGGCGCTCTCCACAGGAAAGGCGAGAGGAACTCCAGGGTCGTGACACCATTCCAAGAGTCCCCCAGATGTGTCAGTCCATTCCAGAGGAACCTGTTTTCCCTGCACTGCCTTGACGTTCAAGCCGAGGATCGACTCCCACCACGTGTGCACGTGGGACAGCCCTGTGGGAAAGCCTCGTGGGAAAGCCTCGTGGGAAAGACTCGAGGGAAAACCATAGATCCTTTGATCCACGCGGCGGACTGCGTGACACTGCTGCTACCGCTCTGGAGGAAAGCGCAAGTGCATGCCCGCATTCGAGACGAGGACTGACTCCCCTGGGGAGACTCCAGAAGTACCCCAAGATCCATGTCAGCACTGGAGAGGAATCCTCAGGTTCCAGCCCCGACTCCACACAAGGTCTTAGGCCCCGGCATCGAGGGGAGAGGAATCCCGAGACGCCCCCGAGGAACTCGCATGGGGACTGGCCTTTCCTGAGGCCACCAGAGCGGGTCCCTGAGGTCCCCGTCGTAAGTCGAGAGCACGTGCCGCAACTCGAGAAAATCCAGGAGGTTTTGCCCTCCAGGCGAGATGAGGCCCATTTCCTCTGAGGCTTCTCGAGGCTAATCACGTCTAACCACTGGAACTTCCAAAGGGTCCTTCACACCCTTGCTGCAACTCAAGAAGTTCCCCGACATACCCGTCTCCACTCGAGAGGAAGCACGTGGGTCCCGCACACATCCAGGGGAGCCCCGTTTCCGCCTCCTACCTCGAGATTATGGATCCTTTCCCTGTATCGTAGGGAAAGAATTCCCGGCGTTCCCGTCGCATCTCAAGAGGAGGCGCTCTCCACAGGAAAGGCGAGAGGAACTCCAGGGTCGTGCCACCATTCCAAGAGTCCCCCAGATGTGTCAGTCCATTCCAGAGGAACCTGTTTTCCCTGCACTGCCTTGACGTTCAAGCCGAGGATCGACTCCCACCACGTGTGCACGTGGGACAGCCCTGTGGGAAAGCCTCGTGGGAAAGCCTCGTGGGAAAGACTCGAGGGAAAACCATAGATCCTTGGTTCACGCGGCGGACTGCGTGACACTGCTGCTACCGCTCTGGAGGAAAGCGCAAGTGCATGCCCGCATTCGAGACGAGGACTGACTCCCCTGGGGAGACTCCAGAAGTACCCCAAGATCCATGTCAGCACTGGAGAGGAATCCTCAGGTTCCGGCCCTGACTCCACACAAGGTCTTAGGCCCCGGCATCGACGGGAGAGGAATCCCGAGAGGCCCCCGAGGAACTCGCATGGGGACTGGACTTTCCTGAGGCCATCAGAGCGGGTCCCTGAGGTCCCCGTCGTAAGTCGAGAGCACCTGCCGCAACTCGAGAAAATCCAGGAGGTTTTGCCCTCCAGGCGAGATGAGGCCCATTTCCGCTGAGGCTTCTCGAGGCCAATCACGTCTAACCACTGGAACTTCCAAAGGGTCCTTCACACCCTTGCTGCAACTCAAGAAGTTCCCCGACATACCCGCCTGCACTCGAGAGGAAGCACGTGGTGTCCCGCAGACATCCAGGGGAGCCCCGTTTCCGCCTCCTACCTCGAGATGAGGGATCCTTTCCCTGTTTCGTAGGGAAAGAATTCCCGGCGTTCCCGTCGCATCTCAAGAGGAGGCGCTCTCCACAGGAAAGGCGAGAGGAACTCCAGGGTCGTGCCACCATTCCAAGAGTCCCCCAGATGTGTCATTCCATTCCAGAGGAACCTGTTTTCCCTGCACTGCCTTGACGTTCAAGCCGAGGATCGACTCCCACCACGTGTGCACGTGGGACAGCCCTGTGGGAAAGCCTCGTGGGAAAGCCTCGAGGGAAAGACTCGAGGGAAAACCATAGATCCTTTGATCCACGCGGCGGACTGCGTGACACTGCTGCTACCGCTCTGGAGGAAAGCGCAAGTGCATGCCCGCATTCGAGACGAGGCCTGACTCCCCTGGGGAGACTCCAGAAGTACCCCAAGATGCATGTCAGCACTGGAGAGGAATCCTCAAGTTCCGGCCCCGACTCCACACAAGGTCTTAGGCCCTGCCATCGACGGGAGAGGAATCCCGAGAGGCCCACGAGGAACTCGCTTTGGGACCGGCCTTTCCTGAGGCCACCAGAGCGGGTCCCTGAGGTCCCCGTCGTAAGTCTAGATCACCTGCCGCAACTCGAGAAAATCCAGGAGGTTTTGCCCTCCAGGCGAGATGAGGCCCATTTCCGCTGAGGCTTCTTGAGGCCAATCACATCTATCCACTGGAACTTCCAAAGGGTCCTTCACATCATTGCTGCAACTCAAGAAGTTCCCCGACATACCCGTCTCCACTCGAGAGGAAGCACGTGGGGTCACGCACACATCCAGGGGAGCCCCGTTTCCGCCTCCTAGCTCGAGATGAGGGATCCTTTCCCTGTCTCGTAGGGAAAGAATTCCCGGCGTTCCCGTCGCATCTCAAGAGGAGGCGCTCTCCACAGGAAAGGCGAGAGGAACTCCAGGGTCGTGACACCATTCCAAGAGTCCCCCAGATGTGTCAGTCCATTCCAGAGGAACCTGTTTTCCCTGCACTGCCTTGACGTTCAAGCCGAGGATCGACTCCCACCACGTGTGCACGTGGGACAGCCCTGTGGGAAAGCCTCGTGGGAAAGCCTCGTGGGAAAGACTCGAGGGAAAACCATAGATCCTTTGATCCACGCGGCGGACTGCGTGACACTGCTGCTACCGCTCTGGAGGAAAGCGCAAGTGCATGCCCGCATTCGAGACGAGGACTGACTCCCCTGGGGAGACTCCAGAAGTACCCCAAGATCCATGTCAGCACTGGAGAGGAATCCTCAGGTTCCAGCCCCGACTCCACACAAGGTCTTAGGCCCCGGCATCGAGGGGAGAGGAATCCCGAGACGCCCCCGAGGAACTCGCATGGGGACTGGCCTTTCCTGAGGCCACCAGAGCGGGTCCCTGAGGTCCCCGTCGTAAGTCGAGAGCACGTGCCGCAACTCGAGAAAATCCAGGAGGTTTTGCCCTCCAGGCGAGATGAGGCCCATTTCCTCTGAGGCTTCTCGAGGCTAATCACGTCTAACCACTGGAACTTCCAAAGGGTCCTTCACACCCTTGCTGCAACTCAAGAAGTTCCCCGACATACCCGTCTCCACTCGAGAGGAAGCACGTGGGTCCCGCACACATCCAGGGGAGCCCCGTTTCCGCCTCCTACCTCGAGATTATGGATCCTTTCCCTGTATCGTAGGGAAAGAATTCCCGGCGTTCCCGTCGCATCTCAAGAGGAGGCGCTCTCCACAGGAAAGGCGAGAGGAACTCCAGGGTCGTGCCACCATTCCAAGAGTCCCCCAGATGTGTCAGTCCATTCCAGAGGAACCTGTTTTCCCTGCACTGCCTTGACGTTCAAGCCGAGGATCGACTCCCACCACGTGTGCACGTGGGACAGCCCTGTGGGAAAGCCTCGTGGGAAAGCCTCGTGGGAAAGACTCGAGGGAAAACCATAGATCCTTGGTTCACGCGGCGGACTGCGTGACACTGCTGCTACCGCTCTGGAGGAAAGCGCAAGTGCATGCCCGCATTCGAGACGAGGACTGACTCCCCTGGGGAGACTCCAGAAGTACCCCAAGATCCATGTCAGCACTGGAGAGGAATCCTCAGGTTCCGGCCCCGACTCCACACAAGGTCTTAGGCCCCGGCATCGACGGGAGAGGAATCCCGAGAGGCCCCCGAGGAACTCGCATGGGGACTGGCCTTTCCTGAGGCCACCAGAGCGGTTCCCTGAGGTCCCCGTCGTAAGTCGAGAGCACCTGCCGCAACTCGAGAAAATCCAGGAGGTTTTGCCCTCCAGGCGAAATGAAGCCCATTTCCCCTGAGGCTTCTCGAGGCTAATCACGTCTAACCACTGGAACTTCCAAAGGGTCCTTCACACCCTTGCTGCAACTCAAAAAGTTCCCCGACATACCCGTCTCCACTCGAGAGGAAGCACGTGAGTCCTGCACACATCCAGGGGAGCCCCGATTCCGCCTCCTAGCTCGAGATGAGGGATCCTTTCCCTGTATCGTAGGGAAAGAATTCCCGGCGTTCCCGTCGCATCTCAAGAGGAGGCGCTCTCCACAGGAAAGGCGAGAGGAACTCCAGGGTCGTGCCACCATTCCAAGAGTCCCCCAGATGTGTCAGTCCATTCCAGAGGAACCTGTTTTCCCTGCACTGCCTTGACGTTCAAGCCGAGGATCGACTCCCACCACGTGTGCACGTGGGACAGCCCTGTGGGAAAGCCTCGTGGGAAAGCCTCGTAGGAAAGACTCGAGGGAAAACCATAGATCCTTTGATCCACGCGGCGGACTGCGTGACACTGCTGCTACCGCTCTGGAGGAAAGCGCAAGTGCATGCCCGCATTCGAGACGAGGACTGACTCCCCTGGGGAGACTCCAGAAGTACCCCAAGATCCATGTCAGCCCTGGAGAGGAATCCTCAGGTTCCGGCCCCGACTCCACACAAGGTCTTAGGCCCCGGCATCGACGGGAGAGGAATCCCGAGAGGCCCCCGAGGAACTCGCATGGGGACTGGCCTTTCCTGAGGCCACCAGAGCGGGTCCCTGAGGTCCCCGTCGTACGTCGAGAGCACCTGCCGCAACGCGAGAAAATCCAGGCGGTTTTGCCCTCCAGGCGAGATGAGGCCCATTTCCGCTGAGGCTTCTCGAGGCCAATCACATCTAACCACTGGAACTTCCAAAGGGTCCTTCACACGCTTGCTGCCACTCAAGAAGTTCCCCGACATACCCGTCTCCACTCGAGAGGAAGCACGTGGGGTCCCGCACACATCCAGGGGAGCCCCGTTTCCGCCTCCTAGCTCGAGATTATGGATCCTTTCCCTGTTTCGTAGGGAAAGAATTCCCGGCGTTCCCGTCGCATCTCAAGAGGAGGCGCTCTCCACAGGAAAGGCGAGAGGAACTCCAGGGTCGTGACACCATTCCAAGAGTCCCCCAGATGTGTCAGTCCATTCCAGAGGAACCTGTTTTCCCTGCACTGCCTTGACGTTCAAGCCGAGGATCGACTCCCACCACGTGTGCACGTGGGACAGCCCTGTGGGAAAGCCTCGTGGGAAAGCCTCGTGGGAAAGACTCGAGGGAAAACCATAGATCCTATGATCCACGCGGCGGACTGCGTGACACTGCTGCTCTCGCTCTGGAGGAAAGCGCAAGTGCATGCCCGCATTCGAGACGAGGACTGACTCCCCTGGGGAGACTCCAGAAGTACCCCAGATCCATGTCAGCACTGGAGAGGAATCCTCAGGTTCCGGTCCCGACTCCACACAAGGTCTTAGGCCCCGGCATCGACGGGAGAGGAATCCCGAGAGGCCCCCGAGGAACTCGCATGGGGACTGGCCTTTCCTGAGGCCACCAGAGCGGGTCCCTGAGGTCCCCGTCGTAAGTCGAGAGCACCTGCCGCAACTCGAGAAAATCCAGGAGGTTTTCCCTCCAGGTGAGATGAGGCCCATTTCCACTGAGGCTTCTCGAGGCCAACCACATCTAACCACTGGACCTTCCAAAGGGTCCTTCACACCCTTGCTGCAACTCAAGAAGTTCCCCGACATACCCGCCTGCACTCGAGAGGAAGCACGTGGTGTCCCGCAGACATCCAGGGGAGCCCCGTTTCCGCCTCCTACCTCGAGATGAGGGATCCTTTCCCTGTTTCGTAGGGAAAGAATTCCCGGCGTTCCCGTCGCATCTCAAGAGGAGGCGCTCTCCACAGGAAAGGCGAGAGGAACTCCAGGGTCGTGACACCATTCCAAGAGTCCCCCAGATGTGTCAGTCCATTCCAGAGGATCCTGTTTTCCCTGCACTGCCTTGACGTTCAAGCCGAGGATCGACTCCCACCACGTGTGCACGTGGGACAGCCCTGTGGGAAAGCCTCGTGGGAAAGCCTCGAAGGAAAGACTCGAGGGAAAACCATAGATCCTTTGATCCACGCGGCGGACAGCGTGACACTGCTGCTACCGCTCTGGAGGAAAGCGCAAGTGCATGCCCGCATTCGAGACGAGGCCTGACTCCCCTGGGGAGACTCCAGAAGTACCCCAAGATGCATGTCAGCACTGGAGAGGAATCCTCAGGTTCCGGCCCCGACTCCACACAAGGTCTTAGGCCCCGGCATCGACGGGAGAGGAATTCCGAGAGGCCCCCGAGGAACTCGCATGGGGACTGGCCTTTCCTGAGGCCACCGGAGCGGTTCCCTGAGGTCCCCGTCGTAAGTCGAGAGCACCTACCGCAACTCGAGAAAATCCAGGAGGTTTTGCCCTCCAGGCGAGATGAAGCCCATTTCCCCTGAGGCTTCTCGAGGCTAATCACGTCTAACCACTGGAACTTCCAAAGGGTCCTTCACACCCTTGCTGCAACTCAAGAAGTTCCCCGACATACCCGTCTCCACTCGAGAGGAAGCACGTGGGTCCTGCACACATACAGGGGAGCCCCGATTCCGCCTCCTAGCTCGAGATGAGGGATCCTTTCCCTGTATCGTAGGGAAAGAATTCCCGGCTTTCCCATCGCATCTCAAGAGGAGGCGCTCTCCACAGGAAAGGCGAGAGGAACTCCAGGGTCGTGCCACCATTCCAAGAGTCCCCCAGATGTGTCAGTCCATTCCAGAGGAACCTGTTTTCCCTGCACTGCCTTGACGTTCAAGCGAAGGATCGACTCCCACCACGTGTGCACGTGGGACAGCCCTGTGGGAAAGCCTCGTGGGAAAGCCTCGTAGGAAAGACTCGAGGGAAAACCATAGATCCTTTGATCCACGCGGCGGACTGCGTGACACTGCTGCTACCGCTCTGGAGGAAAGCGCAAGTGCATGCCCGCATTCGAGACGAGGACTGACTCCCCTGGGGAGACTCCAGAAGTACCCCAAGATCCATGTCAGCCCTGGAGAGGAATCCTCAGGTTCCGGCCCCGACTCCACACAAGGTCTTAGGCCCCGGCATCGACGGGAGAGGAATCCCGAGAGGCCCCCAAGGAACTCGCATGGGGACTTGCCTTTCCTGAGGCCACCAGAGCGGGTCCCTGAGATCCCCGTCGTAAGTCGAGAGCACCTGCCGCAACTCGAGAAAATCCAGGAGGTTTTGCCCTCCAGGCGAAATGAAGCCCATTTCCCCTGAGGCTTCTCGAGGCTAATCACGTCTAACCACTGGAACTTCCAAAGGGTCCTTCACACCCTTGCTGCAACTCAAAAAGTTCCCCGACATACCCGTCTCCACTCGAGAGGAAGCACGTGAGTCCTGCACACATCCAGGGGAGCCCCGATTCCGCCTCCTAGCTCGAGATGAGGGATCCTTTCCCTGTATCGTAGGGAAAGAATTCCCGGCGTTCCCGTCGCATCTCAAGAGGAGGCGCTCTCCACAGGAAAGGCGAGAGGAACTCCAGGGTCGTGCCACCATTCCAAGAGTCCCCCAGATGTGTCAGTCCATTCCAGAGGAACCTGTTTTCCCTGCACTGCCTTGACGTTCAAGCCGAGGATCGACTCCCACCACGTGTGCACGTGGGACAGCCCTGTGGGAAAGCCTCGTGGGAAAGCCTCGTAGGAAAGACTCGAGGGAAAACCATAGATCCTTTGATCCACGCGGCGGACTGCGTGACACTGCTGCTACCGCTCTGGAGGAAAGCGCAAGTGCATGCCCGCATTCGAGACGAGGACTGACTCCCCTGGGGAGACTCCAGAAGTACCCCAAGATCCATGTCAGCCCTGGAGAGGAATCCTCAGGTTCCGGCCCCGACTCCACACAAGGTCTTAGGCCCCGGCATCGACGGGAGAGGAATCCCGAGAGGCCCCCGAGGAACTCGCATGGGGACTGGCCTTTCCTGAGGCCACCAGAGCGGGTCCCTGAGGTCCCCGTCGTAAGTCGAGAGCACCTGCCGCAACTCGAGAAAATCCAGGAGGTTTTCCCTCCAGGTGAGATGAGGCCCATTTCCACTGAGGCTTCTCGAGGCCAACCACATCTAACCACTGGACCTTCCAAAGGGTCCTTCACACCCTTGCTGCAACTCAAGAAGTTCCCCGACATACCCGCCTGCACTCGAGAGGAAGCACGTGGTGTCCCGCAGACATCCAGGGGAGCCCCGTTTCCGCCTCCTACCTCGAGATGAGGGATCCTTTCCCTGTTTCGTAGGGAAAGAATTCCCGGCGTTCCCGTCGCATCTCAAGAGGAGGCGCTCTCCACAGGAAAGGCGAGAGGAACTCCAGGGTCGTGACACCATTCCAAGAGTCCCCCAGATGTGTCAGTCCATTCCAGAGGATCCTGTTTTCCCTGCACTGCCTTGACGTTCAAGCCGAGGATCGACTCCCACCACGTGTGCACGTGGGACAGCCCTGTGGGAAAGCCTCGTGGGAAAGCCTCGAAGGAAAGACTCGAGGGAAAACCATAGATCCTTTGATCCACGCGGCGGACTGCGTGACACGGCTGCTACCGCTCTGGAGGAAAGCGCAAGTGCATGCCCGCATTCGAGACGAGGCCTGACTCCCCTGGGGAGACTCCAGACGTACCCCAAGATGCATGTCAGCACTGGAGAGGAATCCTCAGGTTCCGGCCCCGACTCCACACAAGGTCTTAGGCCCCGGCATCGACGGGAGAGGAATCCCGAGAGGCCCCCGAGGAACTCGCATGGGGACTGGACTTTCCTGAGGCCACCAGAGCGGGTCCCTGAGGTCCCCGTCGTAAGTCGAGAGCACCTGCCGCAACTCGAGAAAATCCAGGAGGTTTTGCCCTCCAGGCGAGATGAGGCCCATTTCCGCTGAGGCTTCTCGAGGCCAATCACGTCTAACCACTGGAACTTCCAAAGGGTCCTTCACACCCTTGCTGCAACTCAAGAAGTTCCCCGACATACCCGCCTGCACTCGAGAGGAAGCACGTGGGGTCACGCACACATCCAGGGGAGCCCCGTTTCCGCCTCCTAGCTCGAGATGAGGGATCCTTTCCCTGTCTCGTAGGGAAAGAATTCCCGGCGTTCCCGTCGCATCTCAAGAGGAGGCGCTCTCCACAGGAAAGGCGAGAGGAACTCCAGGGTCGTGACACCATTCCAAGAGTCCCCCAGATGTGTCAGTCCATTCTAGAGGAACCTGTTTTCCCTGCACTGCCTTGACGTTCAAGCCGAGGATCGACTCCCACCACGTGTGCACGTGGGACAGCCCTGTGGGAAAGCCTCGTGGGAAAGCCTCGTGGGAAAGACTCGAGGGAAAACCATAGATCCTTGGTTCACGCGGCGGACTGCGTGACACTGCTGCTACCGCTCTGGAGGAAAGCGCAAGTGCATGCCCGCATTCGAGACGAGGCCTGACTCCCCTGGGGAGACTCCATAAGTACCCCAAGATGCATGTCAGCACTGGAGAGGAATTCTCAGGTTCCGGCCCCGACTCCACACAAGGTCTTAGGCCCCGGCATCGACGGGAGAGGAATCCCGAGAGGCCCCCGAGGAACTCGCATGGGGACTGGCCTTTCCTGAGGCCACCAGAGCGGGTCCCTGAGGTCCCCATCGTAAGTCGAGAGCACCTGCCGCAACTCGAGAAAATCCAGGAGGTTTTGCCCTCCAGGCGAGATGAGGCCCATTTCCGCTGAGGCTTCTCGAGGCCAATCACGTCTAACCACTGGAACTTCCAAAGGGTCCTTCACACCCTTGCTGCAACTCAAGAAGTTCCCCGACATACCAGTCTGCACTCGAGAGGAAGCACGTGGTGTCCCGCACACATCCAGGGGAGCCCCGTTTCAGCCTCCTAGCTCGAGATTATGGATGCTTTCCATGTTTCGTAGGGAAAGAATTCCCGGCGTTCCCGTCGCATCTCAAGAGGAGGCGCTCTCCTCAGGAAAGGCGAGAGGAACTCCAGGGTCGTGCCACCATTCCAAGAGTCCCCCAGATGTGTCAGTCCATTCCAGAGGAACCTGTTTTCCCTGCACTGCCTTGAGGTTCAAGCCGAGGATTGACTCCCACCACGTGTGCACGTGGGACAGCCCTGTGGGAAAGCCTCGTGGGAAAGCCTCGTGGGAAAGACTCGAGGGAAAACCATAGATCCTTTGATCCACGCGGCGGACTGCGTGACACTGCTGCTACCGCTCTGGAGGAAAGCGCAAGTGCATGCCCGCATTCGAGACGAGGACTGACTCCCCTGGGGAGACTCCAGAAGTACCCCAAGATCCATGTCAGCACTGGAGAGGAATCCTCAGGTTCCGGCCCCGACTCCACACAAGGTCTTAGGCCCCGGCATCGACGGGAGAGGAATCCTGAGAGGCCCCCGAGGAACTCGCATGGGGACTGGCCTTTCCTGAGGCCACCAGAGCGGGTCCCTGAGGTCCCCGTCGTAAGTCGAGAGCACCTGCCGCAACTCGAGAAAATCCAGGAGGTTTTGCCCTCCAGGCGAGATGAGGCCCATTTCCGCTGAGGCTTCTCGAGGCCAATCACATCTAACCACTGGAACTTCCAAAGGGTCCTTCACACCCTTGCTGCAACTCAAGAAGTTCCCCGACATACCCGTCTCCACTCGAGAGGAAGCACGTGGGGTCCCGCAAACATCCAGGGGAGCCCCGTTTCCGCCTCCTAGCTCGAGATGAGGGATCCTTTCCCTGTTTCGTTGGGAAAGAATTCCCGGCATTCCAGTCGCATCTCAAGAGGAGGCGCTATCCACAGGAAAGCCGAGAGGAACTCCAGGGTCGTGCCACCATTTCAAGAGTCCCCCAGATGTGTCAGTCTATTCCAGAGGAACCTGTTTTCCCTGCACTGACTTGACGTTCAAGCCGAGGATCGACTCCCACCACGTGTGCACGTGGGACAGCCCTGTGGGAAAGCCTCGTGGGAAAGCCTCGTGGGAAAGACTCGATGGAAAACCATAGATCCTTTGATCCACGCGGCGGACTGCGTGACACTGCTGCTACCGCGCTGGAGGAAAGCGCAAGTGCATGCCCGCATTCGAGACGAGGACTGACTCCCCTGGGGAGACTCCAGAAGTGCCCCAAGATCCATGTCAGCACTGGAGAGGAATCCTCAGGTTCCGGCCCCGACTCCACACAAGGTCTTAGGCCCCGGCATCGACGGGAGAGGAATCCCGAGAGGCCCCCGAGGAACTCGCATGGGGACTGGCCTTTCCTGAGGCCACCAGAGCGGGTCCCTGAGGTACCCGTCGCAAGTCGAGAGCACCTGCCGCAACTCGAGAAAATCCAGGAGGTTTTGCCCTCCAGGCGAGATGAGGCCCATTTCCGCTGAGGCTTCTCGAGGCCAATCACATCTAACCACTGGAACTTCCAAAGGGTCTTTCACACCATTGCTGCAACTCAAGAAGTTCCCCGACATACCCGTCTCCACTCGAGAGGAAGCACGTGGTGTCCCGCACACATCCAGGGGAGCCCCGTTTCCGCCTCCTAGCTCGAGATGAGGGATCCTTTCCCTGTTTCGTAGGGAAAGAATTCCCGGCGTTCCCGTCGCATCTCAAGAGGAGGCGCTCTCCACAGGAAAGGCGAGAGGAACTCCAGGGTCGTGCCACCATTCCAAGAGTCCCCCAGATGTGTCAGTCCATTCCAGAGGATCCTGTTTTCCCTGCACTGCCTTGACGTTCAAGCCGAGGATCGACTCCCACCACGTGTGCACGTGGGACAGCCCTGTGGGAAAGCCTCGTGGGAAAGCCTCGTGGGAAAGACTTGAGGGAAAACCATAGATCCTTTGATCCACGCGGCGGACTGCGTGACACTGCTGCTACCGCTCTGGAGGAAAGCGCAAGTGCATGCCCGCATTCGAGACGAGGACTGACTCCCCTGGGGAGACTCCAGAAGTACCCCAAGATCCATGTCAGCACTGGAGAGGAATCCTCAGGTTCCGGCCACGACTCCACACAAGGTCTTAGGCCCCGGTATCGACGGGAGAGGAATCCCGAGAGGCCCCCGAGGAACTCGCATGGGGACTGGCCTTTCTTGAGGCCACCAGAGCGGGTCCCTGAGGTCCCCGTCGTAAGTCGAGAGCACCTGCCGCAACTCGAGAAAATCCAGGAGGTTTTGCCCTCCAGGCGAGATGAGGCCCATTTCCGCTGAGGCTTCTCGAGGCTAATCACGTCTAACAACTGGAACTTCCAAAGGGTCCTTCACACCCTTGCTGTAACTCAAGAAGTTCCCCGACATACCCGTCTCCACTCGAGA
This sequence comes from Ovis canadensis, assembly GCF_042477335.2. Lineage (NCBI taxonomy): Eukaryota > Metazoa > Chordata > Mammalia > Artiodactyla > Bovidae > Ovis > Ovis canadensis. The sequence continues at coordinate 9,846,438 of NC_091258.1, read as the reverse complement.
GGAAGCACGTGGGGTCCCGCACACATCCAGGGGAGAGCCGTTTACGCCTCCTAGCTCGAGATGAGGGATCCCTTCCCTGTTTCGTAGGGAAAGAATTCCCGGCGTTCCCGTCGCATCTCAAGAGGAGGTGCTCTCCACAGGAAAGGCGAGAGGAACTCCAGGGTCATGCCACCATTCCAAGAGTCCCCCAGATGTGTCAGTCCATTCCAGAGGAACCTGTTTTCCCTGCACTGCCTTGACGTTCAAGCCGAGGATCGACTCCCACCACGTGTGCACGTGGGACAGCCCTGTGGGAAAGCCTCGTGGGAAAGCCTCGTGGGAAAGACTCGAGGGAAAACCATAGATCCTTTGATCCACGCGGCGGACTGCGAGACACTGCTGCTACCGCTCTGGAGGAAAGCGTAAGTGCATGCCCGCATTCGAGACGAGGACTGACTCCCCTGGGGAGACTCCAGAAGTACCCCAAGATCCATGTCAGCACTGGAGAGGAATCCTCAGGTTCCGGCCCCGACTCCACACAAGGTCTTAGGCCCCGGCATCGACGGGAGAGGAATCCCGAGAGGCCCCCGAGGAACGCGCATGGGGACTGGCCTTTCCTGAGGCCACCAGAGCGGGTCCCTGAGGTCCCCGTCGTAAGTCGAGAGCACCTGCCGCAACTCGAGAAAATCCAGGAGGTTTTGCCCTCCAGGCGAGATGAGGCCCATTTCCGCTGAGGCTTCTCGAGGCCAATCACATCTAACCACTGGAACTTCCAAAGGGTCCTTCACACCCTTGCTGCAACTCAAGAAGTTCCCCGACATACCCGTCTCCACTCGAGAGGAAGCACGTGGGGTCCCGCACACATCCAGGGGAGCCCCGTTTCCGCCTCCTAGCTCGAGATGAGGGATCCTTTCCCTGTTTCGTAGGGAAAGAATTCCCGGCGTTCCCGTCGCATCTCAAGAGGAGGCGCTCTCCACAGGAAAGGCGAGAGGAACTCCAGGGTCGTGACACCATTCCAAGAGTCCCCCAGATGTGTCAGTCCATTCCAGAGGAACCTGTTTTCCCTGCACTGCCTTGACGTTCAAGCCGAGGATCGACTCCCACCACGTGTGCACGTGGGACAGCCCTGTGGGAAAGCCTCGTGGGAAAGCCTCGTGGAAAGACTCGAGGGAAAACCATAGATCCTTTGATCCACGCGGCGGACTGCGTGACACTGCTGCTACTGCTCTGGAGGAAAGCGTAAGTGCATGCCCGCATTCGAGACGAGGACTGACTCCCCTGGGGAGACTCCAGAAGTACCCCAAGATCCATGTCAGCACTGGAGTGGAATCCTCAGGTTCCGGCCCCGACTTCACACAAGGTCTTAGGCCCCGGCATCGAAGGGAGAGGAATCCCGAGATGCCGCCGAGGAACTTGCATGGGGACTGGCCTTTCCTGAGGCCACCAGAGCGGGTCCCTGAGGTCCCCGTCGTAAGTCGAGAGCACCTGCCGCAACTCGAGAAAATCCTGGAGGTTTTGCCCTCCAGGCGAGATGAGGCCCATTTCCGCTGAGGCTTCTCGAGGCCAATCACATCTAACCACTGGAACTTCCAAAGGGTCCTTCACACCCTTGCTGCAACTCAAGAAGTTCCCCGACATACCCGTCTCCACTCGAGAGGAAACACGTGGGGTCCCGCACACATCCAGGGGAGCCCCGTTTCCGCCTCCTAGCTCGAGATGAGGGAACCTTTCCCTGTATCGTAGGGAAAGAATTCCCGGCGTTCCCGTCGCATCTCAAGAGGAGGCGCTCTCCACAGGAAAGGCGAGAGGAACTCCAGGGTCGAGACACCATTCCAAGAGTCCCCCAGATGTGTCAGTCCATTCCAGAGGAACCTGTTTTCCCTGCACTGCCTTGACGTTCAAGCCGAGGATCGACTCCCACCACGTGTGCACGTGGGACAGCCCTGTGGGAAAGCCTCGTGGGAAAGCCTCGTGGGAAAGACTCGAGGGAAAACCATAGATCCTTTGATCCACGCGGCGGACTGCGTGACACTGCTTCTACCGCTCTGGAGGAAAGCGCAAGTGCATGCCCGCATTCGAGACGAGGACTGACTCCCCTGGGGAGACTCCAGAAGTACCCCAAGATCCATGTCAGCACTGGAGAGGAATCCTCAGGTTCTGGCCCCTACTCCACACAAGGTCTTAGGCCCCGGCATCGACGGGAGCGGAATCCCGAGACGCCCCCGAGGAACTCGCATGGGGACTGGCCTTTCCTGAGGCCACCAGAGCGGGTCCCTGAGGTCCCCGTCGTAAGTCGAGAGCACCTGCCGCAACTCGAGAAAATCCAGGAGGTTTTGCCCTCCAGGCCAGATGAGGCCCATTTCCGCTGAGGCTTCTCGAGGCCAATCACATCTAACCACTGGAACTTCCAAAGGGTCCTTCACACCCTTGCTGCAACTCAAGAAGTTCCCCGACATACCCGTCTCCACTCGAGAGGAAGCACGTGGGGTCCCGCACACATCCAGGGGAGCCCCGTTTCCGCCTCCTAGCTCGAGATGAGGGATCCTTTCCCTGTTTCGTAGGGAAAGAATTCCCGGCGTTCCCGTCGCATCTCAAGAGGAGGCGCTCTCCACAGGAAAGGCGAGAGGAACTCCAGGGTCGTGACACCATTCCAAGAGTCCCCCAGATGTGTCAGTCCATTCCAGAGGAACCTGTTTTCCCTGCACTGCCTTGACGTTCAAGCCGAGGATCGACTCCCACCACGTGTGCACGTGGGACAGCCCTGTGGGAAAGCCTCGTGGGAAAGCCTCGTGGGAAAGACTCGAGCGAAAAACATAGATCTTTTGATCCACGCGGCGGACTGCGTGACACTGCTGCTACCGCTCTGGAGGAAAGCGCAAGTGCATGCCCGCATTCGAGACGAGGACTGACTCCCCTGGGGAGACTCCAGAAGTACCCCAAGATCCATGTCAGCACTGGAGAGGAATCCTCAGGTTCCGGCCCCGACTCCACACAAGGTCTTAGGCCCCGGCATCGACGGGAGAGGAATCCTGAGAGGCCCCCGAGGAACTCGCATGGGGACTGGCCTTTCCTGAGGCCACCAGAGCGGGTCCCTGAGGTCCCCGTCGTAAGTCGAGAGCACCTGCCGCAACTCGAGAAAATCCAGGAGGTTTTGCCCTCCAGGCGAGATGAGGCCCATTTCCGCTGAGGCTTCTCGAGGCCAATCACATCTAACCACTGGAACTTCCAAAGGGTCCTTCACACCCTTGCTGCAACTCAAGAAGTTCCCCGACATACCCGTCTCCACTCGAGAGGAAGCACGTGGGGTCCCGCAAACATCCAGGGGAGCCCCGTTTCCGCCTCCTAGCTCGAGATGAGGGATCCTTTCCCTGTTTCGTTGGGAAAGAATTCCCGGCATTCCAGTCGCATCTCAAGAGGAGGCGCTATCCACAGGAAAGCCGAGAGGAACTCCAGGGTCGTGCCACCATTTCAAGAGTCCCCCAGATGTGTCAGTCTATTCCAGAGGAACCTGTTTTCCCTGCACTGACTTGACGTTCAAGCCGAGGATCGACTCCCACCACGTGTGCACGTGGGACAGCCCTGTGGGAAAGCCTCGTGGGAAAGCCTCGTGGGAAAGACTCGATGGAAAACCATAGATCCTTTGATCCACGCGGCGGACTGCGTGACACTGCTGCTACCGCGCTGGAGGAAAGCGCAAGTGCATGCCCGCATTCGAGACGAGGACTGACTCCCCTGGGGAGACTCCAGAAGTGCCCCAAGATCCATGTCAGCACTGGAGAGGAATCCTCAGGTTCCGGCCCCGACTCCACACAAGGTCTTAGGCCCCGGCATCGACGGGAGAGGAATCCCGAGAGGCCCCCGAGGAACTCGCATGGGGACTGGCCTTTCCTGAGGCCACCAGAGCGGGTCCCTGAGGTACCCGTCGCAAGTCGAGAGCACCTGCCGCAACTCGAGAAAATCCAGGAGGTTTTGCCCTCCAGGCGAGATGAGGCCCATTTCCGCTGAGGCTTCTCGAGGCCAATCACATCTAACCACTGGAACTTCCAAAGGGTCTTTCACACCATTGCTGCAACTCAAGAAGTTCCCCGACATACCCGTCTCCACTCGAGAGGAAGCACGTGGTGTCCCGCACACATCCAGGGGAGCCCCGTTTCCGCCTCCTAGCTCGAGATGAGGGATCCTTTCCCTGTTTCGTAGGGAAAGAATTCCCGGCGTTCCCGTCGCATCTCAAGAGGAGGCGCTCTCCACAGGAAAGGCGAGAGGAACTCCAGGGTCGTGCCACCATTCCAAGAGTCCCCCAGATGTGTCAGTCCATTCCAGAGGATCCTGTTTTCCCTGCACTGCCTTGACGTTCAAGCCGAGGATCGACTCCCACCACGTGTGCACGTGGGACAGCCCTGTGGGAAAGCCTCGTGGGAAAGCCTCGTGGGAAAGACTTGAGGGAAAACCATAGATCCTTTGATCCACGCGGCGGACTGCGTGACACTGCTGCTACCGCTCTGGAGGAAAGCGCAAGTGCATGCCCGCATTCGAGACGAGGACTGACTCCCCTGGGGAGACTCCAGAAGTACCCCAAGATCCATGTCAGCACTGGAGAGGAATCCTCAGGTTCCGGCCACGACTCCACACAAGGTCTTAGGCCCCGGTATCGACGGGAGAGGAATCCCGAGAGGCCCCCGAGGAACTCGCATGGGGACTGGCCTTTCTTGAGGCCACCAGAGCGGGTCCCTGAGGTCCCCGTCGTAAGTCGAGAGCACCTGCCGCAACTCGAGAAAATCCAGGAGGTTTTGCCCTCCAGGCGAGATGAGGCCCATTTCCGCTGAGGCTTCTCGAGGCTAATCACGTCTAACAACTGGAACTTCCAAAGGGTCCTTCACACCCTTGCTGTAACTCAAGAAGTTCCCCGACATACCCGTCTCCACTCGAGAGGAAGCACGTGGGGTCCCGCACACATCCAGGGGAGAGCCGTTTACGCCTCCTAGCTCGAGATGAGGGATCCCTTCCCTGTTTCGTAGGGAAAGAATTCCCGGCGTTCCCGTCGCATCTCAAGAGGAGGTGCTCTCCACAGGAAAGGCGAGAGGAACTCCAGGGTCATGCCACCATTCCAAGAGTCCCCCAGATGTGTCAGTCCATTCCAGAGGAACCTGTTTTCCCTGCACTGCCTTGACGTTCAAGCCGAGGATCGACTCCCACCACGTGTGCACGTGGGACAGCCCTGTGGGAAAGCCTCGTGGGAAAGCCTCGTGGGAAAGACTCGAGGGAAAACCATAGATCCTTTGATCCACGCGGCGGACTGCGAGACACTGCTGCTACCGCTCTGGAGGAAAGCGTAAGTGCATGCCCGCATTCGAGACGAGGACTGACTCCCCTGGGGAGACTCCAGAAGTACCCCAAGATCCATGTCAGCACTGGAGAGGAATCCTCAGGTTCCGGCCCCGACTCCACACAAGGTCTTAGGCCCCGGCATCGACGGGAGAGGAATCCCGAGAGGCCCCCGAGGAACGCGCATGGGGACTGGCCTTTCCTGAGGCCACCAGAGCGGGTCCCTGAGGTCCCCGTCGTAAGTCGAGAGCACCTGCCGCAACTCGAGAAAATCCAGGAGGTTTTGCCCTCCAGGCGAGATGAGGCCCATTTCCGCTGAGGCTTCTCGAGGCCAATCACATCTAACCACTGGAACTTCCAAAGGGTCCTTCACACCCTTGCTGCAACTCAAGAAGTTCCCCGACATACCCGTCTCCACTCGAGAGGAAGCACGTGGGGTCCCGCACACATCCAGGGGAGCCCCGTTTCCGCCTCCTAGCTCGAGATGAGGGATCCTTTCCCTGTTTCGTAGGGAAAGAATTCCCGGCGTTCCCGTCGCATCTCAAGAGGAGGCGCTCTCCACAGGAAAGGCGAGAGGAACTCCAGGGTCGTGACACCATTCCAAGAGTCCCCCAGATGTGTCAGTCCATTCCAGAGGAACCTGTTTTCCCTGCACTGCCTTGACGTTCAAGCCGAGGATCGACTCCCACCACGTGTGCACGTGGGACAGCCCTGTGGGAAAGCCTCGTGGGAAAGCCTCGTGGAAAAGACTCGAGGGAAAACCATAGATCCTTTGATCCACGCGGCGGACTGCGTGACACTGCTGCTACTGCTCTGGAGGAAAGCGTAAGTGCATGCCCGCATTCGAGACGAGGACTGACTCCCCTGGGGAGACTCCAGAAGTACCCCAAGATCCATGTCAGCACTGGAGTGGAATCCTCAGGTTCCGGCCCCGACTTCACACAAGGTCTTAGGCCCCGGCATCGAAGGGAGAGGAATCCCGAGATGCCGCCGAGGAACTTGCATGGGGACTGGCCTTTCCTGAGGCCACCAGAGCGGGTCCCTGAGGTCCCCGTCGTAAGTCGAGAGCACCTGCCGCAACTCGAGAAAATCCTGGAGGTTTTGCCCTCCAGGCGAGATGAGGCACATTTCCGCTGAGGCTTCTCGAGGCCAATCACATCTAACCACTGGAACTTCCAAAGGGTCCTTCACACCCTTGCTGCAACTCAAGAAGTTCCCCGACATACCCGTCTCCACTCGAGAGGAAACACGTGGGGTCCCGCACACATCCAGGGGAGCCCCGTTTCCGCCTCCTAGCTCGAGATGAGGGAACCTTTCCCTGTATCGTAGGGAAAGAATTCCCGGCGTTCCCGTCGCATCTCAAGAGGAGGCGCTCTCCACAGGAAAGGCGAGAGGAACTCCAGGGTCGAGACACCATTCCAAGAGTCCCCCAGATGTGTCAGTCCATTCCAGAGGAACCTGTTTTCCCTGCACTGCCTTGACGTTCAAGCCGAGGATCGACTCCCACCACGTGTGCACGTGGGACAGCCCTGTGGGAAAGCCTCGTGGGAAAGCCTCGTGGGAAAGACTCGAGGGAAAACCATAGATCCTTTGATCCACGCGGCGGACTGCGTGACACTGCTTCTACCGCTCTGGAGGAAAGCGCAAGTGCATGCCCGCATTCGAGACGAGGACTGACTCCCCTGGGGAGACTCCAGAAGTACCCCAAGATCCATGTCAGCACTGGAGAGGAATCCTCAGGTTCTGGCCCCTACTCCACACAAGGTCTTAGGCCCCGGCATCGACGGGAGCGGAATCCCGAGACGCCCCCGAGGAACTCGCATGGGGACTGGCCTTTCCTGAGGCCACCAGAGCGGGTCCCTGAGGTCCCCGTCGTAAGTCGAGAGCACCTGCCGCAACTCGAGAAAATCCAGGAGGTTTTGCCCTCCAGGCCAGATGAGGCCCATTTCCGCTGAGGCTTCTCGAGGCCAATCACATCTAACCACTGGAACTTCCAAAGGGTCCTTCACACCCTTGCTGCAACTCAAGAAGTTCCCCGACATACCCGTCTCCACTCGAGAGGAAGCACGTGGGGTCCCGCACACATCCAGGGGAGCCCCGTTTCCGCCTCCTAGCTCGAGATGAGGGATCCTTTCCCTGTTTCGTAGGGAAAGAATTCCCGGCGTTCCCGTCGCATCTCAAGAGGAGGCGCTCTCCACAGGAAAGGCGAGAGGAACTCCAGGGTCGTGACACCATTCCAAGAGTCCCCCAGATGTGTCAGTCCATTCCAGAGGAACCTGTTTTCCCTGCACTGCCTTGACGTTCAAGCCGAGGATCGACTCCCACCACGTGTGCACGTGGGACAGCCCTGTGGGAAAGCCTCGTGGGAAAGCCTCGTGGGAAAGACTCGAGCGAAAAACATAGATCTTTTGATCCACGCGGCGGACTGCGTGACACTGCTGCTACCGCTCTGGAGGAAAGCGCAAGTGCATGCCCGCATTCGAGACGAGGACTGACTCCCCTGGGGAGACTCCAGAAGTACCCCAAGATCCATGTCAGCACTGGAGAGGAATCCTCAGGTTCCGGCCCCGACTCCACACAAGGTCTTAGGCCCCGGCATCGACGGGAGAGGAATCCCGAGAGGCCCCCGAGGAACTCGCATGGGGACTGGCCTTTCCTGAGGCCACCAGAGCGGGTCCCTGAGGTCCCCGTCGTAAGTCGAGAGCACCTGCCGCAACTCGAGAAAATCCAGGAGGTTTTGCACTCCAGGCGAGATGAGGATCATTTCCTCTGAGGCTTCTCGAGGCCAATCACATCTAACCACTGGAACTTCCAAAGGGTCCTTCACACCATTGCTGCAACTCAAGAAGTTCCCCGACATACCCGTCTCCACTCGAGAGGAAGCACGTGGGGTCCCGCACACATCCAGGGGAGCCCCGTTTCCGCCTCCTAGCTCGAGATGAGGGATCCTTTCCCTGTTTCGTAGGGAAAGAATTCCCGGCGTTCCCGTCGCATCTCAAGAGGAGGCGCTCTCCACAGGAAAGGCGAGAGGAACTCCAGGGTCGTGACACCATTCCAAGAGTCCCCCAGATGTGTCAGTCCATTCCAGAGGAACCTGTTTTCCCTGCACTGCCTTGACGTTCAAGCCGAGGATCGACTCCCACCACGTGTGCACGTGGGACAGCCCTGTGGGAAAGCCTCGTGGGAAAGCCTCGTGGAAAGACTCGAGGGAAAACCATAGATCCTTTGATCCACGCGGCGGACTGCGTGACACTGCTGCTACTGCTCTGGAGGAAAGCTTAAGTGCATGCCCGCATTCGAGACGAGGACTGACTCCCCTGGGGAGACTCCAGAAGTACCCCAAGATCCATGTCAGCACTGGAGTGCAATCCTCAGGTTCCGGCCCCGACTTCACACAAGGTCTTAGGCCCCGGCATCGAAGGGAGAGGAATCCCGAGATGCCGCCGAGGAACTTGCATGGGGACTGGCCTTTCCTGAGGCCACCAGAGCGGGTCCCTGAGGTCCCCGTCGTAAGTCGAGAGCACCTGCCGCAACTAGAGAAAATCCTGGAGGTTGTGCCCTCCAGGCGAGATGAGGCCCATTTCCGCTGAGGCTTCTCGAGGCCAATCACATCTAACCACTGGAACTTCCAAAGGGTCCTTCACACCCTTGCTGCAACTCAAGAAGTTCCCCGACATACCCGTCTCCACTCGAGAGGAAGCACGTGGGTCCTGCACACATACAGGGGAGCCCCGATTCCGCCTCCTAGCTCGAGATGAGGGATCCTTTCCCTGTATCGTAGGGAAAGAATTCCCGGCTTTCCCATCGCATCTCAAGAGGAGGCGCTCTCCACAGGAAAGGCGAGAGGAACTCCAGGGTCGAGACACCATTCCAAGAGTCCCCCAGATGTGTCAGTCCATTCCAGAGGAACCTGTTTTCCCTGCACTGCCTTGACGTTCAAGCCGAGGATCGACTCCCACCACGTGTGCACGTGGGACAGCCCTGTGGGAAAGCCTCGTGGGAAAGCCTCGTGGGAAAGACTCGAGGGAAAACCATAGATCCTTTGATCCACGCGGCGGACTGCGTGACACTGCTGCTACCGCTCTGGAGGAAAGCGCAAGTGCATGCCCGCATTCGAGACGAGGACTGACTCCCCTGGGGAGACTCCAGAAGTACCCCAAGATCCATGTCAGCACAGGAGAGGAATCCTCAGGTTCCGGCCCCGACTCCACACAAGGTCTTAGGCCCCGGCATCGACGGGAGTGGAATCCTGAGAGGGCCCCGAGGAACTCGCATGGGGACTGGCCTTTCCTGAGGCCACCAGAGCGGGTCCCTGAGGTCCCCGTCGTAAGTCTAGAGCACCTGCCGCAACGCGAGAAAATCCAGGAGGTTTTGCCCTCCAGGCGAGATGAGGCCCATTTCCGCTGAGGCTTCTCGACGCTAATCACGTCTAACCACTGGAACTTCCAAAGGGTCCTTCACACCCTTGCTGCAACTCAAGAAGTTCCCCGACATACCCGTCTCCACTCGAGAGGAAGCACGTGGTGTCCCGCACACATCCAGGGGAGCCCCGTTTCCGCCTCCTAGCTCGAGATGAGGGATCCTTGCCCTGTTTCGTAGGGAAAGAATTCCCGGTGTTCCCGTCGCATCTCAAGAGGAGGCGCTCTCCACAGGAAAGGCGAGAGGAACTCCAGGGTCGTGCCACCATTCCAAGAGTCCCCCAGATGTGTCAGTCCATTCCAGAGGAACCTGTTTTCCCTGCACTGCCTTGACGTTCAAGCCGAGGATCGACTCCCACCACGTGTGCACGTGGGACAGCCCTGTGGGAAAGCCTCGTGGGAAAGCCTCGTGGGAAAGACTCGAGCGAAAAACATAGATCCTTTGATCTACGCGGCGGACTGCTTGACACTGCTGCTACCGCTCTGGAGGAAAGCGCAAGTGCATGCCCGCATTCGAGACGAGGACTGACTCCCCTGGGGAGACTCCAGAAGTACCCCAAGATCCATGTCAGCACTGGAGAGGAATCCTCAGGTTCCGGCCCCGACTCCACACAAGGTCTTAGGCCCCGGCATCGACGGGAGAGGAATCCCGAGAGGCCCCCGAGGAACTCGCATGGGGACTGGCCTTTCCTGAGGCCACCAGAGCGGGTCCCTGAGGTCCCCGTCGTAAGTCGAGAGCACCTGCCGCAACTCGAGAAAATCCAGGAGGTTTTGCCTTCCAGGCGAGATGAGGCCCATTTCCGCTGAGGCTTCTCGAGGCCAATCACATCTAACCACTGGAACTTCCAAAGGGTCCTTCACACCCTTGCTGCAACTCAAGAAGTTCCCCGACATACCCGTCTCCACTCGAGAGGAAGCACGTGGGTTCCCGCACACATCCAGGGGAGCCCCGTTTCCGCCTCCTAGCTCGAGATGAGGGATCCTTTCCCTGTTTCGTAGGAAAAGAATTCCCGGCGTTCCCGTCGCATCTCAAGAGGAGGCGCTCTCCACAGGAAAGGCGAGAGGAACTCCAGGGTCGAGACACCATTCCAAGAGTCCCCCAGATGTGTCAGTCCATTCCAGAGGAACCTGTTTTCCCTGCACTGCCTTGACGTTCAAGCCGAGGATCGACTCCCACCACGTGTGCACGTGGGACAGCCCTGTGGGAAAGCCTCGTGGGAAAGCCTCGTGGGAAAGTCTCGAGGGAAAACCATAGATCCTTTGATCCACGCGGCGGACTGCGTGACACTGCTGCTACCGCTCTGGAGGAAAGCGCAAGTGCATGCCCGCATTCGAGACGAGGACTGACTCCCCTGGGGAGACTCCAGAAGTACCCCAAGATCCATGTCAGCACTGGAGAGGAATCCTCAGGTTCCGGCCCCGACTCCACACAAGGTCTTAGGCCCCGGAATCGACGGGAGAGGAATCCCGAGAGGGCCCCGAGGAACTCGCATGGGGACTGGCCTTTCCTGAGGCCACCACAGCGGTTCCCTGAGGTCCCCGTCGAAAGTCGAGAGCACCTTCCGCAACTCGAGAAAATCCAGGAGGTTTTGCACTCCAGGCGAGATGAGGATCATTTCCTCTGAGGCTTCTCGAGGCCAATCACATCTAACCACTGGAACTTCCAAAGGGTCCTTCACACCATTGCTGCAACTCAAGAAGTTCCCCGACATACCCGTCTCCACTCGAGAGGAAGCACGTGGGGTCCCGCACACATCCAGGGGAGCCCCGTTTCCGCCTCCTAGCTCGAGATGAGGGATCCTTTCCCTGTTTCGTAGGGAAAGAATTCCCGGCGTTCCCGTCGCATCTCAAGAGGAGGCGCTCTCCACAGGAAAGGCGAGAGGAACTCCAGGGTCGTGACACCATTCCAAGAGTCCCCCAGATGTGTCAGTCCATTCCAGAGGAACCTGTTTTCCCTGCACTGCCTTGACGTTCAAGCCGAGGATCGACTCCCACCACGTGTGCACGTGGGACAGCCCTGTGGGAAAGCCTCGTGGGAAAGCCTCGTGGAAAGACTCGAGGGAAAACCATAGATCCTTTGATCCACGCGGCGGACTGCGTGACACTGCTGCTACTGCTCTGGAGGAAAGCTTAAGTGCATGCCCGCATTCGAGACGAGGACTGACTCCCCTGGGGAGACTCCAGAAGTACCCCAAGATCCATGTCAGCACTGGAGTGCAATCCTCAGGTTCCGGCCCCGACTTCACACAAGGTCTTAGGCCCCGGCATCGAAGGGAGAGGAATCCCGAGATGCCGCCGAGGAACTTGCATGGGGACTGGCCTTTCCTGAGGCCACCAGAGCGGGTCCCTGAGGTCCCCGTCGTAAGTCGAGAGCACCTGCCGCAACTAGAGAAAATCCTGGAGGTTGTGCCCTCCAGGCGAGATGAGGCCCATTTCCGCTGAGGCTTCTCGAGGCCAATCACATCTAACCACTGGAACTTCCAAAGGGTCCTTCACACCCTTGCTGCAACTCAAGAAGTTCCCCGACATACCCGTCTCCACTCGAGAGGAAACACGTGGGGTCCCGCACACATCCAGGGGAGCCCCGTTTCCGCCTCCTAGCTCGAGATGAGGGAACCTTTCCCTGTTTCGTAGGGAAAGAATTCCCGGCGTTCCCGTCGCATCTCAAGAGGAGGCGCTCTCCACAGGAAAGGCGAGAGGAACTCCAGGGTCGAGACACCATTCCAAGAGTCCCCCAGATGTGTCAGTCCATTCCAGAGGAACCTGTTTTCCCTGCACTGCCTTGACGTTCAAGCCGAGGATCGACTCCCACCACGTGTGCACGTGGGACAGCCCTGTGGGAAAGCCTCGTGGGAAAGCCTCGTGGGAAAGACTCGAGGGAAAACCATAGATCCTTTGATCCACGCGGCGGACTGCGTGACACTGCTGCTACCGCTCTGGAGGAAAGCGCAAGTGCATGCCCGCATTCGAGACGAGGACTGACTCCCCTGGGGAGACTCCAGAAGTACCCCAAGATCCATGTCAGCACAGGAGAGGAATCCTCAGGTTCCGGCCCCGACTCCACACAAGGTCTTAGGCCCCGGCATCGACGGGAGTGGAATCCTGAGAGGGCCCCGAGGAACTCGCATGGGGACTGGCCTTTCCTGAGGCCACCAGAGCGGGTCCCTGAGGTCCCCGTCGTAAGTCTAGAGCACCTGCCGCAACGCGAGAAAATCCAGGAGGTTTTGCCCTCCAGGCGAGATGAGGCCCATTTCCGCTGAGGCTTCTCGACGCTAATCACGTCTAACCACTGGAACTTCCAAAGGGTCCTTCACACCCTTGCTGCAACTCAAGAAGTTCCCCGACATACCCGTCTCCACTCGAGAGGAAGCACGTGGTGTCCCGCACACATCCAGGGGAGCCCCGTTTCCGCCTCCTAGCTCGAGATGAGGGATCCTTGCCCTGTTTCGTAGGGAAAGAATTCCCGGTGTTCCCGTCGCATCTCAAGAGGAGGCGCTCTCCACAGGAAAGGCGAGAGGAACTCCAGGGTCGTGCCACCATTCCAAGAGTCCCCCAGATGTGTCAGTCCATTCCAGAGGAACCTGTTTTCCCTGCACTGCCTTGACGTTCAAGCCGAGGATCGACTCCCACCACGTGTGCACGTGGGACAGCCCTGTGGGAAAGCCTCGTGGGAAAGCCTCGTGGGAAAGACTCGAGCGAAAAACATAGATCCTTTGATCTACGCGGCGGACTGCTTGACACTGCTGCTACCGCTCTGGAGGAAAGCGCAAGTGCATGCCCGCATTCGAGACGAGGACTGACTCCCCTGGGGAGACTCCAGAAGTACCCCAAGATCCATGTCAGCACTGGAGAGGAATCCTCAGGTTCCGGCCCCGACTCCACACAAGGTCTTAGGCCCCGGCATCGACGGGAGAGGAATCCCGAGAGGCCCCCGAGGAACTCGCATGGGGACTGGCCTTTCCTGAGGCCACCAGAGCGGGTCCCTGAGGTCCCCGTCGTAAGTCGAGAGCACCTGCCGCAACTCGAGAAAATCCAGGAGGTTTTGCCTTCCAGGCGAGATGAGGCCCATTTCCGCTGAGGCTTCTCGAGGCCAATCACATCTAACCACTGGAACTTCCAAAGGGTCCTTCACACCCTTGCTGCAACTCAAGAAGTTCCCCGACATACCCGTCTCCACTCGAGAGGAAGCACGTGGGTTCCCGCACACATCCAGGGGAGCCCCGTTTCCGCCTCCTAGCTCGAGATGAGGGATCCTTTCCCTGTTTCGTAGGAAAAGAATTCCCGGCGTTCCCGTCGCATCTCAAGAGGAGGCGCTCTCCACAGGAAAGGCGAGAGGAACTCCAGGGTCGAGACACCATTCCAAGAGTCCCCCAGATGTGTCAGTCCATTCCAGAGGAACCTGTTTTCCCTGCACTGCCTTGACGTTCAAGCCGAGGATCGACTCCCACCACGTGTGCACGTGGGACAGCCCTGTGGGAAAGCCTCGTGGGAAAGCCTCGTGGGAAAGTCTCGAGGGAAAACCATAGATCCTTTGATCCACGCGGCGGACTGCGTGACACTGCTGCTACCGCTCTGGAGGAAAGCGCAAGTGCATGCCCGCATTCGAGACGAGGACTGACTCCCCTGGGGAGACTCCAGAAGTACCCCAAGATCCATGTCAGCACTGGAGAGGAATCCTCAGGTTCCGGCCCCGACTCCACACAAGGTCTTAGGCCCCGGAATCGACGGGAGAGGAATCCCGAGAGGGCCCCGAGGAACTCGCATGGGGACTGGCCTTTCCTGAGGCCACCACAGCGGTTCCCTGAGGTCCCCGTCGAAAGTCGAGAGCACCTTCCGCAACTCGAGAAAATCCAGGAGGTTTTGCACTCCAGGCGAGATGAGGATCATTTCCTCTGAGGCTTCTCGAGGCCAATCACATCTAACCACTGGAACTTCCAAAGGGTCCTTCACACCATTGCTGCAACTCAAGAAGTTCCCCGACATACCCGTCTCCACTCGAGAGGAAGCACGTGGGGTCCCGCACACATCCAGGGGAGCCCCGTTTCCGCCTCCTAGCTCGAGATGAGGGATCCTTTCCCTGTTTCGTAGGGAAAGAATTCCCGGTGTTCCCGTCGCATCTCAAGAGGAGGCGCTCTCAACAGAAAAGGCGAGAGGAACTCCAGGGTCGTGCCACCATTCCAAGAGTCCCCCAGATGTGTCAGTCCATTCCAGAGGAACCTGTTTTCCCTGCACTGCCTTGACGTTCAAGCCGAGGATCGACTCCCACCACGTGTGCACGTGGTACAGCCCTGTGGGAAAGCCTCGTGGGAAAGCCTCGTGGGAAAGACTCGAGGGAAAACCATAGATCCTTTGATCCACGCGGCGGACTGCGTGACACTGCTGCTACCGCTCTGGAGGAAAGCGCAAGTGCATGCCCGCATTCGAGACGAGGACTGACTCCCCTGGGGAGACTCCAGAAGTACCCCAAGATCCATGTCAGCACTGGAGAGGAATCCTCAGGTTCCGGCCCCGACTCCACACAAGGTCTTAGGCCCCGGCATCGACGGGAGAGGAATCCCGAGACGCCCCCGAGGAACGCGCATGGGGACTGGCCTTTCCTGAGGCGACCAGAGCGGGTCCCTGAGGTCCCCGTCGTAAGTCGAGAGCACCTGCCGCAACTCGAGAAAATCCAGGAGGTTTTGCCCTCCAGGCGAGATGAGGCCCATTTCCAGTGAGGCTTCTCGAGGCCAATCACATCTAACCACTGGAACTTCCAAAGGGTCCTTCACACCCTTGCTGCAACTCAAGAAGTTCCCCGACATACCCGTCTCCACTCGAGAGGAAGCACGTGGGGTCCCGCACACATCCAGGGGAGCCCCGTTTCCGCCTCCTAGCTCGAGATGAGGGATCCTTTCCCTGTTTCGTAGGGAAAGAATTCCCGGCGTTCCCGTCGCATCTCAAGAGGAGGCGCTCTCCACAGGAAAGGCGAGAGGAACTCCAGGGTCGTGACACCATTCCAAGAGTCCCCCAGATGTGTCAGTCCATTCCAGAGGAACCTGTTTTCCCTGCACTGCCTTGACGTTCAAGCCGAGGATCGACTCCCACCACGTGTGCACGTGGGACAGCCCTGTGGGAAAGCCTCGTGGGAAAGCCTCGTGGAAAGACTCGAGGGAAAACCATAGATCCTTTGATCCACGCGGCGGACTGCGTGACACTGCTGCTACTGCTCTGGAGGAAAGCGTAAGTGCATGCCCGCATTCGAGACGAGGACTGACTCCCCTGGGGAGACTCCAGAAGTACCCCAAGATCCATGTCAGCACTGGAGTGCAATCCTCAGGTTCCGGCCCCGACTTCACACAAGGTCTTAGGCCCCGGCATCGAAGGGAGAGGAATCCCGAGATGCCGCCGAGGAACTTGCATGGGGACTGGCCTTTCCTGAGGCCACCAGAGCGGGTCCCTGAGGTCCCCGTCGTAAGTCGAGAGCACCTGCCGCAACTCGAGAAAATCCTGGAGGTTGTGCCCTCCAGGCGAGATGAGGCCCATTTCCGCTGAGGCTTCTCGAGGCCAATCACATCTAACCACTGGAACTTCCAAAGGGTCCTTCACACCCTTGCTGCAACTCAAGAAGTTCCCCGACATACCCGTCTCCACTCGAGAGGAAACACGTGGGGTCCCGCACACATCCAGGGGAGCCCCGTTTCCGCCTCCTAGCTCGAGATGAGGGAACCTTTCCCTGTTTCGTAGGGAAAGAATTCCCGGCGTTCCCGTCGCATCTCAAGAGGAGGCGCTCTCCACAGGAAAGGCGAGAGGAACTCCAGGGTCGAGACACCATTCCAAGAGTCCCCCAGATGTGTCAGTCCATTCCAGAGGAACCTGTTTTCCCTGCACTGCCTTGACGTTCAAGCCGAGGATCGACTCCCACCACGTGTGCACGTGGGACAGCCCTGTGGGAAAGCCTCGTGGGAAAGCCTCGTGGGAAAGACTCGAGGGAAAACCATAGATCCTTTGATCCACGCGGCGGACTGCGTGATACTGCTGCTACCGCTCTGGAGGAAAGCGCAAGTGCATGCCCGCATTCGAGACGAGGACTGACTCCCCTGGGGAGACTCCAGAAGTACCCCAAGATCCATGTCAGCACAGGAGAGGAATCCTCAGGTTCCGGCCCCGACTCCACACAAGGTCTTAGGCCCCGGCATCGACGGGAGAGGAATCCTGAGAGGGCCCCGAGGAACTCGCATGGGGACTGGCCTTTCCTGAGGCCACCAGAGCGGGTCCCTGAGGTCCCCGTCGTAAGTCGAGAGCACCTGCCGCAACTCGAGAAAATCCAGGAGGTTTTGCCTTCCAGGCGAGATGAGGCCCATTTCCGCTGAGGCTTCTCGAGGCCAATCACATCTAACCACTGGAACTTCCAAAGGGTCCTTCACACCCTTGCTGCAACTCAAGAAGTTCCCCGACATACCCGTCTCCACTCGAGAGGAAGCACGTGGGTTCCCGCACACATCCAGGGGAGCCCCGTTTCCGCCTCCTAGCTCGAGATGAGGGATCCTTTCCCTGTTTCGTAGGAAAAGAATTCCCGGCGTTCCCGTCGCATCTCAAGAGGAGGCGCTCTCCACAGGAAAGGCGAGAGGAACTCCAGGGTCGAGACACCATTCCAAGAGTCCCCCAGATGTGTCAGTCCATTCCAGAGGAACCTGTTTTCCCTGCACTGCTTTGACGTTCAAGCCGAGGATCGACTCCCACCACGTGTGCACGTGGGACAGCCCTGTGGGAAAGCCTCGTGGGAAAGCCTCGTGGGAAAGTCTCGAGGGAAATCCATAGATCCTTTGATCCACGCGGCGGACTGCGTGACACTGCTGCTACCGCTCTGGAGGAAAGCGCAAGTGCATGCCCGCATTCGAGACGAGGACTGACTCCCCTGGGGAGACTCCAGAAGTACCCCAAGATCCATGTCAGCACTGGAGAGGAATCCTCAGGTTCCGGCCCCGACTCCACACAAGGTCTTAGGCCCCGGCATCGACGGGAGAGGAATCCCGAGAGGGCCCCGAGGAACTCGCATGGGGACTGGCCTTTCCTGAGGCCACCACAGCGGTTCCCTGAGGTCCCCGTCGAAAGTCGAGAGCACCTTCCGCAACTCGAGAAAATCCAGGAGGTTTTGCACTCCAGGCGAGATGAGGCCCATTTCCTCTGAGGCTTCTCGAGGCCAATCACATCTAACCACTGGAACTTCCAAAGGGTCCTTCACACCCTTGCTGCAACTCAAGAAGTTCCCCGACACACTCGTCTCCACTCGAGAGGAAGCACGTGGGGTCCCGCACACATCCAGGGGAGCCCCGTTTCCGCCTCCTAGCTCGAGATGAGGGATCCTTTCCCTGTTTCGTAGGGAAAGAATTCCCGGTGTTCCCGTCGCATCTCAAGAGGAGGCGCTCTCAACAGAAAAGGCGAGAGGAACTCCAGGGTCGTGCCACCATTCCAAGAGTCCCCCAGATGTGTCAGTCCATTCCAGAGGAACCTGTTTTCCCTGCACTGCCTTGACGTTCAAGCCGAGGATCGACTCCCACCACGTGTGCACGTGGGACAGCCCTGTGGGAAAGCCTCGTGGGAAAGCCTCGTGGGAAAGACTCGAGGGAAAACCATAGATCCTTTGATCCACGCGGCGGACTGCGTGACACTGCTGCTACCGCTCTGGAGGAAAGCGCAAGTGCATGCCCGCATTCGAGACGAGGACTGACTCCCCTGGGGAGACTCCAGAAGTACCCCAAGATCCATGTCAGCACTGGAGAGGAATCCTCAGGTTCCGGCCCCGACTCCACACAAGGTCTTAGGCCCCGGCATCGACGGGAGAGGAATCCCGAGACGCCCCCGAGGAACGCGCATGGGGACTGGCCTTTCCTGAGGCCACCAGAGCGGGTCCCTGAGGTCCCCGTCGTAAGTCGAGAGCACCTGCCGCAACTCGAGAAAATCCAGGAGGTTTTGCCCTCCAGGCGAGATGAGGCCCATTTCCGCTGAGGCTTCTCGAGGCCAATCACATCTAACCACTGGAACTTCCAAAGGGTCCTTCACACCCTTGCTGCAACTCAAGAAGTTCCCCGACATACCCGTCTCCACTGGAGAGGAAGCACGTGGGGTCCCGCACACATCCAGGGGAGCCCCGTTTCCGCCTCCTAGCTCGAGATGAGGGATCCTTTCCCTGTTTCGTAGGGAAAGAATTCCCGGCGTTCCCGTCGCATCTCAAGAGGAGGCGCTCTCCACAGGAAAGGCGAGAGGAACTCCAGGGTCGTGACACCATTCCAAGAGTCCCCCAGATGTGTCAGTCCATTCCAGAGGAACCTGTTTTCCCTGCACTGCCTTGACGTTCAAGCCGAGGATCGACTCCCACCACGTGTGCACGTGGGACAGCCCTGTGGGAAAGCCTCGTGGGAAAGCCTCGTGGAAAGACTCGAGGGAAAACCATAGATCCTTTGATCCACGCGGCGGACTGCGTGACACTGCTGCTACTGCTCTGGAGGAAAGCGCAAGTGCATGCCCGCATTCCAGACGAGGACTGACTCCCCTGGGGAGACTCCAGAAGTACCCCAAGATCCATGTCAGCACTGGAGTGGAATCCTCAGGTTTCGGCCCCGACTTCACACAAGGTCTTAGGCCCTGGCATCGAAGGAAGAAGAATCCCGAGATGCCGCCGAGGAACTTGCATGGGGACTGGCCTTTCCTGAGGCCACCAGAGCGGGTCCCTGAGGTCCCCGTCGTAAGTCGAGAGCACCTGCCGCAACTCGAGAAAATCCTGGAGGCTTTGCCCTCCAGGCGAGATGAGGCCCATTTCCGCTGAGGCTTCTCCAGGCCAATCACATCTAACCACTGGAACTTCCAAAGGGTCCTTCACACCCTTGCTGCAACTCAAGAAGTTCCCCGACATACCCGTCGCCACTCGAGAGGAAACACGTGGTGTCCCGCACACATCCAGGGGAGCCCCGTTTCCGCCTCCTCGCTCGAGATGAGGGAACCTTTCCCTGTTTCGTAGGGAAAGAATTCCCGGCGTTCCCGTCGCATCTCAAGAGGAGGCGCTCTCCACAGGAAAGGCGAGAGGAACTCCAGGGTCGAGACACCATTCCAAGAGTCCCCCAGATGTGTCAGTCTATTCCAGAGGAACCTGTTTTCCCTGCACTGCCTTGACGTTCAAGCCGAGGATCGACTCCCACCACGTGTGCACGTGGGACAGCCCTGTGGGAAAGCCTCGTGGGAACGCCTCGTGGGAAAGACTCGAGGGAAAACCATAGATCCTTTGATCCACTCAGCGGACTGCGTGACACTGCTGCTACCGCTCTGGAGGAAAGCGCAAGTGCATGCCCGCATTCGAGACGAGGACTGACTCCCCTTGGGAGACTCCAGAAGTACCCCAAGATCCATGTCAGCACTGGAGAGGAATCCTCAGGTTCCGGCCCCGACTCCACACAAGGTCTTAGGCCCCGGCATCGACGGGAGAGGAATCCCGAGAGGCCCCCGAGGAACTCGTATGGGAAGTGGCCTTTCCTGAGGCCACCAGAGCGGTTCCCTGAGGTCCCCGTCGAAAGTCGAGAGCACCTTCCCCAACTCGAGAAAATCCAGGAGGTTTTGCCCTCCAGGCGAGATGAGGCCCATTTCCTCTGAGGCTTCTCGAGGCCAATCACATCTAAACACTGGAACTTCCAAAGTGTCCTTCACACCATTGCTGCAACTCAAGAAGTTCCCCGACATACCCGTCTCCACTCGAGAGGAAGCACGTGGGGTCCCGCACACATCCAGGGGAGCCCCGTTTCGGCCTCCTAGCTCGAGATGAGGGATCCTTTCCCTGTTTCGTAGGGAAAGAATTCCCGGCGTTCCCGTCGCATCTCAATAGGAGGCGCTCTCCACAGGAAAGGCGAGAGGAACTCCAGGGTCGTGCCACCATTCCAAGAGTCCCCCAGATGTGTCAGTCCATTCCAGAGGAACCTGTTTTCCCTGCACTGCCTTGACGTTCAAGCCGAGGATCGACTCCCACCACGTGTGCACGTGGGACAGCCCTGTGGGAAAGCCTCGTCGGAAAGCCTCGTGGGAAAGACTCGAGGGAAAACCATAGATCCTTTGATCCACGCGGCGGACTGCGTGACACTGCTGCTACCGCTCTGGAGGAAAGCGCAAGTGCATGCCCGCATTCGAGACGAGGACTGACTCCCCTTGGGAGACTCCAGAAGTACCCCAAGATCCATGTCAGCACTGGAGAGGAATCCTCAGGTTCCGGCCCCGACTCCACACAAGGTCTTAGGCCCCGGCATCGACGGGAGAGGAATCCCGAGAGGGCCCCGAGGAACTCGCATGGGGACTGGCCTTTCCTGAGGCCACCAGAACGGTTCCCTGAGGTCCCCGTCGTAAGTCCAGAGCACCTGCCGCAACTCGAGAAAATCCAGGAGGTTTTGCCCTCCAGGCGAGATGAGGCCCATTTCCGCTGAGGCTTCTCGAGGCCAATCACATCTAACCACTGGAACTTCCAAAGGGTCCTTCACACCATTGCTGCCACTCAAGAAGTTCCCCGACATACCCGTCTCCACTCGAGAGGAAGCACGTGGGTCCCGCACACATCCAGGGGAGCCCCGTTTCCGCCTCCTAGCTCGAGATGAGGGATCCTTTCCCTGTTTCGTAGGGAAAGAATTCCCGGCGTTCCCGTCGCATCTCAAGAGGAGGCGCTCTCCACAGGAAAGGCGAGAGGAACTCCAGGGTCGAGACACCATTCCAAGAGTCCCCCAGATGTGTCAGTCCATTCCAGAGGAACCTGTTTTCCCTGCACTGCCTTGACGTTCAAGCCGAGGATCGACTCCCACCACGTGAGCACGTGGGACAGCCCTGTGGGAAAGCCTCGTGGGAAAGCCTCGTTGGAAAGACTCGAGGGAAAACCATAGATCCTTTGATCCACGCGCGGACTGCGTAACACTGCTGCTACCGCTCTGGAGGAAAGCGCAAGTGCATGCCCGCATTCGAGACGAGGACTGACTCCCCTGGGGAGACTCCAGAAGTACCCCAAGATCCATGTCAGCACTGGAGAGGAATCCTGAGGTTCCGGCCCCGACTCCACACAAGGTCTTAGGCCCCGGCATCGACGGGAGAGGAATCCCGAGAGGCCCCCGAGGAACTCGCATGGGGACTGGCCTTTCCTGAGGCCACCAGAGCGGGTCCCTGAGGTCCCCGTCGTAAGTCGGGAGCACCTGCCGCAACTCGAGAAAATCCAGGAGGTTTTGCCCTCCAGGCGAGATGAGGCCCATTTCCGCTGAGGCTTCTCGAGGCCAATCACATCTAACCACTGGAACTTCCAAAGGGTCCTTCACACCATTGCTGCAACTCAAGAAGTTCCCCGACATACCCGTCTCCACTCGAGACGAAGCACGTGGGTTCCCGCACACATCCAGGGGAGCCCCGTTTCCGCCTCCTAGCTCGAGATGAGGGATCCTTTCCCTGTTTCGTAGGGAAAGAATTCCCGGCGTTCCCGTCGCATCTCAAGAGGAGGCGCTCTCCACAGGAAAGGCGAGAGGAACTCCAGGGTCGTGCCACCATTCCAAGAGTCCCCCAGATGTGTCAGTCCATTCCAGAGGAACCTGTTTTCCCTGCACTGCCTTGACGTTCAAGCCGAGGATCGACTCCCACCACGTGTGCACGTGGGACAGCCCTGTGGGAAAGCCTCGTGGGAAAGCCTCGTGGGAAAGACTCGAGGGAAAACCATAGATCCTTTGATCCACGCGGCGGAGTGCGTGACACTGCTGCTACCGCTCTGGAGGAAAGCGCAAGTGCATGCCCGCATTCGAGACGAGGACTGACTCCCCTGGGGAGACTCCAGAAGTGCCCCAAGATCCATGTCAGCACTGGAGAGGAATCCTCAGGTTCCGGCCCCGACTCCACACAAGGTCTTAGGCCCCGGCATCGACGGGAGAGGAATCCCGAGAGGCCCCCGAGGAACTCGTATGGGGACTGGCCTTTCCTGAGGCCACCAGAGCGGGTCCCTGAGGTCCCCGTCGAAAGTCGAGAGCACCTTCCGCAACTCGAGAAAATCCAGGAGGTTTTGCCCTCCAGGCGAGATGAGGCCCATTTCCTCTGAGGCTTCTCGAGGCCAATCACATCTAACCACTGGAACTTCCAAAGGGTCCTTCACACCATTGCTGCAACTCAAGAAGTTCCCCGACATACCCGTCTCCACTCGAGAGGAAGCACGTGGGGTCCCGCACACATACAGGGGAGCCACGTTTCCGCCTCCTAGCTCGAGATCAGGGATCCTTTCCCTGTTTCGTAGGGAAAGAATTCCCGGCGTTCCCGTCGCATCTCAAGAGGAGGCGATCTCCACAGGAAAGGCGAGAGGAACTCCAGGGTCGTGCCACCATTCCAAGAGTCCCCCAGATGTGTCAGCCCATTCCAGAGGAACCTGTTTTCCCTGCACTGCCTTGACGTTCAAGCCGAGGATCGACTCCCACCACGTGTGCACGTGGGACAGCCCTGTGGGAAAGCCTCGTGGGAAAGCCTCGTGGGAAAGACTCGAGGGAAAACCATAGATCCTTTGATCCACGCGGCGGACTGGGTGACACTGCTGCTACCGCTCTGGAGGAAAGCGCAAGTGCATGCCCGCATTCGAGACGAGGACTGACTCCCCTGGGGAGACTCCAGAAGTACCCCAAGATCCATGTCAGCACTGGAGAGTAATCCTCAGGTTCCGGCCCCGACTCCACACAAGGTCTTAGGCCCCGGCATCGACGGGCGAGGAATCCCGAGAGGCCCCCGAGGAACTCGCATGGGGACTGGCCTTTCCTGAGGCCACCAGAGCGGGTCCCTGAGGTCCCCGTCGTAAGTCGAGAGCACCTGCCGCAACTCGAGAAAATCCAGGAAGTTTTGCCCTCCAGGCGAGATGAGGTCCATTTCCGCTGAGGCTTCTCGAGGCCAATCACATCTAACCACTGGAACTTCCAAAGGGTCCTTCACACCCTTGCTGCAACTCAAGAAGTTCCCCGACATACCCGTCTCCACTCGAGAGGAAGCACATGGTGTCCCGCACACATACAGGGGAACCCCGTTTCCGCCTCCTAACTCGAGATGAGGGATCCTTTCCCTGTTTCGTAGGGAAAGAATTCCCGGCGTTCCAGTCGCATCTCAAGAGGAGGCGATCTCCACAGGAAAGGCGAGAGGAACTCCAGGGTCGTGCCACCATTCCAAGAGTCCCCCAGATGTGTCAGCCCATTCCAGAGGAACCTGTTTTCCCTGCACTGCCTTGACGTTCAAGCCGAGGATCGACTCCCACCACGTGTGCACTTGGGACAGCCCTGTGGGAAAGCCTCGTGGGAAAGCCTCGTGGGAAAGACTCGAGGGAAAACCATAGATCCTTTGATCCACGCGGCGGACTGCGTGACACTGCTGCTACCGCTCTGGAGGAAAGCGCAAGTGCATGCCCGCATTCGAGACGAGGACTGACTCCCCTGGGGAGACTCCAGAAGTACCCCAAGATCCATGTCAGCACTGGAGAGGAATCCTCAGGTTCCGGCCCCGACTCCACACAAGGTCTTAGGCCCCGGCATCGACGGGAGAGGAATCCCGATAGGCCCCCGAGGAACTCGCATGGGGACTGGCCTTTCCTGAGGCCACCAGAGCGGGTCCCTGAGGTCCCCGTCGTAAGTCGAGAGCACCTGCCGCAACTCGAGAAAATCCAGGAGGTTTTGCCCTCCAGGCGAGATGAGGCCCATTTCCGCTGAGGCTTCTCGAGGCCAATCACATCTAACCACTGGAACTTCCAAAGGGTCCTTCACACCCTTGCTGCAACTCAAGAAGTTCCCCGACATACCCGTCTCCACTCGAGAGGAAGCACGTGGTGTCCCGCACACATCCAGGGGAGCCCCGTTTCCGCCTCCTAGCTCGAGATGAGGGATCCTTTCCCTGTTTCGTAGGGAAAGAATTCCCGGCGTTCCCGTCGCATCTCAAGAGGAGGCGCTCTCCACAGGAAAGGCGAGAGGAACTCCAGGGTCGAGACACCATTCCAAGAGTGCCCCAGATGTGTCAGTCCAATCCAGAGGAACCTGTTTTCCCTGCACTGCCTTGACGTTCAAGCCGAGGATCGACTCCCACCACGTGTGCACGTGGGACAGCCCTGTGGGAAAGCCTCGTGGGAAAGCCTCGTGGGAAAGACTCGAGGGAAAACCATAGATCCTTTGATCCACGCGGCGGACTGCGTGACACTGCTGCTACCGCTCTGGAGGAAAGCGCAAGTGCATGCCCGCATTCGAGACGAGGACTGACTCCCCTGGGGAGACTCCAGAAGTACCCCAAGATCCATGTCAGCACTGGAGAGGAATCCTCAGGTTCCGGCCCCGACTCCACACAAGGTCTTAGGCCCCGCCATCGACTGGAGAGGAATCCCGAGTGTCCCCGAGGAACTCGCATGGGGACTGGCCTTTCCTGAGGCCACCAGAGCGGGTCCCTGAGGTCCCCGTCGTAAGTCGAGAGCACCTGCCGCAACTCGAGAAAATCCAGGAGGTTTTGCCCTCCAGGCGAGATGAGGCCCATTTCTGCTGAGGCTTCTCGAGGCCAATCACATCTATCCACTGGAACTTTCAAAGGGTCCTTCACACCCTTGCTGCAACTCAAGAAGTTCCCCGACATACCCGTCTCCACTCGAGAGGAAGCACGTGGTGTCCCGCACACATCCAGGGGAGCCCCGTTTCTGCCTCCTAGCTCGAGATGAGGGATCCTTTCCCTGTTTCGTAGGAAAAGAATTCCCGGCGTTCCCGTCGCATCTCAAGAGGAGGCGCTCTCCACAGGAAAGGCGAGAGGAACTCCAGGGTCATGCCACCCTTCCAAGAGTCCCCCAGATGTGTCAGTCCATTCCAGAGGAACCTGTTTTCCATGCACTGCCTTGACGTTCAAGCCGAGGATCGACTCCCACCACGTGTGCACGTGGAACAGCCCTGTGGGAAAGCCTAGTGGGAAAGCCTCGTGGGAAAGACTCGAGGGAAAACCATAGATCCTTTGATCCACGAGGCGGACTGAGTGACACTGCTGCTACCGCTCTGGAGGAAAGCGCAAGTGCATGCCCGCATTCGAGACGAGGACTCACTCCCCTGGGGAGACTCCAGAAGTACCCCAAGATCCATGTCAGCACTGGAGAGGAATCCTCAGGTTCCGGCCCCGACGCCACACAAGGTCTTAGGCCCCGGCATCGACGGGAGCCGAATCCCGAGAGGCCCCCGAGGAACTCGCATGGGGACTGGCCTTTCCTGAGGCCACCAGAGCGGGTCCCTGAGGTCCCCGTCGTAAGTCGAGAGCACCTGCCGCAACTCGAGAAAATCCAGGAGGTTTTGCCCTCCAGGCGAGATGAGGCCCATTTCCGCTGAGGCTTCTCGAGGCCAATCACATCTAACCACTGGAACTTCCAAAGGGTCCTTCACACCATTGCTGCAACTCAAGAAGTTCCCCGACATACCCGTCTCCACTCGAGAGGAAGCACGTGGGTCACACACACATCCAGGGGAGCCCCGTTTCCGCCTCCTAGCTCTAGATGAGGGATCCTTTCCCTGTTTCGAAGGGAAAGAATTCCCGGCGTTCTCGTCGCATCTCAAGAGGAGGCGCTCTCCACAGGAAAGGCGAGAGGAACTCCAGGGTCGTGACACCATTCCAAGAGTCCCCCAGATGTGTCAGTCCATTCCAGAGGAACCTGTTTTCCCTGCACTGCCTTGACGTTCAAGCCGAGGATCAACTCCCACCACGTGTGCACGTGGGACAGCCCTGTGGGAAAGCCTCGTGGGAAAGCCTCGTGGAAAGACTCGAGGGAAAACCATAGATCCTTTGATCCACGGGGCGGACTGCGTGACACTGCTGCTACCGCTCTGGAGGAAAGCGCAAGTGCATGCCCGCATTCGAGACGAGGACTGACTCCCCTGGTGAGACTCCAGAAGTACCCCAAGATCCATGTCAGCACAGGAGAGGAATCCTCAGGTTCCGGCCCCGACTCCACACAAGGTCTTAGGCCCCGGCATCGACGGGAGAGGAATCCCGAGAGGGCCCGGAGGAACTCGCATGGGGACTGGCCTTTCCTGAGGCCACCAGAGCGGGTCCCTGAGGTCCCCGTCGTAAGTCGAGAGCACCTGCCGCAACTCGAGAAAATCCAGGAGGTTTTGCCCTCCAGGCGAGATGAGGCCCATTTCCGCTGAGGCTTCTCGAGGCCAATCACATCTAACCACTGGAACTTCCAAAGGGTCCTTCACACCCTTGCTGCAACTCAAGAAGTTCCCCGACATACCCGTCTCCACTCGAGAGGAAGCACGTGGGGTCCCGCAAACATCCAGGGGAGCCCCGTTTCCGCCTCCTAGCTCGAGATGAGGGATCCTTTCCCTGTTTCGTTGGGAAAGAATTCCCGGCATTCCAGTCGCATCTCAAGAGGAGGCGCTATCCACAGGAAAGCCGAGAGGAACTCCAGGGTCGTGCCACCATTTCAAGAGTCCCCCAGATGTGTCAGTCTATTCCAGAGGAACCTGTTTTCCCTGCACTGACTTGACGTTCAAGCCGAGGATCGACTCCCACCACGTGTGCACGTGGGACAGCCCTGTGGGAAAGCCTCGTGGGAAAGCCTCGTGGGAAAGACTCGATGGAAAACCATAGATCCTTTGATCCACGCGGCGGACTGCGTGACACTGCTGCTACCGCGCTGGAGGAAAGCGCAAGTGCATGCCCGCATTCGAGACGAGGACTGACTCCCCTGGGGAGACTCCAGAAGTGCCCCAAGATCCATGTCAGCACTGGAGAGGAATCCTCAGGTTCCGGCCCCGACTCCACACAAGGTCTTAGGCCCCGGCATCGACGGGAGAGGAATCCCGAGAGGCCCCCGAGGAACTCGCATGGGGACTGGCCTTTCCTGAGGCCACCAGAGCGGGTCCCTGAGGTACCCGTCGTAAGTCGAGAGCACCTGCCGCAACTCGAGAAAATCCAGGAGGTTTTGCCCTCCAGGCGAGATGAGGCCCATTTCCGCTGAGGCTTCTCGAGGCCAATCACATCTAACCACTGGAACTTCCAAAGGGTCTTTCACACCATTGCTGCAACTCAAGAAGTTCCCCGACATACCCGTCTCCACTCGAGAGGAAGCACGTGGTGTCCCGCACACATCCAGGGGAGCCCCGTTTCCGCCTCCTAGCTCGAGATGAGGGATCCTTTCCCTGTTTCGTAGGGAAAGAATTCCCGGCGTTCCCGTCGCATCTCAAGAGGAGGCGCTCTCCACAGGAAAGGCGAGAGGAACTCCAGGGTCGTGCCACCATTCCAAGAGTCCCCCAGATGTGTCAGTCCATTCCAGAGGATCCTGTTTTCCCTGCACTGCCTTGACGTTCAAGCCGAGGATCGACTCCCACCACGTGTGCACGTGGGACAGCCCTGTGGGAAAGCCTCGTGGGAAAGCCTCGTGGGAAAGACTTGAGGGAAAACCATAGATCCTTTGATCCACGCGGCGGACTGCGTGACACTGCTGCTACCGCTCTGGAGGAAAGCGCAAGTGCATGCCCGCATTCGAGACGAGGACTGACTCCCCTGGGGAGACTCCAGAAGTACCCCACGATCCATGTCACCACTGGAGAGGAATCCTCAAGTTCCGGCCACGACTCCACACAAGGTCTTAGGCCCCGGTATCGACGGGAGAGGAATCCCGAGAGGCCCCCGAGGAACTCGCATGGGGACTGGCCTTTCTTGAGGCCACCAGAGCGGGTCCCTGAGGTCCCCGTCGTAAGTCGAGAGCACCTGCCGCAACTCGAGAAAATCCAGGAGGTTTTGCCCTCC
This sequence comes from Ovis canadensis, assembly GCF_042477335.2. Classification (NCBI taxonomy): domain Eukaryota; kingdom Metazoa; phylum Chordata; class Mammalia; order Artiodactyla; family Bovidae; genus Ovis; species Ovis canadensis. The sequence continues at coordinate 9,817,951 of NC_091258.1, read as the reverse complement.
AGGCGAGATGAGGCCCATTTCCGCTGAGGCTTCTCGAGGCTAATCACGTCTAACAACTGGAACTTCCAAAGGGTCCTTCACACCCTTGCTGTAACTCAAGAAGTTCCCCGACATACCCGTCTCCACTCGAGAGGAAGCACGTGGGGTCCCGCACACATCCAGGGGAGAGCCGTTTACGCCTCCTAGCTCGAGATGAGGGATCCCTTCCCTGTTTCGTAGGGAAAGAATTCCCGGCGTTCCCGTCGCATCTCAAGAGGAGGTGCTCTCCACAGGAAAGGCGAGAGGAACTCCAGGGTCATGCCACCATTCCAAGAGTCCCCCAGATGTGTCAGTCCATTCCAGAGGAACCTGTTTTCCCTGCACTGCCTTGACGTTCAAGCCGAGGATCGACTCCCACCACGTGTGCACGTGGGACAGCCCTGTGGGAAAGCCTCGTGGGAAAGCCTCGTGGGAAAGACTCGAGGGAAAACCATAGATCCTTTGATCCACGCGGCGGACTGCGTGACACTGCTGCTACCGCTCTGGAGGAAAGCGCAAGTGCATGCCCGCATTCGAGACGAGGACTGACTCTCCTGGGGAGACTCCAGAAGTACCCCAAGATCCATGTCAGCCCTGGAGAGGAATCCTCAGGTTCCGGCCCCGACTCCACACAAGGTCTTAGGCCCCGGCATCGACGCGAGAGGAATCCCGAGAGGCCCCCGAGGAACTCGCATGGGGACTGGCCTTTCCTGAGGCCACCAGAGCGGGTCCCTGAGGTCCCCGTCGTAAGTCGAGAGCACCTGCCGCAACTCGAGAAAATCCAGGAGGTTTTGCCCTCCAGGCGAGAAGAGGCCCATTTCCGCTGAGGCTTCTCGAGGCTAATCACGCGTAACAACTGGAACTTCCAAAGGGTCCTTCACACCCTTGCTGCAACTCAAGAAGTTCCCCGACATAGCCGTCTCCACTCGATTGGAAGCACGTGGGTCCCGCACACATCCAGGGGAGCCCCGTTTCCGCCTCCTACCTCGAGATTAGGGATCCTTTCCCTGTTTCGTAGGGAAAGAATTCCCGGCGTTCCCGTCGCATCTCAAGAGGAGGCGCTCTCCACAGGAAAGGCGAGAGGAACTCCAGGGTCGTGCCACCATTCCAAGAGACCCCCAGATGTGTCAGTCCATTCCAGAGGAACCTGTTTTCCCTGCACTGCATTGACGTTCAAGCCGAGGATCGAATTCCACCACGTGTGCACGTGGGACAGCCCTGTGGGAAAGCCTCGTGGGAAAGCCTCATGGGAAAGACTCGAGGGAAAACCATAGATCCTTTGATCCACGCGGCGGACTGCGTGACACTGCTGCTACCGCTCTGGAGGAAAGCCCAAGTGCATGCCCGCATTCGAGACGAGGACTGACTCCCCTGGGGAGACTCCAGAAATACCCCAAGATGCATGTCAGCACTGGAGAGGAATCCTCAGGTTCCGGCCCCGACTCCACACAAGGTCTTAGGCCCCGGCATCGACGGGAGAGGAATCCCGAGAGGCCCCCGAGGAACTCGCATGGGGACTGGCCTTTCCTGAGGCCACCAGAGCGGGTCCCTGAGGTCCCCGTCGTAAGTCGAGAGCACCTGCCGCAACTCGAGAAAATCCAGGAGGTTTTGCCCTCCAGGCCAGATGAGGCCCATTTCCGCTGAGGCTTCTCGAGGCCAATCACATCTAACCACTGGAACTTCCAAAGGGTCCTTCACACCCTTGCTGCAACTCAAGAAGTTCCCCGACATACCCGTCTCCACTCGAGAGGAAGCACGTGGGGTCCCGCACACATCCAGGGGAGCCCCGTTTCCGCCTCCTAGCTCGAGATGAGGGATCCTTTCCCTGTTTCGTAGGGAAAGAATTCCCGGCGTTCCCGTCGCATCTCAAGAGGAGGCGCTCTCCACAGGAAAGGCGAGAGGAACTCCAGGGTCGTGACACCATTCCAAGAGTCCCCCAGATGTGTCAGTCCATTCCAGAGGAACCTGTTTTCCCTGCACTGCCTTGACGTTCAAGCCGAGGATCGACTCCCACCACGTGTGCACGTGGGACAGCCCTGTGGGAAAGCCTCGTGGGAAAGCCTCGTGGGAAAGACTCGAGCGAAAAACATAGATCTTTTGATCCACGCGGCGGACTGCGTGACACTGCTGCTACCGCTCTGGAGGAAAGCGCAAGTGCATGCCCGCATTCGAGACGAGGACTGACTCCCCTGGGGAGACTCCAGAAGTACCCCAAGATCCATGTCAGCACTGGAGAGGAATCCTCAGGTTCCGGCCCCGACTCCACACAAGGTCTTAGGCCCCGGCATCGACGGGAGAGGAATCCCGAGAGGCCCCCGAGGAACTCGCATGGGGACTGGCCTTTCCTGAGGCGACCAGAGCGGGTCCCTGAGGTCCCCGTCGTAAGTCGAGAGCACCTGCCGCAACTCGAGAAAATCCAGGAGGTTTTGCCCTCCAGGCGAGATGAGGCCCATTTCCGCTGAGGCTTCTCGAGGCCAATCACATCTAACCACTGGAACTTCCAAAGGGTCCTTCACACCCTTGCTGCAACTCAAGAAGTTCCCCGACATACCCGTCTCCACTCGAGAGGAAGCACGTGGGTTCCCGCACACATCCAGGGGAGCCCCGTTTCCGCCTCCTAGCTCGAGATGAGGGATCCTTTCCCTGTTTCGTAGGGAAAGAATTCCCGGCGTTCCCGTCGCATCTCAAGAGGAGGCGCTCTCCACAGGAAAGGCGAGAGGAACTCCAGGGTCATGCCACCATTCCAAGAGTCCCCCAGATGTGTCAGTCCATTCCAGAGGAACCTGTTTTCCCTGCACTGCCTTGACGTTCAAGCCGAGGATCGACTCCCACCACGTGTGCACGTGGGACAGCCCTGTGGGAAAGCCTCGTGGGAAAGACTCGTGGAAAGACTCGAGGGAAAACCATAGATCCTTTGATCCACGCGGCGGACTGCGTGACACTGCTGCTACTGCTCTGGAGGAAAGCGTAAGTGCATGCCCGCATTCGAGACGAGGACTGACTCCCCTGGGGAGACTCCAGAAGTACCCCAAGATCCATGTCAGCACTGGAGAGGAATCCTCAGGTTCCGGCCCCGACTCCACACAAGGTCTTAGGCCCCGGCATCGACGGGAGAGGAATCCCGAGAGGCCCCCGAGGAACTCGCATGGGGACTGGCCTTTCCTGAGGCGACCAGAGCGGGTCCCTGAGGTCCCCGTCGTAAGTCGAGAGCACCTGCCGCAACTCGAGAAAATCCAGGAGGTTTTGCCCTCCAGGCGAGATGAGGCCCATTTCCGCTGAGGCTTCTCGAGGCCAATCACATCTAACCACTGGAACTTCCAAAGGGTCCTTCACACCCTTGCTGCAACTCAAGAAGTTCCCCGACATACCCGTCTCCACTCGAGAGGAAGCACGTGGGGTCCCGCACACATCCAGGGGAGCCCCGTTTCCGCCTCCTAGCTCGAGATGAGGGATCCTTTCCCTGTTTCGTAGGGAAAGAATTCCCGGCGTTCCCGTCGCATCTCAAGAGGAGGCGCTCTCCACAGGAAAGGCGAGAGGAACTCCAGGGTCGTGACACCATTCCAAGAGTCCCCCAGATGTGTCAGTCCATTCCAGAGGAACCTGTTTTCCCTGCACTGCCTTGACGTTCAAGCCGAGGATCGACTCCCACCACGTGTGCACGTGGGACAGCCCTGTGGGAAAGCCTCGTGGGAAAGCCTCGTGGAAAGACTCGAGGGAAAACCATAGATCCTTTGATCCACGCGGCGGACTGCGTGACACTGCTGCTACCGCTCTGGAGGAAAGCGCAAGTGCATGCCCGCATTCGAGACGAGGACTGACTCCCCTGGGGAGACTCCAGAAGTACCCCAAGATCCATGTCAGCACAGGAGAGGAATCCTCAGGTTCCGGCCCCGACTCCACACAAGGTCTTAGGCCCCGGCATCGACGGGAGTGGAATCCTGAGAGGGCCCCGAGGAACTCGCATGGGGACTGGCCTTTCCTGAGGCCACCAGAGCGGGTCCCTGAGGTCCCCGTCGTAAGTCTAGAGCACCTGCCGCAACGCGAGAAAATCCAGGAGGTTTTGCCCTCCAGGCGAGATGAGGCCCATTTCCGCTGAGGCTTCTCGACGCTAATCACGTCTAACCACTGGAACTTCCAAAGGGTCCTTCACACCCTTGCTGTAACTCAAGAAGTTCCCCGACATACCCGTCTCCACTCGAGAGGAAGCACGTGGTGTCCCGCACACATCCAGGGGAGCCCCGTTTCCGCCTCCTAGCTCGAGATGAGGGATCCTTGCCCTGTTTCGTAGGGAAAGAATTCCCGGTGTTCCCGTCGCATCTCAAGAGGAGGCGCTCTCCACAGGAAAGGCGAGAGGAACTCCAGGGTCGTGCCACCATTCCAAGAGTCCCCCAGATGTGTCAGTCCATTCCAGAGGAACCTGTTTTCCCTGCACTGCCTTGACGTTCAAGCCGAGGATCGACTCCCACCACGTGTGCACGTGGGACAGCCCTGTGGGAAAGCCTCGTGGGAAAGCCTCGTGTGAAAGACTCGAGCGAAAAACATAGATCCTTTGATCTACGCGGCGGACTGCTTGACACTGCTGCTACCGCTCTGGAGGAAAGCGCAAGTGCATGCCCGCATTCGAGACGAGGACTGACTCCCCTGGGGAGACTCCAGAAGTACCCCAAGATCCATGTCAGCACTGGAGAGGAATCCTCAGGTTCCGGCCCCGACTCCACACAAGGTCTTAGGCCCCGGCATCGACGGGAGAGGAATCCCGAGAGGCCCCGAGGAACTCGCATGGGGACTGGCCTTTCCTGAGGCCACCAGAGCGGGTCCCTGAGGTCCCCGTCGTAAGTCGAGAGCACCTGCCGCAACTCGAGAAAATCCAGGAGGTTTTGCCTTCCAGGCGAGATGAGGCCCATTTCCGCTGAGGCTTCTCGAGGCCAATCACATCTAACCACTGGAACTTCCAAAGGGTCCTTCACACCCTTGCTGCAACTCAAGAAGTTCCCCGACATACCCGTCTCCACTCGAGAGGAAGCACGTGGGTTCCCGCACACATCCAGGGGAGCCCCGTTTCCGCCTCCTAGCTCGAGATGAGGGATCCTTTCCCTGTTTCGTAGGGAAAGAATTCCCGGCGTTCCCGTCGCATCTCAAGAGGAGGCGCTCTCCACAGGAAAGGCGAGAGGAACTCCAGGGTCGAGACACCATTCCAAGAGTCCCCCAGATGTGTCAGTCCATTCCAGAGGAACCTGTTTTCCCTGCACTGCCTTGACGTTCAAGCCGAGGATCGACTCCCACCACGTGTGCACGTGGGACAGTCCTGTGGGAAAGCCTCGTGGGAAAGCCTCGTGGGAAAGTCTCGAGGGAAAACCATAGATCCTTTGATCCACGCGGCGGACTGCGTGACACTGCTGCTACCGCTCTGGAGGAAAGCGCAAGTGCATGCCCGCATTCGAGACGAGGACTGACTCCCCTGGGGAGACTCCAGAAGTACCCCAAGATCCATGTCAGCACTGGAGAGGAATCCTCAGGTTCCGGCCCCGACTCCACACAAGGTCTTAGGCCCCGGCATCGACGGGAGAGGAATCCCGAGAGGGCCCCGAGGAACTCGCATGGGGACTGGCCTTTCCTGAGGCCACCACAGCGGTTCCCTGAGGTCCCCGTCGAAAGTCGAGAGCACCTTCCGCAACTCGAGAAAATCCAGGAGGTTTTGCACTCCAGGCGAGATGAGGATCATTTCCTCTGAGGCTTCTCGAGGCCAATCACATCTAACCACTGGAACTTCCAAAGGGTCCTTCACACCATTGCTGCAACTCAAGAAGTTCCCCGACATACCCGTCTCCACTCGAGAGGAAGCACGTGGGGTCCCGCACACATCCAGGGGAGCCCCGTTTCCGCCTCCTAGCTCGAGATGAGGGATCCTTTCCCTGTTTCGTAGGGAAAGAATTCCCGGTGTTCCCGTCGCATCTCAAGAGGAGGCGCTCTCAACAGAAAAGGCGAGAGGAACTCCAGGGTCGTGCCACCATTCCAAGAGTCCCCCAGATGTGTCAGTCCATTCCAGAGGAACCTGTTTTCCCTGCACTGCCTTGACGTTCAAGCCGAGGATCGACTCCCACCACGTGTGCACGTGGTACAGCCCTGTGGGAAAGCCTCGTGGGAAAGCCTCGTGGGAAAGACTCGAGGGAAAACCATAGATCCTTTGATCCACGCGGCGGACTGCGTGACACTGCTGCTACCGCTCTGGAGGAAAGCGCAAGTGCATGCCCGCATTCGAGACGAGGACTGACTCCCCTGGGGAGACTCCAGAAGTACCCCAAGATCCATGTCAGCACTGGAGAGGAATCCTCAGGTTCCGGCCCCGACTCCACACAAGGTCTTAGGCCCCGGCATCGACGGGAGAGGAATCCCGAGACGCCCCCGAGGAACGCGCATGGGGACTGGCCTTTCCTGAGGCGACCAGAGCGGGTCCCTGAGGTCCCCGTCGTAAGTCGAGAGCACCTGCCGCAACTCGAGAAAATCCAGGAGGTTTTGCCCTCCAGGCGAGATGAGGCCCATTTCCGCTGAGGCTTCTCGAGGCCAATCACATCTAACCACTGGAACTTCCAAAGGGTCCTTCACACCCTTGCTGCAACTCAAGAAGTTCCCCGACATACCCGTCTCCACTCGAGAGGAAGCACGTGGGTTCCCGCACACATCCAGGGGAGCCCCGTTTCCGCCTCCTAGCTCGAGATGAGGGATCCTTTCCCTGTTTCGTAGGGAAAGAATTCCCGGCGTTCCCGTCGCATCTCAAGAGGAGGCGCTCTCCACAGGAAAGGCGAGAGGAACTCCAGGGTCATGCCACCATTCCAAGAGTCCCCCAGATGTGTCAGTCCATTCCAGAGGAACCTGTTTTCCCTGCACTGCCTTGACGTTCAAGCCGAGGATCGACTCCCACCACGTGTGCACGTGGGACAGCCCTGTGGGAAAGCCTCGTGGGAAAGCCTCGTGGGAAAGACTCGAGGGAAAAGCATAGATCCTTTGATCCACGCGGCGGACTGCGAGACACTGCTGCTACCGCTCTGGAGGAAAGCACAAGTGCATGCCCGCATTCGAGACGATGACTGACTCCCCTGGGGAGACTCCAGAAGTACCCCAAGATCCATGTCAGCACTGGAGAGGAATCCTCAGGTTCCGGCCCCGACTCCACACAAGGTCTTAGGCCCCGGCATCGACGGGAGAGGAATCCCGAGACGCCCCCGAGGAACGCGCATGGGGACTGGCCTTTCCTGAGGCCACCAGAGCGGGTCCCTGAGGTCCCCGTCGTAAGTCGAGAGCACCTGCCGCAACTCGAGAAAATCCAGGAGGTTTTGCCCTCCAGGCGAGATGAGGCCCATTTCCAGTGAGGCTTCTCGAGGCCAATCACATCTAACCACTGGAACTTCCAAAGGGTCCTTCACACCCTTGCTGCAACTCAAGAAGTTCCCCGACATACCCGTCTCCACTCGAGAGGAAGCACGTGGGGTCCCGCACACATCCAGGGGAGCCCCGTTTCCGCCTCCTAGCTCGAGATGAGGGATCCTTTCCCTGTTTCGTAGGGAAAGAATTCCCGGCGTTCCCGTCGCATCTCAAGAGGAGGCGCTCTCCACAGGAAAGGCGAGAGGAACTCCAGGGTCGTGACACCATTCCAAGAGTCCCCCAGATGTGTCAGTCCATTCCAGAGGAACCTGTTTTCCCTGCACTGCCTTGACGTTCAAGCCGAGGATCGACTCCCACCACGTGTGCACGTGGGACAGCCCTGTGGGAAAGCCTCGTGGGAAAGCCTCGTGGAAAGACTCGAGGGAAAACCATAGATCCTTTGATCCACGCGGCGGACTGCGTGACACTGCTGCTACTGCTCTGGAGGAAAGCGTAAGTGCATGCCCGCATTCGAGACGAGGACTGACTCCCCTGGGGAGACTCCAGAAGTACCCCAAGATCCATGTCAGCACTGGAGTGCAATCCTCAGGTTCCGGCCCCGACTTCACACAAGGTCTTAGGCCCCGGCATCGAAGGGAGAGGAATCCCGAGATGCCGCCGAGGAACTTGCATGGGGACTGGCCTTTCCTGAGGCCACCAGAGCGGGTCCCTGAGGTCCCCGTCGTAAGTCGAGAGCACCTGCCGCAACTCGAGAAAATCCTGGAGGTTGTGCCCTCCAGGCGAGATGAGGCCCATTTCCGCTGAGGCTTCTCGAGGCCAATCACATCTAACCACTGGAACTTCCAAAGGGTCCTTCACACCCTTGCTGCAACTCAAGAAGTTCCCCGACATACCCGTCTCCACTCGAGAGGAAACACGTGGGGTCCCGCACACATCCAGGGGAGCCCCGTTTCCGCCTCCTAGCTCGAGATGAGGGAACCTTTCCCTGTTTCGTAGGGAAAGAATTCCCGGCGTTCCCGTCGCATCTCAAGAGGAGGCGCTCTCCACAGGAAAGGCGAGAGGAACTCCAGGGTCGAGACACCATTCCAAGAGTCCCCCAGATGTGTCAGTCCATTCCAGAGGAACCTGTTTTCCCTGCACTGCCTTGACGTTCAAGCCGAGGATCGACTCCCACCACGTGTGCACGTGGGACAGCCCTGTGGGAAAGCCTCGTGGGAAAGCCTCGTGGGAAAGACTCGAGGGAAAACCATAGATCCTTTGATCCACGCGGCGGACTGCGTGACACTGCTGCTACCGCTCTGGAGGAAAGCGCAAGTGCATGCCCGCATTCGAGACGAGGACTGACTCCCCTGGGGAGACTCCAGAAGTACCCCAAGATCCATGTCAGCACAGGAGAGGAATCCTCAGGTTCCGGCCCCGACTCCACACAAGGTCTTAGGCCCCGGCATCGACGGGAGAGGAATCCTGAGAGGGCCCCGAGGAACTCGCATGGGGACTGGCCTTTCCTGAGGCCACCAGAGCGGGTCCCTGAGGTCCCCGTCGTAAGTCGAGAGCACCTGCCGCAACTCGAGAAAATCCAGGAGGTTTTGCCTTCCAGGCGAGATGAGGCCCATTTCCGCTGAGGCTTCTCGAGGCCAATCACATCTAACCACTGGAACTTCCAAAGGGTCCTTCACACCCTTGCTGCAACTCAAGAAGTTCCCCGACATACCCGTCTCCACTCGAGAGGAAGCACGTGGGTTCCCGCACACATCCAGGGGAGCCCCGTTTCCGCCTCCTAGCTCGAGATGAGGGATCCTTTCCCTGTTTCGTAGGAAAAGAATTCCCGGCGTTCCCGTCGCATCTCAAGAGGAGGCGCTCTCCACAGGAAAGGCGAGAGGAACTCCAGGGTCGAGACACCATTCCAAGAGTCCCCCAGATGTGTCAGTCCATTCCAGAGGAACCTGTTTTCCCTGCACTGCTTTGACGTTCAAGCCGAGGATCGACTCCCACCACGTGTGCACGTGGGACAGCCCTGTGGGAAAGCCTCGTGGGAAAGCCTCGTGGGAAAGTCTCGAGGGAAAACCATAGATCCTTTGATCCACGCGGCGGACTGCGTGACACTGCTGCTACCGCTCTGGAGGAAAGCGCAAGTGCATGCCCGCATTCGAGACGAGGACTGACTACCCTGGGGAGACTCCAGAAGTACCCCAAGATCCATGTCAGCACTGGAGAGGAATCCTCAGGTTCCGGCCCCGACTCCACACAAGGTCTTAGGCCCCGGCATCGACGGGAGAGGAATCCCGAGAGGGCCCCGAGGAACTCGCATGGGGACTGGCCTTTCCTGAGGCCACCACAGCGGTTCCCTGAGGTCCCCGTCGAAAGTCGAGAGCACCTTCCGCAACTCGAGAAAATCCAGGAGGTTTTGCACTCCAGGCGAGATGAGGCTCATTTCCTCTGAGGCTTCTCGAGGCCAATCACATCTAACCACTGGAACTTCCAAAGGGTCCTTCACACCATTGCTGCAACTCAAGAAGTTCCCCGACATACCCGTCTCCACTCGAGAGGAAGCACGTGGGGTCCCGCACACATCCAGGGGAGCCCCGTTTCCGCCTCCTAGCTCGAGATGAGGGATCCTTTCCCTGTTTCGTAGGGAAAGAATTCCCGGTGTTCCCGTCGCATCTCAAGAGGAGGCGCTCTCAACAGAAAAGGCGAGAGGAACTCCAGGGTCGTGCCACCATTCCAAGAGTCCCCCAGATGTGTCAGTCCATTCCAGAGGAACCTGTTTTCCCTGCACTGCCTTGACGTTCAAGCCGAGGATCGACTCCCACCACGTGTGCACGTGGTACAGCCCTGTGGGAAAGCCTCGTGGGAAAGCCTCGTGGGAAAGACTCGAGGGAAAACCATAGATCCTTTGATCCACGCGGCGGACTGCGTGACACTGCTGCTACCGCTCTGGAGGAAAGCGCAAGTGCATGCCCGCATTCGAGACGAGGACTGACTCCCCTGGGGAGACTCCAGAAGTACCCCAAGATCCATGTCAGCACTGGAGAGGAATCCTCAGGTTCCGGCCCCGACTCCACACAAGGTCTTAGGCCCCGGCATCGACGGGAGAGGAATCCCGAGACGCCCCCGAGGAACGCGCATGGGGACTGGCCTTTCCTGAGGCCACCAGAGCGGGTCCCTGAGGTCCCCGTCGTAAGTCGAGAGCACCTGCCGCAACTCGAGAAAATCCAGGAGGTTTTGCCCTCCAGGCGAGATGAGGCCCATTTCCGCTGAGGCTTCTCGAGGCCAATCACATCTAACCACTGGAACTTCCAAAGGGTCCTTCACACCCTTGCTGCAACTCAAGAAGTTCCCCGACATACCCGTCTCCACTGGAGAGGAAGCACGTGGGGTCCCGCACACATCCAGGGGAGCCCCGTTTCCGCCTCCTAGCTCGAGATGAGTGATCCTTTCCCTGTTTCGTAGGGAAAGAATTCCCGGCGTTCCCGTCGCATCTCAAGAGGAGGCGCTCTCCACAGGAAAGGCGAGAGGAACTTCAGGGTCGTGACACCATTCCAAGAGTCCCCCAGATGTGTCAGTCCATTCCAGAGGAACCTGTTTTCCCTGCACTGCCTTGACGTTCAAGCCGAGGATCGACTCCCACCACGTGTGCACGTGGGACAGCCCTGTGGGAAAGCCTCGGGGGAAAGCCTCCTGGGAAAGACTCGAGGGAAAACCATAGATCCTTTGATCCACGCGGCGGACTACTTGACACTGCTGCTACCGCTCTGGAGGAAAGCGCAAGTGCATGCCCGCATTCGAGACGAGGACTGACTCCCCTGGGGAGACTCCAGAAGTACCCCAAGATCCATGTCAGCACTGGAGAGGAATCCTCAGGTTCCGGCCCCGACTCCACACAAGGTCTTAGGCCCCGGCATCGACGGGAGAGGAATCCCGAGACGCCCCCGAGGAACGCGCATGGGGACTGGCCTTTCCTGAGGCCACCAGAGCGGGTCCCTGAGGTCCCCGTCGTAAGTCGAGAGCACCTGCCGCAACACGAGAAAATCCAGGAGGTTTTGCCCTCCAGGCGAGATGAGGCCCATTTCCGCTGAGGCTTCTCGAGGCCAATCACATCTAACCACTGGAACTTCCACAGGGTCCTTCACACCCTTGCTGCAACTCAAGAAGTTCCCCGACATACCCGTCTCCACTCGAGAGGAAGCACGTGGGGTCCCGCACACATCCAGGGGAGCCCCGTCTCCGCCTCCTAGCTCGAGATGAGGGATCCTTTCCCTGTTTCGTAGGGAAAGAATTCCCGGCGTTCCCGTCGCATCTCAAGAGGAGGCGCTCTCCACAGGAAAGGCGAGAGGAACTCCAGGGTCGTGACACCATTCCAAGAGTCCCCCAGATGTGTCAGTCCATTCCAGAGGAACCTGTTTTCCCTGCACTGCCTTGACGTTCAAGCCGAGGATCGACTCCCACCACGTGTGCACGTGGGACAGTCCTGTGGGAAAGCCTCGTGGGAAAGCCTCGTGGAAAGACTCGAGGGAAAACCATAGATCCTTTGATCCACGCGGCGGACTGCGTGACACTGCTGCTACTGCTCTGGAGGAAAGCGCAAGTGCATGCCCGCATTCGAGACGAGGACTGACTCCCCTGGGGAGACTCCAGAAGTACCCCAAGATCCATGTCAGCACTGGAGTGGAATCCTCAGGTTTCGGCCCCGACTTCACACAAGGTCTTAGGCCCCGGCATCGAAGGAAGAGGAATCCCGAGATGCCGCCGAGGAACTTGCATGGGGACTGGCCTTTCCTGAGGCCACCAGAGCGGGTCCCTGAGGTCCCCGTCGTAAGTCGAGAGCACCTGCCGCAACTCCAGAAAATCCTGGAGGCTTTGCCCTCCAGGCGAGATGAGGCCCATTTCCGCTGAGGCTTCTCCAGGCCAATCACATCTAACCACTGGAACTTCCAAAGGGTCCTTCACACCCTTGCTGCAACTCAAGAAGTTCCCCGACATACCCGTCGCCACTCGAGAGGAAACACGTGGTGTCCCGCACACATCCAGGGGAGCCCCGTTTCCGCCTCCTAGCTCGAGATGAGGGAACCTTTCCCTGTTTCGTAGGGAAAGAATTCCCGGCGTTCCCGTCGCATCTCAAGAGGAGGCGCTCTCCACAGGAAAGGCGAGAGGAACTCCAGGGTCGAGACACCATTCCAAGAGTCCCCCAGATGTGTCAGTCTATTCCAGAGGAACCTGTTTTCCCTGCACTGCCTTGACGTTCAAGCCGAGGATCGACTCCCACCACGTGTGCACGTGGGACAGCCCTGTGGGAAAGCCTCGTGGGAACGCCTCGTGGGAAAGACTCGAGGGAAAACCATAGATCCTTTGATCCACGCAGCGGACTGCGTGACACTGCTGCTACCGCTCTGGAGGAAAGCGCAAGTGCATGCCCGCATTCGAGACGAGGACTGACTCCCCTTGGGAGACTCCAGAAGTACCCCAAGATCCATGTCAGCACTGGAGAGGAATCCTCAGGTTCCGGCCCCGACTCCACACAAGGTCTTAGGCCCCGGCATCGACGGGAGAGGAATCCCGAGAGGCCCCCGAGGAACTCGTATGGGAAGTGGCCTTTCCTGAGGCCACCAGAGCGGTTCCCTGAGGTCCCCGTCGAAAGTCGAGAGCACCTTCCGCAACTCGAGAAAATCCAGGAGGTTTTGCCCTCCAGGCGAGATGAGGCCCATTTCCTCTGAGGCTTCTCGAGGCCAATCACATCTAAACACTGGAACTTCCAAAGGGTCCTTCACACCATTGCTGCAACTCAAGAAGTTCCCCGACATACCCGTCTCCACTCGAGAGGAAGCACGTGGGGTCCCGCACACATCCAGGGGAGCCCCGTTTCGGCCTCCTAGCTCGAGATGAGGGATCCTTTCCCTGTTTCGTAGGGAAAGAATTCCCGGCGTTCCCGTCGCATCTCAATAGGAGGCGCTCTCCACAGGAAAGGCGAGAGGAACTCCAGGGTCGTGCCACCATTCCAAGAGTCCCCCAGATGTGTCAGTCCATTCCAGAGGAACCTGTTTTCCCTGCACTGCCTTGACGTTCAAGCCGAGGATCGACTCCCACCACGTGTGCACGTGGGACAGCCCTGTGGGAAAGCCTCGTCGGAAAGCCTCGTGGGAAAGACTCGAGGGAAAACCATAGATCCTTTGATCCACGCGGCGGACTGCGTGACACTGCTGCTACCGCTCTGGAGGAAAGCGCAAGTGCATGCCCGCATTCGAGACGAGGACTGACTCCCCTTGGGAGACTCCAGAAGTACCCCAAGATCCATGTCAGCACTGGAGAGGAATCCTCAGGTTCCGGCCCCGACTCCACACAAGGTCTTAGGCCCCGGCATCGACGGGAGAGGAATCCCGAGAGGGCCCCGAGGAACTCGCATGGGGACTGGCCTTTCCTGAGGCCACCAGAACGGTTCCCTGAGGTCCCCGTCGTAAGTCCAGAGCACCTGCCGCAACTCGAGAAAATCCAGGAGGTTTTGCCCTCCAGGCGAGATGAGGCCCATTTCCGCTGAGGCTTCTCGAGGCCAATCACATCTAACCACTGGAACTTCCAAAGGGTCCTTCACACCATTGCTGCCACTCAAGAAGTTCCCCGACATACCCGTCTCCACTCGAGAGGAAGCACGTGGGTCCCGCACACATCCAGGGGAGCCCCGTTTCCGCCTCCTAGCTCGAGATGAGGGATCCTTTCCCTGTTTCGTAGGGAAAGAATTCCCGGCGTTCCCGTCGCATCTCAAGAGGAGGCGCTCTCCACAGGAAAGGCGAGAGGAACTCCAGGGTCATGCCACCATTCCAAGAGTCCCCCAGATGTGTCAGTCCATTCCAGAGGAACCTGTTTTCCCTGCACTGCCTTGACGTTCAAGCCGAGGATCGACTCCCACCACGTGAGCACGTGGGACAGCCCTGTGGGAAAGCCTCGTGGGAAAGCCTCGTTGGAAAGACTCGAGGGAAAACCATAGATCCTTTGATCCACGCGGCGGACTGCGTGACACTGCTGCTACCGCTCTGGAGGAAAGCGCAAGTGCATGCCCGCATTCGAGACGAGGACTGACTCCCCTGGGGAGACTCCAGAAGTACCCCAAGATCCATGTCAGCACTGGAGAGGAATCCTGAGGTTCCGGCCCCGACTCCACACAAGGTCTTAGGCCCCGGCATCGACGGGAGAGGAATCCCGAGAGGCCCCCGAGGAACTCGCATGGGGACTGGCCTTTCCTGAGGCCACCAGAGCGGGTCCCTGAGGTCCCCGTCGTAAGTCGAGAGCACCTGCCGCAACTCGAGAAAATCCAGGAGGTTTTGCCCTCCAGGCGAGATGAGGCCCATTTCCGCTGAGGCTTCTCGAGGCCAATCACATCTAACCACTGGAACTTCCAAAGGGTCCTTCACACCATTGCTGCAACTCAAGAAGTTCCCCGACATACCCGTCTCCACTCGAGACGAAGCACGTGGGTTCCCGCACACATCCAGGGGAGCCCCGTTTCCGCCTCCTAGCTCGAGATGAGGGATCCTTTCCCTGTTTCGTAGGGAAAGAATTCCCGGCGTTCCCGTCGCATCTCAAGAGGAGGCGCTCTCCACAGGAAAGGCGAGAGGAACTCCAGGGTCGTGCCACCATTCCAAGAGTCCCCCAGATGTGTCAGTCCATTCCAGAGGAACCTGTTTTCCCTGCACTGCCTTGACGTTCAAGCCGAGGATCGACTCCCACCACGTGTGCACGTGGGACAGCCCTGTGGGAAAGCCTCGTGGGAAAGCCTCGTGGGAAAGACTCGAGGGAAAACCATAGATCCTTTGATCCACGCGGCGGAGTGCGTGACACTGCTGCTACCGCTCTGGAGGAAAGCGCAAGTGCATGCCCGCATTCGAGACGAGGACTGACTCCCCTGGGGAGACTCCAGAAGTACCCCAAGATCCATGTCAGCACTGGAGAGGAATCCTCAGGTTCCGGCCCCGACTCCACACAAGGTCTTAGGCCCCGGCATCGACGGGAGAGGAATCCCGAGAGGCCCCCGAGGAACTCGTATGGGGACTGGCCTTTCCTGAGGCCACCAGAGCGGGTCCCTGAGGTCCCCGTCGAAAGTCGAGAGCACCTTCCGCAACTCGAGAAAATCCAGGAGGTTTTGCCCTCCAGGCGAGATGAGGCCCATTTCCTCTGAGGCTTCTCGAGGCCAATCACATCTAACCACTGGAACTTCCAAAGGGTCCTTCACACCATTGCTGCAACTCAAGAAGTTCCCCGACATACCCGTCTCCACTCGAGAGGAAGCACGTGGGGTCCCGCACACATACAGGGGAGCCACGTTTCCGCCTCCTAGCTCGAGATCAGGGATCCTTTCCCTGTTTCGTAGGGAAAGAATTCCCGGCGTTCCCGTCGCATCTCAAGAGGAGGCGATCTCCACAGGAAAGGCGAGAGGAACTCCAGGGTCGTGCCACCATTCCAAGAGTCCCCCAGATGTGTCAGCCCATTCCAGAGGAACCTGTTTTCCCTGCACTGCCTTGACGTTCAAGCCGAGGATCGACTCCCACCACGTGTGCACGTGGGACAGCCCTGTGGGAAAGCCTCGTGGGAAAGCCTCGTGGGAAAGACTCGAGGGAAAACCATAGATCCTTTGATCCACGCGGCGGACTGGGTGACACTGCTGCTACCGCTCTGGAGGAAAGCGCAAGTGCATGCCCGCATTCGAGACGAGGACTGACTCCCCTGGGGAGACTCCAGAAGTACCCCAAGATCCATGTCAGCACTGGAGAGTAATCCTCAGGTTCCGGCCCCGACTCCACACAAGGTCTTAGGCCCCGGCATCGACGGGCTAGGAATCCCGAGAGGCCCCCGAGGAACTCGCATGGGGACTGGCCTTTCCTGAGGCCACCAGAGCGGGTCCCTGAGGTCCCCGTCGTAAGTCGAGAGCACCTGCCGCAACTCGAGAAAATCCAGGAAGTTTTGCCCTCCAGGCGAGATGAGGTCCATTTCCGCTGAGGCTTCTCGAGGCCAATCACATCTAACCACTGGAACTTCCAAAGGGTCCTTCACACCCTTGCTGCAACTCAAGAAGTTCCCCGACATACCCGTCTCCACTCGAGAGGAAGCACATGGTGTCCCGCACACATACAGGGGAACCCCGTTTCCGCCTCCTAACTCGAGATGAGGGATCCTTTCCCTGTTTCGTAGGGAAAGAATTCCCGGCGTTCCAGTCGCATCTCAAGAGGAGGCGATCTCCACAGGAAAGGCGAGAGGAACTCCAGGGTCGTGCCACCATTCCAAGAGTCCCCCAGATGTGTCAGCCCATTCCAGAGGAACCTGTTTTCCCTGCACTGCCTTGACGTTCAAGCCGAGGATCGACTCCCACCACGTGTACACTTGGGACAGCCCTGTGGGAAAGCCTCGTGGGAAAGCCTCGTGGGAAAGACTCGAGGGAAAACCATAGATCCTTTGATCCACGCGGCGGACTGCGTGACACTGCTGCTACCGCTCTGGAGGAAAGCGCAAGTGCATGCCCGCATTCGAGACGAGGACTGACTCCCCTGGGGAGACTCCAGAAGTACCCCAAGATCCATGTCAGCACTGGAGAGGAATCCTCAGGTTCCGGCCCCGACTCCACACAAGGTCTTAGGCCCCGGCATCGACGGGAGAGGAATCCCGATAGGCCCCCGAGGAACTCGCATGGGGACTGGCCTTTCCTGAGGCCACCAGAGCGGGTCCCTGAGGTCCCCGTCGTAAGTCGAGAGCACCTGCCGCAACTCGAGAAAATCCAGGAGGTTTTGCCCTCCAGGCGAGATGAGGCCCATTTCCGCTGAGGCTTCTCGAGGCCAATCACATCTAACCACTGGAACTTCCAAAGGGTCCTTCACACCCTTGCTGCAACTCAAGAAGTTCCCCGACATACCCGTCTCCACTCGAGAGGAAGCACGTGGTGTCCCGCACACATCCAGGGGAGCCCCGTTTCCGCCTCCTAGCTCGAGATGAGGGATCCTTTCCCTGTTTCGTAGGGAAAGAATTCCCGGCGTTCCCGTCGCATCTCAAGAGGAGGCGCTCTCCACAGGAAAGGCGAGAGGAACTCCAGGGTCGAGACACCATTCCAAGAGTGCCCCAGATGTGTCAGTCCAATCCAGAGGAACCTGTTTTCCCTGCACTGCCTTGACGTTCCAGCCGAGGATCGACTCCCACCACGTGTGCACGTGGGACAGCCCTGTGGGAAAGCCTCGTGGGAAAGCCTCGTGGGAAAGACTCGAGGGAAAACCATAGATCCTTTGATCCACGCGGCGGACTGCGTGACACTGCTGCTACCGCTCTGGAGGAAAGCGCAAGTGCATGCCCGCATTCGAGACGAGGACTGACTCCCCTGGGGAGACTCCAGAAGTACCCCAAGATCCATGTCAGCACTGGAGAGGAATCCTCAGGTTCCGGCCCCGACTCCACACAAGGTCTTAGGCCCCGCCATCGACTGGAGAGGAATCCCGAGTGTCCCCGAGGAACTCGCATGGGGACTGGCCTTTCCTGAGGCCACCAGAGCGGGTCCCTGAGGTCCCCGTCGTAAGTCGAGAGCACCTGCCGCAACTCGAGAAAATCCAGGAGGTTTTGCCCTCCAGGCGAGATGAGGCCCATTTCTGCTGAGGCTTCTCGAGGCCAATCACATCTATCCACTGGAACTTTCAAAGGGTCCTTCACACCCTTGCTGCAACTCAAGAAGTTCCCCGACATACCCGTCTCCACTCGAGAGGAAGCACGTGGTGTCCCGCACACATCCAGGGGAGCCCCGTTTCTGCCTCCTAGCTCGAGATGAGGGATCCTTTCCCTGTTTCGTAGGAAAAGAATTCCCGGCGTTCCCGTCGCATCTCAAGAGGAGGCGCTCTCCACAGGAAAGGCGAGAGGAACTCCAGGGTCATGCCACCATTCCAAGAGTCCCCCAGATGTGTCAGTCCATTCCAGAGGAACCTGTTTTCCATGCACTGCCTTGACGTTCAAGCCGAGGATCGACTCCCACCACGTGTGCACGTGGAACAGCCCTGTGGGAAAGCCTCGTGGGAAAGCCTCGTGGGAAAGACTCGAGGGAAAACCATAGATCCTTTGATCCACGAGGCGGACTGAGTGACACTGCTGCTACCGCTCTGGAGGAAAGCGCAAGTGCATGCCCGCATTCGAGACGAGGACTCACTCCCCTGGGGAGACTCCAGAAGTACCCCAAGATCCATGTCAGCACTGGAGAGGAATCCTCAGGTTCCGGCCCCGACGCCACACAAGGTCTTAGGCCCCGGCATCGACGGGAGCCGAATCCCGAGAGGCCCCCGAGGAACTCGCATGGGGACTGGCCTTTCCTGAGGCCACCAGAGCGGGTCCCTGAGGTCCCCGTCGTAAGTCGAGAGCACCTGCCGCAACTCGAGAAAATCCAGGAGGTTTTGCCCTCCAGGCGAGATGAGGCCCATTTCCGCTGAGGCTTCTCGAGGCCAATCACATCTAACCACTGGAACTTCCAAAGGGTCCTTCACACCATTGCTGCAACTCAAGAAGTTCCCCGACATACCCGTCTCCACTCGAGAGGAAGCACGTGGGTCACACACACATCCAGGGGAGCCCCGTTTCCGCCTCCTAGCTCTAGATGAGGGATCCTTTCCCTGTTTCGAAGGGAAAGAATTCCCGGCGTTCTCGTCGCATCTCAAGAGGAGGCGCTCTCCACAGGAAAGGCGAGAGGAACTCCAGGGTCGTGACACCATTCCAAGAGTCCCCCAGATGTGTCAGTCCATTCCAGAGGAACCTGTTTTCCCTGCACTGCCTTGACGTTCAAGCCGAGGATCAACTCCCACCACGTGTGCACGTGGGACAGCCCTGTGGGAAAGCCTCGTGGGAAAGCCTCGTGGAAAGACTCGAGGGAAAACCATAGATCCTTTGATCCACGCGGCGGACTGCGTGACACTGCTGCTACCGCTCTGGAGGAAAGCGCAAGTGCATGCCCGCATTCGAGACGAGGACTGACTCCCCTGGGGAGACTCCAGAAGTACCCCAAGATCCATGTCAGCACAGGACAGGAATCCTCAGGTTCCGGCCCCGACTCCACACAAGGTCTTAGGCCCCGGCATCGACGGGAGAGGAATCCCGAGAGGGCCCCGAGGAACTCGCATGGGGACTGGCCTTTCCTCAGGCCACCAGAGCGGGTCCCTGAGATCCCCGTCGTAAGTCTAGAGCACCTGCCGCAACGCGAGAAAATCCAGGAGGTTTTGCCCTCCAGGCGAGATGAGGCCCATTTCCGCTGAGGCTTCTCGAGGCCAATCACATCTAACCACTTGAACTTCCAAAGGGTCCTTCACACCCTTGCTGCAACTCAAGAAGTTCCCCGACATACCCGTCTCCACTCGAGAGGAAGCACGTGGTGTCCCGCACACATCCAGGGGAGCCCCGTTTCCGCCTCCTAGCTCGAGATGAGGGATCCTTTCCCTGTTTCGTAGGGAAAGAATTCCCGGCGTTCCCGTCGCATCTCAAGAGGAGGCGCTCTCCACAGGAAAGGCGAGAGGAACTCCAGGGTCATGCCACCATTCCAAGAGTCTCCCTGATGTGTCAGTCCATTCCAGAGGAACCTGTTTTCCCTGCACTGCCTTGACGTTCAAGCCGAGGATCGACTCCCACCACGTGTGCACGTGGGACAGCCCTGTGGAAAAGCCTCGTGGGAAAGCCTCGTAGGAAAGACTAGAGGGAAAACCATAGATCCTTTGATCCACGCGGCGGACTGCGTGACACTGCTGCTACCGCTCTGGAGGAAAGCGCAAGTGCATGCCCGCATTCGAGACGAGGACTGACT
The DNA here is from genome assembly GCF_042477335.2 of Ovis canadensis. Taxonomy (NCBI): domain Eukaryota; kingdom Metazoa; phylum Chordata; class Mammalia; order Artiodactyla; family Bovidae; genus Ovis; species Ovis canadensis. Next base: position 9,797,760 of record NC_091258.1, on the reverse strand, counting down.
CCCCTGGGGAGACTCCAGAAGTACCCCAAGATCCATGTCAGCACTGGAGAGGAATCCTCAGGTTCCGGCCCCGACTCCACACAAGGTCTTAGGCCCCGGCATCGACGGGAGAGGAATCCCGAGACGCCCCCGAGGAACTCGCATGGGGTCTGGCCTTTCCTGAGGCCACCAGAGCGGGTCCCTGAGGTCCCCGTCGTAAGTCGAGAGCACCTGCCGCAACTCGAGAAAATCCAGGAGGTTTTGCCCTCCAGGCGAGATGAGGCCCATTTCCACTGAGGCTTCTCGAGGCTAATCATGTCTAACCACTGGAACTTCCAAAGGGTCCTTCACACCCTTGCTGCAACTCAAGAAGTTCCCCGACATACCCGTCTCCACTCGAGAGGAAGCACGTGGGTCCCGCACACATCCAGGGGAGCCCCGTTTCGGCCTCCTAGCTCGAGATGAGGGATCCTTTCCCTGTTTCGTAGGGAAAGAATTCCCGGCGTTCTCGTCGCATCTCAAGAGGAGGCGCTCTCCACAGGAAAGGCGAGAGGAACTCCAGGGTCGAGATACCATTCCAAGAGTCCCCCAGATGTGTGAGTCCATTCCAGAGGAACCTGTTTTCCCTGCACTGCCTTGACGTTCAAGCCGAGGATCGACTCCCACCACGTGTGCACGTGGGACAGCCCTGTGGGAAAGCCTCGTGGGAAAGCCTCGTGGGAAAGACTCGAGGGAAAACCATAGATCCTTTGATCCACGCGGCGGACTGCGTGACACTGCTGCTACCGCTCTGGAGGAAAGCGCAAGTGCATGCCCGCATTCGAGACGAGGACTGACTCCCCTGGGGAGACTCCAGAAGTACCCCAAGATCCATGTCAGCACTGGAGAGGAATCCTCAGGTTCCGGCCCCGACTCCACACAAGGTCTTAGGCCCCGGCATCGAGGGGAGAGGAATCCCGAGAGGGCCCCGAGGAACTCGCATGGGTCTGGCCTTTCCTGAGGCCACCAGAGCGGGTCCCTGAGGTCCCCGTCGTAAGTCGAGAGCACCTGCCGCAACTCGAGAAAATCCAGGAGGTTTTGTCCTCCAGGCGAGATGAGGCCCATTTCCGCTGAGGCTTCTCGAGGCCAATCACATCTAACCACTGGAACTTCCAAAGGGTCCTTCACACCCTTGCTGCAACTCAAGAAGTTCCCCGACATACCCGTCTCCACTCGAGAGGAAGCACGTGGGGTCCCGCACACATCCAGGGGAGCCCCGTTTCCGCCTCCTAGCTCGAGATGAGGGATCCTTTCCCTGTTTCGTAGGGAAAGAATTCCCGGCGTTCCCGTCGCATCTCAAGAGGAGGCGCTCTCCACAGGAAAGGCGAGAGGAACTCCAGGGTAATGCCACCATTCCAAGAGTCCCCCAGATGTGTCAGCCCATTCCAGAGGAACCTGTTTTCCCTGCACTGCCTTGACGTTCAAGCCGAGGATCGACTCCCACCACGTGTGCACGTGGGACAGCCCTGTGGGAACGCCTCGTGGGAAAGCCTCGTGGGAAAGACTCGAGGGAAAACCATAGATCCTTTGATCCACGCGGCGCACTGCGTGACACTGCTGCTACCGCTCTGGAGGAAAGCGCAAGTGCATGCCCGCATTCGAGACGAGGACTGACTCCCCTGGGGAGACTCCAGAAGTACCCCAAGATCCATGTCAGCACTGGAGAGGAATCCTCAGGTTCCGGCCCCGACTCCACACAAGGTCTTAGGGCCCGGCATCGACGGGAGAGGAATCCCGAGAGGCCCCCGAGGAACTCGCATGGGGACTGGCCTTTCCTGAGGCCACCAGAGCGGGTCCCTGAGGTCCCCGTCGTAAGTCAAGAGCACCTGCCGCAACTCGAGAAAATCCAGGAGGTTTTGCCCTCCAGGCGAGATGAGGCCCATTTCCGCTGAGGCTTCTCGAGGCCAATCACATCTAACCACTGGAACTTCCAAAGGGTCCTTCACACCATTGCTGCAACTCAAGAAGTTCCCCGACATACCCGTCTCCACTCGAGAGGAAGCACGTGGGGTCCCGCACACATCCAGGGGAGCCCCGTTTCCGCCTCCTAGCTCGAGATGAGGGATCCTTTCCCTGTTTCGTAGGGAAAGAATTCCCGGCGTTCCCGTCGCATCTCAAGAGGAGGCGCTCTCCACAGGAAAGGCGAGAGGAACTCCAGGGTCGTGCCACCATTCCAAAAGTCCCCCAGATGTGTCAGTCCATTCCAGAGGAACCTGTTTTCCCTGCACTGCCTTGACGTTCAAGCCGAGGATCGACTCCCACCACGTGTGCACGTGGGACAGCCCTGTGGGAAAGCCTCGTGGGAAAGCCTCGTGGGAAAGACTCGAGGGAAAACCATAGATCCTTTGATCCACGTGGCGGACTGCGTGACACTGCTGCTACCGCACTGGAGGAAAGCGCAAGTGCATGCCCGCATTCGAGACGAGGACTGACTCCCCTGGGGAGACTCCAGAAGCACCCCAAGATCCATGTCAGCACTGGAGAGGAATCCTCAGGTTCCGGCCCCGACTCCACACAAGGTCTTAGGCCCCGGCATCGACGGGAGAGGAATCCCGAGAGGCCCCCGAGGAACTCGTATGGGGACTGGCCTTTCCTGAGGCCACCAGAGCGGGTCCCTGAGGTCCCCGTCGTAAGTCGAGAGCACCTTCCGCAACTCGAAAAAATCCAGGAGGTTTTGCCCTCCAGGCGAGATGAGGCCCATTTCCTCTGAGGCTTCTCGAGGCCAATCACATCTAACCACTGGAACTTCCAAAGGGTCCTTCACACCATTGCTGCAACTCAAGAAGTTCCCCGACATTCCCGTCTCCACTCGAGAGGAAGCACGTGGGGTCCCGCACACATCCAGGGGAGCCCCGTTTCCGCCTCCTAGCTCGAGATGAGGGATCCTTTCCCTGTTTCGTAGGGAAAGAATTCCCGGCGTTCCCGTCGCATCTCAAGAGGAGGCGCTCTCCACAGGAAAGGCGAGAGGAACTCCAGGGTCGTGCCACCATTCCAAGAGTCCCCCAGATGTGTCAGTCCATTCCAGAGGACCCTGTTTTCCCTGCACTGCTTTGACGTTCAAGCCGAGGATCGACTCCCACCACGTGTGCACGTGGGACAGCCCTGTGGGAAAGCCTCGTGGGAAAGCCTCGTGGGAAAGACTCGAGGGAAAACCATAGATCCTTTGATCCACGCGGCGGACTGCGTGACACTGCTGCTACCGCTCTGGAGGAAAGCGCAAGTGCATGCCCGCATTCGAGACGAGGACTGACTCCCCTGGGGAGACTCCAGAAGTACCCCAAGATCCATGTCAGCACTGGAGAGGAATCCTCAGGTTCCGGCCCCGACTCCACACAAGGTCTTAGGCCCCGGCATCGACGGGAGAGGAATCCCGAGAGGCCCCCGAGGAACTCGCATGGGGACTGGCCTTTCCTGAGGCCACCAGAGCGGGTCCCTGAGGTCCCCGTCGTAAGTCGAGAGCACCTGCCGCAACTCGAGAAAATCCAGGAGGTTTTGCCCTCCAGGCGAGATGAGGTCCATTTCCGCTGAGGCTTCTCGAGGCCAATCACATCTAACCACTGGAACTTCCAAAGGGTCCTTCACACCCTTGCTGCAACTCAAGAAGTTCCCCGACATACCCGTCTCCACTCGAGAGGAAGCACATGGTGTCCCGAACACATCCAGGGGAGCCCCGTTTCCGCCTCCTAACTCGAGATGAGGGATCCTTTCCCTGTTTCGTAGGGAAAGAATTCCCGGCGTTCCCGTCGCATCTCAAGAGGAGGCGCTCTCCACAGGAAAGGCGAGAGGAACTCCAGGGTCGTGCCACCATTCCAAGAGTCCCCCAGATGTGTCAGCCCATTCCAGAGGAACCTGTTTTCCCTGCACTGCCTTGACGTTCAAGCCGAGGATCGACTCCCACCACGTGTGCACGTGGGACAGCCCTGTGGGAAAGCCTCATGGGAAAGCCTCGTGGGAAAGACTCGAGGGAAAACCATAGATCCTTTGATCCACGCGGCGGACTGCGTGACACTGCTGCTACCGCTCTGGAGGAAAGCGCAAGTGCATGCCCGCATTCGAGACGAGGACTGACTCCCCTGGGGAGACTCCAGAAGTACCCCAAGATCCATGTCAGCACTGGAGAGGAATCCTCAGGTTCCGGCCCCGACTCCACACAAGGTCTTAGGCCCCGGCATCGACGGGAGAGGAATCCCGATAGGCCCCCGAGGAACTCGCATGGGGACTGGCCTTTCCTGAGGCCACCAGAGCGGGTCCCTGAGGTCCCCGTCGTAAGTCTAGAGCACCTGCCGCAACGCGAGAAAATCCAGGAGGTTTTGCCCTCCAGGCGAGATGAGGCCCATTTCCGCTGAGGCTTCTCGAGGCCAATCACATCTAACCACTGGAACTTCCAAAGGGTCCTTCACACCATTGCTGCAACTCAAGAAGTTCCCCGACATACCCGTCTCCACTCGAGAGGAAGCACGTGGGTCCCGCACACATCCAGGGGAGCCCCGTTTCCGCCTCCTAGCTCGAGATGAGGGATCCTTTCCCTGTTTCGTAGGGAAAGAATTCCCGGCGTTCCCGTCGCATCTCAAGAGGAAGCGCTCTCAACAGGAAAGGCGAGAGGAACTCCAGGGTCGTGACACGATTCCAAGAGTCCTCCAGATGTGTCAGTCCATTCCAGAGGAACCTGTATTCCCTGCACTGCCTTGACGTTCAAGCCGAGGATCGACTCCCACCACGTGTGCACGTGGGACAGCCCTGTGGGAAAGCCTCGGGGGAAAGCCTCGTGGGAAAGACTCGAGGGAAAACCATAGATCCTTTGATCCACGCGGCGGACTGCGTGACACTGCTGCTACCGCTCTGGAGGAAAGCGCAAGTGCATGCCCGCATTCGAGACGAGGACTGACTCCCCTGGGGAGACTCCAGAAGTACCCCAAGATCCATGTCAGCACTGGAGAGGAATCCTCAGGTTCCGGCCCCGACTCCACACAAGGTCTTAGGCCCCGGCATCGACGGGAGAGGAATCCCGAGAGGGCCCCGAGGAACTCGCATGGGGACTGGCCTTTCCTGAGGCCACCAGAGCGGGTCCCTGAGGTCCCCGTCGTAAGTCGAGAGCACCTTCCGCAACTCGAAAAAATCCAGGAGGTTTTGCCCTCCAGGCGAGATGAGGCCCATTTCCTCTGAGGCTTCTCGAGGCCAATCACATCTAACCACTGGAACTTCCAAAGGGTCCTTCACACCATTGCTGCAACTCAAGAAGTTCCCCGACATTCCCGTCTCCACTCGAGAGGAAGCACGTGGGGTCCCGCACACATCCAGGGGAGCCCCGTTTCCGCCTCCTAGCTCGAGATGAGGGATCCTTTCCCTGTTTCGTAGGGAAAGAATTCCCGGCGTTCCCGTCGCATCTCAAGAGGAGGCGCTCTCCACAGGAAAGGCGAGAGGAACTCCAGGGTCGTGCCACCATTCCAAGAGTCCCCCAGATGTGTCAGTCCATTCCAGAGGACCCTGTTTTCCCTGCACTGCTTTGACGTTCAAGCCGAGGATCGACTCCCACCACGTGTGCACGTGGGACAGCCCTGTGGGAACGCCTCGTGGGAAAGCCTCGTGGGAAAGACTCGAGGGAAAACCATAGATCCTTTGATTCACGCGGCGCACTGCGTGACACTGCTGCTACCGCTCTGGAGGAAAGCGCAAGTGCATGCCCGCATTCGAGACGAGGACTGACTCCCCTGGGGAGACTCCAGAAGTACCCCAAGATCCATGTCAGCACTGGAGAGGAATCCTCAGGTTCCGGCCCCGACTCCATACAAGGTCTTAGGCCCCGGCATCGACGGGAGAGGAATCCCGAGAGGCCCCCGAGGAACTCGCATGGTGACTGGCCTTTCCTGAGGCCACCAGAGCGGGTCCCTGAGGTCCCCGTCGTAAGTCGAGAGCACCTGCCGCAACTCGAGAAAATCCAGGAGGTTTTGCCCTCCAGGCGAGATGAGGCCCATTTCCGCTGAGGCTTCTCGAGGCCAATCACATCTAACCACTGGAACTTCCAAAGGGTCCTTCACACCATTGCTGCAACTCAAGAAGTTCCCCGACATACCCGTCTCCACTCGAGAGGAAGCAGGTGGGTTCCCGCACACATCCAGGGGAGCCCCGTTTCCGCCTCCTAGCTCGAGATGAGGGATCCTTTCCCTGTTTCGTAGGGAAAGAATTCCCGGCGTTCCCGTCGCATCTCAAGAGGAGGCGCTCTCCACAGGAAAGTCGAGAGGAACTCCAGGGTCGAGACACCATTCCAAGAGTCCCCCAGATGTGTCAGTCCATTCCAGAGGAACCTGTTTTCCCTGCACTGCCTTGACGTTCAAGCCGAGGATCGACTCCCACCACGTGTGCACGTGGGACAGCCCTGTGGGAAAGCCTCGTGGGAAAGCCTCGTGGGAAAGACTCGAGGGAAAACCATAGATCCTTTGATCCACGCGGCGGACTGCGTGACACTGCTGCTACCGCTCTGGAGGAAAGCGCAAGTGCATGCCCGCATTCGAGACGAGGACTGACTCCCCTGGGGAGACTCCAGAAGTACCCCAAGATCCAGGTCAGCACTGGAGAGGAATCCTCAGGTTCCGGCCCCGACTCCACACAAGGTCTTAGGCCCCGGCATTGACGGGAGAGGAATCCCGAGAGGCCCCCGAGGAACTCGCATGGGGACTGGCCTTTCCTGAGGCCACCAGAGCGGGTCCCTGAGGTCCCCGTCGTAAGTCGAGAGCACCTGCCGCAACTCGAGAAAATCCAGGAGGTTTTGCCCTCCAGGCGAGATGAGGCCCATTTCCGCTGAGGCTTCTCGAGGCCAATCACATCTAACCACTGGAACTTCCAAAGGGTCCTTCGCACCATTGCTGCAACTCAAGAAGTTCCCCGACATACCCGTCTCCACTCGAGAGGAAGCACGTGGGTTCCCGCACACATCCAGGGGAGCCCCGTTTCCGCCTCCTAGCTGGAGATGAGGGATCCATTCCCTGTTTCGTAGGGAAAGAATTCCCGGCGTTCCCGTCGCATCTCAAGAGGAGGCGCTCTCCACAGGAAAGGCGAGAGGAACTCCAGGGTCGTGCCACCGTTCCAAGAGTCCCCCAGATGTGTCAGTCCATTCCAGAGGAACCTGTTTTCCCTGCACTGCCTTGACGTTCAAGCCGAGGATCGACTCCCACCACGTGTGCACGTGGGACAGCCCTGTGGGAAAGCCTCGTGGGAAAGCCTCGTGGGAAAGACTCGAGGGAAAACCATAGATCCTTTGATCCACGCGGCGCACTGCGTGACACTGCTGCTACCGCTCTGGAGGAAAGCGCAAGTGCATGCCCGCATTCGAGACGAGGACTGACTCCCCTGGGGAGACTCCAGAAGTACCCCAAGATCCATGTCAGCACTGGAGAGGAATCCTCAGGTTCCGGCCCCGACTCCACACAAGGTCTCAGGCACCGGCATCGACGGGAGAGGAATCCCGAGAGGCCCCCGAGGAACTCGCATGGGGACGGGCCTTTCCTGAGGCCACCAGAGCGGGTCCCTGAGGTCCCCGTCGTAAGTCGAGAGCACCTGCCGCAACTCGAGAAAATCCAGGAGGTTTTGCCCTCCAGGCGAGATGAGGTCCATTTCCGCTGAGGCTTCTCGAGGCCAATCACATCTAACCACTGGAACTTCCAAAGGGTCCTTCACACCCTTGCTGCAACTCAAGAAGTTCCCCGACATACCCGTCTCCACTCGAGAGGAAGCACATGGTGTCCCGCACACATCCAGGGGAGCCCCGTTTCCGCCTCCTAGCTCGAGATGAGGGATCCTTTCCCTGTTTCGTAGGGAAAGAATTCCCGGCGTTCCCGTCGCATCTCAAGAGGAGGCGATCTCCACAGGAAAGGCGAGAGGAACTCCAGGGTCGTGCCACCATTCCAAGAGTCCCCCAGATGTGTCAGCCCATTCCAGAGGAACCTGTTTTCCCTGCACTGCCTTGACGTTCAAGCCGAGGATCGACTCCCACCACGTGTGCACGTGGGACAGCCCTGTGGGAAAGCCTCGTGGGAAAGCCTCGTGGGAAAGACTCGAGGGAAAACCATAGATCCTTTGATCCACGCGGCGGACTGCGTGACACTGCTGCTACCGCTCTGGAGGAAAGCGCAAGTGCAGGCCCGCATTCGAGACGAGGACTGACTCCCCTGGGGAGACTCCAGAAGTACCCCAAGATCCATGTCAGCACTGGAGAGGAATCCTCAGGTTCCGGCCCCGACTCCACACAAGGTCTTAGGCCCCGGCATCGACGGGAGAGGAATCCCGATAGGCCCCCGAGGAACTCGCATGGGGACTGGCCTTTCCTGAGGCCACCAGAGCGGGTCCCTGTGGTCCCCGTCGTAAGTCTAGAGCACCTTCCGCAACTCGAGAAAATTCAGGAGGTTTTGCCCTCCAGGCGAGATGAGGCCCATTTCCGCTGAGGCTTCTCGAGGCCAATCACATCTAACCACTGGAACTTCCAAAGGGTCCTTCACACCATTGCTACAACTCAAGAAGTTCCCCGACATACCCGTCTCCACTCGAGAGGAAGCACGTGGGGTCCCGCACACATCCAGGGGAGCCCCGTTTCCGCCTCCTAGCTCGAGATGAGGGATACTTTCCCTGTTTCGTAGGGAAAGAATTCCCGGCGTTCCCGTCGCATCTCAAGAGGAAGCGCTCTCCACAGGAAATGCGAGAGGAACTCCAGGGTCGTGACACGATTACAAGAGTCCCCCAGATGTGTCAGTCCATTCCAGAGGAACCTGTTTTCCCTGCACTGCCTTGACGTTCAAGCCGAGGATCGACTCCCACCACGTGTGCACGTGGGACAGCCCTGTGGGAAAGCCTCGTGGGAAAGCCTCGTGGGAAAGACTCGAGGGAAAACCATAGATCCTTTGATCCACGCGGCGGACTGCGTGACACTGCTGCTACCGCTCTGGAGGAAAGCGCAAGTGCATGCCCGCATTCGAGACGAGGACTGACTCCCCTGGGGAGACTCCAGAAGTACCCCAAGATCCATGTCAGCACTGGAGAGGAATCCTCAGGTTCCGGCCCCGACTCCACACAAGGTCTTAGGCCCCGGCATCGACGGGAGAGGAATCCCGAGAGGCCCCCGAGGAACTCGCATGGGGACTGGCCTTTCCTGAGGCCACCAGAGCGGGTCCCTGAGGTCCCCGTCGTAAGTCGAGAGCACCTGCCGCAACTCGAGAAAATCCAGGAGGTTTTGCCCTCCAGGCGAGATGAGGCCCATTTCCGCTGAGGCTTCTCGAGGCCAATCACATCTAACCACTGGAACTTCCAAAGGGTCCTTCACACCATTGCTGCAACTCAAGAAGTTCCCCGACATACCCGTCTCCACTCGAGAGGAAGCACGTGGGGTCCCGCACACATCCAGGGGAGCCCCGTTTCCGCCTCCTAGCTGGAGATGAGGGATCCATTCCCTGTTTCGTAGGGAAAGAATTCCCGGCGTTCCCGTCGCATCTCAAGAGGAGGCGCTCTCCACAGGAAAGGCGAGAGGAACTCCAGGGTCGTGCCACCATTCCAAGAGTCCCCCAGATGTGTCAGTCCATTCCAGAGGAACCTGTTTTCCCTGCACTGCCTTGACGTTCAAGCCGAGGATCGACTCCCACCACGTGTGCACGTGGGACAGCCCTGTGGGAAAGCCTCGTGGGAAAGCCTCGTGGGAAAGACTCGAGGGAAAACCATAGATCCTTTGATTCACGCGGCGGAGTGCGTGACACTGCTGCTACCGCTCTGGAGGAAAGCGCAAGTGCATGCCCGCATTCGAGACGAGGACTGACTCCCCTGGGGAGACTCCAGAAGTACCCCAAGATCCATGTCAGCACTGGAGAGGAATCCTCAGGTTCCGGCCCCGACTCCACACAAGGTCTTAGGCCCCGACATCGACGGGAGAGGAATCCCGAGAGGCCCCCGAGGAACTCGCATGGGGACTGGCCTTTCCTGAGGCCACCAGAGCGGTTCCCTGAGGTCCCCGTCGAAAGTCCAGAGCACCTTCCGCAACTCGAGAAAATCCAGGAGGTTTTGCCCTACAGGCGAGATGAGGCCCATTTCCTCTGAGGCTTCTCGAGGCCAATCACATCTAACCACTGGAACTTCCAAAGGGTCCTTCACACCATTGCTGCAACTCAAGAAGTTCCCCGACATACCCGTCTCCACTCGAGAGGAAGCACGTGGGGTCCCGCACACATCCAGGGGAGCCCCGTTTCCGCCTCCTAGCTCGAGATGAGGGATCCTTTCCCTGTTTCGTAGGGAAAGAATTCCCGGCGTTCCCGTCGCATCTCAAGAGGAGGCGCTCTCCACAGGAAAGGCGAGAGGAACTCCAGGGTCGTGCCACCATTCCAAGAGTCCCCCAGATGTGTCAGTCCATTCCAGAGGAACCTGTTTTCCCTGCACTGCCTTGACGTTCAAGCCGAGGATCGACTCCCACCACGTGTGCACGTGGGACATCCCTGTGGGAAAGCCTCGTCGGAAAGCCTCGTGGGAAAGACTCGAGGGAAAACCATAGATCCTTTGATCCACGCGGCGGACTGCGTGACACTGCTGCTACCGCTCTGGAGGAAAGCGCAAGTGCATGCCCGCATTCGAGACGAGGACTGACTCCCCTGGGGAGACTCCAGAAGTACCCCAAGATCCATGTCAGCACTGGAGAGGAATCCTCAGGTTCCGGCCCCGACTCCACACAAGGTCTTAGGCCCCGGCATCGACGGGAGAGGAATCCCGAGAGGCCCCCGAGGAACTCGCATGGGGACGGGCCTTTCCTGAGGCCACCAGAGCGGGTCCCTGAGGTCCCCGTCGTAAGTCGAGAGCACCTGCCGCAACTCGAGAAAATCCAGGAGGTTTTGCCCTCCAGGCGAGATGAGGTCCATTTCAGCTGAGGCTTCTCGAGGCCAATCACATCTAACCACTGGAACTTCCAAAGGGTCCTTCACACCCTTGCTGCAACTCAAGAAGTTTCCCGACATACCCGTCTCCACTCGAGAGGAAGCACATGGTGTCCCGCACACATCCAGGGGAGCCCCGTTTCCGCCTCCTAGCTCGAGATGAGGGATCCTTTCCCTGTTTCGTAGGGAAAGAATTCCCGGCGTTCCCGTCGCATCTCAAGAGGAGGCGATCTCCACAGGAAAGGCGAGAGGAACTCCAGGGTCGTGCCACCATTCCAAGAGTCCCCCAGATGTGTCAGCCCATTCCAGAGGAACCTGTTTTCCCTGCACTGCCTTGACGTTCAAGCCGAGGATCGACTCCCACCACGTGTGCACGTGGCACAGCCCTGTGGGAAAGCCTCGTGGGAAAGCCTCGTGGGAAAGACTCGAGGGAAAACCATAGATCCTTTGATCCACGCGGCGGACTGCGTGACACTGCTGCTACCGCTCTGGAGGAAAGCGCAAGTGCATGCCCGCATTCGAGACGAGGACTGACTCCCCTGGGGAGACTCCAGAAGTACCCCAAGATCCATGTCAGCACTGGAGAGGAATCCTCAGGTTCCGGCCCCGACTCCACACAAGGCCTTAGGCCCCGGCATCGACGGGAGAGGAATCCCGATAGGCCCCCGAGGAACTCGCATGGGGACTGGCCTTTCCTGAGGCCACCAGAGCGGGTCCCTGAGGTCCCCGTCGTAAGTCTAGAGCACCTTCCGCAACTCGAGAAAATTCAGCAGGTTTTGCCCTCCAGGCGAGATGAGGCCCATTTCCGCTGAGGCTTCTCGAGGCCAATCACATCTAACCACTGGAACTTCCAAAGGGTCCTTCACACCATTGCTGCAACTCAAGAAGTTCCCCGACATACCCGTCTCCACTCGAGAGGAAGCACGTGGGGTCCCGCACACATCCAGGGGAGCCCCGTTTCCGCCTCCTAGCTCGAGATGAGGGATACTTTCCCTGTTTCGTAGGGAAAGAATTCCCGGCGTTCCCGTCGCATCTCAAGAGGAAGCGCTCTCCACAGGAAAGGCGAGAGGAACTCCAGGGTCGTGACACGATTCCAAGAGTCCCCCAGATGTGTCAGTCCATTCCAGAGGAACCTGTTTTCCCTGCACTGCCTTGACGTTCAAGCCGAGGATCGACTCCCACCACGTGTGCACGTGGGACAGCCCTGTGGGAAAGCCTCGGGGGAAAGCCTCGTGGGAAAGACTCGAGGGAAAACCATAGATCCTTTGATCCACGCGGCGGACTGCGTGACACTGCTGCTACCGCTCTGGAGGAAAGTGCAAGTGCATGCCCGCATTCGAAACGAGGACTGACTCCCCTGGGGAGACTCCAGAAGTACCCCAAGATCCATGTCAGCACTGGAGAGGAATCCTCAGGTTCCGGCCCCGACTCCACACAAGGTCTTAGGCCCCGGCATCGACGGGAGAGGAATCCCGAGTGGCCTCCGAGGAACTCGCATGGGGACTGGCCTTTCCTGAGGCCACCAGAGCGGGTCCCTGAGGTCCCCGTCGTAAGTCGAGAGCACCTGCCGCAACTCGAGAAAATCCAGGAGGTTTTGCCCTCCAGGCGAGATGAGGCCCATTTCCGCTGAGGCTTCTCGACGCTAATCACGTCTAACCACTGGAACTTCCAAAGGGTCCTTCACACCCTTGCTGCAACTCAAGAAGTTCCCCGACATACCCGTCTCCACTCGAGAGGAAGCACGTGGGTCCCGCACACATCCAGGGGAGCCCCGTTTCCGCCTCCTAGCTCGAGATGAGGGATCCTTTCCCTGTTTCGTAGGGAAAGAATTCCCGGCGTTCCCGTCGCATCTCAAGAGGAGGTGCTCTCTACAGGAAAGGCGAGAGGAACTCCAGGGTCGTGCCACCATTCCAAGAGTCCCCTAGATGTGTCAGTCCATTCCAGAGGAACCTGTTTTCCCTGCACTGCCTTGACGTTCAAGCCGAGGATCGACTCCCACCACGTGTGCACGTGGGACAGCCCTGTGGGAAAGCCTCGTGGGAAAGCCTCGTGGGAAAGACTCGAGGGAAAACCATAGATCCTTTGATCCACGCGGCGGACTGCGTGACACTGCTGCTACCGCTCTGGAGGAAAGCGCAAGTGCATGCCCGCATTCGAGACGAGGACTGACTCCCCTGGGGAGACTCCAGAAATACCCCAAGATCAATGTCAGCACTGGAGAGGAATCCTCAGGTTCCGGCCCCGACTCCACACAAGGTCTTAGGCCCCGGCATCGACGGGAGAGGAATCCCGAGAGGCCCCCGAGGAACTCGCATGGGGACTGGCCTTTCCTGAGGCCACCAGAGCGGGTCCCTGAGGTCCCCGTCGTAAGTCGAGAGCACCTGCCGCAACTCGAGAAAATCCAGGAGGTTTTGCCCTCCAGGCGAGATGAGGCCCATTTCCGCTGAGGCTTCTCGACGCTAATCACGTCTAACCACTGGAACTTCCAAAGGGTCCTTCACACCCTTGCTGCAACTCAAGAAGTTCCCCGACATACCCGTCTCCACTCGAGAGGAAGCACGTGGGTCCCACACACATCCAGGGTAGCCCCGTTTCCGCCTCCTAGCTCGAGATGAGGGATCCTTTCCCTATTTCGTAGGGAAAGAATTCCCGGCGTTCCCGTCGCATCTCAAGAGGAGGCGCTCTCCACAGGAAAGGCGAGAGGAACTCCAGGGTCTTGACACCATTCCAAGAGTCCCCCAGATGTGTCAGTCCATTCCAGAGGAACCTGTTTTCCCTGCACTGCCTTGACGTTCAAGCCGAGGATCGACTCCCACCACGTGTGCACGTGGGACAGCCCTGTGGGAAAGCCTCGTGGGAAAGACTCGAGTGAAAACCATAGATCCTTTGATCCACGCGGCGGACTGCGTGACACTGCTGCTACCGCTCTGGAGGAAAGTGAAAGTGCATGCCCGCATTCGAAAAGAGGACTGACTGCCCTGGGGAGACTCCAGAAGTACCCCAAGATCCATGTTAGCACTGGTGAGGAATCCTCAGGTTCCGGCCCCGACTCCACACACGGTCTTAGGCCCTGGCATCGACGGGAAAGGAATCCCGAGAGGCCCCCGAGGAACTCGCATGGGGACTGGCCTTTCCTGAGGCCACCAGAGCGGGTCCCTGAGGTCCCCGTCGTAAGTCGAGAGCACCTGCCGCAACTCGAGAAAATCCAGGAGGTTTTGCCCTCCAGGCGAGATGAGGCCCATTTCTGCTGAGGCTTCTCGAGGCCAATCACATCTATCCACTGGAACTTTCAAAGGGTCCTTCACACCCTTGCTGCAACTCAAGAAGTTCCCCGACATACCCGTCTCCACTCGAGAGGAAGCACGTGGTGTCCCGCACACATCCAGGGGAGCCCCGTTTCTGCCTCCTAGCTCGAGATGAGGGATCCTTTCCCTGTTTCGTAGGGAAAGAATTCCCGGCGTTCCCGTCGCATCTCAAGAGGAGGCGCTCTCCACAGGAAAGGCGAGAGGAACTCCAGGGTCGTGCCACCATTCCAAGAGTCCCCCAGATGTGTCAGCCCATTCCAGAGGAACCTGTTTTCCCTGCACTGCCTTGACGTTCAAGCCGAGGATCGACTCCCACCACGTGTGCACGTGGGACAGCCCTGTGGGAAAGCCTCGTGGGAAAGCCTCGTGGGAAAGACTCGAGGGAAAACCATAGATCCTTTGATCCACGCGGCGGACTGCGTGACACTGCTGCTACCGCTCTGGAGGAAAGCGCAAGTGCAGGCCCGCATTCGAGACGAGGACTGACTCCCCTGGGGAGACTCCAGAAGTACCCCAAGATCCATGTCAGCACTGGAGAGGAATCCTCAGGTTCCGGCCCCGACTCCACACAAGGTCTTAGGCCCCGGCATCGACGGGAGAGGAATCCCGATAGGCCCCCGAGGAACTCGCATGGGGACTGGCCTTTCCTGAGGCCACCAGAGCGGGTCCCTGTGGTCCCCGTCGTAAGTCTAGAGCACCTTCCGCAACTCGAGAAAATTCAGGAGGTTTTGCCCTCCAGGCGAGATGAGGCCCATTTCCGCTGAGGCTTCTCGAGGCCAATCACATCTAACCACTGGAACTTCCAAAGGGTCCTTCACACCATTGCTACAACTCAAGAAGTTCCCCGACATACCCGTCTCCACTCGAGAGGAAGCACGTGGGGTCCCGCACACATCCAGGGGAGCCCCGTTTCCGCCTCCTAGCTCGAGATGAGGGATACTTTCCCTGTTTCGTAGGGAAAGAATTCCCGGCGTTCCCGTCGCATCTCAAGAGGAAGCGCTCTCCACAGGAAATGCGAGAGGAACTCCAGGGTCGTGACACGATTACAAGAGTCCCCCAGATGTGTCAGTCCATTCCAGAGGAACCTGTTTTCCCTGCACTGCCTTGACGTTCAAGCCGAGGATCGACTCCCACCACGTGTGCACGTGGGACAGCCCTGTGGGAAAGCCTCGTGGGAAAGCCTCGTGGGAAAGACTCGAGGGAAAACCATAGATCCTTTGATCCACGCGGCGGACTGCGTGACACTGCTGCTACCGCTCTGGAGGAAAGCGCAAGTGCATGCCCGCATTCGAGACGAGGACTGACTCCCCTGGGGAGACTCCAGAAGTACCCCAAGATCCATGTCAGCACTGGAGAGGAATCCTCAGGTTCCGGCCCCGACTCCACACAAGGTCTTAGGCCCCGGCATCGACGGGAGAGGAATCCCGAGAGGCCCCCGAGGAACTCGCATGGGGACTGGCCTTTCCTGAGGCCACCAGAGCGGGTCCCTGAGGTCCCCGTCGTAAGTCGAGAGCACCTGCCGCAACTCGAGAAAATCCAGGAGGTTTTGCCCTCCAGGCGAGATGAGGCCCATTTCCGCTGAGGCTTCTCGAGGCCAATCACATCTAACCACTGGAATTTCCAAAGGGTCCTTCACACCATTGCTGCAACTCAAGAAGTTCCCCGACATACCCGTCTCCACTCGAGAGGAAGCACGTGGGGTCCCGCACACATCCAGGGGAGCCCCGTTTCCGCCTCCTAGCTGGAGATGAGGGATCCATTCCCTGTTTCGTAGGGAAAGAATTCCCGGCGTTCCCGTCGCATCTCAAGAGGAGGCGCTCTCCACAGGAAAGGCGAGAGGAACTCCAGGGTCGTGCCACCATTCCAAGAGTCCCCCAGATGTGTCAGTCCATTCCAGAGGAACCTGTTTTCCCTGCACTGCCTTGACGTTCAAGCCGAGGATCGACTCCCACCACGTGTGCACGTGGGACAGCCCTGTGGGAAAGCCTCGTGGGAAAGCCTCGTGGGAAAGACTCGAGGGAAAACCATAGATCCTTTGATTCACGCGGCGGAGTGCGTGACACTGCTGCTACCGCTCTGGAGGAAAGCGCAAGTGCATGCCCGCATTCGAGACGAGGACTGACTCCCCTGGGGAGACTCCAGAAGTACCCCAAGATCCATGTCAGCACTGGAGAGGAATCCTCAGGTTCCGGCCCCGACTCCACACAAGGTCTTAGGCCCCGACATCGACGGGAGAGGAATCCCGAGAGGCCCCCGAGGAACTCGCATGGGGACTGGCCTTTCCTGAGGCCACCAGAGCGGTTCCCTGAGGTCCCCGTCGAAAGTCCAGAGCACCTTCCGCAACTCGAGAAAATCCAGGAGGTTTTGCCCTACAGGCGAGATGAGGCCCATTTCCTCTGAGGCTTCTCGAGGCCAATCACATCTAACCACTGGAACTTCCAAAGGGTCCTTCACACCATTGCTGCAACTCAAGAAGTTCCCCGACATACCCGTCTCCACTCGAGAGGAAGCACGTGGGGTCCCGCACACATCCAGGGGAGCCCCGTTTCCGCCTCCTAGCTCGAGATGAGGGATCCTTTCCCTGTTTCGTAGGGAAAGAATTCCCGGCGTTCCCGTCGCATCTCAAGAGGAGGCGCTCTCCACAGGAAAGGCGAGAGGAACTCCAGGGTCGTGCCACCATTCCAAGAGTCCCCCAGATGTGTCAGTCCATTCCAGAGGAACCTGTTTTCCCTGCACTGCCTTGACGTTCAAGCCGAGGATCGACTCCCACCACGTGTGCACGTGGGACATCCCTGTGGGAAAGCCTCGTCGGAAAGCCTCGTGGGAAAGACTCGAGGGAAAACCATAGATCCTTTGATCCACGCGGCGGACTGCGTGACACTGCTGCTACCGCTCTGGAGGAAAGCGCAAGTGCATGCCCGCATTCGAGACGAGGACTGACTCCCCTGGGGAGACTCCAGAAGTACCCCAAGATCCATGTCAGCACTGGAGAGGAATCCTCAGGTTCCGGCCCCGACTCCACACAAGGTCTTAGGCCCCGGCATCGACGGGAGAGGAATCCCGAGAGGCCCCCGAGGAACTCGCATGGGGACGGGCCTTTCCTGAGGCCACCAGAGCGGGTCCCTGAGGTCCCCGTCGTAAGTCGAGAGCACCTGCCGCAACTCGAGAAAATCCAGGAGGTTTTGCCCTCCAGGCGAGATGAGGTCCATTTCCGCTGAGGCTTCTCGAGGCCAATCACATCTAACCACTGGAACTTCCAAAGGGTCCTTCACACCCTTGCTGCAACTCAAGAAGTTTCCCGACATACCCGTCTCCACTCGAGAGGAAGCACATGGTGTCCCGCACACATCCAGGGGAGCCCCGTTTCCGCCTCCGAGCTCGAGATGAGGGATCCTTTCCCTGTTTCGTAGGGAAAGAATTCCCGGCGTTCCCGTCGCATCTCAAGAGGAGGCGATCTCCACAGGAAAGGCGAGAGGAACTCCAGGGTCGTGCCACCATTCCAAGAGTCCACCAGATGTGTCAGCCCATTCCAGAGGAACCTGTTTTCCCTGCACTGCCTTGACGTTCAAGCCGAGGATCGACTCCCACCACGTGTGCACGTGGGACAGCCCTGTGGGAAAGCCTCGTGGGAAAGACTCGAGGGAAAACCATAGATCCTTTGATCCACGCGGCGGACTGCGTGACACTGCTGCTACCGCTCTGGAGGAAAGTGAAAGTGCATGCCCGCATTCGAAAAGAGGACTGACTGCCCTGGGGAGACTCCAGAAGTACCCCAAGATCCATGTTAGCACTGGTGAGGAATCCTCAGGTTCCGGCCCCGACTCCACACACGGTCTTAGGCCCTGGCATCGACGGGAAAGGAATCCCGAGAGGCCCCCGAGGAACTCGCATGGGGACTGGCCTTTCCTGAGGCCACCAGAGCGGGTCCCTGAGGTCCCCGTCGTAAGTCGAGAGCACCTGCCGCAACTCGAGAAAATCCAGGAGGTTTTGCCCTCCAGGCGAGATGAGGCCCATTTCTGCTGAGGCTTCTCGAGGCCAATCACATCTATCCACTGGAACTTTCAAAGGGTCCTTCACACCCTTGCTGCAACTCAAGAAGTTCCCCGACATACCCGTCTCCACTCGAGAGGAAGCACGTGGTGTCCCGCACACATCCAGGGGAGCCCCGTTTCTGCCTCCTAGCTCGAGATGAGGGATCCTTTCCCTGTTTCGTAGGGAAAGAATTCCCGGCGTTCCCGTCGCATCTCAAGAGGAGGCGCTCTCCACAGGAAAGGCGAGAGGAACTCCAGGGTCGAGACAACATTCCAAGAGTCCCCCAGATGTGTCAGTCCATTCCAGAGGAACCTGTTTTCCCTGCACTGCCTTGACGTTCAAGCCGAGGATCGACTCCCACCACGTGTGCACGTGGGACAGCCCTGTGGGAAAGCCTCGTGGGAAAGCCTCGTGGGAAAGACTCGAGGGAAAACCATAGATCCTTTGATCCACGTGGCGGAGTGCGTGACACTGCTGCTACCGCTCTGGAGGAAAGCGCAAGTGCATGCCCGCATTCGAGACGAGGACTGACTTCCTTGGGGAGACTCCAGAAGTACCCCAAGATCCATGTCAGCACTGGAGAGGAATCCTCAGGTTCCGGCCCCGACTCCACACAAGGTCTTAGGCCCCGGCATCGACGGGAGAGGAATCCCGAGAGGCCCCCGAGGAACTCGCATGGGGACTGGCCTTTCCTGAGGCCACCAGAGCGGGTCCCTGAGGTCCCCGTCGTAAGTCGAGAGCACCTGCCGCAACTGGAGAAATTCCAGGCGGTTTTGCCCTCCAGGCGAGATGAGGCCCATTTCCGCTGAGGCTTCTCGAGGCCAATCACTTCTAACCACTGGAACTTCCAAAGGGTCCTTCACACCCTTGCTGCAACTCAAGAAGTTCCCCGACATACCCGTCTCCACTCGAGAGGAAGCATGTGGTGTCCCGCACACATCCAGGGGAGCCCCGTTTCCGCCTCCTAGCTCGAGATGAGGGATCCTTTCCCTGTTTCGTAGGGAAAGAATTCCCGGCGTTCCCGTCGCATCTCAAGAGGAGGCGCTCTCCACAGGAAAGGCGAGAGGAACTCCAGGGTCGTGCCACCATTCCAACAGTCCCCCAGATGTGTCAGTCCATTCCAGAGGAACCTGTTTTCCCTGCACTGAATTGACGTTCAAGCCGAGGATCGACTCCCACCACGTGTGCACGTGGGACAGCCCTGTGGGAAAGCCTCGTGGGAAAGACTCGAGGGAAAACCATAGATCCTTTGATCCACGCGGCGGACTGCGTAACACTGCTGCTACTGCTCTGGAGGAAAGCGCAAGTGCATGCCCGCATTCGAGACGAGGACTGACTCCCCTGGGGAGACTCCAGAAGTACCCCAAGATCCATGTCAGCACTGGAGAGGAATCCTCAGGTTCCGGCCCCGACTCCTCACAAGGTCTTAGGCCCCGGCATCGACGGGAGAGGAATCCCGAGAGGCCCCTGAGGAACTCGCATGGGGACTGGCTTATCCTGAGGCTACCAGATCGGGTCCCTGAGGTCCCCGTCGTAAGTCGAGAGCATCTGCCGCAACTCGAGAAAATCCAGGAGGTTTTGCCCTCCAGGCGAGATGAGGCCCATTTCCTATGAGGCTTCTCGAGGCTAATCACGTCTAACCACTGGAACTTCCAAAGGGTCCTTCACACCCTTGCTGCAACTCAAGAAGTTCCCCGACATACCCGTCTCCACTCGAGAGGAAGCACGTGGGTCCCGCACACATCCAGGGGAGCCCCGTTTCCGCCTCCTAGCTCGAGATGAGGGATCCTTTCCCTGTTTGGTAGGGAAAGAATTCCCGGCGTTCCCGTCGCATCTCAAGAGGAGGCGCTCTCAACAGGAAAGGCGAGAGGAACTCCAGGGTCGTGCCACCATTTCAAGAGTCCCCCAGATGTGTCAGTCCATTCCAGAGGAACCTGTTTTCCCTGCACTGCCTTGACGTTCAAGCCGAGGATCGACACCCACCACGTGTGCACGTGGGACAGCCCTGTGGGAAAGCCTCGTGGGAAAGCCTCGTGGGAAAGACTCGAGGGAAAACCATAGATCCTTTGATCCACGCGGCGGACTGCGTGACACTGCTGCTACCGCTCTGGAGGAAAGCGCAAGTGCAGGCCCGCATTCGAGACGAGGACTGACTCCCCTGGGGAGACTCCAGAAGTACCCCAAGATCCATGTCAGCACTGGAGAGGAATCCTCAGGTTCCGGCCCCGACTCCACACAAGGTCTTAGGCCCCGGCATCGACGGGAGAGGAATCCCGATAGGCCCCCGAGGAACTCGCATGGGGACTGGCCTTTCCTGAGGCCACCAGAGCGGGTCCCTGTGGTCCCCGTCGTAAGTCTAGAGCACCTTCCGCAACTCGAGAAAATTCAGGAGGTTTTGCCCTCCAGGCGAGATGAGGCCCATTTCCGCTGAGGCTTCTCGAGGCCAATCACATCTAACCACTGGAACTTCCAAAGGGTCCTTCACACCATTGCTACAACTCAAGAAGTTCCCCGACATACCCGTCTCCAATCGAGAGGAAGCACGTGGGGTCCCGCACACATCCAGGGGAGCCCCGTTTCCGCCTCCTAGCTCGAGATGAGGGATACTTTCCCTGTTTCGTAGGGAAAGAATTCCCGGCGTTCCCGTCGCATCTCAAGAGGAAGCGCTCTCCACAGGAAATGCGAGAGGAACTCCAGGGTCGTGACACGATTACAAGAGTCCCCCAGATGTGTCAGTCCATTCCAGAGGAACCTGTTTTCCCTGCACTGCCTTGACGTTCACGCCGAGGATCGACTCCCACCACGTGTGCACGTGGGACAGCCCTGTGGGAAAGCCTCGTGGGAAAGCCTCGTGGGAAAGACTCGAGGGAAAACCATAGATCCTTTGATCCACGCGGCGGACTGCGTGACACTGCTGCTACCGCTCTGGAGGAAAGCGCAAGTGCATGCCCGCATTCGAGACGAGGACTGACTCCCCTGGGGAGACTCCAGAAGTACCCCAAGATCCATGTCAGCACTGGAGAGGAATCCTCAGGTTCCGGCCCCGACTCCACACAAGGTCTTAGGCCCCGGCATCGACGGGAGAGGAATCCCGAGAGGCCCCCGAGGAACTCGCATGGGGACTGGCCTTTCCTGAGGCCACCAGAGCGGGTCCCTGAGGTCCCCGTCGTAAGTCGAGAGCACCTGCCGCAACTCGAGAAAATCCAGGAGGTTTTGCCCTCCAGGCGAGATGAGGCCCATTTCCGCTGAGGCTTCTCGAGGCCAATCACATCTAACCACTGGAACTTCCAAAGGGTCCTTCACACCATTGCTGCAACTCAAGAAGTTCCCCGACATACCCGTCTCCACTCGAGAGGAAGCACGTGGGGTCCCGCACACATCCAGGGGAGCCCCGTTTCCGCCTCCTAGCTGGAGATGAGGGATCCATTCCCTGTTTCGTAGGGAAAGAATTCCCGGCGTTCCCGTCGCATCTCAAGAGGAGGCGCTCTCCACAGGAAAGGCGAGAGGAACTCCAGGGTCGTGCCACCATTCCAAGAGTCCCCCAGATGTGTCAGTCCATTCCAGAGGAACCTGTTTTCCCTGCACTGCCTTGACGTTCAAGCCGAGGATCGACTCCCACCACGTGTGCACGTGGGACAGCCCTGTGGGAAAGCCTCGTGGGAAAGCCTCGTGGGAAAGACTCGAGGGAAAACCATAGATCCTTTGATTCACGCGGCGGAGTGCGTGACACTGCTGCTACCGCTCTGGAGGAAAGCGCAAGTGCATGCCCGCATTCGAGACGAGGACTGACTCCCCTGGGGAGACTCCAGAAGTACCCCAAGATCCATGTCAGCACTGGAGAGGAATCCTCAGGTTCCGGCCCCGACTCCACACAAGGTCTTAGGCCCCGACATCGACGGGAGAGGAATCCCGAGAGGCCCCCGAGGAACTCGCATGGGGACTGGCCTTTCCTGAGGCCACCAGAGCGGTTCCCTGAGGTCCCCGTCGAAAGTCCAGAGCACCTTCCGCAACTCGAGAAAATCCAGGAGGTTTTGCCCTACAGGCGAGATGAGGCCCATTTCCTCTGAGGCTTCTCGAGGCCAATCACATCTAACCACTGGAACTTCCAAAGGGTCCTTCACACCATTGCTGCAACTCAAGAAGTTCCCCGACATACCCGTCTCCACTCGAGAGGAAGCACGTGGGGTCCCGCACACATCCAGGGGAGCCCCGTTTCCGCCTCCTAGCTCGAGATGAGGGATCCTTTCCCTGTTTCGTAGGGAAAGAATTCCCGGCGTTCCCGTCGCATCTCAAGAGGAGGCGCTCTCCACAGGAAAGGCGAGAGGAACTCCAGGGTCGTGCCACCATTCCAAGAGTCTCCCAGATGTGTCAGTCCATTCCAGAGGAACCTGTTTTCCCTGCACTGCCTTGACGTTCAAGCCGAGGATCGACTCCCACCACGTGTGCACGTGGGACATCCCTGTGGGAAAGCCTCGTCGGAAAGCCTCGTGGGAAAGACTCGAGGGAAAACCATAGATCCTTTGATCCACGCGGCGGACTGCGTGACACTGCTGCTACCGCTCTGGAGGAAAGCGCAAGTGCATGCCCGCATTCGAGACGAGGACTGACTCCCCTGGGGAGACTCCAGAAGTACCCCAAGATCCATGTCAGCACTGGAGAGGAATCCTCAGGTTCCGGCCCCGACTCCACACAAGGTCTTAGGCCCCGGCATCGACGGGAGAGGAATCCCGAGAGGCCCCCGAGGAACTCGCATGGGGACGGGCCTTTCCTGAGGCCACCAGAGCGGGTCCCTGAGGTCCCCGTCGTAAGTCGAGAGCACCTGCCGCAACTCGAGAAAATCCAGGAGGTTTTGCCCTCCAGGCGAGATGAGGTCCATTTCCGCTGAGGCTTCTCGAGGCCAATCACATCTAACCACTGGAACTTCCAAAGGGTCCTTCACACCCTTGCTGCAACTCAAGAAGTTTCCCGACATACCCGTCTCCACTCGAGAGGAAGCACATGGTGTCCCGCACACATCCAGGGGAGCCCCGTTTCCGCCTCCTAGCTCGAGATGAGGGATCCTTTCCCTGTTTCGTAGGGAAAGAATTCCCGGCGTTCCCGTCGCATCTCAAGAGGAGGCGATCTCCACAGGAAAGGCGAGAGGAACTCCAGGGTCGTGCCACCATTCCAAGAGTCCCCCAGATGTGTCAGCCCATTCCAGAGGAACCTGTTTTCCCTGCACTGCCTTGACGTTCAAGCCGAGGATCGACTCCCACCACGTGTGCACGTGGCACAGCCCTGTGGGAAAGCCTCGTGGGAAAGCCTCGTGGGAAAGACTCGAGGGAAAACCATAGATCCTTTGATCCACGCGGCGGACTGCGTGACACTGCTGCTACCGCTCTGGAGGAAAGCGCAAGTGCATGCCCGCATTCGAGACGAGGACTGACTCCCCTGGGGAGACTCCAGAAGTACCCCAAGATCCATGTCAGCACTGGAGAGGAATCCTCAGGTTCCGGCCCCGACTCCACACAAGGCCTTAGGCCCCGGCATCGACGGGAGAGGAATCCCGATAGGCCCCCGAGGAACTCGCATGGGGACTGGCCTTTCCTGAGGCCACCAGAGCGCGTCCCTGAGGTCCCCGTCGTAAGTCTAGAGCACCTTCCGCAACTCGAGAAAATTCAGCAGGTTTTGCCCTCCAGGCGAGATGAGGCCCATTTCCGCTGAGGCTTCTCGAGGCCAATCACATCTAACCACTGGAACTTCCAAAGGGTCCTTCACACCATTGCTGCAACTCAAGAAGTTCCCCGACATACCCGTCTCCACTCGAGAGGAAGCACGTGGGGTCCCGCACACATCCAGGGGAGCCCGGTTTCCGCCTCCTAGCTCGAGATGAGGGATACTTTCCCTGTTTCGTAGGGAAAGAATTCCCGGCGTTCCCGTCGCATCTCAAGAGGAAGCGCTCTCCACAGGAAAGGCGAGAGGAACTCCAGGGTCGTGACACGATTCCAAGAGTCCCCCAGATGTGTCAGTCCATTCCAGAGGAACCTGTTTTCCCTGCACTGCCTTGACGTTCAAGCCGAGGATCGACTCCCACCACGTGTGCACGTGGGACAGCCCTGTGGGAAAGCCTCGGGGGAAAGCCTCGTGGGAAAGACTCGAGGGAAAACCATAGATCCTTTGATCCACGCGGCGGACTGCGTGACACTGCTGCTACCGCTCTGGAGGAAAGTGCAAGTGCATGCCCGCATTCGAAACGAGGACTGACTCCCCTGGGGAGACTCCAGAAGTACCCCAAGATCCATGTCAGCACTGGAGAGGAATCCTCAGGTTCCGGCCCCGACTCCACACAAGGTCTTAGGCCCCGGCATCGACGGGAGAGGAATCCCGAGTGGCCTCCGAGGAACTCGCATGGGGACTGGTCTTTCCTGAGGCCACCAGAGCGGGTCCCTGAGGTCCCCGTCGTAAGTCGAGAGCACCTGCCGCAACTCGAGAAAATCCAGGAGGTTTTGCCCTCCAGGCGAGATGAGGCCCATTTCCGCTGAGGCTTCTCGACGCTAATCACGTCTAACCACTGGAACTTCCAAAGGGTCCTTCACACCCTTGCTGCAACTCAAGAAGTTCCCCGACATACCCGTCTCCACTCGAGAGGAAGCACGTGGGTCCCGCACACATCCAGGGGAGCCCCGTTTCCGCCTCCTAGCTCGAGATGAGGGATCCTTTCCCTGTTTCGTAGGGAAAGAATTCCCGGCGTTCCCGTCGCATCTCAAGAGGAGGTGCTCTCTACAGGAAAGGCGAGAGGAACTCCAGGGTCGTGCCACCATTCCAAGAGTCCCCTAGATGTGTCAGTCCATTCCAGAGGAACCTGTTTTCCCTGCACTGCCTTGACGTTCAAGCCGAGGATCGACTCCCACCACGTGTGCACGTGGGACAGCCCTGTGGGAAAGCCTCGTGGGAAAGCCTCGTGGGAAAGACTCGAGGGAAAACCATAGATCCTTTGATCCACGCGGCGGACTGCGTGACACTGCTGCTACCGCTCTGGAGGAAAGCGCAAGTGCATGCCCGCATTCGAGACGAGGACTGACTCCCCTGGGGAGACTCCAGAAATACCCCAAGATCAATGTCAGCACTGGAGAGGAATCCTCAGGTTCCGGCCCCGACTCCACACAAGGTCTTAGGCCCCGGCATCGACGGGAGAGGAATCCCGAGAGGCCCCCGAGGAACTCGCATGGGGACTGGCCTTTCCTGAGGCCACCAGAGCGGGTCCCTGAGGTCCCCGTCGTAAGTCGAGAGCACCTGCCGCAACTCGAGAAAATCCAGGAGGTTTTGCCCTCCAGGCGAGATGAGGCCCATTTCCGCTGAGGCTTCTCGACGCTAATCACGTCTAACCACTGGAACTTCCAAAGGGTCCTTCACACCCTTGCTGCAACTCAAGAAGTTCCCCGACATACCCGTCTCCACTCGAGAGGAAGCACGTGGGTCCCACACACATCCAGGGTAGCCCCGTTTCCGCCTCCTAGCTCGAGATGAGGGATCCTTTCCCTATTTCGTAGGGAAAGAATTCCCGGCGTTCCCGTCGCATCTCAAGAGGAGGCGCTCTCCACAGGAAAGGCGAGAGGAACTCCAGGGTCGTGCCACCATTCCAAGAGTCCCCCAGATGTGTCAGTCCATTCCAGAGGAACCTGTTTTCCCTGCACTGCCTTGACGTTCAAGCCGAGGATCGACTCCCACCACGTGTGCACGTGGGACAGCCCTGTGGGAAAGCCTCGTGGGAAAGACTCGAGGGAAAACCATAGATCCTTTGATCCACGCGGCGGACTGCGTGACACTGCTGCTACCGCTCTGGAGGAAAGTGAAAGTGCATGCCCGCATTCGAAAAGAGGACTGACTGCCCTGGGGAGACTCCAGAAGTACCCCAAGATCCATGTTAGCACTGGTGAGGAATCCTCAGGTTCCGGCCCCGACTCCACACACGGTCTTAGGCCCTGGCATCGACGGGAAAGGAATCCCGAGAGGCCCCCGAGGAACTCGCATGGGGACTGGCCTTTCCTGAGGCCACCAGAGCGGGTCCCTGAGGTCCCCGTCGTAAGTCGAGAGCACCTGCCGCAACTCGAGAAAATCCAGGAGGTTTTGCCCTCCAGGCGAGATGAGGTCCATTTCTGCTGAGGCTTCTCGAGACCAATCACATCTATCCACTGGAACTTTCAAAGGGTCCTTCACACCCTTGCTGCAACTCAAGAAGTTCCCCGACATACCCGTCTCCACTCGAGAGGAAGCACGTGGTGTCCCGCACACATCCAGGGGAGCCCCGTTTCTGCCTCCTAGCTCGAGATGAGGGATCCTTTCCCTGTTTCGTAGGGAAAGAATTCCCGGCGTTCCCGTCGCATCTCAAGAGGAGGCGCTCTCCACAGGAAAGGCGAGAGGAACTCCAGGGTCGAGACAACATTCCAAGAGTCCCCCAGATGTGTCAGTCCATTCCAGAGGAACCTGTTTTCCCTGCACTGCCTTGACGTTCAAGCCGAGGATCGACTCCCACCACGTGTGCACGTGGGACAGCCCTGTGGGAAAGCCTCGTGGGAAAGCCTCGTGGGAAAAACTCGAGGGAAAACCATAGATCCTTTGATCCACGTGGCGGAGTGCGTGACACTGCTGCTACCGCTCTGGAGGAAAGCGCAAGTGCATGCCCGCATTCGAGACGAGGACTGACTTCCTTGGGGAGACTCCAGAAGTACCCCAAGATCCATGTCAGCACTGGAGAGGAATCCTCAGGTTCCGGCCCCGACTCCACACAAGGTCTTAGGCCCCGGCATCGACGGGAGAGGAATCCCGAGAGGCCCCCGAGGAACTCGCATGGGGACTGGCCTTTCCTGAGGCCACCAGAGCGGGTCCCTGAGGTCCCCGTCGTAAGTCGAGAGCACCTGCCGCAACTGGAGAAATTCCAGGCGGTTTTGCCCTCCAGGCGAGATGAGGCCCATTTCCGCTGAGGCTTCTCGAGGCCAATCACTTCTAACCACTGGAACTTCCAAAGGGTCCTTCACACCATTGCTGCAACTCAAGAAGTTCCCCGACATACCCGTCTCCACTCGAGAGGAAGCATGTGGTGTCCCGCACACATCCAGGGGAGCCCCGTTTCCGCCTCCTAGCTCGAGATGAGGGATCCTTTCCCTGTTTCGTAGGGAAAGAATTCCCGGCGTTCCCGTCGCATCTCAAGAGGAGGCGCTCTCCACAGGAAAGGCGAGAGGAACTCCAGGGTCGTGCCACCATTCCAACAGTCCCCCAGATGTGTCAGTCCATTCCAGAGGAACCTGTTTTCCCTGCACTGAATTGACGTTCAAGCCGAGGATCGACTCCCACCACGTGTGCACGTGGGACAGCCCTGTGGGAAAGCCTCGTGGGAAAGACTCGAGGGAAAACCATAGATCCTTTGATCCACGCGGCGGACTGCGTAACACTGCTGCTACTGCTCTGGAGGAAAGCGCAAGTGCATGCCCGCATTCGAGACGAGGACTGACTCCCCTGGGGAGACTCCAGAAGTACCCCAAGATCCATGTCAGCACTGGAGAGGAATCCTCAGGTTCCGGCCCCGACTCCTCACAAGGTCTTAGGCCCCGGCATCGACGGGAGAGGAATCCCGAGAGGCCCCTGAGGAACTCGCATGGGGACTGGCTTATCCTGAGGCTACCAGATCGGGTCCCTGAGGTCCCCGTCGTAAGTCGAGAGCATCTGCCGCAACTCGAGAAAATCCAGGAGGTTTTGCCCTCCAGGCGAGATGAGGCCCATTTCCTATGAGGCTTCTCGAGGCTAATCACGTCTAACCACTGGAACTTCCAAAGGGTCCTTCACACCCTTGCTGCAACTCAAGAAGTTCCCCGACATACCCGTCTCCACTCGAGAGGAAGCACGTGGGTCCCGCACACATCCAGGGGAGCCCCGTTTCCGCCTCCTAGCTCGAGATGAGGGATCCTTTCCCTGTTTGGTAGGGAAAGAATTCCCGGCGTTCCCGTCGCATCTCAAGAGGAGGCGCTCTCAACAGGAAAGGCGAGAGGAACTCCAGGGTCGTGCCACCATTTCAAGAGTCCCCCAGATGTGTCAGTCCATTCCAGAGGAACCTGTTTTCCCTGCACTGCCTTGACGTTCAAGCCGAGGATCGACACCCACCACGTGTGCACGTGGGACAGCCCTGTGGGAAAGCCTCGTGGGAAAGCCTCGTGGGAAAGACTCGAGGGAAAACCATAGATCCTTTGATCCACGCGGCGGACTGCGTGACACTGCTGCTACCGCTCTGGAGGAAAGCGCAAGTGCATGCCCGCATTCGAGACGAGGACTGACTCCCCTGGGGAGACTCCAGAAGTACCCCAAGATCCATGTCAGCACTGGAGAGGAATCCTCAGGTTCCGGCCCCGACTCCACACAAGGTCTTAGGCCCCGGCATCGACGGGAGAGGAATCCCGAGAGGCCCCCGAGGAACTCGCATGGGGACTGGCCTTTCCTGAGGCCACCAGAGCGGGTCCCTGAGGTCCCCGTCGTAAGTCGAGAGCACCTGCCGCAACTCGAGAAAATCCAGGCGGTTTTGCCCTCCAGGCGAGATGAGGCCCATTTCCTATGAGGCTTCTCGAGGCTAATCACGTCTAACCACTGGAACTTCCAAAGGGTCCTTCACACCCTTGCTGCAACTCAAGAAGTTCCCCGACATACCCGTCTCCACCCGAGAGGAAGCACGTGGGTCCCGCACACATCCAGGGGAGACCCGTTTCCGCCTCCTAGCTCGAAATGAGGGATCCTTTCCCTGTTTCGTAGGGAAAGAATTCCCGGCGTTCCCGTCGCATCTCAATAGGAGGCGCTCTCCACAGGAAAGGCGAGAGGAACTCCAGGGTCGTGCCACCATTCCAAGAGTCCCCCAGATGTGTCAGTCCATTCCAGAGGAACCTGTTTTCCCTGCACTGCCTTGACGTTCAAGCCGAGGATCGACTCCCACCACGTGTGCACGTGGGACAGCCCTGTGGGAAAGCCTCGTGGGAAAGCCTCGTGGGAAAGACTCGAGGGAAAACCATAGATCCTTTGATCCACGCGGCGGACTGCGTGACACTGCTGCTACCGCTCTGGAGGAAAGCGCAAGTGCATGCCCGCATTCGAGACGAGGACTGACTCCCCTGGGGAGACTCCAGAAGTACCCCAAGATCCATGTCAGCACTGGAGAGGAATCCTCAGGTTCCGGCCCCGACTCCACACAAGGTCTTAGGCCCCGGCATCGACGGGAGAGGAATCCCGAGAGGCCCCCGAGGAACTCGCATGGGGACTGGCCTTTCCTGAGGCCACCAGAGCGGGTCCCTGAGGTCCCCGTCGTAAGTCGAGAGCACCTGCCGCAACTCGAGAAAATCCAGGAGGTTTTGCCCTCCAGGCGAGATGAGGCCCATTTCCGCTGAGGCTTCTCGAGGCCAATCACATCTAACCACTGGAACTTCCAAAGGGTCCTTCACACCATTGCTGCAACTCAAGAAGTTCCCCGACATACCCGTCTACACTCGAGAGGAAGCACGTGGGGTCCCGCACACATCCAGGGGAGCCCCGTTTCCGCCTCCTAGCTCGAGATGAGGGATCCTTTCTCTGTTTCGTAGGGAAAGAATTGCCGGGGTTCCCGTCGCATCTCAAGAGGAGGCGCTCTCCACAGGAAAGGCGAGAGGAACTCCAGGGTCGTGCCACCATTCCAAGAGTCCCCCAGATGTGTCAGTCCATTCCAGAGGAACCTGTTTTCCCTGCACTGCCTTGACGTTCAAGCCGAGGATCGACTCCCACCACGAGTGCACGTGGGACAGCCCTGT
Source organism: Ovis canadensis (assembly GCF_042477335.2). Lineage (NCBI taxonomy): Eukaryota > Metazoa > Chordata > Mammalia > Artiodactyla > Bovidae > Ovis > Ovis canadensis. Next base: position 9,767,715 of record NC_091258.1, on the reverse strand, counting down.
GGGAAAGCCTCGTAAGAAAGCCTCGTGGGAAAGACTCGAGGGAAAACCATAGATCCTTTGATCCACGCGGCGGACTGCGTGACACTGCTGCTACCGCTCTGAAGGAAAGCGCAAGTGCATGCCCGCATTCGAGACGAGGACTGACTCCCCTGGGGAGACTCCAGAAGTACCCCAAGATCCATGTCAGCACTGGAGAGGAATCCTCAGGTTCCGGCCCCGACTCCACACAAGGTCTTAGGCCCCGGCATCGACGGGAGAGGAATCCCGAGATGCCCCCGAGGAACTCGCATGGGGACTGGCCTTTCCTGAGGCCACCAGAGCGGTTTCCTGAGGTCCCCGTCGTAAGTCGAGAGCACCTGCCGCAACTCGAGAAAATCCAGGCGATTTTGCCCTCCAGGCGAGATGAGGCCCATTTCCGCTGAGGCTTCTCGAGGCTAATCACGTCTAACCACTGGAACTTCCAAAGGGTCCATCACACCCTTGCTGCAACTCAAGAAGTTCCCCGACATACACGTCTCCACTCGAGAGGAAGCACGTGGGTCCCGCACACATTCAGGGGAGCCCCGTTTCCGCCTCCTAGCTCGAGATGAGTGATCCTTTCCCTGTTTCGTAGGGAAAGAATTCCCGGCGTTCCTGTCACATCTCAAGAGGAAGCGCTCTCCACAGGAAAGGCGAGAGGAACTCCAGGGTCGTGCCACCATTCCAAGAGTCCCCCAGATGTGTCAGTCCATTCCAGAGGAACCTGTTTTCCCTGCACTGCCTTGACGTTCAAGCCGAGGATCGACTCCCACCACGTGTGCACGTGGGACAGCCCTGTGGGAAAGCCTCGTGGGAAAGCCTCGTGGGAAAGACTCGAGGGAAAACCATAGATCCTTTGATCCACGCGGCGGACTGCGTGACACTGCTGCTACCGCTCTGGAGGAAAGCGCAAGTGCATGCCCGCATTCGAGACGAGGACTAACTCCCCTTGGGAGACTCCAGAAATAACCCAAGATCCATGTCAGCACTGGAGAGGAATCCTCAGGTTCCGGCCCCGACTCCACACAAGGTCTTAGGCCCCGGCATCGACGGGAGAGGAATCCCGAGAGGCCCCCGAGGAACTCGCATGGGGACTGGCCTTTCCTGAGGCCACCAGAGCGGGTCCCTGAGGTCCCCGTCGTAAGTCGAGAGCACCTGCCGCAACTCGAGAAAATCCAGGAGGTTTTGCCCTCCAGGCGAGATGAGGCCCACTTCCGCTGAGGCTTCTCGAGGCCAATCACATCTAACCACTGGAACTTCCAAAGGGTCCTTCACACCATTGCTGCACCTCAAGAAGTTCCCCGACATACCCGTCTCCACTCGAGAGGAAGCACGTGGTGTCCCGCACACATCCAGGGGAGCCCCGTTTCCGCCTCCTTGCTCGAGATGAGGGATCCTTTCTCTGTTTCGTAGGGAAAGAATTCCCGGCGTTCCCGTCGCATCTCAAGAGGAGGCGCTCTCCACAGGAAAGGCGAGAGGAACTCCAGGGTCGTGCCACCATTCCAAGAGTCCCCCAGATGTGTCAGTCCATTCCAGAGGAACCTGTTTTCCCTGCACTGCCTTGACGTTCAAGCCGAGGATCGACTCCCACCACGTGTGCACGTGGGACAGCCCTGTGGGAAAGCCTCGTGGGAAAGCCTCGTGGGAAAGACTCGAGGGAAAACCATAGATCCTTTGATCCACGTGGCGGACTGCGTGACACTGCTGCTACCGCACTGGAGGAAAGCGCAAGTGCATGCCCGCATTCGAGACGAGGACTGACTCCCCTGGGGAGACTCCAGAAATACCCCAAGATCCATGTCAGCACTGGAGAGGAATCCTCAGGTTCCGGCCCCGACTCCACACAAGGTCTTAGGCCCCGGCATCGACGGGAGAGGAATCCCCAGAGGCCCCCGAGGAACTCGCATGGGGACTGGCCTTTCCTGAGGCCACCAGAGCGGGTCCCTGAGGTCCCCGTCGTAAGTCGAGAGCACCTGCCGCAACTCGAGAAAATCCAGGAGGTTTTGCCCTCCAGGCGAGATGAGGAACATTTCCCCTGAGGCTTCTCGAGGCTAATCACGTCTAACCACTGGAACTTCCAAAGGGTCCTTCACACCCTTGCTGCAACTCAAGAAGTTCCCCGACATACCCGTCTCCACTCGAGAGGAAGAACGTGGGTCCCGCACACATCCAGGGGAGCCCCGTTTCCGCCTCCTAGCTCGAGATGAGGGATCCTTTCCCTGTTTCGTAGGGAAAGAATTCCCGGCGTTCCCGTCGCATCTCAAGAGGAGGCGCTCTCCACAGGAAAGGCGAGAGGAACTCCAGGGTCATGCCACCATTCCAAGAGTCCCCCAGATGTGTCAGTCCATTCCAGAGGAACCTGTTTTCCCTGCACTGCCTTGACGTTCAAGCCGAGGATCGACTCCCACCACGTGTGCACGTGGGACAGCCCTGTGGGAAAGCCTCGTGGGAAAGCCTCGTGGTAAAGACTCGAGGGAAAACCATAGATCCTTTGATCCACGCGGCGGACTGCGTGACACTGCTGCTACCGCTCTGGCGGAAAGCGCAAGTGCATGCCCGCATTCGAGACGAGGACTGACTCCCCTGGGGAGACTCCAGAAGTACCCCAAGATCCATGTCAGCACTGGAGACTAATCCTCAGGTTCCGGCCCCGACTCCACACAAGGTCTTAGGCCCCGGCATCGACGGGAGAGGAATCCCGAGAGGCCCCCGAGGAACTCGCATGGGGACTGGCCTTTCCTGAGGCCACCAGAGCGGGTCCCTGAGGTCCCCGTCGTAAGTCGAGAGCACCTGCCGCAACTCGAGAAAATCCAGGCGGTTTTGCCCTCCAGGCGAGATGAGGCCCATTTCCGCTGAGGCTTCTCGAGGCTAATCCAGTCTAACCACTGGAACTTCCAAAGGGTCCTTCACACCCTTGCTGCAACTCAAGAAGTTCCCCGACATACTCGTCTCCACTCGAGAGGAAGCACGTGGGGTCCCGCACACATCCAGGGGAGCCCCGTTTCCGCCTCCTAGCTCGAGATGAGGGATCCTTACCTTTTTCGTAGGGAAAGAATTCCCGGCGTTCCAGTCGCATCTCAAGAGGAGTCGCTCTCCACAGGAAAGGCGAGAGGAACTCCAGGGTCGTGCCACCATTCCAAGAGTCCCCCAGATGTGTCAGTCCATTCCAGAGGAACTTGTTTTCCCTGCACTGCCTTGACGTTCAAGCCGAGGATCGACTCCCACCACGTGTGCACGTGGGACAGCCCTGTGGGAAAGCCTCGTGGGAAAGCCTCGTGGGAAAGACTCGAGGGAAAACCATAGATCCTTTGATCCACGAGGCGGACTGCGTGACACTGCTGCTACCGCTCTGGAGAAAGCGCAAGTGCATGCCCGCATTCGAGACGAAGACTGACTCCCCTGGGGAGACTCCAGAAGTACCTCAAGATCCATGTCAGCACTGGAGAGGAATCCTCAGGTTCCGGCCCCGACTCCACACAAGGACTTAGGCCCCGGCATCGACGGGAGAGGAATCCCCAGAGGCCCCCGAGGAACTCGCATGGGGACTGGCCTTTCCCGTCGTAAGTCGAGAGCACCTGCCGCAACTCGAGAAAATCCAGGAGGTTTTGCCCTCCAGGCAAGATGAGGCCCATTTCCGCTGAGGCTTCTCGAGGCCAATCACATCTAACCACTGGAACTTCCAAAGGGTCCTTCACACCCTTGCTGCAACTCAAGAAGTTCCCCGACATACCCATCTCCACTCAAGAGGAAGCACGTGGGGTCCCGCACACATCCAGGGGAGCCCCATTTCCGCCTCCTACCTCGAGATGAGGGATCCTTTCCCTGTTTCGTAGGGAAAGAATTCCCGGCGTTCCCGTCGCATCTCAAGAGGAGGCTCTCTCCACAGGAAAGGCGAGAGGAACTCCAGGGTCGTGCCACCATTCCAAGAGTCCCCCAGATGTGTCAGTCCATTCCAGAGGAACCTGTTTTCCCTGCACTGCCTTGACGTTCAAGCCGAGGTTCGACTCCCACCACGTGTGCACGTGGGACAGCCCTGTGGGAAAGCCTCGTGGGAAAGCATCCTGGGAAAGACTCGAGGGAATACCATAGATCCTTTGATCCATTGGGCGGACTGCGTGACACTGCTGCTACCGCTCTGGAGGAAAGCGCAAGTGCATGCCCGCATTCGAGTCGAGGACTGACTCCCCTGGGGAGACTCCAGAAGTACCCGAAGATCCATGTCAGCACTGGAGAGGAATCCTCAGGTTCCGGCCCCGACTCCACACAAGGTCTTAGGCCCCGGCATCGACGGGAGAGGAATCCCGAGACGCCCCCGAGGAACTCGCATGGGGACTGGCCTTTCCTGAGGCCACCAGAGCGGGTCCCTGAGGTCCCCGTCGTAAGTCGAGAGCACCTGCCGCAACTCGAGAAAATCCAGGCGGTTTTGCCCTCCAGGCGAGATGAGGCCCATTTCCGCTGAGGCTTCGCGAGGCCAATCACATCTAACCACTGGAACTTCCAAAGGGTCCTTCACACCCTTGCTGCAACTCAAGAAGGTCCCCGACATACCCGTCTCCACTCGAGAGGAAGCACGTGGGGTCCCGCACACATCCAGGGGAGCCCCGTTTCCGCCTCCTAGCTCGAGATGAGGGATCCTTTCCCTGTTTCGTAGGGAAAGAATTCCCGGCGTTCCCGTCGCATCTCAAGAGGAGGCGCTCTCCACAGGAAAGGCGAGAGGAACTCCAGGGTCGTGCCACCATTCCAACAGTCCCCCAGATGTGTCAGTCCATTCCAGAGGAACCTGTTTTCCCTGCACTGAATTGACGTTCAAGCCGAGGATCGACTCCCACCACGTGTGCACGTGGGACAGCCCTGTGGGAAAGCCTCGTGGGAAAGACTCGAGGGAAAACCATAGATCCTTTGATCCACGCGGCGGACTGCGTAACACTGCTGCTACTGCTCTGGAGGAAAGCGCAAGTGCATGCCCGCATTCGAGACGAGGACTGACTCCCCTGGGGAGACTCCAGAAGTACCCCAAGATCCATGTCAGCACTGGAGAGGAATCCTCAGGTTCCGGCCCCGACTCCACACAAGGTCTTAGGCCCCGGCATCGACGGGAGAGGAATCCCGAGAGGCCCCCGAGGAACTCGCATGGGGACTGGCTTATCCTGAGGCTACCAGATCGGGTCCCTGAGGTCCCCGTCGTAAGTCGAGAGCATCTGCTGCAACTCGAGAAAATCCAGGAGGTTTTGCCCTCCAGGCGAGATGAGGCCCATTTCCTATGAGGCTTCTCGAGGCTAATCACGTCTAACCACTGGAACTTCCAAAGGGTCCTTCACACCCTTGCTGCAACTCAAGAAGTTCCCCGACATACCCGTCTCCACTCGAGAGGAAGCACGTGGGTCCCGCACACATCCAGGGGAGCCCCGTTTCCGCCTCCTAGCTCGAGATGAGGGATCCTTTCCGTATTTCGTAGGGAAAGAATTCCCGGCGTTCCCGTCGCATTTCAAGAGGAGGCGCTCTCCACAGGAAAGGCGAGAGGAACTCCAGGGTCGTGCCACCATTCCAAGAGTCCCCCAGATGTGTCAGTCCATTCCAGAGGAACCTGTTTTCCCTGCACTGCCTTGACGTTCAAGCCGAGGATCGACTCCCACCACGTGTGCACGTGGGACAGCCCTGTGGGAAAGCCTCGTGGGAAAGCCTCGTGGGAAAGACTCGAGGGAAAACCATAGATCCTTTGATCCACGCGGCGGACTGCGTGACACTGCTGCTACCGCTCTGGAGGAAAGCGCAAGTGCATGCCCGCATTCGAGACGAGGACTGACTCCCCTGGGGAGACTCCAGAAATACCCCAAGATCCATGTCAGCACTGGAGAGGAATCCTCAGGTTACGGCCCCGACTCCACACAAGGTCTTAGGCCCCGGCATCGACGGGAGAGGAATCCCGAGAGGCCCCCGAGGAACTCGCATGGGGACTGGCCTTTCCTGAGGCCACCAGAGCGGGTCCCTGAGGTCCCCGTCGTAAGTCGAGAGCACCTGCCGTAGCTCGAGAAAATCCAGGAGGTTTTGCCCTCCAGGCGAGATGAGGCCCATTTCCGCTGAGGCTTCTCGAGGCCAATCACATCTAACCACTGGAACTTCCAAAGGGTCCTTCACACCCTTGCTGCACCTCAAGAAGTTCCCCGACATACCAGTCTCCACTCGAGAGGAAGCACGTGGGGTCCCGCAAACATCCAGGGGAGCCCCGTTTCCGCCTCCTAGCTCGAGATGAGGGATCCTTTCCCTGTTTTGTAGGGAAAGAATTCCCGGCGTTCCCGTCGCATCTCAAGAGGAGGCGCTCTCCACAGGAAAGGCGAGAGGAACTCCAGGGTCGTGCCACCATTCCAAGAGTCCCCCAGATGTGTCAGTCCATTCCAGAGGAACATGTTTTCCCTGCACTGCCTTGACGTTCAAGCCGAGAATCGACTCCCACCACGTGTGCAGGTGGGACAGACCTGTGAGAAAGCCTCGTGGGAAAGCCTCGTGGGAAAGACTCGATGGAAAAACATAGATCCTTTGATCCATTGGGCGGACTGCGTGACACTGATGCTACCGCTCTGGAGGAAAGCGCCAAGTGCATGCCCGCATTCGAGACGAGGACTGACTCCCCTGGGGAGACTCCAGAAGTACCCCAAGATCCATGTCAGCACTGGAGAGGAATCCTCAGGTTCCGGCCCCGACTCCACGCAAGGTCTTAGGCCCCGGCATCGACGGGAGAGGAATCCCGAGAGGCCCCCGAGGAACTCGCATGGGGACTGGAATTTCCTGAGGCCACCAGAGCGGGTCCCTGAGGTCCCCGTCGTAAGTCGAGAGCACCTGCCGCAACTCGAGAAAATCCAGGAGGTTTTGCCCTCCAGGCGAGATGAGGCCCATTTCCGCTGAGGCTTCTCGAGGCCAATCACATCTAACCACTGGAACTTCCAAAGGGTCCTTCACACCCTTGCTGCAACTCAAGAAGTTCCCCGACATACCCGTCTACACTCGAGAGGAAGCACGTGGGGTCCCGCACACATCCAGGGGAGCCCCGTTTCCGCCTCCTAGCTCGAGATGAGGGATCCTTTCTCTGTTTCGTAGGGAAAGAATTGCCGGGGTTCCCGTCGCATCTCAAGAGGAGGCGCTCTCCACAGGAAAGGCGAGAGGAACTCCAGGGTCGTGCCACCATTCCAAGAGTCCCCCAGATGTGTCAGTCCATTCCAGAGGAACCTGTTTTCCCTGCACTGCCTTGACGTTCAAGCCGAGGATCGACTCCCACCACGAGTGCACGTGGGACAGCCCTGTGGGAAAGCCTCGTAAGAAAGCCTCGTGGGAAAGACTCGAGGGAAAACCATAGATCCTTTGATCCACGCGGTGGACTGCGTGACACTGCTGCTACCGCTCTGGAGGAAAGCGCAAGTGCATGCCCGCATTCGAGACGAGGACTGACTCCCCTGGGGAGACTCCAGAAGTACCCCAAGATCCATGTCAGCACTGGAGAGGAATCCTCAGGTTCCGGCCCCGACTCCACACAAGGTCTTAGGCCCCGGCATCGACGGGAGAGGAATCCCGAGAGGCCCCCGAGGAACTCGCATGGGGACTAGCCTTTCCTGAGGCCACCAGAGCGGTTTCCTGAGGTCCCCGTCGTAAGTCGAGAGCACCTGCCGCAACTCGAGAAAATCCAGGCGATTTTGCCCTCCAGGCGAGATGAGGCCCATTTCCGCTGAGGCTTCCCGAGGCTAATCACGTCTAACCACTGGAACTTCCAAAGGGTCCTTCACACCCTTGCTGCAACTAAGAAGTTCCCCGACATACCCGTCTCCACTCGAGAGGAAGAACGTGGGTCCCGCACACATCCAGGGGAGCCCCGTTTCCGCCTCCTAGCTCGAGATGAGGGATCCTTTCCCTGTTTCGTAGGGAAAGAATTCCCGGCGTTCCCGTCGCATCTCAAGAGGAGGCACTCTCCACAGGAAAGGCGAGAGGAACTCCAGGGTCATGCCACCATTCCAAGAGTCCCCCAGATGTGTCAGTCCATTCCAGAGGAACCTTTTTTCCCTGCACTGCCTTGACGTTCAAGCCGAGGATCGACTCCCACCACGTGTGCACGTGGGACAGCCCTGTGGGAAAGCCTCGTGGGAAAGCCTCGTGGTAAAGACTCGAGGGAAAACCATAGATCCTTTGATCCACGCGGCGGACTGCGTGACACTGCTGCTACCGCTCTGGCGGAAAGCGCAAGTGTATGCCCGCATTCGAGACGAGGACTGACTCCCCTGGGGAGACTCCAGAAGTACCCCAAGATCCATGTCAGCACTGGAGAGGAATCCTCAGGTTCCGGCCCCGACTCCACACAAGGTCTTAGGCCCCGGCATCGACGGGAGAGGAATCCCCAGAGGCCCCCGAGGAACTCGCATGGGGACTGGCCTTTCCCGTCGTAAGTCGAGAGCACCTGCCGCAACTCGAGAAAATCCAGCAGGTTTTGCCCTCCAGGCAAGATGAGGCCCATTTCCGCTGAGGCTTCTCGAGGCCAATCACATCTAACCACTGGAACTTCCAAAGGGTCCTTCACACCCTTGCTGCAACTCAAGAAGTTCCCCGACATACCCATCTCCACTCGAGAGGAAGCACGTGGGGTCCCGCACACATCCAGGGGAGCCCCGTTTCCGCCTCCTACCTCGAGATGAGGGATCCTTTCCCTGTTTCGTAGGGAAAGAATTCCCGGCGTTCCCGTCGCATCTCAAGAGGAGGCTCTCTCCACAGGAAAGGCGAGAGGAACTCCAGGGTCGTGCCACCATTCCAAGAGTCCCCCAGATGTGTCAGTCCATTCCAGAGGAACCTGTTTTCCCTGCACTGCCTTGACGTTCAAGCCGAGGTTCGACTCCCACCACGTGTGCACGTGGGACAGCCCTGTGGGAAAGCCTCGTGGGAAAGCATCCTGGGAAAGACTCGAGGGAATACCATAGATCCTTTGATCCACGCGGCGGACTGCGTGACACTGCTGCTACCGCTCTGGAGGAAAGCGCAAGTGCATGCCCGCATTCGAGTCGAGGACTGACTCCCCTGGGGAGACTCCAGAAGTACCCCAAGATCCATGTCAGCACTGGAGAGGAATCCTCAGGTTCCGGCCCCGACTCCACACAAGGTCTTAGGCCCCGGCATCGACGGGAGAGGAATCCCCAGAGGCCCCCGAGGAACTCGCATGGGGACTGGCCTTTCCTGAGGCCACCAGAGCGGGTCCCTGAGGTCCCCGTCGTAAGTCGAGAGCACCTGCCGCAACTCGAGAAAATCCAGGAGGTTTTGCCCTCCAGGCGAGATGAGGCCCATTTCCCCTGAGGCTTCTCGAGGCTAATCACGTCTAACCACTGGAACTTCCAAAGGGTCCTTCACACCCTTGCTGCAACTCAAGAAGTTCCCCGACATACCCGTCTCCACTCGAGAGGAAGCACGTGGGTCCCGCACACATCCAGGGGAGCCCCGTTTCCGCCTCCTAACTCGAGATGAGGGATCCTTTCCCTGTTTCGTAGGGAAAGAATTCCCGGCGTTCCCATCGCATCTCAAGAGGAGGCGCTCTCCACAGGAAAGGCGAGAGGAACTCCAGGGTCATGCCACCATTCCAAGAGTCCCCCAGATGTGTCAGTCCATTCCAGAGGAACCTGTTTTCCCTGCACTGCCTTGACGTTCAAGCCGAGGATCGACTCCCACCACGTGTGCACGTGGGACAGCCCTGTGGGAAAACCTCGTGGGAAAGCCTCGTGGTAAAGACTCGAGGGAAAACCATAGATCCTTTGATCCACGCGGCGGACTGCGTGACACTGCTGCTACCGCTCTGGCGGAAAGCGCAAGTGCATGCCCGCATTCGAGACGAGGACTGACTCCCCTGGGGAGACTCCAGAAGTACCCCAAGATCCATGTCAGCACTGGAGAGGAATCCTCAGGTTCCGGCCCCGACTCCACACAAGGTCTTAGGCCCCGGCATCGACGGGAGAGGAATCCCGAGAGGCCCCCGAGGAACTCGCATGGGGACTGGCCTTTCCTGAGGCCACCAGAGCGGGTCCCTGAGGTCCCCGTCGTAAGTCGAGAGCACCTGCCGCAACTCGAGAAAATCCAGGCGGTTTTGCCCTCCAGGCGAGATGAGTCCCATTTCCACTGAGGCTTCTCGAGGCTAATCCCGTCTAACCACTGGAACTTCCAAAGGGTCCTTCACACCCTTGCTGCAACTCAAGAAGTTCCCCGACATACTCGTCTCCACTCGAGAGGAAGCACGTGGGTCCCGCACACATCCAGTGGAGCCCCGTTTCCGCTTCCTAGCTCGAGATGAGGGATCCTTTCCCTGTTTCGTAGGGAAAGAATTCCCGGCGTTCCCGTCGCATCTCAAGAGGAGGCGCTCTCCACAGTAAAGGCGAGAGGAACTGAAGGGTCGTGCCACCATTCCAAGAGTCCCCCAGATGTGTCAGTCCATTCCAGAGGAACCTGTTTTCCCTGCACTGCCTTGACGTTCAAGCCGAGGATCGACTCCCACCACTTGTGCACGTGGGACAGCCCTGTGGGAAAGCCTCGTGGGAAAGCCTCGTGGGAAAGACTGGAGGGAAAACCATAGATCCTTTGATCCACGCGGCGGACTGCGTGACACTATTGCTACCGCTCTGGAGGAAAGCGCAAGTGCATGCCCGCATTCGAGACAAGGACTGACTCCCCTGGGGAGACTCCAGAAGTACCCCAAGATCCATGTCAGCACTGGAGAGGAAACCTCAGGTTCCGGCCCCGACTCCACACAAGGTCTTAGGCCCCGGCATCGACGGGAGAGGAATCCCGAGAGGCCCCCGAGGAACTCGCATGGGGACTGGCCTTTCCTGAGGCCACCAGAGCGGGTCCCTGAGGTCCCCGTCGTAAGTCGAGAGCACCTGCCGCAACTCGAGAAAATCCAGGAGGTTTTGCCCTCCAGGCGAGATGAGGCCCATTTCCGCTGAGGCTTCTCGAGGCCAATCACATCTAACCACTGGAACTTCCAAAGGGTCCTTCACACCATTGCTGCAACTCAAGAAGTTCCCCGACATACCCGTCTCCACTCGAGAGGAAGCACGTGGGGTCCCGCACACATCCAGGGGAGCCCCGTTTCCGCCTCCTAGCTCGAGATGAGGGATCCTTACCTTTTTCGTAGGGAAAGAATTCCCGGCGTTCCAGTCGCATCTCAAGAGGAGGCGCTCTCCACAGGAAAGGCAAGAGGAACTCCAGGGTCGTGCCACCATTCCAAGAGTCCCCCAGATGTGTCAGTCCATTCCAGAGGAACTTGTTTTCCCTGCACTGCCTTGACGTTCAAGCCGAGGATCGACTCCCACAACGTGTGCACGTGGGACAGCCCTGTGGGAAAGCCTCGTGGGAAAGCCTCGTGGGAAAGACTCGAGGGAAAACCATAGATCCTTTGATCCACGAGGCGGAATGCGTGACACTGCTGCTACCGCTCTGGAGAAAGCGAAAGTGCATGCCCGCATTCGAGACGAAGACTGACTCCCCTGGGGAGACTCCAGAAGGACCCCAAGATCCATGTCAGCACTGGAGAGGAATCCTCAGGTTCCGGCCCCGACTCCACACAAGGACTTAGGCCCCGGCATCGACGGGAGAGGAATCCCCAGAGGCCCCCGAGGAACTCGCATGGGGACTGGCCTTTCCCGTCGTAAGTCGAGAGCACCTGCCGCAACTCGAGAAAATCCAGGAGGTTTTGCCCTCCAGGCGAGATGAGGCCCATTTCCGCTGAGGCATCTCGAGGCCAATCACATCTAACCACTGGAACTTCCAAAGGGTCCTTCACACCATTGCTGCCACTCAAGAAGTTCCCCGACATACCCGTCTCCACTCGAGAGGAAGCAGGTGGGTTCCCGCACACATCCAGGGGAGCCCCGTTTCCGCCTCCTAGCTCGAGATGAGGGATCCTTTCCCTGTTTCGTAGGGAAAGAATTCCCGGCGTTCCCGTCGCATCTCAAGAGGAGGCGCTCTCCACAGGAAAGTCGAGAGGAACTCCAGGGTCGAGACACCATTCCAAGAGTCCCCCAGATGTGTCAGTCCATTCCAGAGGAACCTGTTTTCCCTGCACTGCCTTGACGTTCAAGCCGAGGATCGACTCCCACCACGTGTGCACGTGGGACAGCCCTGTGGGAAAGCCTCGTGGGAAAGCCTCGTGGGAAAGACTCGAGGGAAAACCATAGATCCTTTGATCCACGCGGCGGACTGCGTGACACTGCTGCTACCGCTCTGGAGGAAAGCGCAAGTGCATGCCCGCATTCGAGACGAGGACTGACTCCCCTGGGGAGACTCCAGAAGTACCCCAAGATCCATGTCAGCACTGGAGAGGAATCCTCAGGTTCCGGCCCCGACTCCACACAAGGTCTTAGGCCCCGGCATCGACGGGAGAGGAATCCCGAGAGGCCCCCGAGGAACTCGCATGGGGACTGGCCTTTCCTGAGGCCACCAGAGCGGGTCCCTGAGGTCCCCGTCGTAAGTCGAGAGCACCTGCCGCAACTCGAGAAAATCCAGGAGGTTTTGCCCTCCAGGCGAGATGAGGCCCATTTCCGCTGAGGCTTCTCGAGGCCAATCACATCTAACCACTGGAACTTCCAAAGGGTCCTTCACACCATTGCTGCAACTCAAGAAGTTCCCCGACATACCCGTCTCCACTCGAGAGGAAGCACGTGGGTTCCCGCACACATCCAGGGGAGCCCCGTTTCCGCCTCCTAGCTGGAGATGAGGGATCCATTCCCTGTTTCGTAGGGAAAGAATTCCCGGCGTTCCCGTCGCATCTCAAGAGGAGGCGCTCTCCACAGGAAAGACGAGAGGAACTCCAGGGTCGTGCCACCGTTCCAAGAGTCCCCCAGATGTGTCAGTCCATTCCAGAGGAACCTGTTTTCCCTGCACTGCCTTGACGTTCAAGCCGAGGATCGACTCCTACCACGTGTGCACGTGGGACAGCCCTGTGGGAAAGCCTCGTGGGAAAGCCTCGTGGGAAAGACTCGAGGGAAAACCATAGATCCTTTGATCCACGCGGCGCACTGCGTGACACTGCTGCTACCGCTCTGGAGGAAAGCGCAAGTGCATGCCCGCATTCGAGACGAGGACTGACTCCCCTGGGGAGACTCCAGAAGTACCCCAAGATCCATGTCAGCACTGGAGAGGAATCCTCAGGTTCCGGCCCCGACTCCACACAAGGTCTTAGGCCCCGGCATCGACGGGAGAGGAATCCCGAGAGGCCCCCGAGGAACTCGCATGGGGACTTGCCTTTCCTGAGGCCACCAGAGCGGGTCCCTGAGGTCCCCGTCGTAAGTCGAGAGCACCTGCCGCAACTCGAGAAAATCCAGGAGGTTTTGCCCTCCAGGCGAGATGAGGCCCATTTCCGCTGAGGCTTCTCGAGGCCAATCACATCTAACCACTGGAACTTCCAAAGGGTCCTTCACACCCTTGCTGCAACTCAAGAAGTTCCCCGACATACCCGTCTCCACTCGAGAGGAAGCACGTGGTGTCCCGCACACATCCAGGGGAGCCCCGTTTCCGCCTCCTAGCTCGAGATGAGGGATCCTTTCCCTGTTTCGTAGGGAAAGAATTCCCGGCGTTCCCGTCGCATCTCAAGAGGAGGCGCTCTCCACAGGAAAGGCGAGAGGAACTCCAGGGTAATGCCACCATTCCAAGAGTCCCCCAGATGTGTCAGCCCATTCCAGAGGAACCTGTTTTCCCTGCACTGCCTTGACGTTCAAGCCGAGGATCGACTCCAACCACGTGTGCACGTGGGAAAGCCCTGTGGGAACGCCTCGTGGGAAAGCCTCGTGGGACAGACTCGAGGGAAAACCATAGATCCTTTGATCCACCCGGCGCACTGCGTGACACTGCTGCTACCGCTCTGGAGGAAAGCGCAAGTGCATGCCCGCATTCGAGACGAGGACTGACTCCCCTGGGGAGACTCCAGAAGTACCCCAAGATCCATGTCAGCACTGGAGAGGAATCCTCAGGTTCCGGCCCCGACTCCACACAAGGTCTTAGGCCCCGGCATCGACGGGAGAGGAATCTCGAGAGGCCCCCGAGGACTCGCATGGGGACTGGCCTTTCCTGAGGCCACCAGAGCGGTTCCCTGAGGTCCCCGTCGTAAGTCGAGAGCACCTGCCGCAACTCGAGAAAATCCAGGAGGTTTTGCCCTCCAGGCGAGATGAGGCCCATTTCCGCTGAGGCTTCTCGAGGCCAATCACATCTAACCACTGGAACTTCCAAAGGGTCCTTCACACCATTGCTGCCACTCAAGAAGTTCCCCGACATACCCGTCTCCACTCGAGAGGAAGCAGGTGGGTTCCCGCACACATCCAGGGGAGCCCCGTTTCCGCCTCCTAGCTCGAGATGAGGGATCCTTTCCCTGTTTCGTAGGGAAAGAATTCCCGGCGTTCCCGTCGCATCTCAAGAGGAGGCGCTCTCCACAGGAAAGTCGAGAGGAACTCCAGGGTCGAGACACCATTCCAAGAGTCCCCCAGATGTGTCAGTCCATTCCAGAGGAACCTGTTTTCCCTGCACTGCCTTGACGTTCAAGCCGAGGATCGACTCCCACCACGTGTGCACGTGGGACAGCCCTGTGGGAAAGCCTCGTGGGAAAGCCTCGTGGGAAAGACTCGAGGGAAAACCATAGATCCTTTGATCCACGCGGCGGACTGCGTGACACTGCTGCTACCGCTCTGGAGGAAAGCGCAAGTGCATGGCCGCATTCGAGACGAGGACTGACTCCCCTGGGGAGACTCCAGAAGTACCCCAAGATCCATGTCAGCACTGGAGAGGAATCCTCAGGTTCCGGCCCCGACTCCACACAAGGTCTTAGGCCCCGGCATCGACGGGAGAGGAATCCCGAGAGGCCCCCGAGGAACTCGCATGGGGACTGGCCTTTCCTGAGGCCACCAGAGCGGGTCCCTGAGGTCCCCGTCGTAAGTCGAGAGCACCTGCCGCAACTCGAGAAAATCCAGGAGGTTTTGCCCTCCAGGCGAGATGAGGCCCATTTCCGCTGAGGCTTCTCGAGGCCAATCACATCTAACCACTGGAACTTCCAAAGGGTCCTTCACACCATTGCTGCAACTCAAGAAGTTCCCCGACATACCCGTCTCCACTCGAGAGGAAGCACGTGGGTTCCCGCACACATCCAGGGGAGCCCCGTTTCCGCCTCCTAGCTGGAGATGAGGGATCCATTCCCTGTTTCGTAGGGAAAGAATTCCCGGCGTTCCCGTCGCATCTCAAGAGGAGGCGCTCTCCACAGGAAAGGCGAGAGGAACTCCAGGGTCGTGCCACCGTTCCAAGAGTCCCCCAGATGTGTCAGTCCATTCCAGAGGAACCTGTTTTCCCTGCACTGCCTTGACGTTCAAGCCGAGGATCGACTCCCACCACGTGTGCACGTGGGACAGCCCTGTGGGAAAGCCTCGTGGGAAAGCCTCGTGGGAAAGACTCGAGGGAAAACCATAGATCCTTTGATCCACGCGGCGCACTGCGTGACACTGCTGCTACCGTTCTGGAGGAAAGCGCAAGTGCATGCCCGCATTCGAGACGAGGACTGACTCCCCTGGGGAGACTCCAGAAGTACCCCAAGATCCATGTCAGCACTGGAGAGGAATCCTCAGGTTCCGGCCCCGACTCCACACAAGGTCTTAGGCCCCGGCATCGACGGGAGAGGAATCCCGAGAGGCCCCCGAGGAACTCGCATGGGGACTGGCCTTTCCTGAGGCCACCAGAGCGGTTCCCTGAGGTCCCCGTCGAAAGTCGAGAGCACCTTCCGCAACTCGAGAAAATCCAGGAGGTTTTGCCCTACAGGCGAGATGAGGCCCATTTCCGCTGAGGCTTCTCGAGGCCAATCACATCTAACCACTGGAACTTCCAAAGGGTCCTTCACACCATTGCTGCCACTCAAGAAGTTCCCCGACATACCCGTCTCCACTCGAGAGGAAGCAGGTGGGTTCCCGCACACATCCAGGGGAGCCCCGTTTCCGCCTCCTAGCTCGAGATGAGGGATCCTTTCCCTGTTTCGTAGGGAAAGAATTCCCGGCGTTCCCGTCGCATCTCAAGAGGAGGCGCTCTCCACAGGAAAGTCGAGAGGAACTCCAGGGTCGAGACACCATTCCAAGAGTCCCCCAGATGTGTCAGTCCATTCCAGAGGAACCTGTTTTCCCTGCACTGCCTTGACGTTCAAGCCGAGGATCGACTCCCACCACGTGTGCACGTGGGACAGCCCTGTGGGAAAGCCTCGTGGGAAAGCCTCGTGGGAAAGACTCGAGGGAAAACCATAGATCCTTTGATCCACGCGGCGGACTGCGTGACACTGCTGCTACCGCTCTGGAGGAAAGCGCAAGTGCATGGCCGCATTCGAGACGAGGACTGACTCCCCTGGGGAGACTCCAGAAGTACCCCAAGATCCATGTCAGCACTGGAGAGGAATCCTCAGGTTCCGGCCCCGACTCCACACAAGGTCTTAGGCCCCGGCATCGACGGGAGAGGAATCCCGAGAGGCCCCCGAGGAACTCGCATGGGGACTGGCCTTTCCTGAGGCCACCAGAGCGGGTCCCTGAGGTCCCCGTCGTAAGTCGAGAGCACCTGCCGCAACTCGAGAAAATCCAGGAGGTTTTGCCCTCCAGGCGAGATGAGGCCCATTTCCGCTGAGGCTTCTCGAGGCCAATCACATCTAACCACTGGAACTTCCAAAGGGTCCTTCACACCATTGCTGCAACTCAAGAAGTTCCCCGACATACCCGTCTCCACTCGAGAGGAAGCACGTGGGTTCCCGCACACATCCAGGGGAGCCCCGTTTCCGCCTCCTAGCTGGAGATGAGGGATCCATTCCCTGTTTCGTAGGGAAAGAATTCCCGGCGTTCCCGTCGCATCTCAAGAGGAGGCGCTCTCCACAGGAAAGGCGAGAGGAACTCCAGGGTCGTGCCACCGTTCCAAGAGTCCCCCAGATGTGTCAGTCCATTCCAGAGGAACCTGTTTTCCCTGCACTGCCTTGACGTTCAAGCCGAGGATCGACTCCCACCACGTGTGCACGTGGGACAGCCCTGTGGGAAAGCCTCGTGGGAAAGCCTCGTGGGAAAGACTCGAGGGAAAACCATAGATCCTTTGATCCACGCGGCGCACTGCGTGACACTGCTGCTACCGTTCTGGAGGAAAGCGCAAGTGCATGCCCGCATTCGAGACGAGGACTGACTCCCCTGGGGAGACTCCAGAAGTACCCCAAGATCCATGTCAGCACTGGAGAGGAATCCTCAGGTTCCGGCCCCGACTCCACACAAGGTCTTAGGCCCCGGCATCGACGGGAGAGGAATCCCGAGAGGCCCCCGAGGAACTCGCATGGGGACTGGCCTTTCCTGAGGCCACCAGAGCGGGTCCCTGAGGTCCCCGTCGAAAGTCGAGAGCACCTTCCGCAACTCGAGAAAATCCAGGAGGTTTTGCCCTACAGGCGAGATGAGGCCCATTTCCTCTGAGGCTTCTCGAGGCCAATCACATCTAACCACTGGAACTTCCAAAGGGTCCTTCACACCATTGCTGCAACTCAAGAAGTTCCCCGACATACCCGTCTCCACTCGAGAGGAAGCACGTGGGGTCCCGCACACATCCAGGGGAGCCCCGTCTCCGCCTCCTAGCTCGAGATGAGGGATCCTTTCCCTGTTTCATAGGGAAAGAATTCCCGGCGTTCCCGTCGCATCTCAAGAGGAGGCGCTCTCCACAGGAAAGGCGAGAGGAACTCCAGGGTCGTGCCACCATTCCAAGAGTCCCCCAGATGTGTCAGTCCATTCCAGAGGAACCGGTTTTCCCTGCACTGCCGTGACGTTCAAGCCGAGGATCGACTCCCACCAGGTGTGCACGTGGGACAGCCCTGTGGGAAAGCCTCGTCGGAAAGCCTCGTGGGAACGACTCGAGGGAAAACCATAGATCCTTTGATCCACGCGGCGGACTGCGTGACACTGCTGCTACCGCTCTGGAGGAAAGCGCAAGTGCATGCCCGCATTCGAGACGAGGACTGACTCCCCTGGGGAGACTCCAGAAGTACCCCAAGATCCATGTCAGCACTGGAGAGGAATCCTCAGGTTCCGGCCCCGACTCCACACAAGGTCTCAGGCACCGGCATCGACGGGAGAGGAATCCCGAGAGGCCCCCGAGGAACTCGCATGGGGACGGGCCTTTCCTGAGGCCACCAGAGCGGGTCCCTGAGGTCCCCGTCGTAAGTCGAGAGCACCTGCCGCAACTCGAGAAAATCCAGGAGGTTTTGCCCTCCAGGCGAGATGAGGTCCATTTCCGCTGAGGCTTCTCGAGGCCAATCACATCTAACCACTGGAACTTCCAAAGGGTCCTTCACACCCTTGCTGCAACTCAAGAAGTTCCCCGACATACCCGTCTCCACTCGAGAGGAAGCACATGGTGTCCCGCACACATCCAGGGGAGCCCCGTTTCCGCCTCCTAGCTCGAGATGAGGGATCCTTTCCCTGTTTCGTAGGGAAAGAATTCCCGGCGTTCCCGTCGCATCTCAAGAGGAGGCGATCTCCACAGGAAAGGCGAGAGGAACTCCAGGGTCGTGCCACCATTCCAAGAGTCCCCCAGATGTGTCAGCCCATTCCAGAGGAACCTGTTTTCCCTGCACTGCCTTGACGTTCAAGCCGAGGATCGACTCCCACCACGTGTGCACGTGGGACAGCCCTGTGGGAAAGCCTCGTGGGAAAGCCTCGTGGGAAAGACTCGAGGGAAAACCATAGATCCTTTGATCCACGCGGCGGACTGCGTGACACTGCTGCTACCGCTCTGGAGGAAAGCGCAAGTGCAGGCCGGCATTCGAGACGAGGACTGACTCCCCTGGGGAGACTCCAGAAGTACCCCAAGATCCATGTCAGCACTGGAGAGGAATCCTCAGGTTCCGGCCCCGACTCCACACAAGGTCTTAGGCCCCGGCATCGACGGGAGAGGAATCCCGATAGGCCCCCGAGGAACTCGCATGGGGACTGGCCTTTCCTGAGGCCACCAGAGCGGGTCCCTGAGGTCCCCGTCGTAAGTCTAGAGCACCTTCCGCAACTCGAGAAAATTCAGGAGGTTTTGCCCTCCAGGCGAGATGAGGCCCATTTCCGCTGAGGCTTCTCGAGGCCAATCACATCTAACCACTGGAACTTCCAAAGGGTCCTTCACACCATTGCTGCAACTCAAGAAGTTCCCCGACATACCCGTCTCCACTCGAGAGGAAGCACGTGGGGTCCCGCACACATCCAGGGGAGCCCCGTTTCCGCCTCCTAGCTCGAGATGAGGGATACTTTCCCTGTTTCGTAGGGAAAGAATTCCCGGCGTTCCCGTCGCATCTCAAGAGGAAGCGCTCTCCACAGGAAATGCGAGAGGAACTCCAGGGTCGTGACACGATTACAAGAGTCCCCCAGATGTGTCAGTCCATTCCAGAGGAACCTGTTTTCCCTGCACTGCCTTGACGTTCAAGCCGAGGATCGACTCCCACCACGTGTGCACGTGGGACAGCCCTGTGGGAAAGCCTCGTGGGAAAGCCTCGTGGGAAAGACTCGAGGGAAAACCATAGATCCTTTGATCCACGCGGCGGACTGCGTGACACTGCTGCTACCGCTCTGGAGGAAAGCGCAAGTGCATGCCCGCATTCGAGACGAGGACTGACTCCCCTGGGGAGACTCCAGAAGTACCCCAAGATCCATGTCAGCACTGGAGAGGAATCCTCAGGTTCCGGCCCCGACTCCACACAAGGTCTTAGGCCCCGGCATCGACGGGAGAGGAATCCCGAGAGGCCCCCGAGGAACTCGCATGGGGACTGGCCTTTCCTGAGGCCACCAGAGCGGGTCCCTGAGGTCCCCGTCGTAAGTCGAGAGCACCTGCCGCAACTCGAGAAAATCCAGGAGGTTTTGCCCTCCAGGCGAGATGAGGCCCATTTCCGCTGAGGCTTCTCGAGGCCAATCACATCTAACCACTGGAACTTCCAAAGGGTCCTTCACACCATTGCTGCAACTCAAGAAGTTCCCCGACATACCCGTCTCCACTCGAGAGGAAGCACGTGGTGTCCCGCACACATCCAGGGGAGCCCCGTTTCCGCCTCCTAGCTCGAGATGAGGGATCCTTTCCCTGTTTCGTAGGGAAAGAATTCCCGGCGTTCCCGTCGCATCTCAAGAGGAGGCGCTCTCCACAGGAAAGGCGAGAGGAACTCCAGGGTAATGCCACCATTCCAAGAGTCCCCCAGATATGTCAGCCCATTCCAGAGGAACCTGTTTTCCCTGCACTGCCTTGACGTTCAAGCCGAGGATCGACTCCAACCACGTGTGCACGTGGGAAAGCCCTGTGGGAACGCCTCGTGGGAAAGCCTCGTGGGAAAGACTCGAGGGAAAACCATAGATCCTTTGATCCACGCGGCGCACTGCGTGACACTGCTGCTACCGCTCTGGAGGAAAGCGCAAGTGCATGCCCGCATTCGAGACGAGGACTGACTCCCCTGGGGAGACTCCAGAAGTACCCCAAGATCCATGTCAGCACTGGAGAGGAATCCTCAGGTTCCGGCCCCGACTCCACACAAGGTCTTAGGCCCCGGCATCGACGGGAGAGGAATCTCGAGAGGCCCCCGAGGACTCGCATGGGGACTGGCCTTTCCTGAGGCCACCAGAGCGGTTCCCTGAGGTCCCCGTCGTAAGTCGAGAGCACCTGCCGCAACTCGAGAAAATCCAGGAGGTTTTGCCCTCCAGGCGAGATGAGGCCCATTTCCGCTGAGGCTTCTCGAGGCCAATCACATCTAACCACTGGAACTTCCAAAGGGTCCTTCACACCATTGCTGCCACTCAAGAAGTTCCCCGACATACCCGTCTCCACTCGAGAGGAAGCAGGTGGGTTCCCGCACACATCCAGGGGAGCCCCGTTTCCGCCTCCTAGCTCGAGATGAGGGATCCTTTCCCTGTTTCGTAGGGAAAGAATTCCCGGCGTTCCCGTCGCATCTCAAGAGGAGGCGCTCTCCACAGGAAAGTCGAGAGGAACTCCAGGGTCGAGACACCATTCCAAGAGTCCCCCAGATGTGTCAGTCCATTCCAGAGGAACCTGTTTTCCCTGCACTGCCTTGACGTTCAAGCCGAGGATCGACTCCCACCACGTGTGCACGTGGGACAGCCCTGTGGGAAAGCCTCGTGGGAAAGCCTCGTGGGAAAGACTCGAGGGAAAACCATAGATCCTTTGATCCACGCGGCGGACTGCGTGACACTGCTGCTACCGCTCTGGAGGAAAGCGCAAGTGCATGCCCGCATTCGAGACGAGGACTGACTCCCCTGGGGAGACTCCAGAAGTACCCCACGATCCATGTCAGCACTGGAGAGGAATCCTCAGGTTCCGGCCCCGACTCCACACAAGGTCTTAGGCCCCGGCATCGACGGGAGAGGAATCCCGAGAGGCCCCCGAGGAACTCGCATGGGGACTGGCCTTTCCTGAGGCCACCAGAGCGGGTCCCTGAGGTCCCCGTCGTAAGTCGAGAGCACCTGCCGCAACTCGAGAAAATCCAGGAGGTTTTGCCCTCCAGGCGAGATGAGGCCCATTTCCGCTGAGGCTTCTCGAGGCCAATCACATCTAACCACTGGAACTTCCAAAGGGTCCTTCACACCATTGCTGCAACTCAAGAAGTTCCCCGACATACCCGTCTCCACTCGAGAGGAAGCACGTGGTGTCCCGCACACATCCAGGGGAGCCCCGTTTCCGCCTCCTAGCTCGAGATGAGGGATCCTTTCCCTGTTTCGTAGGGAAAGAATTCCCGGCGTTCCCGTCGCATCTCAAGAGGAGGCGCTCTCCACAGGAAAGGCGAGAGGAACTCCAGGGTAATGCCACCATTCCAAGAGTCCCCCAGATGTGTCAGACCATTCCAGAGGAACCTGTTTTCCCTGCACTGCCTTGACGTTCAAGCCGAGGATCGACTCCAACCACGTGTGCACGTGGGAAAGCCCTGTGGGAACGCCTCGTGGGAAAGCCTCGTGGGAAAGACTCGAGGGAAAACCATAGATCCTTTGATCCACGCGGCGCACTGCGTGACACTGCTGCTACCGCTCTGGAGGAAAGCGCAAGTGCATGCCCGCATTCGAGACGAGGACTGACTCCCCTGGGGAGACTCCAGAAGTACCCCAAGATCCATGTCAGCACTGGAGAGGAATCCTCAGGTTCCGGCCCCGACTCCACACAAGGTCTTAGGCCCCGGCATCGACGGGAGAGGAATCCCGATAGGCCCCCGAGGAACTCGCATGGGGACTGGCCTTTCCTGAGGCCACCAGAGCGGGTCCCTGAGGTCCCCGTCGTAAGTCTAGAGCACCTTCCGCAACTCGAGAAAATTCAGCAGGTTTTGCCCTCCAGGCGAGATGAGGCCCATTTCCGCTGAGGCTTCTCGAGGCCAATCACATCTAACCACTGGAACTTCCAAAGGGTCCTTCACACCATTGCTGCAACTCAAGAAGTTCCCCGACATACCCGTCTCCACTCGAGAGGAAGCACGTGGGGTCCCGCACACATCCAGGGGAGCCCCGTTTCCGCCTCCTAGCTCGAGATGAGGGATACTTTCCCTGTTTCGTAGGGAAAGAATTCCCGGCGTTCCCGTCGCATCTCAAGAGGAAGCGCTCTCCACAGGAAAGGCGAGAGGAACTCCAGGGTCGTGACACGATTCCAAGAGTCCCCCAGATGTGTCAGTCCATTCCAGAGGAACCTGTTTTCCCTGCACTGCCTTGACGTTCAAGCCGAGGATCGACTCCCACCACGTGTGCACGTGGGACAGCCCTGTGGGAAAGCCTCGGGGGAAAGCCTCGTGGGAAAGACTCGAGGGAAAACCATAGATCCTTTGATCCACGCGGCGGACTGCGTGACACTGCTGCTACCGCTCTGGAGGAAAGTGCAAGTGCATGCCCGCATTCGAAACGAGGACTGACTCCCCTGGGGAGACTCCAGAAGTACCCCAAGATCCATGTCAGCACTGGAGAGGAATCCTCAGGTTCCGGCCCCGACTCCACACAAGGTCTTAGGCCCCGGCATCGACGGGAGAGGAATCCCGAGTGGCCTCCGAGGAACTCGCATGGGGACTGGCCTTTCCTGAGTAAACCAGAGCGGGTCCCTGAGGTCCCCGTCGTAAGTCGAGAGCACCTTCCGCAACTCGAGAAAATCCAGGAGGTTTTGCCCTCCAGGCGAGATGAGGCCCATTTCCGCTGAGGCTTCTCGACGCTAATCACGTCTAACCACTGGAACTTCCAAAGGGTCCTTCACACCCTTGCTGCAACTCAAGAAGTTCCCCGACATACCCGTCTCCACTCGAGAGGAAGCACGTGGGTCCCGCACACATCCAGGGGAGCCCCGTTTCCGCCTCCTAGCTCGAGATGAGGGATCCTTTCCCTGTTTCGTAGGGAAAGAATTCCCGGCGTTCCCGTCGCATCTCAAGAGGAGGTGCTCTCTACAGGAAAGGCGAGAGGAACTCCAGGGTCGTGCCACCATTCCAAGAGTCCCCTAGATGTGTCAGTCCATTCCAGAGGAACCTGTTTTCCCTGCACTGCCTTGACGTTCAAGCCGAGGATCGACTCCCACCACGTGTGCACGTGGGACAGCCCTGTGGGAAAGCCTCGTGGGAAAGCCTCGTGGGAAAGACTCGAGGGAAAACCATAGATCCTTTGATCCACGCGGCGGACTGCGTGACACTGCTGCTACCGCTCTGGAGGAAAGCGCAAGTGCATGCCCGCATTCGAGACGAGGACTGACTCCCCTGGGGAGACTCCAGAAATACCCCAAGATCAATGTCAGCACTGGAGAGGAATCCTCAGGTTCCGGCCCCGACTCCACACAAGGTCTTAGGCCCCGGCATCGACGGGAGAGGAATCCCGAGAGGCCCCCGAGGAACTCGCATGGGGACTGGCCTTTCCTGAGGCCACCAGAGCGGGTCCCTGAGGTCCCCGTCGTAAGTCGAGAGCACCTGCCGCAACTCGAGAAAATCCAGGAGGTTTTGCCCTCCAGGCGAGATGAGGCCCATTTCCGCTGAGGCTTCTCGACGCTAATCACGTCTAACCACTGGAACTTCCAAAGGGTCCTTCACACCCTTGCTGCAACTCAAGAAGTTCCCCGACATACCCGTCTCCACTCGAGAGGAAGCACGTGGGTCCCACACACATCCAGGGTAGCCCCGTTTCCGCCTCCTAGCTCGAGATGAGGGATCCTTTCCCTATTTCGTAGGGAAAGAATTCCCGGCGTTCCCGTCGCATCTCAAGAGGAGGCGCTCTCCACAGGAAAGGCGAGAGGAACTCCAGGGTCGTGACACCATTCCAAGAGTCCCCCAGATGTGTCAGTCCATTCCAGAGGAACCTGTTTTCCCTGCACTGCCTTGACGTTCAAGCCGAGGATCGACTCCCACCACGTGTGCACGTGGGACAGCCCTGTGGGAAAGCCTCGTGGGAAAGACTCGAGGGAAAACCATAGATCCTTTGATCCACGCGGCGGACTGCGTGACACTGCTGCTACCGCTCTGGAGGAAAGTGAAAATGCATGCCCGCATTCGAAACGAGGACTGACTGCCCTGGGGAGACTCCAGAAGTACCCCAAGATCCATGTTAGCACTGGTGAGGAATCCTCAGGTTCCGGCCCCGACTCCACACACGGTCTTAGGCCCTGGCATCGACGGGAAAGGAAACCCGCGAGGCCCCCGAGGAACTCGCATGGGGACTGGCCTTTCCTGAGGCCACCAGAGCGGGTCCCTGAGGTCCCCGTCGTAAGTCGAGAGCACCTGCCGCAACTCGAGAAAATCCAGGAGGTTTTGCCCTCCAGGCGAGATGAGGCCCATTTCTGCTGAGGCTTCTCGAGGCCAATCACATCTATCCACTGGAACTTTCAAAGGGTCCTTCACACCCTTGCTGCAACTCAAGAAGTTCCCCGACATACCCGTCTCCACTCGAGAGGAAGCACGTGGTGTCCCGCACACATCCAGGGGAGCCCCGTTTCTGCCTCCTAGCTCGAGATGAGGGATCCTTTCCCTGTTTCGTAGGGAAAGAATTCCCGGCGTTCCCGTCGCATCTCAAGAGGAGGCGCTCTCCACAGGAAAGGCGAGAGGAACTCCAGGGTCGAGACAACATTCCAAGAGTCCCCCAGATGTGTCAGTCCATTCCAGAGGAACCTGTTTTCCCTGCACTGCCTTGACGTTCAAGCCGAGGATCGACTCCCACCACGTGTGCACGTGGGACAGCCCTGTGGGAAAGCCTCGTGGGAAAGCCTCGTGGGAAAGACTCGAGGGAAAACCATAGATCCTTTGATCCACGCGGCGGAGTGCGTGACACTGCTGCTACCGCTCTGGAGGAAAGCGCAAGTGCATGCCCGCATTCGAGACGAGGACTGACTTCCTTGGGGAGACTCCAGAAGTACCCCAAGATCCATGTCAGCACTGGAGAGGAATCCTCAGGTTCCGGCCCCGACTCCACACAAGGTCTTAGGCCCCGGCATCGACGGGAGAGGAATCCCGAGAGGCCCCCGAGGAACTCGCATGGGGACTGGCCTTTCCTGAGGCCACCAGAGCGGGTCCCTGAGGTCCCCGTCGTAAGTCGAGAGCACCTGCCGCAACTGGAGAAATTCCAGGCGGTTTTGCCCTCCAGGCGAGATGAGGCCCATTTCCGCTGAGGCTTCTCGAGGCCAATCACTTCTAACCACTGGAACTTCCAAAGGGTCCTTCACACCCTTGCTGCAACTCAAGAAGTTCCCCGACATACCCGTCTCCACTCGAGAGGAAGCATGTGGTGTCCCGCACACATCCAGGGGAGCAGCGTTTCCGCCTCCTAGCTCGAGATGAGGGATCCTTTCCCTGTTTCGTAGGGAAAGAATTCCCGGCGTTCCCGTCGCATCTCAAGAGGAGGCGCTCTCCACAGGAAAGGCGAGAGGAACTCCAGGGTCGTGCCACCATTCCAACAGTCCCCCAGATGTGTCAGTCCATTCCAGAGGAACCTGTTTTCCCTGCACTGAATTGACGTTCAAGCCGAGGATCGACTCCCACCACGTGTGCACGTGGGACAGCCCTGTGGGAAAGCCTCGTGGGAAAGACTCGAGGGAAAACCATAGATCCTTTGATCCACGCGGCGGACTGCGTGACACTGCTGCTACCGCTCTGGAGGAAAGCGCAAGTGCATGCCCGCATTCGAGACGAGGACTGACTCCCCTGGGGAGACTCCAGAAATACCCCAAGATCCATGTCAGCACTGGAGAGGAATCCTCAGGTTCCGGCCCCGACTCCACACAAGGTCTTAGGCCCCGGCATCGACGGGAGAGGAATCCCGAGAGGCCCCCGAGGAACTCGCATGGGGACTGGCCTTTCCTGAGGCCACCAGAGCGGGTCCCTGAGGTCCCCGTCGTAAGTCGAGAGCACCTGCCGCAACTCGAGAAAATCCAGGAGGTTTTGCCCTCCAGGCGAGATGAGGCCCATTTCCGCTGAGGCTTCTCGAGACCAATCACATCTAACCACTGGAACTTCCAAAGGGTCCTTCACACCATTGCTGCAACTCAAGAAGTTCCCCGACATACCCGTCTCCACTCGAGAGGAAGCACGTGGGGTCCCGCACACATCCAGGGGAGCCACGTTTCCGCCTCCTAGCTGGAGATGAGGGATCCATTCCCTGTTTCGTAGGGAAAGAATTCCCGGCGTTCCCGTCGCATCTCAAGAGGAGGCGCTCTCCACAGGAAAGGCGAGAGGAACTCCAGGGTCGTGCCACCATTCCAAGAGTCCCCCAGATGTGTCAGTCCATTCCAGAGGAACCTGTTTTCCCTGCACTGCCTTGACGTTCAAGCCGAGGATCGACTCCCACCACGTGTGCACGTGGGACAGCCCTGTGGGAAAGCCTCGTGGGAAAGCCTCGTGGGAAAGACTCGAGGGAAAACCATAGATCCTTTGATTCACGCGGCGGAGTGCGTGACACTGCTGCTACCGCTCTGGAGGAAAGCGCAAGTGCATGCCCGCATTCGAGACGAGGACTGACTCCCCTGGGGAGACTCCAGAAGTACCCCAAGATCCATGTCAGCACTGGAGAGGAATCCTCAGGTTCCGGCCCCGACTCCACACAAGGTCTTAGGCCCCGGCATCGACGGGAGAGGAATCCCGAGAGGCCCCCGAGGAACTCGCATGGGGACTGGCCTTTCCTGAGGCCACCAGAGCGGTTCCCTGAGGTCCCCGTCGAAAGTCCAGAGCACCTTCCGCAACTCGAGAAAATCCAGGAGGTTTTGCCCTACAGGCGAGATGAGGCCCATTTCCTCTGAGGCTTCTCGAGGCCAATCACATCTAACCACTGGAACTTCCAAAGGGTCCTTCACACCATTGCTGCAACTCAAGAAGTTCCCCGACATACCCGTCTCCACTCGAGAGGAAGCACGTGGGGTCCCGCACACATCCAGGGGAGCCCCGTTTCCGCCTCCTAGCTCGAGATGAGGGATCCTTTCCCTGTTTCGTAGGGAAAGAATTCCCGGCGTTCCCGTCGCATCTCAAGAGGAGGCGCTCTCCACAGGAAAGGCGAGAGGAACTCCAGGGTCGTGCCACCATTCCAAGAGTCCCCCAGATGTGTCAGTCCATTCCAGAGGAACCTGTTTTCCCTGCACTGCCTTGACGTTCAAGCCGAGGATCGACTCCCACCACGTGTGCACGTGGGAAATCCCTGTGGGAAAGCCTCGTCGGAAAGCCTCGTGGGAAAGACTCGAGGGAAAACCATAGATCCTTTGATCCACGCGGCGGACTGCGTGACATTGCTGCTACCGCTCTGGAGGAAAGCGCAAGTGCATGCCCGCATTCGAGACGAGGACTGACTCCCCTGGGGAGACTCCAGAAGTACCCCAAGATCCATGTCAGCACTGGAGAGGAATCCTCAGGTTCCGGCCCCGACTCCACACAAGGTCTTAGGCCCCGGCATCGACGGGAGAGGAATCCCGAGAGGCCCCCGAGGAACTCGCATGGGGACTGGCCTTTCCTGAGGCCACCAGAGCGGGTCCCTGAGGTCCCCGTCGTAAGTCGAGAGCACCTGCCGCAACTCGAGAAAATCCAGGAGGTTTTGCCCTCCAGGCGAGATGAGGTCCATTTCCGCTGAGGCTTCTCGAGGCCAATCACATCTAACCACTGGAACTTCCAAAGGGTCCTTCACACCCTTGCTGCAACTCAAGAAGTTCCCCGACATACCCGTCTCCACTCGAGAGGAAGCACATGGTGTCCCGCACACATCCAGGGGAGCCCCGTTTCCGCCTCCTAGCTCGAGATGAGGGATCCTTTCCCTGTTTCGTAGGGAAAGAATTCCCGGCGTTCCCGTCGCATCTCAAGAGGAGGCGATCTCCACAGGAAAGGCGAGAGGAACTCCAGGGTCGTGCCACCATTCCAAGAGTCCCCCAGATGTGTCAGCCCATTCCAGAGGAACCTGTTTTCCCTGCACTGCCTTGACGTTCAAGCCGAGGATCGACTCCCACCACGTGTGCACGTGGCACAGCCCTGTGGGAAAGCCTCGTGGGAAAGCCTCGTGGGAAAGACTCGAGGGAAAACCATAGATCCTTTGATCCACGCGGCGGACTGCGTGACACTGCTGCTACCGCTCTGGAGGAAAGCGCAAGTGCATGCCCGCATTCGAGACGAGGACTGACTCCCCTGGGGAGACTCCAGAAGTACCCCAAGATCCATGTCAGCACTGGAGAGGAATCCTCAGGTTCCGGCCCCGACTCCACACAAGGTCTTAGGCCCCGGCATCGACGGGAGAGGAATCCCGATAGGCCCCCGAGGAACTCGCATGGGGACTGGCCTTTCCTGAGGCCACCAGAGCGGGTCCCTGAGGTCCCCGTCGTAAGTCTAGAGCACCTTCCGCAACTCGAGAAAATTCAGCAGGTTTTGCCCTCCAGGCGAGATGAGGCCCATTTCCGCTGAGGCTTCTCGAGGCCAATCACATCTAACCACTGGACCTTCCAAAGGGTCCTTCACACCATTGCTGCAACTCAAGAAGTTCCCCGACATACCCGTCTCCACTCGAGAGGAAGCACGTGGGGTCCCGCACACATCCAGGGGAGCCCCGTTTCCGCCTCCTAGCTCGAGATGAGGGATACTTTCCCTGTTTCGTAGGGAAAGAATTCCCGGCGTTCCCGTCGCATCTCAAGAGGAAGCGCTCTCCACAGGAAAGGCGAGAGGAACTCCAGGGTCGTGACACGATTCCAAGAGTCCCCCAGATGTGTCAGTCCATTCCAGAGGAACCTGTTTTCCCTGCACTGCCTTGACGTTCAAGCCGAGGATCGACTCCCACCACGTGTGCACGTGGGACAGCCCTGTGGGAAAGCCTCGGGGGAAAGCCTCGTGGGAAAGACTCGAGGGAAAACCATAGATCCTTTGATCCACGCGGCGGACTGCGTGACACTGCTGCTACCGCTCTGGAGGAAAGTGCAAGTGCATGCCCGCATTCGAAACGAGGACTGACTCCCCTGGGGAGACTCCAGAAGTACCCCAAGATCCATGTCAGCACTGGAGAGGAATCCTCAGGTTCCGGCCCCGACTCCACACAAGGTCTTAGGCCCCGGCATCGACGGGAGAGGAATCCCGAGTGGCCTCCGAGGAACTCGCATGGGGACTGGCCTTTCCTGAGTAAACCAGAGCGGGTCCCTGAGGTCCCCGTCGTAAGTCGAGAGCACCTTCCGCAACTCGAGAAAATCCAGGAGGTTTTGCCCTCCAGGCGAGATGAGGCCCATTTCCGCTGAGGCTTCTCGACGCTAATCACGTCTAACCACTGGAACTTCCAAAGGGTCCTTCACACCCTTGCTGCAACTCAAGAAGTTCCCCGACATACCCGTCTCCACTCGAGAGGAAGCACGTGGGTCCCGCACACATCCAGGGGAGCCCCGTTTCCGCCTCCTAGCTCGAGATGAGGGATCCTTTCCCTGTTTCGTAGGGAAAGAATTCCCGGCGTTCCCGTCGCATCTCAAGAGGAGGCGCTCTCCACAGGAAAGGCGAGAGGAACTCCAGGGTCGAGACAACATTCCAAGAGTCCCCCAGATGTGTCAGTCCATTCCAGAGGAACCTGTTTTCCCTGCACTGCCTTGACGTTCAAGCCGAGGATCGACTCCCACCACGTGTGCACGTGGGACAGCCCTGTGGGAAAGCCTCGTGGGAAAGCCTCGTGGGAAAGACTCGAGGGAAAACCATAGATCCTTTGATCCACGCGGCGGAGTGCGTGACACTGCTGCTACCGCTCTGGAGGAAAGCGCAAGTGCATGCCCGCATTCGAGACGAGGACTGACTTCCTTGGGGAGACTCCAGAAGTACCCCAAGATCCATGTCAGCACTGGAGAGGAATCCTCAGGTTCCGGCCCCGACTCCACACAAGGTCTTAGGCCCCGGCATCGACGGGAGAGGAATCCCGAGAGGCCCCCGAGGAACTCGCATGGGGACTGGCCTTTCCTGAGGCCACCAGAGCGGGTCCCTGAGGTCCCCGTCGTAAGTCGAGAGCACCTGCCGCAACTGGAGAAATTCCAGGCGGTTTTGCCCTCCAGGCGAGATGAGGCCCATTTCCGCTGAGGCTTCTCGAGGCCAATCACTTCTAACCACTGGAACTTCCAAAGGGTCCTTCACACCCTTGCTGCAACTCAAGAAGTTCCCCGACATACCCGTCTCCACTCGAGAG
Source organism: Ovis canadensis (assembly GCF_042477335.2). NCBI lineage: Eukaryota > Metazoa > Chordata > Mammalia > Artiodactyla > Bovidae > Ovis > Ovis canadensis. The sequence goes on along the minus strand of NC_091258.1, from coordinate 9,737,068 downwards.
GAAGCATGTGGTGTCCCGCACACATCCAGGGGAGCAGCGTTTCCGCCTCCTAGCTCGAGATGAGGGATCCTTTCCCTGTTTCGTAGGGAAAGAATTCCCGGCGTTCCCGTCGCATCTCAAGAGGAGGCGCTCTCCACAGGAAAGGCGAGAGGAACTCCAGGGTCGTGCCACCATTCCAACAGTCCCCCAGATGTGTCAGTCCATTCCAGAGGAACCTGTTTTCCCTGCACTGAATTGACGTTCAAGCCGAGGATCGACTCCCACCACGTGTGCACGTGGGACAGCCCTGTGGGAAAGCCTCGTGGGAAAGACTCGAGGGAAAACCATAGATCCTTTGATCCACGCGGCGGACTGCGTGACACTGCTGCTACCGCTCTGGAGGAAAGCGCAAGTGCATGCCCGCATTCGAGACGAGGACTGACTCCCCTGGGGAGACTCCAGAAATACCCCAAGATCCATGTCAGCACTGGAGAGGAATCCTCAGGTTCCGGCCCCGACTCCACACAAGGTCTTAGGCCCCGGCATCGACGGGAGAGGAATCCCGAGAGGCCCCCGAGGAACTCGCATGGGGACTGGCCTTTCCTGAGGCCACCAGAGCGGGTCCCTGAGGTCCCCGTCGTAAGTCGAGAGCACCTGCCGCAACTCGAGAAAATCCAGGAGGTTTTGCCCTCCAGGCGAGATGAGGCCCATTTCCGCTGAGGCTTCTCGAGACCAATCACATCTAACCACTGGAACTTCCAAAGGGTCCTTCACACCATTGCTGCAACTCAAGAAGTTCCCCGACATACCCGTCTCCACTCGAGAGGAAGCACGTGGGGTCCCGCACACATCCAGGGGAGCCACGTTTCCGCCTCCTAGCTGGAGATGAGGGATCCATTCCCTGTTTCGTAGGGAAAGAATTCCCGGCGTTCCCGTCGCATCTCAAGAGGAGGCGCTCTCCACAGGAAAGGCGAGAGGAACTCCAGGGTCGTGCCACCATTCCAAGAGTCCCCCAGATGTGTCAGTCCATTCCAGAGGAACCTGTTTTCCCTGCACTGCCTTGACGTTCAAGCCGAGGATCGACTCCCACCACGTGTGCACGTGGGACAGCCCTGTGGGAAAGCCTCGTGGGAAAGCCTCGTGGGAAAGACTCGAGGGAAAACCATAGATCCTTTGATTCACGCGGCGGAGTGCGTGACACTGCTGCTACCGCTCTGGAGGAAAGCGCAAGTGCATGCCCGCATTCGAGACGAGGACTGACTCCCCTGGGGAGACTCCAGAAGTACCCCAAGATCCATGTCAGCACTGGAGAGGAATCCTCAGGTTCCGGCCCCGACTCCACACAAGGTCTTAGGCCCCGGCATCGACGGGAGAGGAATCCCGAGAGGCCCCCGAGGAACTCGCATGGGGACTGGCCTTTCCTGAGGCCACCAGAGCGGTTCCCTGAGGTCCCCGTCGAAAGTCCAGAGCACCTTCCGCAACTCGAGAAAATCCAGGAGGTTTTGCCCTACAGGCGAGATGAGGCCCATTTCCTCTGAGGCTTCTCGAGGCCAATCACATCTAACCACTGGAACTTCCAAAGGGTCCTTCACACCATTGCTGCAACTCAAGAAGTTCCCCGACATACCCGTCTCCACTCGAGAGGAAGCACGTGGGGTCCCGCACACATCCAGGGGAGCCCCGTTTCCGCCTCCTAGCTCGAGATGAGGGATCCTTTCCCTGTTTCGTAGGGAAAGAATTCCCGGCGTTCCCGTCGCATCTCAAGAGGAGGCGCTCTCCACAGGAAAGGCGAGAGGAACTCCAGGGTCGTGCCACCATTCCAAGAGTCCCCCAGATGTGTCAGTCCATTCCAGAGGAACCTGTTTTCCCTGCACTGCCTTGACGTTCAAGCCGAGGATCGACTCCCACCACGTGTGCACGTGGGAAATCCCTGTGGGAAAGCCTCGTCGGAAAGCCTCGTGGGAAAGACTCGAGGGAAAACCATAGATCCTTTGATCCACGCGGCGGACTGCGTGACATTGCTGCTACCGCTCTGGAGGAAAGCGCAAGTGCATGCCCGCATTCGAGACGAGGACTGACTCCCCTGGGGAGACTCCAGAAGTACCCCAAGATCCATGTCAGCACTGGAGAGGAATCCTCAGGTTCCGGCCCCGACTCCACACAAGGTCTTAGGCCCCGGCATCGACGGGAGAGGAATCCCGAGAGGCCCCCGAGGAACTCGCATGGGGACTGGCCTTTCCTGAGGCCACCAGAGCGGGTCCCTGAGGTCCCCGTCGTAAGTCGAGAGCACCTGCCGCAACTCGAGAAAATCCAGGAGGTTTTGCCCTCCAGGCGAGATGAGGTCCATTTCCGCTGAGGCTTCTCGAGGCCAATCACATCTAACCACTGGAACTTCCAAAGGGTCCTTCACACCCTTGCTGCAACTCAAGAAGTTCCCCGACATACCCGTCTCCACTCGAGAGGAAGCACATGGTGTCCCGCACACATCCAGGGGAGCCCCGTTTCCGCCTCCTAGCTCGAGATGAGGGATCCTTTCCCTGTTTCGTAGGGAAAGAATTCCCGGCGTTCCCGTCGCATCTCAAGAGGAGGCGATCTCCACAGGAAAGGCGAGAGGAACTCCAGGGTCGTGCCACCATTCCAAGAGTCCCCCAGATGTGTCAGCCCATTCCAGAGGAACCTGTTTTCCCTGCACTGCCTTGACGTTCAAGCCGAGGATCGACTCCCACCACGTGTGCACGTGGCACAGCCCTGTGGGAAAGCCTCGTGGGAAAGCCTCGTGGGAAAGACTCGAGGGAAAACCATAGATCCTTTGATCCACGCGGCGGACTGCGTGACACTGCTGCTACCGCTCTGGAGGAAAGCGCAAGTGCATGCCCGCATTCGAGACGAGGACTGACTCCCCTGGGGAGACTCCAGAAGTACCCCAAGATCCATGTCAGCACTGGAGAGGAATCCTCAGGTTCCGGCCCCGACTCCACACAAGGTCTTAGGCCCCGGCATCGACGGGAGAGGAATCCCGATAGGCCCCCGAGGAACTCGCATGGGGACTGGCCTTTCCTGAGGCCACCAGAGCGGGTCCCTGAGGTCCCCGTCGTAAGTCTAGAGCACCTTCCGCAACTCGAGAAAATTCAGCAGGTTTTGCCCTCCAGGCGAGATGAGGCCCATTTCCGCTGAGGCTTCTCGAGGCCAATCACATCTAACCACTGGAACTTCCAAAGGGTCCTTCACACCATTGCTGCAACTCAAGAAGTTCCCCGACATACCCGTCTCCACTCGAGAGGAAGCACGTGGGGTCCCGCACACATCCAGGGGAGCCCCGTTTCCGCCTCCTAGCTCGAGATGAGGGATACTTTCCCTGTTTCGTAGGGAAAGAATTCCCGGCGTTCCCGTCGCATCTCAAGAGGAAGCGCTCTCCACAGGAAAGGCGAGAGGAACTCCAGGGTCGTGACACGATTCCAAGAGTCCCCCAGATGTGTCAGTCCATTCCAGAGGAACCTGTTTTCCCTGCACTGCCTTGACGTTCAAGCCGAGGATCGACTCCCACCACGTGTGCACGTGGGACAGCCCTGTGGGAAAGCCTCGGGGGAAAGCCTCGTGGGAAAGACTCGAGGGAAAACCATAGATCCTTTGATCCACGCGGCGGACTGCGTGACACTGCTGCTACCGCTCTGGAGGAAAGTGCAAGTGCATGCCCGCATTCGAAACGAGGACTGACTCCCCTGGGGAGACTCCAGAAGTACCCCAAGATCCATGTCAGCACTGGAGAGGAATCCTCAGGTTCCGGCCCCGACTCCACACAAGGTCTTAGGCCCCGGCATCGACGGGAGAGGAATCCCGAGTGGCCTCCGAGGAACTCGCATGGGGACTGGCCTTTCCTGAGTAAACCAGAGCGGGTCCCTGAAGTCCCCGTCGTAAGTCGAGAGCACCTTCCGCAACTCGAGAAAATCCAGGAGGTTTTGCCCTCCAGGCGAGATGAGGCCCATTTCCGCTGAGGCTTCTCGACGCTAATCACGTCTAACCACTGGAACTTCCAAAGGGTCCTTCACACCCTTGCTGCAACTCAAGAAGTTCCCCGACATACCCGTCTCCACTCGAGAGGAAGCACGTGGGTCCCGCACACATCCAGGGGAGCCCCGTTTCCGCCTCCTAGCTCGAGATGAGGGATCCTTTCCCTGTTTCGTAGGGAAAGAATTCCCGGCGTTCCCGTCGCATCTCAAGAGGAGGTGCTCTCTACAGGAAAGGCGAGAGGAACTCCAGGGTCGTGCCACCATTCCAAGAGTCCCCTAGATGTGTCAGTCCATTCCAGAGGAACCTGTTTTCCCTGCACTGCCTTGACGTTCAAGCCGAGGATCGACTCCCACCACGTGTGCACGTGGGACAGCCCTGTGGGAAAGCCTCGTGGGAAAGCCTCGTGGGAAAGACTCGAGGGAAAACCATAGATCCTTTGATCCACGCGGCGGACTGCGTGACACTGCTGCTACCGCTCTGGAGGAAAGCGCAAGTGCATGCCCGCATTCGAGACGAGGACTGACTCCCCTGGGGAGACTCCAGAAATACCCCAAGATCAATGTCAGCACTGGAGAGGAATCCTCAGGTTCCGGCCCCGACTCCACACAAGGTCTTAGGCCCCGGCATCGACGGGAGAGGAATCCCGAGAGGCCCCCGAGGAACTCGCATGGGGACTGGCCTTTCCTGAGGCCACCAGAGCGGGTCCCTGAGGTCCCCGTCGTAAGTCGAGAGCACCTGCCGCAACTCGAGAAAATCCAGGAGGTTTTGCCCTCCAGGCGAGATGAGGCCCATTTCCGCTGAGGCTTCTCGACGCTAATCACGTCTAACCACTGGAACTTCCAAAGGGTCCTTCACACCCTTGCTGCAACTCAAGAAGTTCCCCGACATACCCGTCTCCACTCGAGAGGAAGCACGTGGGTCCCACACACATCCAGGGTAGCCCCGTTTCCGCCTCCTAGCTCGAGATGAGGGATCCTTTCCCTATTTCGTAGGGAAAGAATTCCCGGCGTTCCCGTCGCATCTCAAGAGGAGGCGCTCTCCACAGGAAAGGCGAGAGGAACTCCAGGGTCGTGACACCATTCCAAGAGTCCCCCAGATGTGTCAGTCCATTCCAGAGGAACCTGTTTTCCCTGCACTGCCTTGACGTTCAAGCCGAGGATCGACTCCCACCACGTGTGCACGTGGGACAGCCCTGTGGGAAAGCCTCGTGGGAAAGACTCGAGGGAAAACCATAGATCCTTTGATCCACGCGGCGGACTGCGTGACACTGCTGCTACCGCTCTGGAGGAAAGTGAAAATGCATGCCCGCATTCGAAACGAGGACTGACTGCCCTGGGGAGACTCCAGAAGTACCCCAAGATCCATGTTAGCACTGGTGAGGAATCCTCAGGTTCCGGCCCCGACTCCACACACGGTCTTAGGCCCTGGCATCGACGGGAAAGGAAACCCGCGAGGCCCCCGAGGAACTCGCATGGGGACTGGCCTTTCCTGAGGCCACCAGAGCGGGTCCCTGAGGTCCCCGTCGTAAGTCGAGAGCACCTGCCGCAACTCGAGAAAATCCAGGAGGTTTTGCCCTCCAGGCGAGATGAGGCCCATTTCTGCTGAGGCTTCTCGAGGCCAATCACATCTATCCACTGGAACTTTCAAAGGGTCCTTCACACCCTTGCTGCAACTCAAGAAGTTCCCCGACATACCCGTCTCCACTCGAGAGGAAGCACGTGGTGTCCCGCACACATCCAGGGGAGCCCCGTTTCTGCCTCCTAGCTCGAGATGAGGGATCCTTTCCCTGTTTCGTAGGGAAAGAATTCCCGGCGTTCCCGTCGCATCTCAAGAGGAGGCGCTCTCCACAGGAAAGGCGAGAGGAACTCCAGGGTCGAGACAACATTCCAAGAGTCCCCCAGATGTGTCAGTCCATTCCAGAGGAACCTGTTTTCCCTGCACTGCCTTGACGTTCAAGCCGAGGATCGACTCCCACCACGTGTGCACGTGGGACAGCCCTGTGGGAAAGCCTCGTGGGAAAGCCTCGTGGGAAAGACTCGAGGGAAAACCATAGATCCTTTGATCCACGCGGCGGACTGCGTGACACTGCTGCTACCGCTCTGGAGGAAAGCGCAAGTGCATGCCCGCATTCGAGACGAGGACTGACTTCCTTGGGGAGACTCCAGAAGTACCCCAAGATCCATGTCAGCACTGGAGAGGAATCCTCAGGTTCCGGCCCCGACTCCACACAAGGTCTTAGGCCCCGGCATCGACGGGAGAGGAATCCCGAGAGGCCCCCGAGGAACTCGCATGGGGACTGGCCTTTCCTGAGGCCACCAGAGCGGGTCCCTGAGGTCCCCGTCGTAAGTCGAGAGCACCTGCCGCAACTGGAGAAATTCCAGGCGGTTTTGCCCTCCAGGCGAGATGAGGCCCATTTCCGCTGAGGCTTCTCGAGGCCAATCACTTCTAACCACTGGAACTTCCAAAGGGTCCTTCACACCCTTGCTGCAACTCAAGAAGTTCCCCGACATACCCGTCTCCACTCGAGAGGAAGCATGTGGTGTCCCGCACACATCCAGGGGAGCCCCGTTTCCACCTCCTAGCTCGAGATGAGGGATCCTTTCCCTGTTTCGTAGGGAAAGAATTCCCGGCGTTCCCGTCGCATCTCAAGAGGAGGCGCTCTCCACAGGAAAGGCGAGAGGAACTCCAGGGTCGTGCCACCATTCCAACAGTCCCCCAGATGTGTCAGTCCATTCCAGAGGAACCTGTTTTCCCTGCACTGAATTGACGTTCAAGCCGAGGATCGACTCCCACCACGTGTGCACGTGGGACAGCCCTGTGGGAAAGCCTCGTGGGAAAGACTCGAGGGAAAACCATAGATCCTTTGATCCACGCGGCGGACTGCGTAACACTGCTGCTACTGCTCTGGAGGAAAGCGCAAGTGCATGCCCGCATTCGAGACGAGGACTGACTCCCCTGGGGAGACTCCAGAAGTACCCCAAGATCCATGTCAGCACTGGAGAGGAATCCTCAGGTTCCGGCCCCGACTCCACACAAGGTCTTAGGCCCCGGCATCGACGGGAGAGGAATCCCGAGAGGCCCCTGAGGAACTCGCATGGGGACTGGCTTATCCTGAGGCTACCAGATCGGGTCCCTGAGGTCCCCGTCGTAAGTCGAGAGCATCTGCCGCAACTCGAGAAAATCCAGGAGGTTTTGCCCTCCAGGCGAGATGAGGCCCATTTCCTATGAGGCTTCTCGAGGCTAATCACGTCTAACCACTGGAACTTCCAAAGGGTCCTTCACACCCTTGCTGCAACTCAAGAAGTTCCCCGACATACCCGTCTCCACTCGAGAGGAAGCACGTGGGTCCCGCACACATCCAGGGGAGCCCCGTTTCCGCCTCCTAGCTCGAGATGAGGGATCCTTTCCCTGTTTGGTAGGGAAAGAATTCCCGGCGTTCCCGTCGCATCTCAAGAGGAGGCGCTCTCAACAGGAAAGGCGAGAGGAACTCCAGGGTCGTGCCACCATTTCAAGAGTCCCCCAGATGTGTCAGTCCATTCCAGAGGAACCTGTTTTCCCTGCACTGCCTTGACGTTCAAGCCGAGGATCGACACCCACCACGTGTGCACGTGGGACAGCCCTGTGGGAAAGCCTCGTGGGAAAGCCTCGTGGGAAAGACTCGAGGGAAAACCATAGATCCTTTGATCCACGCGGCGGACTGCGTGACACTGCTGCTACCGTTCTGGAGGAAAGCGCAAGTGCATGCCCGCATTCGAGACGAGGACTGACTCCCCTGGGGAGACTCCAGAAGTACCCCAAGATCCATGTCAGCACTGGAGAGGAATCCTCAGGTTCCGGCCCCGACTCCACACAAGGTCTTAGGCCCCGGCATCGACGGGAGAGGAATCCCGAGAGGCAACCGAGGAACTCGCATGGGGACTGGCCTTTCCTGAGGCCACCAGAGCGGGTCCCTGAGGTCCCCGTCGTAAGTCGAGAGCACCTGCCGCAACTCGAGAAAATCCAGGCGGTTTTGCCCTCCAGGCGAGATGAGGCCCATTTCCTATGAGGCTTCTCGAGGCTAATCACGTCTAACCACTGGAACTTCCAAAGGGTCCTTCACACCCTTGCTGCAACTCAAGAAGTTCCCCGACATACCCGTCTCCACCCGAGAGGAAGCACGTGGGTCCCGCACACATCCAGGGGAGACCCGTTTCCGCCTCCTAGCTCGAGATGAGGGATCCTTTCCGTATTTCGTAGGGAAAGAATTCCCGGCGTTCCCGTCGCATCTCAAGAGGAGGCGCTCTCCACAGGAAAGGCGAGAGGAACTCCAGGGTCGTGCCACCATTCCAAGAGTCCCCCAGATGTGTCAGTCCATTCCAGAGGAACCTGTTTTCCCTGCACTGCCTTGACGTTCAAGCCGAGGATCGACTCCCACCACGTGTGCACGTGGGACAGCCCTGTGGGAAAGCCTCGTGGGAAAGCCTCGTGGGAAAGACTCGAGGGAAAAACATAGATCCTTTGATCCACGCGGCGGACTGCGTGACACTGCTGCTACCGCTCTGGAGGAAAGCGCAAGTGCATGCCCGCATTCGAGACGAGGACTGACTCCCCTGGGGAGACTCCAGAAATACCCCAAGATCCATGTCAGCACTGGAGAGGAATCCTCAGTTTCCGGCCCCGACTCCACACAAGGTCTTAGGCCCCGACATCGACGGGAGAGGAATCCCGAGAGGCCCCCGAGGAACTCGCATGGGGACTGGCCTTTCCTGAGGCCACCAGAGCGGGTCCCTGAGGTCCCCGTCGTAAGTCGAGAGCACCTGCCGTAGCTCGAGAAAATCCAGGAGGTTTTGCCCTCCAGGCGAGATGAGGCCCATTTCCGCTGAGGCTTCTCGAGGCCAATCACATCTAACCACTGGAACTTCCAAAGGGTCCTTCACACCCTTGCTGCACCTCAAGAAGTTCCCCGACATACCCGTCTCCACTCGAGAGGAAGCACGTGGGGTCCCGCAAACATCCAGGGGAGCCCCGTTTCCGCCTCCTAGCTCGAGATGAGGGATCCTTTCCCTGTTTGGTAGGGAAAGAATTCCCGGCATTCCCGTCGCATCTCAAGAGGAGGCGCTCTCCACAGGAAAGGCGAGAGGAACTCCAGGGTCGTGCCACCATTCCAAGAGTCCCCCAGATGTGTCAGTCCATTCCAGAGGAACCTGTTTTCCCTGCACTGCCTTGACGTTCAAGCCGAGAATCGACTCCCACCACGTGTGCAGGTGGGACAGACCTGTGAGAAAGCCTCGTGGGAAAGCATCCTGGGAAAGACTCGATGGAAAACCATAGATCCTTTGATCCATTGGGCGGACTGCGTGACACTGCTGCTACCGCTCTGGAGGAAAGCGCAAGTGCATGCCCGCATTCGAGACGAGGACTGACTCCCCTGGGGAGACTCCAGAAGTACCCCAAGATCCATGTCAGCACTGGAGAGGAATCCTCAGGTTCCGGCCCCGACTCCACACAAGGTCTTAGGCCCCGGCATCGACGGGAGAGGAATCCCGAGAGGCCCCCGAGGAACTCGCATGGGGACTGGCCTTTCCTGAGGCCACCAGAGCGGGTCCCTGAGGTCCCCGTCGTAAGTCGAGAGCACCTGCCGCAACTCGAGAAAATCCAGGAGGTTTTGCCCTCCAGGCGAGATGAGGCCCATTTCCGCTGAGGCTTCTCGAGGCCAATCACATCTAACCACTGGAACTTCCAAAGGGTCCTTCACACCATTGCTGCAACTCAAGAAGTTCCCCGACATACCCGTCTACACTCGAGAGGAAGCACGTGGGGTCCCGCACACATCCAGGGGAGCCCCGTTTCCGCCTCCTAGCTCGAGATGAGGGATCCTTTCTCTGTTTCGTAGGGAAAGAATTGCCGGGGTTCCCGTCGCATCTCAAGAGGAGGCGCTCTCCACAGGAAAGGCGAGAGGAACTCCAGGGTCGTGCCACCATTCCAAGAGTCCCCCAGATGTGTCAGTCCATTCCAGAGGAACCTGTTTTCCCTGCACTGCCTTGACGTTCAAGCCGAGGATCGACTCCCACCACGAGTGCACGTGGGACAGCCCTGTGGGAAAGCCTCGTAAGAAAGCCTCGTGGGAAAGACTCGAGGGAAAACCATAGATCCTTTGATCCACGCGGCGGACTGCGTGACACTGCTGCTACCGCTCTGAAGGAAAGCGCAAGTGCATGCCCGCATTCGAGACGAGGACTGACTCCCCTGGGGAGACTCCAGAAGTACCCCAAGATCCATGTCAGCACTGAAGAGGAATCCTCAGGTTCCGGCCCCGACTCCACACAAGGTCTTAGGCCCCGGCATCGACGGGAGAGGAATCCCGAGATGCCCCCGAGGAACTCGCATGGGGACTGGCCTTTCCTGAGGCCACCAGAGCGGTTTCCTGAGGTCCCCGTCGTAAGTCGAGAGCACCTGCCGCAACTCGAGAAAATCCAGGCGATTTTGCCCTCCAGGCGAGATGAGGCCCATTTCCGCTGAGGCTTCTCGAGGCTAATCACGTCTAACCACTGGAACTTCCAAAGGGTCCTTCACACCCTTGCTGCAACTCAAGAAGTTCCCCGACATACACGTCTCCACTCGAGAGGAAGCACGTGGGTCCCGCACACATTCAGGGGAGCCCCGTTTCCGCCTCCTAGCTCGAGATGAGTGATCCTTTCCCTGTTTCGTAGGGAAAGAATTCCCGGCGTTCCTGTCACATCTCAAGAGGAAGCGCTCTCCACAGGAAAGGCGAGAGGAACTCCAGGGTCGTGCCACCATTCCAAGAGTCCCCCAGATGTGTCAGTCCATTCCAGAGGAACCTGTTTTCCCTGCACTGCCTTGACGTTCAAGCCGAGGATCGACTCCCACCACGTGTGCACGTGGGACAGCCCTGTGGGAAAGCCTCGTGGGAAAGCCTCGTGGTAAAGACTCGAGGGAAAACCATAGATCCTTTGATCCACGCGGCGGACTGCGTGACACTACTGCTACCGCTCTGGCGGAAAGCGCAAGTGCATGCCCGCATTCGAGACGAGGACTGACTCCCCTGGGGAGACTCCAGAAGTACCCCAAGATCCATGTCAGCACTGGAGAGGAATCCTCAGGTTCCGGCCCCGACTCCACACAAGGTCTTAGGCCCCGGCATCGACGGGAGAGGAATCCCGAGAGGCCCCCGAGGAACTCGCATGGGGACTGGCCTTTCCTGAGGCCACCAGAGCGGGTCCCTGAGGTCCCCGTCGTAAGTCGAGAGCACCTGCCGCAACTCGAGAAAATCCAGGCGGTTTTGCCCTCCAGGCGAGATGAGGCCCATTTCCGCTGAGGCTTCTCGAGGCTAATCCAGTCTAACCACTGGAACTTCCAAAGGGTCCTTCACACCCTTGCTGCAACTCAAGAAGTTCCCCGACATACTCGTCTCCACTCGAGAGGAAGCACGTGGGGTCCCGCACACATCCAGGGGAGCCCCGTTTCCGCCTCCTAGCTCGAGATGAGGGATCCTTACCTTTTTCGTAGGGAAAGAATTCCCGGCGTTCCAGTCGCATCTCAAGAGGAGGCGCTCTCCACAGGAAAGGCGAGAGGAACTCCAGGGTCGTGCCACCATTCCAAGAGTCCCCCAGATGTGTCAGTCCATTCCAGAGGAACTTGTTTTCCCTGCACTGCCTTGACGTTCAAGCCGAGGATCGACTCCCACCACGTGTGCACGTGGGACAGCCCTGTGGGAAAGCCTCGTGGGAAAGCCTCGTGGGAAAGACTCGAGGGAAAACCATAGATCCTTTGATCCACGAGGCGGACTGCGTGACACTGCTGCTACCGCTCTGGAGAAAGCGCAAGTGCATGCCCGCATTCGAGACGAAGACTGACTCCCCTGGGGAGACTCCAGAAGTACCCCAAGATCCATGTCAGCACTGGAGAGGAATCCTCAGGTTCCGGCCCCGACTCCACACAAGGACTTAGGCCCCGGCATCGACGGGAGAGGAATCCCCAGAGGCCCCCGAGGAACTCGCATGGGGACTGGCCTTTCCCGTCGTAAGTCGAGAGCACCTGCCGCAACTCGAGAAAATCCAGGAGGTTTTGCCCTCCAGGCAAGATGAGGCCCATTTCCGCTGAGGCTTCTCGAGGCCAATCACATCTAACCACTGGAACTTCCAAAGGGTCCTTCACACCCTTGCTGCAACTCAAGAAGTTCCCCGACATACCCATCTCCACTCAAGAGGAAGCACGTGGGGTCCCGCACACATCCAGGGGAGCCCCGTTTCCGCCTCCTACCTCGAGATGAGGGATCCTTTCCCTGTTTCGTAGGGAAAGAATTCCCGGCGTTCCCGTCGCATCTCAAGAGGAGGCTCTCTCCACAGGAAAGGCGAGAGGAACTCCAGGGTCGTGCCACCATTCCAAGAGTCCCCCAGATGTGTCAGTCCATTCCAGAGGAACCTGTTTTCCCTGCACTGCCTTGACGTTCAAGCCGAGGTTCGACTCCCACCACGTGTGCACGTGGGACAGCCCTGTGGGAAAGCCTCGTGGGAAAGCATCCTGGGAAAGACTCGAGGGAATACCATAGATCCTTTGATCCACGCGGCGGACTGCGTGACACTGCTGCTACCGCTCTGGAGGAAAGCGCAAGTGCATGCCCGCATTCGAATCGAGGACTGACTCCCCTGGGGAGACTCCAGAAGTACCCCAAGATCCATGTCAGCACTGGAGAGGAATCCTCAGGTTCCGGCCCCGACTCCACACAAGGTCTTAGGCCCCGGCATCGACGGGAGAGGAATCCCGAGAGGCCCCCGAGGAACTCGCATGGGGACTGGCCTCTCCTGAGGCCACCAGAGCGGGTCCCTGAGGTCCCCGTCGTAAGTCGAGAGCACCTGCCGCAACTCGAGAAAATCCAGGCGGTTTTGCCCTCCAGGCGAGATGAGGCCCATTTCCGCTGAGGCTTCTCGAGGCCAATCACATCTAACCACTGGAACTTCCACAGGGTCCTTCACACCCTTGCTGCAACTCAAGAAGGTCCCCGACATACCCGTCTCCACTCGAGAGGAAGCACGTGGGGTCCCGCACACATCCAGGGGAGCCCCGTTTCCGCCTCCTAGCTCGAGATGAGGGATCCTTTCCCTGTTTCGTAGGGAAAGAATTCCCGGCGTTCCCGTCGCATCTCAAGAGGAGGCGCTCTCCACAGGAAAGGCGAGAGGAACTCCAGGGTCGTGCCACCATTCCAACAGTCCCCCAGATGTGTCAGTCCATTCCAGAGGAACCTGTTTTCCCTGCACTGAATTGACGTTCAAGCCGAGGATCGACTCCCACCACGTGTGCACGTGGGACAGCCCTGTGCGAAAGCCTCGTGGGAAAGACTCGAGGGAAAACCATAGATCCTTTGATCCACGCGGCGGACTGCGTAACACTGCTGCTACTGCTCTGGAGGAAAGCGCAAGTGCATGCCCGCATTCGAGACGAGGACTGACTCCCCTGGGAAGACTCCAGAAGTACCCCAAGATCCATGTCAGCACTGGAGAGGAATCCTCAGGTTCCGGCCCCGACTCCACACAAGGTCTTAGGCCCCGGCATCGACGGGAGAGGAATCCCGAGAGGCCCCCGAGGAACTCGCATGGGGACTGGCTTATACTGAGGCTACCAGATCGGGTCCCTGAGGTCCCCGTCGTAAGTCGAGAGCATCTGCCGCAACTCGAGAAAATCCAGGAGGTTTTGCCCTCCAGGCGAGATGAGGAACATTTCCTATGAGGCTTCTCGAGGCTAATCATGTCTAACCACTGGAACTTCCAAAGGGTCCTTCACACCCTTGCTGCAACTCAAGAAGTTCCCCGACATACCCGTCTCCACTCGAGAGGAAGCACGTGGGTCCCGCACACATCCAGGGGAGCCCCGTTTCCGCCTCTTAGCTCGAGATGAGGGATCCTTTCCCTGTTTCATAGGGAAAGAATTCCCGGCGTTCCCGTCGCATCTCAAGAGGAGGCGCTCTCAACAGGAAAGGCGAGAGGAACTCCAGGGTCGTGCCACCATTCCAAGAGTCCCCCAGATGTGTCAGTCCATTCCAGAGGAACATGTTTTCCCTGCACTGCCTTGACGTTCAAGCCGAGAATCGACTCCCACCACGTGTGCAGGTGGGACAGACCTGTGAGAAAGCCTCGTGGGAAAGCATCCTCGGAAAGACTCGATGGAAAACCATAGATCCTTTGATCCATTGGGCGGACTGCGTGACACTGCTGCTACCGCTCTGGAGGAAAGCGACAAGTGCATGCCCGCATTCCAGACGAGGACTGACTCCCCTGGGGAGACTCCAGAAGTACCCCAAGATCCATGTCAGCACTGGAGAGGAATCCTCAGGTTCCGGCCCCGACTCCACACAAGGTCTTAGGCCCCGGCATCGACGGGAGAGGAATCCCGAGAGGCCCCCGAGGAACTCGCATGGGGACTGGCCTTTCCTGAGGCCACCAGAGCGGGTCCCTGAGGTCCCCGTCGTAAGTCGAGAGCACCTGCCGCAACTCGAGAAAATCCAGGAGGTTTTGCCCTCCAGGCGAGATGAGGCCCATTTCCGCTGAGGCTTCTCGAGGCCAATCACATCTAACCACTGGAACTTCCAAAGGGTCCTTCACACCATTGCTGCAACTCAAGAAGTTCCCCGACATACCCGTCTACACTCGAGAGGAAGCACGTGGGGTCCCGCACACATCCAGGGGAGCCCAGTTTCCGCCTCCTAGCTCGAGATGAGGGATCCTTTCTCTGTTTCGTAGGGAAAGAATTCCCGGCGTTCCCGTCGCATCTCAAGAGGAGGCGCTCTCCACAGGAAAGGCGAGAGGAACTCCAGGGTCGTGCCACCATTCCAAGAGTCCCCCAGATGTGTCAGTCCATTCCAGAGGAACCTGTTTTCCCTGCACTGCCTTGACGTTCAAGCCGAGGATCGACTCCCACCACGAGTGCACGTGGGACAGCCCTGTGGGAAAGCCTCGTAAGAAAGCCTTGTGGGAAAGACTCGAGGGAAAACCATAGATCCTTTGATCCACGCGGCGGACTGCGTGACACTGCTGCTACCGCTCTGGAGGAAAGCGCAAGTGCATGCCCGCATTCGAGACGAGGACTGACTCCCCTGGGGAGACTCCAGAAGTACCCCAAGATCCATGTCAGCACTGGAGAGGAATCCTCAGGTTCCGGCCCCGACTCCACACAAGGTCTTAGGCCCCGGCATCGACGGGAGAGGAATCCCGAGAGGCCCCCGAGGAACTCGCATGGGGACTGGCCTTTCCTGAGGCCACCAGAGCGGTTTCCTGAGGTCCCCGTCGTAAGTCGAGAGCACCTGCCGCAACTCGAGAAAATCCAGGCGGTTTTGCCCTCCAGGCAAGATGAGGCCCATTTCCGCTGAGGCTTCTCGAGGCCAATCACATCTAACCACTGGAACTTCCAAAGGGTCCTTCACACCCTTGCTGCAACTCAAGAAGTTCCCCGACATACACGTCTCCACTCGAGAGGAAGCACGTGGGTCCCGCACACATTCAGGGGAGCCCCGTTTCCGCCTCCTAGCTCGAGATGAGGGATCCTTTCCCTGTTTCGTAGGGAAAGAATTCCCGGCGTTCCTGTCACATCTCAAGAGGAGGCGCTCTCCACAGGAAAGGCGAGAGGAACTCCAGGGTCGTGCCACCATTCCAAGAGTCCCCCAGATGTGTCAGTCCATACCAGAGGAACCTGTTTTCCCTGCAATGAATTGACGTTCAAGCCGAGGATCGACTCCCACCACGTGTGCACGTGGGACAGCCCTGTGGGAAAGCCTCGTGGGAAAGCCTCGTGGGAAAGACTCGAGGGAAAACGATAGATCCTTTGATCCACGCGGCGGACTGCGTGACACTGCTGCTACCGCTCTGGAGGAAAGCGCAAGTGCATGCCCGCATTCGAGACGAGGACTGACTCCCCTTGGGAGACTCCAGAAATACCCCAAGATCCATGTCAGCACTGGAGAGGAATCCTCAGGTTCCGGCCCCGACTCCACACAAGGTCTTAGGCCCCGGCATCGACGGGAGAGGAATCCTGAGAGGCCCCCGAGGAACTCGCATGGGGACTGGCCTTTCCTGAGGCCACCAGAGCGGGTCCCTGAGGTCCCCGTCGTAAGTCGAGAGCACCTGCCGCAACTCGAGAAAATCCAGGAGGTTTTGCCCTCCAGGCGAGATGAGGCCCATTTCCGCTGAGGCTTCTCGAGGCCATTCACATCTAACCACTGGAACTACCAAAGGGTCCTTCACACCATTGCTGCACCTCAAGAAGTTCCCCGACATACCCGTCTCCACTCGAGAGGAAGCACGTGGTGTCCCGCACACATCCAGGGGAGCCCCGTTTCCGCCTCCTAGCTCGAGATGAGGGATCCTTTCTCTGTTTCGTAGGGAAAGAATTCCCGGCGTTCCCGTCGCATCTCAAGAGGAGGCGCTCTCCACAGGAAAGGCGAGAGGAACTCCAGGGTCGTGCCACCATTCCAAGAGTCCCCCAGATGTGTCAGTCCATTCCAGAGGAACCTGTTTTCCCTGCACTGCCTTGACCTTCAAGCCGAGGATCGACTCCCACCACGTGTGCACGTGGGACAGCCCTGTGGGAAAGCCTCGTGGGAAAGCCTCGTGGGAAAGACTCGAGGGAAAACCATAGATCCTTTGATCCACGTGGCGGACTGCGTGACACTGCTGCTACCGCACTGGAGGAAAGCGCAAGTGCATGCCCGCATTCGAGACGAGGTCTGACTCCCCTGGGGAGACTCCAGAAATACCCCAAGATCCATGTCAGCACTGGAGAGGAATCCTCAGGTTCCGGCCCCGACTCCACACAAGGTCTTAGGCCCCGGCATCGACGGGAGAGGAATCCCGAGAGGCCCCCGAGGAACTCGCATGGGGACTGGCCTTTCCTGAGGCCACCAGAGCGGGTCTCCGAGGTCCCCGTCGTAAGTCGAGAGCACCTGCCGCAACTCGAGAAAATCCAGGAGGTTTTGCCCTCCAGGCGAGATGAGGCCCATTTCCGCTGAGGCTTCTCGAGGCTAATCACATCTAACCACTGGAACTTCCAAAGGGTCCTTCACACCCTTGCTGCAACTCAAGAAGGTCCCCGACATACCCGTCTCCACTCGAGAGGAAACACGTGGGGTCCGGCACACATCCAGGGGAGCCCCATTTCCGCCTCCTAGCTCGAGAAGAGGGATCCTTTCCCTGTTTCGTAGGGAAAGAATTCCCAGCGTTCCCGTCGCATCTCAAGAGGAGGCACTCTCCACAGGAAAGGCGAGAGGTACTCCAGGGTCGTGCCACCATTCCAAGAGTCCCCCAGATGTGTCAGTCCATTCCAGAGGAACCTGTTTTCCCTGCACTGCCTTGACGTTCATGCCGAGGATCGACTCCCACCACGTGTGCACGTGGGACAGCCCTGTGGGAAAGCCTCGTGGGAAAGCCTCGTGGGAAAGACTCGAGGGAAAACCATAGATCCTTTGATCCACGCGGCGGAGTGCGTGACACTGCTGCTACCGCTCTGGAGGAAAGCGCAAGTGCATGCCCGCATTCGAGACGAGGACTGACTCCCCTGGGGAGACTCCAGAAGTACCCCAAGATCCATGTCAGCACTGGAGAGGAATCCTCAGGTTCCGGCCCCGACTCCACACAAGGACTTAGGCCCCGGCATCGACGGGAGAGGAATCCCGAGAGGCCCCCGAGGAACTCGCATGGGGACTGGCCTTTCCTGAGGCCACCAGAGCGGGTCCCTGAGGTCCCCGTCGTAAGTCGAGAGCACCTGCCGCAACTCGAGAAAATCCAGGAGGTTTTGCCCTCCAGGCGAGATGAGGCCCATTTCCGCTGAGGCTTCTCGAGGCCAATCACATCTAACCACTGGAACTTCCAAAGGGTCCTTCGCACCATTGATGCAACTCAAGAAGTTCCCCGACATACCCGTCTCCACTCGAGAGGAAGCACGTGGGGTCCCGCACACATCCAGGGGAGCCCCGTTTCCGCCTCCTAGCTCGAGATGAGGGATCCTTTCCCTGTATGGTAGGGAAAGAATTCCCGGCGTTCCCGTCGCATCTCAAGAGGAGGCGCTCTCCACAGGAAAGGGGAGAGGAACTCCAGGGTCGTGCCACCATTCCAAGAGTCCCCCAGATGTGTCAGTCCATTCCAGAGGAACCTGTTTTCCCTGCACTGCCTTGACGTTCAAGCCGAGGATCGACTCCCACCACGTGTGCACGTGGGACAGCCCTTGGGAAAGCCTCGTGGGAAAGCCTCGTGGGAAAGACTCGAGGGAAAACCATAGATCCTTTGATCCATTGGGCGGACTGCGTGACACTGCTGCTACCGCTCTGGAGGAAAGCGCAAGTGCATGCCCGCATTCGAGACGAGGACTGACTCCCCTGGGGAGACTCCAGAAGTACCCCAAGATCCATGTAAGCACTGGAGAGGAATCCTCAGGTTCCGGCCCCGACTCCACACAAGGTCTTAGGCCCCGGCATCGACGGGAGAGGAATCCCGAGAGGCCCCCGAGGAACTCGCATGGGGACTGGCCTTTCCTGAGGCCACCAGAGCGGGTCCCTGAGGTCCCCGTCGTAAGTCGAGAGCACCTGCCGCAACTCAAGAAAATCCAGGCTGTTTTGCCCTCCAGGCGAGATGAGGCCCATTTCTGCTGAGGCTTCTCGAGGCTAATCCCGTCTAACCACTGGAACTTCCAAAGGGTCCTTCACACCCTTGCTGCAACTCAAGAAGTTCCCCGACATACCCGTCTCCACTCGAGAGGAAGCACGTGGTGTCCCGCACACATCCAGGGGAGCCCCGTTTCCGCCTCCTAGCTCGAGATGAGGGATCCTTTCCCTGTTTCGTAGGGAAAGAATTCCCGGCGTTCCCGTCGCATCTCAAGAGGAGGCGCTCTCCACAGGAAAGGCGAGAGGAACTCCAGGGTCGTGCCACCATTCCAAGAGTCCCCCAGATGTGTCAGTCCATTCCAGAGGAACCTGTTTTCCCTGTACTGCCTTGACCTTCAAGCCGAGGATCGACTCCCTCCACGTGTGCACGTGGGACAGCCCTGTAGGAAAGCCTCGTGGGAAAGCCTCGTGGGAAAGACTCGAGGGAAAACCATAGATCCTTTGATCCACGCGGCGGACTGCGTGACACTATTGCTACCGCCCTGGAGGAAAGCGCAAGTGCATGCCCGCATTCGAGACAAGGACTGACTCCCCTGGGGAGACTCCAGAGGTACCCCAAGATCCATGTCAGCACTGGAGAGGAATCCTCAGGTTCCGGCCCCGACTCCACACAAGGTCTTAGGCCCCGGCATCGACGGGAGAGGAATCCCGAGAGGCCCCCGAGGAACTCGCATGGGGACTGGCCTTTCCTGAGGCCACCAGAGCGGGTCCCTGAGGTCCCCGTCGTAAGTCGAGAGCACCTGCCGCAACTCGAGAAAATCCAGGAGGTTTTGCCCTCCAGGGGAGATGAGGCCCATTTCCGCTGAAGCTTCTCGAGGCCAATCACATCTAACCACTGGAACTTCCAAAGGGTCCTTCACACCCTTGCTGCAACTCAAGAAGTTCCCCGACATACCCGTCTCCACTCGAGAGGAAGCATGTGGTGTCCCTCACACATCCAGGGGAGCCCCGTTTCCGCCTCCTAGCTCGAGATGAGGGATCCTTACCTTTTTCGTAGGGAAAGAATTCCCGGTGTTCCAGTCGCATCTCAAGAGGAGGCGCTCTCCACAGGAAAGGAGAGAGGAACTCCAGGGTCGTGACACCATTCCAAGAGTCCACCAGATGTGTCAGTCCATTCCAGAGGAACTTGTTTTCCCTGCACTGCCTTGACGTTCATGCCGAGGATCGACTCCCACCACGTGTGCACGTGGGACAGCCCTGTGGGAAAGCCTCGTGGGAAAGCCTCGTGGGAAAGACTCGAGGGAAAACCATAGATCCTTTGATCCACGCGGCGGACTGCGTGACACTGCTGCTACCGCTCTGGAGGAAAGCGCAAGTGCATGCCCGCATTCGAGACGAAGACTGACTCCCCTGGGGAGACTCCAGAAGTACCCCAAGATCCATGTCAGCACTGGAGAGGAATCCTCAGGTTCCGGCCCCGACTCCACACAAGGACTTAGGCCCCGGCATCGACGGGAGAGGAATCCCCAGAGGCCCCCGAGGAACTCGCATGGGGACTGGCCTTTCCCGTCGTAAGTCGAGAGCACCTGCCGCAACTCGAGAAAATCCAGGAGGTTTTGCCCTCCAGGCGAGATGAGGCCCATTTCGCTGAGGCTTCTCGAGGCTAATCACATCTAACCACTGGAACTTCCAAAGGGTCCTTCACACCCTTGCTGCAACTCAAGAAGGTCCCTGACATACCCGTCTCCACTCGAGAGGAAGCACGTGGGGTCCCGCACACATCCAGGGGAGCCCCATTTCCGCCTCCTAGCTCGAGAAGAGGTATCCTTTCCCTGTTTGGTAGGAAAAGAATTCCCGGCGTTCCCGTCGCATCTCAAGAGGAGGCGCTCTCCACAGGAAAGGCGAGAGGAACTCCAGGGTCGTGCCACCATTCCAAGAGTCCCCCAGATGTGTCAGTCCATTCCAGAAGAACCTGTTTTCCCTGCACTGCCTTGACGTTCAAGCCGAGGATCGACTCCCACCACGTGTGCACGTGGGACAGCCCTGTGGGAAAGCCTCGTGGGAAAGCCTCGTGGGAAAGACTCGAGGGAAAACCATAGATCCTTTGATCCACGCGGCGGACTGCGTGACACTGCTGCTACCGCTCCGGAGGAAAGCGCAAGTGCATGCCCGCATTCGAGACGAGGACTGACTCCCCTGGGGAGACTCCAGAAGTACCCCAAGATCCATGTCAGCACTGGAGAAGAATCCTCAGGTTCCGGCCCCGACTCCACACAAGGTCTTAGGCCCCGGCATCGACGGGAGAGGAATCCCGAGAGGCCCCCGAGGAACTCGCATGGGGACTGGCCTTTCCTGAGGCCACCAGAGCCGGTCCCTGAGGTCCCCGTCGTAAGTAGAGAGCACCTGCCGCAACTCGAGAAAATCCAGGAGGTTTTGCCCTCCAGGCGAGATGAGGCCCATTTCCGCTGAGGCTTCTCGAGGCCAATCACATCTAACCACTGGAACTTCCAAAGGGTCCTTCACACCCTTGCTGCAACTCAAGAAGTTCCCCGACATACCCGTCTGCACTCGAGAGGAAGCACGTGGTGTCCCGCACACATCCAGGGGAGCCCCATTTCCGCCTCCTAGCTTGAGATGAGGGATCCTTTCCCTGTTTCGTAGGGAAAGAATTCCCGGCGTTCCCGTCGCATCTCAAGAGGAGGCGCTCTCCACAGGAAAGGCGAGAGGAACTGAAGGGTCGTGCCACCATTCCAAGAGTCCCCCAGATGTGTCAGTCCATTCCAGAGGAACCTGTTTTCCCTGCACTGCCTTGACCTTCAAGCCGAGGATCGACTCCCACCACGTGTGCACGTGGGACAGCCCTGTGGGAAAGCCTCGTGGGAAAGACTCGAGGGAAAACCATAGATCCTTTGATCCACGCGGCGGACTGCGTGACACTGCTGCTACCGCTCTGGAGGAAAGTGAAAATGCATGCCCGCATTCGAAACGAGGACTGACTGCCCTGGGGAGACTCCAGAAGTACCCCAAGATCCATGTTAGCACTGGTGAGGAATCCTCAGGTTCCGGCCCCGACTCCACACACGGTCTTAGGCCCTGGCATCGACGGGAAAGGAAACCCGCGAGGCCCCCGAGGAACTCGCATGGGGACTGGCCTTTCCTGAGGCCACCAGAGCGGGTCCCTGAGGTCCCCGTCGTAAGTCGAGAGCACCTGCCGCAACTCGAGAAAATCCAGGAGGTTTTGCCCTCCAGGCGAGATGAGGCCCATTTCTGCTGAGGCTTCTCGAGGCCAATCACATCTATCCACTGGAACTTTCAAAGGGTCCTTCACACCCTTGCTGCAACTCAAGAAGTTCCCCGACATACCCGTCTCCACTCGAGAGGAAGCACGTGGTGTCCCGCACACATCCAGGGGAGCCCCGTTTCTGCCTCCTAGCTCGAGATGAGGGATCCTTTCCCTGTTTCGTAGGGAAAGAATTCCCGGCGTTCCCGTCGCATCTCAAGAGGAGGCGCTCTCCACAGGAAAGGCGAGAGGAACTCCAGGGTCGAGACAACATTCCAAGAGTCCCCCAGATGTGTCAGTCCATTCCAGAGGAACCTGTTTTCCCTGCACTGCCTTGACGTTCAAGCCGAGGATCGACTCCCACCACGTGTGCACGTGGGACAGCCCTGTGGGAAAGCCTCGTGGGAAAGCCTCGTGGGAAAGACTCGAGGGAAAACCATAGATCCTTTGATCCACGCGGCGGAGTGCGTGACACTGCTGCTACCGCTCTGGAGGAAAGCGCAAGTGCATGCCCGCATTCGAGACGAGGACTGACTTCCTTGGGGAGACTCCAGAAGTACCCCAAGATCCATGTCAGCACTGGAGAGGAATCCTCAGGTTCCGGCCCCGACTCCACACAAGGTCTTAGGCCCCGGCATCGACGGGAGAGGAATCCCGAGAGGCCCCCGAGGAACTCGCATGGGGACTGGCCTTTCCTGAGGCCACCAGAGCGGGTCCCTGAGGTCCCCGTCGTAAGTCGAGAGCACCTGCCGCAACTGGAGAAATTCCAGGCGGTTTTGCCCTCCAGGCGAGATGAGGCCCATTTCCGCTGAGGCTTCTCGAGGCCAATCACTTCTAACCACTGGAACTTCCAAAGGGTCCTTCACACCCTTGCTGCAACTCAAGAAGTTCCCCGACATACCCGTCTCCACTCGAGAGGAAGCATGTGGTGTCCCGCACACATCCAGGGGAGCCCCGTTTCCGCCTCCTAGCTCGAGATGAGGGATCCTTTCCCTGTTTCGTAGGGAAAGAATTCCCGGCGTTCCCGTCGCATCTCAAGAGGAGGCGCTCTCCACAGGAAAGGCGAGAGGAACTCCAGGGTCGTGCCACCATTCCAACAGTCCCCCAGATGTGTCAGTCCATTCCAGAGGAACCTGTTTTCCCTGCACTGAATTGACGTTCAAGCCGAGGATCGACTCCCACCACGTGTGCACGTGGGACAGCCCTGTGGGAAAGCCTCGTGGGAAAGCCTCGTGGGAAAGACTCGAGGGAAAAACATAGATCCTTTGATCCACGCGGCGGACTGCGTGACACTGCTGCTACCGCTCTGGAGGAAAGCGCAAGTGCATGCCCGCATTCGAGACGAGGACTGACTCCCCTGGGGAGACTCCAGAAATACCCCAAGATCCATGTCAGCACTGGAGAGGAATCCTCAGTTTCCGGCCCCGACTCCACACAAGGTCTTAGGCCCCGACATCGACGGGAGAGGAATCCCGAGAGGCCCCCGAGGAACTCGCATGGGGACTGGCCTTTCCTGAGGCCACCAGAGCGGGTCCCTGAGGTCCCCGTCGTAAGTCGAGAGCACCTGCCGTAGCTCGAGAAAATCCAGGAGGTTTTGCCCTCCAGGCGAGATGAGGCCCATTTCCGCTGAGGCTTCTCGAGGCCAATCACATCTAACCACTGGAACTTCCAAAGGGTCCTTCACACCCTTGCTGCACCTCAAGAAGTTCCCCGACATACCCGTCTCCACTCGAGAGGAAGCACGTGGGGTCCCGCAAACATCCAGGGGAGCCCCGTTTCCGCCTCCTAGCTCGAGATGAGGGATCCTTTCCCTGTTTGGTAGGGAAAGAATTCCCGGCATTCCCGTCGCATCTCAAGAGGAGGCGCTCTCCACAGGAAAGGCGAGAGGAACTCCAGGGTCGTGCCACCATTCCAAGAGTCCCCCAGATGTGTCAGTCCATTCCAGAGGAACCTGTTTTCCCTGCACTGCCTTGACGTTCAAGCCGAGAATCGACTCCCACCACGTGTGCAGGTGGGACAGACCTGTGAGAAAGCCTCGTGGGAAAGCATCCTGGGAAAGACTCGATGGAAAACCATAGATCCTTTGATCCATTGGGCGGACTGCGTGACACTGCTGCTACCGCTCTGGAGGAAAGCGCAAGTGCATGCCCGCATTCGAGACGAGGACTGACTCCCCTGGGGAGACTCCAGAAGTACCCCAAGATCCATGTCAGCACTGGAGGGGAATCCTCAGGTTCCGGCCCCGACTCCACACAAGGTCTTAGGCCCCGGCATCGACGGGAGAGGAATCCCGAGAGGCCCCCGAGGAACTCGCATGGGGACTGGCCTTTCCTGAGGCCACCAGAGCGGGTCCCTGAGGTCCCCGTCGTAAGTCGAGAGCACCTGCCGCAACTCGAGAAAATCCAGGAGGTTTTGCCCTCCAGGCGAGATGAGGCCCATTTCCGCTGAGGCTTCTCGAGGCCAATCACATCTAACCACTGGAACTTCCAAAGGGTCCTTCACACCATTGCTGCAACTCAAGAAGTTCCCCGACATACCCGTCTACACTCGAGAGGAAGCACGTGGGGTCCCGCACACATCCAGGGGAGCCCCGTTTCCGCCTCCTAGCTCGAGATGAGGGATCCTTTCTCTGTTTCGTAGGGAAAGAATTGCCGGGGTTCCCGTCGCATCTCAAGAGGAGGCGCTCTCCACAGGAAAGGCGAGAGGAACTCCAGGGTCGTGCCACCATTCCAAGAGTCCCCCAGATGTGTCAGTCCATTCCAGAGGAACCTGTTTTCCCTGCACTGCCTTGACGTTCAAGCCGAGGATCGACTCCCACCACGAGTGCACGTGGGACAGCCCTGTGGGAAAGCCTCGTAAGAAAGCCTCGTGGGAAAGACTCGAGGGAAAACCATAGATCCTTTGATCCACGCGGCGGACTGCGTGACACTGCTGCTACCGCTCTGAAGGAAAGCGCAAGTGCATGCCCGCATTCGAGACGAGGACTGACTCCCCTGGGGAGACTCCAGAAGTACCCCAAGATCCATGTCAGCACTGAAGAGGAATCCTCAGGTTCCGGCCCCGACTCCACACAAGGTCTTAGGCCCCGGCATCGACGGGAGAGGAATCCCGAGATGCCCCCGAGGAACTCGCATGGGGACTGGCCTTTCCTGAGGCCACCAGAGCGGTTTCCTGAGGTCCCCGTCGTAAGTCGAGAGCACCTGCCGCAACTCGAGAAAATCCAGGCGATTTTGCCCTCCAGGCGAGATGAGGCCCATTTCCGCTGAGGCTTCTCGAGGCTAATCACGTCTAACCACTGGAACTTCCAAAGGGTCCTTCACACCCTTGCTGCAACTCAAGAAGTTCCCCGACATACACGTCTCCACTCGAGAGGAAGCACGTGGGTCCCGCACACATTCAGGGGAGCCCCGTTTCCGCCTCCTAGCTCGAGATGAGTGATCCTTTCCCTGTTTCGTAGGGAAAGAATTCCCGGCGTTCCTGTCACATCTCAAGAGGAAGCGCTCTCCACAGGAAAGGCGAGAGGAACTCCAGGGTCGTGCCACCATTCCAAGAGTCCCCCAGATGTGTCAGTCCATTCCAGAGGAACCTGTTTTCCCTGCACTGCCTTGACGTTCAAGCCGAGGATCGACTCCCACCACGTGTGCACGTGGGACAGCCCTGTGGGAAAGCCTCGTGGGAAAGCCTCGTGGTAAAGACTCGAGGGAAAACCATAGATCCTTTGATCCACGCGGCGGACTGCGTGACACTGCTGCTACCGCTCTGGCGGAAAGCGCAAGTGCATGCCCGCATTCGAGACGAGGACTGACTCCCCTGGGGAGACTCCAGAAGTACCCCAAGATCCATGTCAGCACTGGAGAGGAATCCTCAGGTTCCGGCCCCGACTCCACACAAGGTCTTAGGCCCCGGCATCGACGGGAGAGGAATCCCGAGAGGCCCCCGAGGAACTCGCATGGGGACTGGCCTTTCCTGAGGCCACCAGAGCGGGTCCCTGAGGTCCCCGTCGTAAGTCGAGAGCACCTGCCGCAACTCGAGAAAATCCAGGCGGTTTTGCCCTCCAGGCGAGATGAGGCCCATTTCCGCTGAGGCTTCTCGAGGCTAATCCAGTCTAACCACTGGAACTTCCAAAGGGTCCTTCACACCCTTGCTGCAACTCAAGAAGTTCCCCGACATACTCGTCTCCACTCGAGAGGAAGCACGTGGGGTCCCGCACACATCCAGGGGAGCCCCGTTTCCGCCTCCTAGCTCGAGATGAGGGATCCTTACCTTTTTCGTAGGGAAAGAATTCCCGGCGTTCCAGTCGCATCTCAAGAGGAGGCGCTCTCCACAGGAAAGGCGAGAGGAACTCCAGGGTCGTGCCACCATTCCAAGAGTCCCCCAGATGTGTCAGTCCATTCCAGAGGAACTTGTTTTCCCTGCACTGCCTTGACGTTCAAGCCGAGGATCGACTCCCACCACGTGTGCACGTGGGACAGCCCTGTGGGAAAGCCTCGTGGGAAAGCCTCGTGGGAAAGACTCGAGGGAAAACCATAGATCCTTTGATCCACGAGGCGGACTGCGTGACACTGCTGCTACCGCTCTGGAGAAAGCGCAAGTGCATGCCCGCATTCGAGACGAAGACTGACTCCCCTGGGGAGACTCCAGAAGTACCCCAAGATCCATGTCAGCACTGGAGAGGAATCCTCAGGTTCCGGCCCCGACTCCACACAAGGACTTAGGCCCCGGCATCGACGGGAGAGGAATCCCCAGAGGCCCCCGAGGAACTCGCATGGGGACTGGCCTTTCCCGTCGTAAGTCGAGAGCACCTGCCGCAACTCGAGAAAATCCAGGAGGTTTTGCCCTCCAGGCAAGATGAGGCCCATTTCCGCTGAGGCTTCTCGAGGCCAATCACATCTAACCACTGGAACTTCCAAAGGGTCCTTCACACCCTTGCTGCAACTCAAGAAGTTCCCCGACATACCCATCTCCACTCAAGAGGAAGCACGTGGGGTCCCGCACACATCCAGGGGAGCCCCGTTTCCGCCTCCTACCTCGAGATGAGGGATCCTTTCCCTGTTTCGTAGGGAAAGAATTCCCGGCGTTCCCGTCGCATCTCAAGAGGAGGCTCTCTCCACAGGAAAGGCGAGAGGAACTCCAGGGTCGTGCCACCATTCCAAGAGTCCCCCAGATGTGTCAGTCCATTCCAGAGGAACTTGTTTTCCCTGCACTGCCTTGACGTTCAAGCCGAGGTTCGACTCCCACCACGTGTGCACGTGGGACAGCCCTGTGGGAAAGCCTCGTGGGAAAGCATCCTGGGAAAGACTCGAGGGAATACCATAGATCCTTTGATCCACGCGGCGGACTGCGTGACACTGCTGCTACCGCTCTGGAGGAAAGCGCAAGTGCATGCCCGCATTCGAGTCGAGGACTGACTCCCCTGGGGAGACTCCAGAAGTACCCCAAGATCCATGTCAGCACTGGAGAGGAATCCTCAGGTTCCGGCCCCGACTCCACACAAGGTCTTAGGCCCCGGCATCGACGGGAGAGGAATCCCGAGAGGCCCCCGAGGAACTCGCATGGGGACTGGCCTCTCCTGAGGCCACCAGAGCGGGTCCCTGAGGTCCCCGTCGTAAGTCGAGAGCACCTGCCGCAACTCGAGAAAATCCAGGCGGTTTTGCCCTCCAGGCGAGATGAGGCCCATTTCCACTGAGGCTTCTCGAGGCCAATCACATCTAACCACTGGAACTTCCACAGGGTCCTTCACACCATTGCTGCAACTCAAGAAGGTCCCCGACATACCCGTCTCCACTCGAGAGGAAGCACGTGGGGTCCCGCACACATCCAGGGGAGCCCCGTTTCCGCCTCCTAGCTCGAGATGAGGGATCCTTTCCCTGTTTCGTAGGGAAAGAATTCCCGGCGTTCCCGTCGCATCTCAAGAGGAGGCGCTCTCCACAGGAAAGGCGAGAGGAACTCCAGGGTCGTGCCACCATTCCAACAGTCCCCCAGATGTGTCAGTCCATTCCAGAGGAACCTGTTTTCCCTGCACTGAATTGACGTTCAAGCCGAGGATCGACTCCCACCACGTGTGCACGTGGGACAGCCCTGTGGGAAAGCCTCGTGGGAAAGACTCGAGGGAAAACCATAGATCCTTTGATCCACGCGGCGGACTGCGTAACACTGCTGCTACTGCTCTGGAGGAAAGCGCAAGTGCATGCCCGCATTCGAGACGAGGACTGACTCCACTGGGAAGACTCCAGAAGTACCCCAAGATCCATGTCAGCACTGGAGAGGAATCCTCAGGTTCCGGCCCCGACTCCACACAAGGTCTTAGGCCCCGGCATCGACGGGAGAGGAATCCCGAGAGGCCCCCGAGGAACTCGCATGGGGACTGGCTTATACTGAGGCTACCAGATCGGGTCCCTGAGGTCCCCGTCGTAAGTCGAGAGCATCTGCCGCAACTCGAGAAAATCCAGGAGGTTTTGCCCTCCAGGCGAGATGAGGAACATTTCCTATGAGGCTTCTCGAGGCTAATCATGTCTAACCACTGGAACTTCCAAAGGGTCCTTCACACCCTTGCTGCAACTCAAGAAGTTCCCCGACATACCCGTCTCCACTCGAGAGGAAGCACGTGGGTCCCGCACACATCCAGGGGAGCCCCGTTTCCGCCTCCTAGCTCGAGATGAGGGATCCTTTCCCTGTTTCATAGGGAAAGAATTCCCGGCGTTCCCGTCGCATCTCAAGAGGAGGCGCTCTCAACAGGAAAGGCGAGAGGAACTCCAGGGTCGTGCCACCATTCCAAGAGTCCCCCAGATGTGTCAGTCCATTCCAGAGGAACATGTTTTCCCTGCACTGCCTTGACGTTCAAGCCGAGAATCGACTCCCACCACGTGTGCAGGTGGGACAGACCTGTGAGAAAGCCTCGTGGGAAAGCATCCTCGGAAAGACTCGATGGAAAACCATAGATCCTTTGATCCATTGGGCGGACTGCGTGACACTGCTGCTACCGCTCTGGAGGAAAGCGACAAGTGCATGCCCGCATTCCAGACGAGGACTGACTCCCCTGGGGAGACTCCAGAAGTACCCCAAGATCCATGTCAGCACTGGAGAGGAATCCTCAGGTTCCGGCCCCGACTCCACACAAGGTCTTAGGCCCCGGCATCGACGGGAGAGGAATCCCGAGAGGCCCCCGAGGAACTCGCATGGGGACTGGCCTTTCCTGAGGCCACCAGAGCGGGTCCCTGAGGTCCCCGTCGTAAGTCGAGAGCACCTGCCGCAACTGGAGAAAATCCAGGAGGTTTTGCCCTCCAGGCGAGATGAGGCCCATTTCCGCTGAGGCTTCTCGAGGCCAATCACATCTCACCACTGGAACTTCCAAAGGGTCCTTCACACCATTGCTGCAACTCAAGAAGTTCCCCGACATACCCGTCTACACTCGAGAGGAAGCACGTGGGGTCCCGCACACATCCAGGGGAGCCCAGTTTCCGCCTCCTAGCTCGAGATGAGGGATCCTTTCTCTGTTTCGTAGGGAAAGAATTCCCGGCGTTCCCGTCGCATCTCAAGAGGAGGCGCTCTCCACAGGAAAGGCGAGAGGAACTCCAGGGTCGTGCCACCATTCCAAGAGTCCCCCAGATGTGTCAGTCCATTCCAGAGGAACCTGTTTTCCCTGCACTGCCTTGACGTTCAAGCCGAGGATCGACTCCCACCACGAGTGCACGTGGGACAGCCCTGTGGGAAAGCCTCGTAAGAAAGCCTCGTGGGAAAGACTCGAGGGAAAACCATAGATCCTTTGATCCACGCGGCGGACTGCGTGACACTGCTGCTACCGCTCTGGAGGAAAGCGCAAGTGCATGCCCGCATTCGAGACGAGGACTGACTCCCCTGGGGAGACTCCAGAAGTACCCCAAGATCCATGTCAGCACTGGAGAGGAATCCTCAGGTTCCGGCCCCGACTCCACACAAGGTCTTAGGCCCCGGCATCGACGGGAGAGGAATCCCGAGAGGCCCCCGAGGAACTCGCATGGGGACTGGCCTTTCCTGAGGCCACCAGAGCGGTTTCCTGAGGTCCCCGTCGTAAGTCGAGAGCACCTGCCGCAACTCGAGAAAATCCAGGCGGTTTTGCCCTCCAGGCGAGATGAGGCCCATTTCCGCTGAGGCTTCTCGAGGCCAATCATATCTAACCACTGGAACTTCCAAAGGGTCCTTCACACCCTTGCTGCAACTCAAGAAGTTCCCCGACATACACGTCTCCACTCGAGAGGAAGCACGTGGGTCCCGCACACATTCAGGGGAGCCCCGTTTCCGCCTCCTAGCTCGAGATGAGGGATCCTTTCCCTGTTTCGTAGGGAAAGAATTCCCGGCGTTCCTGTCACATCTCAAGAGGAGGCGCTCTCCACAGGAAAGGCGAGAGGAACTCCAGGGTCGTGCCACCATTCCAAGAGTCCCCCAGATGTGTCAGTCCATACCAGAGGAACCTGTTTTCCCTGCAATGAATTGACGTTCAAGCCGAGGATCGACTCCCACCACGTGTGCACGTGGGACAGCCCTGTGGGAAAGCCTCGTGGGAAAGCCTCGTGGGAAAGACTCGAGGGAAAACGATAGATCCTTTGATCCACGCGGCGGACTGCGTGACACTGCTGCTACCGCTCTGGAGGAAAGCGCAAGTGCATGCCCGCATTCGAGACGAGGACTGACTCCCCTTGGGAGACTCCAGAAATACCCCAAGATCCATGTCAGCACTGGAGAGGAATCCTCAGGTTCCGGCCCCGACTCCACACAAGGTCTTAGGCCCCGGCATCGACGGGAGAGGAATCCTGAGAGGCCCCCGAGGAACTCGCATGGGGACTGGCCTTTCCTGAGGCCACCAGAGCGGGTCCCTGAGGTCCCCGTCGTAAGTCGAGAGCACCTGCCGCAACTCGAGAAAATCCAGGAGGTTTTGCCCTCCAGGCGAGATGAGGCCCATTTCCGCTGAGGCTTCTCGAGGCCATTCACATCTAACCACTGGAACTACCAAAGGGTCCTTCACACCATTGCTGCACCTCAAGAAGTTCCCCGACATACCCGTCTCCACTCGAGAGGAAGCACGTGGGGTCCCGCACACATCCAGGGGAGCCCCGTTTCCGCCTCCTAGCTCGAGATGAGGGATCCTTTCTCTGTTTCGTAGGGAAAGAATTCCCGGCGTTCCCGTCGCATCTCAAGAGGAGGCGCTCTCCACAGGAAAGGCGAGAGGAACTCCAGGGTCGTGCCACCATTCCAAGAGTCCCCCAGATGTGTCAGTCCATTCCAGAGGAACCTGTTTTCCCTGCACTGCCTTGACCTTCAAGCCGAGGATCGACTCCCACCACGTGTGCACGTGGGACAGCCCTGTGGGAAAGCCTCGTGGGAAAGCCTCGTGGGAAAGACTCGAGGGAAAACCATAGATCCTTTGATCCACGTGGCGGACTGCGTGACACTGCTGCTACCGCACTGGAGGAAAGCGCAAGTGCATGCCCGCATTCGAGACGAGGTCTGACTCCCCTGGGGAGACTCCAGAAATACCCCAAGATCCATGTCAGCACTGGAGAGGAATCCTCAGGTTCCGGCCCCGACTCCACACAAGGTCTTAGGCCCCGGCATCGACGGGAGAGGAATCCCGAGAGGCCCCCGAGGAACTCGCATGGGGACTGGCCTTTCCTGAGGCCACCAGAGCGGGTCTCCGAGGTCCCCGTCGTAAGTCGAGAGCACCTGCCGCAACTCGAGAAAATCCAGGAGGTTTTGCCCTCCAGGCGAGATGAGGCCCATTTCCGCTGAGGCTTCTCGAGGCTAATCACATCTAACCACTGGAACTTCCAAAGGGTCCTTCACACCCTTGCTGCAACTCAAGAAGGTCCCCGACATACGCGTCTCCACTCGAGAGGAAACACGTGGGGTCCGGCACACATCCAGGGGAGCCCCATTTCCGCCTCCTAGCTCGAGAAGAGGGATCCTTTCCCTGTTTCGTAGGGAAAGAATTCCCAGCGTTCCCGTCGCATCTCAAGAGGAGGCACTCTCCACAGGAAAGGCGAGAGGTACTCCAGGGTCGTGCCACCATTCCAAGAGTCCCCCAGATGTGTCAGTCCATTCCAGAGGAACCTGTTTTCCCTGCACTGCCTTGACGTTCATGCCGAGGATCGACTCCCACCACGTGTGCACGTGGGACAGCCCTGTGGGAAAGCCTCGTGGGAAAGCCTCGTGGGAAAGACTCGAGGGAAAACCATAGATCCTTTGATCCACGCGGCGGAGTGCGTGACACTGCTGCTACCGCTCTGGAGGAAAGCGCAAGTGCATGCCCGCATTCGAGACGAGGACTGACTCCCCTGGGGAGACTCCAGAAGTACCCCAAGATCCATGTCAGCACTGGAGAGGAATCCTCAGGTTCCGGCCCCGACTCCACACAAGGACTTAGGCCCCGGCATCGACGGGAGAGGAATCCCGAGAGGCCCCCGAGGAACTCGCATGGGGACTGGCCTTTCCTGAGGCCACCAGAGCGGGTCCCTGAGGTCCCCGTCGTAAGTCGAGAGCACCTGCCGCAACTCGAGAAAATCCAGGAGGTTTTGCCCTCCAGGCGAGATGAGGCCCATTTCCGCTGAGGCTTCTCGAGGCCAATCACATCTAACCACTGGAACTTCCAAAGGGTCCTTCGCACCATTGATGCAACTCAAGAAGTTCCCCGACATACCCGTCTCCACTCGAGAGGAAGCACGTGGGGTCCCGCACACATCCAGGGGAGCCCCGTTTCCGCCTCCTAGCTCGAGATGAGGGATCCTTTCCCTGTATGGTAGGGAAAGAATTCCCGGCGTTCCCGTCGCATCTCAAGAGGAGGCGCTCTCCACAGGAAAGGGGAGAGGAACTCCAGGGTCGTGCCACCATTCCAAGAGTCCCCCAGATGTGTCAGTCCATTCCAGAGGAACCTGTTTTCCCTGCACTGCCTTGACGTTCAAGCCGAGGATCGACTCCCACCACGTGTGCACGTGGGACAGCCCTTGGGAAAGCCTCGTGGGAAAGCCTCGTGGGAAAGACTCGAGGGAAAACCATAGATCCTTTGATCCATTGGGCGGACTGCGTGACACTGCTGCTACCGCTCTGGAGGAAAGCGCAAGTGCATGCCCGCATTCGAGACGAGGACTGACTCCCCTGGGGAGACTCCAGAAGTACCCCAAGATCCATGTAAGCACTGGAGAGGAATCCTCAGGTTCCGGCCCCGACTCCACACAAGGTCTTAGGCCCCGGCATCGACGGGAGAGGAATCCCGAGAGGCCCCCGAGGAACTCGCATGGGGACTGGCCTTTCCTGAGGCCACCAGAGCGGGTCCCTGAGGTCCCCGTCGTAAGTCGAGAGCACCTGCCGCAACTCAAGAAAATCCAGGCTGTTTTGCCCTCCAGGCGAGATGAGGCCCATTTCTGCTGAGGCTTCTCGAGGCTAATCCCGTCTAACCACTGGAACTTCCAAAGGGTCCTTCACACCCTTGCTGCAACTCAAGAAGTTCCCCGACATACCCGTCTCCACTCGAGAGGAAGCACGTGGTGTCCCGCACACATCCAGGGGAGCCCCGTTTCCGCCTCCTAGCTCGAGATGAGGGATCCTTTCCCTGTTTCGTAGGGAAAGAATTCCCGGCGTTCCCGTCGCATCTCAAGAGGAGGCGCTCTCCACAGGAAAGGCGAGAGGAACTCCAGGGTCGTGCCACCATTCCAAGAGTCCCCCAGATGTGTCAGTCCATTCCAGAGGAACCTGTTTTCCCTGTACTGCCTTGACCTTCAAGCCGAGGATCGACTCCCTCCACGTGTGCACGTGGGACAGCCCTGTAGGAAAGCCTCGTGGGAAAGCCTCGTGGGAAAGACTCGAGGGAAAACCATAGATCCTTTGATCCACGCGGCGGACTGCGTGACACTATTGCTACCGCCCTGGAGGAAAGCGCAAGTGCATGCCCGCATTCGAGACAAGGACTGACTCCCCTGGGGAGACTCCAGAGGTACCCCAAGATCCATGTCAGCACTGGAGAGGAATCCTCAGGTTCCGGCCCCGACTCCACACAAGGTCTTAGGCCCCGGCATCGACGGGAGAGGAATCCCGAGAGGCCCCCGAGGAACTCGCATGGGGACTGGCCTTTCCTGAGGCCACCAGAGCGGGTCCCTGAGGTCCCCGTCGTAAGTCGAGAGCACCTGCCGCAACTCGAGAAAATCCAGGAGGTTTTGCCCTCCAGGCGAGATGAGGCCCATTTCCGCTGAAGCTTCTCGAGGCCAATCACATCTAACCACTGGAACTTCCAAAGGGTCCTTCACACCATTGCTGCAACTCAAGAAGTTCCCCGACATACCCGTCTCCACTCGAGAGGAAGCATGTGGGGTCCCTCACACATCCAGGGGAGCCCCGTTTCCGCCTCCTAGCTCGAGATGAGGGATCCTTACCTTTTTCGTAGGGAAAGAATTCCCGGTGTTCCAGTCGCATCTCAAGAGGAGGCGCTCTCCACAGGAAAGGCGAGAGGAACTCCAGGGTCGTGACACCATTCCAAGAGTCCACCAGATGTGTCAGTCCATTCCAGAGGAACTTGTTTTCCCTGCACTGCCTTGACGTTCATGCCGAGGATCGACTCCCACCACGTGTGCACGTGGGACAGCCCTGTGGGAAAGCCTCGTGGGAAAGCCTCGTGGGAAAGACTCGAGGGAAAACCATAGATCCTTTGATCCACGCGGCGGACTGCGTGACACTGCTGCTACCGCTCTGGAGGAAAGCGCAAGTGCATGCCCGCATTCGAGACGAAGACTGACTCCCCTGGGGAGACTCCAGAAGTACCCCAAGATCCATGTCAGCACTGGAGAGGAATCCTCAGGTTCCGGCCCCGACTCCACACAAGGACTTAGGCCCCGGCATCGACGGGAGAGGAATCCCCAGAGGCCCCCGAGGAACTCGCATGGGGACTGGCCTTTCCCGTCGTAAGTCGAGAGCACCTGCCGCAACTCGAGAAAATCCAGGAGGTTTTGCCCTCCAGGCGAGATGAGGCCCATTTCGCTGAGGCTTCTCGAGGCTAATCACATCTAACCACTGGAACTTCCAAAGGGTCCTTCACACCCTTGCTGCAACTCAAGAAGGTCCCTGACATACCCGTCTCCACTCGAGAGGAAGCACGTGGGGTCCCGCACACATCCAGGGGAGCCCCATTTCCGCCTCCTAGCTCGAGAAGAG
The DNA here is from genome assembly GCF_042477335.2 of Ovis canadensis. Classification (NCBI taxonomy): domain Eukaryota; kingdom Metazoa; phylum Chordata; class Mammalia; order Artiodactyla; family Bovidae; genus Ovis; species Ovis canadensis. Next base: position 9,702,050 of record NC_091258.1, on the reverse strand, counting down.
GTATCCTTTCCCTGTTTGGTAGGAAAAGAATTCCCGGCGTTCCCGTCGCATCTCAAGAGGAGGCGCTCTCCACAGGAAAGGCGAGAGGAACTCCAGGGTCGTGCCACCATTCCAAGAGTCCCCCAGATGTGTCAGTCCATTCCAGAAGAACCTGTTTTCCCTGCACTGCCTTGACGTTCAAGCCGAGGATCGACTCCCACCACGTGTGCACGTGGGACAGCCCTGTGGGAAAGCCTCGTGGGAAAGCCTCGTGGGAAAGACTCGAGGGAAAACCATAGATCCTTTGATCCACGCGGCGGACTGCGTGACACTGCTGCTACCGCTCCGGAGGAAAGCGCAAGTGCATGCCCGCATTCGAGACGAGGACTGACTCCCCTGGGGAGACTCCAGAAGTACCCCAAGATCCATGTCAGCACTGGAGAAGAATCCTCAGGTTCCGGCCCCGACTCCACACAAGGTCTTAGGCCCCGGCATCGACGGGAGAGGAATCCCGAGAGGCCCCCGAGGAACTCGCATGGGGACTGGCCTTTCCTGAGGCCACCAGAGCCGGTCCCTGAGGTCCCCGTCGTAAGTAGAGAGCACCTGCCGCAACTCGAGAAAATCCAGGAGGTTTTGCCCTCCAGGCGAGATGAGGCCCATTTCCGCTGAGGCTTCTCGAGGCCAATCACATCTAACCACTGGAACTTCCAAAGGGTCCTTCACACCCTTGCTGCAACTCAAGAAGTTCCCCGACATACCCGTCTGCACTCGAGAGGAAGCACGTGGTGTCCCGCACACATCCAGGGGAGCCCCATTTCCGCCTCCTAGCTTGAGATGAGGGATCCTTTCCCTGTTTCGTAGGGAAAGAATTCCCGGCGTTCCCGTCGCATCTCAAGAGGAGGCGCTCTCCACAGGAAAGGCGAGAGGAACTGAAGGGTCGTGCCACCATTCCAAGAGTCCCCCAGATGTGTCAGTCCATTCCAGAGGAACCTGTTTTCCCTGCACTGCCTTGACCTTCAAGCCGAGGATCGACTCCCACCACGTGTGCACGTGGGACAGCCCTGTGGGAAAGCCTCGTGGGAAAGACTCGAGGGAAAACCATAGATCCTTTGATCCACGCGGCGGACTGCGTGACACTGCTGCTACCGCTCTGGAGGAAAGTGAAAATGCATGCCCGCATTCGAAACGAGGACTGACTGCCCTGGGGAGACTCCAGAAGTACCCCAAGATCCATGTTAGCACTGGTGAGGAATCCTCAGGTTCCGGCCCCGACTCCACACACGGTCTTAGGCCCTGGCATCGACGGGAAAGGAAACCCGCGAGGCCCCCGTGGAACTCGCATGGGGACTGGCCTTTCCTGAGGCCACCAGAGCGGGTCCCTGAGGTCCCCGTCGTAAGTCGAGAGCACCTGCCGCAACTCGAGAAAATCCAGGAGGTTTTGCCCTCCAGGCGAGATGAGGCCCATTTCTGCTGAGGCTTCTCGAGGCCAATCACATCTATCCACTGGAACTTTCAAAGGGTCCTTCACACCCTTGCTGCAACTCAAGAAGTTCCCCGACATACCCGTCTCCACTCGAGAGGAAGCACGTGGTGTCCCGCACACATCCAGGGGAGCCCCGTTTCTGCCTCCTAGCTCGAGATGAGGGATCCTTTCCCTGTTTCGTAGGGAAAGAATTCCCGGCGTTCCCGTCGCATCTCAAGAGGAGGCGCTCTCCACAGGAAAGGCGAGAGGAACTCCAGGGTCGAGACAACATTCCAAGAGTCCCCCAGATGTGTCAGTCCATTCCAGAGGAACCTGTTTTCCCTGCACTGCCTTGACGTTCAAGCCGAGGATCGACTCCCACCACGTGTGCACGTGGGACAGCCCTGTGGGAAAGCCTCGTGGGAAAGCCTCGTGGGAAAGACTCGAGGGAAAACCATAGATCCTTTGATCCACGCGGCGGAGTGCGTGACACTGCTGCTACCGCTCTGGAGGAAAGCGCAAGTGCATGCCCGCATTCGAGACGAGGACTGACTTCCTTGGGGAGACTCCAGAAGTACCCCAAGATCCATGTCAGCACTGGAGAGGAATCCTCAGGTTCCGGCCCCGACTCCACACAAGGTCTTAGGCCCCGGCATCGACGGGAGAGGAATCCCGAGAGGCCCCCGAGGAACTCGCATGGGGACTGGCCTTTCCTGAGGCCACCAGAGCGGGTCCCTGAGGTCCCCGTCGTAAGTCGAGAGCACCTGCCGCAACTGGAGAAATTCCAGGCGGTTTTGCCCTCCAGGCGAGATGAGGCCCATTTCCGCTGAGGCTTCTCGAGGCCAATCACTTCTAACCACTGGAACTTCCAAAGGGTCCTTCACACCCTTGCTGCAACTCAAGAAGTTCCCCGACATACCCGTCTCCACTCGAGAGGAAGCATGTGGTGTCCCGCACACATCCAGGGGAGCCCCGTTTCCGCCTCCTAGCTCGAGATGAGGGATCCTTTCCCTGTTTCGTAGGGAAAGAATTCCCGGCGTTCCCGTCGCATCTCAAGAGGAGGCGCTCTCCACAGGAAAGGCGAGAGGAACTCCAGGGTCGTGCCACCATTCCAACAGTCCCCCAGATGTGTCAGTCCATTCCAGAGGAACCTGTTTTCCCTGCACTGAATTGACGTTCAAGCCGAGGATCGACTCCCACCACGTGTGCACGTGGGACAGCCCTGTGGGAAAGCCTCGTGGGAAAGCCTCGTGGGAAAGACTCGAGGGAAAAACATAGATCCTTTGATCCACGCGGCGGACTGCGTGACACTGCTGCTACCGCTCTGGAGGAAAGCGCAAGTGCATGCCCGCATTCGAGACGAGGACTGACTCCCCTGGGGAGACTCCAGAAATACCCCAAGATCCATGTCAGCACTGGAGAGGAATCCTCAGTTTCCGGCCCCGACTCCACACAAGGTCTTAGGCCCCGACATCGACGGGAGAGGAATCCCGAGAGGCCCCCGAGGAACTCGCATGGGGACTGGCCTTTCCTGAGGCCACCAGAGCGGGTCCCTGAGGTCCCCGTCGTAAGTCGAGAGCACCTGCCGTAGCTCGAGAAAATCCAGGAGGTTTTGCCCTCCAGGCGAGATGAGGCCCATTTCCGCTGAGGCTTCTCGAGGCCAATCACATCTAACCACTGGAACTTCCAAAGGGTCCTTCACACCCTTGCTGCACCTCAAGAAGTTCCCCGACATACCCGTCTCCACTCGAGAGGAAGCACGTGGGGTCCCGCAAACATCCAGGGGAGCCCCGTTTCCGCCTCCTAGCTCGAGATGAGGGATCCTTTCCCTGTTTGGTAGGGAAAGAATTCCCGGCATTCCCGTCGCATCTCAAGAGGAGGCGCTCTCCACAGGAAAGGCGAGAGGAACTCCAGGGTCGTGCCACCATTCCAAGAGTCCCCCAGATGTGTCAGTCCATTCCAGAGGAACCTGTTTTCCCTGCACTGCCTTGACGTTCAAGCCGAGAATCGACTCCCACCACGTGTGCAGGTGGGACAGACCTGTGAGAAAGCCTCGTGGGAAAGCATCCTGGGAAAGACTCGATGGAAAACCATAGATCCTTTGATCCATTGGGCGGACTGCGTGACACTGCTGCTACCGCTCTGGAGGAAAGCGCAAGTGCATGCCCGCATTCGAGACGAGGACTGACTCCCCTGGGGAGACTCCAGAAGTACCCCAAGATCCATGTCAGCACTGGAGAGGAATCCTCAGGTTCCGGCCCCGACTCCACACAAGGTCTTAGGCCCCGGCATCGACGGGAGAGGAATCCCGAGAGGCCCCCGAGGAACTCGCATGGGGACTGGCCTTTCCTGAGGCCACCAGAGCGGGTCCCTGAGGTCCCCGTCGTAAGTCGAGAGCACCTGCCGCAACTCGAGAAAATCCAGGAGGTTTTGCCCTCCAGGCGAGATGAGGCCCATTTCCGCTGAGGCTTCTCGAGGCCAATCACATCTAACCACTGGAACTTCCAAAGGGTCCTTCACACCATTGCTGCAACTCAAGAAGTTCCCCGACATACCCGTCTACACTCGAGAGGAAGCACGTGGGGTCCCGCACACATCCAGGGGAGCCCCGTTTCCGCCTCCTAGCTCGAGATGAGGGATCCTTTCTCTGTTTCGTAGGGAAAGAATTGCCGGGGTTCCCGTCGCATCTCAAGAGGAGGCGCTCTCCACAGGAAAGGCGAGAGGAACTCCAGGGTCGTGCCACCATTCCAAGAGTCCCCCAGATGTGTCAGTCCATTCCAGAGGAACCTGTTTTCCCTGCACTGCCTTGACGTTCAAGCCGAGGATCGACTCCCACCACGAGTGCACGTGGGACAGCCCTGTGGGAAAGCCTCGTAAGAAAGCCTCGTGGGAAAGACTCGAGGGAAAACCATAGATCCTTTGATCCACGCGGCGGACTGCGTGACACTGCTGCTACCGCTCTGAAGGAAAGCGCAAGTGCATGCCCGCATTCGAGACGAGGACTGACTCCCCTGGGGAGACTCCAGAAGTACCCCAAGATCCATGTCAGCACTGAAGAGGAATCCTCAGGTTCCGGCCCCGACTCCACACAAGGTCTTAGGCCCCGGCATCGACGGGAGAGGAATCCCGAGATGCCCCCGAGGAACTCGCATGGGGACTGGCCTTTCCTGAGGCCACCAGAGCGGTTTCCTGAGGTCCCCGTCGTAAGTCGAGAGCACCTGCCGCAACTCGAGAAAATCCAGGCGATTTTGCCCTCCAGGCGAGATGAGGCCCATTTCCGCTGAGGCTTCTCGAGGCTAATCACGTCTAACCACTGGAACTTCCAAAGGGTCCTTCACACCCTTGCTGCAACTCAAGAAGTTCCCCGACATACACGTCTCCACTCGAGAGGAAGCACGTGTGTCCCGCACACATTCAGGGGAGCCCCGTTTCCGCCTCCTAGCTCGAGATGAGTGATCCTTTCCCTGTTTCGTAGGGAAAGAATTCCCGGCGTTCCTGTCACATCTCAAGAGGAAGCGCTCTCCACAGGAAAGGCGAGAGGAACTCCAGGGTCGTGCCACCATTCCAAGAGTCCCCCAGATGTGTCAGTCCATTCCAGAGGAACGTGTTTTCCCTGCACTGCCTTGACGTTCAAGCCGAGGATCGACTCCCACCACGTGTGCACGTGGGACAGCCCTGTGGGAAAGCCTCGTGGGAAAGCCTCGTGGTAAAGACTCGAGGGAAAACCATAGATCCTTTGATCCACGCGGCGGACTGCGTGACACTGCTGCTACCGCTCTGGCGGAAAGCGCAAGTGCATGCCCGCATTCGAGACGAGGACTGACTCCCCTGGGGAGACTCCAGAAGTACCCCAAGATCCATGTCAGCACTGGAGAGGAATCCTCAGGTTCCGGCCCCGACTCCACACAAGGTCTTAGGCCCCGGCATCGACGGGAGAGGAATCCCGAGAGGCCCCCGAGGAACTCGCATGGGGACTGGCCTTTCCTGAGGCCACCAGAGCGGGTCCCTGAGGTCCCCGTCGTAAGTCGAGAGCACCTGCCGCAACTCGAGAAAATCCAGGCGGTTTTGCCCTCCAGGCGAGATGAGGCCCATTTCCGCTGAGGCTTCTCGAGGCTAATCCAGTCTAACCACTGGAACTTCCAAAGGGTCCTTCACACCCTTGCTGCAACTCAAGAAGTTCCCCGACATACTCGTCTCCACTCGAGAGGAAGCACGTGGGGTCCCGCACACATCCAGGGGAGCCCCGTTTCCGCCTCCTAGCTCGAGATGAGGGATCCTTACCTTTTTCGTAGGGAAAGAATTCCCGGCGTTCCAGTCGCATCTCAAGAGGAGGCGCTCTCCACAGGAAAGGCGAGAGGAACTCCAGGGTCGTGCCACCATTCCAAGAGTCCCCCAGATGTGTCAGTCCATTCCAGAGGAACTTGTTTTCCCTGCACTGCCTTGACGTTCAAGCCGAGGATCGACTCCCACCACGTGTGCACGTGGGACAGCCCTGTGGGAAAGCCTCGTGGGAAAGCCTCGTGGGAAAGACTCGAGGGAAAACCATAGATCCTTTGATCCACGAGGCGGACTGCGTGACACTGCTGCTACCGCTCTGGAGAAAGCGCAAGTGCATGCCCGCATTCGAGACGAAGACTGACTCCCCTGGGGAGACTCCAGAAGTACCCCAAGATCCATGTCAGCACTGGAGAGGAATCCTCAGGTTCCGGCCCCGACTCCACACAAGGACTTAGGCCCCGGCATCGACGGGAGAGGAATCCCCAGAGGCCCCCGAGGAACTCGCATGGGGACTGGCCTTTCCCGTCGTAAGTCGAGAGCACCTGCCGCAACTCGAGAAAATCCAGGAGGTTTTGCCCTCCAGGCAAGATGAGGCCCATTTCCGCTGAGGCTTCTCGAGGCCAATCACATCTAACCACTGGAACTTCCAAAGGGTCCTTCACACCCTTGCTGCAACTCAAGAAGTTCCCCGACATACCCATCTCCACTCAAGAGGAAGCACGTGGGGTCCCGCACACATCCAGGGGAGCCCCGTTTCCGCCTCCTACCTCGAGATGAGGGATCCTTTCCCTGTTTCGTAGGGAAAGAATTCCCGGCGTTCCCGTCGCATCTCAAGAGGAGGCTCTCTCCACAGGAAAGGCGAGAGGAACTCCAGGGTCGTGCCACCATTCCAAGAGTCCCCCAGATGTGTCAGTCCATTCCAGAGGAACCTGTTTTCCCTGCACTGCCTTGACGTTCAAGCCGAGGTTCGACTCCCACCACGTGTGCACGTGGGACAGCCCTGTGGGAAAGCCTCGTGGGAAAGCATCCTGGGAAAGACTCGAGGGAATACCATAGATCCTTTGATCCACGCGGTGGACTGCGTGACACTGCTGCTACCGCTCTGGAGGAAAGCGCAAGTGCATGCCCGCATTCGAGTCGAGGACTGACTCCCCTGGGGAGACTCCAGAAGTACCCCAAGATCCATGTCAGCACTGGAGAGGAATCCTCAGGTTCCGGCCCCGACTCCACACAAGGTCTTAGGCCCCGGCATCGACGGGAGAGGAATCCCGAGAGGCCCCCGAGGAACTCGCATGGGGACTGGCCTCTCCTGAGGCCACCAGAGCGGGTCCCTGAGGTCCCCGTCGTAAGTCGAGAGCACCTGCCGCAACTCGAGAAAATCCAGGCGGTTTTGCCCTCCAGGCGAGATGAGGCCCATTTCCGCTGAGGCTTCTCGAGGCCAATCACATCTAACCACTGGAACTTCCACAGGGTCCTTCACACCATTGCTGCAACTCAAGAAGGTCCCCGACATACCCGTCTCCACTCGAGAGGAAGCACGTGGGGTCCCGCACACATCCAGGGGAGCCCCGTTTCCGCCTCCTAGCTCGAGATGAGGGATCCTTTCCCTGTTTCGTAGGGAAAGAATTCCCGGCGTTCCCGTCGCATCTCAAGAGGAGGCGCTCTCCACAGGAAAGGCGAGAGGAACTCCAGGGTCGTGCCACCATTCCAACAGTCCCCCAGATGTGTCAGTCCATTCCAGAGGAACCTGTTTTCCCTGCACTGAATTGACGTTCAAGCCGAGGATCGACTCCCACCACGTGTGCACGTGGGACAGCCCTGTGGGAAAGCCTCGTGGGAAAGACTCGAGGGAAAACCATAGATCCTTTGATCCACGCGGCGGACTGCGTAACACTGCTGCTACTGCTCTGGAGGAAAGCGCAAGTGCATGCCCGCATTCGAGACGAGGACTGACTCCCCTGGGAAGACTCCAGAAGTACCCCAAGATCCATGTCAGCACTGGAGAGGAATCCTCAGGTTCCGGCCCCGACTCCACACAAGGTCTTAGGCCCCGGCATCGACGGGAGAGGAATCCCGAGAGGCCCCCGAGGAACTCGCATGGGGACTGGCTTATACTGAGGCTACCAGATCGGGTCCCTGAGGTCCCCGTCGTAAGTCGAGAGCATCTGCCGCAACTCGAGAAAATCCAGGAGGTTTTGCCCTCCAGGCGAGATGAGGAACATTTCCTATGAGGCTTCTCGAGGCTAATCATGTCTAACCACTGGAACTTCCAAAGGGTCCTTCACACCCTTGCTGCACCTCAAGAAGTTCCCCGACATACCCGTCTCCACTCGAGAGGAAGCACGTGGGTCCCGCACACATCCAGGGGAGCCCCGTTTCCACCTCCTAGCTCGAGATGAGGGATCCTTTCCCTGTTTCATAGGGAAAGAATTCCCGGCGTTCCCGGCGCATCTCAAGAGGAGGCGCTCTCAACAGGAAAGGCGAGAGGAACTCCAGGGTCGTGCCACCATTCCAAGAGTCCCCCAGATGTGTCAGTCCATTCCAGAGGAACATGTTTTCCCTGCACTGCCTTGACGTTCAAGCCGAGAATCGACTCCCACCACGTGTGCAGGTGGGACAGACCTGTGAGAAAGCCTCGTGGGAAAGCATCCTCGGAAAGACTCGATGGAAAACCATAGATCCTTTGATCCATTGGGCGGACTGCGTGACACTGCTGCTACCGCTCTGGAGGAAAGCGACAAGTGCATGCCCGCATTCCAGACGAGGACTGACTCCCCTGGGGAGACTCCAGAAGTACCCCAAGATCCATGTCAGCACTGGAGAGGAATCCTCAGGTTCCGGCCCCGACTCCACACAAGGTCTTAGGCCCCGGCATCGACGGGAGAGGAATCCCGAGAGGCCCCCGAGGAACTCGCATGGGGACTGGCCTTTCCTGAGGCCACCAGAGCGGGTCCCTGAGGTCCCCGTCGTAAGTCGAGAGCACCTGCCGCAACTGGAGAAAATCCAGGAGGTTTTGCCCTCCAGGCGAGATGAGGCCCATTTCCGCTGAGGCTTCTCGAGGCCAATCACATCTAACGACTGGAATTTCCAAAGGGTCCTTCACACCATTGCTGCAACTCAAGAAGTTCCCCGACATACCCGTCTACACTCGAGAGGAAGCACGTGGGGTCCCGCACACATCCAGGGGAGCCCAGTTTCCGCCTCCTAGCTCGAGATGAGGGATCCTTTCTCTGTTTCGTAGGGAAAGAATTCCCGGCGTTCCCGTCGCATCTCAAGAGGAGGCGCTGTCCACAGGAAAGGCGAGAGGAACTCCAGGGTCGTGCCACCATTCCAAGAGTCCCCCAGATGTGTCAGTCCATTCCAGAGGAACCTGTTTTCCCTGCACTGCCTTGACGTTCAAGCCGAGGATCGACTCCCACCACGAGTGCACGTGGGACTGCCCTGTGGGAAAGCCTCGTAAGAAAGCCTCGTGGGAAAGACTCGAGGGAAAACCATAGATCCTTTGATCCACGCGGCGGACTGCGTGACACTGCTGCTACCGCTCTGGAGGAAAGCGCAAGTGCATGCCCGCATTCGAGACGAGGACTGACTCCCCTGGGGAGACTCCAGAAGTACCCCAAGATCCATGTCAGCACTGGAGAGGAATCCTCAGGTTCCGGCCCCGACTCCACACAAGGTCTTAGGCCCCGGCATCGACGGGAGAGGAATCCCGAGAGGCCCCCGAGGAACTCGCATGGGTACTGGCCTTTCCTGAGGCCACCAGAGCGGTTTCCTGAGGTCCCCGTCGTAAGTCGAGAGCACCTGCCGCAACTCGAGAAAATCCAGGCGGTTTTGCCCTCCAGGCGAGATGAGGCCCATTTCCGCTGAGGCTTCTCGAGGCCAATCACATCTAACCACTGGAACTTCCAAAGGGTCCTTCACACCCTTGCTGCAACTCAAGAAGTTCCCCGACATACACGTCTCCACTCGAGAGGAAGCACGTGGGTCCCGCACACATTCAGGGGAGCCCCGTTTCCGCCTCCTAGCTCGAGATGAGGGATCCTTTCCCTGTTTCGTAGGGAAAGAATTCCCGGCGTTCCTGTCACATCTCAAGAGGAGGCGCTCTCCACAGGAAAGGCGAGAGGAACTCCAGGGTCGTGCCACCATTCCAAGAGTCCCCCAGATGTGTCAGTCCATACCAGAGGAACCTGTTTTCCCTGCAATGAATTGACGTTCAAGCCGAGGATCGACTCCCACCACGTGTGCACGTGGGACAGCCCTGTGGGAAAGCCTCGTGGGAAAGCCTCGTGGGAAAGACTCGAGGGAAAACGATAGATCCTTTGATCCACGCGGCGGACTGCGTGACACTGCTGCTACCGCTCTGGAGGAAAGCGCAAGTGCATGCCCGCATTCGAGACGAGGACTGACTCCCCTTGGGAGACTCCAGAAATACCCCAAGATCCATGTCAGCACTGGAGAGGAATCCTCAGGTTCCGGCCCCGACTCCACACAAGGTCTTAGGCCCCGGCATCGACGGGAGAGGAATCCTGAGAGGCCCCCGAGGAACTCGCATGGGGACTGGCCTTTCCTGAGGCCACCAGAGCGGGTCCCTGAGGTCTCCGTCGTAAATCGAGAGCACCTGCCGCAACTCGAGAAAATCCAGGAGGTTTTGCCCTCCAGGCGAGATGAGGCCCATTTCCGCTGAGGCTTCTCGAGGCCATTCACATCTAACCACTGGAACTACCAAAGGGTCCTTCACACCATTGCTGCACCTCAAGAAGTTCCCCGACATACCCGTCTCCACTCGAGAGGAAGCACGTGGTGTCCCGCACACATCCAGGGGAGCCCCGTTTCCGCCTCCTAGCTCGAGATGAGGGATCCTTTCTCTGTTTCGTAGGGAAAGAATTCCCGGCATTCCCGTCGCATCTCAAGAGGAGGCGCTCTCCACAGGAAAGGCGAGAGGAACTCCAGGGTCGTGCCACCATTCCAAGAGTCCCCCAGATGTGTCAGTCCATTCCAGAGGAACCTGTTTTCCCTGCACTGCCTTGACCTTCAAGCCGAGGATCGACTCCCACCACGTGTGCACGTGGGACAGCCCTGTGGGAAAGCCTCGTGGGAAAGCCTCGTGGGAAAGACTCGAGGGAAAACCATAGATCCTTTGATCCACGTGGCGGACTGCGTGACACTGCTGCTACCGCACTGGAGGAAAGCGCAAGTGCATGCCCGCATTCGAGACGAGGTCTGACTCCCCTGGGGAGACTCCAGAAATACCCCAAGATCCATGTCAGCACTGGAGAGGAATCCTCAGGTTCCGGCCCCGACTCCACACAAGGTCTTAGGCCCCGGCATCGACGGGAGAGGAATCCCGAGAGGCCCCCGAGGAACTCGCATGGGGACTGGCCTTTCCTGAGGCCACCAGAGCGGGTCTCCGAGGTCCCCGTCGTAAGTCGAGAGCACCTGCCGCAACTCGAGAAAATCCAGGAGGTTTTGCCCTCCAGGCGAGATGAGGCCCATTTCCGCTGAGGCTTCTCGAGGCTAATCACATCTAACCACTGGAACTTCCAAAGGGTCCTTCACACCCTTGCTGCAACTCAAGAAGGTCCCCGACATACCCGTCTCCACTCGAGAGGAAACACGTGGGGTCCGGCACACATCCAGGGGAGCCCCATTTCCGCCTCCTAGCTCGAGAAGAGGGATCCTTTCCCTGTTTCGTAGGGAAAGAATTCCCAGCCTTCCCGTCGCATCTCAAGAGGAGGCACTCTCCACAGGAAAGGCGAGAGGTACTCCAGGGTCGTGCCACCATTCCAAGAGTCCCCCAGATGTGTCAGTCCATTCCAGAGGAACCTGTTTTCCCTGCACTGCCTTGACGTTCATGCCGAGGATCGACTCCCACCACGTGTGCACGTGGGACAGCCCTGTGGGAAAGCCTCGTGGGAAAGCCTCGTGGGAAAGACTCGAGGGAAAACCATAGATCCTTTGATCCACGCGTCGGACTGCGTGACACTGCTGCTACCGCTCTGGAGGAAAGCGCAAGTGCATGCCCGCATTCGAGACGAGGACTGACTCCCCTGGGGAGACTCCAGAAGTACCCCAAGATCCATGTCAGCACTGGAGAGGAATCCTCAGGTTCCGGCCCCGACTCCACACAAGGACTTAGGCCCCGGCATCGACGGGAGAGGAATCCCGAGAGGCCCCCGAGGAACTCGCATGGGGACTGGCCTTTCCTGAGGCCACCAGAGCGGGTCCCTGAGGTCCCCGTCGTAAGTCGAGAGCACCTGCCGCAACTCGAGAAAATCCAGGAGGTTTTGCCCTCCAGGCGAGATGAGGCCCATTTCCGCTGAGGCTTCTCGAGGCCAATCACATCTAACCACTGGAACTTCCAAAGGGTCCTTCGCACCATTGATGCAACTCAAGAAGTTCCCCGACATACCCGTCTCCACTCGAGAGGAAGCACGTGGGGTCCCGCACACATCCAGGGGAGCCCCGTTTCCGCCTCCTAGCTCGAGATGAGGGATCCTTTCCCTGTATGGTAGGGAAAGAATTCCCGGCGTTCCCGTCGCATCTCAAGAGGAGGCGCTCTCCACAGGAAAGGGGAGAGGAACTCCAGGGTCGTGCCACCATTCCAAGAGTCCCCCAGATGTGTCAGTCCATTCCAGAGGAACCTGTTTTCCCTGCACTGCCTTGACGTTCAAGCCGAGGATCGACTCCCACCACGTGTGCACGTGGGACAGCCCTTGGGAAAGCCTCGTGGGAAAGCCTCGTGGGAAAGACTCGAGGGAAAACCATAGATCCTTTGATCCATTGGGCGGACTGCGTGACACTGCTGCTACCGCTCTGGAGGAAAGCGCAAGTGCATGCCCGCATTCGAGACGAGGACTGACTCCCCTGGGGAGACTCCAGAAGTACCCCAAGATCCATGTAAGCACTGGAGAGGAATCCTCAGGTTCCGGCCCGACTCCACACAAGGTCTTAGGCCCCGGCATCGACGGGAGAGGAATCCCGAGAGGCCCCCGAGGAACTCGCATGGGGACTGGCCTTTCCTGAGGCCACCAGAGCGGGTCCCTGAGGTCCCCGTCGTAAGTCGAGAGCACCTGCCGCAACTCAAGAAAATCCAGGCTGTTTTGCCCTCCAGGCGAGATGAGGCCCATTTCTGCTGAGGCTTCTCGAGGCTAATCCCGTCTAACCACTGGAACTTCCAAAGGGTCCTTCACACCCTTGCTGCAACTCAAGAAGTTCCCCGACATACCCGTCTCCACTCGAGAGGAAGCACGTGGTGTCCCGCACACATCCAGGGGAGCCCCGTTTCCGCCTCCTAGCTCGAGATGAGGGATCCTTTCCCTGTTTCGTAGGGAAAGAATTCCCGGCGTTCCCGTCGCATCTCAAGAGGAGGCGCTCTCCACAGGAAAGGCGAGAGGAACTCCAGGGTCGTGCCACCATTCCAAGAGTCCCCCAGATGTGTCAGTCCATTCCAGAGGAACCTGTTTTCCCTGTACTGCCTTGACCTTCAAGCCGAGGATCGACTCCCTCCACGTGTGCACGTGGGACAGCCCTGTAGGAAAGCCTCGTGGGAAAGCCTCGTGGGAAAGACTCGAGGGAAAACCATAGATCCTTTGATCCACGCGGCGGACTGCGTGACACTATTGCTACCGCCCTGGAGGAAAGCGCAAGTGCATGCCCGCATTCGAGACAAGGACTGACTCCCCTGGGGAGACTCCAGAAGTACCCCAAGATCCATGTCAGCACTGGAGAGGAATCCTCAGGTTCCGGCCCCGACTCCACACAAGGTCTTAGGCCCCGGCATCGACGGGAGAGGAATCCCGAGAGGCCCCCGAGGAACTCGCATGGGGACTGGCCTTTCCTGAGGCCACCAGAGCGGGTCCCTGAGGTCCCCGTCGTAAGTCGAGAGCACCTGCCGCAACTCGAGAAAATCCAGGAGGTTTTGCCCTCCAGGCGAGATGAGGCCCATTTCCGCTGAAGCTTCTCGAGGCCAATCACATCTAACCACTGGAACTTCCAAAGGGTCCTTCACACCATTGCTGCAACTCAAGAAGTTCCCCGACATACCCGTCTCCACTCGAGAGGAAGCATGTGGGGTCCCTCACACATCCAGGGGAGCCCCGTTTCCGCCTCCTAGCTCGAGATGAGGGATCCTTACCTTTTTCGTAGGGAAAGAATTCCCGGTGTTCCAGTCGCATCTCAAGAGGAGGCGCTCTCCACAGGAAAGGCGAGAGGAACTCCAGGGTCGTGACACCATTCCAAGAGTCCACCAGATGTGTCAGTCCATTCCAGAGGAACTTGTTTTCCCTGCACTGCCTTGACGTTCATGCCGAGGATCGACTCCCACCACGTGTGCACGTGGGACAGCCCTGTGGGAAAGCCTCGTGGGAAAGCCTCGTGGGAAAGACTCGAGGGAAAACCATAGATCCTTTGATCCACGCGGCGGACTGCGTGACACTGCTGCTACCGCTCTGGAGGAAAGCGCAAGTGCATGCCCGCATTCGAGACGAAGACTGACTCCCCTGGGGAGACTCCAGAAGTACCCCAAGATCCATGTCAGCACTGGAGAGGAATCCTCAGGTTCCGGCCCCGACTCCACACAAGGACTTAGGCCCCGGCATCGACGGGAGAGGAATCCCCAGAGGCCCCCGAGGAACTCGCATGGGGACTGGCCTTTCCCGTCGTAAGTCGAGAGCACCTGCCGCAACTCGAGAAAATCCAGGAGGTTTTGCCCTCCAGGCGAGATGAGGCCCATTTCCGCTGAGGCTTCTCGAGGCCAATCACATCTAACCACTGGAACTTCCAAAGGGTCCTTCACACCATTGCTGCAACTCAAGAAGTTCCCCGACATACACGTCTCCACTCGAGAGGAAGCATGTGGGGTCCCTCACACATCCAGGGGAGCCCCGTTTCCGCCTCCTAGCTCGAGATGAGGGATCCTTTCCCTGTTTCGTAGGGAAAGAATTCCCGGCGTTCCCGTCGCATCTCAAGAGGAGGCGCTCTCCACAGGAAAGGCGAGAGGAACTCCAGGGTCGTGCCACCATTCCAAGAGTCCCCCAGATGTGTCAGTCCATTCCAGAGGAACCTGTTTTCCCTGCACTGCCTTGACCTTCAAGCCGAGGATCGACTCCCACCACGTGTGCACGTGGGACAGCCCTGTGGGAAAGCCTCGTGGGAAAGCCTCGTGGGAAAGACTCGAGGGAAAACCATAGATCCTTTGATCCACGCGTCGGACTGCGTGACACTGCTGCTACCGCTCTGGAGGAAAGCGCAAGTGCATGCCCGCATTCGAGACGAGGACTGACTCCCCTGGGGAGACTTCAGAAATACCCCAAGATCCATGTTAGCACTGGAGAGGAATCCTCAGGTTCCGGCCCCGACTCCACACAAGGTCTTAGGCCCCGGCATCGACGGGAGAGGAATCCCGAGAGGTCCCCGAGGAACTCGCATGGGGACTGGCCTTTCCTGAGGCCACCAGAGCGGGTCCCTGAGGTCCCCGTCGTAAGTCGAGAGCACCTGCCGCAACTCGAGAAAATCCAGGAGGTTTTGCCCTCCAGGCGAGATGAGGCCCATTTCCGCTGAGGCTTCTCGAGGCCAATCACATCTAACCACTGGAACTTCCAAAGGGTCCTTCACACCCTTGCTGCAACTCAAGAAGTTCCCCGACATACCCGTCTCCACTCGAGAGGAAGCACGTGGTGTCCCGCACACATCCAGGGGAGCCCCGTTTCCGCCTCCTAGCTTGAGATGAGGGATCCTTTCCCTGTTTCGTAGGGAAAGAATTCCCGGCGTTCCCGTCGCATCTCAAGAGGAGGCGCTCTCCACAGGAAAGGCGAGAGGAACTCCAGGGTCGTGCCACCATTCCAAGAGTCCCCCAGATGTGTCAGTCCATTCCAGAGGAACCTGTTTTCCCTGAACTGCCTTGATGTTCAAGCCGAGGATCGACTCCCACCACGTGTGCACGTGGGACAGCCCTGTGGGAAAGCCTCGTGGGAAAGCCTCGTGGGAAAGACTCGAGGGAAAACCATACATCCTTTGATCCACGCGGCGGACTGCGTGACACTGTTGCTACCGCTCTGGAGGAAAGCGCAAGTGCATGCCCGCATTCGAGACGAGGACTGACTCCCCTGGGGAGACTCCAGAATTACCCCAAGATCCATGCCAGCATAGGAGAGGAATCCTCAGGTTCCGGCCCCGACTCCACACAAGGTCTTAGGCCCCGGCATCGACGGGAGAGGAATCCCGAGATGCCCCCGAGGAACTCGCATGGGGACTGGCCTTTCCTGAGGCCACCAGAGCGGGTCCCTGAGGTCCCCGTCGTAAGTCGAGAGCACCTGCCGCAACTCGAGAAAATCCAGGAGGTTTTGCCCTCCAGGCGAGATGAGGCCCATTTCCGCTGAAGCTTCTCGAGGCCAATCACATCTAACCACTGGAACTTCCAAAGGGTCCTTCACACCATTGCTGCACCTCAAAAGTTCCCCGACATACCCGTCTCCACTCGAGAGGAAGCACGTGGGGTCCCGCACACATCCAGGGGAGCCCCGTTTCCGCCTCCTAGCTCGAGATGAGGGATCCTTTCTCTGTTTCGAGGGAAAGAATTCCCGGCGTTCCCGTCGCATCTCAAGAGGAGGCGCTCTCCACAGGAAAGGCGAGAGGAACTCCAGGGTCGTGCCACCATTCCAAGAGTCCCCCAGATGTGTCAGTCCATTCCAGAGGAACCTGTTTTCCCTGCACTGCCTTGACGTTCAAGCCGAGGATCGACTCCCACCACGTGTGCACGTGGGACAGCCCTGTGGGAAAGCCTCGTGGGACAGCCTCGTGGGAAAGACTCGAGGGAAAATCATAGATCCTTTGATGCACGCGGCGGACTGCGTGACACTGCTGCTACCGCTCTGGAGGAAAGCGCAAGTGCATGCCCGCATTCGAGACGAGGACTGACTCCCCTGGGGAGACTCCAGAAGTACCCCAAGATCCATGTCAGCACTGGAGGGGAATCCTCAGGTTCGGGCCCCGACTCCACACAAGGACTTAGGCCCCGGCATCGACGGGAGAGTAATCCCGAGACGCCCCCGAGGAACTCGCATGGGGACTGGCCTTTCCTGAGGCCACCAGAGCGGGTCCCTGAGGTCCCCGTCGTAAGTCGAGAGCACCTGCCGCAACTCGAGAAAATCCAGGAGGTTTTGCTCTCCAGGCGAGATGAGGCCCATTTCCGCTGAGGCTTCTCGAGGCCAATCACATCTAACCACTGGAACTTCAAAAGGGTCCTTCACACCATTGCTGCAACTCAAGAAGTTCCCCGACATACCCGTCTCCACTCGAGAGGAAGCACGTGGGGTCCCGCACACATCCAGGGGAGCCCCGTTTCCGCCTCCTAGCTCGAGATGAGGGATCCTTTCCCTGTTTCGTAGGGAAAGAATTCCCGGCGTTCCCGTCGCATCTCAAGAGGAGGCGCTCTCCACAGGAAAGGCGAGAGGAACTCCAGGGTCGTGCCACCATTCCAAGAGTCCCCCAGATGTGTCAGTCCATTCCAGAGGAACCTGTTTTCCCTGCACTGCCTTGACGTTCAAGCCGAGGATCGACTCCCACCACGTGTGCACGTGGGACAGCCCTGTGGGAAAGCCTCGTGGGAAAGCCTCGTGGGAAAGACTCGAGGGAAAACCATAGATCCTTTGATCCACGTGGCGGACTGCGTGACACTGCTGCTACCGCTCTGGAGGAAAGCGCAAGTGCATGCCCGCATTCGAGACGAGGACTGACTCCCCTGGGGAGACTCCAGAAATACCCCAAGATCCATGTCAGCCCTGGAGAGGAATCCTCAGGTTCCGGCCCCGACTCCACACAAGGTCTTAGGCCCCGGCATCGACGGGAGAGGAATCCCGAGAGGCCCCCGAGGAACTCGCATGGGGACTGGCCTTTCCTGAGGCCACCAGAGCGGGTCCCTGAGGTCCCCGTCGTAAGTCGAGAGCACCTGCCGCAACTCGAGAAAATCCAGGAGGTTTTGCCCTCCAGGCGAGATGAGGCCCATTTCCGCTGAGGCTTCTCGAGGCCAATCACATCTAACCACTGGAACTTCCAAAGGGTCCTTCACACCCTTGCTGCAACTCAAGAAGTTCCCCGACATACCCGTCTGCACTCGAGAGGAAGCACGTGGTGTCCGGCACACATCCAGGGGAGCCCCGTTTCCGCCACCTAGCTTGAGATGAGGGATCCTTTCCCTGTTTCGTAGGGAAAGAATTCCCGGCGTTCCCGTCGCATCTCAAGAGGAGGCGCTCTCCACAGGAAAGGCGAGAGGAACTCCAGGGTCGTGCCACCATTCCAAGAGTCCCCCAGATGTGTCAGTCCATTCCAGAGGAACCTGTTTTCCCTGAACTGCCTTGATGTTCAAGCCGAGGATCGACTCCCACCACGTGTGCACGTGGGACAGCCCTGTGGGAAAGCCTCGTGGGAAAGCCTCGTGGGAAAGACTCGAGGGAAAACCATACATCCTTTGATCCACGCGGCGGACTGCGTGACACTGCTGCTACCGCTCTGGAGGAAAGCGCAAGTGCATGCCCGCATTGGAGACAAGGACTGACTCCCCTGGGGAGACTCCAGAATTACCCCAAGATCCATGGCAGCACTGGAGAGGAATCCTCAGGTTCCGGCCCCGACTCCACACAAGGTCTTAGGCCCCGGCATCGACGGGAGAGGAATCCCGAGATGCCCCCGAGGAACTCGCATGGGGACTGGCCTTTCCTGAGGCCACCAGAGCGGGTCCCTGAGGTCCCCGTCGTAAGTCGAGAGCACCTGCCGCAACTCGAGAAAATCCAGGAGGTTTTGCCCTCCAGGCGAGATGAGGCCCATTTCCGCTGAGGCTTCTCGAGGCCAATCACATCTAACCACTGGAACTTCCAAAGGGTCCTTCACACCATTGCTGCAACTCAAGAAGTTCCCCGACATACCCGTCTCCACTCGAGAGGAAGCACGTGGGGTCCCTCACACATCCAGGGGAGCCCCGTTTCCGCCTCCTAGCTCGAGATGAGGGATCCTTCCCATTTTCGTAGCGAAAGAATTCCCGGCGTTCCAGTCGCATCTCAAGAGGAGGCGCTCTCCACAGGAAAGGCGAGAGGAACTCCAGGGTCGTGCCACCATTCCAAGAGTCCCCCAGATGTGTCAGTCCATTCCAGAGGAACCTGTTTTCCCTGCACTGCCTTGACGTTCAAGCCGAGGATCGACTCCCACCACGTGTGCACGTGGGACAGCCCTGTGGGAAAGCCTCGTGGGAAAGCCTCGTGGGAAAGCCTCGAGGGAAAACCATAGATCCTTTGATCCACGCGGCGGACTGCGTGACACTGCTGCTACCGCTCTGGAGGAAAGCGCAAGTGCATGCCCGCATTCGAGACGAGGACTGACTCCCCTGGGGAGACTCCAGAAGTACCCCAAGATCCATGTCAGCACTGGAGAGGAATCCTCAGGTTCCGGCCCCGACTCCACACAAGGTCTTAGGCCCCGGCATCGACGGGAGAGGAATCCCGAGAGGCCCCCGAGGAACTCGCATGGGGTCTGGCCTTTCCTGAGGCCACCAGAGCGGGTCCCTGAGGTCCCCGTCGTAAGTCGAGAGCACCTGCCGCAACTCAAGAAAATCCAGGCTGTTTTGCCCTCCAGGCGAGATGAGGCCCATTTCCGCTGAGGCTTCTCGAGGCTAATCCCGTCTAACCACTGGAACTTCCAAAGGGTCCTTCACACCCTTGCTGCAACTCAAGAAGTTCCCCGACATACTCGTCTCCACTCGAGAGGAAGCACGTGGGTCCCGCACACATCCAGGGGAGCCCCGTTCCCGCCTCCTAGCTCGAGATGAGGGATCCTTTCCCTGTTTCGTAGGGAAAGAATTCCCGGCGTTCCCGTCGCATCTCAAGAGGAGGCGCTCTCCACAGGAAAGGCGAGAGGAACTCCAGGGTCGTGCCACCATTCCAAGAGTCCCCCAGATGTGTCAGTCCATTCCAGAGGAACCTGTTTTCCCTGTACTGCCTTGACCTTCAAGCCGAGGATCGACTCCCACCACGTGTGCACGTGGGACAGACCTGTGGGAAAGCCTCGTGGGAAAGCCTCGTGGGAAAGACTCGAGGGAAAACCATAGATCCTTTGATCCACGCGGCGGACTGCGTGACACTATTGCTGCCGCTCTGGAGGAAAGCGCAAGTGCATGCCCGCATTCGAGACAAGGACTGACTCCCCTGGGGAGACTCCAGAATTACCCCAAGATCCATGTCAGCACTGGAGAGGAATCCTCAGGTTCCGGCCCCGACTCCACACAAGGTCTTAGGCCCCGGCATCGACGGGAGAGGAATCCCGAGAGGCCCCCGAGGAACTCGCATGGGGACTGGCCTTTCCTGAGGCCACCAGAGCGGGTCCCTGAGGTCCCCGTCGTAAGTCGAGAGCACCTGCCGCAACTCGAGAAAATCCAGGAGGTTTTGCCCTCCAGGCGAGATGAGGCCCATTTCCGCTGAGGCTTCTCGAGGCCAATCACATCTAACCACTGGAACTTCCAAAGGGTCCTTCACACCATTGCTGCAACTCAAGAAGTTCCCCGACATACCCGTCTCCACTCGAGAGGAAGCATGTGGGGTCCCTCACACATCCAGGGGAGCCCCGTTTCCGCCTCCTAGCTCGAGATGAGGGATCCTTACCTTTTTCGTAGGGAAAGAATTCCCGGTGTTCCAGTCGCATCTCAAGAGGAGGCACTATCCACAGGAAAGGCGAGAGGAACTCCAGGGTCGTGACACCATTCCAAGAGTCCCCCAGATGTGTCAGTCCATTCCAGAGGAACTTGTTTTCCCTGCACTGCCTTGACGTTCATGCCGAGGATCGACTCCCACCACGTGTGCACGTGGGACAGCCCTGTGGGAAAGCCTCGTGGGGAAGCCTCGTGGGAAAGACTCGAGGGAAAACCATAGATCCTTTGATCCACGCGGCAGACTGCGTGACACTGCTGCTACCGCTCTGGAGGAAAGCGCAAGTGCATGCCCGCATTCGAGACGAAGACTGACTCCCCTGGGGAGACTCCAGAAGTACCCCAAGATCCATGTCAGCACTGGAGAGGAATCCTCAGGTTCCGGCCCCGACTCCACACAAGGACTTAGGCCCCGGCATCGACGGGAGAGGAATCCCCAGAGGCCCCCGAGGAACTCGCATGGGGACTGGCCTTTCCCGTCGTAAGTCGAGAGCACCTGCCGCAACTCGAGAAAACCCAGGAGGTTTTGCCCTCCAGGCGAGATGAGGCCTATTTCCGCTGAGGCTTCTCGAGGCTAATCACATCTAACCACTGGAACTTCCAAAGGGTCCTTCACACCCTTGCTGCAACTCAAGAAGGTCCCCGACATACCCGTCTCCACTCGAGAGGAAGCACGTGGGGTCCCGCACACATCCAGGGGAGCCCCATTTCCGCCTCCTAGCTCGAGAAGAGGGATCCTTTCCCTGTTTGGTAGGGAAAGAATTCCCGGCGTTCCCGTCGCATCTCAAGAGGAGGCGCTCTCCACAGAAAAGGCGAGAGGAACTCCAGGGTCGTGCCACCATTCCAAGAGTCCCCCAGATGTGTCAGTCCATTCCAGAGGAACCTGTTTTCCCTGCACTGCCTTGACGTTCAAGCCGAGGATCGACTCCCACCACGTGTGCACGTGGGACAGCCCTGTGGGAAAGCCTCGTGGGAAAGCCTCGTGGGAAAGACTCGAGGGAAAACCATAGATCCTTTGATCCACGCGACGGACTGCGTGACACTGCTGCTACCGCTCCGGAGGAAAGCGCAAGTGCATGCCCGCATTCGAGACGAGGCCTGATTCCCCTGGGGAGACTCCAGAAGTACCCCAAGATCCATGTCAGCACTGGAGAGGAATCCTCAGGTTCCGGCCCCGACTCCACACAAGGACTTAGGCCCCGGCATCGACGGGAGAGGAATCCCGAGAGGCCCCCGAGGAACTCGCATGGGGACTGGCCTTTCCTGAGGCCACCAGAGCGGGTCCCTGAGGTCCCCGTCGTAAGTCATGAGCACCTGCCGCAACTCGAGAAAATCCAGGAGGTTTTGCCCTCCAGGCGAGATGAGGCCCATTTCCGCTGAGGCTTCTCGAGGCCAATCACATCTAACCACTGGAACTTCCAAAGGGTCCTTCGCACCATTGCTGCAACTCAAGAAGTTCCCCGACATACACGTCTCCACTCGAGAGGAAGCACGTGGGGTCCCGCACACATCCAGGGGAGCCCCGTTTCCGCCTCCTAGCTCGAGATGAGGGATCCTTTCCCTGTATGGTAGGGAAAGAATTCCCAGCGTTCCCGTCGCATCTCAAGAGGAGGCGCTCTCCACAGGAAAGGCGAGAGGAACTCCAGGGTCGTGCCACCATTCCAAGAGTCCCCCAGATGTGTCAGTCCATTCCAGAGGAACCTGTTTTCCCTGCACTGCCTTGACGTTCAAGCCGAGGATCGACTCCCACCACGTGTGCACGTGGGACAGCCCTGTGGGAAAGCCTCGTGGGAAAGCCTCGTGGGAAAGACTCGAGGGAAAACCATAGATCCTTTGATCCATTGGGCGGACTGCGTGACACTGCTGCTACCGCTCTGGAGGAAAGCGCAAGTGCATGCCCGCATTCGAGACGAGGACTGACTCCCCTGGGGAGACTCCAGAAGTACCCCAAGATCCATGTCAGCACTGGAGAGGAATCCTCAGGTTCCGGCCCCGACTCCACACAAGGTCTTAGGCCCCGGCATCGACGGGAGAGGAATCCCGAGAGGCCCCCGAGGAACTCGCATGGGGACTGGCCTTTCCTGAGGCCACCAGAGCGGGTCCCTGAGGTCCCCGTTGTAAGTCGAGAGCACCTGCCGCAACTCGAGAAAATCCAGGAGGTTTTGCCCTCCAGGCGAGATGAGGCCCATTTCCGCTGAGGCTTCTCGAGGCCAATCACATCTAACCACTGGAACTTCCAAAGGGTCCTTCACACCCTTGCTGCAACTCAAGAAGTTCCCCGACATACCCGTCTCCACTCGAGAGGAAGCACGTGGGGTCCCGCACACATCCAGGGGAGCCCCGTTTCCGCCTCCTAGCTCGAGATGAGGGATCCTTTCCCTGTTTCGTAGGGAAAGAATTCCCGGCGTTCCCGTCGCATCTCAAGAGGAGGCGCTCTCCACAGGAAAGGCGAGAGGAACTCCAGGGTCGTGCCACCATTCCAAGAGTCCCCCAGATGTGTCAGTCCATTCCAGAGGAACCTGTTTTCCCTGCACTGCCTTGACGTTCAAGCCGAGGATCGACTCCCACCACGTGTGCACGTGGGACAGCCCTGTGGGAAGGCCTCGTGGGAAAGCCTCGTGGGAAAGACTCGAGGGAAAACCATCGATCCTTTGATCCACGAGGCGGACTGCGTGACACTGCTGCTACCGCTCTGGAGGAAAGCGCAAGTGCATGCCCGCATTCGAGACGAGGACTGACTCCCCTGGGGAGACTCCAGAAGTACCCCAAGATCCATGTCAGCACTGGAGAGGAATCCTCAGGTTCCGGCCCCGACTCCACACAAGGTCTTAGGCCCCGGCATCGACGGGAGAGGAATCCCGAGAGGCCCCCGAGGAACTCGCATGGGGACTGGCCTTTCCTGAGGCCACCAGAGCGGGTCCCTGAGGTCCCCGTCGTAAGTCGAGAGCACCGGCCGCAACTCGAGAAAATCCAGGCGGTTTTGCCCTCCAGGCGAGATGAGGTCCATTTCCGCTGAGGCTTCTCGAGGCCAATCACATCTAACCACTGGAACTTCCAAAGGGTCCTTCACACCATTGCTGCACCTCAAGAAGTTCCCCGACATACCCGTCTCCACTCGAGAGGAAGCACGTGGGGTCCCGCACACATCCAGGGGAGCCCCGTTTCCGCCTCCTAGCTCGAGATGAGGGATCCTTTCCCTGTTTCGTAGGGAAAGAATTCCCGGCGTTCCCGTCGCATCTCAAGAGGAGGCGCTCTCCACAGGAAAGGCGAGAGGAACTCCAGGGTCATGTCACCATTCCAAGAGTCCCCCAGATGTGTCAGTCCATTCCAGAGGAACCTGTTTTCCCTGAACTGCCTTGACGTTCAAGCCGAGGATCGACTCCCACCACGTGTGCACGTGGGACAGCCCTGTGGGAAATCCTCGTGGGAAAGCCTCGTGGAAAAGACTCGAGGGAAAACCATAGATCCTTTGATCCATTGGGCGGACTGCGTGACACTGCTGCTACCGCTCTGGAGGAAAGCGCAAGTGCATGCCCGCATTCGAGACGAGGACTGACTCCCCTGGGGAGACTCCAGAAGTACCCCAAGATCCATGTCAGCACTGTAGAGGAATCCTCAGGTTCCGGCCCCGACTCCACACAAGGTCTTAGGCCCCGGCATTGACGGGAGAGGAATCCCGAGAGGCCCCCGAGGAACTCGCATGGGGACTGGCCTTTCCTGAGGCCACCAGAGCGGGTCCCTGAGGTCCCCGTCGTAAGTCGAGAGCACCTGCCGCAACTCGAGAAAATCCAGGAGGTTTTGCCCTCCAGGCGAGATGAGGCCCATTTCCGCTGAGGCTTCTCGAGGCCAATCACATCTAACCACTGGAACTTCCAAAGGGTCCTTCACACCATTGCTGCAACTCAAGAAGTTCCCCGACATACCCGTCTCCACTCGAGAGGAAGCACGTGTGGTCCCGCACACATCCAGGGGAGCCCCGTTTCCGCCTCCTAGCTCGAGATGAGGGATCCTTTCTCTGTTTCGTAGGGAAAGAATTGCCGGGGTTCCCGTCGCATCTCAAGAGGAGGCGCTCTCCACAGGAAAGGCGAGAGGAACTCCAGGGTCGTGCCACCATTACAAGAGTCCCCCAGATGTGTCAGTCCATTCCAGAGGAACCTGTTTTCCCTGCTACTGCCTTGACGTTCAAGCCGAGGATCGACTCCCACCACGTGTGCACGTGGGACAGCCCTGTGGGAAAGCCTCGTGGGAAAGCCTCGTGGGAAAGACTCGAGGGAAAACCATAGATCCTTTGATCCACGCGGCGGACTGCGTGACACTGCTGCTACCGCTCTGGAGGAAAGCGCAAGTGCATGCCCGCATTCGAGACGAGGTCTGACTCCCCTGGGGAGACTCCAGAAGTACCCCAAGATCCATGTCAGCCCTGGAGAGGAATCCTCAGGTTCCGTCCCCGACTCCACACAAGGTCTTAGGCCCCGGTATCGACGGGAGAGGAATCCCGAGACGCCCCCGAGGAACTCGCATGGGGACTGGCCTTTCCTGAGGCCACCAGAGCGGGTCCCTGAGGTCCCCGTCGTAAGTCGAGAGCACCTGCCGCAACTCGAGAAAATCCAGGAGGTTTTGCCCTCCAGGCGAGATGAGGCCCATTTCCGCTGAGGCTTCTCGAGGCTAATCACGTCTAACCACTGGAACTTCCAAAGGGTCCTTCACACCCTTGCTGCAACTCAAGAAGTTCCCCGACATACCCGTCTCCACTCCAGAGGAAGTACGTGGGTCCCACACACGTCCAGGGGAGCCCCGTTTCCGCCTCCTAGCTCGAGATGAGGGATCCTTTTCCTGTTTCGTAGGGAAAGAATTCCCGGCGTTCCCGTCGCATCTCAAGAGGAGGCGCTCTCCACAGGAAAGGCGAGAGGAACTCCAGGGTCATGCCACCATTCCAAGAGTCCCCCAGATGTGTCAGTCCATTCCAGAGGAACCTGTTTTCCCTGCACTGCCTTGACGTTCAAGCCGAGGATCGACTCCCACCACGTGTGCACGTGGGACAGCCCTGTGGGAAAGCCTCGTGGGAAAGCCTCGTGGGAAAGACTCGAGGGAAAACCATAGATCCTTTGATCCACGCGGCGGACTGCGTGACACTGCTGCTACCGCTCTGGAGGAAAGCGCAAGTGCATGCCCGCATTCGAGACGAGGACTGACTCCCCTGGGGAGACTCCAGAAGTACCCCAAGATCCATGTCAGCCCTGGAGAGGAATCCTCAGGTTCCGGCCCCGACTCCAGACAAGGTCTTAGGCCCCCGCATCGACGGGAGAGGAATCCCCAGAGGAACTCGCATGGGGACTGGCCTTTCCTGAGGCCACCAGAGCGGGTCCCTGAGGTCCCCGTCGTAAGTCGAGAGCACCTGCCGCAACTCGAGAAAATCCAGGAGGTTTTGCCCTCCAGGCGAGATGAGGCCCATTTCCGCTGAGGCTTCTCGAGGCTAATCACATCTAACCCCTGGAACTTCCAAAGGGTCCTTCACACCCTTGCTGCAACTCAAGCAGTTCCGCGACATACCCGTCTCCACTCGAGAGGAAGCAAGTGGGGTCCCGCACACATCCAGGGGAGCCCCGTTTCCGCCTCCTAGCTCGAGATGAGGGATCCTTTCCCTGTTTCGTAGGGAAAGAAATCCCGGCGTTCCCGAAGAGGTGGCGCTGTCCACAGGAAAGGCGAGAGGAACTCCAGGGTCGTGGCACCATTCCAAGAGACCGCCAGATGTGTCAGTCCATTCCAGAGGAACCTGTTTTCCCTGCACTGCATTTACGTTCAATCCGAGGATCGACTCCCACCACGTGTGCACGTGGGACAGCCCTGTGGGAAAGCCTCGTGGGAAAGCCTCGTGGGAAAGACTCGAGGGAAAACCATAGATCCTTTGATCCACGCGGCGGACTGCGTGACACTGCTGCTACCGCTCTGGAGGAAAGCGCAAGTGCATGCCCGCATTCGAGACGAGGACTGACTCCCCTGGGGAGATTCCAGAAGTACCCCAAGATCCATGTCAGCACTGGAGAGGAATCCTCAGGTTCCAGACCCGAGCCCACACAAGGTCTTAGGCCCCGGCATCGACGGGAGAGGAATCCCGAGAGGCCCCCGAGGAACTCGCATGGGGACTGGCCTTTCCTGAGGCCACCAGAGCGGGTCCCCGAGGTCCCCGTCGTAAGTCGAGAGCACCTGCCGCAACTCGAGAAAATCCAGGAGGTTTTGCCCTCCAGGCGAGATGAGGCCCATTTCCGCTGACGCTTCTCGAGGCTAATCACGTCTTAATACTGGAACTTCCAAAGGGTCCTTCACACCCTTGCTGCAACTCAAGAAGTTCCCCGACATACCCGTCTCCACTCGAGAGGAAGCACGTGGGGTCCCGCACACATCCAGGGGAGCCCCGTTTCCGCCTCCTACCTCGAGATGAGGGATCCTTTCCCTGTTTCATAGGGAAAGAATTCCCGGCGTTCCCGTCGCATCTCAAGAGGAGGCGCTCTCCATAGGAAAGGCGAGAGGAACTCCAGGGTCGTGCCACCATTCCAAGAGTCCCCCAGATGTGTCAGTCCATTCCAGTGGAACCTGTTTTCCCTGCACTGCCTTGACGTTCAAGCCGAGGATCGACTCTCACCACGTGTGCACGTGGGACAGCCCTGTGGGAAAGCCTCGTGGGAAAGTCTCGAGAGAAAACCATAGATCCTTTGATCCAGGCGGCGGACTGCGTGACACTGCTGCTACCGCTCTGGAGGAAAGTGCAAGTGCATGCACGCATTCGAGACGAGGACTGACTCCCCTGGGGAGACTCCAGAAGTACCCAAAGATCCATGTCAGCACTGGAGAGGAATCCTCAGGTTCTGGCCCCGACTCCACACAAGGTCTTAGGCCCTGGCATCGACGGGAGAGGAATCCCGAGAGGCCCCCGAAGAACTTGCATGGGGACTGGGCTTTCCTGAGGCCACCAGAGCGGGTCCCTGTGGTCCACGTCGTAAGTCGAGAGCACCTGCCGCAACTCGAGAAAATCCAGGAGGTTTTCACCTCCAGGAGAGATGAGGCCCATTTCCGCTGAGGCTTCTCGAGGCTAATCACATCTAACCACTGGAATTTCCAAAGGGTCCTTCACACCCTTGCTACAACTCAAGAAGTTCCCCGACATACCCGTCTCCCCTCGAGAGGAAGCACAAGGATCCCGCACACATCCAGGGAAGCCCCGTTTCCGCCTCCCAGCTCGAGATGAGGGATCCTTTCCCTGTTTCGTAGGGAAAGAATTCCCGGCGTTCCCGTCGCACCTCAAGAGGAGGCGCTCTCCACAGGAAAGGCGAGAGGGACTCCAGGGTGTGCCACCATTGCAAGAGTCCCCCAGATGTGTCAGTCCATTCCAGAGGAACCTGTTTGCCCTGCACTGCCTTGACGTTCAAGCCGAGGATTGACTCCCACCACGTGTGCACGTGGGACAGCCCTGTGGGAAAGCCTCGTGGGAAAGCCTCGTGGGAAAGACTCGAGGGAAAACCATAGATCCTTTGATCCACGCGGCGGACTGCGTGACACTGCTGCTACCGCTCTGGAGGAAAGCGCAAGTGCATGCCCGCATTCGAGACGAGGACTGACTCCCCTGGGGAGACTCCAGAAGTACCCCAAGATCCATGTCAGCACTGGAGAGGAATCCTCAGGTTCCGGCCCCGACTCCACACAAGGTCTTAGGCCCCGGTATCGACGGGAGAGGAATCCCGAGAGGCCCCTGAGGAACTCGCATGGGGACTGGCCTTTCCTGAGGCCACCAGAGAGGGTCCCTGAGGTCTTCGTCGTAAGTCGAGAGCACCTGCCGCAACTCGAGAAAATCCAGGAGGTTTTGCCCTCCAGGCGAGATGAGGCCCATTTCCGCTGAGGCTTCTCGAGGCTAATCACGTCTAAATACTGGAACTTCCAAAGGGTCCTTCACACCCTTGCTGCAACTCAAGAAGTTCCACGACATACTCGTCTCCACTCCAGAGGAAGCACGTGGGGTCCCGCACACATCCAGGGGAGCCCCGTTTCCGCCTCCTATCTCGAGATGAGGGATCTTTTCCCTGTTTCGTAGGGAAAGAATTCCCGGCGTTCCCGTCGCATCTCAAGAGGAGGCGGTCTCCACAGGAAAGGCGAGAGGAACGCCAGGGTCGTGCCACCATTCCAAGAGTCCCCCAGATGTGTCAGTCCATTCCAGAGGAACCTGTTTTCCCTGCACTGCCTTGACTTTCAACCCGAGGATCGACTCCCAACACGTGTGCACGTGGGACAGCCCTGTGGGAAAGCCTTGTGGGAAAGCCTCGTGGGAAAGACTCGAGGGAAAACCATAGATCCTTTGATCCACGCGGCGGACTGCGTGACACTGCTGCTACCGCTCTGGAGGAAAGCGCAAGTGCATGCCCGCATTCGAGACGAGGACTGACTCCCCTGGGGAGACTCCAGAAGTACCCCAAGATCCATGTCAGCACTGGAGAGGAATCCTCAGGTTCCGGCCCCGACTCCACACAAGGTCTTAGGCCCCGGCATCGACGGGAGAGGAATCCCGAGAGGCCCCCGAGGAACTCGCATGGGGACTGGCCTTTCCTGAGGCCACCAGAGCGGGTCCCTGAGGTCCTCGTCGTAAGTCGAGAGCACCTGCCGCAACTCCAGAAAATCCAGGAGGTTTTGCCCTCCAGGCGAAATGAGGCCCATTTCCGCTGACGCTTCTCGAGGCTAATCACGTCTAAATACTGGAACTTCCAAAGGGTCCTTCACACCCTTGCTGCAACTCAAGAAGTTCCCCGACATACCCGTCTCCACTCGAGAGGAAGCACGTGGGTCCCGCACACATCCAGGGGAGCCCCGTTTCCGCCTCCTACCTCGAGATGAGGGATCCTTTCCCTGTTTCGTAGGGAAAGAATTCCCGGCGTTCCCGTCGCATCTCAAGAGGAGGCGCTCTCCACAGGAAAGGCGAGAGGAACTCCAGGGTCGTGCCACCATTCCAAGAGTCCCCCAGATGTGTCAGTCCATTCCAGAGGAACGTGTTTTCCCTGCATTGCCTTGACGTTCAAGCCGAGGATCGACTCCCACCACGTGTGCACGTGGGACAGCCCTGTGGGAAAGCCTCCTGGGAAAGCCTCGTGGGAAAGACTCGAGGGAAAACCATAGATCCTTTGATCCACGCGGCGGACTGCGTGACACTGCTGCTACCGCTCTGGAGGAAAGCGCAAGTGCATGCCCGCATTCGAGACTAGGACTGACTCCCCTGGGGAGACTCCAGAAGTACCCCAAGATCCATGTCAGCACTGGAGAGGAATCCTCAGGTTCCGGCCCCGACTCCACACAAGGTCTTAGGCCCCGGCATCGACGGGAGAGGAATCCCGAGAGGCCCCTGAGGAACTCGCATGGGGACTGGCCTTTCCTGAGGCCACCAGAGCCGGTCCCTGAGGTCCACATCATAAGTCGAGAGCACCTGCCGCAACTCGAGAAAATCCAGGAGGTTTTGCCCTCCAGGCGAAATGAGGCCCATTTCCGCTGAGTCTTCTCGAGGCTAATCACATCTAACCACTGGAACTTCCAACGGGTCCTTCACACCCTTGCTGCAACTCAAGAAGTTCCACGACATACCCGTCTCCACTCGAGAGGAAGCACGTGGGGTCCCGCACACATCCAGGGGAGCCCCGTTTCGGCCTCCTACCACGAGATGAAGGATCCTTTCCCTGTTTCGTAGGGAAAGAATTCCCGGCGTTCCCATCGCATCTCAAGAGGAGGCGCTCTCCACAGGAAAGGCGAAAGGAACTCCAGGGTCGTGCCACCATTCCAAGAGTCCCCCAGATGTGTCAGTCCATTCCAGAGGAACGTGTTTTCCCTGCACTGCCTTGACGTTCAAGCCGAGGATCGACTCCCACCACGTGTGCACGTGGGACAGCCCTGTGGGAAAGCCTCGTGGGAAAGCCTCGTGGGAAAGACTCGAGGGAAAACCATAGATCCTTTGATCCACGCGGCGGACTGCGTGACACTGCTGCTACCGCTCTGGAGGAAAGCGCAAGTGCATGCCCGCATACGAGATGAGGACTGACTCCCCTGGGGAGACTCCAGAAGTACCCCAAGATCCATGTCAGCACTGGAGAGGAATCCTCAGGTTCCGGCCCCGACTCCACACAAGGTCTTCGGCCCCGGCATCGACGGGAGAGGAATCCCGAGAGGCCCCCGAGGAACTCGCATGGGGACTGGCCTTTCCTGAGGCCACCAGAGCGTGTCCCTGAGGTCCCCGTCGTAAGTTGAGAGCACCTGCCGCAACTCGAGAAAATCCAGGAGGTTTTGCCCTCCAGGCGAGATGAGGCCCATTTCCGCTGAGGCTTCTCGAGGCCAATCATATCTAACCACTGGAACTTCCAAAGGGTCCTTCACACCCTTGCTGCAACTCAAGACGTTCCCCGACATACCCGTCTCCACTCGAGAGGAAGCACGAGGGTCCCGCACACATCCAGGGGAGCCCCGTTTCCGCCTCCCAGATCGAGATGAGGGATCCTTTCACTGTTTTGTAGGGAAAGATTTCCCGGCGTTCCCTTCGCATCTCAAGAGGTGGCGCTCTCCACAGGAAAGGCGAGAGGAACTCCAGGTCGTGCCACCATTCCAGGAGTCCCCCAGATATGTCAGTCCATTCCAGAGGAACCTGTTTTCCCTGCACTGCCTTAACGTTCAAGCCGAGGATCGACTCCCACCACGTGTGCACGTGGGACAGCCCTGTGGAAAAGCCTCGTGGGAAAGCCTCGTGGGAAAGACTCGAGGGAAAACCATAGATCCTTTGATCCACGCGGCGGACTGCGTGACACTGCTGCTACTGCTCTGGAGGATAGCGCAAGTGCATGCCCGCATTCGAGACGAGGACTGACTCCCCTGGGGAGACTCCAGAAGTACCCCAAGATCCATGTCAGCACTGGAGAGGAATCCTCAGGTTCCGGCCCCGACTCCACACAAGGTCTTAGGCCCCGGCATCGACGGGAGAGGAATCCCGAGAGGCCCCTGAGGAACTCCCATGGGGACTGGCCTTTCCTGAGGCCACCAGAGCGGGTCCCTGAGGTCCCCGTCGTAAGTCGAGAGCACCTGCCACAACTCGAGAAAATCCCGGCGGTTTTGCACTCCAGGCGAGATGAGGCCCATTTCCGCTGAGGCTTCTCGAGGCTAATCACATCTAACCACTGGAACTTCCAAAGGGTCCTTCACACCCTTGCTGCAACTCAAGAAGTTCCCCGACATACCCGTCTCCACTCTAGAGGAAGCACGAGGGTCCCGCACACATCCAGGGGAGCCCCGTTTCCGCCTCCCAGATCGAGATGAGGGATCCTTTCACTGTTTTGTAGGGAAAGATTTCCCGGCGTTCCCTTCGCATCTCAAGAGGTGGCGCTCTCCACAGGAAAGGCGAGAGGAACTCCAGGTCGTGCCACCATTCCAGGAGTCCCCCAGATATGTCAGTCCATTCCAGAGGAACCTGTTTTCCCTGCACTGCCTTGACGTTCAAGCCGAGGATCGACTCCCACCACGTGTGCACGTGGGACAGCCCTGTGGAAAAGCCTCGTGGGAAAGCCTCGTGGGAAAGACTCGAGGGAAAACCATAGATCCTTTGATCCACGCGGCGGACTGCGTGACACTGCTGCTACTGCTCTGGAGGATAGCGCAAGTGCATGCCCGCATTCGAGACGAGGACTGACTCCCCTGGGGAGACTCCAGAAGTACCCCAAGATCCATGTCAGCACTGGAGAGGAATCCTCAGGTTCCGGCCCCGACTCCACACAAGGTCTTAGGCCCCGGCATCGACGGGAGAGGAATCCCGAGAGGCCCCTGAGGAACTCCCATGGGGACTGGCCTTTCCTGAGGCCACCAGAGCGGGTCCCTGAGGTCCCCGTCGTAAGTCGAGAGCACCTGCCACAACTCGAGAAAATCCAGGCGGTTTTGCCCTCCAGGCGAGATGAGGCCCATTTCCGCTGAGGCTTCTCGAGGCTAATCACATCTAACCACTGGAACTTCCAAAGGGTCCTTCACACCCTTGCTGCAACTCAAGAAGTTCCCCGACATACCCGTCTCCACTCTAGAGGAAGCACGAGGGTCCCGCACACATCCAGGGGAGCCCCGTTTCCACCTCCTAGCTCGAGATGAGGGATCCTTTCCCTGTTTCGTAGGGAAAGAATTCCCGGCGTTCCCGTCGCATCTCAAGAGAAGGCGCTCTCCACAGGAAAGGCGAGAGGAACTCCAGGGTCGTGCCACCATTCCAAGAGTCCCCCAGATGTGTCAGTCCATTCCAGTGGAACCTGTTTTCCCTGCACTGCCTTGACGTTCAAGCCGAGGATCGACTCTCACCACGTGTGCACGTGGGACAGCCCTGTGGGAAAGCCTCGTGGGAAAGCCTCGTGGGAAAGTCTCGAGAGAAAACCATAGATCCTTTGATCCACGCGGCGAACTGCGTGACACTGCTGCTACCGCTCTGGAGGAAAGTGCAAGTGCATGCACGCATTCGAGACGAGGACTGACTCCCCTGGGGAGACTCCAGAAGTACCCAAAGATCCATGTCAGCACTGGAGAGGACTCCTCAGGTTCCGGCCCCTACACCACACAAGGTCTTAGGCCCTGGCATCGACGGGAGAGGAATCCCGAGAGGCCCCCGAAGAACTTGCATGGGGACTGGGCTTTCCTGAGGCCACCAGAGCGGGTCCCTGTGGTCCACGTCGTAAGTCGAGAGCACCTGCCGCAACTCGAGAAAATCCAGGAGGTTTTCACCTCCAGGCGAGATGAGTCCCATTTCCGCTGAGGCTTCTCGAGGCTAATCACATCTAACCACTGGAATTTCCAAAGGGTCCTTCACACCCTTGCTACAACTCAAGAAGTTCCCCGACATACCCGTCTCCCCTCGAGAGGAAGCACAAGGATCCCGCACACATCCAGGGAAGCCCCGTTTCCGCCTCCCAGCTCGAGATGAGGGATCCTTTCCCTGTTTCGTAGGGAAAGAATTCCCGGCGTTCCCGTCGCACCTCAAGAGGAGGCGCTCTCCACAGGAAAGGCGAGAGGGACTCCAGGGTGTGCCACCATTGCAAGAGTCCCCCAGATGTGTCAGTCCATTCCGGAGGAACCTGTTTTCCCTGCACTGCCTTGATGTTCAAGCCGAGGATCGACTCCCACCACGTGTGCACGTGGGACAGCCCTGTGGGAAAGCCTCGTGGGAAAGCCTCGTGGGAAAGACTCGAGGGAAAAACATAGATCCTTTGATCCACGCGGCGGACTCCGTGACACTGCTGCTACCGCTCTGGAGGAAAGCGCAAGTGCATGCCCGCATTCGAGACGAGGACTGACTCCCCTGGGGAGACTCCAGAAGTACCCCAAGATCCATGTCAGCACTGGAGAGGAATCCTCAGGTTCCGGCCCCGACTCCACACAAGGTCTTAGGCCCCGGTATCGACGGGAGAGGAATCCCGAGAGGCCCCTGAGGAACTCGCATGGGGACTGGCCTTTCCTGAGGCCACCAGAGAGGGTCCCTGAGGTCTTCGTCGTAAGTCGAGAGCACCTGCCGCAACTCGAGAAAATCCAGGAGGTTTTGCCCTCCAGGCGAAATGAGGCCCTTTTCCGCTGAGGCTTCTCGAGGCTAATCACGTCTAAATACTGGAACTTCCAAAGGGTCCTTCACACCCTTGCTGCAACTCAAGAAGTTTCACGACATACCCGTCTCCACTCCAGAGGAAGCACGTGGGGTCCCGCCCACATCCAGGGGAGCCCCGTTTCCGCCTCCTATCTCGAGATGAGGGATCTTTTTCCTGTTTCGTAGGGAAAGAATTCCCGGCGTTCCCGTCGCATCTCAAGAGGAGGCGGTCTCCACAGGAAAGGCGAGAGGAACGCCAGGGTCGTGCCACCATTCCAAGAGTCCCCCAGATGTGTCAGTCCATTCCAGAGGAACCTGTTTTCCCTGCACTGCCTTGACGTTCAAGCCGAGGATCGACTCCCACCACGTGTGCACGTGGGACAGCCCTGTGGGAAAGCCTCGTGGGAAAGCCTCGTGGGAAAGACTCGAGGGAAAACCATAGATCCTTTGATCCACGCGGTGGACTGCGTGACACTGCTGCTACCGCTCTGGAGGAAAGTGCAAGTGCATGCCCGCATTCGAGACGAGGACTGACTCCCCTGGGGAGACTCCAGAAGTACCCCAAGATCCATGTCACCACTGGAGAGGAATCCTCAGGTTCCGGCCCCGACTCCACACAAGGTCTTAGGCACCGGCATCGACGGGAGAGGAATCCCGAGAGGCCCCCGAAGAACTCGCATGGGGACTGGCCTTTCCTGAGGCCACCAGAGCGGGTCCCTGAGGTCCCCGTCGTAAGTCGAGAGCACCTGCCGCAACTCGAGAAAATCCAGGAGGTTTTGCCCTCCAGGCGAGATGAGGCCCATTTCCGCTGAGGCTTTTCGAGGCTAATCACATCTAACTACTGGAACTTCCAAAGGGTCCTTCACACCCTTGCTGCAACTCAAGCAGTTCCGCGACATACCCGTCTCCACTCGAGAGGAAGCAAGTGGGGTCCCGCACACATCCAGGGGAGCCCCGTTTCCGCCTCCTAGCTCGAGATGAGGGATCCTTTCCCTGTTTCGTAGGGAAAGAATTCCCGGCGTTCCCGAAGAGGTGGCGCTCTCCACAGGAAAGGCGAGAGGAACTCCAGGGTCGTGGCACCATTCCAAGAGACCCCCAGATGTGTCAGTCCATTCCAGAGGAACCTGTTTTCCCTGCACTGCCTTTACGTTCAAGCCGAGGATCGACTCCCACCACGTGTGCACGTGGGACAGCCCTGTGGGAAAGCCTCGTGGGAAAGCCTCGTGGGAAAGACTCGAGGGAAAACCATAGATCCTTTGATCCAAGCGGCGGACTGCGTGACACTGCTGCTACCGCTCTGGAGGAAAGCGCAAGTGCATGCCCGCATTCGAGACGAGGACTGACTCCCCTGGGGAGACTCCAGAAGTACCCCAAGATCCATGTCACCACTGGAGAGGAATCCTCAGGTTCCGGCCCCTACTCCACACAACGTCTTAGGCCCCGGCATCGACGGGAGAGGAATCGCGAGAGGCCCCCGAGGAACTCGAATGGGGACTGGCCTTTCCTGAGGACACCAGAGCGGGTCCCTGATGTCCCCGTCGTAAGTCGAGAGCACCTGCCGCAACTCGAGAAAATCCAGGAGGTTTTGCCCTTCAGGCGAGAAGAGGCCCATTTCCGCTGAGGCTTCTCGAGGCTAATCACATCTAACCACTGGAACTTCCAAAGGGTCCTTCACACCCTTGCTGCAACTCAAGCAGTTCCGCGACATACCCGTCTCCACTCGAGAGGAAGCAAGTGGGGTCCCGCACACATCCAGGGGAGCCCAGTTTCCGCCTCCTAGCTCGAGATGAGGGATCCTCTCCCTGTTTCGTAGGGAAAGAATTCCCGGCGTCCCGTCGCATCTCAAGAGGTGGCGCTCTCCACAGGAAAGGCGAGAGGAACTCCAGGGTCGTGGCACCATTCCAAGAGACCCCCAGATGTGTCAGTCCATTCCAGAGGAACCTTTTTTCCCTGCACTGCCTTGACGTTCAAGCCGAGGATCGACTCCCACCACGTGTGCACGTGGGACAGCCATGTGGGAAAGCGTCGTGGGAAAGCCTCGTGGGAAAGACTCGAGGGAAAACCATAGATCCTTTGATCCACGCGGCGGAATGCGTGACACTGCTGTTACCGCTCTGGAGGAAAGCGCAAGTGCATGCCTGCATTCGAGAAGAGGACTGACTCCCCTGGGGAGACTCCAGAAGTACCCCAAGATCCATGTCAGCACTGGAGAGGAATCCTCAGGTTCCGGCCCTGACTCCACACAAGGTCTTAGCCCCGGCATCGACGGGAGAGGAATCCCGAGAGGCCCCCGAGGAACTCGCATGGGGACTGGCCTTTCCTGAGGCCACCAGAGCGGGTCCCTGAGGTCCCCGTCGTAAGTCGAGAGCACCTGCCGCAACTCGAGAAAATCCAGGAGGTTTTGCCCTCCAGGCGAGATGAGGCCCATTTCCGCTGAGGCTTCTCGAGGCCAATCACATCTAACCACTGGAAATTCCAAAGGGTCCTTCACACCCTTGCAGCAACTCAAGAAGTTCCCCGACATACCCGTCTCCACTCGAGAGGAAGCACGTGGGTTCCCGCACACATCCAGGGGAGCCCTGTTTCCGCCTCCTAGCTCGAGATGAGGGATCCTTTCCCGGTTTCATAGGGAAAGAATTCCGGTGTTCCCGTCGCATCTCAAGAGGAGGCGCTCTCCACAGGAAAGGCGAGAAGAACTCCAGGGTCGTGACACCATTCCAAGAGTCCCGCAGATGTGTCAGTCTATTCCAGAGGAACATTTTTTCCCTGCACTGCCTTGACGTTCAAGCCGAGGATCGACTTCCACCACGTGTGCACGTGGGACAGCCCTGTGGGAAGCCTCGTGGGAAAGCCTCGTGGGAAAGACTCGAGGGAATAACATAGATCCTTTGATCCACGCGGCGGACTGCGTGACACTGCTGCTACCGCTCTGGAGGAAAGCGCAAGTGCATGCCCGCATTCGAGACGAGGACTGACTCCCCTGGGGAGACTCCAGAAGTACCCCAAGATCCATGTCAGCACTGGAGAGGAATCCTCAGGTTCCGGCCCCGACTCCACACAAGGTCTTAGGCCCCGGCATCGACAGGAGAGGAATGCCGAGAGGCCCCTGAGGAACTCGCATGGGGACTGGCCTTTCCTGAGGCCACCAGAGCGGGTCCCTGAGGTCCCCATCGTAAGTCGAGAGCACCTGCCACAACTCGAGAAAATCCAGGAGGTTTTGCCCTCCAGGCGAGATGAGGCCCATTTCCGCTGAGGCTTCTCGAGGCCAATCACGTCTAACCACTGGAACTTCCAGAGGGTCATTCACACCCTTGCTGCAACTCAAGAAGTTCCCCGACATACCCGTCTCCACTCGAGAGGAAGCACGTGGTGTCCCGCCCACATCCAGGGGAGCCCCGTTTCCACCTCCTAGCTCGAGATGAGGGATCCTTTCCCTGTTTCGTAGGGAAAGAATTCCCGGCGTTCCCGTCGCATCTCAAGAGGAGGCGCTCTCCACAGGAAAGGCGAGAGGAACTCCAGGGTCGTGCCACCATTCCAAGAGTCCCCCAGATGTGTCAGTCCATTCCAGAGGAACCTGTTTTCCCTGCACTGCCTTGACGTTCAAGCCGAGGATCGACTCCCACCACGTGTGCACGTGGGACAGCCCTGTGGGAAAGCCTCGTGGGAAAGCCTCGTGGGAAAGACTCGAGGGAAAACCATAGATCCTTTGATCCATGCGGCGGACTGCGTGACACTGCTGCTACCGCTCTGGAGGAAAGCGCAAGTGCATGCCCGCATTCGAGACGAGGACTGACTCCCCTGGGGAGACTCCAGAAGTACCCCAAGATCCATGTCAGCACTGGAGATGAATCCTCAGGTGCCGGCCCCTACTCCACACAAGGTCTTAGGCCCCGGCATCGACGGGAGAGGAATTCCCAGAGGTACTCGCATGGGGACTGGCCTTTCCTGAGGCCACCAGAGCGGGTCCCTGAGGTCCCCGTCGTAAGTTGAGAGCACCTGCCGCCACTCGAGAAAATCCAGGAGGTTTTGCCCTCCAGGCGAGATGAGGCCCATTTCCGCTGAGGCTTCTCGAGGCCAATCACATCTAACCACTGGAACTTCCAAAGGGTCCTTCACACCCTTGCTGCAACTCAAGAAGTTCCCCGACATACCCGTCTCCACTCGAGAGGAAGCACGTGGTGTCCCGCAAACATCCAGGGGAGCCCCGTTTCCGCCTCCTAGCTCGAGATGAGGGATCCTTTCCCTGTTTCGTAGGGAAAGAATTCCCGGCGTTCCCGTCGCATCTCAAGAGGAGGCGCTTTCCACAGGAAAGGCGAGAGGAACTCCAGGGTCATGCCACCATTCCAAGAGTCCCCCAGATGTGTCAGTCCATTCCAGAGGAACCTGTTTTCCCTGCACTGCCTTGACGTTCAAGCCGAGGATAGACTCCCACCACGTGTGCACGTGGGACAGCCCTGTGGGAAAGCCTCGTGGGAAAGCCTCGTGGGAAAGACTCGAGGGAAAACCATAGATCCTTTGATCCACGCGGCGGACTGTGTGACACTGCTGCTACCGCTCTGGAGGAAAGCGCAAGTGCATGCCCGCATTCGAGACGAGGACTGACTCCCCTGGGGAGACTCCAGAAGTACCCCAAGATCCATGTCAGCACTGGAGAGGAATCCTCAGGTTCCAGCCCCGACTTCACACAAGGTCTTAGGCCCCGGCATCGACGGGAGATGAATCCCGAGAGGCCCCCGAGGAACTCGCATGGGGACTGGCCTTTCCTGAGGCCACCAGAGCGGGTCCCTGAGGTCACCATCATAAGTCGAGAGCACCTGCCGCAACTCGAGAAAATCCAGGAGGTTTTGCCCTCCAGGCGTGATGAGGCCCATTTCCGCTGAGGCTTCTCGAGGCTAATCATATCTAACCACTGGAACTTCCAAAGGGTCCTTCACACCCTTGCTGCAACTCAAGCAGTTCCCCGACATACCCGTCTCCACTCAAGAGGAAGCACGTGGGGTCACGCACACATCCAGGGGAGCCCCGTTTCCGCCTCCTAGCTCGAGATGAGGGATCCTTTCCCTGTTTCGTAGGGAAAGAATTCCCGGGGTTCCCTTCGCATCTCAAGAGAAGGCGCTCTCCACAGGAAAGGCGAGAGGAACTCCAGGGTCGTGCCACCATTCCAAGAGTCCCCCAGATGTGTCAGTCCATTCCAGAGGAACCTGTTTTCCCTGCACTGCCTTGACGTTCAAGCCGAGGATCGACTCTCACCACGTGTGCACGTAGGACAGCCCTGTGGGAAAGCCTCGTGGGAAAGCCTCGTGGGAAAGTCTCGAGAGAAAACCATAGATCCTTTGATCCACGGGGCGGACTGCGTGACACTGCTGCTACCGCTCTGGATGAAAGTGCAAGTGCATGCACGCATTCGAGACGAGGACTGACTCCCCTGGGGAGACTCCAGAAGTACCCCAAGATCCATGTCAGCACTGGAGAGGAATCCTCAGGTTCCGGCCCCGACTCCACACAACGTCTTCGGCCCCGGCATCGACGGGAGAGGAATCCCGAGAGGCCCCCGAGGAAGTCGCATGGGGACTGGCCTTTCCTGAGGCCACCAGAGCGGGTCCCCGAGGTCCCCGTCGTAAGTCGAGAGCACCTGCCGCAACTCGAGAAAATCCAGGAGGTTTTGCCCTCCAGGCGAGATGAGGCCCATTTCCGCTGAGGCTTCTCGAGGCCAATCACATCTAACCACTGGAACTTCCAAAGGGTCCTTCACACCCTTGCTGCAACTCAAGAAGTTCCCCGACATACCCGTCTCCACTCGAGAGGAAACACGTGGGGTCCCGCACACATCCAGGGGAGCCCCGTTTCCGCCTCCTAGCTCGAGATGAGGGATCCTTTCCCTGTTTCGTAGGGAAAGAATTCCCGGCGTTCCCGTCGCATCTCAAGAGGAGGCGCTCTCCACAGGAAAGGCGAGAGGAACTCCAGGGTCATGCCACCATTCCAAGAGTCCCCCAGATGTGTCAGTCCATTCCAGAGGAACCTGTTTTCCCTGCACTGCCTTGACGTTCAAGCCGAGGATCGACTCCCACCACGTGTGCACGTGGGACAGCCCTGCGGGAAAGCCTCGTGGGAAAGCCTCGTGGGAAACACTCCAGGGAAAACCATAGATCCTTTGATCCACGCGGCGGACTGTGTGACACTGCTGCTACCGCTCTGGAGGAAAGCGCAAGTGCATGCCCACATTCGAGACGAGGACTGACTCCCCTGGGGAGACTCCAGAAGTACCCCAAGATCCATGTCAGCACTGGAGAGGAATCCTCAGGTTCCGGCCCCGACTCCACACAAGGTCCTAGTCCCCGGCATCGACGGGAGAGGAATCCCCAGAGGCCCCCGAGGAACTCGCATGGGGACTGGCCTTTCCTGAGGCCACCAGAGCGGGTCCCTGAGGTCCCCGTCGTAATTCGAGAGCACCTGCCGCAACTAGAGAAAATCCAGGAGGTTTTGCCCTCGAGGCGAAATGAGGCCCATTTCCGCTGAGGCTTCTCGAGGCTAATCACATCTAACCACTGGAACTTCCAAAGGGTCCTTCACACCCTTGCTGCAACTCAAGAAGTTCCCCGACATACCCGTCTCCACTCGAGAGGAAGCACGAGGGTCCCGCACACATCCAGGGGAGCCCCGTTTCCGCCTCCTAGCTCGAGATGAGGGATCCTTTCCCTGTATCGTAGGGAAATAATTCCCGGCGTTCCCGTCGCATCTCAAGAGAAGGCGCTCTCCACAGGAAAGGCGAGAGGAACTCCAGGGTCGTGCCACCATTCCAAGAGTCCCCCAGATGTGTCAGTCCATTCCAGAGGAACCTGTTTTCCCTGCACTGCCTGGACGTTCAAGCCGAGGATCGACTCTCACCACGTGTGCACGTAGGACAGCCCTGTGGGAAAGCCTCGTGGGAAAGCCTCGTGGGAAAGTCTCGAGAGAAAACCATAGATCCTTTGATCCACGCGGCGGACTGCGTGACACTGCTGCTACCGCTCTGGATGAAAGTGCAAGTGCATGCACGCATTCGAGACGAGGACTGACTCCCCTGGGGAGACTCCAGTAGTACCCCAAGATCCATGTCAGCACTGGAGAGGAATCCTCAGGTTCCGGCCCCGACTCCACACAAGGTCTTCGGCCCCGGCATCAACGGGAGAGGAATCCCGAGAGGCCCCCGAGGAAATCGCATGGGGACTGGCCTTTCCTGAGGCCACCAGAGCGGGTCCCCGAGGTCCCCGTCGTAAGTCGAGAGCACCTGCCGCAACTCGAGAAAATCCAGGAGTTTTTGCCCTCCAGGAGAGATGAGGCCCATTTCTGCTGAGGCTTCTCGAGGCTAATCACATCTAACCACTGGAACTTCCAAAGGGTCCTTCACACCCTTGCTGCAACTCAAGAAGTTCCCCGACATACCCGTCTCCACCCGAGAGGAAGTACGAGGGTCCCGCACACATCCAGGGGAGCCCCGTTTCCGCCTCCTAGCTCGAGATGAGGGATCCTTTCCTTGTTTCGAAGGGAAAGAATTCCCGGCGTTCCCGTCGCATCTCAAGAGGAGGCGCTCTCCACAGGAAAGGCGAGAGGAACTCCAGGGTCGTGCCACCATTCCAAGAGTCCCTCAGATGTGTCAGTCCATTCCAGAGGAACCTGTTTTCCCTGCACTGCCTTGACGTTCAAGCCGAGGATCGACTCCCACCACGTGTGCACGTGGGACAGCCCTGTGGGAAAGCCTCGTGGGAAAGCCTCGTGGGAAAGACCTGAGGGAAAACCATAGATCCTTTGATGCACGCGGCGGACTGCGTGACCCTGCTGCTACAGCTCTGGAGGAAAGCGCAAGTGCATGCCCGCATTCGAGACGAGGTCTGACTCCCCTGGGGAGACTCTAGCAGTACCCCAAGATCCATGTCAGCACTGGAGAGGAATCCTCACTTTCGGAACCCGAATCCACATAAGGTCTTAGGCCCCGGTATCAACGGGAGAGGAATCCCTAAGGGCCCCCTAGGAACTCGCATGGGGACTGGCCTTTCCTTAGGTCACCAGAGCGGGTCCCTGAGGTCCCCGTCGTAAGTCGAGAGCACCTGCCGCAACACGAGTAATTCCAGGAGGTTTTGCCCTCCAGGAGAGATGAGGCCCATTTCCGCTGAGGCTTCTCGAGGCTAATTACATCTAACCACTGGAACTTCCAAAGGGTCCTTCACACCCTTGCTGCAACTCAAGAAGTTCCCCGACATACCCGTCTCCACCCGAGAGGAAGTATGAGGGTCCCGCACACATCCAGGGGAGCCCCGTTTCCGCCTCCTAGCTCGAGATGAGGGATCCTTTCCCTGTTTCGTAGGGAAAGAATTCCCGGCGTTCCCGTCGCATCTCAAGAGGAGGCGCTCTCCAAAGGAAAGGCGAGAGGAACGCCAGGGTCGTGCCACCATTCCAAGAGTCCCCCAGATGTGTCAGTCCATTCCAGAGGAACCTGTTTTCCCTGCACTGCCTTGACGTTCAAGCCGAGGATCGACTCCCACCACGTGTGCACGTGGGACAGCCCTGTGGGAAAGCCTCGTGGGAAAGCCTCGTGGGAAAGACTCGAGGGAAAACCATAGATCCTTTGATCCACGCGGAGGACTGCGGGACATTGCTGCTACCGCTCTGGAGGAAAGCGCAAGTGCATGCTCGCATTCGAGACGAGGACTGACTCCCCTGGGGAGACTCCAGAAGTACCCCAAGATCCAGGTCAGCACTGGAGAGGAATCCTCAGGTTCCGGCCCCGACTCCACACAAGGTCTTAGGCCCGGCAACGACGGGACAGGAATCCCGAGAGGCCCCCAAGGAACTCGCATGGGGAATGGCCTTTCCTGAGGCCACCAGAGCGGGTCCCTGAGGTCCCCGTCGTAAGTCGAGAGCACCTGCCGCAACTCGAGAAAATCCAGGAGGTTTTGCCCTCCAGGAGAGATGAGGCCCATTTCCGCTGAGGCTTCTCGAGGCTAATCACATCTAACCACTGGAACTTCCAAAGGGTCCTTCAAACCCTTGCTGCAACTCAAGAAGTTCCCCGACATACCCGTCTCCACTCGAGAGGAAGCACGAGGGTCCCGCACACATCCAGGGGAGCCCCGTTTCCGCCTCCCAGCTCGAGATGAGGGATCCTTTCCCTGTTTCGTAGGGAAAGAATTCCCGGCGTTCCCGTCGCATCTCAAGAGGAGGCGCTCTGCACAGGAAAGGCGAGAGGAACTCCAGGGTCGTGACAACATTCCAAGAGTCCCCCAGATGTGTCAGTCCATTCCAGAGGAACCTGTTTTCCCTGCACTGCCTTGACGTTCAAGCCGAGGATCGACTCCCACCACGTGTGCACGTGGGACAGCCCTGCGAGAAAGCCTCGTGGGAAAGCCTCGTGGGAAAGACTCCAGGGAAAACCATAGATACTTTGATCCACGCGGCGGACTGCGTGACACTGCTGCTACCGCTCTGGAGGAAAGCGCAAGTGCATGCCCACATTCGATACGAGGACTGACTCCCCTGGGGAGACTCCAGAAGTACCCCAACATCCATGTCAGCACTGGAGAGGAATCCTCAGGTTCCGGCCCCGACTCCACACAAGGTCCTAGTCCCCGGCATCGACGGGAGAGGAATCCCCAGAGGCCCCGAGGAACTCGCATGGGGACTGACCTTTCCTGAGGCCACCAGAGCGGGTCCCTGAGGTCACCATCATAAGTCGAGAGCACCTGCCGCAACTCGAGAAAATCCAGGAGGTTTTGCCCTCCAGGCGTGATGAGGCCCATTTCCGCTGAGGCTTCTCGAGGCTAATCATATCTAACCACTGGAACTTCCAAAGGGTCCTTCACACCCTTGCTGCAACTCAAGCAGTTCCGCGACATACCCGTCTCCACTCAAGAGGAAGCACGTGGGGTCCCGCACACATCCAGGGGAGCCCCGTTTCCGCCTCCTAGCTCGAGATGAGGGATCCTTTCCCTGTTTCGTTGGGAAAGAATTCCCGGCGTTCCCGTCG
Organism: Ovis canadensis; assembly: GCF_042477335.2. Lineage (NCBI taxonomy): Eukaryota > Metazoa > Chordata > Mammalia > Artiodactyla > Bovidae > Ovis > Ovis canadensis. The sequence goes on along the minus strand of NC_091258.1, from coordinate 9,658,030 downwards.
CATCTCAAGAGGTGGCGCTCTCCACAGGATAGGTGAGAGGAACTCTAGGGTCGTGGCACCATTCCAAGAGACCCCCAGATGTGTCAGTCCATTCCAGAGGAACCTGTTTTCCCTGCACTGCCTTGACGTTCAAGCCGAGGATCGACTCCCACCACGTGTGCACGAGGGACAGCCCTGTGGGAAAGCCTCGTGGGAAAGCCTCGTGGGAAAGACTCGAGGGAAAACCATAGATCCTTTGATCCACGCGGCGGACTGCGTGACACTGCTGCTAACGCTCTGGAGAAAAGCGCAAGTGCATGCCCGCATTCGAGACGAGGACTGACTCAACTGGGGAGACTCCAGAAGTACCCCAAGATCCATGTCAGCACTGGAGAGGAATCCTCAGGTTCCGGCCCCGACTCCACACAAGGTCTTAGGCCCCGGCATCGACGGGAGAGGAATCCCGAGAGGCCCCCGAGGAACTCGCATGGGGACTGGCCTTTCCTGAGGCCACCAGAGCGGGTCCCTGAGGTCCCCGTCGTAAGTCGAGAGCACCTGCCGCAACTCGAGAAAATCCAGGAGGTTTTGCCCTCCAGGCGAGGTGAGGCCCATTTCCGCTGAGGCTTCTCGAGGCCAATCACATCTAACCACTGGAACTTCCAAAGGGTCCTTCACAACCTTGCTGCAACTCAAGAAGTTCCCCGACATACACGTCTCCTCTCGAGAGGAAGCACGTGGGGTCCCGCACACATCCAGGGGTGCCCCGTTTCCGCCTCCAAGCTCGAGATGAGGGATCCTTTCCCTGTTTCGTAGGGAAAGAATTCCCGGCGTCCCCGTCGCATCTCAAGAGGAGGCGCTCTCCACAGGAAAGGCGAGAGGAACTCCAGGGTCGTGCCACCATTCCAAGAGTCCCCCAAATGTGTCAGTCCATTCCAGAAGAACCTGTTTTCCCTGCACTGCCTTGACGTTCAAGGCGAGGATCCACTCCCAACACGTGTGCACGTGGGACAGCCCTGTGGGAAAGCCTCGTGGGAAAGCCTCGTGGGAAAGACTCGAGGGAAAAACATAGATCCTTTGATCCACGCGGCGGACTGCGTGACACTGCTGCTACCGCTCTGGAGGAAAGCCCAAGTGCATGCCCGCATTCGAGACGAGGACTGACTCCCCTGGGGAGACTCCAGAAGTACCCCAAGATCCATGTCAGCACTGGAGAGGAATCCTCAGGTTCCGGCCCCGACTCCACACAAGGTCTTAGGCCCCAGCATCGACGGGAGGGGAATCCCGAGAGGCCCCCGAGGAACTCGCATGGGGACTGGCCTTTCCTGAGGCCACAAGAGCGGGTCCCCGAGGTCCCCGTCGTAAGTCGAGAGCACCTGCCGCAACTCGAGAAAATCCAGGAGGTTTTGCCCTCCAGGCGAGATGAGGCCCATTTCCGCTGAGGCTTCTCGAGGCCAATCACATCTAACCACTGGAACTTCCAAAAGTCCTTCACACCCTTGCTGCAACTCAAGCAGTTCCGCGGCATACCCGTCTCCACTCGAGAGGAAGCACGTGGGGTCCCGCACACATCCAGGGGAGCCCCGTTTCCGCCTCCTAGCTCGAGATGAGGGATCCTTTCCCTGTTTCGTAGGGAAAGAATTCCCGGCGTTCCCGTCGCATCTCAAGAGGAGGCGCTCTCCACAGGAAAGGCGAGAGGAACTCCAGGGTCGTGCCACCATTCCAAGAGTCCCCCAGATGTGTCAGTCCACTCCAGAGGAACCTGTTTTCCCTGCACTGCCTTGACGTTCAAGCCGAGGATCGACTCCCACCACGTGTGCACGTGGGACAGCCCTGCGGGAAAGCCTCGTGGGAAAGCCTCGTGGGAAAGACTCCAGGGAAAACCATAGATCCTTTGATCCACGCGGCGGACTGCGTGACACTGCTGCTACCGCTCTGGAGGAAAGCGCAAGTGCATGCCCACATTCGAGACGAGGACTGACTCCCCTGGGGAGACTCCAGAAGTACCCCAAGATCCAGGTCAGCACTGGAGAGGAATCCTCAGGTTCCGGCCCCGACTCCACACAAGGTCTTAGGCCCGGCAACGACGGGACAGGAATCCCGAGAGGCCCCCAAGGAACTCGCATGGGGAATGGCCTTTCCTGAGGCCACCAGAGCGGGTCCCTGAGGTCCCCGTCGTAAGTCGAGAGCACCTGCCGCAACTCGAGAAAATCCAGGAGGTTTTGCCCTCCAGGAGAGATGAGGCCCATTTCCGCTGAGGCGTCTCGAGGCTAATCACATCTAACCACTGGAACTTCCAAAGGGTCCTTCAAACCCTTGCTGCAACTCAAGAAGTTCCCCGACATACCCGTCTCCACTCGAGAGGAAGCACGAGGGTCCCGCACACATCCAGGGGAGCCCCGTTTCCGCCTCCCAGCTCGAGATGAGGGATCCTTTCCCTGTTTCGTAGGGAAAGAATTCCCGGCGTTCCCGTCGCATCTCAAGAGGAGGCGCTCTGCACAGGAAAGGCGAGAGGAACTCCAGGGTCGTGACACCATTCCAAGAGTCCCCCAGATGTGTCAGTCCATTCCAGAGGAACCTGTTTTCCCTGCACTGCCTTGACGTTCAAGCCGAGGATCGACTCCCACCACGTGTGCACGTGGGACAGCCCTGCGAGAAAGCCTCGTGGGAAAGCCTCGTGGGAAAGACTCCAGGGAAAACCATAGATACTTTGATCCACGCGGCGGACTGCGTGACACTGCTGCTACCGCTCTGGAGGAAAGCGCAAGTGCATGCCCACATTCGATACGAGGACTGACTCCCCTGGGGAGACTCCAGAAGTACCCCAACATCCATGTCAGCACTGGAGAGGAATCCTCAGGTTCCGGCCCCGACTCCACACAAGGTCCTAGTCCCCGGCATCGACGGGAGAGGAATCCCCAGAGGCCCCGAGGAACTCGCATGGGGACTGACCTTTCCTGAGGCCACCAGAGCGGGTCCCTGAGGTCACCATCATAAGTCGAGAGCACCTGCCGCAACTCGAGAAAATCCAGGAGGTTTTGCCCTCCAGGCGTGATGAGGCCCATTTCCGCTGAGGCTTCTCGAGGCTAATCATATCTAACCACTGGAACTTCCAAAGGGTCCTTCACACCCTTGCTGCAACTCAAGCAGTTCCGCGACATACCCGTCTCCACTCAAGAGGAAGCACGTGGGGTCCCGCACACATCCAGGGGAGCCCCGTTTCCGCCTCCTAGCTCGAGATGAGGGATCCTTTCCCTGTTTCGTAGGGAAAGAATTCCCGGCGTTCCCGTCGCATCTCAAGAGGTGGCGCTCTCCACAGGATAGGTGAGAGGAACTCTAGGGTCGTGGCACCATTCCAAGAGACCCCCAGATGTGTCAGTCCATTCCAGAGGAACCTGTTTTCCCTGCACTGCCTTGACGTTCAAGCCGAGGATCGACTCCCACCACGTGTGCACGAGGGACAGCCCTGTGGGAAAGCCTCGTGGGAAAGCCTCGTGGGAAAGACTCGAGGGAAAACCATAGATCCTTTGATCCACGCGGCGGACTGCGTGACACTGCTGCTAACGCTCTGGAGAAAAGCGCAAGTGCATGCCCGCATTCGAGACGAGGACTGACTCAACTGGGGAGACTCCAGAAGTACCCCAAGATCCATGTCAGCACTGGAGAGGAATCCTCAGGTTCCGGCCCCGACTCCACACAAGGTCTTAGGCCCCGGCATCGACGGGAGAGGAATCCCGAGAGGCCCCCGAGGAACTCGCATGGGGACTGGCCTTTCCTGAGGCCACCAGAGCGGGTCCCTGAGGTCCCCGTCGTAAGTCGAGAGCACCTGCCGCAACTCGAGAAAATCCAGGAGGTTTTGCCCTCCAGGCGAGATGAGGCCCATTTCCGCTGAGGCTTCTCGAGGCCAATCACATCTAACCACTGGAACTTCCAAAGGGTCCTTCACAACCTTGCTGCAACTCAAGAAGTTCCCCGACATACACGTCTCCTCTCGAGAGGAAGCACGTGGGGTCCCGCACACATCCAGGGGAGCCCCGTTTCCGCCTCCAAGCTCGAGATGAGGGATCCTTTCCCTGTTTCGTAGGGAAAGAATTCCCGGCGTCCCCGTCGCATCTCAAGAGGAGGCGCTCTCCACAGGAAAGGCGAGAGGAACTCCAGGGTGGTGCCACCATTCCAAGAGTCCCCCAAATGTGTCAGTCCATTCCAGAAGAACCTGTTTTCCCTGCACTGCCTTGACGTTCAAGCCGAGGATCCACTCCCAACACGTGTGCACGTGGGACAGCCCTGTGGGAAAGCCTCGTGGGAAAGCCTCGTGGGAAAGACTCGAGGGAAAAACATAGATCCTTTGATCCACGCGGCGGACTGCGTGACACTGCTGCTACCGCTCTGGAGGAAAGCGCAAGTGCATGCCCGCATTCGAGACGAGGACTGACTCCCCTGGGGAGACTCCAGAAGTACCCCAAGATCCATGTCAGCACTGGAGAGGAATCCTCAGGTTCCGGCCCCGACTCCACACAAGGTCTTAGGCCCCAGCATCGACGGGAGGGGAATCCCGAGAGGCCCCCGAGGAACTCGCATGGGGACTGGCCTTTCCTGAGGCCACAAGAGCGGGTCCCCGAGGTCCCCGTCGTAAGTCGAGAGCACCTGCCGCAACTCGAGAAAATCCAGGAGGTTTTGCCCTCCAGGCGAGATGAGGCCCATTTCCGCTGAGGCTTCTCGAGGCCAATCACATCTAACCACTGGAACTTCCAAAAGTCCTTCACACCCTTGCTGCAACTCAAGCAGTTCCGCGGCATACCCGTCTCCACTCGAGAGGAAGCACGTGGGGTCCCGCACACATCCAGGGGAGCCCCGTTTCCGCCTCCTAGCTCGAGATGAGGGATCCTTTCCCTGTTTCGTAGGGAAAGAATTCCCGGCGTTCCCGTCGCATCTCAAGAGGAGGCGCTCTCCACAGGAAAGGCGAGAGGAACTCCAGGGTCGTGCCACCATTCCAAGAGTCCCCCAGATGTGTCAGTCCACTCCAGAGGAACCTGTTTTCCCTGCACTGCCTTGACGTTCAAGCCGAGGATCGACTCCCACCACGTGTGCACGTGGGACAGCCCTGCGGGAAAGCCTCGTGGGAAAGCCTCGTGGGAAAGACTCCAGGGAAAACCATAGATCCTTTGATCCACGCGGCGGACTGCGTGACACTGCTGCTACCGCTCTGGAGGAAAGCGCAAGTGCATGCCCACATTCGAGACGAGGACTGACTCCCCTGGGGAGACTCCAGAAGTACCCCAAGATCCATGTCAGCACTGGAGAGGAATCCTCAGGTTCCGGCCCCGACTCCACACAAGGTCCTAGTCCCCGGCATCGACGGGAGAGGAATCCCCAGAGGCCCCCGAGGAACTCGCATGGGGACTGGCCTTTCCTGAGGCCACCAGAGCGGGTCCCTGAGGTCCCCGTCGTAAGTCGAGAGCACCTGCCGCAACTCGAGAAAATCCAGGAGGTTTTGCCCTCCAGGCGAGATGAGGCCCATTTCCGCTGAGGCTTCTCGAGGCTAATCACATCTAACCACTGGAACTTCCAAAGGGTCCTTCACACCCTTGCTGCAACTCAAGAAGTTCCCCGACATACCCGTCTCCACTAGAGAGGAAGCACGAGGGTCCCGCACACATCCAGGGGAGCCCCGTTTCCGCCTCCTAGCTCGAGATGAGGGATCCTTTCCCTGTTTCGTAGGGAAAGAATTCCCGGCGTTCCCGTCGCATCTCAAGAGGAGGCGCTCTCCACAGGAAAGGCGAGAGGAACTCCAGGGTCGTGACACCATTCCAAGAGTCCCCCAGATGTGTCAGTCCATTCCAGAGGAACCTGTTTTCCCTGCACTGCCTTGACGTTCAAGCCGAGGATCGACTCCCACCACGTGTGCACGTGGGACAGCCCTGTGGGAAAGCCTCGTGGGAAAGCCTCGTGGGAAAGACTCGAGGGAAAAACATAGATCCTTTGATCCACGCGGCGGACAGCGTCAGACTGCTGCTACCGCTCTGGAGGAAAGCGCAAGTGCATGCCCGCATTCGAGACGAAGACTGACTCCACTGGGGAGACTCCAGAAGTACCCCAACATCCATGTCAGCACTGGAGAGGAATCCTCAGGTTCCGGCCCCGACTCCACACAAGGTCTTAGGCCTCGGCATCGACGGGAGAGGAATCCCCAGAGGCCCCCGAGGAACTCGCATGGGGACTGGCCTTTCCTGAGGCCACCAGAGCGGGTCCCTGAGGTCCCCGTCTTAAGTCGAGAGCACCTGCCGCAACTCGAGAAAATCCAGGAGGTTTTGCCCTCCAGGCGAGATGAGGCCCATTTCCGCTGAGGCTTCTCGAGGCCAATCACATCTAACCACTGGAACTTCCAAAGGGTCCTTCACACCCTTGCTGCAACTCAAGAAGTTCCCCGACATACCCGTCTCCACTCGAGAGGAAACACGTGGGGTCCCGCACACATCCAGGGGAGCCCCGTTTCCGCCTCCTAGCTCGAGATGAGGGATCCTTTCCCTGTTTCGTAGGGAAAGAATTCCCGGCGTTCCCGTCGCATCTCAAGAGGAGGCGCTCTCCACAGGAAAGGCGAGAGGAACTCCAGGGTCATGCCACCATTCCAAGAGTCCCCCAGATGTGTCAGTCCATTCCAGAGGAACCTGTTTTCCCTGCACTGCCTTGACGTTCAAGCCGAGGATCGACTCCCACCACGTGTGCACGTGGGACAGCCCTGCGGGAAAGCCTCGTGGGAAAGCCTCGTGGGAAACACTCCAGGGAAAACCATAGATCCTTTGATCCACGCGGCGGACTGTGTGACACTGCTGCTACCGCTCTGGAGGAAAGCGCAAGTGCATGCCCACATTCGAGACGAGGACTGACTCCCCTGGGGAGACTCCAGAAGTACCCCAAGATCCATGTCAGCACTGGAGAGGAATCCTCAGGTTCCGGCCCCGACTCCACACAAGGTCCTAGTCCCCGGCATCGACGGGAGAGGAATCCCCAGAGGCCCCCGAGGAACTCGCATGGGGACTGGCCTTTCCTGAGGCCACCAGAGCGGGTCCCTGAGGTCCCCGTCGTAATTCGAGAGCACCTGCCGCAACTAGAGAAAATCCAGGAGGTTTTGCCCTTGAGGCGAGATGAGGCCCATTTCCGCTGAGGCTTCTCGAGGCTAATCACATCTAACCACTGGAACTTCCAAAGGGTCCTTCACACCCTTGCTGCAACTCAAGAAGTTCCCCGACATACCCGTCTCCACTCGAGAGGAAGCACGAGGGTCCCGCACACATCCAGGGGAGCCCCGTTTCCGCCTCCTAGCTCGAGATGAGGGATCCTTTCCCTGTATCGTAGGGAAATAATTCCCGGCGTTCCCGTCGCATCTCAAGAGAAGGCGCTCTCCACAGGAAAGGCGAGAGGAACTCCAGGGTCGTGCCACCATTCCAAGAGTCCCCCAGATGTGTCAGTCCATTCCAGAGGAACCTGTTTTCCCTGCACTGCCTGGACGTTCAAGCCGAGGATCGACTCTCACCACGTGTGCACGTAGGACATCCCTGTGGGAAAGCCTCGTGGGAAAGCCTCGTGGGAAAGTCTCGAGAGAAAACCATAGATCCTTTGATCCACGCGGCGGACTGCGTGACACTGCTGCTACCGCTCTGGATGAAAGTGCAAGTGCATGCACGCATTCGAGACGAGGACTGACTCCCCTGGGGAGACTCCAGTAGTACCCCAAGATCCATGTCAGCACTGGAGAGGAATCCTCAGGTTCCGGCCCCGACTCCACACAAGGTCTTCGGCCCCGGCATCAACGGGAGAGGAATCCCGAGAGGCCCCCGAGGAAATCGCATGGGGACTGGCCTTTCCTGAGGCCACCAGAGCGGGTCCCCGAGGTCCCCGTCGTAAGTCGAGAGCACCTGCCGCAACTCGAGAAAATCCAGGAGTTTTTGCCCTCCAGGAGAGATGAGGCCCATTTCTGCTGAGGCTTCTCGAGGCTAATCACATCTAACCACTGGAACTTCCAAAGGGTCCTTCACACCCTTGCTGCAACTCAAGAAGTTCCCCGACATACCCGTCTCCACCCGAGAGGAAGTACGAGGGTCCCGCACACATCCAGGGGAGCCCCGTTTCCGCCTCCTAGCTCGAGATGAGGGATCCTTTCCTTGTTTCGAAGGGAAAGAATTCCCGGCGTTCCCGTCGCATCTCAAGAGGAGGCGCTCTCCACAGGAAAGGCGAGAGGAACTCCAGGGTCGTGCCACCATTCCAAGAGTCCCTCAGATGTGTCAGTCCATTCCAGAGGAACCTGTTTTCCCTGCACTGCCTTGACGTTCAAGCCGAGGATCGACTCCCACCACGTGTGCACGTGGGACAGCCCTGTGGGAAAGCCTCGTGGGAAAGCCTCGTGGGAAAGACCTGAGGGAAAACCATAGATCCTTTGATGCACGCGGCGGACTGCGTGACCCTGCTGCTACAGCTCTGGAGGAAAGCGCAAGTGCATGCCCGCATTCGAGACGAGGTCTGACTCCCCTGGGGAGACTCTAGCAGTACCCCAAGATCCATGTCAGCACTGGAGAGGAATCCTCACTTTCGGAACCCGAATCCACATAAGGACTTAGGCCCCGGTATCAACGGGAGAGGAATCCCTAAGGGCCCCCTAGGAACTCGCATGGGGACTGGCCTTTCCTTAGGTCACCAGAGCGGGTCCCTGAGGTCCCCGTCGTAAGTCGAGAGCACCTGCCGCAACACGAGTAATTCCAGGAGGTTTTGCCCTCCAGGAGAGATGAGGCCCATTTCCGCTGAGGCTTCTCGAGGCTAATTACATCTAACCACTGGAACTTCCAAAGGGTCCTTCACACCCTTGCTGCAACTCAAGAAGTTCCCCGACATACCCGTCTCCACCCGAGAGGAAGTACGAGGGTCCCGCACACATCCAGGGGAGCCCCGTTTCCGCCTCCTAGCTCGAGATGAGGGATCCTTTCCCTGTTTCGTAGGGAAAGAATTCCCGGCGTTCCCGTCGCATCTCAAGAGGAGGCGCTCTCCACAGGAAAGGCGAGAGGAACTCCAGGGTCATGCCACCATTCCAAGAGTCCCCCAGATGTGTCAGTCCATTCCAGAGGAACCTGTTTTCCCTGCACTGCCTTGACGTTCAAGCCGAGGATCGACTCCCACCACGTGTGCACGTGGGACAGCCCTGCGGGAAAGCCTCGTGGGAAAGCCTCGTGGGAAACACTCCAGGGAAAACCATAGATCCTTTGATCCACGCGGCGGACTGTGTGACACTGCTGCTACCGCTCTGGAGGAAAGCGCAAGTGCATGCCCACATTCGAGACGAGGACTGACTCCCCTGGGGAGACTCCAGAAGTACCCCAAGATCCATGTCAGCACTGGAGAGGAATCCTCAGGTTCCGGCCCCGACTCCACACAAGGTCCTAGTCCCCGGCATCGACGGGAGAGGAATCCCCAGAGGCCCCCGAGGAACTCGCTTGGGGACTGGCCTTTCCTGAGGCCACCAGAGCGGGTCCCTGAGGTCCCCGTCGTAATTCGAGAGCACCTGCCGCAACTAGAGAAAATCCAGGAGGTTTTGCCCTCGAGGCGAGATGAGGCCCATTTCCGCTGAGGCTTCTCGAGGCTAATCACATCTAACCACTGGAACTTCCAAAGGGTCCTTCACACCCTTGCTGCAACTCAAGAAGTTCCCCGACATACCCGTCTCCACTCGAGAGGAAGCACGAGGGTCCCGCACACATCCAGGGGAGCCCCGTTTCCGCCTCCTAGCTCGAGATGAGGGATCCTTTCCCTGTATCGTAGGGAAATAATTCCCGGCGTTCCCGTCGCATCTCAAGAGAAGGCGCTCTCCACAGGAAAGGCGAGAGGAACTCCAGGGTCGTGCCACCATTCCAAGAGTCCCCCAGATGTGTCAGTCCATTCCAGAGGAACCTGTTTTCCCTGCACTGCCTGGACGTTCAAGCCGAGGATCGACTCTCACCACGTGTGCACGTAGGACAGCCCTGTGGGAAAGCCTCGTGGGAAAGCCTCGTGGGAAAGTCTCGAGAGAAAACCATAGATCCTTTGATCCACGCGGCGGACTGCGTGACACTGCTGCTACCGCTCTGGATGAAAGTGCAAGTGCATGCACGCATTCGAGACGAGGACTGACTCCCCTGGGGAGACTCCAGTAGTACCCCAAGATCCATGTCAGCACTGGAGAGGAATCCTCAGGTTCCGGCCCCGACTCCACACAAGGTCTTCGGCCCCGGCATCAACGGGAGAGGAATCCCGAGAGGCCCCCGAGGAAATCGCATGGGGACTGGCCTTTCCTGAGGCCACCAGAGCGGGTCCCCGAGGTCCCCGTCGTAAGTCGAGAGCACCTGCCGCAACTCGAGAAAATCCAGGAGTTTTTGCCCTCCAGGAGAGATGAGGCCCATTTCTGCTGAGGCTTCTCGAGGCTAATCACATCTAACCACTGGAACTTCCAAAGGGTCCTTCACACCCTTGCTGCAACTCAAGAAGTTCCCCGACATACCCGTCTCCACCCGAGAGGAAGTACGAGGGTCCCGCACACATCCAGGGGAGCCCCGTTTCCGCCTCCTAGCTCGAGATGAGGGATCCTTTCCTTGTTTCGAAGGGAAAGAATTCCCGGCGTTCCCGTCGCATCTCAAGAGGAGGCGCTCTCCACAGGAAAGGCGAGAGGAACTCCAGGGTCGTGCCACCATTCCAAGAGTCCCTCAGATGTGTCAGTCCATTCCAGAGGAACCTGTTTTCCCTGCACTGCCTTGACGTTCAAGCCGAGGATCGACTCCCACCACGTGTGCACGTGGGACAGCCCTGTGGGAAAGCCTCGTGGGAAAGCCTCGTGGGAAAGACCTGAGGGAAAACCATAGATCCTTTGATGCACGCGGCGGACTGCGTGACCCTGCTGCTACAGCTCTGGAGGAAAGCGCAAGTGCATGCCCGCATTCGAGACGAGGTCTGACTCCCCTGGGGAGACTCTAGCAGTACCCCAAGATCCATGTCAGCACTGGAGAGGAATCCTCACTTTCGGAACCCGAATCCACATAAGGTCTTAGGCCCCGGTATCAACGGGAGAGGAATCCCTAAGGGCCCCCTAGGAACTCGCATGGGGACTGGCCTTTCCTTAGGTCACCAGAGCGGGTCCCTGAGGTCCCCGTCGTAAGTCGAGAGCACCTGCCGCAACACGAGTAATTCCAGGAGGTTTTGCCCTCCAGGAGAGATGAGGCCCATTTCCGCTGAGGCTTCTCGAGGCTAATTACATCTAACCACTGGAACTTCCAAAGGGTCCTTCACACCCTTGCTGCAACTCAAGAAGTTCCCCGACATACCCGTCTCCACCCGAGAGGAAGTACGAGGGTCCCGCACACATCCAGGGGAGCCCCGTTTCCGCCTCCTAGCTCGAGATGAGGGATCCTTTCCCTGTTTCGTAGGGAAAGAATTCCCGGCGTTCCCGTCGCATCTCAAGAGGAGGCGCTCTCCAAAGGAAAGGCGAGAGGAACGCCAGGGTCGTGCCACCATTCCAAGAGTCCCCCAGATGTGTCAGTCCATTCCAGAGGAACCTGTTTTCCCTGCACTGCCTTGACGTTCAAGCCGAGGATCGACTCCCACCACGTGTGCACGTGGGACAGCCCTGTGGGAAAGCCTCGTGGGAAAGCCTCGTGGGAAAGACTCGAGGGAAAACCATAGATCCTTTGATCCACGCGGAGGACTGCGGGACATTGCTGCTACCGCTCTGGAGGAAAGCGCAAGTGCATGCTCGCATTCGAGACGAGGACTGACTCCCCTGGGGAGACTCCAGAAGTACCCCAAGATCCAGGTCAGCACTGGAGAGGAATCCTCAGGTTCCGGCCCCGACTCCACACAAGGTCTTAGGCCCGGCAACGACGGGACAGGAATCCCGAGAGGCCCCCAAGGAACTCGCATGGGGAATGGCCTTTCCTGAGGCCACCAGAGCGGGTCCCTGAGGTCCCCGTCGTAAGTCGAGAGCACCTGCCGCAACTCGAGAAAATCCAGGAGGTTTTGCCCTCCAGGAGAGATGAGGCCCATTTCCGCTGAGGCTTCTCGAGGCTAATCACATCTAACCACTGGAACTTCCAAAGGGTCCTTCAAACCCTTGCTGCAACTCAAGAAGTTCCCCGACATACCCGTCTCCACTCGAGAGGAAGCACGAGGGTCCCGCACACATCCAGGGGAGCCCCGTTTCCGCCTCCCAGCTCGAGATGAGGGATCCTTTCCCTGTTTCGTAGGGAAAGAATTCCCGGCGTTCCCGTCGCATCTCAAGAGGAGGCGCTCTGCACAGGAAAGGCGAGAGGAACTCCAGGGTCGTGACACCATTCCAAGAGTCCCCCAGATGTGTCAGTCCATTCCAGAGGAACCTGTTTTCCCTGCACTGCCTTGACGTTCAAGCCGAGGATCGACTCCCACCACGTGTGCACGTGGGACAGCCCTGCGAGAAAGCCTCGTGGGAAAGCCTCGTGGTAAAGACTCCAGGGAAAACCATAGATACTTTGATCCACGCGGCGGACTGCGTGACACTGCTGCTACCGCTCTGGAGGAAAACGCAAGTGCATGCCCACATTCGATACGAGGACTGACTCCCCTGGGGAGACTCCAGAAGTACCCCAACATCCATGTCAGCACTGGAGAGGAATCCTCAGGTTCCGGCCCCGACTCCACACAAGGTCCTAGTCCCCGGCATCGACGGGAGAGGAATCCCCAGAGGCCCCGAGGAACTCGCATGGGGACTGACCTTTCCTGAGGCCACCAGAGCGGGTCCCTGAGGTCACCATCATAAGTCGAGAGCACCTGCCCCAACTCGAGAAAATCCAGGAGGTTTTGCCCTCCAGGCGTGATGAGGCCCATTTCCGCTGAGGCTTCTCGAGGCTAATCATATCTAACCACTGGAACTTCCAAAGGGTCCTTCACACCCTTGCTGCAACTCAAGCAGTTCCGCGACATACCCGTCTCCACTCAAGAGGAAGCACGTGGGGTCCCGCACACATCCAGGGGAGCCCCGTTTCCGCCTCCTAGCTCGAGATGAGGGATCCTTTCCCTGTTTCGTAGGGAAAGAATTCCCGGCGTTCCCGTCGCATCTCAAGAGGTGGCGCTCTCCACAGGATAGGTGAGAGGAACTCTAGGGTCGTGGCACCATTCCAAGAGACCCCCAGATGTGTCAGTCCATTCCAGAGGAACCTGTTTTCCCTGCACTGCCTTGACGTTCAAGCCGAGGATCGACTCCCACCACGTGTGCACGAGGGACAGCCCTGTGGGAAAGCCTCGTGGGAAAGCCTCGTGGGAAAGACTCGAGGGAAAACCATAGATCCTTTGATCCACGCGGCGGACTGCGTGACACTGCTGCTAACGCTCTGGAGAAAAGCGCAAGTGCATGCCCGCATTCGAGACGAGGACTGACTCAACTGGGGAGACTCCAGAAGTACCCCAAGATCCATGTCAGCACTGGAGAGGAATCCTCAGGTTCCGGCCCCGACTCCACACAAGGTCTTAGGCCCCGGCATCGACGGGAGAGGAATCCCGAGAGGCCCCCGAGGAACTCGCATGGGGACTGGCCTTTCCTGAGGCCACCAGAGCGGGTCCCTGAGGTCCCCGTCGTAAGTCGAGAGCACCTGCCGCAACTCGAGAAAATCCAGGAGGTTTTGCCCTCCAGGCGAGATGAGGCCCATTTCCGCTGAGGCTTCTCGAGGCCAATCACATCTAACCACTGGAACTTCCAAAGGGTCCTTCACAACCTTGCTGCAACTCAAGAAGTTCCCCGACATACACGTCTCCTCTCGAGAGGAAGCACGTGGGGTCCCGCACACATCCAGGGGAGCCCCGTTTCCGCCTCCAAGCTCGAGATGAGGGATCCTTTCCCTGTTTCGTAGGGAAAGAATTCCCGGCGTCCCCGTCGCATCTCAAGAGGAGGCGCTCTCCACAGGAAAGGCGAGAGGAACTCCAGGGTGGTGCCACCATTCCAAGAGTCCCCCAAATGTGTCAGTCCATTCCAGAAGAACCTGTTTTCCCTGCACTGCCTTGACGTTCAAGCCGAGGATCCACTCCCAACACGTGTGCACGTGGGACAGCCCTGTGGGAAAGCCTCGTGGGAAAGCCTCGTGGGAAAGACTCGAGGGAAAAACATAGATCCTTTGATCCACGCGGCGGACTGCGTGACACTGCTGCTACCGCTCTGGAGGAAAGCGCAAGTGCATGCCCGCATTCGAGACGAGGACTGACTCCCCTGGGGAGACTCCAGAAGTACCCCAAGATCCATGTCAGCACTGGAGAGGAATCCTCAGGTTCCGGCCCCGACTCCACACAAGGTCTTAGGCCCCAGCATCGACGGGAGGGGAATCCCGAGAGGCCCCCGAGGAACTCGCATGGGGACTGGCCTTTCCTGAGGCCACAAGAGCGGGTCCCCGAGGTCCCCGTCGTAAGTCGAGAGCACCTGCCGCAACTCGAGAAAATCCAGGAGGTTTTGCCCTCCAGGCGAGATGAGGCCCATTTCCGCTGAGGCTTCTCGAGGCCAATCACATCTAACCACTGGAACTTCCAAAAGTCCTTCACACCCTTGCTGCAACTCAAGCAGTTCCGCGGCATACCCGTCTCCACTCGAGAGGAAGCACGTGGGGTCCCGCACACATCCAGGGGAGCCCCGTTTCCGCCTCCTAGCTCGAGATGAGGGATCCTTTCCCTGTTTCGTAGGGAAAGAATTCCCGGCGTTCCCGTCGCATCTCAAGAGGAGGCGCTCTCCACAGGAAAGGCGAGAGGAACTCCAGGGTCGTGCCACCATTCCAAGAGTCCCCCAGATGTGTCAGTCCATTCCAGAGGAACCTGTTTTCCCTGCACTGCCTTGACGTTCAAGCCGAGGATCAACTCCCACCACGTGTGCACGTGGGACAGCCCTGCGGGAAAGCCTCGTGGGAAAGCCTCGTGGGAAAGACTCCAGGGAAAACCATAGATCCTTTGATCCACGCGGCGGACTGCGTGACACTGCTGCTACCGCTCTGGAGGAAAGCGCAAGTGCATGCCCACATTCGAGACGAGGACTGACTCCCCTGGGGAGACTCCAGAAGTACCCCAAGATCCATGTCAGCACTGGAGAGGAATCCTCAGGTTCCGGCCCCGACTCCACACAAGGTCCTAGTCCCCGGCATCGACGGGAGAGGAATCCCCAGAGGCCCCCGAGGAACTCGCATGGGGACTGGCCTTTCCTGAGGCCACCAGAGCGGGTCCCTGAGGTCCCCGTCGTAAGTCGAGAGCACCTGCCGCAACTCGAGAAAATCCAGGAGGTTTTGCCCTCCAGGCGAGATGAGGCCCATTTCCGCTGAGGCTTCTCGAGGCTAATCACATCTAACCACTGGAACTTCCAAAGGGTCCTTCACACCCTTGCTGCAACTCAAGAAGTTCCCCGACATACCCGTCTCCACTAGAGAGGAAGCACGAGGGTCCCGCACACATCCAGGGGAGCCCCGTTTCCGCCTCCTAGCTCGAGATGAGGGATCCTTTCCCTGTTTCGTAGGGAAAGAATTCCCGGCGTTCCCGTCGCATCTCAAGAGGAGGCGCTCTCCACAGGAAAGGCGAGAGGAACTCCAGGGTCGTGACACCATTCCAAGAGTCCCCCAGATGTGTCAGTCCATTCCAGAGGAACCTGTTTTCCCTGCACTGCCTTGACGTTCAAGCCGAGGATCGACTCCCACCACGTGTGCACGTGGGACAGCCCTGTGGGAAAGCCTCGTGGGAAAGCCTCGTGGGAAAGACTCGAGGGAAAAACATAGATCCTTTGATCCACGCGGCGGACAGCGTCAGACTGCTGCTACCGCTCTGGAGGAAAGCGCAAGTGCATGCCCGCATTCGAGACGAGGACTGACTCCACTGGGGAGACTCCAGAAGTACCCCAAGATCCATGTCAGCACTGGAGAGGAATCCTCAGGTTCCGGCCCCGACTCCACACAAGGTCTTAGGCCTCGGCATCGACGGGAGAGGAATCCCCAGAGGCCCCCGAGGAACTCGCATGGGGACTGGCCTTTCCTGAGGCCACCAGAGCGGGTCCCTGAGGTCCCCGTCTTAAGTCGAGAGCACCTGCCGCAACTCGAGAAAATCCAGGAGGTTTTGCCCTCCAGGCGAGATGAGGCCCATTTCCGCTGAGGCTTCTCGAGGCCAATCACATCTAACCACTGGAACTTCCAAAGGGTCCTTCACACCCTTGCTGCAACTCAAGAAGTTCCCCGACATACCCGTCTCCACTCGAGAGGAAACACGTGGGGTCCCGCACACATCCAGGGGAGCCCCGTTTCCGCCTCCTAGCTCGAGATGAGGGATCCTTTCCCTGTTTCGTAGGGAAAGAATTCCCGGCGTTCCCGTCGCATCTCAAGAGGAGGCGCTCTCCACAGGAAAGGCGAGAGGAACTCCAGGGTCATGCCACCATTCCAAGAGTCCCCCAGATGTGTCAGTCCATTCCAGAGGAACCTGTTTTCCCTGCACTGCCTTGACGTTCAAGCCGAGGATCGACTCCCACCACGTGTGCACGTGGGACAGCCCTGCGGGAAAGCCTCGTGGGAAAGCCTCGTGGGAAACACTCCAGGGAAAACCATAGATCCTTTGATCCACGCGGCGGACTGTGTGACACTGCTGCTACCGCTCTGGAGGAAAGCGCAAGTGCATGCCCACATTCGAGACGAGGACTGACTCCCCTGGGGAGACTCCAGAAGTACCCCAAGATCCATGTCAGCACTGGAGAGGAATCCTCAGGTTCCGGCCCCGACTCCACACAAGGTCCTAGTCCCCGGCATCGACGGGAGAGGAATCCCCAGAGGCCCCCGAGGAACTCGCATGGGGACTGGCCTTTCCTGAGGCCACCAGAGCGGGTCCCTGAGGTCCCCGTCGTAATTCGAGAGCACCTGCCGCAACTAGAGAAAATCCAGGAGGTTTTGCCCTCGAGGCGAGATGAGGCCCATTTCCGCTGAGGCTTCTCGAGGCTAATCACATCTAACCACTGGAACTTCCAAAGGGTCCTTCACACCCTTGCTGCAACTCAAGAAGTTCCCCGACATACCCGTCTCCACTCGAGAGGAAGCACGAGGGTCCCGCACACATCCAGGGGAGCCCCGTTTCCGCCTCCTAGCTCGAGATGAGGGATCCTTTCCCTGTATCGTAGGGAAATAATTCCCGGCTTTCCCGTCGCATCTCAAGAGAAGGCGCTCTCCACAGGAAAGGCGAGAGGAACTCCAGGGTCGTGCCACCATTCCAAGAGTCCCCCAGATGTGTCAGTCCATTCCAGAGGAACCTGTTTTCCCTGCACTGCCTGGACGTTCAAGCCGAGGATCGACTCTCACCACGTGTGCACGTAGGACAGCCCTGTGGGAAAGCCTCGTGGGAAAGCCTCGTGGGAAAGTCTCGAGAGAAAACCATAGATCCTTTGATCCACGCGGCGGACTGCGTGACACTGCTGCTACCGCTCTGGATGAAAGTGCAAGTGCATGCACGCATTCGAGACGAGGACTGACTCCCCTGGGGAGACTCCAGTAGTACCCCAAGATCCATGTCAGCACTGGAGAGGAATCCTCAGGTTCCGGCCCCGACTCCACACAAGGTCTTCGGCCCCGGCATCAACGGGAGAGGAATCCCGAGAGGCCCCCGAGGAAATCGCATGGGGACTGGCCTTTCCTGAGGCCACCAGAGCGGGTCCCCGAGGTCCCCGTCGTAAGTCGAGAGCACCTGCCGCAACTCGAGAAAATCCAGGAGTTTTTGCCCTCCAGGAGAGATGAGGCCCATTTCTGCTGAGGCTTCTCGAGGCTAATCACATCTAACCACTGGAACTTCCAAAGGGTCCTTCACACCCTTGCTGCAACTCAAGAAGTTCCCCGACATACCCGTCTCCACCCGAGAGGAAGTACGAGGGTCCCGCACACATCCAGGGGAGCCCCGTTTCCGCCTCCTAGCTCGAGATGAGGGATCCTTTCCTTGTTTCGAAGGGAAAGAATTCCCGGCGTTCCCGTCGCATCTCAAGAGGAGGCGCTCTCCACAGGAAAGGCGAGAGGAACTCCAGGGTCGTGCCACCATTCCAAGAGTCCCTCAGATGTGTCAGTCCATTCCAGAGGAACCTGTTTTCCCTGCACTGCCTTGACGTTCAAGCCGAGGATCGAATCCCACCACGTGTGCACGTGGGACAGCCCTGTGGGAAAGCCTCGTGGGAAAGCCTCGTGGGAAAGACCTGAGGGAAAACCATAGATCCTTTGATGCACGCGGCGGACTGCGTGACCCTGCTGCTACAGCTCTGGAGGAAAGCGCAAGTGCATGCCCGCATTCGAGACGAGGTCTGACTCCCCTGGGGAGACTCTAGCAGTACCCCAAGATCCATGTCAGCACTGGAGAGGAATCCTCACTTTCGGAACCCGAATCCACATAAGGTCTTAGGCCCCGGTATCAACGGGAGAGGAATCCCTAAGGGCCCCCTAGGAACTCGCATGGGGACTGGCCTTTCCTTAGGTCACCAGAGCGGGTCCCTGAGGTCCCCGTCGTAAGTCGAGAGCACCTGCCGCAACACGAGTAATTCCAGGAGGTTTTGCCCTCCAGGAGAGATGAGGCCCATTTCCGCTGAGGCTTCTCGAGGCTAATTACATCTAACCACTGGAACTTCCAAAGGGTCCTTCACACCCTTGCTGCAACTCAAGAAGTTCCCCGACATACCCGTCTCCACTAGAGAGGAAGCACGAGGGTCCCGCACACATCCAGGGGAGCCCCGTTTCCGCCTCCTAGCTCGAGATGAGGGATCCTTTCCCTGTTTCGTAGGGAAAGAATTCCCGGCGTTCCCGTCGCATCTCAAGAGGAGGCGCTCTCCACAGGAAAGGCGAGAGGAACTCCAGGGTCGTGACACCATTCCAAGAGTCCCCCAGATGTGTCAGTCCATTCCAGAGGAACCTGTTTTCCCTGCACTGCCTTGACGTTCAAGCCGAGGATCGACTCCCACCACGTGTGCACGTGGGACAGCCCTGTGGGAAAGCCTCGTGGGAAAGCCTCGTGGGAAAGACTCGAGGGAAAAACATAGATCCTTTGATCCACGCGGCGGACAGCGTCAGACTGCTGCTACCGCTCTGGAGGAAAGCGCAAGTGCATGCCCGCATTCGAGACGAGGACTGACTCCACTGGGGAGACTCCAGAAGTACCCCAAGATCCATGTCAGCACTGGAGAGGAATCCTCAGGTTCCGGCCCCGACTCCACACAAGGTCTTAGGCCTCGGCATCGACGGGAGAGGAATCCCCAGAGGCCCCCGAGGAACTCGCATGGGGACTGGCCTTTCCTGAGGCCACCAGAGCGGGTCCCTGAGGTCCCCGTCTTAAGTCGAGAGCACCTGCCGCAACTCGAGAAAATCCAGGAGGTTTTGCCCTCCAGGCGAGATGAGGCCCATTTCCGCTGAGGCTTCTCGAGGCCAATCACATCTAACCACTGGAACTTCCAAAGGGTCCTTCACACCCTTGCTGCAACTCAAGAAGTTCCCCGACATACCCGTCTCCACTCGAGAGGAAACACGTGGGGTCCCGCACACATCCAGGGGAGCCCCGTTTCCGCCTCCTAGCTCGAGATGAGGGATCCTTTCCCTGTTTCGTAGGGAAAGAATTCCCGGCGTTCCCGTCGCATCTCAAGAGGAGGCGCTCTCCACAGGAAAGGCGAGAGGAACTCCAGGGTCATGCCACCATTCCAAGAGTCCCCCAGATGTGTCAGTCCATTCCAGAGGAACCTGTTTTCCCTGCACTGCCTTGACGTTCAAGCCGAGGATCGACTCCCACCACGTGTGCACGTGGGACAGCCCTGCGGGAAAGCCTCGTGGGAAAGCCTCGTGGGAAACACTCCAGGGAAAACCATAGATCCTTTGATCCACGCGGCGGACTGTGTGACACTGCTGCTACCGCTCTGGAGGAAAGCGCAAGTGCATGCCCACATTCGAGACGAGGACTGACTCCCCTGGGGAGACTCCAGAAGTACCCCAAGATCCATGTCAGCACTGGAGAGGAATCCTCAGGTTCCGGCCCCGACTCCACACAAGGTCCTAGTCCCCGGCATCGACGGGAGAGGAATCCCCAGAGGCCCCCGAGGAACTCGCATGGGGACTGGCCTTTCCTGAGGCCACCAGAGCGGGTCCCTGAGGTCCCCGTCGTAATTCGAGAGCACCTGCCGCAACTAGAGAAAATCCAGGAGGTTTTGCCCTCGAGGCGAGATGAGGCCCATTTCCGCTGAGGCTTCTCGAGGCTAATCACATCTAACCACTGGAACTTCCAAAGGGTCCTTCACACCCTTGCTGCAACTCAAGAAGTTCCCCGACATACCCGTCTCCACTCGAGAGGAAGCACGAGGGTCCCGCACACATCCAGGGGAGCCCCGTTTCCGCCTCCTAGCTCGAGATGAGGGATCCTTTCCCTGTATCGTAGGGAAATAATTCCCGGCGTTCCCGTCGCATCTCAAGAGAAGGCGCTCTCCACAGGAAAGGCGAGAGGAACTCCAGGGTCGTGCCACCATTCCAAGAGTCCCCCAGATGTGTCAGTCCATTCCAGAGGAACCTGTTTTCCCTGCACTGCCTTGACGTTCAAGCCGAGGATCGACTCTCACCACGTGTGCACGTAGGACAGCCCTGTGGGAAAGCCTCGTGGGAAAGCCTCGTGGGAAAGTCTCGAGAGAAAACCATAGATCCTTTGATCCACGCGGCGGACTGCGTGACACTGCTGCTACCGCTCTGGAGGAAAGTGCAAGTGCATGCACGCATTCGAGACGAGGACTGACTCCCCTGGGGAGACTCCAGAAGTACCCCAAGATCCATGTCAGCACTGAAGAGGAATCCTCAGGTTCCGGCCCCGACTCCACACAAGGTCTTAGGCCCCGGCATCGACGGGAGAGGAATCCCGAGATGCCCCCGAGGAACTCGCATGGGGACTGGCCTTTCCTGAGGCCACCAGAGCGGTTTCCTGAGGTCCCCGTCGTAAGTCGAGAGCACCTGCCGCAACTCGAGAAAATCCAGGCGATTTTGCCCTCCAGGCGAGATGAGGCCCATTTCCGCTGAGGCTTCTCGAGGCTAATCACGTCTAACCACTGGAACTTCCAAAGGGTCCTTCACACCCTTGCTGCAACTCAAGAAGTTCCCCGACATACACGTCTCCACTCGAGAGGAAGCACGTGGGTCCCGCACACATTCAGGGGAGCCCCGTTTCCGCCTCCTAGCTCGAGATGAGTGATCCTTTCCCTGTTTCGTAGGGAAAGAATTCCCGGCGTTCCTGTCACATCTCAAGAGGAAGCGCTCTCCACAGGAAAGGCGAGAGGAACTCCAGGGTCGTGCCACCATTCCAAGAGTCCCCCAGATGTGTCAGTCCATTCCAGAGGAACCTGTTTTCCCTGCACTGCCTTGACGTTCAAGCAGAGGATCGACTCCCACCACGTGTGCACGTGGGACAGCCCTGTGGGAAAGCCTCGTGGGAAAGCCTCGTGGTAAAGACTCGAGGGAAAACCATAGATCCTTTGATCCACGCGGCGGACTGCGTGACACTGCTGCTACCGCTCTGGCGGAAAGCGCAAGTGCATGCCCGCATTCGAGACGAGGACTGACTCCCCTGGGGAGACTCCAGAAGTACCCCAAGATCCATGTCAGCACTGGAGAGGAATCCTCAGGTTCCGGCCCCGACTCCACACAAGGTCTTAGGCCCCGGCATCGACGGGAGAGGAATCCCGAGAGGCCCCCGAGGAACTCGCATGGGGACTGGCCTTTCCTGAGGCCACCAGAGCGGGTCCCTGAGGTCCCCGTCGTAAGTCGAGAGCACCTGCCGCAACTCGAGAAAATCCAGGCGGTTTTGCCCTCCAGGCGAGATGAGGCCCATTTCCGCTGAGGCTTCTCGAGGCTAATCCAGTCTAACCACTGGAACTTCCAAAGGGTCCTTCACACCCTTGCTGCAACTCAAGAAGTTCCCCGACATACTCGTCTCCACTCGAGAGGAAGCACGTGGGGTCCCGCACACATCCAGGGGAGCCCCGTTTCCGCCTCCTAGCTCGAGATGAGGGATCCTTACCTTTTTCGTAGGGAAAGAATTCCCGGCGTTCCAGTCGCATCTCAAGAGGAGGCGCTCTCCACAGGAAAGGCGAGAGGAACTCCAGGGTCGTGCCACCATTCCAAGAGTCCCCCAGATGTGTCAGTCCATTCCAGAGGAACTTGTTTTCCCTGCACTGCCTTGACGTTCAAGCCGAGGATCGACTCCCACCACGTGTGCACGTGGGATAGCCCTGTGGGAAAGCCTCGTGGGAAAGCCTCGTGGGAAAGACTCGAGGGAAAACCATAGATCCTTTGATCCACGAGGCGGACTGCGTGACACTGCTGCTACCGCTCTGGAGAAAGCGCAAGTGCATGCCCGCATTCGAGACGAAGACTGACTCCCCTGGGGAGACTCCAGAAGTACCCCAAGATCCATGTCAGCACTGGAGAGGAATCCTCAGGTTCCGGCCCCGACTCCACACAAGGACTTAGGCCCCGGCATCGACGGGAGAGGAATCCCCAGAGGCCCCCGAGGAACTCGCATGGGGACTGGCCTTTCCCGTCGTAAGTCGAGAGCACCTGCCGCAACTCGAGAAAATCCAGGAGGTTTTGCCCTCCAGGCAAGATGAGGCCCATTTCCGCTGAGGCTTCTCGAGGCCAATCACATCTAACCACTGGAACTTCCAAAGGGTCCTTCACACCCTTGCTGCAACTCAAGAAGTTCCCCGACATACCCATCTCCACTCAAGAGGAAGCACGTGGGGTCCCGCACACATCCAGGGGAGCCCCGTTTCCGCCTCCTACCTCGAGATGAGGGATCCTTTCCCTGTTTCGTAGGGAAAGAATTCCCGGCGTTCCCGTCGCATCTCAAGAGGAGGCTCTCTCCACAGGAAAGGCGAGAGGAACTCCAGGGTCGTGCCACCATTCCAAGAGTCCCCCAGATGTGTCAGTCCATTCCAGAGGAACCTGTTTTCCCTGCACTGCCTTGACGTTCAAGCCGAGGTTCGACTCCCACCACGTGTGCACGTGGGACAGCCCTGAGGGAAAGCCTCGTGGGAAAGCATCCTGGGAAAGACTCGAGGGAATACCATAGATCCTTTGATCCACGCGGCGGACTGCGTGACACTGCTGCTACCGCTCTGGAGGAAAGCGCAAGTGCATGCCCGCATTCGAGTCGAGGACTGACTCCCCTGGGGAGACTCCAGAAGTACCCCAAGATCCATGTCAGCACTGGAGAGGAATCCTCAGGTTCCGGCCCCGACTCCACACAAGGTCTTAGGCCCCGGCATCGACGGGAGAGGAATCCCGAGAGGCCCCCGAGGAACTCGCATGGGGACTGGCCTTTCCTGAGGCCACCAGAGCGGGTCCCTGAGGTCCCCGTCGTAAGTCGAGAGCACCTGCCGCAACTCGAGAAAATCCAGGCGGTTTTGCCCTCCAGGCGAGATGAGGCCCATTTCCGCTGAGGATTCTCGAGGCCAATCACATCTAACCACTGGAACTTCCACAGGGTCCTTCACACCCTTGCTGCAACTCAAGAAGGTCCCCGACATACCCGTCTCCACTCGAGAGGAAGCACGTGGGGTCCCGCACACATCCAGGGGAGCCCCGTTTCCGCCTCCTAGCTCGAGATGAGGGATCCTTTCCCTGTTTCGTAGGGAAAGAATTCCCGGCGTTCCCGTCGCATCTCAAGAGGAGGCGCTCTCCACAGGAAAGGCGAGAGGAACTCCAGGGTCGTGCCACCATTCCAACAGTCCCCCAGATGTGTCAGTCCATTCCAGAGGAACCTGTTTTCCCTGCACTGAATTGACGTTCAAGCCGAGGATCGACTCCCACCACGTGTGCACGTGGGACAGCCCTGTGGGAAAGCCTCGTGGGAAAGACTCGAGGGAAAACCATAGATCCTTTGATCCACGCGGCGGACTGCGTAACACTGCTGCTACTGCTCTGGAGGAAAGCGCAAGTGCATGCCCGCATTCGAGACGAGGACTGACTCCCCTGGGAAGACTCCAGAAGTACCCCAAGATCCATGTCAGCACTGGAGAGGAATCCTCAGGTTCCGGCCCCGACTCCACACAATGTCTTAGGCCCCGGCATCGACGGGAGAGGAATCCCGAGAGGCCCCCGAGGAACTCGCATGGGGACTGGCTTATACTGAGGCTACCAGATCGGGTCCCTGAGGTCCCCGTCGTAAGTCGAGAGCATCTGCCGCAACTCGAGAAAATCCAGGAGGTTTTGCCCTCCAGGCGAGATGAGGCCCATTTCCTATGAGGCTTCTCGAGGCTAATCATGTCTAACCACTGGAACTTCCAAAGGGTCCTTCACACCCTTGCTGCAACTCAAGAAGTTCCCCGACATACCCGTCTCCACTCGAGAGGAAGCACGTGGGTCCCGCACACATCCAGGGGAGCCCCGTTTCCGCCTCCTAGCTCGAGATGAGGGATCCTTTCCCTGTTTCATAGGGAAAGAATTCCCGGCGTTCCCGTCGCATCTCAAGAGGAGGCGCTCTCAACAGGAAAGGCGAGAGGAACTCCAGGGTCGTGCCACCATTCCAAGAGTCCCCCAGATGTGTCAGTCCATTCCAGAGGAACATGTTTTCCCTGCACTGCCTTGACGTTCAAGCCGAGAATCGACTCCCACCACGTGTGCAGGTGGGACAGACCTGTGAGAAAGCCTCGTGGGAAAGCATCCTCGGAAAGACTCGATGGAAAACCATAGATCCTTTGATCCATTGGGCGGACTGCGTGACACTGCTGCTACCGCTCTGGAGGAAAGCGACAAGTGCATGCCCGCATTCCAGACGAGGACTGACTCCCCTGGGGAGACTCCAGAAGTACCCCAAGATCCATGTCAGCACTGGAGAGGAATCCTCAGGTTCCGGCCCCGACTCCACACAAGGTCTTAGGCCCCGGCATCGACGGGAGAGGAATCCCGAGAGGCCCCCGAGGAACTCGCATGGGGACTGGCCTTTCCTGAGGCCACCAGAGCGGGTCCCTGAGGTCCCCGTCGTAAGTCGAGAGCACCTGCCGCAACTGGAGAAAATCCAGGAGGTTTTGCCCTCCAGGCGAGATGAGGCCCATTTCCGCTGAGGCTTCTCGAGGCCAATCACATCTAACCACTGGAACTTCCAAAGGGTCCTTCACACCCTTGCTGCAACTCAAGAAGTTCCCCGACATACCCGTCTACACTCGAGAGGAAGCACGTGGGGTCCCGCACACATCCAGGGGAGCCCAGTTTCCGCCTCCTAGCTCGAGATGAGGGATCCTTTCTCTGTTTCGTAGGGAAAGAATTCCCGGCGTTCCCGTCGCATCTCAAGAGGAGGCGCTCTCCACAGGAAAGGCGAGAGGAACTCCAGGGTCGTGCCACCATTCCAAGAGTCCCCCAGATGTGTCAGTCCATTCCAGAGGAACCTGTTTTCCCTGCACTGCCTTGACGTTCAAGCCGAGGATCGACTCCCACCACGAGTGCACGTGGGACAGCCCTGTGGGAAAGCCTCGTAAGAAAGCCTCGTGGGAAAGACTCGAGGGAAAACCATAGATCCTTTGATCCACGCGGCGGACTGCGTGACACTGCTGCTACCGCTCTGGAGGAAAGCGCAAGTGCATGCCCGCATTCGAGACGAGGACTGACTCCCCTGGGGAGACTCCAGAAGTACCCCAAGATCCATGTCAGCACTGGAGAGGAATCCTCAGGTTCCGGCCCCGACTCCACACAAGGTCTTAGGCCCCGGCATCGACGGGAGAGGAATCCCGAGAGGCCCCCGAGGAACTCGCATGGGGACTGGCCTTTCCTGAGGCCACCAGAGCGGTTTCCTGAGGTCCCCGTCGTAAGTCGAGAGCACCTGCCGCAACTCGAGAAAATCCAGGCGGTTTTGCCCTCCAGGCGAGATGAGGCCCATTTCCGCTGAGGCTTCTCGAGGCCAATCACATCTAACCACTGGAACTTCCAAAGGGTCCTTCACACCCTTGCTGCAACTCAAGAAGTTCCCCGACATACACGTCTCCACTCGAGAGGAAGCACGTGGGTCCCGCACACATTCAGGGGAGCCCCGTTTCCGCCTCCTAGCTCGAGATGAGGGATCCTTTCCCTGTTTCGTAGGGAAAGAATTCCCGGCGTTCCTGTCACATCTCAAGAGGAGGCGCTCTCCACAGGAAAGGCGAGAGGAACTCCAGGGTCGTGCCACCATTCCAAGAGTCCCCCAGATGTGTCAGTCCATACCAGAGGAACCTGTTTTCCCTGCAATGAATTGACGTTCAAGCCGAGGATCGACTCCCACCACGTGTGCAGGTGGGACAGCCCTGTGGGAAAGCCTCGTGGGAAAGCCTCGTGGGAAAGACTCGAGGGAAAACCATAGATCCTTTGATCCACGCGGCGGACTGCGTGACACTGCTGCTACCGCTCTGGAGGAAAGCGCAAGTGCATGCCCGCATTCGAGACGAGGACTGACTCCCCTTGGGAGACTCCAGAAATACCCCAAGATCCATGTCAGCACTGGAGAGGAATCCTCAGGTTCCGGCCCCGACTCCACACAAGGTCTTAGGCCCCGGCATCGACGGGAGAGGAATCCCGAGAGGCCCCCGAGGAACTCGCATGGGGACTGGCCTTTCCTGAGGCCACCAGAGCGGGTCCCTGAGGTCCCCGTCGTAAGTCGAGAGCACCTGCCGCAACTCGAGAAAATCCAGGAGGTTTTGCCCTCCAGGCGAGATGAGGCCCATTTCCGCTGAGGCTTCTCGAGGCCATTCACATCTAACCACTGGAACTTCCAAAGGGTCCTTCACACCATTGCTGCACCTCAAGAAGTTCCCCGACATACCCGTCTCCACTCGAGAGGAAGCACGTGGTGTCCCGCACACATCCAGGGGAGCCCCGTTTCCGCCTCCTAGCTCGAGATGAGGGATCCTTTCTCTGTTTCGTAGGGAAAGAATTCCCGGCGTTCCCGTCGCATCTCAAGAGGAGGCGCTCTCCACAGGAAAGGCGAGAGGAACTCCAGGGTCGTGCCACCATTCCAAGAGTCCCCCAGATGTGTCAGTCCATTCCAGAGGAACCTGTTTTCCCTGCACTGCCTTGACGTTCAAGCCGAGGATCGACTCCCACCACGTGTGCACGTGGGACAGCCCTGTGGGAAAGCCTCGTGGGAAAGCCTCGTGGGAAAGACTCGAGGGAAAACCATAGATCCTTTGATCCACGTGGCGGACTGCGTGACACTGCTGCTACCGCACTGGAGGAAAGCGCAAGTGCATGCCCGCATTCGAGACGAGGTCTGACTCCCCTGGGGAGACTCCAGAAATACCCCAAGATCCATGTCAGCACTGGAGAGGAATCCTCAGGTTCCGGCCCCGACTCCACACAAGGTCTTAGGCCCCGGCATCGACGGGAGAGGAATCCCGAGAGGCCCCCGAGGAACTCGCATGGGGACTGGCCTTTCCTGAGGCCACCAGAGCGGGTCTCCGAGGTCCCCGTCGTAAGTCGAGAGCACCTGCCGCAACTCGAGAAAATCCAGGAGGTTTTGCCCTCCAAGCGAGATGAGGCCCATTTCCGCTGAGGCTTCTCGAGGCCAATCACATCTAACCACTGGAACTTCCAAAGGGTCCTTCACACCCTTGCTGCAACTCAAGAAGTTCCCCGACATACCCGTCTGCACTCGAGAGGAAGCACGTGGTGTCCCGCACACATCCAGGGGAGCCCCGTTTCCGCCTCCTAGCTTGAGATGAGGGATCCTTTCCCTGTTTCGTAGGGAAAGAATTCCCGGCGTTCCCGTCGCATCTCAAGAGGAGGCGCTCTCCACAGGAAAGGCGAGAGGAACTCCAGGGTCGTGCCACCATTCCAAGAGTCCCCCAGATGTGTCAGTCCATTCCAGAGGAACCTGTTTTCCCTGAACTGCCTTGATGTTCAAGCCGAGGATCGACTCCCACCACGTGTGCACGTGGGACAGCCCTGTGGGAAAGCCTCGTGGGAAAGCCTCGTGGGAAAGACTCGAGGGAAAACCATACATCCTTTGATCCACGCGGCGGACTGCGTGACACTGCTGCTACCGCTCTGGAGGAAAGCGCAAGTGCATGCCCGCATTCGAGACAAGGACTGACTCCCCTGGGGAGACTCCAGAATTACCCCAAGATCCATGGCAGCACTGGAGAGGAATCCTCAGGTTCCGGCCCCGACTCCACACAAGGTCTTAGGCCCCGGCATCGACGGGAGAGGAATCCCGAGATGCCCCCGAGGAACTCGCATGGGGACTGGCCTTTCCTGAGGCCACCAGAGCGGGTCCCTGAGGTCCCCGTCGTAAGTCGAGAGCACCTGCCGCAACTCGAGAAAATCCAGGAGGTTTTGCCCTCCAGGCGAGATGAGGCCCATTTCCGCTGAGGCTTCTCGAGGCTAATCACATCTAACCACTGGAACTTCCAAAGGGTCCTTCACACCCTTGCTGCAACTCAAGAAGGTCCCCGACATACCCGTCTCCACTCGAGAGGAAACACGTGGGGTCCGGCACACATCCAGGGGAGCCCCATTTCCGCCTCCTAGCTCGAGAAGAGGGATCCTTTCCCTGTTTCGTAGGGAAAGAATTCCCAGCGTTCCCGTCGCATCTCAAGAGGAGGCACTCTCCACAGGAAAGGCGAGAGGTACTCCAGGGTCGTGCCACCATTCCAAGAGTCCCCCAGATGTGTCAGTCCATTCCAGAGGAACCTGTTTTCCCTGCACTGCCTTGACGTTCATGCCGAGGATCGACTCCCACCACGTGTGCACGTGGGACAGCCCTGTGGGAAAGCCTCGTGGGAAAGCCTCGTGGGAAAGACTCGAGGGAAAACCATAGATCCTTTGATCCACGCGTCGGACTGCGTGACACTGCTGCTACCGCTCTGGAGGAAAGCGCAAGTGCATGCCCGCATTCGAGACGAGGACTGACTCCCCTGGGGAGACTCCAGAAGTACCCCAAGATCCATGTCAGCACTGGAGAGGAATCCTCAGGTTCCGGCCCCGACTCCACACAAGGTCTTAGGCCCCGGCATCGACGGGAGAGGAATCCCGAGAGGCCCCCGAGGAACTCGCATGGGGACTGGCCTTTCCTGAGGCCACCAGAGCGGGTCCCTGAGGTCCCCGTCGTAAGTCGAGAGCACCTGCCGCAACTCGAGAAAATCCAGGAGGTTTTGCCCTCCAGGCGAGATGAGGCCCATTTCCGCTGAGGCTTCTCGAGGCCAATCACATCTAACCACTGGAACTTCCAAAGGGTCCTTCGCACCATTGATGCAACTCAAGAAGTTCCCCGACATACCCGTCTCCACTCGAGAGGAAGCACGTGGGGTCCCGCACACATCCAGGGGAGCCCCGTTTCCGCCTCCTAGCTCGAGATGAGGGATCCTTTCCCTGTATGGTAGGGAAAGAATTCCCGGCGTTCCCGTCGCATCTCAAGAGGAGGCGCTCTCCACAGGAAAGGGGAGAGGAACTCCAGGGTCGTGCCACCATTCCAAGAGTCCCCCATATGTGTCAGTCCATTCCAGAGGAACCTGTTTTCCCTGCACTGCCTTGACGTTCAAGCCGAGGATCGACTCCCACCACGTGTGCACGTGGGACAGCCCTTGGGAAAGCCTCGTGGGAAAGCCTCGTGGGAAAGACTCGAGGGAAAACCATAGATCCTTTGATCCATTGGGCGGACTGCGTGACACTGCTGCTACCGTTCTGGAGGAAAGCGCAAGTGCATGCCCGCATTCGAGACGAGGACTGACTCCCCTGGGGAGACTCCAGAAGTACCCCAAGATCCATGTAAGCACTGGAGAGGAATCCTCAGGTTCCGGCCCCGACTCCACACAAGGTCTTAGGCCCCGGCATCGACGGGAGAGGAATCCCGAGAGGCCCCCGAGGAACTCGCATGGGGACTGGCCTTTCCTGAGGCTACCAGAGCGGGTCCCTGAGGTCCCCGTCGTAAGTCGAGAGCACCTGCCGCAACTCAAGAAAATCCAGGCTGTTTTGCCCTCCAGGCGAGATGAGGCCCATTTCTGCTGAGGCTTCTCGAGGCTAATCCCGTCTAACCACTGGAACTTCCAAAGGGTCCTTCACACCCTTGCTGCAACTCAAGAAGTTCCCCGACATACCCGTCTCCACTCGAGAGGAAGCACGTGGTGTCCCGCACACATCCAGGGGAGCCCCGTTTCCGCCTCCTAGCTCGAGATGAGGGATCCTTTCCCTGTTTCGTAGGGAAAGAATTCCCGGCGTTCCCGTCGCATCTCAAGAGGAGGCGCTCTCCACAGGAAAGGCGAGAGGAACTCCAGGGTCGTGCCACCATTCCAAGAGTCCCCCAGATGTGTCAGTCCATTCCAGAGGAACCTGTTTTCCCTGTACTGCCTTGACCTTCAAGCCGAGGATCGACTCCCTCCACGTGTGCACGTGGGACAGCCCTGTAGGAAAGCCTCGTGGGAAAGCCTCGTGGGAAAGACTCGAGGGAAAACCATAGATCCTTTGATCCACGCGGCGGACTGCGTGACACTATTGCTACCGCCCTGGAGGAAAGCGCAAGTGCATGCCCGCATTCGAGACAAGGACTGACTCCCCTGGGGAGACTCCAGAGGTACCCCAAGATCCATGTCAGCACTGGAGAGGAATCCTCAGGTTCCGGCCCCGACTCCACACAAGGTCTTAGGCCCCGGCATCGACGGGAGAGGAATCCCGAGAGGCCCCCGAGGAACTCGCATGGGGACTGGCCTTTCCTGAGGCCACCAGAGCGGGTCCCTGAGGTCCCCGTCGTAAGTCGAGAGCACCTGCCGCAACTCGAGAAAATCCAGGAGGTTTTGCCCTCCAGGCGAGATGAGGCCCATTTCCGCTGAAGCTTCTCGAGGCCAATCACATCTAACCACTGGAACTTCCAAAGGGTCCTTCACACCATTGCTGCAACTCAAGAAGTTCCCCGACATACCCGTCTCCACTCGAGAGGAAGCATGTGGGGTCCCTCACACATCCAGGGGAGCCCCGTTTCCGCCTCCTAGCTCGAGATGAGGGATCCTTACCTTTTTCGTAGGGAAAGAATTCCCGGTGTTCCAGTCGCATCTCAAGAGGAGGCGCTCTCCACAGGAAAGGCGAGAGGAACTCCAGGGTCGTGACACCATTCCAAGAGTCCCCCAGATGTGTCAGTCCATTCCAGAGGAACTTGTTTTCCCTGCACTGCCTTGACGTTCATGCCGAGGATCGACTCCCACCACGTGTGCACGTGGGACAGCCCTGTGGGAAAGCCTCGTGGGAAAGCCTCGTGGGAAAGACTCGAGGGAAAACCATAGATCCTTTGATCCACGCGGCGGACTGCGTGACACTGCTGCTACCGCTCTGGAGGAAAGCGCAAGTGCATGCCCGCATTCGAGACGAAGACTGACTCCCCTGGGGAGACTCCAGAAGTACCCCAAGATCCATGTCAGCACTGGAGAGGAATCCTCAGGTTCCGGCCCCGACTCCACACAAGGACTTAGGCTCCGGCATCGACGGGAGAGGAATCCCCAGAGGCCCCCGTGGAACTCGCATGGGGACTGGCCTTTCCCGTCGTAAGTCGAGAGCACCTGCCGCAACTCGAGAAAATCCAGGAGGTTTTGCCCTCCAGGCGAGATGAGGCCCATTTCGCTGAGGCTTCTCGAGGCTAATCACATCTAACCACTGGAACTTCCAAAGGGTCCTTCACACCCTTGCTGCAACTCAAGAAGGTCCCTGACATACCCGTCTCCACTCGAGAGGAAGCACGTGGGGTCCCGCACACATCCAGGGGAGCCCCATTTCCGCCTCCTAGCTCGAGAAGAGGTATCCTTTCCCTGTTTGGTAGGAAAAGAATTCCCGGCGTTCCCGTCGCATCTCAAGAGGAGGCGCTCTCCACAGGAAAGGCGAGAGGAACTCCAGGGTCGTGCCACCATTCCAAGAGTCCCCCAGATGTGTCAGTCCATTCCAGAAGAACCTGTTTTCCCTGCACTGCCTTGACGTTCAAGCCGAGGATCGACTCCCACCACGTGTGCACGTGGGACAGCCCTGTGGGAAAGCCTCGTGGGAAAGCCTCGTGGGAAAGACTCGAGGGAAAACCATAGATCCTTTGATCCACGCGGCGGACTGCGTGACACTGCTGCTACCGCTCCGGAGGAAAGCGCAAGTGCATGCCCGCATTCGAGACGAGGACTGACTCCCCTGGGGAGACTCCAGAAGTACCCCAAGATCCATGTCAGCACTGGAGAGGAATCCTCAGGTTCCGGCCCCGACTCCACACAAGGTCTTAGGCCCCGGCATCGACGGGAGAGGAATCCCGAGAGGCCCCCGAGGAACTCGCATGGGGACTGGCCTTTCCTGAGGCCACCAGAGCCGGTCCCTGAGGTCCCCGTCGTAAGTAGAGAGCACCTGCCGCAACTCGAGAAAATCCAGGAGGTTTTGCCCTCCAGGCGAGATGAGGCCCATTTCCGCTGAGGCTTCTCGAGGCCAATCACATCTAACCACTGGAACTTCCAAAGGGTCCTTCACACCCTTGCTGCAACTCAAGAAGTTCCCCGACATACCCGTCTGCACTCGAGAGGAAGCACGTGGTGTCCCGCACACATCCAGGGGAGCCCCAATTCCGCCTCCTAGCTTGAGATGAGGGATCCTTTCCCTGTTTCGTAGGGAAAGAATTCCCGGCGTTCCCGTCGCATCTCAAGAGGAGGCGCTCTCCACAGGAAAGGCGAGAGGAACTGAAGGGTCGTGCCACCATTCCAAGAGTCCCCCAGATGTGTCAGTCCATTCCAGAGGAACCTGTTTTCCCTGCACTGCCTTGACCTTCAAGCCGAGAATCGACTCCCACCACGTGTGCACGTGGGACAGCCCTGTGGGAAAGCCTCGTGGGAAAGCCTCGTGGGAAAGACTCGAGGGAAAACCATAGATCCTTTGATCCACGTGGCGGACTGCGTGACACTATTGCTACCGCTCTGGAGGAAAGCGCATGTGCATGCCCGCATTCGAGACAAGGACTGACTCCCCTGGGGAGACTCCAGAAGTACCCCAAGATCCATGTCAGCACTGGAGAGGAATCCTCAGGTTCCGGCCCCGACTCCACACAAGGTCTTAGGCCCCGGCATCGACGGGAGAGGAATCCCGAGAGGCCCCCGAGGAACTCGCATGGGGACTGGCCTTTCCTGAGGCCACCAGAGCGGGTCCCTGAGGTCCCCGTCGTAAGTCGAGAGCACCTGCCGCAACTCGAGAAAATCCAGGAGGTTTTGCCCTCCAGGCAAGATGAGGCCCATTTCCGCTGAGGCTTCTCGAGGCCAATCACATCTAACCACTGGAACTTCCAAAGGGTCCTTCACACCATTGCTGCAACTCAAGAAGTTCCCCGACATACACGTCTCCACTCGAGAGGAAGCATGTGGGGTCCCTCACACATCCAGGGGAGCCCCGTTTCCGCCTCCTAGCTCGAGATGAGGGATCCTTTCCCTGTTTCGTAGGGAAAGAATTCCCGGCGTTCCCGTCGCATCTCAAGAGGAGGCGCTCTCCACAGGAAAGGCGAGAGGAACTCCAGGGTCGTGCCACCATTCCAAGAGTCCCCCAGATGTGTCAGTCCATTCCAGAGGAACCTGTTTTCCCTGCACTGCCTTGACCTTCTAGCCGAGGATCGACTCCCACCACGTGTGCACGTGGGACAGCCCTGTGGGAAAGCCTCGTGGGAAAGCCTCGTGGGAAAGACTCGAGGGAAAACCATAGATCCTTTGATCCACGCGTCGGACTGCGTGACACTGCTGCTACCGCTCTGGAGGAAAGCGCAAGTGCATGCCCGCATTCGAGACGAGGACTGACTCCCCTGGGGAGACTTCAGAAATACCCCAAGATCCATGTTAGCACTGGAGAGGAATCCTCAGGTTCCGGCCCCGACTCCACACAAGGTCTTAGGCCCCGGCATCGACGGGAGAGGAATCCCGAGAGGTCCCCGAGGAACTCGCATGGGGACTGGCCTTTCCTGAGGCCACCAGAGCGGGTCCCTGAGGTCCCCGTCGTAAGTCGAGAGCACCTGCCGCAACTCGAGAAAATCCAGGAGGTTTTGCCCTCCAGGCGAGATGAGGCCCATTTCCGCTGAGGCTTCTCGAGGCCAATCACATCTAACCACTGGAACTTCCAAAGGGTCCTTCACACCCTTGCTGCAACTCAAGAAGTTCCCCGACATACCCGTCTCAACTCGAGAGGAAGCACGTGGTGTCCCGCACACATCCAGGGGAGCCCCGTTTCCGCCTCCTAGCTTGAGATGAGGGATCCTTTCCCTGTTTCGTAGGGAAAGAATTCCCGGCGTTCCCGTCGCATCTCAAGAGGAGGCTCTCTCCACAGGAAAGGCGAGAGGAACTGAAGGGTCGTGCCACCATTCCAAGAGTATCCCAGATGTGTCAGTCCATTCCAGAGGAACCTGTTTTCCCTGAACTGCCTTGATGTTCAAGCCGAGGATCGACTCCCACCACGTGTGCACGTGGGACAGCCCTGTGGGAAAGCCTCGTGGGAAAGCCTCGTGGGAAAGACTCGAGGGAAAACCATACATCCTTTGATCCACGCGGCGGACTGCGTGACACTGTTGCTACCGCTCTGGA
Organism: Ovis canadensis; assembly: GCF_042477335.2. Lineage (NCBI taxonomy): Eukaryota > Metazoa > Chordata > Mammalia > Artiodactyla > Bovidae > Ovis > Ovis canadensis. The sequence goes on along the minus strand of NC_091258.1, from coordinate 9,623,496 downwards.
GGAAAGCGCAAGTGCATGCCCGCATTCGAGACGAGGACTGACTCCCCTGGGGAGACTCCAGAATTACCCCAAGATCCATGCCCGCATAGGAGAGGAATCCTCAGGTTCCGGCCCCGACTCCACACAAGGTCTTAGGCCCCGGCATCGACGGGAGAGGAATCCCGAGATGCCCCCGAGGAACTCGCATGGGGACTGGCCTTTCCTGAGGCCACCAGAGCGGGTCCCTGAGGTCCCCGTCGTAAGTCGAGAGCACCTGCCGCAACTCGAGAAAATCCAGGAGGTTTTGCCCTCCAGGCGAGATGAGGCCCATTTCCGCTGAGGCTTCTCGAGGCCAATCACATCTAACCACTGGAACTTCCAAAGGGTCCTTCACACCATTGCTGCACCTCAAAAGTTCCCCGACATACCCGTCTCCACTCGAGAGGAAGCACGTGGGGTCCCGCACACATCCAGGGGAGCCCCGTTTCCGCCTCCTAGCTCGAGATGAGGGATCCTTTCTCTGTTTCGAGGGAAAGAATTCCCGGCATTCCCGTCGCATCTCAAGAGGAGGCGCTCTCCACAGGAAAGGCGAGAGGAACTCCAGGGTCGTGCCACCATTCCAAGAGTCCCCCAGATGTGTCAGTCCATTCCAGAGGAACCTGTTTTCCCTGCACTGCCTTGACGTTCAAGCCGAGGATCGACTCCCACCACGTGTGCACGTGGGACAGCCCTGTGGGAAAGCCTCGTGGGACAGCCTCGTGGGAAAGACTCGAGGGAAAATCATAGATCCTTTGATGCACGCGGCGGACTGCGTGACACTGCTGCTACCGCTCTGGAGGAAAGCGCAAGTGCATGCCCGCATTCGAGACGAGGACTGACTCCCCTGGGGAGACTCCAGAAGTACCCCAAGATCCATGTCAGCACTGGAGGGGAATCCTCAGGTTCGGGCCCCGACTCCACACAAGGACTTAGGCCCCGGCATCGACGGGAGAGTAATCCCGAGACGCCCCCGAGGAACTCGCATGGGGACTGGCCTTTCCTGAGGCCACCAGAGCGGGTCCCTGAGGTCCCCGTCGTTAATCGAGAGCACCTGCCACAACTCGAGAAAATCCAGGAGGTTTTGCTCTCCAGGCGAGATGAGGCCCATTTCCGCTGAGGCTTCTCGAGGCCAATCACATCTAACCACTGGAACTTCAAAAGGGTCCTTCACACCATTGCTGCAACTCAAGAAGTTCCCCGACATACCCGTCTCCACTCGAGAGGAAGCACGTGGGGTCCCGCACACATCCAGGGGAGCCCCGTTTCCACCTCCTAGCTCGAGATGAGGGATCCTTTCCCTGTTTCGTAGGGAAAGAATTCCCGGCGTTCCCGTCGCATCTCAAGAGGAGGCGCTCTCCACAGGAAAGGCGAGAGGAACTCCAGGGTCGTGCCACCATTCCAAGAGTCCCCCAGATGTGTCAGTCCATTCCAGAGGAACCTGTTTTCCCTGCACTGCCTTGACGTTCAAGCCGAGGATCGACTCCCACCACGTGTGCACGTGGGACAGCCCTGTGGGAAAGCCTCGTGGGAAAGCCTCGTGGGAAAGACTCGAGGGAAAACCATAGATCCTTTGATCCACGTGGCGGACTGCGTGACACTGCTGCTACCGCTCTGGAGGAAAGCGCAAGTGCATGCCCGCATTCGAGACGAGGACTGACTCCCCTGGGGAGACTCCAGAAATACCCCAAGATCCATGTCAGCCCTGGAGAGGAATCCTCAGGTTCCGGCCCCGACTCCACACAAGGTCTTAGGCCCCGGCATCGACGGGAGAGGAATCCCGAGAGGCCCCCGAGGAACTCGCATGGGGACTGGCCTTTCCTGAGGCCACCAGAGCGGGTCCCTGAGGTCCCCGTCGTAAGTCGAGAGCACCTGCCGCAACTCGAGAAAATCCAGGAGGTTTTGCCCTCCAGGCGAGATGAGGCCCATTTCCGCTGAGGCTTCTCGAGGCCAATCACATCTAACCACTGGAACTTCCAAAGGGTCCTTCACACCATTGCTGCAACTCAAGAAGTTCCCCGACATACCCGTCTCCACTCGAGAGGAAGCACGTGGGGTCCCTCACACATCCAGGGGAGCCCCGTTTCCGCCTCCTAGCTCGAGATGAGGGATCCTTCCCATTTTCGTAGCGAAAGAATTCCCGGCGTTCCAGTCGCATCTCAAGAGGAGGCGCTCTCCACAGGAAAGGCGAGAGGAACTCCAGGGTCGTGCCACCATTCCAAGAGTCCCCCAGATGTGTCAGTCCATTCCAGATTAACCTGTTTTCCCTGCACTGCCTTGACGTTCAAGCCGAGGATCGACTCCCACCACGTGTGCACGTGGGACAGCCCTGTGGGAAAGCCTCGTGGGAAAGCCTCGTGGGAAAGCCTCGAGGGAAAACCATAGATCCTTTGATCCACGCGGCGGACTGCGTGACACTGCTGCTACCGCTCTGGAGGAAAGCGCAAGTGCATGCCCGCATTCGAGACGAGGACTGACTCCCCTGGGGAGACTCCAGAAGTACCCCAAGATCCATGTCAGCATTGGAGAGGAATCCTCAGGTTCCGGCCCCGACTCCACACAAGGTCTTAGGCCCCGGCATCGACGGGAGAGGAATCCCGAGAGGCCCCCGAGGAACTCGCATGGGGTCTGGCCTTTCCTGAGGCCACCAGAGCGGGTCCCTGAGGTCCCCGTCGTAAGTCGAGAGCACCTGCCGCAACTCAAGAAAATCCAGGCTGTTTTGCCCTCCAGGCGAGATGAGGCCCATTTCCGCTGAGGCTTCTCGAGGCTAATCCCGTCTAACCACTGGAACTTCCAAAGGGTCCTTCACACCCTTGCTGCAACTCAAGAAGTTCCCCGACATACTCGTCTCCACTCGAGAGGAAGCACGTGGGTCCCGCACACATCCAGGGGAGCCCCGTTCCCGCCTCCTAGCTCGAGATGAGGGATCCTTTCCCTGTTTCGTAGGGAAAGAATTCCCGGCGTTCCCGTCGCATCTCAAGAGGAGGCGCTCTCCACAGGAAAGGCGAGAGGAACTCCAGGGTCGTGCCACCATTCCAAGAGTCCCCCAGATGTGTCAGTCCATTCCAGAGGAACCTGTTTTCCCTGTACTGCCTTGACCTTCAAGCCGAGGATCGACTCCCACCACGTGTGCACGTGGGACAGACCTGTGGGAAAGCCTCGTGGGAAAGCCTCGTGGGAAAGACTCGAGGGAAAACCATAGATCCTTTGATCCACGCGGCGGACTGCGTGACACTATTGCTGCCGCTCTGGAGGAAAGCGCAAGTGCATGCCCGCATTCGAGACAAGGACTGACTCCCCTGGGGAGACTCCAGAATTACCCCAAGATCCATGTCAGCACTGGAGAGGAATCCTCAGGTTCCGGCCCCGACTCCACACAAGGTCTTAGGCCCCGGCATCGACGGGAGAGGAATCCCGAGAGGCCCCCGAGGAACTCGCATGGGGACTGGCCTTTCCTGAGGCCACCAGAGCGGGTCCCTGAGATCCCCGTCGTAAGTCGAGAGCACCTGCCGCAACTCGAGAAAATCCAGGAGGTTTTGCCCTCCAGGCGAGATGAGGCCCATTTCCGCTGAGGCTTCTCGAGGCCAATCACATCTAACCACTGGAACTTCCAAAGGGTCCTTCACACCATTGCTGCAACTCAAGAAGTTCCCCGACATACCCGTCTCCACTCGAGAGGAAGCATGTGGGGTCCCTCACACATCCAGGGGAGCCCCGTTTCCGCCTCCTAGCTCGAGATGAGGGATCCTTACCTTTTTCGTAGGGAAAGAATTCCCGGTGTTCCAGTCGCATCTCAAGAGGAGGCATTATCCACAGGAAAGGCGAGAGGAACTCCAGGGTCGTGACACCATTCCAAGAGTCCCCCAGATGTGTCAGTCCATTCCAGAGGAACTTGTTTTCCCTGCACTGCCTTGACGTTCATGCCGAGGATCGACTCCCACCACGTGTGCACGTGGGACAGCCCTGTGGGAAAGCCTCGTGCGGAAGCCTCGTGGGAAAGACTCGAGGGAAAACCATAGATCCTTTGATCCACGCGGCAGACTGCGTGACACTGCTGCTACCGCTCTGGAGGAAAGCGCAAGTGCATGCCCGCATTCGAGACGAAGACTGACTCCCCTGGGGAGACTCCAGAAGTACCCCAAGATCCATGTCAGCACTGGAGAGGAATCCTCAGGTTCCGGCCCCGACTCCACACAAGGACTTAGGCCCCGGCATCGACGGGAGAGGAATCCCCAGAGGCCCCCGAGGAACTCGCATGGGGACTGGCCTTTCCCGTCGTAAGTCGAGAGCACCTGCCGCAACTCGAGAAAACCCAGGAGGTTTTGCCCTCCAGGCGAGATGAGGCCTATTTCCGCTGAGGCTTCTCGAGGCTAATCACATCTAACCACTGGAACTTCCAAAGGGTCCTTCACACCCTTGCTGCAACTCAAGAAGGTCCCCGACATACCCGTCTCCACTCGAGAGGAAGCACGTGGGGTCCCGCACACATCCAGGGGAGCCCCATTTCCGCCTCCTATCTCGAGAAGAGGGATCCTTTCCCTGTTTGGTAGGGAAAGAATTCCCGGCGTTCCCGTCGCATCTCAAGAGGAGGCGCTCTCCACAGAAAAGGCGAGAGGAACTCCAGGGTCGTGCCACCATTCCAAGAGTCCCCCAGATGTGTCAGTCCATTCCAGAGGAACCTGTTTTCCCTGCACTGCCTTGACGTTCAAGCCGAGGATCGACTCCCACCACGTGTGCACGTGGGACAGCCCTGTGGGAAAGCCTCGTGGGAAAGCCTCGTGGGAAAGACTCGAGGGAAAACCATAGATCCTTTGATCCACGCGGCGGACTGCGTGACACTGCTGCTACCGCTCCGGAGGAAAGCGCAAGTGCATGCCCGCATTCGAGACGAGGACTGACTCCCCTGGGGAGACTCCAGAAGTACCCCAAGATCCATGTCAGCACTGGAGAGGAATCCTCAGGTTCCGGCCCCGACTCCACACAAGGTCTTAGGCCCCGGCATCGACGGGAGAGGAATCCCGAGAGGCCCCCGAGGAACTCGCATGGGGACTGGCCTTTCCTGAGGCCACCAGAGCCGGTCCCTGAGGTCCCCGTCGTAAGTAGAGAGCACCTGCCGCAACTCGAGAAAATCCAGGAGGTTTTGCCCTCCAGGCGAGATGAGGCCCATTTCCGCTGAGGCTTCTCGAGGCCAATCACATCTAACCACTGGAACTTCCAAAGGGTCCTTCACACCCTTGCTGCAACTCAAGAAGTTCCCCGACATACCCGTCTGCACTCGAGAGGAAGCACGTGGTGTCCCGCACACATCCAGGGGAGCCCCATTTCCGCCTCCTAGCTTGAGATGAGGGATCCTTTCCCTGTTTCGTAGGGAAAGAATTCCCGGCGTTCCCGTCGCATCTCAAGAGGAGGCGCTCTCCACAGGAAAGGCGAGAGGAACTGAAGGGTCGTGCCACCATTCCAAGAGTCCCCCAGATGTGTCAGTCCATTCCAGAGGAACCTGTTTTCCCTGCACTGCTTTGACCTTCAAGCCGAGGATCGACTCCCACCACGTGTGCACGTGGGACAGCCCTGTGGGAAAGCCTCGTGGGAAAGCCTCGTGGGAAAGACTCGAGGGAAAACCATAGATCCTTTGATCCACGCGGCGGACTGCGTGACACTATTGCTACCGCTCTGGAGGAAAGCGCAAGTGCATGCCCGCATTCGAGACAAGGACTGACTCCCCTGGGGAGACTCCAGAAGTACCCCAAGATCCATGTCAGCACTGGAGAGGAATCCTCAGGTTCCGGCCCCGACTCCACACAAGGTCTTAGGCCCCGGCATCGACGGGAGAGGAATCCCGAGAGGCCCCCGAGGAACTCGCATGGGGACTGGCCTTTCCTGAGGCCACCAGAGCGGGTCCCTGAGGTCCCCGTCGTAAGTCGAGAGCACCTGCCGCAACTCGAGAAAATCCAGGAGGTTTTGCCCTCCAGGCAAGATGAGGCCCATTTCCGCTGAGGCTTCTCGAGGCCAATCACATCTAACCACTGGAACTTCCAAAGGGTCCTTCACACCATTGCTGCAACTCAAGAAGTTCCCCGACATACACGTCTCCACTCGAGAGGAAGCATGTGGGGTCCCTCACACATCCAGGGGAGCCCCGTTTCCGCCTCCTAGCTCGAGATGAGGGATCCTTTCCCTGTTTCGTAGGGAAAGAATTCCCGGCGTTCCCGTCGCATCTCAAGAGGAGGCGCTCTCCACAGGAAAGGCGAGAGGAACTCCAGGGTCGTGCCACCATTCCAAGAGTCCCCCAGATGTGTCAGTCCATTCCAGAGGAACCTGTTTTCCCTGCACTGCCTTGACGTTCAAGCCGAGGATCGACTCCCACCACGTGTGCACGTGGGACAGCCCTGTGGGAAAGCCTCGTGGGAAAGCCTCGTGGGAAAGACTCGAGGGAAAACCATAGATCCTTTGATCCACGTGGTGGATGCGTGACACTGCTGCTACCGCTCTGGAGGAAAGCGCAAGTGCATGCCCGCATTCGAGACGAGGACTGACTCCCCTGGGGAGACTCCAGAAATACCCCAAGATCCATGTCAGCCCTGGAGAGGAATCCTCAGGTTCCGGCCCCGACTCCACACAAGGTCTTAGGCCCCGGCATCGACGGGAGAGGAATCCCGAGAGGCCCCCGAGGAACTCGCATGGGGACTGGCCTTTCCTGAGGCCACCAGAGCGGGTCCCTGAGGTCCCCGTCGTAAGTCGAGAGCACCTGCCGCAACTCGAGAAAATCCAGGAGGTTTTGCCCTCCAGGCGAGATGAGGCCCATTTCCGCTGAGGCTTCTCGAGGCCAATCACATCTAACCACTGGAACTTCCAAAGGGTCCTTCACACCCTTGCTGCAACTCAAGAAGTTCCCCGACATACCCGTCTGCACTCGAGAGGAAGCACGTGGTGTCCGGCACACATCCAGGGGAGCCCCGTTTCCGCCACCTAGCTTGAGATGAGGGATCCTTTCCCTGTTTCGTAGGGAAAGAATTCCCGGCGTTCCCGTCGCACCTCAAGAGGAGGCGCTCTCCACAGGAAAGGCGAGAGGAACTCCAGGGTCGTGCCACCATTCCAAGAGTCCCCCAGATGTGTCAGTCCATTCCAGAGGAACCTGTTTTCCCTGAACTGCCTTGATGTTCAAGCCGAGGATCGACTCCCACCACGTGTGCACGTGGGACAGCCCTGTGGGAAAGCCTCGTGGGAAAGCCTCGTGGGAAAGACTCGAGGGAAAACCATACATCCTTTGATCCACGCGGCGGACTGCGTGACACTGCTGCTACCGCTCTGGAGGAAAGCGCAAGTGCATGCCCGCATTGGAGACAAGGACTGACTCCCCTGGGGAGACTCCAGAATTACCCCAAGATCCATGGCAGCACTGGAGAGGAATCCTCAGGTTCCGGCCCCGACTCCACACAAGGTCTTAGGCCCCGGCATCGACGGGAGAGGAATCCCGAGATGCCCCCGAGGAACTCGCATGGGGACTGGCCTTTCCTGAGGCCACCAGAGCGGGTCCCTGAGGTCCCCGTCGTAAGTCGAGAGCACCTGCCGCAACTCGAGAAAATCCAGGAGGTTTTGCCCTCCAGGCGAGATGAGGCCCATTTCCGCTGAGGCTTCTCGAGGCCAATCACATCTAACCACTGGAACTTCCAAAGGGTCCTTCACACCATTGCTGCAACTCAAGAAGTTCCCCGACATACCCGTCTCCACTCGAGAGGAAGCACGTGGGGTCCCTCACACATCCAGGGGAGCCCCGTTTCCGCCTCCTAGCTCGAGATGAGGGATCCTTCCCATTTTCGTAGCGAAAGAATTCCCGGCGTTCCAGTCGCATCTCAAGAGGAGGCGCTCTCCACAGGAAAGGCGAGAGGAACTCCAGGGTCGTGCCACCATTCCAAGAGTCCCCCAGATGTGTCAGTCCATTCCAGAGGAACCTGTTTTCCCTGCACTGCCTTGACGTTCAAGCCGAGGATCGACTCCCACCACGTGTGCACGTGGGACAGCCCTGTGGGAAAGCCTCGTGGGAAAGCCTCGTGGGAAAGCCTCGAGGGAAAACCATAGATCCTTTGATCCACGCGGCGGACTGCGTGACACTGCTGCTACCGCTCTGGAGGAAAGCGCAAGTGCATGCCCGCATTCGAGACGAGGACTGACTCCCCTGGGGAGACTCCAGAAGTACCCCAAGATCCATGTCAGCACTGGAGAGGAATCCTCAGGTTCCGGCCCCGACTCCACACAAGGTCTTAGGCCCCGGCATCGACGGGAGAGGAATCCCAAGAGGCCCCCGAGGAACTCGCATGGGGTCTGGCCTTTCCTGAGGCCACCAGAGCGGGTCCCTGAGGTCCCCGTCGTAAGTCGAGAGCACCTGCCGCAACTCAAGAAAATCCAGGCTGTTTTGCCCTCCAGGCGAGATGAGGCCCATTTCCGCTGAGGCTTCTCGAGGCTAATCCCGTCTAACCACTGGAACTTCCAAAGGGTCCTTCACACCCTTGCTGCAACTCAAGAAGTTCCCCGACATACTCGTCTCCACTCGAGAGGAAGCACGTGGGTCCCGCACACATCCAGGGGAGCCCCGTTCCCGCCTCCTAGCTCGAGATGAGGGATCCTTTCCCTGTTTCGTAGGGAAAGAATTCCCGGCGTTCCCGTCGCATCTCAAGAGGAGGCGCTCTCCACAGGAAAGGCGAGAGGAACTCCAGGGTCGTGCCACCATTCCAAGAGTCCCCCAGATGTGTCAGTCCATTCCAGAGGAACCTGTTTTCCCTGTACTGCCTTGACCTTCAAGCCGAGGATCGACTCCCACCACGTGTGCACGTGGGACAGACCTGTGGGAAAGCCTCGTGGGAAAGCCTCGTGGGAAAGACTCGAGGGAAAACCATAGATCCTTTGATCCACGCGGCGGACTGCGTGACACTATTGCTGCCGCTCTGGAGGAAAGCGCAAGTGCATGCCCGCATTCGAGACAAGGACTGACTCCCCTGGGGAGACTCCAGAATTACCCCAAGATCCATGTCAGCACTGGAGAGGAATCCTCAGGTTCCGGCCCCGACTCCACACAAGGTCTTAGGCCCCGGCATCGACGGGAGAGGAATCCCGAGAGGCCCCCGAGGAACTCGCATGGGGACTGGCCTTTCCTGAGGCCACCAGAGCGGGTCCCTGAGATCCCCGTCGTAAGTCGAGAGCACCTGCCGCAACTCGAGAAAATCCAGGAGGTTTTGCCCTCCAGGCGAGATGAGGCCCATTTCCGCTGAGGCTTCTCGAGGCCAATCACATCTAACCACTGGAACTTCCAAAGGGTCCTTCACACCATTGCTGCAACTCAAGAAGTTCCCCGACATACCCGTCTCCACTCGAGAGGAAGCATGTGGGGTCCCTCACACATCCAGGGGAGCCCCGTTTCCGACTCCTAGCTCGAGATGAGGGATCCTTACCTTTTTCGTAGGGAAAGAATTCCCGGTGTTCCAGTCGCATCTCAAGAGGAGGCACTATCCACAGGAAAGGCGAGAGGAACTCCAGGGTCGTGACACCATTCCAAGAGTCCCCCAGATGTGTCAGTCCATTCCAGAGGAACTTGTTTTCCCTGCACTGCCTTGACGTTCATGCCGAGGATCGACTCCCACCACGTGTGCACGTGGGACAGCCCTGTGGGAAAGCCTCGTGGGGAAGCCTCGTGGGAAAGACTCGAGGGAAAACCATAGATCCTTTGATCCACGCGGCAGACTGCGTGACACTGCTGCTACCGCTCTGGAGGAAAGCGCAAGTGCATGCCCGCATTCGAGACGAAGACTGACTCCCCTGGGGAGACTCCAGAAGTACCCCAAGATCCATGTCAGCACTGGAGAGGAATCCTCAGGTTCCGGCCCCGACTCCACACAAGGACTTAGGCCCCGGCATCGACGGGAGAGGAATCCCCAGAGGCCCCCGAGGAACTCGCATGGGGACTGGCCTTTCCCGTCGTAAGTCGAGAGCACCTGCCGCAACTCGAGAAAACCCAGGAGGTTTTGCCCTCCAGGCGAGATGAGGCCTATTTCCGCTGAGGCTTCTCGAGGCTAATCACATCTAACCACTGGAACTTCCAAAGGGTCCTTCACACCCTTGCTGCAACTCAAGAAGGTCCCCGACATACCCGTCTCCACTCGAGAGGAAGCACGTGGGGTCCCGCACACATCCAGGGGAGCCCCATTTCCGCCTCTTAGCTCGAGAAGAGGGATCCTTTCCCTGTTTGGTAGGGAAAGAATTCCCGGCGTTCCCGTCGCATCTCAAGAGGAGGCGCTCTCCACAGAAAAGGCGAGAGGAACTCCAGGGTCGGGCCACCATTCCAAGAGTCCCCCAGATGTGTCAGTCCATTCCAGAGGAACCTGTTTTCCCTGCACTGCCTTGACGTTCAAGCCGAGGATCGACTCCCACCACGTGTGCACGTGGGACAGCCCTGTGGGAAAGCCTCGTGGGAAAGCCTCGTGGGAAAGACTCGAGGGAAAACCATAGATCCTTTGATCCACGCGACGGACTGCGTGACACTGCTGCTACCGCTCCGGAGGAAAGCGCAAGTGCATGCCCGCATTCGAGACGAGGCCTGATTCCCCTGGGGAGACTCCAGAAGTACCCCAAGATCCATGTCAGCACTGGAGAGGAATCCTCAGGTTCCGGCCCCGACTCCACACAAGGACTTAGGCCCCGGCATCGACGGGAGAGGAATCCCGAGAGGCCCCCGAGGAACTCGCATGGGGACTGGCCTTTCCTGAGGCCACCAGAGCGGGTCCCTGAGGTCCCCGTCGTAAGTCATGAGCACCTGCCGCAACTCGAGAAAATCCAGGAGGTTTTGCCCTCCAGGCGAGATGAGGCCCATTTCCGCTGAGGCTTCTCGAGGCCAATCACATCTAACCACTGGAACTTCCAAAGGGTCCTTCGCACCATTGCTGCAACTCAAGAAGTTCCCCGACATACACGTCTCCACTCGAGAGGAAGCACGTGGGGTCCCGCACACATCCAGGGGAGCCCCGTTTCCGCCTCCTAGCTCGAGATGAGGGATCCTTTCCCTGTATGGTAGGGAAAGAATTCCCAGCGTTCCCGTCGCATCTCAAGAGGAGGCGCTCTCCACAGGAAAGGCGAGAGGAACTCCAGGGTCGTGCCACCATTCCAAGAGTCCCCCAGATGTGTCAGTCCATTCCAGAGGAACCTGTTTTCCCTGCACTGCCTTGACGTTCAAGCCGAGGATCGACTCCCACCACGTGTGCACGTGGGACAGCCCTGTGGGAAAGCCTCGTGGGAAAGCCTCGTGGGAAAGACTCGAGGGAAAACCATAGATCCTTTGATCCATTGGGCGGACTGCGTGACACTGCTGCTACCGCTCTGGAGGAAAGCGCAAGTGCATGCCCGCATTCGAGACGAGGACTGACTCCCCTGGGGAGACTCCAGAAGTACCCCAAGATCCATGTCAGCACTGGAGAGGAATCCTCAGGTTCCGGCCCCGACTCCACACAAGGTCTTAGGCCCCGGCATCGACGGGAGAGGAATCCCGAGAGGCCCCCGAGGAACTCGCATGGGGACTGGCCTTTCCTGAGGCCACCAGAGCGGGTCCCTGAGGTCCCCGTTGTAAGTCGAGAGCACCTGCCGCAACTCGAGAAAATCCAGGAGGTTTTGCCCTCCAGGCGAGATGAGGCCCATTTCCGCTGAGGCTTCTCGAGGCCAATCACATCTAACCACTGGAACTTCCAAAGGGTCCTTCACACCCTTGCTGCAACTCAAGAAGTTCCCCGACATACCCGTCTCCACTCGAGAGGAAGCACGTGGGGTCCCGCACACATCCAGGGGAGCCCCGTTTCCGCCTCCTAGCTCGAGATGAGGGATCTTTTCCCTGTTTCGTAGGGAAAGAATTCCCGGCGTTCCCGTCGCATCTCAAGAGGAGGCGCTCTCCACAGGAAAGGCGAGAGGAACTCCAGGGTCGTGCCACCATTCCAAGAGTCCCCCAGATGTGTCAGTCCATTCCAGAGGAACCTGTTTTCCCTGCACTGCCTTGACGTTCAAGCCGAGGATCGACTCCCACCACGTGTGCACGTGGGACAGCCCTGTGGGAAGGCCTCGTGGGAAAGCCTCGTGGGAAAGACTCGAGGGAAAACCATACATCCTTTGATCCACGCGGCGGACTGCGTGACACTGCTGCTACCGCTCTGGAGGAAAGCGCAAGTGCATGCCCGCATTCGAGACGAGGACTGACTCCCCTGGGGAGACTCCAGAAGTACCCCAAGATCCATGTCAGCACTGGAGAGGAATCCTCAGGTTCCGGCCCCGACTCCACACAAGGTCTTAGGCCCCGGCATCGACGGGAGAGGAATCCCGAGAGGCCCCCGAGGAACTCGCATGGGGACTGGCCTTTCCTGAGGCCACCAGATCGGGTCCCTGAGGTCCCCGTCGTAAGTCGAGAGCACCGGCCGCAACTCGAGAAAACCCAGGCGGTTTTGCCCTCCAGGCGAGATGAGGTCCATTTCCGCTGAGGCTTCTCGAGGCCAATCACATCTAACCACTGGAACTTCCAAAGGGTCCTTCACACCATTGCTGCACCTCAAGAAGTTCCCCGACATACCCGTCTCCACTCGAGAGGAAGCACGTGGGGTCCCGCACACATCCAGGGGAGCCCCGTTTCCGCCTCCTAGCTCGAGATGAGGGATCCTTTCCCTGTTTCGTAGGGAAAGAATTCCCGGCGTTCCCGTCGCATCTCAAGAGGAGGCGCTCTCCACAGGAAAGGCGAGAGGAACTCCAGGGTCGGGCCACCATTCCAAGAGTCCCCCAGATGTGTCAGTCCATTCCAGAGGAACCTGTTTTCCCTGAACTGCCTTGACGTTCAAGCCGAGGATCGACTCCCACCACGTGTGCACGTGGGACAGCGATGTGGGAAATCCTCGTGGGAAAGCCTCGTGGAAAAGACTCGAGGGAAAACCATAGATCCTTTGATCCATTGGGCGGACTGCGTGACACTGCTGCTACCGCTCTGGAGGAAAGCGCAAGTGCATGCAGCATTCGAGACGAGGACTGACTCCACTGGGGAGACTCCAGAAGTACCCCAAGATCCATGTCAGCACTGTAGAGGAATCCTCAGGTTCCGGCCCCGACTCCACACAAGGTCTTAGGCCCCGGCATTGACGGGAGAGGAATCCCGAGAGGCCCCCGAGGAACTCGCATGGGGACTGGCCTTTCCTGAGGCCACCAGAGCGGGTCCCTGAGGTCCCCGTCGTAAGTCGAGAGCACCTGCCGCAACTCGAGAAAATCCAGGAGGTTTTGCCCTCCAGGCGAGATGAGGCCCATTTCCGCTGAGGCTTCTCGAGGCCAATCACATCTAACCACTGGAACTTCCAAAGGGTCCTTCACACCATTGCTGCAACTCAAGAAGTTCCCCGACATACCCGTCTCCACTCGAGAGGAAGCACGTGGGGTCCCGCACACATCCAGGGGAGCCCCGTTTCCGCCTCCTAGCTCGAGATGAGGGATCCTTTCCCTGTTTCGTAGGGAAAGAATTCCCGGCGTTCCCGTCGCATCTCAAGAGGAGGCGCTCTCCACAGGAAAGGCGAGAGGAACTCCATGGTCGTGCCACCATTACAAGAGTCCCCCAGATGTGTCAGTCCATTCCAGAGGAACCTGTTTTCCCTGCACTGCCTTGACGTTCAAGCCGAGGATCGACTCCCACCACGTGTGCACGTGGGACAGCCCTGTGGGAAAGCCTCGTGGGAAAGCCTCGTGGGAAAGACTCGAGGGAAAACCATAGATCCTTTGATCCACGCGGCGGACTGCGTGACACTGCTGCTACCGCTCTGGAGGAAAGCGCAAGTGCATGCCCGCATTCGAGACGAGGTCTGACTCCCCTGGGGAGACTCCAGAAGTACCCCAAGATCCATGTCAGCCCTGGAGAGGAATCCTCAGGTTCCGTCCCCGACTCCACACAAGGTCTTAGGCCCCGGTATCGACGGGAGAGGAATCCCGAGACGCCCCCGAGGAACTCGCATGGGGACTGGCCTTTCCTGAGGCCACCAGAGCGGGTCCCTGAGGTCCCCGTCGTAAGTCGAGAGCACCTGCCGCAACTCGAGAAAATCCAGGAGGTTTTGCCCTCCAGGCGAGATGAGGCCCATTTCCGCTGAGGCTTCTCGAGGCTAATCACGTCTAACCACTGGAACTTCCAAAGGGTCCTTCACACCCTTGCTGCAACTCAAGAAGTTCCCCGACATACCCGTCTCCACTCCAGAGGAAGTACGTGGGTCCCACACACGTCCAGGGGAGCCCCGTTTCCGCCTCCTAGCTCGAGATGAGGGATCCTTTTCCTGTTTCGTAGGGAAAGAATTCCCGGCGTTCCCGTCGCATCTCAAGAGGAGGCGCTCTCCACAGGAAAGGCGAGAGGAACTCCAGGGTCATGCCACCATTCCAAGAGTCCCCCAGATGTGTCAGTCCATTCCAGAGGAACCTGTTTTCCCTGCACTGCCTTGACGTTCAAGCCGAGGATCGACTCCCACCACGTGTGCACGTGGGACAGCCCTGTGGGAAAGCCTCGTGGGAAAGCCTCGTGGGAAAGACTCGAGGGAAAACCATAGATCCTTTGATCCACGCGGCGGACTGCGTGACACTGCTGCTACCGCTCTGGAGGAAAGCGCAAGTGCATGCCCGCATTCGAGACGAGGACTGACTCCCCTGGGGAGACTCCAGAAGTACCCCAAGATCCATGTCAGCCCTGGAGAGGAATCCTCAGGTTCCGGCCCCGACTCCAGACAAGGTCTTAGGCCCCCGCATCGACGGGAGAGGAATCCCCAGAGGAACTCGCATGGGGACTGGCCTTTCCTGAGGCCACCAGAGCGGGTCCCTGAGGTCCCCGTCGTAAGTCGAGAGCACCTGCCGCAACTCGAGAAAATCCAGGAGGTTTTGCCCTCCAGGCGAGATGAGGCCCATTTCCGCTGAGGCTTCTCGAGGCTAATCACATCTAACCCCTGGAACTTCCAAAGGGTCCTTCACACCCTTGCTGCAACTCAAGCAGTTCCGAGACATACCCGTCTCCACTCGAGAGGAAGCAAGTGGGGTCCCGCACACATCCAGGGGAGCCCCGTTTCCGCCTCCTAGCTCGAGATGAGGGATCCTTTCCCTGTTTCGTAGGGAAAGAAATCCCGGCGTTCCCGAAGAGGTGGCGCTGTCCACAGGAAAGGCGAGAGGAACTCCAGGGTCGTGGCACCATTCCAAGAGACCGCCAGATGTGTCAGTCCATTCCAGAGGAACCTGTTTTCCCTGCACTGCATTTACGTTCAATCCGAGGATCGACTCCCACCACGTGTGCACGTGGGACAGCCCTGTGGGAAAGCCTCGTGGGAAAGCCTCGTGGGAAAGACTCGAGGGAAAACCATAGATCCTTTGATCCACGCGGCGGACTGCGGGACACTGCTGCTACCGCTCTGGAGGAAAGCGCAAGTGCATGCCCGCATTCGAGACGAGGACTGACTCCCCTGGGGAGACTCCAGAAGTACCCCAAGATCCATGTCAGCACTGGAGAGGAATCCTCAGGTTCCGGCCCCGACTCCACACAAGGTCTTAGGCCCCGGTATCGACGGGAGAGGAATCCCGAGAGGCCCCTGAGGAACTCGCATGGGGACTGGCCTTTCCTGAGGCCACCAGAGAGGGTCCCTGAGGTCTTCGTCGTAAGTCGAGAGCACCTGCCGCAACTCGAGAAAATCCAGGAGGTTTTGCCCTCCAGGCGAGATGAGGCCCATTTCCGCTGAGGCTTCTCGAGGCTAATCACGTCTAAATACTGGAACTTCCAAAGGGTCCTTCACACCCTTGCTGCAACTCAAGAAGTTCCACGACATACTCGTCTCCACTCCAGAGGAAGCACGTGGGGTCCCGCACACATCCAGGGGAGCCCCGTTTCCGCCTCCTATCTCGAGATGAGGGATCTTTTCCCTGTTTCGTAGGGAAAGAATTCCCGGCGTTCCCGTCGCATCTCAAGAGGAGGCGGTCTCCACAGGAAAGGCGAGAGGAACGCCAGGGTCGTGCCACCATTCCAAGAGTCCCCCAGATGTGTCAGTCCATTCCAGAGGAACCTGTTTTCCCTGCACTGCCTTGACTTTCAAGCCGAGGATCGACTCCCAACACGTGTGCACGTGGGACAGCCCTGTGGGAAAGCCTTGTGGGAAAGCCTCGTGGGAAAGACTCGAGGGAAAACCATAGATCCTTTGATCCACGCGGCGGACTGCTTGACACTGCTGCTACCGCTCTGGAGGAAAGCGCAAGTGCATGCCCGCATTCGAGACGAGGACTGACTCCCCTGGGGAGACTCCAGAAGTACCCCAAGATCCATGTCAGCACTGGAGAGGAATCCTCAGGTTCCGGCCCCGACTCCACACAAGGTCTTAGGCCCCGGCATCGACGGGAGAGGAATCCCGAGAGGCCCCCGAGGAACTCGCATGGGGACTGGCCTTTCCTGAGGCCACCAGAGCGGGTCCCTGAGGTCCTCGTCGTAAGTCGAGAGCACCTGCCGCAACTCCAGAAAATCCAGGAGGTTTTGCCCTCCAGGCGAAATGAGGCCCATTTCCGCTGACGCTTCTCGAGGCTAATCACGTCTAAATACTGGAACTTCCAAAGGGTCCTTCACACCCTTGCTGCAACTCAAGAAGTTCCCCGACATACCCGTCTCCACTCGAGAGGAAGCACGTGGGTCCCGCACACATCCAGGGGAGCCCCGTTTCCGCCTCCTACCTCGAGATGAGGGATCCTTTCCCTGTTTCGTAGGGAAAGAATTCCCGGCGTTCCCGTCGCATCTCAAGAGGAGGCGCTCTCCACAGGAAAGGCGAGAGGAACTCCAGGGTCGTGCCACCATTCCAAGAGTCCCCCAGATGTGTCAGTCCATTCCAGAGGAACGTGTTTTCCCTGCATTGCCTTGACGTTCAAGCCGAGGATCGACTCCCACCACGTGTGCACGTGGGACAGCCCTGTGGGAAAGCCTCCTGGGAAAGCCTCGTGGGAAAGACTCGAGGGAAAACCATAGATCCTTTGATCCACGCGGCGGACTGCGTGACACTGCTGCTACCGCTCTGGAGGAAAGCGCAAGTGCATGCCCGCATTCGAGACTAGGACTGACTCCCCTGGGGAGACTCCAGAAGTACCCCAAGATCCATGTCAGCACTGGAGAGGAATCCTCAGGTTCCGGCCCCGACTCCACACAAGGTCTTAGGCCCCGGCATCGACGGGAGAGGAATCCCGAGAGGCCCCTGGGGAACTCGCATGGGGACTGGCCTTTCCTGAGGCCACCAGAGCCGGTCCCTGAGGTCCACATCATAAGTCGAGAGCACCTGCCGCAACTCGAGAAAATCCAGGAGGTTTTGCCCTCCAGGCGAAATGAGGCCCATTTCCGCTGAGTCTTCTCGAGGCTAATCACATCTAACCACTGGAACTTCCAACGGGTCCTTCACACCCTTGCTGCAACTCAAGAAGTTCCACGACATACCCGTCTCCACTCGAGAGGAAGCACGTGGGGTCCCGCACACATCCAGGGGAGCCCCATTTCGGCCTCCTACCACGAGATGAAGGATCCTTTCCCTGTTTCGTAGGGAAAGAATTCCCGGCGTTCCCATCGCATCTCAAGAGGAGGCGCTCTCCACAGGAAAGGCGAAAGGAACTCCAGGGTCGTGCCACCATTCCAAGAGTCCCCCAGATGTGTCAGTCCATTCCAGAGGAACGTGTTTTCCCTGCACTGCCTTGACGTTCAAGCCGAGGATCGACTCCCACCACGTGTGCACGTGGGACAGCCCTGTGGGAAAGCCTCGTGGGAAAGCCTCGTGGGAAAGACTCGAGGGAAAACCATAGATCCTTTGATCCACGCGGCGGACTGCGTGACACTGCTGCTACCGCTCTGGAGGAAAGCGCAAGTGCATGCCCGCATACGAGATGAGGACTGACTCCCCTGGGGAGACTCCAGAAGTACCCCAAGATCCATGTCAGCACTGGAGAGGAATCCTCAGGTTCCGGCCCCGACTCCACACAAGGTCTTCGGCCCCGGCATCGACGGGAGAGGAATCCCGAGAGGCCCCCGAGGAACTCGCATGGGGACTGGCCTTTCCTGAGGCCACCAGAGCGTGTCCCTGAGTTCCCGGTCGTAAGTTGAGAGCACCTGCCGCAACTCGAGAAAATCCAGGAGGTTTTGCCCTCCAGGCGAGATGAGGCCCATTTCCGCTGAGGCTTCTCGAGGCCAATCATATCTAACCACTGGAACTTCCAAAGGGTCCTTCACACCCTTGCTGCAACTCAAGACGTTCCCCGACATACCCGTCTCCACTCGAGAGGAAGCACGAGGGTCCCGCACACATCCAGGGGAGCCCCGTTTCCGCCTCCCAGATCGAGATGAGGGATCCTTTCACTGTTTTGTAGGGAAAGATTTCCCGGCGTTCCCTTCGCATCTCAAGAGGTGGCGCTCTCCACAGGAAAGGCGAGAGGAACTCCAGGTCGTGCCACCATTCCAGGAGTCCCCCAGATATGTCAGTCCATTCCAGAGGAACCTGTTTTCCCTGCACTGCCTTGACGTTCAAGCCGAGGATCGACTCCCACCACGTGTGCACGTGGGACAGCCCTGTGGAAAAGCCTCGTGGGAAAGCCTCGTGGGAAAGACTCGAGGGAAAACCATAGATCCTTTGATCCACGCGGCGGACTGCGTGACACTGCTGCTACTGCTCTGGAGGATAGCGCAAGTGCATGCCCGCATTCGAGACGAGGACTGACTCCCCTGGGGAGACTCCAGAAGTACCCCAAGATCCATGTCAGCACTGGAGAGGAATCCTCAGGTTCCGGCCCCGACTCCACACAAGGTCTTAGGCCCCGGCATCGACGGGAGAGGAATCCCGAGAGGCCCCTGAGGAACTCCCATGGGGACTGGCCTTTCCTGAGGCCACCAGAGCGGGTCCCTGAGGTCCCCGTCGTAAGTCGAGAGCACCTGCCACAACTCGAGAAAATCCAGGCGGTTTTGCCCTCCAGGCGAGATGAGGCCCATTTCCGCTGAGGCTTCTCGAGGCTAATCACATCTAACCACTGGAACTTCCAAAGGGTCCTTCACACCCTTGCTGCAACTCAAGAAGTTCCCCGACATACCCGTCTCCACTCTAGAGGAAGCACGAGGGTCCCGCACACATCCAGGGGAGCCCCGTTTCCACCTCCTAGCTCGAGATGAGGGATCCTTTCCCTGTTTCGTAGGGAAAGAATTCCCGGCGTTCCCGTCGCATCTCAAGAGAAGGCGCTCTCCACAGGAAAGGCGAGAGGAACTCCAGGGTCGTGCCACCATTCCAAGAGTCCCCCAGATGTGTCAGTCCATTCCAGTGGAACCTGTTTTCCCTGCACTGCCTTGACGTTCAAGCCGAGGATCGACTCTCACCACGTGTGCACGTGGGACAGCCCTGTGGGAAAGCCTCGTGGGAAAGCCTCGTGGGAAAGTCTCGAGAGAAAACCATAGATCCTTTGATCCACGCGGCGAACTGCGTGACACTGCTGCTACCGCTCTGGAGGAAAGTGCAAGTGCATGCACGCATTCGAGACGAGGACTGACTCCCCTGGGGAGACTCCAGAAGTACCCAAAGATCCATGTCAGCACTGGAGAGGACTCCTCAGGTTCCGGCCCCTACACCACACAAGGTCTTAGGCCCTGGCATCGACGGGAGAGGAATCCCGAGAGGCCCCCGAAGAACTTGCATGGGGACTGGGCTTTCCTGAGGCCACCAGAGCGGGTCCCTGTGGTCCACGTCGTAAGTCGAGAGCACCTGCCGCAACTCGAGAAAATCCAGGAGGTTTTCACCTCCAGGCGAGATGAGTCCCATTTCCGCTGAGGCTTCTCGAGGCTAATCACATCTAACCACTGGAATTTCCAAAGGGTCCTTCACACCCTTGCTACAACTCAAGAAGTTCCCCGACATACCCGTCTCCCCTCGAGAGGAAGCACAAGGATCCCGCACACATCCTGGGAAGCCCCGTTTCCGCCTCCCAGCTTGAGATGAGGGATCCTTTCCCTGTTTCGTAGGGAAAGAATTCCCGGCGTTCCCGTCGCACCTCAAGAGGAGGCGCTCTCCACAGGAAAGGCGAGAGGGACTCCAGGGTGTGCCACCATTGCAAGAGTCCCCCAGATGTGTCAGTCCATTCCGGAGGAACCTGTTTTCCCTGCACTGCCTTGATGTTCAAGCCGAGGATCGACTCCCACCACGTGTGCACGTGGGACAGCCCTGTGGGAAAGCCTCGTGGGAAAGCCTCGTGGGAAAGACTCGAGGGAAAAACATAGATCCTTTGATCCACGCGGCGGACTGCGTGACACTGCTGCTACCGCTCTGGAGGAAAGCGCAAGTGCATGCCCGCATTCGAGACGAGGACTGACTCCCCTGGGGAGACTCCAGAAGTACCCCAAGATTCATGTCAGCACTGGAGAGGAATCCTCAGGTTCCGGCCCCGACTCCACACAAGGTCTTAGGCCCCGGTATCGACGGGAGAGGAATCCCGAGAGGCCCCTGAGGAACTCGCATGGGGACTGGCCTTTCCTGAGGCCACCAGAGAGGGTCCCTGAGGTCTTCGTCGTAAGTCGAGAGCACCTGCCGCAACTCGAGAAAATCCAGGAGGTTTTGCCCTCCAGGCGAAATGAGGCCCTTTTCCGCTGAGGCTTCTCGAGGCTAATCACGTCTAAATACTGGAACTTCCAAAGGGTCCTTCACACCCTTGCTGCAACTCAAGAAGTTCCACGACATACCCGTCTCCACTCCAGAGGAAGCACGTGGGGTCCCGCCCACATCCAGGGGAGCCCCGTTTCCGCCTCCTATCTCGAGATGAGGGATCTTTTTCCTGTTTCGTAGGGAAAGAATTCCCGGCGTTCCCGTCGCATCTCAAGAGGAGGCGGTCTCCACAGGAAAGGCGAGAGGAACGCCAGGGTCGTGCCACCATTCCAAGAGTCCCCCAGATGTGTCAGTCCATTCCAGAGGAACCTGTTTTCCCTGCACTGCCTTGACGTTCAAGCCGAGGATCGACTCCCACCACGTGTGCACGTGGGACAGCCCTGTGGGAAAGCCTCGTGGGAAAGCCTCGTGGGAAAGACTCGAGGGAAAACCATAGATCCTTTGATCCACGCGGCGGACTGCGTGACACTGCTGCTACCGCTCTGGAGGAAAGTGCAAGTGCATGCCCGCATTCGAGACGAGGACTGACTCCCCTGGGGAGACTCCAGAAGTACCCCAAGATCCATGTCACCACTGGAGAGGAATCCTCAGGTTCCGGCCCCGACTCCACACAAGGTCTTAGGCACCGGCATCGACGGGAGAGGAATCCCGAGAGGCCCCCGAAGAACTCGCATGGGGAATGGCCTTTCCTGAGGCCACCAGAGCGGGTCCCTGAGGTCCCCGTCGTAAGTCGAGAGCACCTGCCGCAACTCGAGAAAATCCAGGAGGTTTTGCCCTCCAGGCGAGATGAGGCCCATTTCCGCTGAGGCTTTTCGAGGCTAATCACATCTAACTACTGGAACTTCCAAAGGGTCCTTCACACCCTTGCTGCAACTCAAGCAGTTCCGCGACATACCCGTCTCCACTCGAGAGGAAGCAAGTGGGGTCCCGCACACATCCAGGGGAGCCCCGTTTCCGCCTCCTAGCTCGAGATGAGGGATCCTTTCCCTGTTTCGTAGGGAAAGAATTCCCGGCGTTCCCGAAGAGGTGGCGCTCTCCACAGGAAAGGCGAGAGGAACTCCAGGGTCGTGGCACCATTCCAAGAGACCCCCAGATGTGTCAGTCCATTCCAGAGGAACCTGTTTTCCCTGCACTGCCTTTACGTTCAAGCCGAGGATCGACTCCCACCACGTGTGCACGTGGGACAGCCCTGTGGGAAAGCCTCGTGGGAAAGCCTCGTGGGAAAGACTCGAGGGAAAACCATAGATCCTTTGATCCAAGCGGCGGACTGCGTGACACTGCTGCTACCGCTCTGGAGGAAAGCGCAAGTGCATGCCCGCATTCGAGACGAGGACTGACTCCCCTGGGGAGACTCCAGAAGTACCCCAAGATCCATGTCACCACTGGAGAGGAATCCTCAGGTTCCGGCCCCTACTCCACACAACGTCTTAGGCCCCGGCATCGACGGGAGAGGAATCGCGAGAGGCCCCCGAGGAACTCGAATGGGGACTGGCCTTTCCTGAGGACACCAGAGCGGGTCCCTGATGTCCCCGTCGTAAGTCGAGAGCACCTGCCGCAACTCGAGAAAATCCAGGAGGTTTTGCCCTTCAGGCGAGAAGAGGCCCATTTCCGCTGAGGCTTCTCGAGGCTAATCACATCTAACCACTGGAACTTCCAAAGGGTCCTTCACACCCTTGCTGCAACTCAAGCAGTTCCGCGACATACCCGTCTCCACTCGAGAGGAAGCAAGTCGGGTCCCGCACACATCCAGGGGAGCCCAGTTTCCGCCTCCTAGCTCGAGATGAGGGATCCTCTCCCTGTTTCGTAGGGAAAGAATTCCCGGCGTCCCGTAGCATCTCAAGAGGTGGCGCTCTCCACAGGAAAGGCGAGAGGAACTCCAGGGTCGTGGCACCATTCCAAGAGACCCCCAGATGTGTCAGTCCATTCCAGAGGAACCTTTTTTCCCTGCACTGCCTTGACGTTCAAGCCGAGGATCGACTCCCACCACGTGTGCACGTGGGACAGCCCTGTGGGAAAGCGTCGTGGGAAAGCCTCGTGGGAAAGACTCGAGGGAAAACCATAGATCCTTTGATCCACGCGGCGGAATGCGTGACACTGCTGTTACCGCTCTGGAGGAAAGCGCAAGTGCATGCCTGCATTCGAGAAGAGGACTGACTCCCCTGGGGAGACTCCAGAAGTACCCCAAGATCCATGTCAGCACTGGAGAGGAATCCTCAGGTTCCGGCCCTGACTCCACACAAGGTCTTAGCCCCGGCATCGACGGGAGAGGAATCCCGAGAGGCCCCCGAGGAACTCGCATGGGGACTGGCCTTTCCTGAGGCCACCAGAGCGGGTCCCTGAGGTCCCCGTCGTAAGTCGAGAGCACCTGCCGCAACTCGAGAAAATCCAGGAGGTTTTGCCCTCCAGGCGAGATGAGGCCCATTTCCGCTGAGGCTTCTCGAGGCCAATCACATCTAACCACTGGAAATTCCAAAGGGTCCTTCACACCCTTGCAGCAACTCAAGAAGTTCCCCGACATACCCGTCTCCACTCGAGAGGAAGCACGTGGGTTCCCGCACACATCCAGGTGAGCCCTGTTTCCGCCTCCTAGCTCGAGATGAGGGATCCTTTCCCGGTTTCATAGGGAAAGAATTCCGGCGTTCCCGTCGCATCTCAAGAGGAGGCGCTCTCCACAGGAAAGGCGAGAAGAACTCCAGGGTCGTGACACCATTCCAAGAGTCCCGCAGATGTGTCAGTCCATTCCAGAGGAACATTTTTTCCCTGCACTGCCTTGACGTTCAAGCCGAGGATCGACTTCCACCACGTGTGCACGTGGGACAGCCCTGTGGGAAGCCTCGTGGGAAAGCCTCGTGGGAAAGACTCTAGGGAATAACATAGATCCTTTGATCCACGCGGCGGACTGCGTGACACTGCTGCTACCGCTCTGGAGGAAAGCGCAAGTGCATGCCCGCATTCGAGACGAGGACTGACTCCCCTGGGGAGACTCCAGAAGTACCCCAAGATCCATGTCAGCACTGGAGAGGAATCCTCAGGTTCCGGCCCCGACTCCACACAAGGTCTTAGGCCCCGGCATCGACAGGAGAGGAATGCCGAGAGGCCCCTGAGGAACTCGCATGGGGACTGGCCTTTCCTGAGGCCACCAGAGCGGGTCCCTGAGGTCCCCATCGTAAGTCGAGAGCACCTGCCGCAACTCGAGAAAATCCAGGAGGTTTTGCCCTCCAGGCGAGATGAGGCCCATTTCCGCTGAGGCTTCTCGAGGCCAATCACGTCTAACCACTGGAACTTCCAGAGGGTCATTCACACCCTTGCTGCAACTCAAGAAGTTCCCCGACATACCCGTCTCCACTCGAGAGGAAGCACGTGGTGTCCCGCCCACATCCAGGGGAGCCCCGTTTCCACCTCCTAGCTCGAGATGAGGGATCCTTTCCCTGTTTCGTAGGGAAAGAATTCCCGGCGTTCCCGTCGCATCTCAAGAGGAGGCGCTCTCCACAGGAAAGGCGAGAGGAACTCCAGGGTCGTGCCACCATTCCAAGAGTCCCCCAGATGTGTCAGTCCATTCCAGAGGAACCTGTTTTCCCTGCACTGCCTTGACGTTCAAGCCGAGGATCGACTCCCACCACGTGTGCACGTGGGACAGCCCTGTGGGAAAGCCTCGTGGGAAAGCCTCGTGGGAAAGACTCGAGGGAAAACCATAGATCCTTTGATCCATGCGGCGGACTGCGTGACACTGCTGCTACCGCTCTGGAGGAAAGCGCAAGTGCATGCCCGCATTCGAGACGAGGACTGACTCCCCTGGGGAGACTCCAGAAGTACCCCAAGATCCATGTCAGCACTGGAGATGAATCCTCAGGTGCCGGCCCCTACTCCACACAAGGTCTTAGGCCCCGGCATCGACGGGAGAGGAATTCCCAGAGGTACTCGCATGGGGACTGGCCTTTCCTGAGGCCACCAGAGCGGGTCCCTGAGGTCCCCGTCGTAAGTTGAGAGCACCTGCCGCCACTCGAGAAAATCCAGGAGGTTTTGCCCTCCAGGCGAGATGAGGCCCATTTCCGCTGAGGCTTCTCGAGGCCAATCACATCTAACCACTGGAACTTCCAAAGGGTCCTTCACACCCTTGCTGCAACTCAAGAAGTTCCCCGACATACCCGTCTCCACTCGAGAGGAAGCACGTGGTGTCCCGCACACATCCAGGGGAGCCCCGTTTCCGCCTCCTAGCTCGAGATGAGGGATCCTTTCCCTGTTTCGTAGGGAAAGAATTCCCGGCGTTCCCGTCGCATCTCAAGAGGAGGCGCTTTCCACAGGAAAGGCGAGAGGAACTCCAGGGTCATGCCACCATTCCAAGAGTCCCCCAGATGTGTCAGTCCATTCCAGAGGAACCTGTTTTCCCTGCACTGCCTTGACGTTCAAGCCGAGGATAGACTCCCACCACGTGTGCACGTGGGACAGCCCTGTGGGAAAGCCTCGTGGGAAAGCCTCGTGGGAAAGACTCGAGGGAAAACCATAGATCCTTTGATCCACGCGGCGGACTGTGTGACACTGCTGCTACCGCTCTGGAGGAAAGCGCAAGTGCATGCCCGCATTCGAGACGAGGACTGACTCCCCTGGGGAGACTCCAGAAGTACCCCAAGATCCATGTCAGCACTGGAGAGGAATCCTCAGGTTCCAGCCCCGACTTCACACAAGGTCTTAGGCCCCGGCATCGACGGGAGATGAATCCCGAGAGGCCCCCGAGGAACTCGCATGGGGACTGGCCTTTCCTGAGGCCACCAGAGCGGGTCCCTGAGGTCACCATCATAAGTCGAGAGCACCTGCCGCAACTCGAGAAAATCCAGGAGGTTTTGCCCTCCAGGCGTGATGAGGCCCATTTCCGCTGAGGCTTCTCGAGGCTAATCATATCTAACCACTGGAACTTCCAAAGGGTCCTTCACACCCTTGCTGCAACTCAAGCAGTTCCCCGACATACCCGTCTCCACTCAAGAGGAAGCACGTGGGGTCCCGCACACATCCAGGGGAGCCCCGTTTCCGCCTCCTAGCTCGAGATGAGGGATCCTTTCCCTGTTTCGTAGGGAAAGAATTCCCGGCGTTCCTGTCGCATCTCAAGAGGAGGCGCTCTCCACAGGAAAGGCGAGAGGAACTCCAGGGTCGTGCCACCATTCCAAGAGTCCCCCAGATGTGTCAGTCCATTCCAGAGGACCCTGTTTTCCCTGCACTGCCTTGACGTTCAAGCCGAGGATCGACTCTCACCACGTGTGCACGTAGGACAGCCCTGTGGGAAAGCCTCGTGGGAAAGCCTCGTGGGAAAGTCTCGAGAGAAAACCATAGATCCTTTGATCCACGGGGCGGACTGCGTGACACTGCTGCTACCGCTCTGGATGAAAGTGCAAGTGCATGCACGCATTCGAGACGAGGACTGACTCCCCTGGGGAGACTCCAGAAGTACCCCAAGATCCATGTCAGCACTGGAGAGGAATCCTCAGGTTCCGGCCCCGACTCCACACAAGGTCTTCGGCCCCGGCATCGACGGGAGAGGAATCCCGAGAGGCCCCCGAGGAAGTCGCATGGGGACTGGCCTTTCCTGAGGCCACCAGAGCGGGTCCCTGAGGTCCCCGTCGTAAGTCGAGAGCACCTGCCGCAACTCGAGAAAATCCAGGAGTTTTTGCCCTCCAGGAGAGATGAGGCCCATTTCCGCTGAGGCTTCTCGAGGCTAATCACATCTAACCACTGGAACTTCCAAAGGGTCCTTCACACCCTTGCTGCAACTCAAGAAGTTCCCCGACATACCCGTCTCCACCCGAGAGGAAGTACGAGGGTCCCGCACACATCCAGGGGAGCCCCGTTTCCGCCTCCTAGCTCGAGATGAGGGATCCTTTCCCTGTTTCGTAGGGAAAGAATTCCCGGCGTTCCCGTCGCATCTCAAGAGGAGGCGCTCTCCAAAGGAAAGGCGAGAGGAACGCCAGGGTCGTGCCACCATTCCAAGAGTCCCCCAGATGTGTCAGTCCATTCCAGAGGAACCTGTTTTCCCTGCACTGCCTTGACGTTCAAGCCGAGGATCGACTCCCACCACGTGTGCACGTGGGACAGCCCTGTGGGAAAGCCTCGTGGGAAAGCCTCGTGGGAAAGACTCGAGGGAAAACCATAGATCCTTTGATCCACGCGGAGGACTGCGGGACATTGCTGCTACCGCTCTGGAGGAAAGCGCAAGTGCATGCCCGCATTCGAGACGAGGACTGACTCCCCTGGGGAGACTCCAGAAGTACCCCAAGATCCAGGTCAGCACTGGAGAGGAATCCTCAGGTTCCGGCCCCGACTCCACACAAGGTCTTAGGCCCGGCAACGACGGGACAGGAATCCCGAGAGGCCCCCAAGGAACTCGCATGGGGAATGGCCTTTCCTGAGGCCACCAGAGCGGGTCCCTGAGGTCCCCGTCGTAAGTCGAGAGCACCTGCCGCAACTCGAGAAAATCCAGGAGGTTTTGCCCTCCAGGAGAGATGAGGCCCATTTCCGCTGAGGCTTCTCGAGGCTAATCACATCTAACCACTGGAACTTCCAAAGGGTCCTTCAAACCCTTGCTGCAACTCAAGAAGTTCCCCGACATACCCGTCTCCACTCGAGAGGAAGCACGAGGGTCCCGCACACATCCAGGGGAGCCCCGTTTCCGCCTCCCAGCTCGAGATGAGGGATCCTTTCCCTGTTTCGTAGGGAAAGAATTCCCGGCGTTCCCGTCGCATCTCAAGAGGAGGCGCTCTGCACAGGAAAGGCGAGAGGAACTCCAGGGTCGTGACACCATTCCAAGAGTCCCCCAGATGTGTCAGTCCATTCCAGAGGAACCTGTTTTCCCTGCACTGCCTTGACGTTCAAGCCGAGGATCGACTCCCACCACGTGTGCACGTGGGACAGCCCTGCGAGAAAGCCTCGTGGGAAAGCCTCGTGGGAAAGACTCCAGGGAAAACCATAGATACTTTGATCCACGCGGCGGACTGCGTGACACTGCTGCTACCGCTCTGGAGGAAAGCGCAAGTGCATGCCCACATTCGATACGAGGACTGACTCCCCTGGGGAGACTCCAGAAGTACCCCAACATCCATGTCAGCACTGGAGAGGAATCCTCAGGTTCCGGCCCCGACTCCACACAAGGTCCTAGTCCCCGGCATCGACGGGAGAGGAATCCCCAGAGGCCCCGAGGAACTCGCATGGGGACTGACCTTTCCTGAGGCCACCAGAGCGGGTCCCTGAGGTCACCATCATAAGTCGAGAGCACCTGCCGCAACTCGAGAAAATCCAGGAGGTTTTGCCCTCCAGGCGTGATGAGGCCCATTTCCGCTGAGGCTTCTCGAGGCTAATCATATCTAACCACTGGAACTTCCAAAGGGTCCTTCACACCCTTGCTGCAACTCAAGCAGTTCCGCGACATACCCGTCTCCACTCAAGAGGAAGCACGTGGGGTCCCGCACACATCCAGGGGAGCCCCGTTTCCGCCTCCTAGCTCGAGATGAGGGATCCTTTCCCTGTTTCGTAGGGAAAGAATTCCCGGCGTTCCCGTCGCATCTCAAGAGGTGGCGCTCTCCACAGGATAGGTGAGAGGAACTCTAGGGTCGTGGCACCATTCCAAGAGACCCCCAGATGTGTCAGTCCATTCCAGAGGAACCTGTTTTCCCTGCACTGCCTTGACGTTCAAGCCGAGGATCGACTCCCACCACGTGTGCACGAGGGACAGCCCTGTGGGAAAGCCTCGTGGGAAAGCCTCGTGGGAAAGACTCGAGGGAAAACCATAGATCCTTTGATCCACGCGGCGGACTGCGTGACACTGCTGCTAACGCTCTGGAGAAAAGCGCAAGTGCATGCCCGCATTCGAGACGAGGACTGACTCAACTGGGGAGACTCCAGAAGTACCCCAAGATCCATGTCAGCATTGGAGAGGAATCCTCAGGTTCCGGCCCCGACTCCACACAAGGTCTTAGGCCCCGGCATCGACGGGAGAGGAATCCCGAGAGGCCCCCGAGGAACTCGCATGGGGACTGGCCTTTCCTGAGGCCACCAGAGCGGGTCCCTGAGGTCCCGGTCGTAAGTCGAGAGCACCTGCCGCAACTCGAGAAAATCCAGGAGGTTTTGCCCTCCAGGCGAGATGAGGCCCATTTCCGCTGAGGCTTCTCGAGGCCAATCACATCTAACCACTGGAACTTCCAAAGGGTCCTTCACAACCTTGCTGCAACTCAAGAAGTTCCCCGACATACACGTCTCCTCTCGAGAGGAAGCACGTGGGGTCCCGCACACATCCAGGGGAGCCCCGTTTCCGCCTCCAAGCTCGAGATGAGGGATCCTTTCCCTGTTTCGTAGGGAAAGAATTCCCGGCGTCCCCGTCGCATCTCAAGAGGAGGCGCTCTCCACAGGAAAGGCGAGAGGAACTCCAGGGTGGTGCCACCATTCCAAGAGTCCCCCAAATGTGTCAGTCCATTCCAGAAGAACCTGTTTTCCCTGCACTGCCTTGACGTTCAAGCCGAGGATCCACTCCCAACACGTGTGCACGTGGGACAGCCCTGTGGGAAAGCCTCGTGGGAAAGCCTCGTGGGAAAGACTCGAGGGAAAAACATAGATCCTTTGATCCACGCGGCGGACTGCGTGACACTGCTGCTACCGCTCTGGAGGAAAGCGCAAGTGCATGCCCGCATTCGAGACGAGGACTGACTCCCCTGGGGAGACTCCAGAAGTACCCCAAGATCCATGTCAGCACTGGAGAGGAATCCTCAGGTTCCGGCCCCGACTCCACACAAGGTCTTAGGCCCCAGCATCGACGGGAGGGGAATCCCGAGAGGCCCCCGAGGAACTCGCATGGGGACTGGCCTTTCCTGAGGCCACAAGAGCGGGTCCCCGAGGTCCCCGTCGTAAGTCGAGAGCACCTGCCGCAACTCGAGAAAATCCAGGAGGTTTTGCCCTCCAGGCGAGATGAGGCCCATTTCCGCTGAGGCTTCTCGAGGCCAATCACATCTAACCACTGGAACTTCCAAAAGTCCTTCACACCCTTGCTGCAACTCAAGCAGTTCCGCGGCATACCCGTCTCCACTCGAGAGGAAGCACGTGGGGTCCCGCACACATCCAGGGGAGCCCCGTTTCCGCCTCCTAGCTCGAGATGAGGGATCCTTTCCCTGTTTCGTAGGGAAAGAATTCCCGGCGTTCCCGTCGCATCTCAAGAGGAGGCGCTCTCCACAGGAAAGGCGAGAGGAACTCCAGGGTCGTGCCACCATTCCAAGAGTCCCCCAGATGTGTCAGTCCACTCCAGAGGAACCTGTTTTCCCTGCACTGCCTTGACGTTCAAGCCGAGGATCGACTCCCACCACGTGTGCACGTGGGACAGCCCTGCGGGAAAGCCTCGTGGGAAAGCCTCGTGGGAAAGACTCCAGGGAAAACCATAGATCCTTTGATCCACGCTGCGGACTGCGTGACACTGCTGCTACCGCTCTGGAGGAAAGCGCAAGTGCATGCCCACATTCGAGACGAGGACTGACTCCCCTGGGGAGACTCCAGAAGTACCCCAAGATCCATGTCAGCACTGGAGAGGAATCCTCAGGTTCCGGCCCCGACTCCACACAAGGTCCTAGTCCCCGGCATCGACGGGAGAGGAATCCCCAGAGGCCCCCGAGGAACTCGCATGGGGACTGGCCTTTCCTGAGGCCACCAGAGCGGGTCCCTGAGGTCCCCGTCGTAAGTCGAGAGCACCTGCCGCAACTCGAGAAAATCCAGGAGGTTTTGCCCTCCAGGCGAGATGAGGCCCATTTCCGCTGAGGCTTCTCGAGGCTAATCACATCTAACCACTGGAACTTCCAAAGGGTCCTTCACACCCTTGCTGCAACTCAAGAAGTTCCCCGACATACCCGTCTCCACTAGAGAGGAAGCACGAGGGTCCCGCACACATCCAGGGGAGCCCCGTTTCCGCCTCCTAGCTCGAGATGAGGGATCCTTTCCCTGTTTCGTAGGGAAAGAATTCCCGGCGTTCCCGTCGCATCTCAAGAGGAGGCGCTCTCCACAGGAAAGGCGAGAGGAACTCCAGGGTCGTGACACCATTCCAAGAGTCCCCCAGATGTGTCAGTCCATTCCAGAGGAACCTGTTTTCCCTGCACTGCCTTGACGTTCAAGCCGAGGATCGACTCCCACCACGTGTGCACGTGGGACAGCCCTGTGGGAAAGCCTCGTGGGAAAGCCTCGTGGGAAAGACTCGAGGGAAAAACATAGATCCTTTGATCCACGCGGCGGACAGCGTCAGACTGCTGCTACCGCTCTGGAGGAAAGCGCAAGTGCATGCCCGCATTCGAGACGAGGACTGACTCCACTGGGGAGACTCCAGAAGTACCCCAAGATCCATGTCAGCACTGGAGAGGAATCCTCAGGTTCCGGCCCCGACTCCACACAAGGTCTTAGGCCTCGGCATCGACGGGAGAGGAATCCCCAGAGGCCCCCGAGGAACTCGCATGGGGACTGGCCTTTCCTGAGGCCACCAGAGCGGGTCCCTGAGGTCCCCGTCTTAAGTCGAGAGCACCTGCCGCAACTCGAGAAAATCCAGGAGGTTTTGCCCTCCAGGCGAGATGAGGCCCATTTCCGCTGAGGCTTCTCGAGGCCAATCACATCTAACCACTGGAACTTCCAAAGGGTCCTTCACACCCTTGCTGCAACTCAAGAAGTTCCCCGACATACCCGTCTCCACTCGAGAGGAAACACGTGGGGTCCCGCACACATCCAGGGGAGCCCCGTTTCCGCCTCCTAGCTCGAGATGAGGGATCCTTTCCCTGTTTCGTAGGGAAAGAATTCCCGGCGTTCCCGTCGCATCTCAAGAGGAGGCGCTCTCCACAGGAAAGGCGAGAGGAACTCCAGGGTCATGCCACCATTCCAAGAGTCCCCCAGATGTGTCAGTCCATTCCAGAGGAACCTGTTTTCCCTGCACTGCCTTGACGTTCAAGCCGAGGATCGACTCCCACCACGTGTGCACGTGGGACAGCCCTGCGGGAAAGCCTCGTGGGAAAGCCTCGTGGGAAACACTCCAGGGAAAACCATAGATCCTTTGATCCACGCGGCGGACTGTGTGACACTGCTGCTACCGCTCTGGAGGAAAGCGCAAGTGCATGCCCACATTCGAGACGAGGACTGACTCCCCTGGGGAGACTCCAGAAGTACCCCAAGATCCATGTCAGCACTGGAGAGGAATCCTCAGGTTCCGGCCCCGACTCCACACAAGGTCCTAGTCCCCGGCATCGACGGGAGAGGAATCCCCAGAGGCCCCCGAGGAACTCGCATGGGGACTGGCCTTTCCTGAGGCCACCAGAGCGGGTCCCTGAGGTCCCCGTCGTAATTCGAGAGCACCTGCCGCAACTAGAGAAAATCCAGGAGGTTTTGCCCTCGAGGCGAGATGAGGCCCATTTCCGCTGAGGCTTCTCGAGGCTAATCACATCTAACCACTGGAACTTCCAAAGGGTCCTTCACACCCTTGCTGCAACTCAAGAAGTTCCCCGACATACCCGTCTCCACTCGAGAGGAAGCACGAGGGTCCCGCACACATCCAGGGGAGCCCCGTTTCCGCCTCCTAGCTCGAGATGAGGGATCCTTTCCCTGTATCGTAGGGAAATAATTCCCGGCGTTCCCGTCGCATCTCAAGAGAAGGCGCTCTCCACAGGAAAGGCGAGAGGAACTCCAGGGTCGTGCCACCATTCCAAGAGTCCCCCAGATGTGTCAGTCCATTCCAGAGGAACCTGTTTTCCCTGCACTGCCTGGACGTTCAAGCCGAGGATCGACTCTCACCACGTGTGCACGTAGGACAGCCCTGTGGGAAAGCCTCGTGGGAAAGCCTCGTGGGAAAGTCTCGAGAGAAAACCATAGATCCTTTGATCCACGCGGCGGACTGCGTGACACTGCTGCTACCGCTCTGGATGAAAGTGCAAGTGCATGCACGCATTCGAGACGAGGACTGACTCCCCTGGGGAGACTCCAGTAGTACCCCAAGATCCATGTCAGCACTGGAGAGGAATCCTCAGGTTCCGGCCCCGACTCCACACAAGGTCTTCGGCCCCGGCATCAACGGGAGAGGAATCCCGAGAGGCCCCCGAGGAAATCGCATGGGGACTGGCCTTTCCTGAGGCCACCAGAGCGGGTCCCCGAGGTCCCCGTCGTAAGTCGAGAGCACCTGCCGCAACTCGAGAAAATCCAGGAGTTTTTGCCCTCCAGGAGAGATGAGGCCCATTTCTGCTGAGGCTTCTCGAGGCTAATCACATCTAACCACTGGAACTTCCAAAGGGTCCTTCACACCCTTGCTGCAACTCAAGAAGTTCCCCGACATACCCGTCTCCACCCGAGAGGAAGTACGAGGGTCCCGCACACATCCAGGGGAGCCCCGTTTCCGCCTCCTAGCTCGAGATGAGGGATCCTTTCCTTGTTTCGAAGGGAAAGAATTCCCGGCGTTCCCGTCGCATCTCAAGAGGAGGCGCTCTCCACAGGAAAGGCGAGAGGAACTCCAGGGTCGTGCCACCATTCCAAGAGTCCCTCAGATGTGTCAGTCCATTCCAGAGGAACCTGTTTTCCCTGCACTGCCTTGACGTTCAAGCCGAGGATCGACTCCCACCACGTGTGCACGTGGGACAGCCCTGTGGGAAAGCCTCGTGGGAAAGCCTCGTGGGAAAGACCTGAGGGAAAACCATAGATCCTTTGATGCACGCGGCGGACTGCGTGACCCTGCTGCTACAGCTCTGGAGGAAAGCGCAAGTGCATGCCCGCATTCGAGACGAGGTCTGACTCCCCTGGGGAGACTCTAGCAGTACCCCAAGATCCATGTCAGCACTGGAGAGGAATCCTCACTTTCGGAACCCGAATCCACATAAGGTCTTAGGCCCCGGTATCAACGGGAGAGGAATCCCTAAGGGCCCCCTAGGAACTCGCATGGGGACTGGCCTTTCCTTAGGTCACCAGAGCGGGTCCCTGAGGTCCCCGTCGTAAGTCGAGAGCACCTGCCGCAACACGAGTAATTCCAGGAGGTTTTGCCCTCCAGGAGAGATGAGGCCCATTTCCGCTGAGGCTTCTCGAGGCTAATTACATCTAACCACTGGAACTTCCAAAGGGTCCTTCACACCCTTGCTGCAACTCAAGAAGTTCCCCGACATAACCGTCTCCACTCGAGAGGAAGCACGAGGGTCCCTCACACATCCAGGGGAGCCCCGTTTCCGCCTCCTAGCTCGAGATGAGGGATCCTTTCCCTGTTTCATAGGGAAAGAATTCCCGGCGTTTCCGTCGCATCTCAAGAGGAGGCGCTCTCCACAGGAAAGGCGAGAGGAACTCCAGGGTCGTGCCACCATTCCAAGAGTCCCTCAGATGTGTCAGTCCATTCCAGAGGAACCTGTTTTCCCTGCACTGACTTGACGTTCAAGCCGAGGATCGACTCCCACCACGTGTGCACGTGGGACAGCCCTGTGGGAAAGCCTCGTTGGAAAGCCTCGTGGGAAAGTCTCGAGAGAAAACCATAGATCCTTTGATCCACGCGGCGGACTGCGTGACACTTCTGCTACCGCTCTGGAGGAAAGTGCAAGTGCATGCCCCCATTCGAGACGAGGACTGACTCCCCTGGGGAGACTCCAGAAGTACCCCAAGATCCATGTGAGCACTGGAGAGGAATCCTCAGGTTCCGGCCCCGAGCCCACTCAAGGTCTTAGGCCCCGGCATCGACGGGAGAGGAATCCCGAGAGGCCCCCGAAGAACTTGCATGGGGACTGGGCTTTCCTGAGGCCACCAGAGCGGGTCCCTGTGGTCCACGTCGTAAGTCGAGAGCACCTGCCGCAACTCGAGAAAATCCAGGAGGTTTTGCCCTCGAGGCGAGATGAGGCCCATTTCCGCTGGCGCTTCTCCAGGCTAATCACGTCTAAATACTGGAACTTCCAACGGGACCTTCACACCCTTGCTGCAACTCAAGAAGTTCCCGAACATACCCTTCTCCACTCCAGAGGAAGCACGTGGGGTCCCGCACACATCCAGGGGAGCCCCGTTTCCGCCTCCTAGCTCGAGATGAGGGATACTTTCCCTGTTTCGTAGGGAAAGAATTCCCGGGGTTCCCTTCGCATCTCAAGAGAAGGCGCTCTCCACAGGAAAGGCGAGAGGAACTCCAGGGTCGTGCCACCATTCCAAGAGTCCCCCAGATGTGTCAGTCCATTCCAGAGGAACCTGTTTTCCCTGCACTGCCTTGACGTTCAAGCCGAGGATCGACTCTCACCACGTGTGCACGTAGGACAGCCCTGTGGGAAAGCCTCGTGGGAAAGCCTCGTGGGAAAGTCTCGAGAGAAAACCATAGATCCTTTGATCCACGGGGCGGACTGCGTGACACTGCTGCTACCGCTCTGGATGAAAGTGCAAGTGCATGCACGCATTCGAGACGAGGACTGACTCCCCTGGGGAGACTCCAGAAGTACCCCAAGATCCATGTCAGCACTGGAGAGGAATCATCAGGTTCCGGCCCCGACTCCACACAAGGTCTTCGGCCCCGGCATCAACGGGAGAGGAATCCCGAGAGGCCCACGAGGAAGTCGCATGGGGACTGGCCTTTCCTGAGGCCACCAGAGCGGGTCCCCGAGGTCCCCGTCGTAAGTCGAGAGCACCTGCCGCAACACGAGAAAATCCAGGAGTTTTTGCCCTCCAGGAGAGATGAGGCCCATTTCCGCTGAGGCTTCTCGAGGCTAATCACATCTAACCACTGGAACTTCCAAAGGGTCCTTCACACCCTTGCTGCAACTCAAGAAGTTCCCCGACATACCCGTCTCCACCCGAGAGGAAGTACGAGGGTCCCGCACACATCCAGGGGAGCCCCGTTTCCGCCTCCTAGCTCGAGATGAGGGATCCTTTCCCTGTTTCGTAGGGAAAGAATTCCCGGCGTTCCCGTCGCATCTCAAGAGGAGGCGCTCTCCAAAGGAAAGGCGAGAGGAACGCCAGGGTCGTGCCACCATTCCAAGAGTCCCCCAGATGTGTCAGTCCATTCCAGAGGAACCTGTTTTCCCTGCACTTCCTTGACGTTCAAGCCGAGGATCGACTCCCACCACGTGTGCACGTGGGACAGCCCTGTGGGAAAGCCTCATGGGAAAGCCTCGTTGGAAAGACTCGAGGGAAAACCATAGATCCTTTGATCCACGCGAAGGACTGCGGGACATTGCTGCTACCGCTCTGGAGGAAAGCGCAAGTGCATGCTCGCATTCGAGACGAGGACTGACTCCCCTGGGGAGACTCCAGAAGTACCCCAAGATCCAGGTCAGCACTGGAGAGGAATCCTCAGGTTCCGGCCCCGACTCCACACAAGGTCTTCGGCCCCGGCATCAACGGGAGAGGAATCCCGAGAGGCCCCCGAAGAAGTCGCATGGGGACTGGCCTTTCCTCAGGCCACCAGAGCGGGTCCCTGAGGTCCCCGTCGTAAGTTGAGAGCACCTTCCGCAACTCGAGAAAATCCAGGAGGTTTTGCCCTCCAGGCGAGATGAGGCCCATTTCCGCTAAGGCTTCTCGAGGCCAATCATATCTAACCACTGGAACTTCCAAAGGGTCCTTCACACCCTTGCTGCAACTCAAGAAGTTCCCCGACATACCCGTCTCCACTCGAGAGAAAGCACGAGGGTCCCGCACACATCCAGGGGAGCCCCGTTTCCGCCTCCCAGGTCGAGATGAGGGATCCTTTCACTGTTTCGTAGGGAAAGATTTCCCGGCGTTCCCTTCGCATCTCAAGAGGAGGCGCTCTCCACAGGAAAGGCGAGAGGAACTCCAGGTCGTGCCACCATTCCAGGAGTCCCCCAGATATGTCAGTCCATTCCAGAGGAACCTGTTTTCCCTGCACTGCCTTGACGTTCAAGCCGAGGATCGACTCCCACCACGTGTGCACGTGGGCAGCCCTTTGGGAAAGCCTCGTGTGAAAGCCTCGTGGGAAAGACTCGAGGGAAAAACATAGATCCTTTGATCCACGCGGCGGACTGCGTGACACTGCTGCTACTGCTCTGGAGGATAGCGCAAGTGCATGCCCGCATTCCAGACGAGGACTGACTCCCCTGGGGAGACTCCAGAAGTACCCCAAGATCCATGTCAGCACTGGAGAGTAATCCTCAGGTTCCGGCCCCGACTCCACACAAGGTCTTAGGCCCCGGCATCGACGGGAGAGGAATCCCGAGAGGCCCCTGAGGAAGTCGCATGGGGACTGCCCTTTCCTGAGGCCACCAGAGCGGGTCCCTGAGGTCCCCGTCGTAAGTCGAGAGCACCTGCCGCAACTCGAGAAAATCAAGGAGGTTTTGCCCTCCAGGAGAGATGAGGCCCATTTCCGCTGAGGCTTCTCGAGGCTAATCACATCTAACCACTGGAACTTCCAAAGGGTCCTTCAAACCCTTGCTGCAACTCAAGAAGTTCCCCGACATACCCGTCTCCACTAGAGAGGAAGCACGAGGGTCCCGCACACATCCAGGGGAGCCCCGTTTTCGCCTCCTAGCTCGAGATGAGGGATCCTTTCCCTGTTTGGTAGGGAGAGAATTCCCGGCGTTCACGTCGCATCTCAAGAGGAGGCGCTCTCCACAGGAAAGGCGAGAGGAACTCCAGGGTCGTGCCACCATTCCAAGAGTCCCCCAGATGTGTCAGTCCATTCCAGAGGAACCTGTTTTCCCTGCACTGCCTTGACGTTCAAGCCGAGGATCGACTCCCACCACGTGTGCACGTGGGACAGCCCTGTGGGAAAGCCTCGTGGGAAAGCCTCGTGGGAAAGACTCCAGGGAAAATCATAGATATTTTGATCCACGCGGCGGACTGCGGGACACTGCTGCTACCGCTCTGGAGGAAAGCGCAAGTGCATGCCCGCATTCGAGACGAGGACTGACTCCCCTGGGGAGACTCCAGAAGTACCCCAAGATCCATGTCAGCACTGGAGAGGAATCCGCAGGTTCCGGCCCCGACTCCACACAAGGTCTTAGGCCACGGCATCGACGGGAGAGGAATCCCGAGTGGCCCCCGAAGAACTCGCATGGGGACTGGGCTTTCCTGAGGCCACCAGAGCGGGTCCCAGAGGTCCACGTCATAAGTCGAGAGCACCTGCCGCAACTCGAGAAAATCCAGGAGGTTTTGATCTCCAGGCGAGATGAGGCCCATTTCCGCTGAGGCTTCTCGAGGCCAATCATATCTAACCGCTGGAATTTCCAAAGGGTCCTTCACACCCTCACTGCAACTCAAGAAGTTCCCCGACATACGCGTCTCCCCTCGAGAGGAAGCACAAGGGTCCCGCACACATCCAGGGGAGCCCCGTTTCCGCCTCCCAGCTCGAGATGAGGGATCCTTTCC
Organism: Ovis canadensis; assembly: GCF_042477335.2. Taxonomy (NCBI): domain Eukaryota; kingdom Metazoa; phylum Chordata; class Mammalia; order Artiodactyla; family Bovidae; genus Ovis; species Ovis canadensis. The sequence continues at coordinate 9,585,502 of NC_091258.1, read as the reverse complement.
CTGTTTCATAAGGAAAGAATTCCCGGCGTTCCCGTCGCATCTCAAGAGGAGGCGCTCTCCACAGGAAAGGCGAGAGGAACTCCAGGGTCGTGCCACCATTCCAAGAGTCCCCCAGATGTGTCAGTCCATTCCAGTGGAACCTGTTTTCCCTGCACTGCCTTGACGTTCAAGCCGAGGATCGACTCCGACAACGTGTGCACGTGGGACAGCCCTGTGGGAAAGCCTCGTGGGAAAGCCTCGTGGGAAAGACTCGAGGGAAAACCATAGATCCTTTGATCTACGCGGAGGACTGCGGGACACTGCTGCTACCGCTCTGGAGGAAAGAGCAAGTGCATGCCCGCATTCGAGACGAGGACTGACTCCCCTGGGGAGATTCCAGAAGTACCCCAAGATCCATGTCAGCACTGGAGAGGAATCCTCAGGTTCCGGCCCCGAGCCCACACAAGGTCTTAGGCCCCGGCATCTACGGGAGAGGAATCCCGAGAGGCCCCCGAAGAACTGACATGGGGACTGGGCTTTCCTGAGGCCACCAGAGCGGGTCCCTGTGGTCCACGTCGTAAGTCGAGAGCACCTGCCGCAACTCGAGAAAATCCAGGAGGTTTTCACCTCCAGGCGAGATGAGGCCCATTTCCGCTGAGGCTTCTCGAGGCTAATCACATCCAACCGCTGGAATTTCCAAAGGGTCCTTCACACCCTCGCTGCAACTCAAGAAGTTCCCCGACATACCCGTCTCCCCTCGAGAGGAAGCACAAGGGTCCCGCACACATCCAGGGAAGCCCCGTTTCCGCCTCCCACCTCGAGATGAGGGATCCTTTCCTGTTTCGTAGGGAAAGAATTCCCGGCGTTCCCGTCGCATCTCAAGAGGAGGCGCTCTCCACAGGAAAGGCGAGAGGAACTCCAGGGTCGTGCCACCATTCCAAGAGTCCCCCAGATGTGTCAGTCCATTCCAGAGGACCCTGTTTTCACTGCACTGCCTTGACGTTCAAGCCGAGGATCGACTCCCACCACGTGTGCACGTGGGACAGCCCTGTGGGAAAGCCTCGTGGGAAAGCCTCGTGGGAAAGACTCGAGGGAAAACCATAGATCCTTTGATCCACGCGTCGGACTGCGTGACACTGCTGCTACCGCTCTGGAGGAAAGCGCAAGTGCATGCCCGCATTCGAGACGAGGACTGACTCCCCTGGGGAGACTCCAGAAGTACCCCAAGATCCATGTCAGCACTGGAGAGGAATCCTCAGGTTCCGGCCCCAACTCCACACAAGGTCTTCGGCCCCGGCATCGACGGGAGAGGAATCCCGAGAGGCCCCCGAGGAACTCTCATGGGGACTGGCCTTTCCTGAGGCCACCAGAGCGGGTCCCTGAGGTCCTCGTCGTAAGTGGAGAGCACCTGCCGCAACTCCAGAAAATCCAGGAGGTTTTACCCTCCAGGCGAGATGAGGCCCATTTCCACTGACGCTTCTCGAGGCTAATCACGTCTAAATACTGGAACTTCCAAAGGGTCCTTCACACCCTTGCTGCAACTCAAGAAGTTCCCCGACATACCCATCTCCACTCGAGAGGAAGCACGTGGGGTCCCGCACACATCCAGGGGAGCCCCGTTTCCGCCTCCCACCTCGAGATGAGGGATCCTTTCCCTGTTTCGTAGGGAAAGAATTCCCAGCGTTCCCGTCGCATCTCAAGAGGAGGCGCTCTGCACAGGAAAGGCGAGAAGAACTCCAGGGTCGTGCCACCATTCCAAGAGTCCCCCAGATGTGTCAGTCCATTCCAGAAGAACCTGTTTTCCCTGCACTGCCTTGACGTTCAAGCCGAGGATCGACTCCCACCACGTGTGCACGTGGGACAGCCCTGTGGGAAAGCCTCGTGGGAAAGCCTCGTGGGAAAGACTCGAGGGAAAACCATAGATCCTTTGATCCACGCGGCGGACTGCGTGACACTGCTGCTACCGCTCTGGAGGAAAGCGCAAGTGCATGCCCGCATTCGAGATGAGGACTGACTCCCCTGGGGAGACTCCAGAAGTACCCCAAGACCCATGTCAGCACTGGAGAGGAATCCTCAGGTTCCGGCCCCGACTCCACACAAGGTCTTAGGCCCCGGCATCGACGGGAGAGGAATCCCGAGAGGCCCCTGAGGAACTCGCATGGGGTCTGGCCTTTCCTGAGGCCACCAGAGCGGGTCCCTGAGGTCCTCGTCGTAAGTCGAGAGCACCTGCCGCAACTCGAGAAAATCCAGGAGGTTTTGCCCTCCAGGCGAGATGAGGCCCATTTCCGCTGAGTCTTCTCGAGGCTCATCACATCTAACCACTGGAACTTCCTACGGGTCCTTCACACCCTTGCTGCAACTCAAGAAGTTCCACGACATACCCGTCTCCACTCGAGAGGAAGCACGTGGGGTCCCGCACACATCCAGGGGAGCCCCGTTTCAGCCTCCTAGCTCGAGATGAGGGATCCTTTCCCTGTTTCGTAGGGAAAGAATTCCCGGCGTTCCCATCGCATCTCAAGAGGAGGCGCTCTCCACAGGAAAGGCGAAAGGAACTGCAGGTTCGTGCCACCATTCCAAGAGTCCCCCAGATGTGTCAGTCCATTCCAGAGGAACCTGTTTTCCCTGTACTGCCTTGACGTTCAAGCCGAGGATCGACTCCCACCACGTGTGCACGTGGGACAGCCCTGTGGGAAAGCCTCGTGGGAAAGCCTCGTGGGAAAGACTCGAGGGAAAACCATAGATCCTTTGATCCACGCGGCGGACTGCGTGACACTGCTGCTACCGCTCTGGAGGAAAGCGCAAGTGCATTCCCGCATTCGAGATGAGGACTGACTCCCCTGGGGAGACTCCAGAAGTACCCCAAGATCCATGTCAGCACTGGAGAGGAATCCTCAGGTTCCGGCCCCGACTCCACACAAGGTCTTAGGCCCCGGCATCGACGGGAGAGGAATCCCGAGAGGCCCCCGAGGACCTCGCATGGGGACTGGCCTTTCCTGAGGCCACCAGAGCGGGTCCCTGAGGTCCCCGTCGTAAGTTGAGAGCACCTGCCGCAACTCGAGAAAATCCAGAAGGTTTTGCCCTCCAGGCGAGATGAGGCCCATTTCCGCTGAGGCTTCTCGAGGCCAATCGTATCTAACCACCGGAACTTCCAAAGGGTCCTTCACACCCTTGCTGCAACTCAAGAAGTTCCCGGACATACCCGTCTCCACTCGAGAGGAAGCACGAGGGTCCCGCACACATCCAGGGGAGCGCCGTTTCCGCCTCCTAGCTCGAGATGAGGGATCCTTTCCCTGTTTCGTAGGGAGAGAATTCCCGGCGTTCCCGTCGCATCTCAAGAGGAGGCGCTCTCCACAGGAAAGGCGAGAGGAACTCCAGGGTCGTGCCACCATTCCAAGAGTCCCCCAGATGTGTCAGTCCATTCCAGAGGAACCTGTTTTCCCTGCACTACCTTGACGTTCAAGCCGAGGATCGACTCCCACCAAGTGTGCACGTGGGACAGCCCTGTGTGAAAGCCTCGTGGGAAAGCCTCGTGGGAAAGACTCGAGGGAAAAAGATAGATCCTTTGATCCACGCGGCAGAATGCGTGACACTGCTGCTACCGCTCTGGAGGAAAGCGCAAGTGCATGCCCGCATTCGAGACGAGGACTGACTTCCCTGGGGAGACTGCAGAAGTACCCCAAGATCCAAGTCAGCACTGGAGAGGAATCCTCAGGTTTCGGCCCCGACTCCACACAAGGTCTTCGGCCCCGGCATCGACGGGAGAGGAATCCCGAGAGGCCCCCGAGGAACTCGCATGGGGACTGGCCTTTCCTGAGGTGACCAGAGCGGGTCCCTGAGGTCCTCGTCGTAAGTCGAGAGCACCTGCCGCAACTCGAGAAAATCCAGGAGGTTTTGCCCTCCAGGCGAGATGAGGCCCATTTCCGCTGAAGCTTCTCGAGGCTAATCACGTCTAAATACTGGAACTTCCAACGGGTCCTTCACACCCTTGCTGCAACTCAAGAAGTTCCCCGACATACCCTTCTCCACTCCAGAGGAAGCACGTGGGGTCCCGCACACATCCAGGGGAGCCCCGTTTCCGCCTCCTAGCTCGAGATGAGGGATCTTTTCCCTGTTTCGTAGGGAAAGAATTCCCGGCGTTCCCGTCGCATCTCAAGAGGAGGCGCTCTCCACAGGAAAGGCGAGAGGAACGCCAGGGTCGTGCCACCATTCCAAGAGTCCTCCAGATGTGTCAGTCCATTCCAGAGGAACCTGTTTTCCCTGCACTGCCTTGACGTTCAAGCCGAGGATCGACTCCCACCACGTGTGCACGTGGGACAGCCCTGTGGGAAAGCCTCGTGGGAAAGCCTCGTGGGAAAGACTCGAGGGAAAAACATAGATCCTTTGATCCACGCGGAGGAATGCGGGACACTGCTGCTACCGCTCTGGAGGAAAGCGCCAGTGCATGCTCGCATTCGAGACGAGGAATGACTCCCCTGGGGAGACTCCAGAAGTACCCCAAGATCCATGTCAGCACTGGAGAGGAATCCTCAGGTTTCGGCCCCGACTCCACACAAGGTCTTCGGCCCCGGCATCGACGGGAAAGGAATCCCGAGAGACCCCCGAGGAACTCGCATGGGGACTGGCCTTTCCTGAGGCCACCAGAGCGGGTCCCTGAGGTCCTCGTCGTAAGTCGAGAGCACCTGCCGCAACTCCAGAAAATCCAGGAGGTTTTGCCCTCCTGGCGAGATGAGGCCCATTTCCGCTGACGCTTCTCGAGGCTAATCACGTCTAAATACTGTAACTTCCAAAGGGTCCTTCACACCCTTGCTGCAACTCACGAATGTCCCCGACATACCCGTCTCCACTCGAGAGGAAGCACGTGGGGTCCCGCACACATCCAGGGGAGCCCCGTTTCCGCCTCCTACCTCGAGATGAGGGATCCTTTCCCTGTTTCCTAGGGAAAGAATTCCCGGCGTTCCCGTCGCATCTCAAGGGGAGGCGCTCTGCACAGGAAAGGCGAGAGGAACTCCAGGGTCGTGCCACCATTCCAAGAGTCCCCCAGATGTGTCAGTCCATTCCAGAGGAACCTGTTTTCCCTGCACTACCTTGACGTTCAAGCCGAGGATCGACTCCCACAACGTGTGCACGTGGGACAGCCCTGTGGGAAAGCCTCGTGGGAAAGCCTCGTGGGAAAGACTCGAGGGAAAAAGATAGATCCTTTGATCCACGCGGCAGAATGCGTGACACTGCTGCTACCGCTCTGGAGGAAAGCGCAAGTGCATGCCCGCATTCGAGACGAGGACTGACTTCCCTGGGGAGACTGCAGAAGTACTCCAAGATCCATGTCAGCACTGGAGAGGAATCCTCAGGTTTCGGCCCCGACTCCACACAAGGTCTTCGGCCCCGGCATCGACGGGAGAGGAATCCCGAGAGGCCCCCGAGGAACTCGCATGGGGACTGGCCTTTCCTGAGGTGACCAGAGCGGGTCCCTGAGGTCCTCGTCGTAAGTCGAGAGCACCTGCCGCAACTCCAGAAAATCCAGGAGGTTTTGCCCTCCAGGCGAGATGAGGCCCATTTCCGCTGACGCTTCTCGAGGCTAATCACGTCTAAATACTGGAACTTCCAACGGGTCCTTCACACCCTTGCTGCAACTCAAGAAGTTCCCCGACATACCCTTCTCCACTCCAGAGGAAGCACGTGGGGTCCCGCACACATCCAGGGGAGCCCCGTTTCCGCCTCCTAGCTCGAGATGAGGGATCCTTTCCCTGTTTAGTAGGGAAAGAATTCCCGGCGTTCCCGTCGCATCTCAAGAGGAGGCGCTCTCCACAGGAAAGGCGAGAGGAACGCCAGGGTCGTGCCACCATTCCAAGAGTCCCCCAGATATGTCAGTCCATTCCAGAGGAACCTGTTTTCCCTGCACTGCCTTGACGTTCAAGCCGAGGATCGACTCCCACCACGTGTGCACGTGGGACAGCCCTGTGGGAAAGCCTCGTGGGAAAGCCTCGTGGGAAAGACTCGAGGGAAAACCATAGATCCTTTGATCCACGCGGAGGACTGCGGGACACTGCTGCTACCGCTCTGGAGGAAAGCGCAAGTGCATGCTCGCATTCGAGACGAGGACTGACTCCCCTGGGGAGACTCCAGAAGTACCCCAAGATCCATGTCAGCACTGGAGAGGAATCCTCAGGTTTCGGACCCGACTCCACACAAGGTCTTCGGCCCCGGCATCGACGGGAAAGGAATCCCGAGAGACCCCCGAGGAACTCGCATGGGGACTGGCCTTTCCTGAGGCCACCAGAGCGGGTCCCTGAGGTCCTCGTCGTAAGTCGAGAGCACCTGCCGCAACTCCAGAAAATCCAGGAGGTTTTGCCCTCCTGGCGAGATGAGGCCCATTTCCGCTGACGCTTCTCGAGGCTAATCACGTCTAAATACTGTAACTTCCAAAGGGTCCTTCACACCCTTGCTGCAACTCACGAATGTCCCCGACATACCCGTCTCCACTCGAGAGGAAGCACGTGGGGTCCCGCACACATCAAGGGGAGCCCCGTTTCCGCCTCCTACCTCGAGATGAGGGATCCTTTCCCTGTTTCCTAGGGAAAGAATTCCCGGCGTTCCCGTCGCATCTCAAGGGGAGGCGCTCTGCACAGGAAAGGCGAGAGGAACTCCAGGGTCGTGCCACCATTCCAAGAGTCCCCCAGATGTGTCAGTCCATTCCAGAGGAACCTGTTTTCCCTGCACTGCCTTGATGTTCAAGCCGAGGATCGACTCCCACCACGTGTGCACGTGGGACAGCCCTGTGGGAAAGCCTCGTGGGAAAGCCTCGTGGGAAAGACTCGAGGGAAAACCATAGATCCTTTGATCCACGCGGCGGACTGCGTGACACTGCTGCTACCGCTCTGGAGGAAAGCGCAAGTGCATGCCCGCATTCGAGACGAGGACTGACTCCCGTGGGGAGACTGCAGAAGTACCCCAAGATCCATGTCAGCACTGGAGAGGAATCCTCAGTTTCCGGCCCCGACTCCACACAAGGTCTTAGGCCCCGGCATCGACCGGAGAGGAATCCCGAGAGGCCCCTGAGGAACTCGCATGGGGACTGGCCTTTCCTGAGGCCACCAGAGCGGGTCCCTGAGGTCCCCGTCGTAAGTCGAGAGCACCTGCAGCAACTCGAGAAAATCCAGGAGGCTTTGCCCTCCAGGCGAGATGAGGCCCATTTCCGCTGAGGCTTCTCGAGGCTAATCACAGCTAACCACTGGAATTTCCAACGGGTCCTTCACACCCTTGCTGCAACTCAAGAAGTTCCCCGACATACCCGTCTCCACTCGAGAGGAAGCACGTGGGGTCCCGCACACATCCAGGGGAGCCCCGTTTCTGCCTCCTAGCTCGAGATGAGGGATCCTTTCCCTGTTTCGTAGGGAAAGAATTCCCGGAGTTCCCTTCGCATCTCAAGAGGAGGCGCTCTCCACAGGAAAGGCGAGAGGAACTCCAGGTCGTGCCACCATTCCAGGAGTCCCCCAGATATGTCAGTCCATTCCAGAGGAACCTGTTTTCCCTGCACTGCCTTGACGTTCAAGCCGAGGATCGACTCCCACCACGTGTGCACGTGGGACAGCCCTGTGGGAAAGCCTCGTGGGAAAGCCTCGTGGGAAAGACTCGAGGGAAAACCATAGATCCTTTGATCCACGCGGCGGACTGCGTGACACTGCTGCTACTGCTCTGGAGGATAGCGCAAATGCATGCCCGCATTCCAGACGAGGACTGACTCCCCTGGGGAGACTCCAGAAGTACCCCAAGATCCATGTCAGCACTGGAGAGGAATCCTCAGGTTCCGGCCCCGACTCCACACAAGGTCTTAGGCCCCGGCATCGACGGGAGAGGAATCCCGAGAGGCCCCTGAGGAAGTCGCATGGGGACTGCCCTTTCCTGAGGCCACCAGAGCGGGTCCCTGTGGTCCACGTCGTAAGTCGAGAGCACCTGCCGCAACTCGAGAAAATCCAGGAGGTTTTCACCTCCAGGCGAGATGAGGCCCATTTCCGCTGAGGCTTCTCGAGGCTAATCACATCTAACCACTGGAATTTCCAAAGGGTCCTTCACACCCTTGCTGCAACTCAAGAAGTTCCCCGACATACCCGTCTCCCCTCGAGAGGAAGCAAAAGGGTCCCGCACACATCCAGGGAAGCCCCGTTTCCGCCTCCCACCTCGAGATGAGGGATCCTTTCCCTGTTTCGTAGGGAAAGAATTCCCGGCGTTCCCGTCGCATCTCAAGAGGAGGCGCTCTCCACAGGAAAGGCGAGAGGAACTCCAGGGTCGTGCCACCATTCCAATAGTCCCCTAGATGTGTCAGTCCATTCCAGAGGAACCTGTTTTCCCTGCACTACCTTGACGTTCAAGCCGAGGATCGACTCCAACCACGTGTGCACGTGGGACAGCCCTGTGGGAAAGCCTCGTGGGAAAGCCTCGTGGGAAAGACTCGAGGGAAAACCATAGATCCTTTGATCCACGCGGCGGACTGCGTGACACTGCTGCTACCGCTCTGGAGGAAAGCGCAAGTGCATGCCCGCATTCGAGACGAGGACTGACTCCCCTGGGGAGACTGCAGAAGTACCCCAAGATCCATGTCAGCACTGGAGAGGAATCCTCAGTTTCCGGCCCCGACTCCACACAAGGTCTTAGGCCCCGGCATCGACCGGAGAGGAATCCCGAGAGGCCCCTGAGGAACTCGCATGGGGACTGGCCTTTCCTGAGGCCACCAGAGCGGGTCCCTGAGGTCCTCGTCGTAAGTCGAGAGCACCTGCCGCAACTCGAGAAAATCCAGGAGGTTTTGCCCTCCAGGCGAGATGAGGCCCATTTCAGCTGAGTCTTCTCGAGGCTAATCACATCTAACCACTGGAACTTCCAAAGGGTCCTTCACACCCTTGCTGCAACTCAAGAAGTTCCCCGACATACCCGTCTCCACTCGAGAGGAAGCACGTGGGGTCCCGCACACATCCAGGGGAGCCCCGTTTCCGCCTCCTATCTCGAGATGAGGGATCCTTTCCCTGTTTCGTAGGGAAAGAATTCCCGGCGTTCCCTTCGCATCTCAAGAGGAGGCGATCTCCACAGGAAAGGCGAAAGGAACTCCAGGGTCGTGCCAACATTCCAAGAGTCCCCCAGATGTGTCAGTCCGTTCCAGAGGAACCTGTTTTCCCTGCACTGCCTTGACGTTCAAGCCGAGGATCGAATCCCACCACGTTTGCACGTTTGACAGCCCTCTGGGAAAGCCTCGTGGGAAAGCCTCGTGGGAAAGACTCAAGGGAAAACCATAGATCCTTTGATCCACGCGGAGGACTGCGGGACACTGCTGCTACCGCTCTGGAGGAAAGCGCAAGTGCATGCTCGCATTCGAGACGAGGACTGACTCCCCTGGGGAGACTCCAGAAGTACCCCAAGATCCATGTCAGCACTGGAGAGGAATCCTCAGGTTCCGGCCCCGACTCCACACAAGGTCTTAGGCCCCGGCATCGACGGGAGAGGAATCCCGAGACGCCCCCGAGGAACTCGCATGGGGACTGGCCTTTCCTGAGGCCACCAGAGCGGGTCCCTGAGGTCCCCGTCGTAAGTCGAGAGCACCTGCCGCAACTCGAGAAAATCCAGGAGGTTTTGCCCTCCAGGCGAGATGAGGCCCATTTCCGCTGACGCTTCTCGAGGCTAATCACGTCTAACCATTGGAACTTCCAAAGGGTCCTTCACACCCTTGCTGCAACTCAAGAAGTTCCCCGACATACCCGTCTCCACTCGAGAGGAAGCACGTGGGTCCCGCACACATCCAGGGGAGCCCCGTTTCCGCCTCCTAGCTCAAGATGAGGGATCCTTTCCCTGTTTCGTAGGGAAAGAATTCCCGGCGTTCCCGTCGCATCTCAAGAGGAGGCGCTCTCCACAGGAAAGGCGAGAGGAACTCCAGGGTCGTGCCACCATTCCAAGAGTCCCCCAGATGTGTCAGTCCATTCCAGAGGAACCTGTTTTCCCTGCACTGCCTTGACGTTCAAGCCGAGGATCGACTCCCACCACGTGTGCACGTGGGACAGCCCTGTGGGAAAGCCTCGTGGGAAAGCCTCGTGGGAAAGACTCGAGGGAAAACCATAGATATTTTGATCCACGCGGTGGACTGCGGGACACTGCTGCTACCGCTCTGGAGGAAAGTGCAAGTGCATGCACGCATTCGAGACGAGGACTGACTCCCCTGGGGAGCCTCCAGAAGTACCCCAAGATCCATGTCAGCACTGGAGAGGAATCCTCAGGTTCCGGCGCCGACTCCACACAAGGTCTTAGGCCCTGGCATCGACGGGAGAGGAATCCCGAGAGGCCCCCGAAGAACTTGCATGGGGACTGGGCTTTCCTGAGGCCACCAGAGCGGGTCCCTGTGGTCCACGTCGTAAGTCGAGAGCACCTGCCGCAACTCGAGAAAATCCAGGAGGTTTTGCCCTCCAGGCGAGATGAGGCCCATTTCCGCTGAGGCTTCTCGAGGCCAATCACATCTAACCACTGGAACTTCCAAAGGATCCTTCACACCATTGCTGCAACTCAAGAAGTTCCCCGACATACCCGTCTCCACTCGAGAGGAAGCAGGTGGGGTCCCGCACACATCCAGGGGAGCGCCGTTTCCGCCTCCTAGCTCGAGATGAGGGATCCTTTCCCTGTTTCGTAAGGAAAGAATTCCCGGCGTTCCCGTCGCATCTCAAGAGGAGGCGCTCTCCACAGGAAAGGCGAGAGGAACTCCAGGGTCGTGCCACCATTCCAAGAGTCCCCCAGATGTGTCAGTCCATTCCAGAGGAACCTGTTTTCCCTGCACTGCCTTGACTTTCAAGCCGGGGATCGACTCCCACCACGTGTGCACATGGGACATCCCTGTGGGAAAGCCTCGTGGGAAAGCCTCGTGGGAAAGACTCGAGGGAAAACCATAGATCCTTTGATCCACGCGGGGAATGCGTGACACTGCTGCTACCGCTCTGGAGGAAAGCGCAAGTGCATGCCCACATTCGAGACGAGGACTGACTCCCCTGGGGAGACTCCAGAAGTACCCCAAGATCCATGTCAGCACTGGAGAGGAATCCTCAGGTTCCGGCCCCGACTCCACACAAGGTCTTAGGCCCGGCATCGACGGGAGAGGAATCCCGAGAGGCCCCCAAGGAACTCGCATGGGGACTGGCCTTTCCTGAGGCCACCAGAGCGGGTCCTGAGGTCCCCGTCGTAAGTCGAGAGCACCTGCCGCAACTCCAGAAAATCCAGGAGGTTTTGCCCTCCAGGCGAGATGAGGCCCATTTCCGCTGAGGCTTCTCGAGGCCAATCACATCTAACCACTGGAACTTCCAAAGGGTCCTTCACACCCTTGCTGCAACTCAATAAGTTCCCCGACATACCCGTCTCCACTCGAGAGGAAGCACGTGGTGTCCCGCACACATCCAGGGGAGCCCCGTTTCCACCTCCTTGCTCGAGATGAGGGATCCTTTCCCTGTTTCGTAGGGAAAGAATTCCCGGCGTTCCCGTCGCATCTCAAGAGGAGGCGCTCTCCACAGGAAAGGCGAGAGGAACTCCAGGGTCGTGCCACCATTCCAAGTGTCCCCCAGATGTGTCAGTCCATTCCAGAGGAACCTGTTTTCCCTGCACTGCCTTGATGTTCAAGCCGAGGATCGACTCCCACCACGTGTGCACGTGGGACAGCCCTGTGGGAAAGCCTCGTGGGAAAGCCTTGTGGGAAAGACTCGAGGGAAAACCATAGATCTTTTGATCCATGCGGCGGACTGCGTGACACTGCTGCTACCGCTCTGGAGGAAAGCGCAAGTGCATGCCCGCATTCGAGAGGAGGACTGACTCCCCTGGGGAGACTTCAGAAGTACCCCAAGATCCATGACAGCACTGGAGAGGAATCCTCAGGTTCCGGCCCCGACTCCACACAAGGTCTTAGTCCCCGGCATCGACGGGAGAGGAATCCCGAGAGGACCCCGAGGAACTCGCATGGGGACTGGCCTTTCCTGAGGCCACCAAAGCGGTCCCTGAGGTCCCCGTCATAAGTCGAGAGCACCTGCCGCAACTCGAGAAAATCCAGGAGGTTTTGCCCTCCAGGCGAGATGAGGCCCATTTCCGCTGAGGCTTCTCGAGGCCAATCACATCTAACCACTGGAACTTCCAAAGGGTCCTTCACACCATTGCTGCAACTCAAGAAGTTCCCCGACATACCCGTCTCCACTCGAGAGGAAGCACGTGGGGTCCCGCACACATCCAAGGGAGCTCCGTTTCCGCCCCCTAGCTCGAGATGAGGGATCCTTTCCCTGCTTCGTAGGGAAAGAATTCCCGGCATTCCCGTCGCATCTCAAGAGGAGACGCTCTCCACAGGAAAGGCGAGAGGAACTCAAGGGTCGTGACACCATTCCAAGAGTCCCCCAGATGTGTCAGTCCATTCCAGAGGAACCTGTTCTCCCTGCACTGCCTTGACGTTCAAGCCGAGGATCGACTCCCACCACGTGTGCACGTGGGACAGCCCTGTGGGAAAGCCTCGTGGGAAAGCCTCGTGGGAAAGACTCGAGGGAAAACCATACATCCTTTGATCCACGCGGCGGACTGCGTGACACTGCTGCTACCGCTCTGGAGGAGAGCGCAAGTGCATGCCCGCATTCGAGACGAGGACTGACTCCCCTGGGGAGACTCCAGAAGTACCCCAAGATCCATGTCAGCACTGGAGAGGAATCCTCAGGTTCCGGCCCCGACTCCACACAAGGTCTTAGGCCCCGGAATCGACGGGAGAGGAATCCCGAGAGGCCCCCGAGGAACTCGCATGGGGACTGGCCTTTCCTGAGGCCACCAGAGCGGTTCCCTGAGGTCCCCATCGTAAGTCGAGAGCACGTGCCGCAACTCGAGAAAATCCAGGAGGTTTTGCCCTCCAGGCGAGATGAGGCCCATTTCCGCTGAGGCTTCTCGAGGCCAATCACATCTAACCACTGGAACTTCCAAAGGGTCCTTCACACCCTTGCTGCACCTCAAGAAGTTCCCCGACATACCCGTTTCCACTCGAGAGGAAGCACGTGGTGTCCCGCAAACATCCAGGGGAGCCCCGTTTCCGCCTCCTAGCTCGAGATGAGGGATCCTTTCCCTGTTTCGTAGGGAAAGAATTCCCGGCGTTCCCGTCGCATCTCAAGAGGAGGCGCTCTCCACAGGAAAGGCGAGAGGAACTCCAGGGTCGTGCCACCATTCCAAGAGTCCCCCAGATGTGTCAGTCCATTCCAGAGGAACCTGATTTCCCTGCACTGCCTTGACGTTCAAGCCGAGGATCGACTCCCACCACGTGTGCACGTGGGACAGCCCTGTGGGAAAGCCTCGTGGGAAAGCCTCGTGGGAAAGACTCGAGCGAAAACCATAGATCCTTTGATCCACGCGGCGGACTGCGTGACACTGCTGCTACCGCTCTGGAGGAAAGCGCAAGTGCATGCCCGCATTCGAGACGAGGACTGACTCCCCTGGGGAGACTCCAGAAGTACCCCAAGATCCATGTCAGCACTGGAGAGGAATCCTCAGGTTCCGGCCCCGACTCCACACAAGGACTTAGGCCCCGGCATCGACGGGAGAGGAATCCCGAGAGGCCCCCGAGGAACTCGCATGGGGACTGGCCTTTCCTGAGGCCACCAGTGCGGGTCCCTGAGGTCCTCGAAGTACGTCGAGAGCACCTGCCGCAACTCGAGAAAATCCAGGAGGTTTTGCCCTCCAGGCGAGATGAGGCCCATTTCCGCTGAGGCTTCTCGAGGCCTATCACATCTAACCACTGAAACTTCCAAAGGGTCCTTCACACCATTGCTGCAACTCAAGAAGGTCCCCGACATACGCGTCTCCACTCGAGAGGAAGCACGTGGGGTCCCGCACACATCCAGGGGAGCACCGTTTCCGCCTCCTAGCTCGAGATGAGGGATCCTTTCCCTGTTTCGTAGGGAAAGAATTCCCGGCGTTCCCGTCGCATCTCAAGAGGAGGCGCTCTCCACAGGAAAGGCGAGAGGAACTCCAAGGTCGTGACACCATTCCAAGAGTCCCCCAGATGTGTCAGTCCATTCCAGAGGAACCTGTTTTCCCTTCACTGCCTTGACGTTCAAGCCGAGGATCGACTCCCACCAGGTGTGCACGTGGGACAGCCCTGTGGGAAAGCCTCGTGGGAAAGCCTCGTGGGAAAGATTCGAGGGAAAACCACAGATCCTTTGATCCACGCGGCGGACTGCGTGACACTGCTGCTACCGCTCTGGAGGAAAGCGCAAGTGCATGCCCGCATTCGAGACGAGGACTGACTCCCCTGGGGAGACTCCAGAACTACCCCAAGATCCATGTCACCACTGGAGAGGAATCCTCAGGTTCCGGCCCCGACTCCACACAAGGTCTTAGGCACCGGCATCGACGGGAGAGGAATCCCGAGAGGCCCCCGAAGAACTCCCATGGGGACTGGACTTTCCTGAGGCCACCAGAGCGGGTCCCTGAGGTCCCCGTCGTAAGTCGAGAGCACCTGCCGCAACTCGAGAAAATCCAGGAGGTTTTGCCCTCCAGGCGAGATGAGGCCCATTTCCGCTGAGGCTTCTCGAGGCCAATCACATCTAACCACTGGAACTTCCAAAGGGTCCTTCACACCCTTGCTGCAACTCATGAAGTTCCCCGACATACCCGTCTCCACTCGAGAGGAAGCATGTGGTGTCCCGCATACATCCAGGGGAGCCCCGTTTCCGCCTCCTAGCTCGTGATGAGGGATCCTTTCCCTGTTTCTAAGGGAAAGAATTCCCGGCGATCCCGTCGCATCTCAAGAGGAGGCGCTCTCCACAGGAAAGGCGAGAGGAACTCCAGGGTCGTGCCACCATTCCAAGATTCCCCCAGATGTGTCAGTTCATTCCAGAGGAACCTGTTTTCCCTGCACTGCCTTGACGTTCAAGCCGAGGATCGACTCCCACCACGTGTGCACATGGGACAGCCCTGTGGGAAAGCCTCGTGGGAAGCCTCGTGGGAAAGACTCGAGGGAAAACCATAGATCCTTTGATCCACGCGGCGGACTGCGTGCCACTGCTGCTACCGCTCTGGACGAAAGCGCAAGTGCATGCCCGCATTCGAGACGAGGACTGACTCCCCTGGGGAGACTCCAGAAGTACCCCAAGATCCATGTCAGCACTGGAGAGGAATCCTCAGGTTCCGGCCCCGACTCCACACAAGGTCTTAGGCCCCGGCATCGACGGGAGAGGAATGCCGAGAGGCCCCGGAGGAACTCGCATTGGGACTGGCCTTTCCTGAGGCCACCAGAGCGGGTCCCTGAGGTCCTCGTCGTAAGTCGAGAGCACCTGCCGCAACTCGAGAAAATCCAGGAGGTTTTGCCCTCCAGGCGAGATGAGGCCCATTTCCGCTGAGGCTTCTCGAGGCCAATCACATCTAACCACTGGAACTTCCAAAGGGTCCTTCACTCCCTTGCTGCAACTCAAGAAGGTCCCCGACATAACCGTCTCCAATCGAGAGGAAGCACGTGGAGTCCCAAACACATCCAGGGGAGCACCGTTTCCGCCTCCTAGCTCGAGATGAGGGATCCTTTCCCTGTTTCGTAGGGAAAGAATTCCCGGCGTTCCCGTCGCATCTCAAGAGGAGGCGCTCTCCACAGGAAAGGCGAGAGGAACTCCAGGGTCGTGACACCATTCCAAGAGTCACCCAGATGTGTCAGTCCATTCCAGAGGAACCTGTTTTCCCTTCACTGCCTTGACGTTCAAGCCGAGGATCGACTCCCACCAGGTGTGCACGTGGGACAGCCCTGTGGGAAAGCCTCGTGGGAAAGCCTCGTGGGAAAGACTCGAGGGAAAACCATAGATCCTTTGATCCACGCGGCGGACTGCGTGACACTGCTGCTACCGCTCTGGAGGAAAGCGCAAGTGCATGCCCGCATTCGAGACGAGGACTGACTCCCCTGGGGAGACTCCAGAAGTACCCCAAGATCCATGTCAGCACTGGAGAGGAATCCTCAGGTTCCGGCCCCGACTCCACACAAGGTCTTAGGCCCCGGCATCGACGGGAGAGGAATCCCGAGAGGCCCCCGAGGAACTCGCATGGGGACTGGCCTTTCCTGAGGCCACCAGAGCGGGTCCCTGAGGTCCCCGTCGTAAGTCGAGAGCACCTGCCGCAACTCGAGAAAATCCAGGAGGTTTTGCCCTCCAGGCGAGATGAGGCCCATTTCCGCTGAGGCTTCTCGAGGCCAATCACATCTAACCACTGGAACTTCCAAAGGGTCCTTCACACTCTTGCTGCAACTCAAGAAGGTCCCCGACATACACGTCTCCACTCGAGAGGAAGCACGTGGGGTCCCGCACACATCCAGGGGAGCGCCGTTTCCGCCTCCTAGCTCGAGATGAGGGATCCTTTCCCTGTTTCGTAGGGAAAGAATTCCCGGCGTTCCCGTCGCATATCAAGAGGAGGCGCTCTCCACAGGAAAGGCGAGAGGAACTCCAGGGTCGTGCCACCATTCCAAGAGTCCCCCAGATGTGTCAGTCCATTCCAGAGGAACCTGTTTTCCCTGCACTGCCTTGACGTTCAAGCCGAGGATCAACTCCCACCACGTGTGCACGTGGGACAGCCCTGTGGGAAAGCCTCTTGGGAAAGCCTCGTGGGAAATACTCGAGGGAAAACCATAGATCCTTTGATCCACGCTGCGGACAGCGTGACACTGCTGCTACCGCTCTGGAGGAAAGCGCAAGTGCATGCCCGCATTCGAGACGAGGACTGACTCCCCTGGGGAGACTCCAGAAGTACCCCAAGATCCATGTCAGCACTGAAGAGGAATCCTCAGGTTCCGGCCCCGACTCCACACAAGGTCTTAGGCCCGGCAACGACGGGACAGGAATCCCGAGAGGCCCCCAAGGAACTCGCATGGGGAATGGCCTTTCCTGAGGCCACCAGAGCGGGTCCCTGAGGTCCCCGTCGTAAGTCGAGAGCACCTGCCGCAACTCGAGAAAATCCAGGAGGTTTTGCCCTCCAGGCGAGATGAGGCCCATTTCCGCTGAGGCTTCTCGAGGCTAATCACGTCTAACCACTGGAACTTCCAAAGGGTCCTTCACACCCTTGCTGCAACTCAAGAAGTTCCCCGACATACCCGTCTCCACTCGAGAGGAAGCACGTGGGGTCCCGCCCACATCCAGGGGAGCCCCGTTTCCGCCTCCTAGCTCGAGATGAGGGATCCTTTCCCTGTTTCGTAGGGAAAGAATTCTCGGCGTTCCCGTCGCATCTCAAGAGGAGGCGCTCTCCACAGGAAAGGCGAGAGGAACTCCAGGGTCGTGCCAACATTTCAAGAGTCCCCCAGATGTGTCAGTCCATTCCAGAGGAACCTGTTTTCCCTGCACTGCCTTGACGTTCAAGCCGAGGATCGACTCCCACTACGTGTACACGTGGGACAGCCCTGTGGGAAAGCCTCGTGGGAAAGTCTCGTGGGAAAGACTCGAGGGAAAACCATAGATCCTTTGATCCATGCGGCGGACTGCGTGACACTGCTGCTACCGCTCTGGAGGAAAGCGTGAGTGCGTGCCCGCATTCGAGACAAGGACTGACTCCCCTGGGGAGACTCCAGAAGTACCCCTAGATCCATGTCAGCACTGGAGAGGAATCCTCAGGTTCCGGCCCCTACTCCACACAAGGTCTTAGGCCCCGGCATCGACGGGAGAGGAATCCCCAGAGGAACTCGCATGGGGACTGGCCTTTCCTGAGGCCACCAGAGCGGGTCCCTGAGGTCCTCGTCGTAAGTCGAGAGCACCTGCCGCAACTCGAGAAAATCCAGGAGGTTTTGCCCTCCAGGCGAGATGAGGCCCATTTCCGCTGAGGCTTCTCGAGGCCTATCACATCTAACCACTGGAACTACCAAAGGGTCCTTCACACCATTGCTGCAACTCAAGAAGGTCCCCGACATACGCGTCTCCACTCGAGAGGAAGCACGTGGGGTCCCGCACACATCCAGGGGAGCACCGTTTCCGCCTCCTAGCTCGAGATGAGGGATCCTTTCCCTGTTTCGTAGGGAAAGAATTCCCGGCGTTCCCGTCGCATCTCAAGAGGAGGCGCTCTCCACAGGAAAGGCGAGAGGAACTCCAAGGTCGTGACACCATTCCAAGAGTCCCCCAGATGTGTCAGTCCATTCCAGAGAAACCTGTTTTCCCTTCACTGCCTTGACGTACAAGCCGAGGATCGAATCCCACCAGGTGTGCACGTGGGACAGCCCTGTGGGAAAGCCTCGTGGGAAAGCCTCGTGGGAAAGATACGAGGGAAAACCACAGATCCTTTGATCCACGCGGCGGACTGCGTGACACTGCTGCTGCCGCTCTGGAGGAAAGTGCAAGTGCATGCCCGCATTCGAGACGAGGACTGACTCCCCTGGGGAGACTCCAGAAGTACCCCAAGATCCATGTCAGCACTGGAGAGGAATCCTCAGGTTCCGGCCCCGACTCCACACAAGGTCTTAGGCCCCGGCATCGACGGGAGTGGAATCCTGAGAGGCCCCCGAGGAACTCGCATGGGGACTGGCCTTTCCTGAGGCCACCAGCGCGGTTCCCTGAGGTCCCCGTCGTAAGTCGAGAGCACCTGCCGCAACACGAGAAAATCCAGGAGGTTTTGAGCTCCAGGCGTGATGAGGCCAATTTCCGCTGAGGCTTCTCGAGGCCAATCACATCTAACCACTGGAACTTCCAAAGGGTCCTTCACACCCTTGCTGCAACTCAAGAAGTTCCCCGACATACCCGTTTCCACTCGAGAGGAAGCACGTGGTGTCCCGCAAACATCCAGGGGAGCCCCGTTTCCGCCTCCTAGCTCGAGATGAGGGATCCTTTCCCTGTTTCGTAGGGAAAGAATTCCCGGCGTTCCCGTCGCATCTCAAGAGGAGGCGCTCTCCACAGGAAAGGCGAGAGGAACTCCAGGGTCGTGCCACCATTCCAAGAGTCCCCCAGATGTGTCAGTCCATTCCAGAGGAACCTGATTTCCCTGCACTGCCTTGACGTTCAAGCCGAGGATCGACTCCCACCACGTGTGCACGTGGGACAGCCCTGTGGGAAAGCCTCGTGGGAAAGCCTCGTGGGAAAGACTCGAGCGAAAACCATAGATCCTTTGATCCACGCGGCGGACTGCGTGACACTGCTGCTACCGCTCTGGAGGAAAGCGCAAGTGCATGCCCGCATTCGAGACGAGGACTGACTCCCCTGGGGAGACTCCAGAAGTACCCCAAGATCCATGTCAGCACTGGAGAGGAATCCTCAGGTTCCGGCCCCGACTCCACACAAGGTCTTAGGCCCCGGCATCGACGGGAGAGGAATCCCGAGAGGCCCCCGAGGAACTCGCATGGGGACTGGCCTTTCCTGAGGCCACCAGAGCGGGTCCCTGAGGTCCCCGTCGTAAGTCGAGAGCACCTGCCGCAACTCGAGAAAATCCAGGAGGTTTTGCCCTCCAGGCGAGATGAGGCCCATTTCCGCTGAGGCTTCTCGAGGCCAATCACATCTAACCACTGGAACTTCCAAAGGGTCCTTCACACCCTTGCTGCAACTCAAGAAGTTCCCCGACATACCCGTCTCCACTCGAGAGGAAGCACGTGGGGTCCCGCCCACATCCAGGGGAGCCCCGTTTCCGGCTCCTAGCTCGAGATGAGGGATCCTTTCCCTGTTTCCTAGGGAAAGAATTCTCGGCGTTCCCGTCGCATCTCAAGAGGAGGCGCTCTCCACAGGAAAGGCGAGAGGAACTCCAGGGTCGTGCCAACATTTCAAGAGTCCCCCAGATGTGTCAGTCCATTCCAGAGGAACCTGTTTTCCCTGCACTGCCTTGACATTCAAGCCGAGGATCGACTCCCACTACGTGTACACGTGGGACAGCCCTGTGGGAAAGCCTCGTGGGAAAGCCTCGTGGGAAAGACTCGAGGGAAAACCATAGATCCTTTGATCCATGCGGCGGACTGCGTGACACTGCTGCTACCGCTCTGGAGGAAAGCGCAAGTGCATGCCCGCATTCGAGACGAGGACTGACTCCCCTGGGGAGACTCCAGAAGTACCCCTAGATCCATGTCAGCACTGGAGAGGAATCCTCAGGTTCCAGCCCCTACTCCACACAAGGTCTTAGGCCCCGGCATCGCCGGGAGAGGAATCCCCAGAGGAACTCGCATGGGGACTGGCCTTTCCTGAGGCCACCAGAGCGGGTCCCTGAGGTCCTCGTCGTAAGTCGAGAGCACCTGCCGCAACTCGAGAAAATCCAGGAGGTTTTGCCCTCCAGGCGAGATGAGGCCCATTTCCGCTGAGGCTTCTCGAGGCCTATCACATCTAACCACTGGAACTTCCAAAGGGTCCTTCACACCATTGCTGCAACTCAAGAAGGTCCCTGACATACGCGTCTCCACTCGAGAGGAAGCACGTGGGGTCCCGCACACATCCAGGGGAGCACCGTTTCCGCCTCCTAGCTCGAGATGAGGGATCCTTTCCCTGTTTCGTAGGGAAAGAATTCCCGGCGTTCCCGTCGCATCTCAAGAGGAGGCGCTCTCCACAGGAAAGGCGAGAGGAACTCCAAGGTCGTGACACCATTCCAAGAGTCCCCCAGATGTGTCAGTCCATTCCAGAGGAACCTGTTTTCCCTTCACTGCCTTGACGTTCAAGCCGAGGATCGAATCCCACCAGGTGTGCACGTGGGACAGCCCTGTGGGAAAGCCTCGTGGGAAAGCCTCGTGGGAAAGATTCGAGGGAAAACCACAGATCCTTTGATCCACGCGGCGGACTGCGTGACACTGCTGCTGCCGCTCTGGAGGAAAGCGCAAGTGCATGCCCGCATTCGAGACGAGGACTGACTCCCCTGGGGAGACTCCAGAAGTACCCCAAGATCCATGTCAGCACTGGAGAGGAATCCTCAGGTTCCGGCCCCGACTCCACACAAGGTCTTAGGCCCCGGCATCGACGGGAGTGGAATCCTGAGAGGCCCCCGAGGATCTCGCATGGGGACTGGCCTTTCCTGAGGCCACCAGCGCGGTTCCCTGAGGTCCCCGTCGTAAGTCGAGAGCACCTGCCGCAACACGAGAAAATCCAGGAGGTTTTGAGCTCCAGGCGAGATGAGGCCCATTTCCGCTGAGGCTTCTCGAGGCCAATCACATCTAACCACTGGAACTTCCAAAGGGTCCTTCACACGCTTGCTGCAACTCAAGAAGTTCCCCGACATACCCGTTTCCACTCGAGAGGAAGCACGTGGTGTCCCGCAAACATCCAGGGGAGCCCCGTTTCCGCCTCCTAGCTCGAGATGAGGGATCCTTTCCCTGTTTCGTAGGGAAAGAATTCCCGGCGTTCCCGTCGCATCTCAAGAGGAGGCGCTCTCCACAGGAAAGGCGAGAGGAACTCCAGGGTCGTGCCACCATTCCAAGAGTCCCCCAGATGTGTCAGTCCATTCCAGAGGAACCTGATTTCCCTGCACTGCCTTGACGTTCAAGCCGAGGATCGACTCCCACCACGTGTGCACGTGGGACAGCCCTGTGGGAAAGCCTCGTGGGAAAGCCTCGTGGGAAAGACTCGAGCGAAAACCATAGATCCTTTGATCCACGCGGCGGACTGCGTGACACTGCTGCTACCGCTCTGGAGGAAAGCGCAAGTGCATGCCCGCATTCGAGACGAGGACTGACTCCCCTGGGGAGACTCCAGAAGTACCCCAAGATCCATGTCAGCACTGGAGAGGAATCCTCAGGTTCCGGCCCCGACTCCACACAAGGTCTTAGGCCCCGGCATCGACGGGAGAGGAATCCCGAGAGGCCCCCGAGGAACTCGCATGGGGACTGGCCTTTCCTGAGGCCACCAGAGCGGGTCCCTGAGGTCCCCGTCGTAAGTCGAGAGCACCTGCCGCAACTCGAGAAAATCCAGGAGGTTTTGCCCTCCAGGCGAGATGAGGCCCATTTCCGCTGAGGCTTCTCGAGGCCAATCACATCTAACCACTGGAACTTCCAAAGGGTCCTTCACACCCTTGCTGCAACTCAAGAAGTTCCCCGACATACCCGTCTCCACTCGAGAGGAAGCACGTGGGGTCCCGCCCACATCCAGGGGAGCCCCGTTTCCGGCTCCTAGCTCGAGATGAGGGATCCTTTCCCTGTTTCGTAGGGAAAGAATTCTCGGCGTTCCCGTCGCATCTCAAGAGGAGGCGCTCTCCACAGGAAAGGCGAGAGGAACTCCAGGGTCGTGCCAACATTTCAAGAGTCCCCCAGATGTGTCAGTCCATTCCAGAGGAACCTGTTTTCCCTGCACTGCCTTGACATTCAAGCCGAGGATCGACTCCCACTACGTGTACACGTGGGACAGCCCTGTGGGAAAGCCTCGTGGGAAAGCCTCGTGGGAAAGACTCGAGGGAAAACCATAGATCCTTTGATCCA
Organism: Ovis canadensis; assembly: GCF_042477335.2. Classification (NCBI taxonomy): domain Eukaryota; kingdom Metazoa; phylum Chordata; class Mammalia; order Artiodactyla; family Bovidae; genus Ovis; species Ovis canadensis. Next base: position 9,563,166 of record NC_091258.1, on the reverse strand, counting down.
TGCGGCGGACTGCGTGACACTGCTGCTTCCGCTCTGGAGGAAAGCGCAAGTGCATGCCCGCATTCGAGACGAGGACTGACTCCCCTGGGGAGACTCCAGAAGTACCCCTAGATCCATGTCAGCACTGGAGAGGAATCCTCAGGTTCCGGCCCCTACTCCACACAAGGTCTTAGGCCCCGGCATCGCCGGGAGAGGAATCCCCAGAGGAACTCGCATGGGGACTGGCCTTTCCTGAGGCCACCAGAGCGGGTCCCTGAGGTCCTCGTCGTAAGTCGAGAGCACCTGCCGCAACTCGAGAAAATCCAGGAGGTTTTGCCCTCCAGGCGAGATGAGGCCCATTTCCGCTGAGGCTTCTCGAGGCCTATCACATCTAACCACTGGAACTTCCAAAGGGTCCTTCACACCATTGCTGCAACTCAAGAAGGTCCCTGACATACGCGTCTCCACTCGAGAGGAAGCACGTGGGGTCCCGCACACATCCAGGGGAGCACCGTTTCCGCCTCCTAGCTCGAGATGAGGGATCCTTTCCCTGTTTCGTAGGGAAAGAATTCCCGGCGTTCCCGTCGCATCTCAAGAGGAGGCGCTCTCCACAGGAAAGGCGAGAGGAACTCCAAGGTCGTGACACCATTCCAAGAGTCCCCCAGATGTGTCAGTCCATTCCAGAGGAACCTGTTTTCCCTGCACTGCCTTGACGTTCAAGCCGAGGATCAACTCCCACCACGTGTGCACGTGGTACAGCCCTGTGGGAAAGCCTCGTGGGAAAGCCTCGTGGGAAATACTCGAGGGAAAACCATAGATCCTTTGATCCACGCGGCGGACTGCGTGACACTGCTGCTACCGCTCTGGAGGAAAGCGCAAGTGCATGCCCGCATTCGAGACGAGGACTGACTCCCCTGGGGAGACTCCAGAAGTACCCCAAGATCCATGTCAGCACTGAAGAGGAATCCTCAGGTTCCGGCCCCGACTCCACACAAGGTCTTAGGCCCGGCAACGACGGGACAGGAATCCCGAGAGGCCCCCAAGGAACTCGCATGGGGAATGGCCTTTCCTGAGGCCACCAGAGCGGGTCCCTGAGGTCCCCGTCGTAAGTCGAGAGCACCTGCCGCAACTCGAGAAAATCAAGGAGGTTTTGCCCTCCAGGCGAGATGAGGCCCATTTCCGCTGAGGCTTATCGAGGCTAATCACGTCTAACCACTGGAACTTCCAAAGGGTCCTTCACACCCTTGCTGCAACTCAAGAAGTTCCCCGACATACCCGTCTCCACTCGAGAGGAAGCACGTGGGGTCCCGCCCACATCCAGGGGAGCCCCGTTTCCGGCTCCTAGCTCGAGATGAGGGATCCTTTCCCTGTTTCGTAGGGAAAGAATTCTCGGCGTTCCCGTCGCATCTCAAGAGGAGGCGCTCTCCACAGGAAAGGCGAGAGGAACTCCAGGGTCGTGCCACCATTTCAAGAGTCCCCCAGATGTGTCAGTCCATTCCAGAGGAACCTGTTTTCCCTGCACTGCCTTGACGTTCAAGCCGAGGATCGACTCCCACTACGTGTACACGTGGGACAGCCCTGTGGGAAAGCCTCGTGGGAAAGCCTCGTGGGAAAGACTCGAGGGAAAACCATAGATCCTTTGATCCATGCGGCGGACTGCGTGACACTGCTGCTACCGCTCTGGAGGAAAGCGTGAGTGCGTGCCCGCATTCGAGACGAGGACTGACTCCCCTGGGGAGACTCCAGAAGTACCCCTAGATCCATGTCAGCACTGGAGAGGAATCCTCAGGTTCCGGCCCCTACTCCACACAAGGTCTTAGGCCCCGGCATCGACGGGAGAGGAATCCCCAGAGGAACTCGCATGGGGACTGGCCTTTCCTGAGGCCACCAGCGCGGTTCCCTGAGGTCCCCGTCGTAAGTCGAGAGCACCTGCCACAACTCGAGAAAATCCAGGAGGTTTTGCCCTCCGGGCGAGATGAGGCCCATTTCCGCTGAGGCTTCTCGAGGCTAATCACATCTAACCACTGGAACTTCCAATGGGTCCTTCACACGCTTGCTGCAACTCAAGAAGTTCCCCGACATACCCGTTTCCACTCGAGAGGAAGCACGTGGTGTCCCGCAAACATCCAGGGGAGCCCCGTTTCCGCCTCCTAGCTCGAGATGAGGGATCCTTTCCCTGTTTCGTAGGGAAAGAATTCCCGGCGTTCCCGTCGCATCTCAAGAGGAGGCGCTCTCCACAGGAAAGGCGAGAGGAACTCCAGGGTCGTGCCACCATTCCAAGAGTCCCCCAGATGTGTCAGTCCATTCCAGAGGAACCTGATTTCCCTGCACTGCCTTGACTTTCAAGCCGAGGATCGACTCCCACCACGTGTGCACGTGGGACAGCCCTGTGGGAAAGCCTCGTGGGAAAGCTTCGTGGGAAAGACTCGAGCGAAAACCATAGATCCTTTGATCCACGCGGCGGACTGCGTGACACTGCTGCTACCACTCTGGAGGAAAGCGCAAGTGCATGCCCGCATTCGAGACGAGGACTGACTCCCCTGGGGAGACTCCAGAAGTACCCCAAGATCCATGTCAGCACTGGAGAGGAATCCTCAGGTTCCGGCCCCGACTCCACACAAGGTCTTAGGCCCCGGCATCGACGGGAGAGGAATCCCGAGAGGCCCCCGAGGAACTCGCATGGGGACTGGCCTTTCCTGAGGCCACCAGAGCGGGTCCCTGAGGTCCCCGTCGTAAGTCGAGAGCACCTGCCGCAACTCGAGAAAATCCAGGAGGTTTTGCCCTCCAGGCGAGATGAGGCCCATTTCCGCTGAGGCTTCTCGAGGCCAATCACATCTAACCACTGGGACTTCCAAAGGGTCCTTCACACCCTTGCTGCAACTCAAGAAGTTCCGCGACATACCCGTCTCCACTCGAGAGGAAGCACGTGGGGTCCCGCACACATCCAGGGGAGCCCCGTTTCCGCCTCCTAGCTCGAGATGAGGGATCCTTTCCCTGTTTCGTAGGGAAAGAATTCCCGGCGTTCCCGTCGCATCTCAAGAGGAGGCGCTCTCCACAGGAAAGGCGAGAGGAACTCCAGGGTCGTGCCACCATTCCAAGAGTCCCCCAGATGTGTCAGTCCATTCCAGAGGAACCTGTTTTCCCTGCACTGCCTTGACTTTCAAGCCGAGGATCGACTCCCACCACGTGTGCACGTGGGACAGCCCTGTGGGAAAGCCTCGTGGGAAAGCCTCGTGGGAAAGACTCGAGGGAAAACCATAGATCCTTTGATCCACGCGGCGGACTGCGTGACACTGCTGCTACCGCTCTGGAGGAAAGCGCAAGTGCATGCCCGCATTCGAGACGAGGACTGACTCCCCTGGGGAGACTCCAGAAGAACCCCAAGATCCATGTCAGCACTGGAGAGGAATCCTCAGGTTCCGGCCCCGGCTCCACACAAGGTCTTAGGCCCCGGCATCGAAGGGAGTGGAATCCTGAGAGGCCCCCGAGGAACTCGCATGGGGACTGGCCTTTCCTGAGGCCACCAGAGCGGGTCCCTGAGGTCCCCGTCGTAAGTCGAGAGCACCTGCCGCAACTCGAGAAAATCCAGGAGGTTTTGCCCTCCAGGCGAGATGAGGCCCATTTCCGCTGAGGCTTCTCGTGGCTAATCACGTCTAACCACTGGAACTTCCAAAGGGTCCTTCACACCCTTGCTGCAACTCAAGAAGTTCCACGACATACCCGTCTCCACTCGAGAGGAAGCACGTGGGTCCCGCACACATCCAGGGGAGCCCCGCTTCCGCCTCCTAGCTCGAGATGAGGGATCCTTTCCCTGTTTCGTAGGTAAAGAATTCCCGGCGTCCCGTCGCATCTCAAGAGGAGGCGCTCTCCACAGGAAAGGCGAGAGGAACTCCTGGGTCGTGCCACCATTCCAAGAGTCCCCCAGATGTGTCAGTCCATTTCAGAGGAACCTGTTTTCCCTGCACTGCCTTGACGTTCAAGCCGAGGATCGACTCCCACCACGTGTGCACGTGGGACAGCCCTGTGGGAAAGCCTCGTGGGAAAGCCTCGTGGGAAATACTCGAGGGAAAACCATAGATACTTTGATCCACGCGGCGGACTGCGTGACACTGCTGCTACCGCTCTGGAGGAAAGCGCATGTGCATGCCCGCATTCGAGACGAGGACTGACTCCCCTGGGGAGACTCCAGAAGTACATCAAGATCCATGCCAGCACTGAAGAGGAATCCTCAGGTTCCGGCCCCGACTCCACACAAGGTCTTAGGCCCGGAAACGACGGGACAGGAATCCCGAGAGGCCCCCAAGGAACTCGCATGGGGAATGGCCTTTCCTGAGGCCACCAGAGCGGGTCCCTGAGGTCCCCGTCGTAAGTCGAGAGCACCTGCCACAACTCGAGAAAATCAAGGAGGTTTTGCCCTCCAGGCGAGATGAGGCCCATTTCCGCTGAGGCTTCTCGAGGCTAATCACGTCTAACCACTGGAACTTCCAAAGGGTCCTTCACACCCTTGCTGCAACTCAAGAAGTTCCCCGACATACCCGTCTCCACTCGAGAGGAAGCACGTGGGGTCCCGCCCACATCCAGGGGAGCCCCGTTTCCGGCTCCTAGCTCGAGATGAGGGATCCTTTCCCTGTTTCGTAGGGAAAGAATTCCCGGCGTTCCCGTCGCATCTCAAGAGGAGGCGCTCTCCACAGGAAAGGCGAGAGGAACTCCAGGGTCGTGCCACCATTTCAAGAGTCCCCCAGATGTGTCAGTCCATTCCAGAGGAACCTGTTTTCCCTGCACTGCCTTGACGTTCAAGCCGAGGATCGACTCCCACTACGTGTACACGTGGGACAGCCCTGTGGGAAAGCCTCGTGGGAAAGCCTCGTGGGAAAGACTCGAGGGAAAACCATAGATCCTTTGATCCATGCGGCGGACTGCGTGACACTGCTGCTACCGCTCTGGAGGAAAGCGCAAGTGCATGCCCGCATTCGAGACGAGGACTGACTCCCCTGGGGAGACTCCAGAATTACCCCAAGATCCATGTCAGCACTGGAGAGGAATCCTCAGGTTCCGGCCCCTACTCCACACAAGGTCTTAGGCCCCGGCATCGACGGGAGAGGAATCCCCAGAGGAACTCGCATGGGGACTGGCCTTTCCTGAGGCCACCAGAGCGGGTCCCTGAGGTCCCCGTCGTAAGTCGAGAGCACCTGCCGCAACTCGAGAAAATCCAGGAGGTTTTGCCCTCCAGGCGAGATAAGGCCCATTTCCGCTGAGGCTTCTCGAGGCCAATCACATCTAACCACTGGAACTTCCAAAGGGTCCTTCACACCCTTGCTGCAACTCAAGAAGTTCCCCGACATACCCGTCTCCACTCGAGAGGAAGCACGAGGGTCCCGCACACATCCAGGGGAGCCCCGTTTCCGCCTCCTAGCTCGAGATGAGGGATCCTTTCCCTGTTTCGTAGGGAAAGAATTCCCGGCGTTCCCGTCGCATCTCAAGAGGAGGCGCTCTCCACAGGAAAGGCGAGAGGAACTCCAGGGTCGAGACACCATTCCAAGAGTCCCCCAGATGTGTCAGTCCATTCCAGAGGAACCTGTTTTCCCTGCACTGCATTGACGTTCAAGCCGAGGATCAACTCCCACCACGTGTGCACGTGGGACAGCCCTGTGGGAAAGCCTCGTGGGAAAGCCTCGTGGGAAAGACTCGAGCGAAAACCATAGATCCTTTGATCCACGCGGCGCACTGCGTGACACTGCTGCTACCGCTCTGGAGGAAAGCGCAAGTGCATGCCCGCATTCGAGACGAGGACTGACTCCCCTGGGGAGACTCCAGAAGTACCCCAAGATCCATGTCTGCACTGGAGAGGAATCCTCAGGTTCCGGCCCCGACTCCACACAAGGTCTTAGGCCCCGGCATCGACGGGAGAGGAATCCCGAGAGGCCCCCGAGGAACTCGCATGGGGACTGGCCTTTCCTGAGGCAACCAGAGCGGGTCCCTGAGGTCCCCGTCGTAAGTCGAGAGCACCTGCCGCAACTCGAGAAAATCCAGGAGGTTTTGCCCTCCAGGCGAGATGAGGCCCATTTCCGCTGAGGCTTCTCGAGGCCAATCACATCTAACCACTGGAACTTCCAAAGGGTCCTTCACACCCTTGCTGCAACTCAAGAAGTTCCCCGACATACCCGTCTCCACTCGAGAGGAAGCACGTGGGGTCCCGCACACATCCAGGGGAGCCCCGTTTCCGCCTCCTAGCTCGAGATGAGGGATCCTTTCCCTGTTTCGTAGGGAAAGAATTCCCGGTGTTCCCGTCGCATCTCAAGAGGAGGCGCTCTCCACAGGAAAGGCGAGAGGAACTCCAGGGTCGTGCCACCATTCCAAGAGTCCCCCAGATGTGTGAGTCCATTCCAGAGGAACCTGTTTTCCCTGCACTGCCTTGACTTTCAAGCCGAGGATCGACTCCCACCACGTGTGCACGTGGGACAGCCCTGTGGGAAAGCCTCGTGGGAAAGCCTCGTGGGAAAGACTCGAGGGAAAACCATAGATCCTTTGATCCACGCGGCGGACTGCGTGACACTGCTGCTACCGCTCTGGAGGAAAGCGCAAGTGCATGCCCGCATTCGAGACGAGGACTGACTCCCCTGGGGAGACTCCAGAAGTACCCCAAGATCCATGTCAGCACTGGAGAGGAATCCTCAGGTTCCGGCCCCGGCTCCACACAAGTTCTTAGGCCCCGGCATCGACGGGAGTGGAATCCTGAGAGGCCCCCGAGGAACTCGCATGGGGACTGGCCTTTCCTGAGGCCACCAGAGCGGGTCCCTGAGGTCCCCGTCGTAAGTCGAGAGCACCTGCCGCAACTCGAGAAAATCCAGGAGGTTTTGCCCTCCAGGCGAGATGAGGCCCATTTCCGCTGAGGCTTCTCGAGGCCAATCACATCTAACCACTGGAACTTCCAAAGGGTCCTTCACACCCTTGCTGCAACTCAAGAAGTTCCCCGACATACCCGTCTCCACTCGAGAGGAAGCACGTGGGGTCCCGCACACATCCAGGGGAGCCCCGTTTCCGGCTCCTAGCTCGAGATGAGGGATCCTTTCCCTGTTTCGTAGGGAAAGAATTCTCGGCGTTCCCGTCGCATCTCAAGAGGAGGCGCTCTCCACAGGAAAGGCGAGAGGAACTCCAGGGTCGTGCCAACATTTCAAGAGTCCCCCAGATGTGTCAGTCCATTCCAGAGGAACCTGTTTTCCCTGCACTGCCTTGACATTCAAGCCGAGGATCGACTCCCACTACGTGTACACGTGGGACAGCCCTGTGGGAAAGCCTCGTGGGAAAGCCTCGTGGGAAAGACTCGAGGGAAAACCATAGATCCTTTGATCCATGCGGCGGACTGCGTGACACTGCTGCTACCGCTCTGGAGGAAAGCGCAAGTGCATGCCCGCATTCGAGACGAGGACTGACTCCCCTGGGGAGACTCCAGAAGTACCCCTAGATCCATGTCAGCACTGGAGAGGAATCCTCAGGTTCCGGCCCCTACTCCACACAAGGTCTTAGGCCCCGGCATCGCCGGGAGAGGAATCCCCAGAGGAACTCGCATGGGGACTGGCCTTTCCTGAGGCCACCAGAGCGGGTCCCTGAGGTCCTCGTCGTAAGTCGAGAGCACCTGCCGCAACTCGAGAAAATCCAGGAGGTTTTGCCCTCCAGGCGAGATGAGGCCCATTTCCGCTGAGGCTTCTCGAGGCCTATCACATCTAACCACTGGAACTTCCAAAGGGTCCTTCACACCATTGCTGCAACTCAAGAAGGTCCCTGACATACGCGTCTCCACTCGAGAGGAAGCACGTGGGGTCCCGCACACATCCAGGGGAGCACCGTTTCCGCCTCCTAGCTCGAGATGAGGGATCCTTTCCCTGTTTCGTAGGGAAAGAGTTCCCGGCGTTCCCGTCGCATCTCAAGAGGAGGCGCTCTCCACAGGAAAGGCGAGAGGAACTCCAAGGTCGTGACACCATTCCAAGAGTCCCCCAGATGTGTCAGTCCATTCCAGAGGAACCTGTTTTCCCTTCACTGCCTTGACGTTCAAGCCGAGGATCGAATCCCACCAGGTGTGCACGTGGGACAGCCCTGTGGGAAAGCCTCGTGGGAAAGCCTCGTGGGAAAGATTCGAGGGAAAACCACAGATCCTTTGATCCACGCGGCGGACTGCGTGACACTGCTGCTGCCGCTCTGGAGGAAAGCGCAAGTGCATGCCCGCATTCGAGACGAGGACTGACTCCCCTGGGGAGACTCCAGAAGTACCCCAAGATCCATGTCAGCACTGGAGAGGAATCCTCAGGTTCCGGCCCCGACTCCACACAAGGTCTTAGGCCCCGGCATCGACGGGAGAGGAATCCCGAGAGGCCCCCGAGGAACTCGCATGGGGACTGGCCTTTCCTGAGGCCACCAGAGCGGGTCCCTGAGGTCCCCGTCGTAAGTCGAGAGCACCTGCCGCAACTCGAGAAAATCCAGGAGGTTTTGCCCTCCAGGCGAGATGAGGCCCATTTCCGCTGAGGCTTCTCGTGGCTAATCACGTCTAACCACTGGAACTTCCAAAGGGTCCTTCACACCCTTGCTGCAACTCAAGAAGTTCCCCGACATACCCGTCTCCACTCGAGAGGAAGCACGTGGGTCCCGCACACATCCAGGGGAGCGCCGTTTCCGCCTCCTAGCTCGAGATGAGGGATCCTTTCCCTGTTTCGTAGGGAAAGAATTCCCGGCGTTCCCGTCGCATCTCAAGAGGAGGCGCTCTCCACAGGAAAGGCGAGAGGAACTCCAGGGTCGTGCCACCATTCCAAGAGTCCCCCAGATGTGTCTGTCCATTCCAGAGGAACCTGTTTTCCCTGCACTGCCTTGACGTTCAAGCCGAGGATCAACTCCCACCACGTGTGCACGTTGTACAGCCCTGTGGGAAAGCCTCGTGGGAAAGCCTCGTGGGAAATACTCGAGGGAAAACCATAGATCCTTTGATCCACGCGGCGGACTGCGTGACACTGCTGCTACCGCTCTGGAGGAAAGCGCAAGTGCATGCCCGCATTCGAGACGAGGACTGACTCCCCTGGGGAGACTCCAGAAGTACCCCAAGATCCATGTCAGCACTGAAGAGGAATCCTCAGGTTCCGGCCCCGACTCCACACAAGGTCTTAGACCCGGCAACGACGGGACAGGAATCCCGAGAGGCCCCCAAGGAACTCGCATGGGGAATGGCCTTTCCTGAGGCCACCAGAGCGGGTCCCTGAGGTCCCCGTCGTAAGTCGAGAGCACCTGCCGCAACTCGAGAAAATCAAGGAGGTTTTGCCCTCCAGGCGAGATGAGGCCCATTTCCGCTGAGGCTTATCGAGGCTAATCACGTCTAACCACTGGAACTTCCAAAGGGTCCTTCACACCCTTGCTGCAACTCAAGAAGTTCCCCGACATACCCGTCTCCACTCGAGAGGAAGCACGTGGGGTCCCGCACACATCCAGGGGAGCCCCGTTTCCGCCTCCTAGCTCGAGATGAGGGATCCTTTCCCTGTTTCGTAGGGAAAGAATTCCCGGCGTTCCCGTCGCATCTCAAGAGGAGGCGCTCTCCACAGGAAAGGCGAGAGGAACTCCAGGGTCGTGCCACCATTCCAAGAGTCCCCCAGATGTGTCAGTCCATTCCAGAGGAACCTGTTTTCCCTGCACTGCCTTGACTTTCAAGCCGAGGATCGACTCCCACCACGTGTGCACATGGGACAGCCCTGTGGGAAAGCCTCGTGGGAAAGCCTCGTGGGAAAGACTCGAGGGAAAACCATAGATCCTTTGATCCACGCGGCGGACTGCGTGACACTGCTGCTACCGCTCTGGAGGAAAGCGCAAGTGCATGCCCGCATTCGAGACGAGGACTGACTCCCCTGGGGAGACTCCAGAAGTACCCCAAGATCCATGTCAGCACTGGAGAGGAATCCTCAGGTTCCGGCCCCGGCTCCACACAAGGTCTTAGGCCCCGGCATCGACGGGAGTGGAATCCTGAGAGGCCCCCGAGGAACTCGCATGGGGACTGGCCTTTCCTGAGGCCACCAGAGCGGGTCCCTGAGGTCCCCGTCGTAAGTCGAGAGCACCTGCCGCAACTCGAGAAAATCCAGGAGGTTTTGCCCTCCAGGCGAGATGAGGCCCATTTCCGCTGAGGCTTCTCGTGGCTAATCACGTCTAACCACTGGAACTTCCAAAGGGTCCTTCACACCCTTGCTGCAACTCAAGAAGTTCCCCGACATACCCGTCTCCACTCGAGAGGAAGCACGTGGGTCCCGCACACATCCAGGGGAGCGCCGTTTCCGCCTCCTAGCTCGAGATGAGGGATCCTTTCCCTGTTTCGTAGGGAAAGAATTCCCGGCGTTCCCGTCGCATCTCAAGAGGAGGCGCTCTCCACAGGAAAGGCGAGAGGAACTCCAGGGTCGTGCCACCATTCCAAGAGTCCCCCAGATGTGTCAGTCCATTCCAGAGGAACCTGTTTTCCCTGCACTGCCTTGACGTTCAAGCCGAGGATCAACTCCCACCACGTGTGCACGTGGGACAGCCCTGTGGGAAAGCCTCGTGGGAAAGCCTCGTGGGAAATACTCGAGGGAAAACCATAGATCCTTTGATCCACGCTGCGGACTGCGTGACACTGCTGCTACCGCTCTGGAGGAAAGCGCAAGTGCATGCCCGCATTCGAGACGAGGACTGACTCCCCTGGGGAGACTCCAGAAGTACCCCAAGATCCATGTCAGCACTGAAGAGGAATCCTCAGGTTCCGGCCCCGACTCGACACAAGGTCTTAGGCCAGGCAACGACGGGACAGGAATCCCGAGTGGCCCCCAAGGAACTCGCATGGGGAATGGCCTTTCCTGAGGCCACCAGAGCGGGTCCCTGAGGTCCCCGTCGTAAGTCGAGAGCACCTGCCGCAACTCGAGAAAATCCAGGAGGTTTTGCCCTCCAGGCGAGATGAGGCCCATTTCCGCTGAGGCTTCTCGAGGCTAATCACGTCTAACCACTGGAACTTCCAAAGGGTCCTTCACACCCTTGCTGCAACTCAAGAAGTTCCCCGACATACCCGTCTCCACTCGAGAGGAAGCACGTGGGGTCCCGCCCACATCCAGGGGAGCCCCGTTTCCGGCTCCTAGCTCGAGATGAGGGATCCTTTCCCTGTTTCGTAGGGAAAGAATTCTCGGCGTTCCCGTCGCATCTCAAGAGGAGGCGCTCTCCACAGGAAAGGCGAGAGGAACTCCAGGGTCGTGCCACCATTTCAAGAGTCCCCCAGATGTGTCAGTCCATTCCAGAGGAACCTGTTTTCCCTGCACTGCCTTGACGTTCAAGCCGAGGATCGACTCCCACTACGTGTACACGTGGGACAGCCCTGTGGGAAAGCCTCGTGGGAAAGCCTCGTCGGAAAGACTCGAGGGAAAACCATAGATCCTTTGATCCATGCGGCGGACTGCGTGACACTGCTGCTACCGCTCTGGAGGAAAGCGCAAGTGCATGCCCGCATTCGAGACGAGGACTGACTCCCCTGGGGAGACTCCAGAAGTACCCCAAGATCCATGTCAGCACTGGAGAGGAATCCTCAGGTTCCGGCCCCTACTCCACACAAGGTCTTAGGCCCCGGCATCGACGGGAGAGGAATCCCCAGAGGAACTCGCATGGGGACTGGCCTTTCCTGAGGCCACCAGAGCGGGTCCCTGAGGTCCCCGTCGTAAGTCGAGAGCACCTGCCGCAACTCGAGAAAATCCAGGAGGTTTTGCCCTCCAGGCGAGATGAGGCCCATTTCCGCTGAGGCTTCTCGAGGCCAATCACATCTAACCACTGGAACTTCCAAAGGGTCCTTCACACCCTTGCTGCAACTCAAGAAGTTCCCCGACATACCCGTCTCCACTCGAGAGGAAGCACGTGGGGTCCCACACACATCCAGGGGAGCCCCGTTTCCCCCTCCTAGCTCGAGATGAGGGATCCTTTCCCTGTTTCGTAGGGAAAAAATTCCCGGCGTTCCCGTCGCATCTCAAGAGGAGGCGCTCTCCACAGGAAAGGCGAGAGGAACTCCAGGGTCGTGCCACCATTCCAAGAGTCCCCCAGATGTGTGAGTCCATTCCAGAGGAACCTGTTTTCCCTGCACTGCCTTGACGTTCAAGCCGAGGATCGACTCCCACCCCGTGTGCACGTGGGACAGCCCTGTGGGAAAGCCTCGTGGGAAAGCCTCGAGGGAAAGACTCGAGGGAAAACCATACATCCTTTGATCCACGCGGCGGACTGCGTGACACTGCTGCTACCGCTCTGGAGGAAAGCGCAAGTGCGTGCCCGCATTCGAGACGAGGACTGACTCCCCTGGGGAGACTCCAGAAGTACCCCAAGATCCATGTCACCACTGGAGAGGAATACTCAGGTTCCGGCCCCGACTCCACACAAGGTCTTAGACCCCGGCATCGACGGGAGTTGAATCCTGAGAGGCCCCCGAGGAACTCGCATGGGGACTGGCCTTTCCTGAGGCCACCAGAGCGGGTCCCTGAGGTCCCCGTCGTAAGTCGAGAGCACCTGCCGCAACTCGAGAAAATCCAGGAGGTTTTGCCCTCCAGGCGAGATGAGGCCCATTTCCGCTGAGGCTTCTCGAGGCCAATCACATCTAACCACTGGAACTTCCAAAGGGTCCTTCACACCCTTGCTGCAACTCAAGAAGTTCCCCGACATACCCGTCTCCACTCGAGAGGAAGCACGAGGGTCCCGCACACATCCAGGGGAGCCCCGTTTCCGCCTCCTAGCTCGAGATGAGGGATCCTTTCCCTGTTTCGTAGGGAAAGAATTCCCGGCGTTCCCGTCGCATCTCAAGAGGACGCGCTCTCCACAGGAAAGGCGAGAGGAACTCCAGGGTCGAGACACCATTCCAAGAGTCCCCCAGATGTGTCAGTCCATTCCAGAGGAACCTGTTTTCCCTGCACTGCCTTGACGTTCAAGCCGAGGATCGAGTCCCACCACGTGTGCACGTGGGACAGCCCTGTGGGAAAGCCTCGTGGGAAAGCCTCGTGGGAAAGACTCGAGCGAAAACCATAGATCCTTTGATCCACGCGGCGGACTACGTGACACTGCTGCTACCGCTCTGGAGGAAAGCGCAAGTGCATGCCCGCATTCGAGACGAGGACTGACTCCCCTGGGGAGACTCCAGAAGTACCCCAAGATCCATGTCAGCACTGGAGAGGAATCCTCAGGTTCCGGCCCCGACTCCACACAAGGTCTTAGGCCCCGGCATCGACGGGAGAGGAATCCCGAGAGGCCCCCGAGGAACTCGCATGGGGACTGGCCTTTCCTGAGGCCACCAGAGCGGGTCCCTGAGGTCCCCGTCGTAAGTCGAGAGCACCTGCCGCAACTCGAGAAAATCCAGGAGGTTTTGCCCTCCAGGCGAGATGAGGCCCATTTCCGCTGAGGCTTCTCGAGGCCAATCACATCTAACCACTGGAACTTCCAAAGGGTCCTTCACACCCTTGCTGCAACTCAAGAAGTTCCCCGACATACCCGTCTCCACTCGAGAGGAAGCACGTGGGGTCCCGCACACATCCAGGGGAGCCCCGTTTCCGCCTCCTAGCTCGAGATGAGGGATCCTTTCCCTGTTTCGTAGGGAAAGAATTCCCGGCGTTCCCGTCGCATCTCAAGAGGAGGCGCTCTCCACAGGAAAGGCGAGAGGAACTCCAGGGTCGTGCCACCATTCCAAGAGTCCCCCAGATGTGTCAGTCCATTCCAGAGGAACCTGTTTTCCCTGCACTGCCTTGACTTTCAAGCCGAGGATCGACTCCCACCACGTGTGCACGTGGGACAGCCCTGTGGGAAAGCCTCGTGGGAAAGCCTCGTGGGAAAGACTCGAGCCAAAACCATAGATCCTTTGATCCACGCGGCGGACTGCGTTACACTGCTGCTACCGCTCTGGAGGAAAGCGCAAGTGCATGCCCGCATTCGAGACGAGGACTGACTCCCCTGGGGAGACTCCAGAAGTACCCCAAGATCCATGTCAGCACTGGAGAGGAATCCTCAGGTTCCGGCCCCGGCTCCACACAAGGTCTTAGGCCCCGGCATCGACGGGAGTGGAATCCTGAGAGGCCCCCGAGGAACTCGCATGGGGACTGGCCTTTCCTGAGGCCACCAGAGCGGGTCCCTGAGGTCCCCGTCGTAAGTCGAGAGCACCTGCCGCAACTCGAGAAAATCCAGGAGGTTTTGCCCTCCAGGCGAGATGAGGCCCATTTCCGCTGAGGCTTCTCGTGGCTAATCACGTCTAACCACTGGAACTTCCAAAGGGACCTTCACACCCTTGCTGCAACTCAAGAAGTTCCCCGACATACCCGTCTCCACTCGAGAGGAAGCACGTGGGTCCCGCACACATCCAGGGGAGCGCCGTTTCCGCCTCCTAGCTCGAGATGAGGGATCCTTTCCCTGTTTCGTAGGGAAAGAATTCCCGGCGTTCCCGTCGCATCTCAAGAGGAGGCGCTCTCCACAGGAAAGGCGAGAGGAACTCCAGGGTCGTGCCACCATTCCAAGAGTCCCCCAGATGTGTCAGTCCATTCCAGAGGAACCTGTTTTCCCTGCACTGCCTTGACGTTCAAGCCGAGGATCAACTCCCACCACGTGTGCACGTGGGACAGCCCTGTGGGAAAGCCTCGTGGGAAAGCCTCGTGGGAAATACTCGAGGGAAAACCATAGATCCTTTGATCCACGCTGCGGACTGCGTGACACTGCTGTTACCGCTCTGGAGGAAAGCGCAAGTGCATGCCCGCATTCGAGACGAGGACTGACTCCCCTGGGGAGACTCCAGAAGTACCCCAAGATCCATGTCAGCACTGAAGAGGAATCCTCAGGTTCCGGCCCCGACTCCACACAAGGTCTTAGGCCCGGCAACGACGGGACAGGAATCCCGAGAGGCCCCCAAGGAACTCGCATGTGGAATGGCCTTTCCTGAGGCCACCAGAGCGGGTCCCTGAGGTCCCCGTCGTAAGTCGAGAGCACCTGCCGCAACTCGAGAAAATCCAGGAGGTTTTGCCCTCCAGGCGAGATGAGGCCCATTTCCGCTGAGGCTTCTCGAGGCTAATCACGTCTAACCACTGGAACTTCCAAAGGGTCCTTCACACCCTTGCTGCAACTCAAGAAGTTCCCCGACATACCCGTCTCCACTCGAGAGGAAGCACGTGGGGTCCCGCCCACATCCAGGGGAGCCCCGTTTCCGGATCCTAGCTCGAGATGAGGGATCCTTTCCCTGTTTCGTAGGGAAAGAATTCTCGGCGTTCCCGTCGCATCTCAAGAGGAGGCGCTCTCCACAGGAAAGGCGAGAGGAACTCCAGGGTCGCGCCACCATTTCAAGAGTCCCCCAGATGTGTCAGTCCATTCCAGAGGAACCAGTTTTCCCTGCACTGCCTTGACGTTCAAGCCGAGGATCGACTCCCACTACGTGTACACGTGGGACAGCCCTGTGGGAAAGCCTCGTGGGAAAGCCTCGTCGGAAAGACTCGAGGGAAAACCATAGATCCTTTGATCCATGCGGAGGACTGCGTGACACTGCTGCTACCGCTCTGGAGGAAAGCGTGAGTGCGTGCCCGCATTCGAGACGAGGACTGACTCCCCTGGGGAGACTCCAGAAGTACCCCTAGATCCATATCAGCACTGGAGAGGAATCCTCAGGTTCCGGCCCCTACTCCAAACAAGGTCTTAGGCACCGGCATCGACGGGAGAGGAATCCCCAGAGGAACTCGCATGGGGACTGGCCTTTCCTGAGGCCACCAGCGCGGTTCCCTGAGGTCCCCGTCGTAAGTCGAGAGCACCTGCCGCAACTCGAGAAAATCCAGGAGGTTTTGCCCTCCAGGCGAGATGAGGCCCATTTTCGCTGAGGCTTCTCGAGGCCAATCACATCTAACCACTGGAACTTCCAAAGGGTCCTTCACACGCTTGCTGCAACTCAAGAAGTTCCCCGACATACCCTTTTCCACTCGAGAGGAAGCACGTGGTGTCCCGCAAACATCCAGGGGAGCCCCGTTTCCGCCTCCTAGCTCGAGATGAGGGATCCTTTCCCTGTTTCGTAGGGAAAGAATTCCCGGCGTTCCCGTCGCATCTCAAGAGGAGGCGCTCTCCACAGGAAAGGCGAGAGGAACTCCAGGGTCGTGCCACCATTCCAAGAGACCCCCAGATGTGTCAGTCCATTCCAGAGGAACCTGATTTCCCTGCACTGCCTTGACGTTCAAGCCGAGGATCGAATCCCACTACGTGTGCACGTGGGACAGCCCTGTGGGAAAGCCTCGTGGGAAAGCCTCGTGGGAAAGACTCGAGCGAAAACCATAGATCCTTTGATCCACGCGGCGGACTGCGTGACACTGCTGCTACCGCTCTGGAGGAAAGCGCAAGTGCATGCCCGCATTCGAGACGAGGACTGACTCCCCTGGGGAGACTCCAGAAGTACCCCAAGATCCATGTCAGCACTGGAGAGGAATCCTCAGGTTCCGGCCCCGACTCCACACAAGGTCTTAGGCCCCGGCATCGACGGGAGAGGAATCCCAAGAGGCCCCCGAGGAACTCGCATGGGGACTGGCCTTTCCTGAGGCCACCAGAGCGGGTCCCTGAGGTCCCCGTCGTAAGTCGAGAGCACCTGCCGCAACTCGAGAAAATCCAGGAGGTTTTGCCCTCCAGGCGAGATGAGGCCCATTTCCGCTGAGGCTTCTCGAGGCCAATCACATCTAACCACTGGAACTTCCAAAGGGTCCTTCACACCCTTGCTGCAATTCAAGAAGTTCCCCGACATACCCGTCTCCACTCGAGAGGTAGCACGTGGGGTCCCGCACACATCCAGGGGAGCCCCGTTTCCGCCTCCTAGCTCGAGATGAGGGATCCTTTCCCTGTTTCGTAGGGAAAGAATTCCCGGCGTTCCCGTCGCATCTCAAGAGGAGGCGCTCTCCACAGGAAAGGCGAGAGGAACTCCAGGGTCGTGCCACCATTCCAAGAGACCCCCAGATGTGTCAGTCCATTCCAGAGGAACCTGTTTTCCCTGCACTGCCTTGACGTTCAAGCCGAGGATCAACTCCCACCACGTGTGCACGTGGGACAGACCTGTGGGAAAGCCTCGTGGGAAAGCCTCGTGGGAAATACTCGAGGGAAAACCATAGATCCTTTGATCCACGCTGCGGACTGCGTGACACTGCTGCTACCGCTCTGGAGGAAAGCGCAAGTGCATGCCCGCATTCGAGACGAGGACTGACTCCCCTGGGGAGACTCCAGAAGTACCCCAAGATCCATGTCAGCACTGAAGAGGAATCCTCAGGTTCCGGCCCCGACTCCACACAAGGTCTTAGGCCCGGCAACGACGGGACAGGAATCCCGAGAGGCCCCCAAGGAACTCGCATGGGGAATGGCCTTTCCTGAGGCCACCAGAGCGGGTCCCCGAGGTCCCCGTCGTAAGTCGAGAGCACCTGCCGCAACTCGAGAAAATCCAGGAGGTTTTGCCCTACAGGCGAGATGAGGCCCATTTCCGCTGAGGCTTCTCGAGGCCAATCACATCTAACCACTGGAACTTCCAAAGGGTCCTTCACACCATTGCTGCAACTCAAGAAGTTCCCCGACATACCCGTCTCCACTCGAGAGGAAGCACGTGGGGTCCCGCACACATCCAGGGGAGCTCCGTTTCCGCCCACTAGCTCGAGATGTGGGATCCTTTCCCTGTTTCGTAGGGAAAAAATTCCCGGCGTTCCCGTCGCATCTCAAGAGGAGACGCTCTCCACAGGAAAGGCGAGAGGAACTCCAAGGTCGTGACACCATTCCAAGAGTCCCCCAGATGTGTCAGTCCATTCCAGAGGAACCTGTTTTCCCTGCACTGCCTTGACGTTCAAGCCGAGGATCGACTCCCACCACGTGTGCACGTGGGACAGCCCTGTGGGAAAGCCTCGTGGGAAAGCCTCGTGGGAAAGACTCGAGGGAAAATCATAGATCCTTGATCCACGCGGAGGACTGCGTGACACTGCTGCTACCACTATGGAGGAAAGCGCAAGTGCATGCCCGCATTCGAGACGAGGACTGACTCCCCTGGGGAGACTCCAGAAGTACCCCAAGATCCATGTCAGCACTGTAGAGGAATCCTCAAGTTCCGACCCCGACTCCACACAAGGTCTTAGGCCCCGGCATCGACGGGAGAGGAATCCCGAGAGGCCCCCGAGGAACTCGCATGGGGACTGGCCTTTCCTGAGGCCACCAGAGCGGTTCCCTGAGGTCCCCGTCGTAAGTCGAGAGCACCTGCCGCAACTCGAGAAAATCCAGGAGGTTTTGCCCTCCAGGCGAGATGAGGCCCATTTCCGCTGAGGCTTCTCGAGGCCAATCACATCTAACCACTGGAACTTCCAAAGGGTCCTTCACACGCTTGCTGCAACTCAAGAAGTTCCCCGACATACCTGTCTCCACTTGAGAGGAAGCACGTGGTGTCCCGAAAACATCCAGGGGAGCCCCGTTTCCGCCTCCTAGCTCGAGATGAGGGATCCTTTCCCTGTTTCGTAGGGAAAGAATTCCCGGCGTTCCCGTCGCATTTCAAGAGGAGGCGCTCTCCACAGGAAAGGCGAGAGGAACTCCAGGGTCGTGCCACCATTCCAAGAGTCCCCCAGATGTGTCAGTCCATTCCAGAGGAACCTGTTTTCCCTGCACTGCCTTGACTTTCAAGCCAAGGATCGACTCCCACCACGTGTGCACGTGGGACAGCCCTGTGGGAAAGCCACGTGGGAAAGCCTCGTGGGAAAGACTCGAGGGAAAACCATAGATCCTTTGATCCACGCAGCGGACTGCGTGACACTGCTGCTACCGCTCTGGAGGAAAGTGCAAGTGCATGCCCACATTCGAGACGAGGACTGACTCCCCTGGGGAGACTCCAGAAGTACCCCAAGATCCATGTCAGCACTGGAGAGGAATCCTCAGGTTCCGGCACCGACTCCACACAAGGTCTTAGGCCCCGGCATCGACGTGAGTGGAATCCTGAGAGGCCCCCGAGGAACTCGCATGGGGACTGGCCTTTCCTGAGGCCACCAGAGCGGGTCCCTGAGGTCCCCGTCGTAAGTCGAGAGCACCTGCCGCAACTCGAGAAAATCCAGGAGGTTTTGCCCTCCAGGCGAGATGAGGCCCATTTCCGCTGAGGCTTCTCGTGGCTAATCACGTCTAACCACTGGAACTTCCAAAGGGTACTTCACACCCTTGCTGCAACTCAAGAAGTTCCCCGACATACCCGTCTCCACTCGAGAGGAAGCACGTGGGTCCCGCACACATCCAGGGGAGCCCCGTTTCCGCCTCCTAGCTCGAGATGAGGGATCCTTTCCCTGTTTCGTAGGGAAAGAATTCCCGGCGTTCCCGTCGCATCTCAAGAGGAGGCGCTCTCCACAGGAAAGGCGAGAGGAACTCCAGGGTCGTGACACCATTCCAAGAGTCCCCCAGATTTGTCAGTCCATTCCAGAGGAACCTGTTTTCCCTGCACTGCCTTGACATTCAAGCCGAGGATCGACTCCCACCACGTGTGCACGTGGGACAGCCCTGTGGGAAAGCCTCGTGGGAAAGCCTCGTGGGAAAGACTCGAGGGAAAACCATAGATCCTTTGATCCACGCGGCGGACTGCGTGACACTGCTGCTACCGCTCTGGAGAAAAGCGCAAGTGCATGCCCGCATTCGAGACGAGGACTGACTCCCCTGGGGAGACTCCAGAAGTACCCCAAGATCCATGTCAGCACTGGAGAGGAATCCTCAGGTTCCGGCCCCGACTCCACACAAGGTCTTAGGCCCCGGCATCGACGGGAGAGGAATCCCGAGAGGCCCCCGAGGAAGTCGCATGGCGACTGGCCTTTCCTGAGGCCACCAGAGCGGTTCCCAGAGGTCCCTGTCGTAAGTCGAGAGCACCTGCCGCAACTCGAGAAAATCCAGGAGGTTTTGCCCTCCAGGCGAGATGAGGCCCATTTCCGCTGAGGCTTCTCGAGGCCAATCAATTCTAACCACTGGAACTTCCAAAGGGTCCTTCACACCATTGCTGCAACTCAAGAAGTTCCCCGACATACCCGTCTCCACTCGAGAGGAAGCACGTGGGGTCCCGCACACATCCAGGGGAGCCCCGTTTCCGCCTCCTAGCTCGAGATGAGGGATCCTTTCCCTGTTTCGTAGGGAAAGAATTCCCGGCGTTCCCGTCGCATCTCAAGAGGCGGCGCTCTCCACAGGAAAGGCGAGAGGAACTCCAGGGTCGAGACACCATTCCAAGAGTCCCCCAGATGTGTCAGTCCATTCCAGAGGAACCTGTTTTCCCTGCACTGCCTTGACGTTCAAGCCGAGGATCGACTCCCACCACGTGTGCACGTGGGACAGCCCTGTGGGAAAGCCTCGTGGGAAAGCCTCGTGGGAAAGACTCGAGGGAAAACCATAGATCCTTTGATCCACGCGGCGGACTGCGTGACACTGCTGCTACCGCTCTGGAGGAAAGCGCAAGTGCATGCCCGCATTCGAGACGAGGACTGACTCCCCTGGGGAGACTCCAGAAGTGCCCCAAGATCCATGTCAGCACTGGAGAGGAATCCTCAGGTTCCGGCCCCGACTCCACACAAGGTCTTAGGCCCCGGCATCAGCGGGAGAGGAATCCCCAGAGGCCCCCGAGGAACTCGCACGGGGACTGGCCTTTCCTGAGGCCACCAGAGCGCGTCCCTGAGGTCCCCGTCTTAAGTCGAGAGCACCTGCCGCAACTCGAGAAAATCCAGGAGGTTTTGCCCTCTAGGCGAGATGAGGCCCATTTCCGCTGAGGCTTCTCGAGGCTAATCATATCTAACCACTGGAACTTCCAAAGGGTTCTTCACACCCTTGCTGCAACTCGAGAAGTTCCCCGATATACCGGTCTCCACTCGAGAGGAAGCACGTGGGGTCCCGCACACATCCAGGGGAGCCCCGTTTCCTCCTCCCAACTTGAGATGAGGGATCCTTTCCCTGTTTAGTAGGGAAAGAATTCCCGGCGTTCCCGTCGCATCTCAAGAGGAGGCGCTCTCCACACGAAAGGCGAGAGGAACTCCAGGGTCGTGCCACCATTCCAAGAGACCCACAGATGTGTCAGTCCATTCCAGAGGAACATGTTTTCCCTGCACTGCCTTGACGTTCAAGCCGAGGATCGACTCCCACCACGTGTGCACGTGGGAATGCCCTGTGGGAAAGCCTCGTGGGAAAGACGCGAGGGAACACCAAAGATCCTTTGATCCACGCGGCGGACTGCGTGACGCTGCTGCTACCGCTATGGAGGAAATCGCAAGTGCATGCCCGCATTCGAGACGAGGACTGACACCCCTGGGGAGACTCCAGAAGTACCCCAAGATCCATGTCAGCACTGGAGAGGAATCCTCAGGTTCCGGCCCCGACTCCACACAAGGTCTTAGTCCCCAGCATTGACGGGAGAGGAATCCCGAGAGGCCCCCGAGGAACTCGCATGGGGACAGGCCTTTCCTGAGGCCACCAGAGCGGGTCCCTGAGGTCCCCGTCGTAAGTCGAGAGCACCTGCCGCAACTCGAGAAAATCCCGGAGGTTTTGCCCTCCAGGCGAGATGAGGCCCATTTCCGCTGAGGCTTCTCGAGGCTAATCACGTCTAACCACTGGAACTTCCTAAGGGTCCTTCACACCCTTGCTGCAACTCAAGAAGTTCCCCGACATACCCGTCTCCACTCGAGAGGAAGCACGTGGGGTTCCGCACACATCCCGGGGAGCCCCGTTTCCGCCTCCTAGCTCGAGATGAGGGATCCTTTCCCTGTTTCGTAGGGAAAGAATTCCCGGCGTTGCCGTCGCATCTCAAGAGGAGGCGCTCTCCACAGGAAAGGCGAGAGGAACTCCAGGGTCGTGCCACCATTCCAAGAGTCCCCCAGATGTTTCAGTCCATTCCAGAGGAACCTGTTTTCCCTGCACTGCCTTGACATTCAAGCCGAGGATCGACTCCCACCACGTGTGCACGTGGGACAGCCCTGTGGGAAAGCCTCGTGGGAAAGACGCGAGGGAAAACCATAGATCCTTTGATCCACGCGGCGGACAGCGTGACACTGCTCCTACCGCTCTGGAGGAAAGCTCAAGTGCATGCCCTCATTCGAGACGAGTACTGACTCCCCTGGGGAGACTCCAGAAGTAGCCCAAGATCCATGTCAGCACTGGAGAGGAATCCTCAGGTTCCGGCCCCGACTCCACACAAGGTCTTAGGCCCCGGCATCGACGGGAGAGGAATCCCGAGAGGCCCCCGAGGAACTCGCATGGGGACTGGCCTTTCCTGAGGCCTCCAGAGCGGGTCCCTGAGGTCCCCGTCGTAAGTCGAGAGCACCTGCCGCAACTCGAGAAAATCCAGGAGGTTTTGCCCTCCAGGCGAAATGAGGCCCATTTCCGCAGAGGCTTCTCGAGGCTAATCACATCTAACCACTGGAACTTCCAAAGGGTCCTTCACACCCTTGCTGCAACTCGAGAAGTTCCCCGACATACCCTTCTCCACTCGAGAGGAAGCACGTGGGGTCCCGCACACATCCAGGGGAGCCCCGTTTCCGCCTCCTAGCTTGAGATGAGGGATCTTTTCCCTGTTTAGTAGGGAAAGAATTCCCGGCGTTCCTGTCGCATCTGAAGAGGAGGCACTCTCCACAGGAAAGGCGAGAGGAACTCCAGGGTCGTGCCACCATTCCAAGAGACCCACAGATGTGTCAGTCCATTCCAGAAGAAACTGTTTTCCCTGCACTGCCTTGACGTTCAAGCCGAGGATCGACTCCCACCACGTGTGCACGTGGGACAGCCCTGTGGGAAAGCCTCGTGGGAAAGCCTCGAGGGAAAACCATAGATCCTTTGATCCACGCGGCGGACTGCATGACACTGCTGCTACCGCTCTGGAGGAAAGCGCAAGTGCATGCCCACATTCGAGACGAGGACTGACTCCCCTGGGGAGACTCCAGACGTACCCCAAGATCCATGTCAGCACTGGAGAGGAATCCTCAGGTTCCGGCCCCGAATACACACAAGGTCTTAGGCCCCGGCATTGACGGGAGAGGAATCCCGAGAGGCCCCCGAGGAACTCGCATAGGGACTGGCCTTTCCTGAGGCCACCAGAGCGGGTCCCTGAGGTCCCCGTCGTAAGTCGAGAGCACCTGCCGCAACTCGAGAAAATCCAGGAGGTTTTGCCCTCCAGGCGAGATGAGGCCCATTTCCGCTGAGGCTTCTGGAGGCTAATCATATCTAACCACTGGAACTTCCAAAGGGTCCTTCACACCCTTGCTGCAACTCAAGCAGTTCCGCGACATACCCGTCTCCACTTGAGAGGAAGCACGTGGCGTCCCGCACACATCCAGGGGAGCCCCGTTTCCGCCTCCTAGCTCGAGATGAGGGATCCTTTCCCTGTTTCGTAGGGAAAGAATTCCCGGCGTTCCCGTCGCATCTCAAGAGGAGGCGCTCTCCACAGGAAAGGGGAGAGGAACTCCAGGGTCGTGCCACAATTCCAAGAGTCCCCCAGATGTGTCAGTCCATTCCAGAGGAACCTGTTTTCCCTGCACTGCCTTGATGTTCAAGCCGAGGATCGACTCCCACCACGTGTGCACGTGGGACAGCCCTGTGGGAAAGCCTCGTGGGAAAGACTCGAGGGAAAACCATAGATCCTTTGATCCACGCGGCGGTCTGCGAGACACTGCTGCTACCCCTCTGGAGGAAAGCGCAAGTGCATGCCCGCATTCGAGACGAGGACTGACTCCCCTGGGGAGACTCCAGAAGTACCCCAAGATCCATGTCAGCACTGGACAGGAATCCTCAGGTTCCGGCCTCGACTCCACACAAGGTCTTAGGCCCCGGCATCGACGGGAGAGGAATCCCGATAGGCCCCCGAGGAACTCGCATGGGGACTGGCCATTCCTGAGGCCACCAGAGCGGGTCCCTGAGGTCCCCGTCGTAAGTCGAGAGCACCTGCCGCAACTCGAGAAAATCCAGGAGGTTTTGCCCTCCAGGCGAGATGAGGCCCATTTCCGCTGAGCCGTCTCGATGCTAATCACGTCTAACCACTGGAACTTCCTAAGGGTCCTTCACACCCTTGCTGAAACTCAAGAAGTTCCCCGACATACCCATCTCCACTCGAGAGGAAGCACGTGGGATCCCGCACACATCCAGGGGAGACCCGTTTCTGCCTCCTACCTCGAGATGAGGGATCCTTTCCCTTTTTCGTAGGGAAAGAATTCCCGGCGTTCCCGTCGCACCTTAAGAGGAGGTGCTCTCCACAGGAAAGGCAAGAGGAACTCCAGGGTCGTGCCACCATTCCAAGAGTCCCCCAGATGTGTCAGTCCATTCCAGAGGAACCTGTTTTCCCTGCACTGCCTGGACGTTCAAGCCGAGGATGGACTCCCACCACGTGTGCACGTGGGACAGCCCTGTGGGAAAGCCTCGTGGGAAAGCCTCGTGGGAAAGACTCGAGGGAAAACCATAGATCCTTTGATCCACGCAGCGGACTGCGTGACACTGCTGCTACCGCTCTTGAGGAAAGCGCAAGTGCATGCCCACATTCGAGACGAGGACTGACTCCCCTGGGGAGACTCCAGAAGTACCCCAAGATCCATGTCAGCACTGGAGAGGAATCCTCAGGTTCCGGCACCGACTCCACACAAGGTCTTAGGCCCCGGCATCGACGGGAGAGGAATCCCGAGAGGCCCCCGAGGAACTCGCATGGGGACTGGCCTTTCCTGAGGCCTCCAGAGCGGGTCCCTGAGGTCCCCGTCGTAAGTCGAGAGCACCTGCCGCAACTCGAGAAAATCCAGGAGGTTTTGCCCTCCAGGCGAGATGAGGCCCATTTCCGCTGAGGCTTCTCGAGGCTAATCATATCTAACCATTGGAACTTCCAAAGGGTCCTTCACACCCTTGCTGCAACTCAAGCAGTTCCGCGACATACCCGTCTCCACTCGAGAGGAAGCACGTGGGGTCCCGCACACATCCAGGGGAGCCCCGTTTCCGCCTCCTAGCTCGAGATGAGGGATCCTTTCCCTGTTTCGTAGGGAAAGAATTCCCGGCGTTCCCGTCGCATCTCAAGAGGAGGCGCTCTCCACAGGAAAGGCGAGAGGAACTCCAGGGTCGAGCCAGCATTCCAAGAGTCCCCCAGATGGGTCAGTCCATTCCAGAGGAACCTGTTTTCCCTGCACTGCCTTGACGTTCAAGCCGAGGATCGACTCCCACCACGTGTGCACGTGGGACAGCCCTGTGGGAAAGCCTCGTGGGAAAGCCTCGTGGGAAAGACTCAAGGGAAAACCATAGATCCTTTGATCCACGCGGCGGACTGCGTGACACTGCTGCTACCGCCCTGGAGGAAAGCGCAAGTGCATGCCCGCATTCGAGACGAGGACTGACTCCCCTGGGGAGACTCCAGAAGTACCCCAAGATACATGTCAGCACTGGAGAGGAATCCTCAGGTTCCGGCCCCGACTCCACACAAGGTCTTATGCCCCGGCATCGACAGGAGAGGAATCCCCAGAGGCCCCCGAGGAACTCGCACGGGGACTGGCCTTTCCTGAGGCCACCAGAGCGCGTCCCTGAGGTCCCCGTCTTAAGTCGAGAGCACCTGCCGCAACTCGAGAAAATCCAGGAGGTTTTGCCCTCCAGGCGAGATGAGGCCCATTTCCGCTGAGGCTTCTCGAGGCTAATCACATCTAACCACTGGAACTTCCAAAGGGTCCTTCACACCCTTGCTGCAACTCACGAAGTTCCCCGACATACCCGTCTCCACTCGAGAGGAAGCACGTGGGTCCCGCACACATCCAGGGGATCCCCGTTTCCGCCTCCTAGCTTGAGATGAGGGATCCTTTCCCTGTTTCGTAGGGAAAGAATTCCCGGCGTTCCCGTCGCATCTGAAGAGGAGGCGCTCTCCACAGGAAAGGCGAGAGGAACTCCAGGGTCGTGCCACCATTCCAAGAGACCCACAGATGTGTCAGTCCATTCCAGAAGAAACTGTTTTCCCTGCACTGCCTTGACGTTCAAGCCGAGGATCGACTCCCACCACGTGTGCACGTGGGACAGCCCTGTGGGAAAGCCTCGTGGGAAAGCCTCGAGGGAAAACCATAGATCCTTTGATCCACGCGGCGGACTGCATGACACTGCTGCTACCGCTCTGGAGGAAAGCGCAAGTGCATGCCCGCATTCGAGACGAGGACTGACTCCCCTGGGGAGACTCCAGACGTACCCCAAGATCCATGTCAGCACTGGAGAGGAATCCTCAGGTTCCGGCCCCGACTCCACACAAGGTCTTAGTCCCCGGCATTGACGGGAGAGGAATCCCGAGAGGCCGCCGAGGAACTCGCATGGGGACTGGCCTTTCCTGAGGCCACCAGAGCGGGTCCCTGAGGTCCCCGTCGTAAGTCGAGAGCACCTGCCGCAACTCGAGAAAATCCAGGAGGTTTTGCCCTCCAGGCGAGATGAGGCCCATTTCTGCTGAGGCTTCTCGAGGCTAATCACATCTAACCACTGGAACTTCCAAAGGGTCCTTCATACCCTTGCTGCAACTCACGAAGTTCCCCGACATAACCGTCTCCACTCGAGAGGAAGCACGTGGGGTCCCGCACACATCCAGGGGAGCCCCGTTTCCGCCTCCTAGGCCGAGATGAGGGATCCTTTCCCTGTTTCGTAGGGAAAGAATTCCCGGCGTTCCTGTCGCATCTCAAGAGGAGGCGCTCTCCACAGGAAAGGCGAGAGGAACTCCAGGGTCGTGCCACCATTCCAAGAGTCCCCCAGATGGGTCAGTCCAATCCAGAGGAAACTGTTTTCCCTGCACTGCCTTGACGTTCAAGCCGAGGATCGAGTCCCACCACGTGTGCACGTGGGACAGCCCTGTGGGAAAGCCTCGTGTGAAAGCCTCGTGGGAAAGACTCGAGGCAAAACCATAGATCCTTTGATCCACGCGGCGGACTGCGTGACACTGCTGCTACCACTCTGGAGGAAAGCGCAAGTGCATGCCCGCATTCGAGACGAGGACTGACTCCCCTGGGGAGACTCCAGAAGTACCCCAAGATCTATGTCAGCACTGGAGAGGAATCCTCAGGTTCCGGCCCCGACTCCACACAAGGTCTTAGGCCCCGGCATCGACGGGAGAGGAATCCCAAGAGGCCCCCGAGGAACTCGCATGGGGACTGGCCTTTCCTGAGGCCACCAGAGCGGGTCCCTGAGGTCCCCGTCGTAAGTCGAGAGCACCTGCCGCAACTCGAGAAAATCCAGGAGGTTTTGCCCTCCAGGCGAGATGAGGCCCATTTCCGCTGAGGCTTCTCGAGGCTAATCACATCTAACCACTGGAAATTCCAAAGGGACCTTCATACCCTTGCTGCAACTCAAGAAGTTCCGCGACATACCCGTCTCCACTCGAGAGGAAGCACGAGGGTCCCGCACACATCCAGGGGAGCCGCGTTTCCGCCTCCTAGCTCGAAATGAGGGATCCTTTCCCTGTTTTGTAGGGAAAGAATTCCCGGCGTTCCCGTCGCATCTCAAGAGGAGGCGCTCTCCACAGGAAAGGCGAGAGGAACTCCAGGGTCGTGCCACCATTCCAAGAGACCCCAGATGTGTCATTCCATACCAGAGGAACCTGTTTTCCCTGCACTGCCTTGACGTTCAAGCCGAGGATCGACTCCCACCACGTGTGCACGTGGGACAGCCCTGTGGGAAAGCCTCGTGGGAAAGCCTCGTGGGAAAGACTCGAGGGAAAACCATAGATCCTTTGATCCACGCGGCGGACTGCGTGACACTGCTGCCACCGCTCTGGAGGAAAGCGCAAGTGCATGCCCGCATTGGAGACGAGGACTGACTCCCCTGGGGAGACTCCAGAAGTACCCCAAGATCCATGTCAGCACTGGAGAGGAATCCTCAGGTTCCGGCCCCGACTCCACACAAGGTCTTAGGCCCCGGCATCGACGGGAGAGGAATCCCGAGAGTCCCCGGAGGAATTCGCATGGGGACTGGCCTTTCCTGAGGCCTCCAGAGCGGGTCCCTGAGGTCCCCATCGTAAGTCGAGAGCACCTGCCGCAACTCGAGAAAATCCAGGAGGTTTTGCCCTCCAGGCGAGATGAGGCCCATTTCCGCTGAGGCTTCTCGAGGCTAATCACATCTACCCACTGGAACTTCCAAAGGGTCCTTGACACCCTTGCTGCAACTCAAGCAGTTCCGCGACATACCCGTCTCCATTCGAGAGGAAGCACGTGGGGTCCCGCACACATCCAGGGGAGCCCCGTTTCCTCCTCCTGGCTCGAGATGAGGGATCCTTTCCCTGTTTAGTAGGGAAAGAATTCCCGGCGTTACCGTCGCATCCCAAGAGGAGGCGCTCTCCACAGGAAAGGCGAGAAGAACTCCAGGGTCGTGGCACCATTCCAAGAGACCCCCAGATGTGTCAGTCCATTCCAGAGGAACCTGTTTTCCCTGCACTGCCTTGACGTTCAAGCCGAGGAACGACTCCCACCACGTGTGCACGTGGGACAGCCCTGTGGGAAAGCCTCGTGGGAAAGCCTCGTGGGAAAGACTCGAGGGAAAACCATAGATCCTTTGATCCACGCGGCGGACTGCGTGACACTGCTGCTACCGCTCTGGAGGAAAGCGCAAGTGCATGCCCACATTCGAGACGAGGACTGACTCCCCTGGGGAGACTCCAGAAGTGCCCCAAGATCCATGTCAGCACTGGAGAGGAATCCTCAGGTTCCGGCCCCGACTCCACAAAGGTCTTAGGCCCCAGCATTGACGGGAGAGGAATCCCGAGAGGCCCCCGAGGAACTCGCACGGGGACTGGCCTTTCCTGAGGCCACCAGAGCGCGTCCCTGAGGTCCCCGTCTTAAGTCGAGAGCACCTGCCGCAACTCGAGAAAATCCAGGAGGTTTTGCCCTCTAGGCGATATGAGGCCCATTTCCGCTGAGGCTTCTCGAGGCTAATCACATCTAACCACTGGAACTTCCAAAGGGTTCTTCACACCCTTGCTGCAACTCGAGAAGTTCCCCGACATACCGGTCTCCACTCGAGAGGAAGCACGTGGGGTCCCGCACACATCCAGGGGAGCCCCGTTTCCTCCTCCCAACTTGAGATGAGGGATCCTTTCCCTGTTTAGTAGGGAAAGAATTCCCGGCGTTCCCGTCGCATCTCAAGAGGAGGCGCTCTCCACACGAAAGGCGAGAGGAACTCCAGGGTCGTGCCACCATTCCAAGAGACCCACAGATGTGTCAGTCCATTCCAGAGGAACATGTTTTCCCTGCACTGCCTTGACGTTCAAGCCGAGGATCGACTCCCACCACGTGTGCACGTGGGACAGCCCTGTGGGAAAGCCTCGTGGGAAAGACGCGAGGGAAAACCAAAGATCCTTTGATCCACGCGGCGGACTGCGTGACACTGCTGCTACCGCTCTGGAGGAAAGCGCAAGTGCATGCCCGCATTCGAGACGAGGACTGACACCCCTGGGGAGACTCCAGAAGTACCCCAAGATCCATGTCAGCACTGGAGAGGAATCCTCAGGTTCCGGCCCCGACTCCACACAAGGTCTTAGTCCCCAGCATTGACGGGAGAGGAATCCCGAGAGGCCCCCGAGGAACTCGCATGGGGACTGGCCTTTCCTGAGGCCACCAGAGCGGGTCCCTGAGGTCCCCGTCGTAAGTCGAGAGCACCTGCCGCAACTCGAGAAAATCCCGGAGGTTTTGCCCTCCATGCGAGATGAGGCCCATTTCCGCTGAGGCTTCTCGAGGCTAATCACGTCTAACCACTGGAACTTCCTAAGGGTCCTTCACACCCTTGCTGCAACTCAAGAAGTTCCCCGACATACCCGTCTCCACTCGAGAGGAAGCACGTGGGGTTCCGCACACATCCCGGGGAGCCCCGTTTCCGCCACCTAGCTGGAGATGAGGGATCCTTTCCCTGTTTCGTAGGGAAAGAATTCCCGGCGTTGCCGTCGCATCTCAAGAGGAGGCGCTCTCCACAGGAAAGGCGAGAGGAACTCCAGGGTCGTGCCACCATTCCAAGAGTCCCCCAGATGTTTCAGTCCATTCCAGAGGAACCTGTTTTCCCTGCACTGCCTTGACATTCAAGCCGAGGATCGACTCCCACCACGTGTGCACGTGGGACAGCCCTGTGGGAAAGCCTCGTGGGAAAGACGCGAGGGAAAACCGTAGATCCTTTGATCCACGCGTCGGACAGCGTGACACTGCTCCTACCGCTCTGGAGGAAAGCTCAAGTGCATGCCCTCATTCGAGACGAGTACTGACTCCCCTGGGGAGACTCCAGAAGTAGCCCAAGATCCATGTCAGCACTGGAGAGGAATCCTCAGGTTCCGGCCCCGACTCCACACAAGGTCTTAGGCCCCGGCATCGACGGGAGAGGAATCCCGAGAGGCCCCCGAGGAACTCGCATGGGGACTGGCCTTTCCTGAGGCCTCCAGAGCGGGTCCCTGAGGTCCCCGTCGTAAGTCGAGAGCACCTGCCGCAACTCGAGAAAATCCAGGAGGTTTTGCCCTCCAGGCGAAATGAGGCCCATTTCCGCAGAGGCTTCTCGAGGCTAATCACATCTAACCACTGGAACTTCCAAAGGGTCCTTCACACCCTTGCTGCAACTCGAGAAGTTCCCCGACATACCCTTCTCCACTCGAGAGGAAGCACGTGGGGTCCCGCACACATCCAGGGGAGCCCCGTTTCCGCCTCCTAGCTTGAGATGAGGGATCTTTTCCCTGTTTAGTAGGGAAAGAATTCCCGGCGTTCCTGTCGCATCTGAAGAGGAGGCACTCTCCACAGGAAAGGCGAGAGGAACTCCAGGGTCGTGCCACCATTCCAAGAGACCCACAGATGTGTCAGTCCATTCCAGAAGAAACTGTTTTCCCTGCACTGCCTTGACGTTCAAGCCGAGGATCGACTCCCACCACGTGTGCACGTGGGACAGCCCTGTGGGAAAGCCTCGTGGGAAAGCCTCGAGGGAAAACCATAGATCCTTTGATCCACGCGGCGGACTGCATGACACTGCTGCTACCGCTCTGGAGGAAAGCGCAAGTGCATGCCCACATTCGAGACGAGGACTGACTCCCCTGGGGAGACTCCAGACGTACCCCAAGATCCATGTCAGCACTGGAGAGGAATCCTCAGGTTCCCGCCCCGACTCCACACAAGGTCTTAGTCCCCGGCATTGACGGGAGAGGAATCCCGAGAGGCCGCCGAGGAACTCGCATGGGGACTGGCCTTTCCTGAGGCCACCAGAGCGGGTCCCTGAGGTCCCCGTCGTAAGTCGAGAGCACCTGCCGCAACTCGAGAAAATCCAGGAGGTTTTGCCCTCCAGGCGAGATGAGGCCCATTTCCGCTGAGGCTTCTCGAGGCTAATCAAGTCTAACCACTGGAACTTCCTAAGGTTCCTTCATAAACTTGCTGCAACTCAAAAATTCCCCGACATACCCATCTCCACTCGAGAGGAAGCACGTGGGGTCCCGCACACATCCAGGGGAGCCCCGTTTCCGCCTCCTAGCTCGAGATGAGGGATCCTTTCCCTGTTTCGTAGGGAAAGAATTCCCGGCGTTCCCGTCGCATCTCAAGAGGAGGCGCTCTCCACAGGAAAGGGGAGAGGAACTCCAGGGTCGTGCCACCATTCCAAGAGTCCCCCAGATGTG
Organism: Ovis canadensis; assembly: GCF_042477335.2. NCBI lineage: Eukaryota > Metazoa > Chordata > Mammalia > Artiodactyla > Bovidae > Ovis > Ovis canadensis. The sequence continues at coordinate 9,531,602 of NC_091258.1, read as the reverse complement.
TCAGTCCATTCCAGAGGAACCTGTTTTCCCTGCACTGCCTTGACGTTCAAGCCGAGGATCGAGTCCCACCACGTGTACACGTTGGACAGCCCTGTGGGATAGCCTCGTGGGAAAGCCTCGTGGGAAAGACTCGAGGGAAAACCATAGATCCTTTGATCCACGCGGCGGACTGCGTGACACTGCTGCTACCGCTCTGGAGGAAAGCGCAAGTGCATGCTCGCATTCGAGACGAGGACTGACTCCCCTGGGGAGACTCCAGAAGTACCCCAAGATCCATGTCAGCACTGGAGAGGAATCCTCAGGTTCCGGCCCCGAATACACACAAGGTCTTAGGCCCCGGCATTGACGGGAGAGGAATCCCGAGAGGCCCCCGAGGAACTCGCATAGGGACTGGCCTTTCCTGAGGCCACCAGAGCGGGTCCCTGAGGTCCCCGTCGTAAGTCGAGAGCACTTGCCGCAACTCGAGAAAATCCAGGAGGTTTTGCCCTCCAGGCGAGATGAGGCCCATTTCCGCTGAGGCTTCTGGAGGCTAATCATATCTAACCACTGGAACTTCCAAAGGGTCCTTCACACCCTTGCTGCAACTGAAGCAGTTCCGCGACATACCCGTCTCCACTTGAGAGGAAGCACTTGGCGTCCCGCACACATCCAGGGGAGCCCCGTTTCCGCCTCCTAGCTCGAGATGAGGGATTCTTTCCATGTTTCCTAGGGAAAGAATTCCCGGCGTTCCCGTCGCATCTCAAGAGGAGGCGCTCTCCACAGGAAAGGCGAGAGGAACTCCAGGGTCGTGCCACCATTCCAAGAGTCCCCCAGATGTGTCAGTCCATTCCAGAGGAACCTGTTTTCCCTGCACTGCCTTGACGTTCAAGCCGAGGATCGACTCCCACCACGTGTGCACGTGGGACAGCCCTGTGGGAAAGCCTCGTGGGAAAGCCTCGTGGGAAAGACTCGAGGGAAAACAATAGATCTTTTGATCCACGCGGAGGACTGTGTGACACTGCTGCTACCACTTTGGAGGAAAGCGCAAGTGCATGCCCGCATTCGAGACGAGGACTGACTCCCCTGGGGAGACTCCAGAAGTACCCCAAGATCCATGTCAGCACTGGAGAGGAATCCTCAAGTACTGGCCCCGACTCCACACAAGGTCTTAGGCCCCGGCATCGACGGGAGAGGAATGCTGAGAGGCCCCGGAGGAACTCGCACGGGGACTGGCCTTTCCTGAGGCCACCAGAGCGCGTCCCTGAGGTCCCCGTCGTAAGTCGAGAGCACCTGCCGCAACTCGAGAAAATCCTGGAGGTTTTCCCTCCAGGTGAGATGAGGCCCATTTCCGCTGAGGCTTCTCGAGGCCAATCACATCTAATCACTGGAACTTCCAAAGGGTCATTCACACCCTTGCTGCAACTCAAGAAGTTCCTCGACATACCCGTCTCCACTCGAGAGGAGGCACGTGGGGTCCCGCACACATCCAGGGGAGCCCCGTTTCCGCCTCCTAGCTCGAGATGAGGGATCCTTTCCCTGTTTCGTAGGGAAAGAATTCCCGGCGTTCCCGTCGCATCTCAAGAGGAGGCGCTCTCCACAGAAAAGGCGAGAGGAACTCCAGGGTCGAGACACCATTCCAAGAGTCCCCCAGATGTGTCAGTCCATTCCAGAGGAACCTGTTTTCCCTGCACTGCCTTGACGTTCAAGCCGAGGATCGACTCCCACCACGTGTGCACGTGGGACAGCCCTGTGGGAAAGCCTCGTGGGAAAGCCTCGTGGGAATGACTCGAGGGAAAACCATAGATCCTTTGATCCACGCGGCGGACTGCGTGACACTGCTGCTACCGCTCTGGAGGAAAGCGCAAGTGCATGCCCGCATTCGAGACGAGGACTGACTCCCCTGGGGAGACTCCAGAAGTACCCCAAGATCCATGTCAGCACTGGAGAGGAATCCTCAGGTTCGAGCCCCGACTCCACACAAGGTCTTAGGCCCCGACATCGACGGGAGAGGAATCCCCAGAGGAACTCGCATGGGGTCTGGCCTTTCCTGAGGCCACCAGAGCGGGTCCCTGAGGTCCTCGTCGTAAGTCGAGAGCACCTGCCGCAACTCGAGAAAATCCAGGAGGTTTTGCCCTCCAGGCGAGATGAGGCCCATTTCCGCTGAGGCTTCTCGAGGCCAATCACATCTAACCACTGGAACTTCCAAAGGGTACTTCACACCCTTGCTGCAACTCAAGAAGGCCCCGACCTACCCGTCTCCACTCGAGAGGAAGCACCTGGGGTCCCGCACACATCCAGGGGAGCCCCGTTTCCGCCTCCTAGCTCGAGATGAGGGATCCTTTCCCTGTTTCGTAGGGAAAGAATTCCCGGCGTTCCCGTCGTATCTCAAGAGGAGGCGCTCTCCACAGGAAAGGCGAGAGGAACTCCAGGGTCGTGCCACCATTCCAAGAGTCCCCCAGATGTGTCAGTCCATTCCAGAGGAACCTGTTTTCCCTGCACTGCCTTGACGTTCAAGCCGAGGATCGACTCCCACCACGTGTGCACGTGGGACAGCCCTGTGGGAAAGCCTCGTGGGAAAGCCTCGTGGGAAAGTCTCGAGGGAAAACCACAGATCCTTTGATCCACGCGTCGGACTGCGTGACACTGCTGCTACCGCTCTGGAGGAAAGCGCAAGTGCATGTCGGCATTCGAGACGAGGACTGACTCCCCTGGGGAGACTCCAGAAGTACCCCAAGATCCATGTCAGCACTGGAGAGGAATCCTCTGGTTCCAGCCCCGACTCCACACAGGGTCTTAGGCCCCGGCACCGACGGGAGAGGAATCCCGAGAGGCCCCCGAGGAATTCGTATGGGGACTGGCCTTTCCTGAGGCCACCAGAGCGGGTCCCCGAGGTCCCCGTCGTAAGTCGAGAGCACCTGCCGCAACTCGAGAAAATCCAGGAGGTTTTGCCCTCCAGGCAAGATGAGGCCCATTTCCGCTGAGGCTTCTCGAGGCTAATCATATCTAACCACTGGAACATCCAAAGGGTCCTTCTCACCCTTGCTGCAACTCAAGAAGTTCCCCGACATACCAGTCTCCACTCGAGAGGAAGCACGTGGGGTCCCGCACACATCCAGGGGAACCCCGTTTCCGCCTCCTAGCTCGAGATGAGGGCTCCTTTCCCTGTTTCATAGGGAAAGAATTCCCGGCGTTCCCGTCGCAACTCAAGAGGAGGTGCTCTCCACAGGAAAGGCGAGAGGAACTCCAGGGTCGTGCCACCATTCCAAGAGTCCTCCAGATGTGTCAGTCCATTCTAGAGGAACCTGTTTTCCCTGCACTGCCTTGACGTTCAAGCCGAGGATCGACTCCCACCACGTGTGCACGTGGGACAGCCCTGTGGGAAAGCCTCGTGGGAAAGCCTCGTGGGAAAGACTCGAGGGAAAACCATAGATCCTTTGATCCACGCGGCGGACTGCGTGACACTGCTGCTACCGCTCTGGAGGAAAGCGCAAGTGCATGCCCGCATTCGAGACGAGGACTGACTCCCCTGGGGAGACTCCAGAAGTACCCCAAGATCCATGTCAGCACTGGAGAGGAATCCTCAGGTTCCGGCCCCGACTCCACACAAGGTCTTAGTCCCCGGCATCGACGGGAGAGGAATCCCGAGAGGCCCCCGAGGAACTCGCATGGGGACTGGCCTTTCCTGAGGCCACCAGAGCGGGTCCCTGAGGTCCCCGTCCTAAGTCGAGAGCACCTGCCGCAACTCGAGAAAATCCAGGAAGTTTTGCCCTCCAGGCGAGATCAGGCCCATTTCCGCTGAGGCTTCTCGAGGCTAATCACGTCTAACCACTGGAACTTCCTAAGGGTCCTTCACACCCTTGCTGCAACTCAAGAAGTTCCCCGACATACCCGTCTCCACTCGAGAGGAAGCACGTGGGGTCCCGCACACATCCAGGGGAGCCCCGTTTCCGCCTCCTAGCTCGAGATGAGGGATCCTTTCCCTGTTTCGTAGGGAAAGAATTCCCGGCGTTCCCGTCGCATCTCAAGAGGAGGCGCTCTCCACAGGAAAGGCGAGAGGAACTCCAGGGTCGTGCCACCATTCCAAGAGTCCCCCAGATGTGTCAGTCCATTCCAGAGGAACCTGTTTTCCCTGCACTGCCTTGACGTTCAAGCCGAGGATCGACTCCCACCACGTGTGCACGTGGGACAACCCTGTGGGAAAGCCTCGTGGGAAAGACTCGAGGGAAAACCATAGATCCATTGATCCACGCGGCGGACTGCGTGACACTGCTGCTACCGCTCTGGAGGAAAGCGCAAGTGCATGCCCGCATTCAAGACGAGGACTGACTCCCCTGGGGAGACTCCAGAAGTACCCCAAGATCCATGTCAGCACTGGAGAGGATTCCTCAGGTTCCGGCCCCGACTCCACACAAGGTCTTAGGACCCGGCATTGACGGGAGAGGAATCCCGAGAGTCCCCCGAGGAACTCGCATGGGGACTGGCCTTCCTGAGGCCAAAAGAGCGGGTCCATGAGGTCCCCGTCATAAGTCGAGAGCACCTGCCGCAACTCGAGAAAACCCAGGAGGTTTTGCCCTCCAGGCGAGATGAGGGCCATTTCCGCTGAGGCTTCTCGAGGCTAATCACGTCTAACCACTGGAACTTCCTAAGGGTCCTTCACACCCTTGCTGCAACTCAAGAAGTTCCCCGACATACCCGTCTCCACTCGAGAGGAAGCACGTGGGGTCCCGCACACATCCAGGGGTGCCCCGTTTCCGCCTCCTAGCTCGAGATGAGGGATCCTTTCCCTGTTTCGTAGGGAAAGAATTCCCGGAGTTCCCGTCGCATCTCAAGAGGAGGCGATCTCCACAGGAAAGGCGAGAGGAACTCCAGGGTCGTGTCACCATTCCAAGAGTCTCCCAGATGTGTCAGTCCATTCCAGAGGAACCTGTTTTCCCTGCACTGCCTTGACGTTCAAGCCGAGGATAGACTCCCAACACCTGTGCACGTGGGACAGCCCTGTGGGAAAGCCTCGTGGGAAAGCCTCGTGGCAAAGACTAGAGGGAAAACCATAGATCCTTTGATCCACGCGGCGGACTGCGTGACACTGCTGCTACCGCTCTGGAGGAAAGCGCAAGTGCATGCCCGCATTCGAGACGAGGACTGACTCCCCTGGGGAGACTCCAGAAGTACCCCAAGATCCATGTCAGCACTGGAGAGGAATCCTCTGGTTCCGGCCCCGACTCCACACAAGGTCTTAGTCCCTGGCATCGACGGGAGAGGAATCCCGAGAGGCCCCCGAAGAACTCGCATGGGGACTGACCTTTCCTGAGGCCACCAGAGCGGGTCCCTGAGGTCCCCGTCGTAAGTCGAGAGCACCTGCCACAACTCGAGAAAATCCAGGAGGTTATTCCCTCCGGGCGAGATGAGGCCCATTTCCGCTGAGGCTTCTCGAGGCTAATCACATCTAACCACTGGAACTTCCAAAGGGTCCTTCACACCATTGCTGCAACTCAAGAAGTTCCCCGACATACCCGTCTACACTCGAGAGGAAGCACGTGGGGTCCCGCACACATCCAGGGGAGACCCGTTTCCGCCTCCTAGCTCGAGATGAGGGATCCTTTCCCTGTTTCGTAGGGAAAGAATTCCCGGCGTTCCCGTCGCATCTCAAGAGGAGGCGCTCTCCACAGGAAAGGGGAGAGGAACTCCAGGGTCGTGCCACAATTCCAAGAGTCCCCCAGATGTGTCAGTCCATTCCAGAGGAACCTGTTTTCCCTGCACTGCCTTGATGTTCAAGCCGAGGATCGACTCCCACCACGTGTGCACGTGGGACAGCCCTGTGGGAAAGCCTCGTGGGAAAGACTCGAGGGAAAACCATAGATCCTTTGATCCACGCGGCGGACTGCGTGACACTGCTGCTACCGCTCTGGAGGAAAGCGCAAGTGCATGCCCACATTCGAGACGAGGACTGACTCCCCTGGGGAGACTCCAGAAGTACCCCAAGATCCATGTCAGCACTGGACAGGAATCCTCAGGTTCCGGCCTCGACTCCACACAAGGTCTTAGGCCCCGGCATCGACGGGAGAGGAATCCCGATAGGCCCCCGAGGAACTCGCATGGGGACTGGCCATTCCTGAGGCCACCAGAGCGGGTCCCTGAGGTCCCCGTCGTAAGTCGAGAGCACCTGCCGCAACTCGAGAAAATCCAGGAGGTTTTGCCCTCCAGGCGAGATGAGGCCCATTTCCGCTGAGCCGTCTCGATGCTAATCACGTCTAACCACTGGAACTTCCTAAGGGTCCTTCACACCCTTGCTGAAACTCAAGAAGTTCCCCGACATACCCATCTCCACTCGAGAGGAAGCACGTGGGATCCCGCACACATCCAGGGGAGACCCGTTTCTGCCTCCTACCTCGAGATGAGGGATCCTTTCCCTTTTTCGTAGGGAAAGAATTCCCGGCGTTCCCGTCGCACCTTAAGAGGAGGTGCTCTCCACAGGAAAGGCAAGAGGAACTCCAGGGTCGTGCCACCATTCCAAGAGTCCCCCAGATGTGTCAGTCCATTCCAGAGGAACCTGTTTTCCCTGCACTGCCTGGACGTTCAAGCCGAGGATGGACTCCCACCACGTGTGCACGTGGGACAGCCCTGTGGGAAAGCCTCGTGGGAAAGCCTCGTGGGAAAGACTCGAGGGAAAACCATAGATCCTTTGATCCACGCGGCGGACTGCGTGACACTGCTGCTACCGCTCTTGAGGAAAGCGCAAGTGCATGCCCACATTCGAGACGAGGACTGACTCCCCTGGGGAGACTCCAGAAGTACCCCAAGATCCATGTCAGCACTGGAGAGGAATCCTCAGGTTCCGGCACCGACTCCACACAAGGTCTTAGGCCCCGGCATCGACGGGAGAGGAATCCCGAGAGGCCCCCGAGGAACTCGCATGGGGACTGGCCTTTCCTGAGGCCTCCAGAGCGGGTCCCTGAGGTCCCCGTCGTAAGTCGAGAGCACCTGCCGCAACTCGAGAAAATCCAGGAGGTTTTGCCCTCCAGGCGAGATGAGGCCCATTTCCGCTGAGGCTTCTCGAGGCTAATCATATCTAACCATTGGAACTTCCAAAGGGTCCTTCACACCCTTGCTGCAACTCAAGCAGTTCCGCGACATACCCGTCTCCACTCGAGAGGAAGCACGTGGGGTCCCGCACACATCCAGGGGAGCCCCGTTTCCGCCTCCTAGCTCGAGATGAGGGATCCTTTCCCTGTTTCGTAGGGAAAGAATTCCCGGCGTTCCCGTCGCATCTCAAGAGGAGGCGCTCTCCACAGGAAAGGCGAGAGGAACTCCAGGGTCGAGCCAGCATTCCAAGAGTCCCCCAGATGGGTCAGTCCATTCCAGAGGAACCTGTTTTCCCTGCACTGCCTTGACGTTCAAGCCGAGGATCGACTCCCACCACGTGTGCACGTGGGACAGCCCTGTGGGAAAGCCTCGTGGGAAAGCCTCGTGGGAAAGACTCAAGGGAAAACCATAGATCCTTTGATCCACGCGGCGGACTGCGTGACACTGCTGCTACCGCCCTGGAGGAAAGCGCAAGTGCATGCCCGCATTCGAGACGAGGACTGACTCCCCTGGGGAGACTCCAGAAGTACCCCAAGATACATGTCAGCACTGGAGAGGAATCCTCAGGTTCCGGCCCCGACTCCACACAAGGTCTTATGCCCCGGCATCGACGGGAGAGGAATCCCCAGAGGCCCCCGAGGAACTCGCACGGGGACTGGCCTTTCCTGAGGCCACCAGAGCGCGTCCCTGAGGTCCCCGTCTTAAGTCGAGAGCACCTGCCGCAACTCGAGAAAATCCAGGAGGTTTTGCCCTCCAGGCGAGATGAGGCCCATTTCCGCTGAGGCTTCTCGAGGCTAATCACATCTAACCACTGGAACTTCCAAAGGGTCCTTCATACCCTTGCTGCAACTCACGAAGTTCCCCGACATAACCGTCTCCACTCGAGAGGAAGCACGTGGGGTCCCGCACACATCCAGGGGATCCCCGTTTCCGCCTCCTAGCCCGAGATGAGGGATCCTTTCCCTGTTTCGTAGGGAAAGAATTCCCGGCGTTCCCGTCGCATCTCAAGAGGAGGCGCTCTCCACAGGAAAGGCGAGAGGAACTCCAGGGTCGTGCCACCATTCCAAGAGTCCCCCAGATGGGTCAGTCCAATCCAGAGGAAACTGTTTTCCCTGCACTGCCTTGACGTTCAAGCCGAGGATCGAGTCCCACCACGTGTGCACGTGGGACAGCCCTGTGGGAAAGCCTCGTGTGAAAGCCTCGTGGGAAAGACTCGAGGGAAAACCATAGATCCTTTGATCCACGCGGCGGACTGCGTGACACTGCTGCTACCACTCTGGAGGAAAGCGCAAGTGCATGCCCGCATTCGAGACGAGGACTGACTCCCCTGGGGAGACTCCAGAAGTACCCCAAGATCTATGTCAGCACTGGAGAGGAATCCTCAGGTTCCGGCCCCGACTCCACACAAGGTCTTAGGCCCCGGCATCGACGGGAGAGGAATCCCAAGAGGCCCCCGAGGAACTCGCATGGGGACTGGCCTTTCCTGAGGCCACCAGAGCGGGTCCCTGAGGTCCCCGTCGTAAGTCGAGAGCACCTGCCGCAACTCGAGAAAATCCAGGAGGTTTTGCCCTCCAGGCGAGATGAGGCCCATTTCCGCTGAGGCTTCTCGAGGCTAATCACATCTAACCACTGGAAATTCCAAAGGGACCTTCATACCCTTGCTGCAACTCAAGAAGTTCCGCGACATACCCGTCTCCACTCGAGAGGAAGCACGAGGGTCCCGCACACATCCAGGGGAGCCGCGTTTCCGCCTCCTAGCTCGAAATGAGGGATCCTTTCCCTGTTTTGTAGGGAAAGAATTCCCGGCGTTCCCGTCGCATCTCAAGAGGAGGCGCTCTCCACAGGAAAGGCGAGAGGAACTCCAGGGTCGTGCCACCATTCCAAGAGACCCCAGATGTGTCATTCCATACCAGAGGAACCTGTTTTCCCTGCACTGCCTTGACGTTCAAGCCGAGGATCGACTCCCACCACGTGTGCACGTGGGACAGCCCTGTGGGAAAGCCTCGTGGGAAAGCCTCGTGGGAAAGACTCGAGGGAAAACCATAGATCCTTTGATCCACGCGGCGGACTGCGTGACACTGCTGCCACCGCTCTGGAGGAAAGCGCAAGTGCATGCCCCCATTGGAGACGAGGACTGACTCCCCTGGGGAGACTCCAGAAGTACCCCAAGATCCATGTCAGCACTGGAGAGGAATCCTCAGGTTCCGGCCCCGACTCCACACAAGGTCTTAGGCCCCGGCATCGACGGGAGAGGAATCCCGAGAGTCCCCGGAGGAATTCGCATGGGGACTGGCCTTTCCTGAGGCCTCCAGAGCGGGTCCCTGAGGTCCCCATCGTAAGTCGAGAGCACCTGCCGCAACTCGAGAAAATCCAGGAGGTTTTGCCCTCCAGGCGAGATGAGGCCCATTTCCGCTGAGGCTTCTCGAGGCTAATCACATCTAACCACTGGAACTTCCAAAGGGTCCTTGACACCCTTGCTGCAACTCAAGCAGTTCCGCGACATACCCGTCTCCATTCGAGAGGAAGCACGTGGGGTCCCGCACACATCCAGGGGAGCCCCGTTTCCTCCTCCTGGCTCGAGATGAGGGATCCTTTCCCTGTTTAGTAGGGAAAGAATTCCCGGCGTTACCGTCGCATCCCAAGAGGAGGCGCTCTCCACAGGAAAGGCGAGAAGAACTCCAGGGTCGTGGCACCATTCCAAGAGACCCCCAGATGTGTCAGTCCATTCCAGAGGAACCTGTTTTCCCTGCACTGCCTTGACGTTCAAGCCGAGGATCGACTCCCACCACGTGTGCACGTGGGACAGCCCTGTGGGAAAGCCTCGTGGGAAAGCCTCGTGGGAAAGACTCGAGGGAAAACCATAGATCCTTTGATCCACGCGGCGGACTGCGTGACACTGCTGCTACCGCTCTGGAGGAAAGCGCAAGTGCATGCCCACATTCGAGACGAGGACTGACTCCCCTGGGGAGACTCCAGAAGTGCCCCAAGATCCATGTCAGCACTGGAGAGGAATCCTCAGGTTCCGGCCCCGACTCCACAAAGGTCTTAGGCCCCAGCATTGACGGGAGAGGAATCCCGAGAGGCCCCCGAGGAACTCGCACGGGGACTGGCCTTTCCTGAGGCCACCAGAGCGCGTCCCTGAGGTCCCCGTCTTAAGTCGAGAGCACCTGCCGCAACTCGAGAAAATCCAGGAGGTTTTGCCCTCTAGGCGATATGAGGCCCATTTCCGCTGAGGCTTCTCGAGGCTAATCACATCTAACCACTGGAACTTCCAAAGGGTTCTTCACACCCTTGCTGCAACTCGAGAAGTTCCCCGACATACCGGTCTCCACTCGAGAGGAAGCACGTGGGGTCCCGCACACATCCAGGGGAGCCCCGTTTCCTCCTCCCAACTTGAGATGAGGGATCCTTTCCCTGTTTAGTAGGGAAAGAATTCCCGGCGTTCCCGTCGCATCTCAAGAGGAGGCGCTCTCCACACGAAAGGCGAGAGGAACTCCAGGGTCGTGCCACCATTCCAAGAGACCCACAGATGTGTCAGTCCATTCCAGAGGAACATGTTTTCCCTGCACTGCCTTGACGTTCAAGCCGAGGATCGACTCCCACCACGTGTGCACGTGGGACAGCCCTGTGGGAAAGCCTCGTGGGAAAGACGCGAGGGAAAACCAAAGATCCTTTGATCCACGCGGCGGACTGCGTGACACTGCTGCTACCGCTCTGGAGGAAAGCGCAAGTGCATGCCCGCATTCGAGACGAGGACTGACACCCCTGGGGAGACTCCAGAAGTACCCCAAGATCCATGTCAGCACTGGAGAGGAATCCTCAGGTTCCGGCCCCGACTCCACACAAGGTCTTAGTCCCCAGCATTGACGGGAGAGGAATCCCGAGAGGCCCCCGAGGAACTCGCATGGGGACTGGCCTTTCCTGAGGCCTCCAGAGCGGGTCCCTGAGGTCCCCGTCGTAAGTCGAGAGCACCTGCCGCAACTCGAGAAAATCCCGGAGGTTTTGCCCTCCATGCGAGATGAGGCCCATTTCCGCTGAGGCTTCTCGAGGCTAATCACGTCTAACCACTGGAACTTCCTAAGGGTCCTTCACACCCTTGCTGCAACTCAAGAAGTTCCCCGACATACCCGTCTCCACTCGAGAGGAAGCACGTGGGGTTCCGCACACATCCCGGGGAGCCCCGTTTCCGCCACCTAGCTGGAGATGAGGGATCCTTTCCCTGTTTCGTAGGGAAAGAATTCCCGGCGTTGCCGTCGCATCTCAAGAGGAGGCGCTCTCCACAGGAAAGGCGAGAGGAACTCCAGGGTCGTGCCACCATTCCAAGAGTCCCCCAGATGTTTCAGTCCATTCCAGAGGAACCTGTTTTCCCTGCACTGCCTTGACATTCAAGCCGAGGATCGACTCCCACCACGTGTGCACGTGGGACAGCCCTGTGGGAAAGCCTCGTGGGAAAGACGCGAGGGAAAACCGTAGATCCTTTGATCCACGCGTCGGACAGCGTGACACTGCTCCTACCGCTCTGGAGGAAAGCTCAAGTGCATGCCCTCATTCGAGACGAGTACTGACTCCCCTGGGGAGACTCCAGAAGTAGCCCAAGATCCATGTCAGCACTGGAGAGGAATCCTCAGGTTCCGGCCCCGACTCCACACAAGGTCTTAGGCCCCGGCATCGACGGGAGAGGAATCCCGAGAGGCCCCCGAGGAACTCGCATGGGGACTGGCCTTTCCTGAGGCCTCCAGAGCGGGTCCCTGAGGTCCCCGTCGTAAGTTGAGAGCACCTGCCGCAACTCGAGAAAATCCAGGAGGTTTTGCCCTCCAGGCGAAATGAGGCCCATTTCCGCAGAGGCTTCTCGAGGCTAATCACATCTAACCACTGGAACTTCCAAAGGGTCCTTCACACCCTTGCTGCAACTCGAGAAGTTCCCCGACATACCCTTCTCCACTCGAGAGGAAGCACGTGGGGTCCCGCACACATCCAGGGGAGCCCCGTTTCCGCCTCCTAGCTTGAGATGAGGGATCTTTTCCCTGTTTAGTAGGGAAAGAATTCCCGGCGTTCCTGTCGCATCTGAAGAGGAGGCACTCTCCACAGGAAAGGCGAGAGGAACTCCAGGGTCGTGCCACCATTCCAAGAGACCCACAGATGTGTCAGTCCATTCCAGAAGAAACTGTTTTCCCTGCACTGCCTTGACGTTCAAGCCGAGGATCGACTCCCACCACGTGTGCACGTGGGACAGCCCTGTGGGAAAGCCTCGTGGGAAAGCCTCGAGGGAAAACCATAGATCCTTTGATCCACGCGGCGGACTGCATGACACTGCTGCTACCGCTCTGGAGGAAAGCGCAAGTGCATGCCCACATTCGAGACGAGGACTGACTCCCCTGGGGAGACTCCAGACGTACCCCAAGATCCATGTCAGCACTGGAGAGGAATCCTCAGGTTCCCGCCCCGACTCCACACAAGGTCTTAGTCCCCGGCATTGACGGGAGAGGAATCCCGAGAGGCCGCCGAGGAACTCGCATGGGGACTGGCCTTTCCTGAGGCCACCAGAGCGGGTCCCTGAGGTCCCCGTCGTAAGTCGAGAGCACCTGCCGCAACTCGAGAAAATCCAGGAGGTTTTGCCCTCCAGGCGAGATGAGGCCCATTTCCGCTGAGGCTTCTCGAGGCTAATCAAGTCTAACCACTGGAACTTCCTAAGGTTCCTTCATAAACTTGCTGCAACTCAAAAATTCCCCGACATACCCATCTCCACTCGAGAGGAAGCACGTGGGGTCCCGCACACATCCAGGGGAGCCCCGTTTCCGCCTCCTAGCTCGAGATGAGGGATCCTTTCCCTGTTTCGTAGGGAAAGAATTCCCGGCGTTCCCGTCGCATCTCAAGAGGAGGCGCTCTCCACAGGAAAGGGGAGAGGAACTCCAGGGTCGTGCCACCATTCCAAGAGTCCCCCAGATGTGTCAGTCCATTCCAGAGGAACCTGTTTTCCCTGCACTGCCTTGACGTTCAAGCCGAGGATCGAGTCCCACCACGTGTACACGTTGGACAGCCCTGTGGGATAGCCTCGTGGGAAAGCCTCGTGGGAAAGACTCGAGGGAAAACCATAGATCCTTTGATCCACGCGGCGGACTGCGTGACACTGCTGCTACCGCTCTGGAGGAAAGCGCAAGTGCATGCTCGCATTCGAGACGAGGACTGACTCCCCTGGGGAGACTCCAGAAGTACCCCAAGATCCATGTCAGCACTGGAGAGGAATCCTCAGGTTCCGGCCCCGAATACACACAAGGTCTTAGGCCCCGGCATTGACGGGAGAGGAATCCCGAGAGGCCCCCGAGGAACTCGCATAGGGACTGGCCTTTCCTGAGGCCACCAGAGCGGGTCCCTGAGGTCCCCGTCGTAAGTCGAGAGCACTTGCCGCAACTCGAGAAAATCCAGGAGGTTTTGCCCTCCAGGCGAGATGAGGCCCATTTCCGCTGAGGCTTCTGGAGGCTAATCATATCTAACCACTGGAACTTCCAAAGGGTCCTTCACACCCTTGCTGCAACTGAAGCAGTTCCGCGACATACCCGTCTCCACTTGAGAGGAAGCACTTGGCGTCCCGCACACATCCAGGGGAGCCCCGTTTCCGCCTCCTAGCTCGAGATGAGGGATTCTTTCCATGTTTCCTAGGGAAAGAATTCCCGGCGTTCCCGTCGCATCTCAAGAGGAGGCGCTCTCCACAGGAAAGGCGAGAGGAACTCCAGGGTCGTGCCACCATTCCAAGAGTCCCCCAGATGTGTCAGTCCATTCCAGAGGAACCTGTTTTCCCTGCACTGCCTTGACGTTCAAGCCGAGGATCGACTCCCACCACGTGTGCACGTGGGACAGCCCTGTGGGAAAGCCTCGTGGGAAAGCCTCGTGGGAAAGACTCGAGGGAAAACAATAGATCTTTTGATCCACGCGGAGGACTGTGTGACACTGCTGCTACCACTTTGGAGGAAAGCGCAAGTGCATGCCCGCATTCGAGACGAGGACTGACTCCCCTGGGGAGACTCCAGAAGTACCCCAAGATCCATGTCAGCACTGGAGAGGAATCCTCAAGTACTGGCCCCGACTCCACACAAGGTCTTAGGCCCCGGCATCGACGGGAGAGGAATGCTGAGAGGCCCCGGAGGAACTCGCACGGGGACTGGCCTTTCCTGAGGCCACCAGAGCGCGTCCCTGAGGTCCCCGTCGTAAGTCGAGAGCACCTGCCGCAACTCGAGAAAATCCTGGAGGTTTTCCCTCCAGGTGAGATGAGGCCCATTTCCGCTGAGGCTTCTCGAGGCCAATCACATCTAATCACTGGAACTTCCAAAGGGTCATTCACACCCTTGCTGCAACTCAAGAAGTTCCTCGACATACCCGTCTCCACTCGAGAGGAGGCACGTGGGGTCCCGCACACATCCAGGGGAGCCCCGTTTCCGCCTCCTAGCTCGAGATGAGGGATCCTTTCCCTGTTTCGTAGGGAAAGAATTCCCGGCGTTCCCGTCGCATCTCAAGAGGAGGCGCTCTCCACAGAAAAGGCGAGAGGAACTCCAGGGTCGAGACACCATTCCAAGAGTCCCCCAGATGTGTCAGTCCATTCCAGAGGAACCTGTTTTCCCTGCACTGCCTTGACGTTCAAGCCGAGGATCGACTCCCACCACGTGTGCACGTGGGACAGCCCTGTGGGAAAGCATCGTGGGAAAGCCTCGTGGGAATGACTCGAGGGAAAACCATAGATCCTTTGATCCACGCGGCGGACTGCGTGACACTGCTGCTACCGCTCTGGAGGAAAGCGCAAGTGCATGCCCGCATTCGAGACGAGGACTGACTCCCCTGGGGAGACTCCAGAAGTACCCCAAGATCCATGTCAGCACTGGAGAGGAATCCTCAGGTTCGAGCCCCGACTCCACACAAGGTCTTAGGCCCCGACATCGACGGGAGAGGAATCCCCAGAGGAACTCGCATGGGGTCTGGCCTTTCCTGAGGCCACCAGAGCGGGTCCCTGAGGTCCTCGTCGTAAGTCGAGAGCACCTGCCGCAACTCGAGAAAATCCAGGAGGTTTTGCCCTCCAGGCGAGATGAGGCCCATTTCCGCTGAGGCTTCTCGAGGCCAATCACATCTAACCACTGGAACTTCCAAAGGGTACTTCACACCCTTGCTGCAACTCAAGAAGGCCCCGACCTACCCGTCTCCACTCGAGAGGAAGCACGTGGGGTCCCGCACACATCCAGGGGAGCCCCGTTTCCGCCTCCTAGCTCGAGATGAGGGATCCTTTCCCTGTTTCGTAGGGAAAGAATTCCCGGCGTTCCCGTCGTATCTCAAGAGGAGGCGCTCTCCACAGGAAAGGCGAGAGGAACTCCAGGGTCGTGCCACCATTCCAAGAGTCCCCCAGATGTGTCAGTCCATTCCAGAGGAACCTGTTTTCCCTGCACTGCCTTGACGTTCAAGCCGAGGATCGACTCCCACCACGTGTGCACGTGGGACAGCCCTGTGGGAAAGCCTCGTGGGAAAGCCTCGTGGGAAAGTCTCGAGGGAAAACCACAGATCCTTTGATCCACGCGGCGGACTGCGTGACACTGCTGCTACCGCTCTGGAGGAAAGCGCAAGTGCATGTCGGCATTCGAGACGAGGACTGACTCCCCTGGGGAGACTCCAGAAGTACCCCAAGATCCATGTCAGCACTGGAGAGGAATCCTCTGGTTCCAGCCCCGACTCCACACAGGGTCTTAGGCCCCGGCACCGACGGGAGAGGAATCCCGAGAGGCCCCCGAGGAATTCGTATGGGGACTGGCCTTTCCTGAGGCCACCAGAGCGGGTCCCCGAGGTCCCCGTCGTAAGTCGAGAGCACCTGCCGCAACTCGAGAAAATCCAGGAGGTTTTGCCCTCCAGGCAAGATGAGGCCCATTTCCGCTGAGGCTTCTCGAGGCTAATCATATCTAACCACTGGAACATCCAAAGGGTCCTTCTCACCCTTGCTGCAACTCAAGAAGTTCCCCGACATACCAGTCTCCACTCGAGAGGAAGCACGTGGGGTCCCGCACACATCCAGGGGAACCCCGTTTCCGCCTCCTAGCTCGAGATGAGGGCTCCTTTCCCTGTTTCATAGGGAAAGAATTCCCGGCGTTCCCGTCGCAACTCAAGAGGAGGTGCTCTCCACAGGAAAGGCGAGAGGAACTCCAGGGTCGTGCCACCATTCCAAGAGTCCTCCAGATGTGTCAGTCCATTCTAGAGGAACCTGTTTTCCCTGCACTGCCTTGACGTTCAAGCCGAGGATCGACTCCCACCACGTGTGCACGTGGGACAGCCCTGTGGGAAAGCCTCGTGGGAAAGCCTCGTGGGAAAGACTCGAGGGAAAACCATAGATCCTTTGATCCACGCGGCGGACTGCGTGACACTGCTGCTACCGCTCTGGAGGAAAGCGCAAGTGCATGCCCGCATTCGAGACGAGGACTGACTCCCCTGGGGAGACTCCAGAAGTACCCCAAGATCCATGTCAGCACTGGAGAGGAATCCTCAGGTTCCGGCCCCGACTCCACACAAGGTCTTAGTCCCCGGCATCGACGGGAGAGGAATCCCGAGAGGCCCCCGAGGAACTCGCATGGGGACTGGGCTTTCCTGAGGCCACCAGAGCGGGTCCCTGAGGTCCCCGTCCTAAGTCGAGAGCACCTGCCGCAACTCGAGAAAATCCAGGAAGTTTTGCCCTCCAGGCGAGATCAGGCCCATTTCCGCTGAGGCTTCTCGAGGCTAATCACGTCTAACCACTGGAACTTCCTAAGGGTCCTTCACACCCTTGCTGCAACTCAAGAAGTTCCCCGACATACCCATCTCCACTCGAGAGGAAGCACGTGGGGTCCCGCACACATCCAGGGGAGCCCCGTTTCCGCCTCCTAGCTCGAGATGAGGGATCCTTTCCCTGTTTCGTAGGGAAAGAATTCCCGGCGTTCCCGTCGCATCTCAAGAGGAGGCGCTCTCCACAGGAAAGGCGAGAGGAACTCCAGGGTCGTGCCACCATTCCAAGAGTCCCCCAGATGTGTCAGTCCATTCCAGAGGAACCTGTTTTCCCTGCACTGCCTTGACGTTCAAGCCGAGGATCGACTCCCACCACGTGTGCACGTGGGACAACCCTGTGGGAAAGCCTCGTGGGAAAGACTCGAGGGAAAACCATAGATCCATTGATCCACGCGGCGGACTGCGTGACACTGCTGCTACCGCTCTGGAGGAAAGCGCAAGTGCATGCCCGCATTCAAGACGAGGACTGACTCCCCTGGGGAGACTCCAGAAGTACCCCAAGATCCATGTCAGCACTGGAGAGGATTCCTCAGGTTCCGGCCCCGACTCCACACAAGGTCTTAGGTCCCGGCATTGACGGGAGAGGAATCCCGAGAGTCCCCCGAGGAACTCGCATGGGGACTGGCCTTCCTGAGGCCAAAAGAGCGGGTCCATGAGGTCCCCGTCATAAGTCGAGAGCACCTGCCGCAACTCGAGAAAACCCAGGAGGTTTTGCCCTCCAGGCGAGATGAGGGCCATTTCCGCTGAGGCTTCTCGAGGCTAATCACGTCTAACCACTGGAACTTCCTAAGGGTCCTTCACACCCTTGCTGCAACTCAAGAAGTTCCCCGACATACCCGTCTCCACTCGAGAGGAAGCACGTGGGGTCCCGCACACATCCAGGGGTGCCCCGTTTCCGCCTCCTAGCTCGAGATGAGGGATCCTTTCCCTGTTTCGTAGGGAAAGAATTCCCGGAGTTCCCGTCGCATCTCAAGAGGAGGCGATCTCCACAGGAAAGGCGAGAGGAACTCCAGGGTCGTGTCACCATTCCAAGAGTCTCCCAGATGTGTCAGTCCATTCCAGAGGAACCTGTTTTCCCTGCACTGCCTTGACGTTCAAGCCGAGGATAGACTCCCAACACCTGTGCACGTGGGACAGCCCTGTGGGAAAGCCTCGTGGGAAAGCCTCGTGGCAAAGACTAGAGGGAAAACCATAGATCCTTTGATCCACGCGGCGGACTGCGTGACACTGCTGCTACCGCTCTGGAGGAAAGCGCAAGTGCATGCCCGCATTCGAGACGAGGACTGACTCCCCTGGGGAGACTCCAGAAGTACCCCAAGATCCATGTCAGCACTGGAGAGGAATCCTCTGGTTCCGGCCCCGACTCCACACAAGGTCTTAGTCCCTGGCATCGACGGGAGAGGAATCCCGAGAGGCCCCCGAAGAACTCGCATGGGGACTGACCTTTCCTGAGGCCACCAGAGCGGGTCCCTGAGGTCCCCGTCGTAAGTCGAGAGCACCTGCCACAACTCGAGAAAATCCAGGAGGTTATTCCCTCCGGGCGAGATGAGGCCCATTTCCGCTGAGGCTTCTCGAGGCTAATCACGTCTAACCACTGGAACTTCCAAAGGGTCCTTCACACCCTTGCTGCAACTCAAGAAGTTCCCCGACATACCCGTCTACACTCGAGAGGAAGCACGAGGGTCCCGCACACATCCAGGGGAGACCCGTTTCCGCCTCCTAGCTCGAGATGAGGGATCCTTTCCCTGTTTCGTAGGGAAAGAATTCCCGGCGTTCCCGTCGCATCTCAAGAGGAGGCGCTCTCCACAGGAAAGGGGAGAGGAACTCCAGGGTCGTGCCACAATTCCAAGAGTCCCCCAGATGTGTCAGTCCATTCCAGAGGAACCTGTTTTCCCTGCACTGCCTTGATGTTCAAGCCGAGGATCGACTCCCACCACGTGTGCACGTGGGACAGCCCTGTGGGAAAGCCTCGTGGGAAAGACTCGAGGGAAAACCATAGATCCTTTGATCCACGCGGCGGACTGCGTGACACTGCTGCTACCGCTCTGGAGGAAAGCGCAAGTGCATGCCCACATTCGAGACGAGGACTGACTCCCCTGGGGAGACTCCAGAAGTACCCCAAGATCCATGTCAGCACTGGAGAGGAATCCTCAGGTTCCGGCCCCGACTCCACACAAGGTCTTAGTCCCCGGCATTGACGGGAGAGGAATCCCGAGAGGCCCCCGAGGAACTCGCATGGGGACTGGCCTTTCCTGAGGCTACCAGAGCGGGTCCCTGAGGTCCCCGTCGTAAGTCGAGAGCACCTGCCGCAACTCGAGAAAATCCAGGAGGTTTTGCCCTCCAGGCGAGATGAGGCCCATTTCCGCTGAGGCTTCTCGAGGCTAATCAAGTCTAACCACTGGAACATCCTAAGGTTCCTTCACACCCTTGCTGCAACTCAAAAGTTCCCCGACATACCCATCTCCACTCGAGAGGAAGCACGTGGGGTCCCGCACACATCCAGGGGAGCCCCGTTTCCGCCTCCTAGCTCGAGATGAGGGATCCTTTCCCTGTTTCGTAGGGAAAGAATTCCGGGCGTTCCCGTCGCATCTCAAGAGGAGGCGCTCTCCACAGGAAAGGCGAGAGGAACTCCAGGGTCGTGCCACGATTCCAAGAGTCCCCCAGATGTGTCAGTCCATTCCAGAGGAACCTGTTTTCCCTGCACTGCCTTGACGTTCAAGCCGAGGATCGACTCCCACCACGTGTGCACGTGGGACAGCCCTGTGGGATAGACTCGTGGGAAAGCCTCGTGCTAAAGACTAGAGGGAAAACCATAGATCCTTTGATCCACGCGGCGGACTGCGTGACACTGCTGCTACCGCTCTGGAGGAAAGCGCAAGTGCATGCCCGCATTCGAGACGAGGACTGACTCCCCTGGGGAGACCCCAGAAGTACCCCAAGATCCATGTCAGCACTGGACAGGAATCCTCAGGTTCCGGCCTCGACTCCACACAAGGTCTTAGGCCCCGGCATCGACGGGAGAGGAATCCCGATAGGCCCCCGAGGAACTCGCATGGGGACTGGCCATTCCTGAGGCCACCAGAGCGGGTCCCTGAGGTCCCCGTCCTAAGTCGAGAGCACCTGCCGCAACTCGAGAAAATCCAGGAGGTTTTGCCCTCCAGGCGAGATGAGGCCCATTTCCGCTGAGCCGTCTCGAGGCTAATCACGTCTAACCACTGGAACTTCCTAAGGGTCCTTCACACCCTTGCTGAAACTCAAGAAGTTCCCCGACATACCCATCTCCACTCGAGAGGAAGCACGTGGGGTCCCGCACACATCCAGGGGAGCCCCGTTTCTGCCTCCTACCTCGAGATGAGGGATCCTTTCCCTTTTTCGTAGGGAAAGAATTCCCGGTGTTCCCGTCGCATCTTAAGAGGAGGTGCTCTCCACAGGAAAGGCAAGAGGAACTCCAGGGTCGTGCCACCATTCCAAGAGTCCCCCAGATGTGTCAGTCCATTCCAGAGGAACCTGTTTTCCCTGCACTGCCTGGACGTTCAAGCCGAGGATGGACTCCCACCACGTGTGCACGTGGGACAGCCCTGTGGGAAAGCCTCGTGGGAAAGCCTCGTGGGAAAGACTCGAGGGAAAACCATAGATCCTTTGATCCACGCGGCGGACTGCGTGACACTGCTGCTACCGCTCTGGAGGAAAGCGCAAGTGCATGCCCACATTCGAGACGAGGACTGACTCCCCTGGGGAGACTCCAGAAGTACCCCAAGATCCATGTCAGCACTGGAGAGGAATCCTCAGGTTCCGGCCCCGACTCCACACAAGGTCTTAGGCCCCGGCATCGACGGGAGAGGAATCCCGAGAGGCCCCCGAGGAACTCGCATGGGGACTGGCCTTTCCTGAGGCCTCCAGAGCGGGTCCCTGAGGTCCCCGTCGTAAGTCGAGAGCACCTGCCGCAACTCGAGAAAATCCAGGAGGTTTTGCCCTCCAGGCGAGATGAGGCCCATTTCCGCTGAGGCTTCTCGAGGCTAATCACATCTAACCACTGGAACTTCCAAAGGGTCCTTCACACCCTTGCTGCAACTCAAGCAGTTCCGCGACATACCCGTCTCCACTCGAGAGGAAGCACGTGGGGTCCCGCACACATCCAGGGGAGCCCCGTTTCCGCCTCCTAGCTCGAGATGAGGGATCCTTTCCCTGTTTCGTAGGGAAAGAATTCCCGGCGTTCCCGTCGCATCTCAAGAGGAGGCGCTCTCCACAGGAAAGCCGAGAGGAACTCCAGGGTCGTGCCAGCATTCCAAGAGTCCCCCAGATGGGTCAGTCCATTCCAGAGGAACCTGTTTTCCCTGCACTGCCTTGACGTTCAAGCCGAGGATCGACTCCCACCACGTGTGCACGTGGGACAGCCCTGTGGGAAAGCCTCGTGGGAAAGCCTCGTGGGAAAGACTCAAGGGAAAACCATAGATCCTTTGATCCACGCGGCGGACTGCGTGACACTGCTGCTACCGCTCTGGAGGAAAGCGCAAGTGCATGCCCGCATTCGAGATGAGGACTGACTCCCCTGGGGAGACTCCAGAAGTACCCCAAGATCCATGTCAGCACTGGAGAAGAATCCTCAGGTTCCGGCCCCGACTCCACACAAGGTCTTAGGCCCCGGCATCGACGGGAGAGGAATCCCGAGAGGCCCCCGAGGAACTCGCATGGGGACTGGCCTTTCCTGAGGCCACCAGAGCGGGTCCCTGAGGTCCCCGTCGTAAGTCGAGAGCACCTGCCGCAACTCGAGAAAATCCAGGAGGTTTTGCCCTCCAGGCGAGATGAGGCCCATTTCCGCTGAGGCTTCTCGAGGCTAATCACGTCTAACCACTGGAACTTCCAAAGTGTCCTTCACACCCTTACTGCAACTCAAGAAGTTCCCCGACATACCCGTCTCCACTCGAGAGGAAGCTCGTGGGGTCCGGCACACATCCAGGGGAGCCCCGTTTCCGGCTCCTAGCTTGAGATGAGGGATCCTTTCCCTGTTTCGTAGGGAAAGAATTCCCGGCGTTCCCGTCGCATCTCAAGAGGAGGCGCTCTCCACAGGAAAGGCGAGAGGAACTCCAGGGTCGTGGCACCATTCCAAGAGTCCCCCAGATGGGTCAGTCCATTCCAGAGGAACCTGTTTTCCCTGCACTGCCTTGACGTTCAAGCCGAGGATCGACTCCCACCACGTGTGCACGTGGGACAGCCCTGTGGGAAAGCCTCGTGGGAAAGCCTCGTGGGAAAGACTCAAGGGAAAACCAGAGATCCTTTGATCCACGCGGAGGACTGCGTGACACTGCTGTTACCACTCTGGAGGAAAGCGCAAGTGCATGCCCGCATTCGAGACGAGGACTGACTCCCCTGGGGAGACTCCAGAAGTACCCCAAGATCCATGTCAGCACTGGAGAGGAATCCTCAGGTTCCGGCCCGACTCCACACAAGGTCTTAGGCCCCGGCATCGACCGGAGAGGAATCCCGAGAGGCCGCCGAGGAACTCGCATGGGGACTGGCCTTTCCTGAGGCCACCAGAGCGGGTCCCTGAGGTCCCCGTCGTAAGTCGAGAGCACCTGCCGCAACTCGAGAAAATCCAGGAGGTTTTGCCCTCCAGGCGAGATGAGGCCCATTTCCGCTGAGGCTTCTCGAGGCTAATCATATCTAACCACTGGAACATCCAAAGGGTCCTTCTCACCCTTGCTGCAACTCAAGAAGTTCCCCGACATACCAGTCTCCACTCGAGAGGAAGCACGTGGGGTCCCGCACACATCCAGGGGAACCCCGTTTCCGCCTCCTAGCTCGAGATGAGGGCTCCTTTCCCTGTTTCTTAGGGAAAGAATTCCCGGCGTTCCCGTCGCAACTCAAGAGGAGGTGCTCTCCACAGGAAAGGCGAGAGGAACTCCAGGGTCGTGCCACCATTCCAAGAGTCCTCCAGATGTGTCAGTCCATTCTAGAGGAACCTGTTTTCCCTGCACTGCCTTGACGTTCAAGCCGAGGATCGACTCCCACCACGTGTGCACGTGGGACAGCCCTGTGGGAAAGCCTCGTGGGAAAGCCTCGTGGGAAAGACTCGAGGGAAAACCATAGATCCTTTGATCCACGCGGCGGACTGCGTGACACTGCTGCTACCGCTCTGGAGGAAAGCGCAAGTGCATGCCCGCATTCGAGACGAGGACTGACTCCCCTGGGGAGACTCCAGAAGTACCCCAAGATCCATGTCAGCACTGGAGAGGAATCCTCAGGTTCCGGCCCCGATTCCACACAGGTCTTAGGCCCAGGCATGGACGGGAGAGCAATCCCGAGAGGCCCCCGAGGAACTCGTATGGGGACTGGCCTTTCCTGAGGCCACCAGTGCGGGTCCCTGAGTTCCCTGTCGTAAGTCGAGAGCACCTGCCGCAATTCGAGAAAATCCAGGAGGTTTTGCCCTCCAGGCGAGATGAGGCCCATTTCCGCTGAGGCTTCTCGAGACTAATCACGTCTAACCACTGGAACTTCCTAAGGGTCTTTCACACCCTTGCTGCAACTCAAGAAGTTCCCCGACATACCCGTCTCCACTCGAGAGGAAGCTCGTGGGGTCCGGCACACATCCAGGGGAGCCCCGTTTCCGGCTCCTAGCTTGAGATGAGGGATCCTTTCCCTGTTTCGTAGGGAAATAATTCCCGGCGTTCCCGTCGCATCTCAAGAGGAGGCGCTCTCCACAGGAAAGGCGAGAGGAACTCCAGGGTCGTGCCACCATTCCAAGAGTCCCCCAGATGTGTCAGTCCATTCCATAGGAACCTGTTTTCCCTGCACTGCCTTGACGTTCAAGCCGAAGATCGAGTCCCACCACGTGTGCACGTGGGACAGCCCTGTGGGAAAGCCTCGTGGGAAAGCCTCGTGGGAAAGACTCGAGGGAAAAGCATAGATCCTTTGATCCACGCGGCGGACTGCGTGACACTGCTGCTACCGCTCTGGAGGAAAGCGCAAGTGCATGCCCGCATTCGAGACGAGGACTGACTCCCCTGGGGAGACTCCAGAATTACCCCAGGATCCATGTCAGCACTGGAGAGGAATCCTCAGGTTCCGGCCCCGACTCCACACAAGGTCTTAGGCCCCGGCATCCACGGGAGAGGAACCCGAGAGGCCCTGGAGGAACTCGCATTGGGACTGGCCTTTCCTGAGGACTCCAGAGCGGGTCCCTGAGGTCCCCGTCGTAAGTCGAGAGCACCTGCCGCAACTTGAGAAAATCCAGGAGGTTTTGCCTTCCAGGCGAGATGAGGCCCATTTCCGCTGAGGCTTCTCGAGGCTAATCACATCTAACCACTGGAACTTCCAAAGGGTCCTTCACACCCTTGCTGTAACTCAAGCAGTTCCGCGACATACCCGTCTCCACTCGAGAGGAAGCACGTGGGGTCCCGCACACATCCAGGGGAGCCCCGTTTCCGCCTCCTAGCTCGAGAAGAGGGATCCTTTCCATGTTTCGTAGGGAAAGAATTCCCGGCGTTCCCGTCGCATCTCAAGAGGAGGCGCTCTCCACAGGAAAGGCGAGAGGAACTCCAGGGTCGTGCCACCATTCCAAGAGTCCCCCAGATGGGTCAGTCCATTCCAGAGGAACCTGTTTTCCCTGCACTGCCTTGACGTTCAAGCCGAGGATCGACTCCCACCACGTGTGCACGTGGGACAGCCCTGTGGGAAAGCCTCGTGGGAAAGCCTCGTGGGAAAGACTCAAGGGAAAACCATAGATCCTTTGATCCACGCGGAGGACTGCGTGACACTGCTGCTACCGTTCTAGAGGAAAGCGCAAGTGCATGCCCGCATTCGAGATGAGGACTGACTCCCCTGGGGAGACTCCAGAAGTACCCCAAGATCCATGTCAGCACTGGAGAGGAATCCTCAGGTTCCGGCCCCGACTCCACACAAGGTCTTAGGCCCCGGCATCGACGGGAGAGGAATCCCGAGAGGCCCCCGAGGAACTCGCATGGGGACTGGCCTTTCCTGAGGCCACCAGAGCGGGTCCCTGAGGTCCCCGTCGTAAGTCGAGAGCACCTGCCGCAACTCGAGAAAATCCAGGAGGTTTTGCCCTCCAGGCGAGATGAGGCCCATTTCCGCTGAGGCTTCTCGAGGCTAATCACGTCTAACCACTGGAACTTCCAAAGTGTCCTTCACACCCTTACTGCAACTCAAGAAGTTCCCCGACATACCCGTCTCCACTCGAGAGGAAGCTCGTGGGGTCCGGCACACATCCAGGGGAGCCCCGTTTCCGGCTCCTAGCTTGAGATGAGGGATCCTTTCCCTGTTTCGTAGGGAAAGAATTCCCGGCGTTCCCGTCGCATCTCAAGAGGAGGCGCTCTCCACAGGAAAGGCGAGAGGAACTCCAGGGTCGTGGCACCATTCCAAGAGTCCCCCAGATGGGTCAGTCCATTCCAGAGGAACCTGTTTTCCCTGCACTGCCTTGACGTTCAAGCCGAGGATCGACTCCCACCACGTGTGCACGTGGGACAGCCCTGTGGGAAAGCCTCGTGGGAAAGCCTCGTGGGAAAGACTCAAGGGAAAACCAGAGATCCTTTGATCCACGCGGAGGACTGCGTGACACTGCTGTTACCACTCTGGAGGAAAGCGCAAGTGCATGCCCGCATTCGAGACGAGGACTGACTCCCCTGGGGAGACTCCAGAAGTACCCCAAGATCCATGTCAGCACTGGAGAGGAATCCTCAGGTTCCGGCCCGACTCCACACAAGGTCTTAGGCCCCGGCATCGACCGGAGAGGAATCCCGAGAGGCCGCCGAGGAACTCGCATGGGGACTGGCCTTTCCTGAGGCCACCAGAGCGGGTCCCTGAGGTCCCCGTCGTAAGTCGAGAGCACCTGCCGCAACTCGAGAAAATCCAGGAGGTTTTGCCCTCCAGGCGAGATGAGGCCCATTTCCGCTGAGGCTTCTCGAGGCTAATCATATCTAACCACTGGAACATCCAAAGGGTCCTTCTCACCCTTGCTGCAACTCAAGAAGTTCCCCGACATACCAGTCTCCACTCGAGAGGAAGCACGTGGGGTCCCGCACACATCCAGGGGAACCCCGTTTCCGCCTCCTAGCTCGAGATGAGGGCTCCTTTCCCTGTTTCTTAGGGAAAGAATTCCCGGCGTTCCCGTCGCAACTCAAGAGGAGGTGCTCTCCACAGGAAAGGCGAGAGGAACTCCAGGGTCGTGCCACCATTCCAAGAGTCCTCCAGATGTGTCAGTCCATTCTAGAGGAACCTGTTTTCCCTGCACTGCCTTGACGTTCAAGCCGAGGATCGACTCCCACCACGTGTGCACGTGGGACAGCCCTGTGGGAAAGCCTCGTGGGAAAGCCTCGTGGGAAAGACTCGAGGGAAAACCATAGATCCTTTGATCCACGCGGCGGACTGCGTGACACTGCTGCTACCGCTCTGGAGGAAAGCGCAAGTGCATGCCCGCATTCGAGACGAGGACTGACTCCCCTGGGGAGACTCCAGAAGTACCCCAAGATCCATGTCAGCACTGGAGAGGAATCCTCAGGTTCCGGCCCCGATTCCACACAGGTCTTAGGCCCAGGCATGGACGGGAGAGCAATCCCGAGAGGCCCCCGAGGAACTCGTATGGGGACTGGCCTTTCCTGAGGCCACCAGTGCGGGTCCCTGAGTTCCCTGTCGTAAGTCGAGAGCACCTGCCGCAATTCGAGAAAATCCAGGAGGTTTTGCCCTCCAGGCGAGATGAGGCCCATTTCCGCTGAGGCTTCTCGAGACTAATCACGTCTAACCACTGGAACTTCCTAAGGGTCTTTCACACCCTTGCTGCAACTCAAGAAGTTCCCCGACATACCCGTCTCCACTCGAGAGGAAGCTCGTGGGGTCCGGCACACATCCAGGGGAGCCCCGTTTCCGGCTCCTAGCTTGAGATGAGGGATCCTTTCCCTGTTTCGTAGGGAAATAATTCCCGGCGTTCCCGTCGCATCTCAAGAGGAGGCGCTCTCCACAGGAAAGGCGAGAGGAACTCCAGGGTCGTGCCACCATTCCAAGAGTCCCCCAGATGTGTCAGTCCATTCCATAGGAACCTGTTTTCCCTGCACTGCCTTGACGTTCAAGCCGAAGATCGAGTCCCACCACGTGTGCACGTGGGACAGCCCTGTGGGAAAGCCTCGTGGGAAAGCCTCGTGGGAAAGACTCGAGGGAAAAGCATAGATCCTTTGATCCACGCGGCGGACTGCGTGACACTGCTGCTACCGCTCTGGAGGAAAGCGCAAGTGCATGCCCGCATTCGAGACGAGGACTGACTCCCCTGGGGAGACTCCAGAATTACCCCAGGATCCATGTCAGCACTGGAGAGGAATCCTCAGGTTCCGGCCCCGACTCCACACAAGGTCTTAGGCCCCGGCATCCACGGGAGAGGAACCCGAGAGGCCCTGGAGGAACTCGCATTGGGACTGGCCTTTCCTGAGGACTCCAGAGCGGGTCCCTGAGGTCCCCGTCGTAAGTCGAGAGCACCTGCCGCAACTTGAGAAAATCCAGGAGGTTTTGCCTTCCAGGCGAGATGAGGCCCATTTCCGCTGAGGCTTCTCGAGGCTAATCACATCTAACCACTGGAACTTCCAAAGGGTCCTTCACACCCTTGCTGTAACTCAAGCAGTTCCGCGACATACCCGTCTCCACTCGAGAGGAAGCACGTGGGGTCCCGCACACATCCAGGGGAGCCCCGTTTCCGCCTCCTAGCTCGAGAAGAGGGATCCTTTCCATGTTTCGTAGGGAAAGAATTCCCGGCGTTCCCGTCGCATCTCAAGAGGAGGCGCTCTCCACAGGAAAGGCGAGAGGAACTCCAGGGTCGTGCCACCATTCCAAGAGTCCCCCAGATGGGTCAGTCCATTCCAGAGGAACCTGTTTTCCCTGCACTGCCTTGACGTTCAAGCCGAGGATCGACTCCCACCACGTGTGCACGTGGGACAGCCCTGTGGGAAAGCCTCGTGGGAAAGCCTCGTGGGAAAGACTCAAGGGAAAACCATAGATCCTTTGATCCACGCGGAGGACTGCGTGACACTGCTGCTACCGTTCTAGAGGAAAGCGCAAGTGCATGCCCGCATTCGAGATGAGGACTGACTCCCCTGGGGAGACTCCAGAAGTACCCCAAGATCCATGTCAGCACTGGAGAGGAATCCTCAGGTTCCGGCCCCGACTCCACACAAGGTCTTAGGCCCCGGCATCGACGGGAGAGGAATCCCGAGAGGCCCCCGAGGAACTCGCATGGGGACTGGCCTTTCCTGAGGCCACCAGAGCGGGTCCCTGAGGTCCCCGTCGTAAGTCGAGAGCACCTGCCGCAACTCGAGAAAATCCAGGAGGTTTTGCCCTCCAGGCGAGATGAGGCCCATTTCCGCTGAGGCTTCTCGAGGCTAATCACATCTAACCACTGGAACTTCCAAAGGGTCCTTCACACCCTTGCTGCAACTCAAGCAGTTCCGCGACATACCCGTCTCCACTCGAGAGGAAGCACGTGGGGTCCCGCACACATCCAGGGGAGCCCCGTTTCCGCCTCCTAGCTCGAGATGAGGGATCCTTTCCCTGTTTCGTAGGGAAAGAATTCCCGGCGTTCCCGTCGCATCTCAAGAGGAGGCGCTCTCCACAGGAAAGCCGAGAGGAACTCCAGGGTCGTGCCAGCATTCCAAGAGTCCCCCAGATGGGTCAGTCCATTCCAGAGGAACCTGTTTTCCCTGCACTGCCTTGACGTTCAAGCCGAGGATCGACTCCCACCACGTGTGCACGTGGGACAGCCCTGTGGGAAAGCCTCGTGGGAAAGCCTCGTGGGAAAGACTCAAGGGAAAACCATAGATCCTTTGATCCACGCGGCGGACTGTGTGACACTGCTGCTACCGCTCTGGAGGAAAGCGCAAGTGCATGCCCGCATTCGAGACGAGGACTGACTCCCCTGGGGAGACTCCAGAAGTACCCCAAGATCCATGTCAGCACTGGAGAAGAATCCTCAGGTTCCGGCCCCGACTCCACACAAGGTCTTAGGCCCCGGCATCGACGGGAGAGGAATCCCGAGAGGCCCCCGAGGAACTCGCATGGGGACTGGCCTTTCCTGAGGCCACCAGAGCGGGTCCCTGAGGTCCCCGTCGTAAGTCGAGAGCACCTGCCGCAACTCGAGAAAATCCAGGAGGTTTTGCCCTCCAGGCGAGATGAGGCCCAATTCCGCTGAGTCTTCTCGAGGCTAATCACGTCTAACCACTGGAACTTCCAAAGTGTCCTTCACACCCTTACTGCAACTCAAGAAGTTCCCCGACATACCCGTCTCCACTCGAGAGGAAGCTCGTGGGGTCCGGCACACATCCAGGGGAGCCCCGTTTCCGGCTCCTAGCTTGAGATGAGGGATCCTTTCCCTGTTTCGTAGGGAAAGAATTCCCGGCGTTCCCGTCGCATCTCAAGAGGAGGCGCTCTCCACAGGAAAGGCGAGAGGAACTCCAGGGTCGTGGCACCATTCGAAGAGTCCCCCAGATGGGTCAGTCCATTCCAGAGGAACCTGTTTTCCCTGCACTGCCTTGACGTTCAAGCCGAGGATCGACTCCCACCACGTGTGCACGTGGGACAGCCCTGTGGGAAAGCCTCGTGGGAAAGCCTCGTGGGAAAGACTCAAGGGAAAACCAGAGATCCTTTGATCCACGCGGAGGACTGCGTGACACTGCTGCTACCACTCTGGAGGAAAGCGCAAGTGCATGCCCGCATTCGAGACGAGGACTGACTCCCCTGGGGAGACTCCAGAAGTACCCCAAGATCCATGTCAGCACTGGAGAGGAATCCTCAGGTTCCGGCCCCGACTCCACACAAGGTCTTAGGCCCCGGCATCGACCGGAGAGGAATCCCGAGAGGCCGCCGAGGAACTCGCATGGGGACTGGCCTTTCCTGAGGCCACCAGAGCGGGTCCCTGAGGTCCCCGTCGTAAGTCGAGAGCACCTGCCGCAACTCGAGAAAATCCAGGAGGTTTTGCCCTCCAGGCGAGATGAGGCCCATTTCCGCTGAGTCTTCTCGAGGGTAATCACATCTAACCACTGGAACATCCAAAGGGTCCTTCTCACCCTTGCTGCAACTCAAGAAGTTCCCCGACATACCAGTCTCCACTCGAGAGGAAGCACGTGGGGTCCCGCACACATCCAGGGGAACCCCGTTTCCGCCTCCTAGCTCGAGATGAGGGCTCCTTTCCCTGTTTCTTAGGGAAAGAATTCCCGGCGTTCCCGTCGCAACTCAAGAGGAGGTGCTCTCCACAGGAAAGGCGAGAGGAACTCCAGGGTCGTGCCACCATTCCAAGAGTCCTCCAGATGTGTCAGTCCATTCTAGAGGAACCTGTTTTCCCTGCACTGCCTTGACGTTCAAGCCGAGGATCGACTCCCACCACGTGTGCACGTGGGACAGCCCTGTGGGAAAGCCTCGTGGGAAAGCCTCGTGGGAAAGACTCGAGGGAAAACCATAGATCCTTTGATCCACGCGGCGGACTGCGTGACACTGCTGCTACCGCTCTGGAGGAAAGCGCAAGTGCATGCCCGCATTCGAGACGAGGACTGACTCCCCTGGGGAAACTCCAGAAGTACCCCAAGATCCATGTCAGCACTGGAGAGGAATCCTCAGGTTCCGGCCCCGATTCCACACAGGTCTTAGGCCCAGGCATGGACGGGAGAGGAATCCCGAGAGGCCCCCGAGGAACTCGTATGGGGACTGGCCTTTCCTGAGGCCACCAGTGCGGGTCCCTGAGTTCCCCGTCGTAAGTCGAGAGCACCTGCCGCAACTCGAGAAAATCCAGGAGGTTTTGCCCTCCAGGCGAGATGAGGCCCATTTCCGCTGAGGCTTCTCGAGACTAATCACGTCTAACCACTGGAACTTCCTAAGGGTCCTTCACACCCTTGCTGCAACTCAAGAAGTTCCCCGACATACCCGTCTCCACTCGAGAGGAAGCTCGTGGGGTCCGGCACACATCCAGGGGAGCCCCGTTTCCGGCTCCTAGCTTGAGATGAGGGATCCTTTCCCTGTTTCGTAGGGAAATAATTCCCGGCGTTCCCGTCGCATCTCAAGAGGAGGCGCTCTCCACAGGAAAGGCGAGAGGAACTCCAGGGTCGTGCCACCATTCCAAGAGTCCCCCAGATGTGTCAGTCCATTCCATAGGAACCTGTTTTCCCTGCACTGCCTTGACGTTCAAGCCGAAGATCGAGTCCCACCACGTGTGCACGTGGGACAGCCCTGTGGGAAAGCCTCGTGGGAAAGCCTCGTGGGAAAGACTCGAGGGAAAAGCATAGATCCTTTGATCCACGCGGCGGACTGCGTGACACTGCTGCTACCGCTCTGGAGGAAAGCGCAAGTGCATGCCCGCATTCGAGACGAGGACTGACTCCCCTGGGGAGACTCCAGAATTACCCCAGGATCCATGTCAGCACTGGAGAGGAATCCTCAGGTTCCGGCCCCGACTCCACACAAGGTCTTAGGCCCCGGCATCCACGGGAGAGGAACCCGAGAGGCCCTGGAGGAACTCGCATTGGGACTGGCCTTTCCTGAGGACTCCAGAGCGGGTCCCTGAGGTCCCCGTCGTAAGTCGAGAGCACCTGCCGCAACTCGAGAAAATCCAGGAGGTTTTGCCTTCCAGGCGAGATGAGGCCCATTTCCGCTGAGGCTTCTCGAGGCTAATCACATCTAACCACTGGAACTTCCAAAGGGTCCTTCACACCCTTGCTGTAACTCAAGCAGTTCCGCGACATACCCGTCTCAACTCGAGAGGAAGCACGTGGGGTCCCGCACACATCCAGGGGAGCCCCGTTTCCGCCTCCTAGCTCGAGAAGAGGGATCCTTTCCATGTTTCGTAGGGAAAGAATTCCCGGCGTTCCCGTCGCATCTCAAGAGGAGGCGCTATCCACAGGAAAGACGAGAGGAACTCCAGGGTCGTGCCACCATTCCAAGAGTCCCCCAGATGGGTCAGTCCATTCCAGAGGAACCTGTTTTCCCTGCACTGCCTTGACGTTCAAGCCGAGGATCGACTCCCACCACGTGTGCACGTGGGACAGCCCTGTGGGAAAGCCTCGTGGGAAAGCCTCGTGGGAAAGACTCAAGGGAAAACCATAGATCCTTTGATCCACTCGGAGGACTGCGTGACACTGCTGCTACCGTTCTGGAGGAAAGCGCAAGTGCATGCCCGCATTCGAGATGAGGACTGACTCCCCTGGGGAGACTCCAGAAGTACCCCAAGATCCATGTCAGCACTGGAGAGGAATCCTCAGGTTCCGGCCCCGACTTCACACAAGGTCTTAGGCCCCGGCATCGACGGGAGAGGAATCCCGAGAGGCCCCCGAGGAACTCGCATGGGGACTGGCCTTTCCTGAGGCCACCAGAGCGGGTCCCTGAGGTCCCCGTCGTAAGTCGAGAGCACCTGCCGCAACTCGAGAAAATCCAGGAGGTTTTGCCCTCCAGGCGAGATGAGGCCCATTTCCGCTGAGGTTTCTCGAGGCTAATCAAATCTAACCACTGGAACTTCCCAAGGGTCCTTCACACCCTTGCTGCAACTCAAGAAGTTCCCCGACATACCCGTCTCCACTTGAGAGGAAGCCCGAGGGTCCCGCACACATCCAGGGGAGCCCCGTTTCCGCCTCCTAGTTCGAGATGAGGGATCCTTTCCCTGTTTCGTAGGGAAAGAATTCCCGGCGTTCCTGTCGCATCTCAAGAGGAGGCGCTCTCCACAGGAAAGGCGAGAGGAACTCCAGGGTCGTGCCACCATTCCAAGAGTCCCCCAGATGTGTCAGTCCATTCCAGAGGAACCTGTTTTCCCTGCACTGCCTTGACGTTCAAGCCGAGGATCGACTCCCACCACGTGTGCACGTGGGACAGCCCTGTGGGAAAGCCTCGTGGGAAAGCCTCATGGGAAAGACTCGAGGGAAAACCATAGATCCTTTGATCCACGCGGCGGACTGCGTGACAATGCTGCTACCGCTCTGGAGGAAAGCGCAATTGCATGCCCGCATTCGAGACGAGGACTGACTCCCCTGGGGAGACTCCAGAAGTACCCCAAGATCCATGTCAGCACTGGAGAGGAATCCTCAGGTTTCGGCCCCGACTCCACACAAGTTCTTAGGCCCCGGCATCGACGGGAGAGGAATCCTGAGAGGCCCCCGAGGAACTCGCATGGGGACTGGCCTTTCCTGAGGCCACCAGAGCGGGTCCCTGAGGTCCCCGTCGTAAGTCGAGAGCACCTGCCGCAACTCGAGAAAATCCAGGAGGTTTTGCCCTCCAGGCGAGATGAGTCCCATTTCCGCTGAGGCTTCTCGAGGCCAATCACGTTTAACCACTGGAACTTCCAAAGGGTCCTTCACACCCTTGCTGCAACTCAAGAAGTTCCCCGACATACACGTCTCCACTCGAGAGGAAGCACGTGGGGTCCCGCACACATCCAGGGGTGCCCCGTTTCCGCCTCCTAGCTCGAGATGACGGATCCTTTCCCTGTTTCGTAGGGAAAGATTCCCGGCGTTCCCGTCGCATCTCAAGAGGAGGCGCTCTCCACAGGAAAGGCGAGAAGAACTCCAGGGTCGTGCCACCATTCCAAGAGTCCCCCAGATGTGTCAGTCCATTCCAGAGGAACCTGTTTTCCCTGCACTGCCTTGACGATCAAGCCGAGGATCGACTCCAACAACGTGTGCACGTGGGACAGCCCTGTGGGAAAGCCTCGTGGGAAAGCTTCGTGGGAAAGCCTCGAGGGAAAACCATAGATCCTTTGATCCACGCAGCGGACTGCGTGCCACTGCTGCTACCGCTCTGGAGGAAAGCGCAAGTGCATGCCCGCATTCGAGACGAGGACTGACTCCCCTGGGGAGACTCCAGAAGTACCCCAAGATCCATGTCAGCACTGGAGAGGAATCCTCAGGTTCCGGCCCCGACTCCACACAAGGTCTTAGGCCCCGGCATCGACGGGAGAGGAATCCCGAGAGGCCCCGAGGAACTCGCATGGGGACTGGCCTTTCCTGAGGCCACCAGAGCGGGTCCCTGAGGTCCCCGTCGTAAGTCGAGAGCACCTGCCGCAACTCGAGAAATTCCAGGAGGTTTTGCCCTCCAGGCGAGATGAGGCCCATTTCCGCTGAGGCTTCTCGAGGCTAATCACGTCTAACCACTGGAACTTCCAAAGGGTCCTTCACACCCTTGCTGCAACTCAGGAATTTCCCCGACATACCCGTCTCCACTCGAGAGGAAGCACGTGGGGTCCCGCACACATCCAGGGGAGCCCCGTTTCCGCCTCCTAGCTCGAGATGACGGATCCTTTCCCTGTTTCGTAGGGAAAGATTCCCGGCGTTCCCGTCGCATCTCAAGAGGAGGCGCTCTCCACAGGAAAGGCGAGAGGAACTCCAGGGTCGTGGCACCATTACAAGAGTCCCCCAGATGGGTCAGTCCATTCCAGAGGAACCTGTTTTCCCTGCACTGCCTTGACGTTCAAGCCGAGGATCGACTCCCACCACGTGTGCACGTGGGACAGCCCTGTGGGAAAGCCTCGTGGGAAAGCCTCGTGGGAAAGACTCAAGGGAAAACCAGAGATCCTTTGATCCACGCGGAGGACTGCGTGACACTGCTGCTACCACTCTGGAGGAAAGCGCAAGTGCATGCCCGCAATCGAGACGAGGACTGACTCCCCTGGGGAGACTCCAGAAGTACCCCAAGATCCATGTCAGCACTGGAGAGGAATCCTCAGGTTCCGGCCCCGACTCCACACAAGGTCTTAGGCCCCGGCATCGACCGGAGAGGAATCCCGAGAGGCCGCCGAGGAACTCGCATGGGGACTGGCCTTTCCTGAGGCCACCAGAGCGGGTCCCTGAGGTCCCCGTCGTAAGTCGAGAGCACCTGCCGCAACTCGAGAAAATCCAGGAGGTTTTGCCCTCCAGGCGAGATGAGGCCCATTTCCGCTGAGGCTTCTCGAGGCTAATCATATCTAACCACTGGAACATCCAAAGGGTCCTTCTCACCCTTGCTGCAACTCAAGAAGTTCCCCGACATACCAGTCTCCACTCGAGAGGAAGCACGTGGGGTCCCGCACACATCCAGGGGAACCCCGTTTCCGCCTCCTAGCTCGAGATGAGGGCTCCTTTCCCTGTTTCTTAGGGAAAGAATTCCCGGCGTTCCCGTCGCAACTCAAGAGGAGGTGCTCTCCACAGGAAAGGCGAGAGGAACTCCAGGGTCGTGCCACCATTCCAAGAGTCCTCCAGATGTGTCAGTCCATTCTAGAGGAACCTGTTTTCCCTGCACTGCCTTGACGTTCAAGCTGAGGATCGACTCCCACCACGTGTGCACGTGGGACAGCCCTGTGGGAAAGCCTCGTGGGAAAGCCTCGTGGGAAAGACTCGAGGGAAAACCATAGATCCTTTGATCCACGCGGCGGACTGCGTGACACTGCTGCTACCGCTCTGGAGGAAAGCGCAAGTGCATGCCCGCATTCGAGACGAGGACTGACTCCCCTGGGGAGACTCCAGAAGTACCCCAAGATCCATGTCAGCACTGGAGAGGAATCCTCAGGTTCAGGCCCCGATTCCACACAGGTCTTAGGCCCAGGCATGGACGGGAGAGGAATCCCGAGAGGCCCCCGAGGAACTCGTATGGGGACTGGCCTTTCCTGAGGCCACCAGTGCGGGTCCCTGAGTTCCCCGTCGTAAGTCGAGAGCACCTGCCGCAACTCGAGAAAATCCAGGAGGTTTTGCCCTCCAGGCGAGATGAGGCCCATTTCCGCTGAGGCTTCTCGAGACTAATCACGTCTAACCACTGGAACTTCCTAAGGGTCCTTCACACCCTTGCTGCAACTCAAGAAGTTCCCCGACATACCCGTCTCCACTCGAGAGGAAGCTCGTGGGGTCCGGCACACATCCAGGGGAGCCCCGTTTCCGGCTCCTAGCTTGAGATGAGGGATCCTTTCCCTGTTTCGTAGGGAAATAATTCCCGGCGTTCCCGTCGCATCTCAAGAGGAGGCGCTCTCCACAGGAAAGGCGAGAGGAACTCCAGGGTCGTGCCACCATTCCAAGAGTCCCCCAGATGTGTCAGTCCATTCCATAGGAACCTGTTTTCCCTGCACTGCCTTGACGTTCAAGCCGAAGATCGAGTCCCACCACGTGTGCACGTGGGACAGCCCTGTGGGAAAGCCTCGTGGGAAAGCCTCGTGGGAAAGACTCGAGGGAAAAGCATAGATCCTTTGATCCACGCGGCGGACTGCGTGACACTGCTGCTACCGCTCTGGAGGAAAGCGCAAGTGCATGCCCGCATTCGAGACGAGGACTGACTCCCCTGGGGAGACTCCAGAATTACCCCAGGATCCATGTCAGCACTGGAGAGGAATCCTCAGGTTCCGGCCCCGACTCCACACAAGGTCTTAGGCCCCGGCATCCATGGGAGAGGAACCCGAGAGGCCCTGGAGGAACTCGCATTGGGACTGGCCTTTCCTGAGGACTCCAGAGCGGGTCCCTGAGGTCCCCGTCGTAAGTCGAGAGCACCTGCCGCAACTCGAGAAAATCCAGGAGGTTCTGCCTTCCAGGCGAGATGAGGCCCATTTCCGCTGAGGCTTCTCGAGGCTAATCACATCTAACCACTGGAACTTCCAAAGGGTCCTTCACACCCTTGCTGTAACTCAAGCAGTTCCGCGACATACCCGTCTCCACACGAGAGGAAGCACGTGGGGTCCCGCACACATCCAGGGGAGCCCCGTTTCCGCCTCCTAGCTCGAGAAGAGGGATCCTTTCCATGTTTCGTAGGGAAAGAATTCCCGGCGTTCCCGTCGCATCTCAAGAGGAGGCGCTCTCCACAGGAAAGGCGAGAGGAACTCCAGGGTCGTGCCACCATTCCAAGAGTCCCCCAGATGGGTCAGTCCATTCCAGAGGAACCTGTTTTCCCTGCACTGCCTTGACGTTCAAGCCGAGGATCGACTCCCACCACGTGTGCACGTGGGACAGCCCTGTGGGAAAGCCTCGTGGGAAAGCCTCGTGGGAAAGACTCAAGGGAAAACCATAGATCCTTTGATCCACGCGGAGGACTGCGTGACACTGCTGCTACCGTTCTGGAGGAAAGCGCAAGTGC
Source organism: Ovis canadensis (assembly GCF_042477335.2). Lineage (NCBI taxonomy): Eukaryota > Metazoa > Chordata > Mammalia > Artiodactyla > Bovidae > Ovis > Ovis canadensis. Next base: position 9,494,714 of record NC_091258.1, on the reverse strand, counting down.
ATGCCCGCATTCGAGATGAGGACTGACTCCCCTGGGGAGACTCCAGAAGTACCCCAAGATCCATGTCAGCACTGGAGAGGAATCCTCAGGTTCCGGCCCCGACTCCACACAAGGTCTTAGGCCCCGGCATCGACGGGAGAGGAATCCCGAGAGGCCCCCGAGGAACTCGCATGGGGACTGGCCTTTCCTGAGGCCACCAGAGCGTGTCCCTGAGGTCCCCGTCGTAAGTCGAGAGCACCTGCCGCAACTCGAGAAAATCCAGGAGGTTTTGCCCTCCAGGCGAGATGAGGCCCATTTCCGCTGAGGCTTCTCGAGGCTAATCAAATCTAACCACTGGAACTTCCCAAGGGTCCTTCACACCCTTGCTGCAACTCAAGAAGTTCCCCGACATACCCGTCTCCACTTGAGAGGAAGCCCGAGGGTCCCGCACACATCCAGGGGAGCCCCGTTTCCGCCTCCTAGCTCGAGATGACGGATCCTTTCCCTGTTCCGTAGGGAAAGAATTCCCGGCGATCCCGTCGCATCTCAAGAGGAGGTTCTCTCCACAGGAAAGGCAAGAGGAACTCCAGGGTTCTGCCACCATTCCAAGAGTCCCCCAGATGTGTCAGTCCATTCCAGAGGAACCTGTTTTCCCTGCACTGCCTTGACGTTCAAGCCGAGGATCGACTCCCACCACGTGTGCACGTGGGACAGCCCTGTGGGAAAGCCTCGTGGGAAAGCCTCGTGGGAAAGACTCGAGGGAAAACCATACATCCTTTGATCCACGCGGCGGACTGCGTGACACTGCTGCTACCGCTCTGGAGGAAAGCGCAAGTGCATGCCCGCATTCGAGACGAGGACTGACTCCCCTGGGGAGACTCCAGAAGTACCCCAAGATCCATGTCAGCACTGGAGAGGAATCCTCAGGTTTCGGCCCCGACTCCACACAAGTTCTTAGGCCCCGGCATCGACGGGAGAGGAATCCTGAGAGGCCCCCGAGGAACTCGCATGGGGACTGGCCTTTCCTGAGGCCACCAGAGCGGGTCCCTGAGGTCCCCGTCGTAAGTCGAGAGCACCTGCCGCAACTCGAGAAAATCCAGGAGGTTTTGCCCTCCAGGCGAGATGAGTCCCATTTCCGCTGAGGCTTCTCGAGGCCAATCACGTTTAACCACTGGAACTTCCAAAGGGTCCTTCACACCCTTGCTGCAACTCAAGAAGTTCCCCGACATACACGTCTCCACTCGAGAGGAAGCCCGTGGGGTCCCGCACACATCCAGGGGTGCCCCGTTTCCGCCTCCTAGCTCGAGATGACGGATCCTTTCCCTGTTTCGTAGGGAAAGATTCCCGGCGTTCCCGTCGCATCTCAAGAGGAGGCGCTCTCCACAGGAAAGGCGAGAAGAACTCCAGGGTCGTGCCACCATTCCAAGAGTCCCCCAGATGTGTCAGTCCATTCCAGAGGAACCTGTTTTCCCTGCACTGCCTTGACGATCAAGCCGAGGATCGACTCCAACAACGTGTGCACGTGGGACAGCCCTGTGGGAAAGCCTCGTGGGAAAGCTTCGTGGGAAAGCCTCGAGGGAAAACCATAGATCCTTTGATCCACGCAGCGGACTGCGTGCCACTGCTGCTACCGCTCTGGAGGAAAGCGCAAGTGCATGCCCGCATTCGAGACGAGGACTGACTCCCCTGGGGAGACTCCAGAAGTACCCCAAGATCCATGTCAGCACTGGAGAGGAATCCTCAGGTTCCGGCCCCGACTCCACACAAGGTCTTAGGCCCCGGCATCGACGGGAGAGGAATCCCGAGAGGCCCCGAGGAACTCGCATGGGGACTGGCCTTTCCTGAGGCCACCAGAGCGGGTCCCTGAGGTCCCCGTCGTAAGTCGAGAGCACCTGCCGCAACTCGAGAAATTCCAGGAGGTTTTGCCCTCCAGGCGAGATGAGGCCCATTTCCGCTGAGGCTTCTCGAGGCTAATCACGTCTAACCACTGGAACTTCCAAAGGGTCCTTCACACCCTTGCTGCAACTCAGGAATTTCCCCGACATACCCGTCTCCACTCGAGAGGAAGCACGTGGGGTCCCGCACACATCCAGGGGAGCCCCGTTTCCGCCTCCTAGCTCGAGATGACGGATCCTTTCCCTGTTTCGTAGGGAAAGATTCCCGGCGTTCCCGTCGCATCTCAAGAGGAGGCGCTCTCCACAGGAAAGGCGAGAGGAACTCCAGGGTCGTGCCACCATTCCAAGAGTCCCCCACATGTGTCAGTCCATTCCAGAGGAATCTGTTTTCCCTGCACTGCCTTGACGTTCAAGCCGAGGATCGACTCCCACCACGTGTGCACGTGGGACAGCCCTGTGGGAAAGCCTCGTGGGAAAGCCTCGTGGGAAAGACTCGAGGGAAAACCATAGATCCTTTGATCCACGCGGCGGACTGCGTGACACTGCTGCTACCGCTCTGGAGGAAAGCGCAAGTGCATGCCCACATTCGAGACGAGGACTGACTCCCCTGGGGAGACTCCAGAAGTACCCCAAGATCCATGTCAGCACTGGAGAGGAATCCTCAGGTTCCGGCCCCGACTCCACACAAGGTCTTAGGCCCCGGCATCGACGGGAGAGGAATCCCGAGAGGCCCCCGAGGAACTCGCATGGGGACTGGCCTTTCCTGAGGCCTCCAGAGCGGGTCCCTGAGGTCCCCGTCGTAAGTCGAGAGCACCTGCCGCAACTCGAGAAAATCCAGGAGGTTTTGCCCTCCAGGCGAGATGAGGCCCATTTCCGCTGAGGCTTCTCGAGGCTAATCACATCTAACCACTGGAACTTCCAAAGGGTCCTTCACACCCTTGCTGCAACTCAAGCAGTTCCCCGACATACCCGTCTCCACTCGAGAAGAAGCACGTGGGGTCCCGCACACATCCAGGGGAGCCCCGTTTCCGCCTCCTAGCTCGAGATGAGGGATACTTTCCCTGTTTCGTAGGGAAAGAATTCCCGGCGTTCCCGTCGCATCTCAAGAGGAGGCGCTCTCCACAGGAAAGGCGAGAGGAACTCCAGGGTCGTGCCAGCATTCCAAGAGTCCCCCAGATGGGTCAGTCCATTCCAGAGGAACCTGTTTTCCCTGCACTGCCTTGACGTTCAAGCCGAGGATCGACTCCCACCACGTGTGCACGTGGGACAGCCCTGTGGGAAAGCCTCGTGGGAAAGCCTCGTGGGAAAGACTCAAGGGAAAACCATAGATCCTTTTATCCACGCGGCGGACTGCGTGACACTGCTGCTACCGCTCTGGAGGAAAGCGCAAGTGCATGCCCGCATTCGAGATGAGGACTGACTCCCCTGGGGAGACTCCAGAAGTACCCCAAGATCCATGTCAGCACTGGAGAAGAATCCTCAGGTTCCGGCCCCGACTCCACACAAGGTCTTAGGCCCCGGCATCGACGGGAGAGGAATCCCGAGAGGCCCCCGAGGAACTCGCATGGGGACTGGCCTTTCCTGAGGCCACCAGAGCGGGTCCCTGAGGTCCCCGTCGTAAGTCGAGAGCACCTGCCGCAACTCGAGAAAATCCAGGAGGTTTTGCCCTCCAGGCGAGATGAGGCCCATTTCCGCTGAGGCTTCTCGAGGCTAATCACGTCTAACCACTGGAACTTCCAAAGTGTCCTTCACACCCTTACTGCAACTCAAGAAGTTCCCCGACATACCCGTCTCCACTCGAGAGGAAGCTCGTGGGGTCCGGCACACATCCAGGGGAGCCCCGTTTCCGGCTCCTAGCTTGAGATGAGGGATCCTTTCCCTGTTTCGTAGGGAAAGAATTCCCGGCGTTCCCGTCGCATCTCAAGAGGAGGCGCTCTCCACAGGAAAGGCGAGAGGAACTCCAGGGTCGTGGCACCATTCCAAGAGTCCCCCAGATGGGTCAGTCCATTCCAGAGGAACCTGTTTTCCCTGCACTGCCTTGACGTTCAAGCCGAGGATCGACTCCCACCACGTGTGCACGTGGGACAGCCCTGTGGGAAAGCCTCGTGGGAAAGCCTCGTGGGAAAGACTCAAGGGAAAACCAGAGATCCTTTGATCCACGCGGAGGACTGCGTGACACTGCTGCTACCACTCTGGAGGAAAGCGCAAGTGCATGCCCGCAATCGAGACGAGGACTGACTCCCCTGGGGAGACTCCAGAAGTACCCCAAGATCCATGTCAGCACTGGAGAGGAATCCTCAGGTTCCGGCCCCGACTCCACACAAGGTCTTAGGCCCCGGCATCGACCGGAGAGGAATCCCGAGAGGCCGCCGAGGAACTCGCATGGGGACTGGCCTTTCCTGAGGCCACCAGAGCGGGTCCCTGAGGTCCCCGTCGTAAGTCGAGAGCACCTGCCGCAACTCGAGAAAATCCAGGAGGTTTTGCCCTCCAGGCGAGATGAGGCCCATTTCCGCTGAGGCTTCTCGAGGCTAATCATATCTAACCACTGGAACATCCAAAGGGTCCTTCTCACCCTTGCTGCAACTCAAGAAGTTCTCCGACATACCAGTCTCCACTCGAGAGGAAGCACGTGGGGTCCCGCACACATCCAGGGGAACCCCGTTTCCGCCTCCTAGCTCGAGATGAGGGCTCCTTTCCCTGTTTCTTAGGGAAAGAATTCCCGGCGTTCCCGTCGCAACTCAAGAGGAGGTGCTCTCCACAGGAAAGGCGAGAGGAACTCCAGGGTCGTGCCACCATTCCAAGAGTCCTCCAGATGTGTCAGTCCATTCTAGAGGAACCTGTTTTCCCTGCACTGCCTTGACGTTCAAGCCGAGGATCGACTCCCACCACGTGTGCACGTGGGACAGCCCTGTGGGAAAGCCTCGTGGGAAAGCCTCGTGGGAAAGACTCGAGGGAAAACCATAGATCCTTTGATCCACGCGGCGGACTGCGTGACACTGCTGCTACCGCTCTGGAGGAAAGCGCAAGTGCATGCCCGCATTCGAGACGAGGACTGACTCCCCTGGGGAGACTCCAGAAGTACCCCAAGATCCATGTCAGCACTGGAGAGGAATCCTCAGGTTCAGGCCCCGATTCCACACAGGTCTTAGGCCCAGGCATGGACGGGAGAGGAATCCCGAGAGGCCCCCGAGGAACTCGTATGGGGACTGGCCTTTCCTGAGGCCACCAGTGCGGGTCCCTGAGTTCCCCGTCGTAAGTCGAGAGCACCTGCCGCAACTCGAGAAAATCCAGGAGGTTTTGCCCTCCAGGCGAGATGAGGCCCATTTCCGCTGAGGCTTCTCGAGACTAATCACGTCTAACCACTGGAACTTCCTAAGGGTCCTTCACACCCTTGCTGCAACTCAAGAAGTTCCCCGACATACCCGTCTCCACTCGAGAGGAAGCTCGTGGGGTCCGGCATACATCCAGGGGAGCCCCGTTTCCGGCTCCTAGCTTGAGATGAGGGATCCTTTCCCTGTTTCTTAGGGAAATAATTCCCGGCGTTCCCGTCGCATCTCAAGAGGAGGCGCTCTCCACAGGAAAGGCGAGAGGAACTCCAGGGTCGTGCCACCATTCCAAGAGTCCCCCAGATGTGTCAGTCCATTCCATAGGAACCTGTTTTCCCTGCACTGCCTTGACGTTCAAGCCGAAGATCGAGTCCCACCACGTGTGCACGTGGGACAGCCCTGTGGGAAAGCCTCGTGGGAAAGCCTCGTGGGAAAGACTCGAGGGAAAACCATACATCCTTTGATCCACGCGGCGGACTGCGTGACACTGCTGCTACCGCTCTGGAGGAAAGCGCAAGTGCATGCCCGCATTCGAGACGAGGACTGACTCCCCTGGGGAGACTCCAGAATTACCCCAGGATCCATGTCAGCACTGGAGAGGAATCCTCAGGTTCCGGCCCCGACTCCACACAAGGTCTTAGGCCCCGGCATCCACGGGAGAGGAACCCGAGAGGCCCTGGAGGAACTCGCATTGGGACTGGCCTTTCCTGAGGACTCCAGAGCGGGTCCCTGAGGTCCCCGTCGTAAGTCGAGAGCACCTGCCGCAACTCGAGAAAATCCAGGAGGTTTTGCCTTCCAGGCGAGATGAGGCCCATTTCCGCTGAGGCTTCTCGAGGCTAATCACATCTAACCACTGGAACTTCCAAAGGGTCCTTCACACCCTTGCTGTAACTCAAGCAGTTCCACGACATACCCGTCTCCACTCGAGAGGAAGCACGTGGGGTCCCGCACACATCCAGGGGAGCCCCGTTTCCGCCTCCTAGCTCGAGAAGAGGGATCCTTTCCATGTTTCGTAGGGAAAGAATTCCCGGCGTTCCCGTCGCATCTCAAGAGGAGGCGCTCTCCACAGGAAAGGCGAGAGGAACTCCAGGGTCGTGCCACCATTCCAAGAGTCCCCCAGATGGGTCAGTCCATTCCAGAGGAACCTGTTTTCCCTGCACTGCCTTGACGTTCAAGCCGAGGATCGACTCCCACCACGTGTGCACGTGGGACAGCCCTGTGGGAAAGCCTCGTGGGAAAGCCTCGTGGGAAAGACTCAAGGGAAAACCATAGATCCTTTGATCCACGCGGAGGACTGCGTGACACTGCTGCTACCGTTCTGGAGGAAAGCGCAAGTGCATGCCCGCATTCGAGATGAGGACTGACTCCCCTGGGGAGACTCCAGAAGTACCCCAAGATCCATGTCAGCACTGGAGAGGAATCCTCAGGTTCCGGCCCCGACTCCACACAAGGTCTTAGGCCCCGGCATCGACGGGAGAGGAATCCCGAGAGGCCCCCGAGGAACTCGCATGGGGACTGGCCTTTCCTGAGGCCACCAGAGCGGGTCCCTGAGGTCCCCGTCGTAAGTCGAGAGCACCTGCCGCAACTCGAGAAAATCCAGGAGGTTTTGCCCTCCAGGCGAGATGAGGCCCATTTCCGCTGAGGCTTCTCGAGGCTAATCAAATCTAACCACTGGAACTTCCCAAGGGTCCTTCACACCCTTGCTGCAACTCAAGAAGTTCCCCGACATACCCGTCTCCACTTGAGAGGAAGCCCGAGGGTCCCGCACACATCCAGGGGAGCCCCGTTTCCGCCTCCTAGCTCGAGATGACGGATCCTTTCCCTGTTCCGTAGGGAAAGAATTCCCGGCGATCCCGTCGCATCTCAAGAGGAGGTTCTCTCCACAGGAAAGGCAAGAGGAACTCCAGGGTTCTGCCACCATTCCAAGAGTCCCCCAGATGTGTCAGTCCATTCCAGAGGAACCTGTTTTCCCTGCACTGCCTTGACGTTCAAGCCGAGGATCGACTCCCACCACGTGTGCACGTGGGACAGCCCTGTGGGAAAGCCTCGTGGGAAAGCCTCGTGGGAAAGACTCGAGGGAAAACCATACATCCTTTGATCCACGCGGCGGACTGCGTGACACTGCTGCTACCGCTCTGGAGGAAAGCGCAAGTGCATGCCCGCATTCGAGACGAGGACTGACTCCCCTGGGGAGACTCCAGAAGTACCCCAAGATCCATGTCAGCACTGGAGAGGAATCCTCAGGTTCCGGCCCCGACTCCACACAAGGACTTAGGCCCCGGCATCGACGGGAGAGGAATCCCGAGAGGCCCCCGAGGAACTCGCATGGGGACTGGCCTTTCCTGAGGAAACCAGAGCGGGTCCCTGAGGTCCCAGTCGTAAGTCGAGAGCACCTGCCGCAACTCGAGAAAATCCAGGAGATTTTGCCCTCCAGGCGAGATGAGGCCCATTTCCGCTGAAGCTTCTCGAGGCTAATCACATCTAACCACTGGAACATCCAAAGGGTCCTTCTCACCCTTGCTGCAACTCAAGAAGTTCCCCGACATACCCGTCTCCACTCGAGAGGAAGCACGAGGGTCCCGCACACATCCAGGGGAGCCCCGTTTCCGCCTCCTAGCTCGAGATGAGGGATCCTTTCCCTGTTTCGTATGGAAAGAATTCCCGGCATTCCCGTCGCATCTCAAGAGGAGTCGCTCTCCACAGGAAAGGCGAGAGGAACTCCAGGGACGTGCCACCATTCCAAGAGTCCCCCAGATCTGTCCGTCCATTCCAGAGGAACCTCTTTTCTCTGCACTGCCTTGACGTTCAAGCCGAGGATCGACTCCCACCACGTGTGCACGTGGGACAGCCCTGGGGAAAGCCTCGTGGGAAAGCCTCGTGGGAAAGACTCGAGGGAAAACCATAGATCCTTTGATCCAGGCGGCGGACTGCGTGACACTGCTGCTACCGCTCTGGAGGAAAGCGCAAGTGAATGCCCGCATTCGAGACGAGGACTGACTCCCCTGGGGAGACTCCAGAAGTACCCCAAGATCCATGTCAGCACTGGAGAGGAATCCTCAGGTTCCGGCCCCGACTCCACACAAGGTCTTAGGCCCCGGCATCGACGGGAGAGGAATCCCGAGAGGCCCCCGAGGAACTCGCATGGGGACTGGCCTTTCCTGAGGCCACCAGAGCGGGTCCCTGAGGTCCCCGTCGTAAGTCGAGAGCACCTGCCGCAACTCGAGAAAATCCAGGAGGTTTTGATCTCCAGGCGAGATGAGGCCCATTTCCGCTGAGGCTTCTCGAGGCTAATCACGTCTAACCACTGGAACTACCAAAGGGTCCTTCACACCCTTGCTGCAACTCAAGAAGTTCCCCGACATACCCGTCTCCACTCGAGAGGAAGCACGTGGGGTCCCGCACACATCCAGGGGAGCCCCGTTTCCGCCTCCTAGCTCGAGAAGAGGGATCCTTTCCATGTTTCGTAGGGAAAGAATTCCCGGCGTTCCCGTCGCATCTCAAGAGGAGGCGCTCTCCACAGGAAAGGCGAGAGGAACTCCAGGGTCGTGCCACCATTCCAAGAGTCCCCCAGATGTGTCAGTCCATTCCAGAGGAACCTGTTTTCCATGCACTGCCTTGACGTTCAAGCCGAGGATCGACTCCCACCACGTGTGCACGTGGGACAGCCCTGTGGGAAAGAATCATGGGAAAGCCTCGTGGGAAAGACTCGAGGGAAAACCATAGATCCTTTGATCCACGCGGCGGACTGAGTGACAATGCTGCCTCAGCTCTGGAGGATGGCGCAAGTGCATGCCCGCATTCGAGACGAGGACTGACTCCCCTGGGGAGACTCCAGAAGTACCCCAAGATCCATGTCAGCACTTGAGAGGAATCCTCAGGTTCCGGCCCCGACTCCACACAAGGTCTTAGGCCCCGGCATCGACGGGAGAGGAATCCCGAGAGGCCCCCGAGGAACTCGCATGGGGACTGGCCTTTCCTGAGGCCACCAGAGCGGGTCCCTGAGGTCCCCGTCGTAAGTCGAGAGCACCTGCCGCAACTCGAGAAAATCCAGGAGGTTTTGCCCTCCAGGCGAGATGAGGCCCATTTCCGCTGAGGCTTCTCGAGGCTAATCACATCTAACCACTGGAACTTCAAAAGGGACCTTCACACCCTTGATGCAACTCAAGCAGTTCCGCGACATACCAGTCTTCATTCGAGAGGAAGCACGAGGGTCGCGCACACATCCAGGGGAGCCCCGTTTCCGCCGCCTAGCTCGAGATGAGGGATCCTTTCCCTGTTTCGTAGGGAAAGAATTCCCGGCGTTCCCGTCGCATCTCAAGAGGAGGCGCTCTCCACAGGAAAGGCGAGAAGAACTCCAGGGTCGTGCCACCATTCCAAGAGTCCCCCAGATGTGTCAGTCCATTCCAGAGGAACCTGTTTTCCCTGCACTGCCTTGACGTTCAAGCCGAGGATCGACTCCAACAACGTGTGCACGTGGGACAGCCCTTTGGGAAAGCCTCGTGGGAAAGCTTCGTGGGAAAGCCTCGAGGGAAAACCATAGATCCTTTGATCCACGCAGCGGACTGCGTGCCACTGCTGCTACCGCTCTGGAGGAAAGCGCAAGTGCATGCCCGCATTCGAGACGAGGACTGACTCCCCTGGAGAGACTCCAGAAGTACCCCAAGATCCATGTCAGCACTGGAGAGGAATCCTCAGGTTCCGGCCCCGACTCCACACAAGGTCTTAGGCCCCGGCATCGACGGGAGAGGAAACCCGAGAGGCCCCCGAGGAACTCGCATGGGGACTGGCCTTTCCTCAGGCCACCAGAGCGGGTCCCCGAGGTCCGCGTTGTAAGTCGAGAGAACCTGCCGCAACTCGAGAAAATGCAGGAGGTTTTGCCCTCCAGGCGAGATGAGGCCCATTTCCGCTGAGGCTTCTCGAGGCAAATCACATCTAACCACTGGAACTTCCAAATGGTCCTTCACACCCTTGCTGCAACTCAAGAAGTTCCGCGACATACCCGTCTCCATTCGAGAGGAAGCACGTGGGGTCCCGCACACATCCAGGGGAGCCACGTTTCCGCCGCCTAGCTCGAGATGAGGGATCCTTTCCCTGTTTCGTAGTGAAGGAATTCCCGGCGTTCCCGTCGCATCTCAAGAGGAGGCGCTCTCCACAGGAAAGGCGAGAAGAACTCCAGGGTCGTGCCACTATTCCAAGAGTCCCCCAGATGTGTCAGTCCATTCCAGAGGAATCTGTTTTCCCTGCACTGCCTTGACGTTCAAGCCGAGGATCGACTCCCACCACGTGTGCACGTGGGATAGCCTTGTGGGAAAGCCTCGTGGGAAAGCCTCGTGGGAAAAACGCGAGGGAAAAGCATAGATCTTTGATCCACGCGGCGGACTGCGTGCCACTGCTGCTACCGCTTTGGAGGAAAGCGCAAGTGCATGCCCGCATTCGAGACGAGGACTGACTCCCCTGGGGAGACTCCAGAAGTACCCCAAGATCCATTTCAGCACTGGAGAGGAATCCTCAGGTTCCGGCCCCGACTCCGCACAAGGTCTTAGGCCCCGGCATCGACGGGAGAGGTATTCCGAGAGGCCCCCGAGGAACTCGCATGGGGACTGGCCTTCCCTGAGGCCACCAGAGCGGGTCCCTGAGGTCCCCGTCATGAGTCGAGAGCACCTGCCGCAACTCGAGAAAATCCAGGAGGTTTTGCCGTCCAGGCGAGATGAGGCCCATTTCCGCTGAGGCTTCTCGAGGCTAATCACATCTAACCACTGAAAATTCCAAAGGGTCCTTCACACCCTTGCTGCAACTCAAGAAGTTCTCCGACATACCCGTCTCCCCTCGAGAGGAAGCACGAGGGTCCCGCAAACATCCAGGGGAGCCCCGTTTCCGCCTACTAGCTCGAGATGTGGGGTCCTTTCCCTGTTTCGTAGGGAAAGAATTCCCGGCGTTCCCGTCGCATCTCAAGAGGAGGCGCTCTCCACAGGAAAGGCGAGAGGAACTCCAGGGTCGTGCCACCATTCCAAGAGTCCCCCAGATGTGTCAGTCCATTCCAGAGGAACCTGTTTTCCCTGCACTGCCTTGACATTCAAGCCGAGGATCGACTCCCACCACGTGTGCACGTGGGAGAGCCCTGTGGGAAAGCCTCGTGGGAAAGCCTCGTGGGAAAGACGCGAGGGAAAACCATAGATCCTTTGATCCACGCGGTGGACTGCGTGACACTGCTGCTACCGCTCTGGAGGAAAGCGCAAGTGCATGCCTGCATTCGAAACGAGGACTGACTTCCCTGGGGAGACTCCAGAAGTACCCCAAGATCCATGTCAGCACTGGAGAGGAATCCTCAGGTTCCGGCCCCGACTCCACACAAGGACTTAGGCCCCGGCATCGACGGGAGAGGAATCCCGAGAGGCCCCGAGGAACTCGCATGGGGACTGGCCTTTCCTGAGGCCACCAGAGCGGGTCCCCGAGGTCCCCGTCATAAGTCGAGAGCACCTGCCGCAACTCGAGAAAATCCAGGAGGTTTTGCCCTCCAGGCGAGATGAGGCCCATTTCCGCTGAGGCTTCTCGAGGCTAATCACATCTAACCACTGGAACTTCCAAAGGGTCCTTCACACCCTTGCTGCAACTCAAGAAGTTCCCCGACATACCCGTCTCCACTCGAGAGGAAGCAAGAGGGTCGCGCACACATCCAGGGGAGCCCCGTTTCCGCCGCCTAGCTCGAGATGACGGATCCTTTCCCTGTTTCATAGGGAAAGAATTCACGGCGTTCCCGTCGCATCTCAAGAGGAGGCGCTCTCCACAGGAAAGGCGAGAGGAACTCCAGGGTCGTGCCACCATTCCAAGAGTCCCCCAGATGTGTCAGTCCATTCCAGAGGAACCTGTTTTCCCTGCACTGCCTTGACGTTCAAGCCGAGGATCGACTCCCACCACGTGTGCACGTGGGACAGCCCTGTGGGAAAGCCTCGTGGGAAAGCCTCGTGGGAAAGACTCGAGGGAAACCATAGATCCTTTGATCCAGGCGGCGGATTGCGTGACACTGCTGCTACCGCTCTGGAGGAAAGCGCAAGTGCATGCCCGCATTCGAGACGAGGACTGACTCCCCTGGGGAGACTCCAGAAGTACCCCAAGATCCATGTCAGCACTGGAGAGGAATCCTCAGGTTCCGGCCCCGACTCCACACAAGGTCTTCGGCCCCGGCATCGACGGGAGAGGAATCCCGAGAGACACCCGAGGAACTCGCATGGGGACTGGCCTTTCCTGAGGCCACCAGAGCGGGTCCCTGTGGTCCCTTCTTAAGTCGAGAGCACCTGCCGCAACTCGAGAAATTCCAGGAGGTTTTGCCCTCCAGGCGAGATGAGGCCCATTTCCGCTGAGGCTTCTCCAGGCCAATCACGTCTAACCACTGGAACTTCCAAAGGGTCCTTCACACCCTTGCTGCAACTCAAGAAGTTCCCCGACATACCCGTCTCCACTCGAGAGGAAGCACGAGGGTCCCGCACACATCCAGAGGAGCCCCGCTTCCGCCTCCTAGCTCGAGATGAGGGATCCTTTCCCTGTTTCGTAGGGAAAGAATTCCCGGCGTTCCCGTCGCATCTCAAGAGGAGGCGCTCTCCACAGGAAAGGAGAGAGGAACTCCAGGGTCGTGCAACCATTCCAAGAGTCCCCCAGATGTGTCAGTCCATTCCAGAGGAACCTGTTTTCCCTGAACTGCCTTGACGTTCAAGCCGAGCATCGACTCCCACCACGTGTGCACGTGGGACAGCCCTGTGGGAAAGCCTCGTGGGACAGCCTCGTGGGAAAGACTCGAGGGAAAACCATAGATCTTTGATCCACGCGGCGGACTGCATGACACTGCTGCTACCGCTCTGGAGGAAAGCGCCAGTGCATGCCCGCATTCGAGACGAGGACTGACTCCCCTGGGGAGACTCCAGAAGTACCCCAAGATCCATGTCAGCACTGGAGAGGAATCCTCAGGTTCCGGCCCCGAATCCACACAAGGTCTTAGGCCCCGGCATCCACGTGAGAGGAATCCCAAGAGGCCCCCGAGGAACTCGCATGGGGACTGGCCTTTCCTGAGGCCACCAGAGCGGGTCCCTGAGGTCCCCGTCGTAAGTTGAGAGCACCTGCCTCAACTCGAGAAAATCCAGGAGGTTTTGCCCTCCAGGCGAGATGAGGCCCATTTCCGCTGAGGCTTCTCGAGGCTAATCACATCTAACCACTTTAACTTCCAAAGGGTCCTTCACACCCTTGCTGCAACTCAAGAAGTTCCCCGACATACCCGTCTCCACTCGAGAGGAAGCACGAGGGTCCTGCACACATCCAGAGTAGCCCCGTTTCCGCCTCCTAGCTCGAAAAGATTGATCCTTTCCCTGTTTCGTAGGGAAAGAATTCCCGGCGTTCCCGTCGCATCTCAAGAGGAGGCGCTCTCCACAGGAAAGGCGAGAGGAACTCCAGGGTCGTGCCACCATTCCAAGAGACCCCAGATGTGTCAGTCTATTCCAGAGGAACCTCTTTTCCCTGTACTGCCTTGACGTTCAAGCCGAGGATCGACTCCCACCACGTGTGCACGTGGGACAGCCCTGTGGAAAAGCCTCGTGGGAAAGCCTCGTGGGAAAGACTCGAGGGAAAACCATAGATCCTTTGATCCACGCGGCGGACTGCGTGACACTGCTGCTACCGCTCTGGAGGAAAGCGCAAGTGCATGCTCGCATTCGAGACGAGGACTGACTCCCCTGGGGAGACTCCAGAAGTACCCCAAGATCCATGTCAGCACTGGAGAGGAATCCTCAGGTTCCGGCCCCGACTCCACACAAGGTCTTAGGCCCCGGCATCGACGGGAGAGGAATCCCGAGAGGCCCCCGAGGAACTCGCATGGGGACTGGCCTTTCCTGAGGCCACCAGAGCGGGTCCCTGAGGTCCCCGTCGTAAGTTGAGAGCACCTGCCGCAACTCGAGAAAATCCAGGAGGTTTTGCCCTCCAGGCGAGATGAGGGCCATTTCCGCTGAGGCTTCTCGAGGCTAATCACATCTAACCACTGGAACTTCCAAAGGGTCCTTCACACCCTTGCTGCAACTCAAGAAGTTCCCCGACATACCCGTCTAAACTCTAGAGGAAGCACGAGGGTCCCGCACACATCCAGAGGAGCCCCGTTTCCGCCTCGTAGCTCGAAATGAGGGATCCTTTCCCTGTTTCGTAGGGAAAGAATTCCCGGCGTTCCCGTCGCATCTCAAGAGGAGGCGCTCTCCACAGGAAAGGCGAGAGGAACTCCAGGGTCGTGCCTCCATTCCAAGAGACCCCAGATGTGTCAGTCTATTCCAGAGGAACCTCTTTTCCCTGTACTGCCTTGATGTTCAAGCCGAGGATCGACTCCCACCACGTGTGCACGTTGGACAGCCCTGTGGGAAAGCCTCGTGGGAAAGCCTCGTGGGAAAGACTCGAGGGAAAACCATAGATCATTTGATCCACGCGGCGGACTGCGTGACACTGCTGCTACCGCTCTGGAGGAAAGCGCAAGTGCATGCCCGCATTCGAGACGAGGACTGACTCCCCTGGGGAGACTCCAGAAGTACCCCAAGATCCATGTCAGCACTGGAGAGGAATCCTCAGGTTCCGGCCCCGACTCCACACAAGGTCTTAGGCCCCGGCATCGACGGGAGAGGAATCCCGAGAGGCCCCCGAGGAACTAGCATGGGGACTGGCCTTTCCTGAGGCCACCAGAGCGGTTCCCTGAAGTCCCCGTCGTAAGTCGAGAGCACCTGCCGCAACTCGAGAAAATCCAGGAGGTTTTGCCCTCCAGGCGAGATGAGGCCCATTTCCGCTGAGGCTTCTCGAGGCTAATCACATCTAACTACTGGAACTTTCAAAGGGTCCTTCACACCCTTGCTGCAACTCAAGAAGTTCCCCGACATACCCGTCTCCACTCGAGAGGAAGCACGTGTGGTCCCGCACACATCCAGGGGAGCCCCGTTTCCGCCTCCTAGCTCGAGATGAGGGATCCTTTCCCTGTTTCCTAGGGAAAGAATTCCCGGCGTTCCCGTCGCATCTCAAGAGGAGGCGCTCTCCACAGGAAAGGCGAGAGGAACTCCAGGGTCGTGCCACCATTCCAAGAGTCCCCCAGATGTGTCAGTCCATTCCAGAGGTAACTGTTTTCCCTGCACTGCCTTGACGTTCATGCCGAGGATCGACTCCCACCACGTGTGCACGTGGGACAGCCCTGTGGGAAAGCCTCGTGGGAAAGCCTCGTGGGAAAGACTCGAGGGAAAACCATAGATCCTTTGATCCACGCGGCGGACTGAGTGACACTGCTGCTACCGCTCTGGAGGAAAGCGCAAGTGCATGACCGCATTCGAGACGAGGACTACCTCCCCTGGGGAGACTCCAGAAGTACCCCAAGATCCATGTCAGCACTGGAGAGGAATCCTCAGGTTCCGGCCCCGACTCCACACAAGGTCTTAGGCCCCGGCATCGACGGGAGAGGAATCCCGAAAGGCCACCGAGGAACTCGCATGGGGAGTGGCCTTTCCTGAGGCCACCAGAGCGGGTCCCTGAGGTCCCCGTCGTAAGTCGAGAGCACCTGCCGCAACTCGAGAAAATCCAGGATGTTTTGCCCTCCAGGCGAGATGAGGCCCATTTCCGCTGAGGCTTCCCGAGGCTAATCACATCTAACCACTGGAACTTCCAAAGGGACCTTCACACCCTTGATGCAACTCAAGCAGTTCCGCGACATACCCGTCTCCACTCGAGAGGAAGCACGTGGGGTCCCGCACACATCCAGGGGAGACCCGTTTCCGCCTCCTAGCTCGAGATGAGGGATCCTTTCCCTCTTTTGTAGGGAAAGAATTCCCGGCGTTCCCGTCGCATCTCAAAAGGAGGCGCTCTCCACAGGAAAGGCGAGAGGAACTCTAGGGTCGTGCCACCATTCCAAGAGTCCCCCAGATGGGTCAGTCCATTCCAGAGGAACCTGTTTTCCCTGCACTGCCTTGACGTTCAAGCCGAGGATCGACTCCCACCACGTGTGCACGTGGGACAGCCTTATGGGAAAGCCTCGTGGGAAAGCCTCGTGGGAAAGACTCGAGGGAAAACCATAGATCCTTTGATCCACGCGGTGGACTGCGTGACACTGCTGCTACCGCTCTGGAGGAAAGCGCAAGTGCATGCCCGCATTCGAGACGAGGACTGACTCCCCTGGGGAGACTCCAGAAGTACCCCAAGATCCATGTCAGCACTGGAGAGGAATCCTCAGGTTCCGGCCCCGACTCCACACAAGGTCTTAGGCCCCGGCATCGACGGGAGTGGAATCCCGAGAGGCCCCCGAGGAACTCGCATGGGGACTGGCCTTTCCTGAGGCCACCAGAGCGGGTCCCTGTGGTCCGCGTCGTAAGTCGAGAGCACCTACCGCAACTAGAAAAAATCCAGGAGGTTTTGCCCTCCAGGCGAGATGAGGCCCATTTCCGCTGAGGCTTCTCCAGGCCAATCACGTCTAACCACTGGAACTTCCAAAGGGTCCTTCACACCCTTGCTGCAACTCAAGAAGTTCCCCGACATACCCGTCTCCACTCGAGAGGAAGCACGTGGGGTCCCGCACACATCCAGGGGAGCCCCGTTTCCGCCTCCTAGCTCGAGATGACGGATCCTTTCCCTGTTTCGT
Source organism: Ovis canadensis (assembly GCF_042477335.2). Classification (NCBI taxonomy): domain Eukaryota; kingdom Metazoa; phylum Chordata; class Mammalia; order Artiodactyla; family Bovidae; genus Ovis; species Ovis canadensis. The sequence continues at coordinate 9,477,882 of NC_091258.1, read as the reverse complement.
AGGGAAAGATTCCCGGCGTTCCCGTCGCATCTCAAGAGGAGGCGCTCTCCACAGGAAAGGCGAGAGGAACTCCAGGGTCGTGCCACCATTCCAAGAGTCCCCCAGATGTGTCAGTCCATTCCAGAGGAACCTGTTTTCCCTGCACTGCCTTGACGTTCAAGCCGAGGATCGACTCCCACCACGTGTGCACGTGGGACAGCCCTGTGGGAAAGCCTCGTGGAAAGCCTCGTGGGAAAGACTCGAGGGAAAACCATAGATCCTTTGATCCACGCGGCGGACTGCGTGACACTGCTGCTACCGCTCTGGAGGAAAGCGCAAGTGCATGCCCGCATTCGAGACCAGGACTTACTCCCCTGGGGAGACTCCCGAAGTACCCCAAATTCCATGTCAGCACTGGAGAGGAATCCTCAGGTTCCGGCCCCGACTCCACACAAGGTCTTAGGCCCCGGCATCGACGGGAGAGGAATCCCGAGAGGCCCCCGAGGAACTCGCATGGGGACTGGCCTTTCCTGAGGCCACCAGAGCAGGTCCCTGAGGTCCCCGTCGTAAGTCGAGAGCACCTGCCGCAACTCGAGAAATTCCAGGAGGTTTTGCCCTCCAGGCGAGATGAGGCCCATTTCCGCTGAGGCTTCTCGAGGCTAATCAGGTCTAACCACTGGAACTTCCAAAGGGTCCTTCACACCCTTGCTGCAACTCAAGAAGTTCCCCGACATACCCGTCTCCAATCGAGAGGAAGCACGTGGGGTCCCGCACACATCCAGGGGAGCCCCGTTTCCGCCTCCTAGTTCGAGATGAGGGATCCTTTCCCTGTTTCGTAGGGAAAGAATTCCCGGCGTTCCTGTCGCATCTCAAGAGGAGGCGCTCTCCACAGGAAAGGCGAGAGGAACTCCAGGGTCGTGGCACCATTCCAAGAGTCCCCCAGATGTGTCAGTCCATTCCAGGGGAACCTGTTTTCCCTGCACTGCCTTGACGTTCAAGCCGAGGATCGACTCCCACCACGTGTGCACGTGGGACAGCCCTGTGGGAAAGCCTCGTGGGAAAGCCTCATGGGAAAGACTCGAGGGAAAACCATAGATCCTTTGATCCACGCGGCGGACTGCGTGACAATGTTGCTACCGCTCTGGAGGAAAGCGCAATTGCATGCCCGCATTTGAGACGAGGACTGACTCCCCTGCGGAGACTCCAGAAGTACCCCAAGATCCATGTCAGCACTGGAGAGGAATCCTCAGGTTCCGGCCCCGACTCCACACAAGGTCTTAGGCCCCGGCATCGACGGGAGAGGAATCCCGAGAGGCCCCCTAGGAACTCGCAAGGGGACTGGCCTTTCCTGACGCCACCAGAGCGGGTCCCTGAGGTCCCCGTCGTAAGTCGAGAGCACCTGCCGCAACTCGAGAAAATCCAGGAGGTTTTGCCCTCCAGGCGAGATGAGGCCCATTTCCGCTGAGGCTTCTCGAGGCCAATCACGTCTAACCACTGGAACTTCCAAAGGGTCCTTCACACCCTTGCTGCAACTCAAGAAGTTCCCCGACATACACGTCTCCACTCGAGAGGAAGCACGTGGGGTCCCGCACACATCCAGGGGAGCCCCGTTTCCGCCTCCTAGCTCGAGAATACGGATCCTTTCCCTGTTTCGTAGGGAAAGATTCCCGGCATTCCCGTCGCATCTCAAGAGGAGGCGCTCTCCACAGGAAAGGCGAGAGGAACTCCAGGGTCGTGCCACCATTCCAAGAGTCCCCCAGATGTGTCAGTCCATTCCAGAGGAACCTGTTTTACCTGCACTGCCTTGACGTTCAAGCCGAGGATCGACTCCCACCACGTGTGCACGTGGGACAGCCCTGTGGGAAAGAATCATGGGAAAGCCTCGTGGGAAAGACTCGAGGGAAAACCATAGATCCTTTGATCCACGCGGCGGACTAAGTGACAATGCTGCCTCCGCTCTGGAGGATGGCGCAAGTGCATGCCCGCATTCGAGACGAGGACTGACTCCGCTGGGGAGACTCCAGAAGTACCCCAAGATCCATGTCAGCACTTGAGAGGAATCCTCAGGTTCCGGCCCCGACTCCACACAAGGTCTTAGGACCCGGCATCGACGGGAGAGGAATCCCGAGAGACCCCCGAGGAACTCGCATGGGGACTGGCCTTTCCTGAGGCCACCAGAGCGGGTCCCTGAGGTCCCCGTCGTAAGTCGAGAGCACCTGCCGCAACTCGAGAAAATCCAGGAGGTTTTGCCCTCCAGGCGAGATGAGGCCCATTTCCGCTGAGGCTTCTCGAGGCAAATCACATCTAACCACTGGAACTTCCAAATGGTCCTTCACACCCTTGCTGCAACTCAAGAAGTTCCGCGACATACCCGTCTCCATTCGAGAGGAAGCACGTGGGGTCCCGCACACATCCAGTGGAGCCCCGTTTCCGCCTCCTAGCCCGAGATGAGGGATCCTTTCCCTGTTTCGTAGGGAAAGAATTCCCGGCGTTCCCGTCGCATCTCAAGAGGAGGCGCTCTCCACAGGAAAGTCGAGAGGAACTCCAGGGTCGTGCCACCATTCCAAGAGTCCCCCAGATGGGTCAGTCCATTCCAGAGGAAACTGTTTTCCCTGCACTGCCTTGACGTTCAAGCCGAGGATCGAGTCCCACCACGTGTGCACGTGGGACAGCCCTGTGGGAAAGCCTCGTGTGAAAGCCTCGTGGGAAAGACTCGAGGGAAAACCATAGATCCTTTGATCCACGCGGCGGACTGCGTGACACTGCTGCTACCACTCTGGAGGAAAGCGCAAGTGCATGCCCGCATTCGAGAAGAGGACTGACTCCCCTGGGGAGACTCCAGAATTACCCCAAGATCCATGTCAGCACTGGAGAGGAATCCTCAGGTTCCGACCTCGACTCCACACAAGGTCTTAGGCCCCGGCATCGACGGGAGAGGAATCCGGAGAGGCCCCCGAGGAACTCGCATGGGGACTGGCCTTTCCTGAGGCCACCAGAGCGGGTCCCTGAGGTCCCCGTCGTAAGTCGAGAGCACCTGCCGCAACTCGAGAAAATCCAGGAGGTTTTGCCCTCCAGGCGAGATGAGGCCCATTTCCGCTGAGGCTTCTCGAGGCTAATCACATCTAACCACTGGAAATTCCAAAGGGTCCTTCATACCCTTGCTGCAACTCAAGAAGTTCCGCGACATACCCGTCTCCACTCGAGAGGAAGCACGAGGGTCCCGCACACATCCAGGGGAGCCCCGTTTCTGCCTCCTAGCTCGAAATGAGGGATCCTTTCCCTGTTTTGTAGGGAAAGAATTCCCGGCGTTCCCGTCGCATCACAAGAGGAGGCGCTCTCCACAGGAAAGGCGAGAGGAACTCCAGGGTCGTGCCACCATTCCAAGAGTCCCCCAGATGTGTCAGTCCATTCCAGAGGAACCTGTTTTACCTGCACTGCCTTGACGTTCAAGCCGAGGATCGACTCCCACCACGTGTGCACGTGGGACAGCCCTGTGGGAAAGAATCATGGGAAAGCCTCGTGGGAAAGACTCGAGGGAAAACCATAGATCCTTTGATCCACGCGGCGGACTAAGTGACAATGCTGCCTCCGCTCTGGAGGATGGCGCAAGTGCATGCCCGCATTCGAGACGAGGACTGACTCCCCTGGGGAGACTCCAGAAGTACCCCAAGATCCATGTCAGCACTGGAGAGGAATCCTCAGGTTCCGGCCCCGACTCCACACAAGGTCTTAGGACCCGGCATCGACGGGAGAGGAATCCCGAGAGGCCCCCGAGGAACTCGCATGGGGACTGGCCTTTCCTGAGGCCACCAGAGCGGGTCCCTGAGGTCCCCGTCGTAAGTCGAGAGCACCTGCCGCAACTCGAGAAAATCCAGGAGGTTTTGCCCTCCAGGCGAGATGAGGCCCATTTCCGCTGAGGCTTCTCGAGGCAAATCACATCTAACCACTGGAACTTCCAAATGGTCCTTCACACCCTTGCTGCAACTCAAGAAGTTCCGCGACATACCCGTCTCCATTCGAGAGGAAGCACGTGGGGTCCCGCACACATCCAGTGGAGCCCCGTTTCCGCCTCCTAGCCCGAGATGAGGGATCCTTTCCCTGTTTCGTAGGGAAAGAATTCCCGGCGTTCCCGTCGCATCTCAAGAGGAGGCGCTCTCCACAGGAAAGGCGAGAGGAACTCCAGGGTCGTGCCACCATTCCAAGAGTCCCCCAGATGGGTCAGTCCATTCCAGAGGAAACTGTTTTCCCTGCACTGCCTTGACGTTCAAGCCGAGGATCGAGTCCCACCACGTGTGCACGTGGGACAGCCCTGTGGGAAAGCCTCGTGTGAAAGCCTCGTGGGAAAGACTCGAGGGAAAACCATAGATCCTTTGATCCACGCGGCGGACTGCGTGACACTGCTGCTACCACTCTGGAGGAAAGCGCAAGTGCATGCCCGCATTCGAGAAGAGGACTGACTCCCCTGGGGAGACTCCAGAATTACCCCAAGATCCATGTCAGCACTGGAGAGGAATCCTCAGGTTCCGACCTCGACTCCACACAAGGTCTTAGGCCCCGGCATCGACGGGAGAGGAATCCGGAGAGGCCCCCGAGGACCTCGCATGGGGACTGGCCTTTCCTGAGGCCACCAGAGCGGGTCCCTGAGGTCCCCGTCGTAAGTCGAGAGCACCTGCCGCAACTCGAGAAAATCCAGGAGGTTTTGCCCTCCAGGCGAGATGAGGCCCATTTCCGCTGAGGCTTCTCGAGGCTAATCACATCTAACCACTGGAAATTCCAAAGGGTCCTTCATACCCTTGCTGCAACTCAAGAAGTTCCGCGACATACCCGTCTCCACTCGAGAGGAAGCACGAGGGTCCCGCACACATCCAGGGGAGCCCCGTTTCTGCCTCCTAGCTCGAAATGAGGGATCCTTTCCCTGTTTTGTAGGGAAAGAATTCCCGGCGTTCCCGTCGCATCACAAGAGGAGGCGCTCTCCACAGGAAAGGCGAGAGGAACTCCAGGGTCGTGCCACCATTCCAAGAGACCCCAGATGTGTCATTCCATTCCAGAGGAACCTGTTTTCCCTGCACTGCCTTGAAGTTCAAGCCGAGGATCGACTCCCACCACGTGTGCACGTGGGACAGCCCTGTGGGAAAGCCTCGTGTGAAAGCCTCGTGGGAAAGACTCGAGGGAAAACCATAGATCCTTTGATCCACGCGGCGGACTGCGTGACACTGCTGCCACCGCTCTGGAGGAAAGCGCAAGTGCATGCCCGCATTCGAGACGAGGACTGACTCCCCTGGGGAGACTCCAGAAGTGCCCCTAGATCCATGTCAGCACTGGAGAGGAATCCTCAGGTTCCGGCCCCGACTCCACACAAGGTCTTAGGCCCCGGCATCGACGGGAGAGGAATCCCCAGAGGCCCCCGAGGAACTCGCACGGGGACTGGCCTTTCCTGAGGCCACCAGAGCGGGTCCCTGAGATCCCCGTCGTAAGTCGAGAGCACCTGCCGCAACTCGAGAAAATCCAGGAGGTTTTGCCCTCCAGGCGAGATGAGGCCCATTTCCGCTGAGGCTTCTCGAGGCCAATCACATCTAACCACTGGAACTTCCAAAGGGTCCTTCACACCCTTGCTGCAACTCAAGAAGTTCCCCGACACACCCGTCTGCACTCGAGAGGAAGCACGTGGGTCCCGAACACATCCAGGGGAGCCCCGTTTCCGCCTCCTAGCTCGAGATGAGGGATCCTTTCCCTGTTTCGTAGGGAAAGAATTCCCGGCGTTCCCGTCGCATCTCAAGAGGAGGCGCTCTCCACAGGAAAGGCGAGAGGAACTCCAGGGTCGTGCCACCATTCCAAGAGTCCCCCAGATGTGTCAGTCCATTCCAGAGGAACCTGTTTTCCCTGCATTGCCTTGACGTTCAAGCCGAGGATCGACTCCCACAACGTGTGCACGTGGGACAGCCCTGTGGGAAAGCCTCGTGGGAAAGCCTCGTGGGAAAGACTCGAGGGAAAACCATAGATCCTTTGATCCACGCGGCGGACTGCGTGACACTGCTGCTACCGCTCTGGAGGAAAGCGCAAGTGCATGCCGGCATTCGAGACGAGGACTGACTCCCCTGGGGAGACTCCAGAAGTACCCCAAGATCCATGTCAGCCCTGGAGAGGAATCCTCAGGTTCCGGCCCCGACTCCACACAAGGTCTTAGGCCCCGGCATCGACGGGAGAGGAATCCCGAGAGGCCCCCGAGGAACTCGCATGGGGACTGGCCTTTCCTGAGGCCACCAGAGCGGGTCCCTGAGGTCCCCGTCGTACGTCGAGAGCACCTGCCGCAACGCGAGAAAATCCAGGCGGTTTTGCCTTCCAGGCGAGATGAGGCCCATTTCCGCTGAGGCTTCTCGAGGCCAATCACATCTAACCACTGGAACTTCCAAAGGGTCCTTCACACCATTGCTGCAACTCAAGAAGTTCCCCGACATACCCGTCTCCACTCGAGAGGAAGCACGTGGGGTCCCGCACACATCCAGGGGAGCCCCGTTTCCGCCTCCTAGCTCGAGATTATGGATCCTTTCCCTGTTTCGTAGGGAAAGAATTCCCGGCGTTCCCGTCGCATCTCAAGAGGAGGCGCTCTCCACAGGAAAGGCGAGAGGAACTCCAGGGTCGTGACACCATTCCAAGAGTCCCCCAGATGTGTCAGTCCATTCCAGAGGAACCTGTTTTCCCTGCACTGCCTTGACGTTCAAGCCGAGGATCGACTCCCACCACGTGTGCACGTGGGACAGCCCTGTGGGAAAGCCTCGTGGGAAAGCCTCGTAGGAAAGACTCGAGGGAAAACCATAGATCCTTTGATCCACGCGGCGGACTGCGTGACACTGCTGCTACCGCTCTGGAGGAAAGCGCAAGTGCATGCCCGCATTCGAGACGAGGACTGACTCCCCTGGGGAGACTCCAGAAGTACCCCAAGATCCATGTCAGCCCTGGAGAGGAATCCTCAGGTTCCGGCCCCGACTCCACACAAGGTCTTAGGCCCCGGCATCGACGGGAGAGGAATCCGGAGAGGCCCCCAAGGAACTCGCATGGGGACTTGCCTTTCCTGAGGCCACCAGAGCGGGTCCCTGAGATCCCCGTCGTAAGTCGAGAGCACCTGCCGCAACTCGAGAAAATCCAGGAGGTTTTGCCCTCCAGGCGAGATGAGGCCCATTTCCGCTGAGGCTTCTCGAGGCCAATCACATCTAACCACTGGAACTTCCAAAGGGTCCTTCACACCCTTGCTGCAACTCAAGAAGTTCCCCGACACACCCGTCTGCACTCGAGAGGAAGCACGTGGGTCCCGCACACATCCAGGGGAGCCCCGTTTCCGCCTCCTAGCTCGAGATGAGGGATCCTTTCCCTGTTTCGTAGGGAAAGAATTCCCGGCGTTCCCGTCGCATCTCAAGAGGAGGCGCTCTCCACAGGAAAGGCGAGAGGAACTCCAGGGTCGTGACACCATTCCAAGAGTCCCCCAGATGTGTCAGTCCATTCCAGAGGATCCTGTTTTCCCTGCACTGCCTTGACGTTCAAGCCGAGGATCGACTCCCACCACGTGTGCACGTGGGACAGCCCTGTGGGAAAGCCTCGTGGGAAAGCCTCGAAGGAAAGACTCGAGGGAAAACCATAGATCCTTTGATCCACGCGGCGGACTGCGTGACACGGCTGCTACCGCTCTGGAGGAAAGCGCAAGTGCATGCCCGCATTCGAGACGAGGCCTGACTCCCCTGGGGAGACTCCAGACGTACCCCAAGATGCATGTCAGCACTGGAGAGGAATCCTCAGGTTCCGGCCCCGACTCCACACAAGGTCTTAGGCCCCGGCATCGACGGGAGAGGAATCCCGAGAGGCCCCCGAGGAACTCGCATGGGGACTGGACTTTCCTGAGGCCACCGGAGCAGGTCCCTGAGGTCCCCGTCGTAAGTCGAGAGCACCTGCCGCAACTCGAGAAAATCCAGGAGGTTTTGCCCTCCAGGCGAGATGAGGCCCATTTCCGCTGAGGCTTCTCGAGGCCAATCACGTCTAACCACTGGAACTTCCAAAGGGTCCTTCACACCCTTGCTGCAACTCAAGAAGTTCCCCGACATACCCGCCTGCACTCGAGAGGAAGCACGTGGGGTCACGCACACATCCAGGGGAGCCCCGTTTCCGCCTCCTAGCTCGAGATGAGGGATCCTTTCCCTGTCTCGTAGGGAAAGAATTCCCGGCGTTCCCGTCGCATCTCAAGAGGAGGCGCTCTCCACAGGAAAGGCGAGAGGAACTCCAGGGTCGTGACACCATTCCAAGAGTCCCCCAGATGTGTCAGTCCATTCTAGAGGAACCTGTTTTCCCTGCACTGCCTTGACGTTCAAGCCGAGGATCGACTCCCACCACGTGTGCACGTGGGACAGCCCTGTGGGAAAGCCTCGTGGGAAAGCCTCGTGGGAAAGACTCGAGGGAAAACCATAGATCCTTGGTTCACGCGGCGGACTGCGTGACACTGCTGCTACCGCTCTGGAGGAAAGCGCAAGTGCATGCCCGCATTCGAGACGAGGCCTGACTCCCCTGGGGAGACTCCATAAGTACCCCAAGATGCATGTCAGCACTGGAGAGGAATTCTCAGGTTCCGGCCCCGACTCCACACAAGGTCTTAGGCCCCGGCATCGACGGGAGAGGAATCCCGAGAGGCCCCCGAGGAACTCGCATGGGGACTGGCCTTTCCTGAGGCCACCAGAGCGGGTCCCTGAGGTCCCCATCGTAAGTCGAGAGCACCTGCCGCAACTCGAGAAAATCCAGGAGGTTTTGCCCTCCAGGCGAGATGAGGCCCATTTCCGCTGAGGCTTCTCGAGGCCAATCACGTCTAACCACTGGAACTTCCAAAGGGTCCTTCACACCCTTGCTGCAACTCAAGAAGTTCCCCGACATACCCGTCTCCACTCGAGAGGAAGCACGTGGTGTCCCGCACACATCCAGGGGAGCCCCGTTTCAGCCTCCTAGCTCGAGATTATGGATGCTTTCCCTGTTTCGTAGGGAAAGAATTCCCGGCGTTCCCGTCGCATCTCAAGAGGAGGCGCTCTCCTCAGGAAAGGCGAGAGGAACTCCAGGGTCGTGCCACCATTCCAAGAGTCCCCCAGATGTGTCAGTCCATTCCAGAGGAACCTGTTTTCCCTGCACTGCCTTGAGGTTCAAGCCGAGGATTGACTCCCACCACGTGTGCACGTGGGACAGCCCTGTGGGAAAGCCTCGTGGGAAAGACTCGAGGGAAAACCATAGATCCTTTGATCCACGCGGCGGACTGCGTGACACTGCTGCTACCGCTCTGGAGGAAAGCGCAAGTGCATGCCCGCATTCGAGACGAGGACTGACTCCCCTGGGGAGACTCCAGAAGTACCCCAAGATCCATGTCAGCACTGGAGAGGAATCCTCAGGTTCCGGCCCCGACTCCACACAAGGTCTTAGGCCCCGGCATCGACGGGAGAGGAATCCCGAGAGGCCCCCGAGGAACTCGCATGGGGACTGGCCTTTCCTGAGGCCACCAGAGCGGGTCCCTGAGGTCCCCGTCGTACGTCGAGAGCACCTGCCGCAACGCGAGAAAATCCAGGCGGTTTTGCCTTCCAGGCGAGATGAGGCCCATTTCCGCTGAGGCTTCTCGAGGCCAATCACATCTAACCACTGGAACTTCCAAAGGGTCCTTCACACCATTGCTGCAACTCAAGAAGTTCCCCGACATACCCGTCTCCACTCGAGAGGAAGCACGTGGGGTCCCGCACACATCCAGGGGAGCCCCGTTTCCGCCTCCTAGCTCGAGATTATGGATCCTTTCCCTGTTTCGTAGGGAAAGAATTCCCGGCGTTCCCGTCGCATCTCAAGAGGAGGCGCTCTCCACAGGAAAGGCGAGAGGAACTCCAGGGTCGTGACACCATTCCAAGAGTCCCCCAGATGTGTCAGTCCATTCCAGAGGAACCTGTTTTCCCTGCACTGCCTTGACGTTCAAGCCGAGGATCGACTCCCACCACGTGTGCACGTGGGACAGCCCTGTGGGAAAGCCTCGTGGGAAAGCCTCGTGGGAAAGACTCGAGGGAAAACCATAGATCCTATGATCCACGCGGCGGACTGCGTGACACTGCTGCTCTCGCTCTGGAGGAAAGCGCAAGTGCATGCCCGCATTCGAGACGAGGACTGACTCCCCTGGGGAGACTCCAGAAGTACCCCAGATCCATGTCAGCACTGGAGAGGAATCCTCAGGTTCCGGTCCCGACTCCACACAAGGTCTTAGGCCCCGGCATCGACGGGAGAGGAATCCCGAGAGGCCCCCGAGGAACTCGCATGGGGACTGGCCTTTCCTGAGGCGACCAGAGCGGGTCCCTGAGGTCCCCGTCGTAAGTCGAGAGCACCTGCCGCAACTCGAGAAAATCCAGGAGGTTTTCCCTCCAGGTGAGATGAGGCCCATTTCCACTGAGGCTTCTCGAGGCCAACCACATCTAACCACTGGACCTTCCAAAGGGTCCTTCACACCCTTGCTGCAACTCAAGAAGTTCCCCGACATACCCGCCTGCACTCGAGAGGAAGCACGTGGTGTCCCGCAGACATCCAGGGGAGCCCCGTTTCCGCCTCCTAACTCGAGATGAGGGATCCTTTCCCTGTTTCGTAGGGAAAGAATTCCCGGCGTTCCCGTCGCATCTCAAGAGGAGGCGCTCTCCACAGGAAAGGCGAGAGGAACTCCAGGGTCGTGACACCATTCCAAGAGTCCCCCAGATGTGTCAGTCCATTCCAGAGGATCCTGTTTTCCCTGCACTGCCTTGACGTTCAAGCCGAGGATCGACTCCCACCACGTGTGCACGTGGGACAGCCCTGTGGGAAAGCCTCGTGGGAAAGCCTCGAAGGAAAGACTCGAGGGAAAACCATAGATCCTTTGATCCACGCGGCGGACTGCGTGACACTGCTGCTACCGCTCTGGAGGAAAGCGCAAGTGCATGCCCGCATTCGAGACGAGGCCTGACTCCCCTGGGGAGACTCCAGAAGTGCCCCAAGATCCATGTCAGCACTGGAGAGGAATCCTCAGGTTCCGGCCACGACTCCACACAAGGTCTTAGGCCCCGGTATCGACGGGAGAGGAATCCCGAGAGGCCCCCGAGGAACTCGCATGGGGACTGGCCTTTCTTGAGGCCACCAGAGCGGGTCCCTGAGGTCCCCGTCGTAAGTCGAGAGCACCTGCCGCAACTCGAGAAAATCCAGGAGGTTTTGCCCTCCAGGCGAGATGAGGCCCATTTCCGCTGAGGCTTCTCGAGGCTAATCACGTCTAACAACTGGAACTTCCAAAGGGTCCTTCACACCCTTGCTGCAACTCAAGAAGTTCCCCGACATACCCGTCTCCACTCGAGAGGAAGCACGTGGGTCCCGCACACATCCAGGGGAGCCCCGTTTCCGCCTCCTAGCTCGAGATGAGGGATCCTTTCCCTGTTTCGTAGGGAAAGAATTCCCGGCGTTTCCGTCGCATCTCAAGAGGAGGCGCTCTTCACAGGAAAGGCGAGAGGAACTCCAGGGTCGTGCCACCATTCCAAGACTCCCCCAGATATGTCAGTCCATTCCAGAGGAATCTTTTTTCCCTGCACTGCCTTGACGTTCAAGCCGAGGATCGACTCCCACCACGTGTGCACGTGGGACAGCCCTGTGGGAAAGCCTCGTGGGAAAACCTCGTGGGAAAGACTCGAGGGAAAACCATAGATCCTTTGATCCACGCGGCGGACTGCGTGACACTGCTGCTACCGCTCTGGAGGAAAGCGCAAGTGCATGCCCGCATTCGAGACGAGGACTGACTCCCCTGGGGAGACTCCAGAAGTACCCCAAGATCCATGTCAGCACTGGAGAGGAATCCTCAGGTTCCGGCCCCGACTCCACACAAGGTCTTAGGCCCCGTCATCGACGGGAGAGGAATCCCGAGAGGCCCCCGAGGAACTCGCATGGGGACTGGCCTTTCCTGAGGCCACCAGAGCGGTTCCCTGAGGTCCCCGTCGTAAGTCGAGAGCACCTGCCGCAACTCGAGAAAATCCAGGAGGTTTTGCCCTCCAGGCGAGATGAGGCCCATTTCCGCTGAGGCTTCTCGAGGCTAATCACATCTAACCACTGGAACTTCCAAAGGGTCCTTCACACCATTGCTGCAACTCAAGAAGTTCCCCGACATACCCGTCTCCACTCGAGAGGAAGCACGTGGTGTCCCGCACACATCCAGGGGAGCCCCGTTTCCGCCTCCTACCTCGAGATGAGGGATCCTTTCCGTTTCGTAGGGAAAGAATTCCCGGCGTTCCCGTCGCATCTCAAGAGGAGGCGCTCTCCACAGGAAAGGCGAGAGGAACTCCAGGTTCGTGCCACCATTCCAAGAGTCCCCCAGATGAGTCAGTCCATTCCAGAGGAACCTTTTTTTCCTGCACTGCCTTGACGTTCAAGCCGAGGATCGACTCCCACGACGTGTGCACGTGGGACAGCCCTGTGGGAAAGCCTCGTGGGAAAGCCTCGTGGGAAAGACTCGAGGGAAAACCATAGATCCTTTGATCCACGCGGCGGACTGCGTGACACTGCTGCTACCGCTCTGGAGGAAAGCGCAATGCATGCCCGCATTCGAGACGAGGACTGACTCCCCTGGGGAGACTCCAGAAGTACCCCAAGATCCATCTCAGCACTGGAGAGGAATCCTCAGGTTCCGGCCCCTACTCCACACAAGGCCTTAGGCCCCGGCATCGACGGGAGAGGAATCCCGAGACGCCCCCGAGGAACTCGCATGGGGACTGGCCTTTCCTGAGGCCACCAGATCGGTTCCCTGAGGTCCCCGTCGTAAGTCGAGAGCACCTGCCGCAACTCTAGAAAATCCAGGAGGTTTTGCCCTCCAGCTGAGATGAGGCCCATTTCCGCTGAGGCTTCTCGAGGCCAATCACATCTAACCACTAGAACTTCCAAAGGGTCCTTCACACCATTGCTGCAACTCAAGAAGTTCCCCGACATACCCGTCTCCACTCGAGAGGAAGCACGTGGGGTCCCGCACACATCCAGGGGAGCCCCGTTTCCGCCTCCTAGCTCGAGATGAGGGATCTTTTCCCTGTTTCGTAGGGAAAGAATTCCCGGCGTGCCCGTCGCATCTCAAGAGGAGGCGCTCTCCACAGGAAAGGCGAGAGGAACTCCAGGGTCGTGACAACATTCCAAGAGTCCACCAGATGTGTCAGTCCATTCCAGAGGAACCTGTTTTCCCTGCACTGCCTTGACGTTCAAGCCGAGGATCGACTCCCACCACGTGTGCACGTGGGACAGCCCTGTGGGAAAGCCTCGTGGGAAAGCCTCGTGGGAAAGACTCGAGGGAAAACCATAGATCCTTTGATCCACGCGGCGGACTGCGTGACACTGCTGCTACCACTCTGGAGGAAAGCGCAATGCATGCCCGCATTCGAGACGAGGACTGACTCCCCTGGGGAGACTCCAGAAGTACCCCAAGATCCATGTCAGCACTGGAGAGGAATCCTCTGGTTCCGGCCCCGACTCCACAGAAGGTCTTTGGCCCCGGCATCGACGGGAGAGGAATCCCGAGAGGCCCCCGAGGAACTCGCATGGGGACTGGCCTTTCCTGAGGCCACCAGAGCGGGTCCCTGAGGTCCCCGTCGTAAGTCGAGAGCACCTGCCGCAACTCGAGAAAATCCAGGAGGTTTTGCCCTCCAGGCGAGATGAGGTCCATTTCCGCTGAGGCTTCTCGTGGCCAATCACATCTAACCACTGGAATTTCCAAAGGGTCCTTCACACCATTGCTGCAACTCAAGAAGTTCCCCGACATACCAGTCTCCACTCGAGAGGAAGCACGTGGGTTCCCTCACACATCCAGGGGAGCCACGTTTCCGCCTCCTAGCTCGAGATGAGGGATCCTTTCACTGTTTCGTAGGGAAAGAATTCCCGGCGTTCCCGTCGCATCTCAAGAGGAGGCGCTCTCCACAGGAAAGGCGAGAGGAACTCCAGGGTCGTGACACCATTCCAAGAGTCCCCCAGATGTGTCAGTCCATTCCAGAGGAACCTGTTTTCCCTGCACTGCCTTGACGTTCAAGCCGAGGATCGACTCCCACCACGTGTGCACGTGGGACAGCCCTGTGGGAAAGCCTCGTGGGAAAGCCTCGAGGGAAAGACTCGAGGGAAAACCATAGATCCTTTGATCCACGCGGCGGACTGCGTGACACTGCTGCTACCGCTCTGGAGGAAAGCGCAAGTGCATGCCCGCATTCGAGACGAGGCCTGACTCCCCTGGGGAGACTCCAGAAGTACCCCAAGATCCATGTCAGCACTGGAGAGGAATCCTCAGGTTCCGGCCCCGACTCCACACAAGGTCTTAGGCCCCGGCATCGACGGGAGAGGAATCCCGAGAGGCCCACGAGGAACTCGCATGGGGACTGGCCTTTCCTGAGGCCACCAGAGCGGGTCCCTGAGGTCCCCGTCGTAAGTCGAGATCACCTGCCGCAACTCGAGAAAATCCAGGAGGTTTTGCCCTCCAGGCGAGATGAGGCCCATTTCCGCTGAGGCTTCTTGAGGCCAATCACATCTAACCACTGGAACTTCCAAAGGGTCCTTCACACCCTTGCTGCAACTCAAGAAGTTCCCCGACATACCCGTCTCCACTCGAGAGGAAGCACGTGGGGTCACGCACACATCCAGGGGAGCCCCGTTTCCGCCTCCTAGCTCGAGATGAGGGATCCTTTCCCTGTTTCGTAGGGAAAGAATTCCCGGCGTTCCCGTCGCATCTCAAGAGGAGGCGCTCTCCACAGGAAAGGCGAGAGGAACTCCAGGGTCGTGTCACCATTCCAAGAGTCCCCCAGATGTGTCAGTCCATTCCAGAGGAACCTGTTTTCCCTGCACTGCCGTGACGTTCAAGCCGAGGATCGACTCCCACCACGTGTGCACGTGGGACAGCCCTGTGGGAAAGCCTCGTGGGAAAGCCTCGTGGGAAAGACTCGAGGGAAAACCATAGATCCTTTGATCCACGCGGCGGACTGCGTGACACTGCTGCTACCGCTCTGGAGGAAAGCGCAATGCATGCCCGCATTCGAGACGAGGACTGACTCCCCTGGGGAGACTCCAGAAGTACCCCAAGATCCATGTCAGCACTGGAGAGGAATCCTCAGGTTCCGGCCCCGACTCCACACAAGGTCTTAGGCCCCGGCATCGACGGGAGAGGAATCCCGAGAGGCCCCCGAGGAACTCGCATGGGGACTGGCCTTTCCTGAGGCCACCAGAGCGGGTCCCTGAGGTCCCCGTCGTAAGTCGAGAGCACCTGCCGCAACTCGAGAAAATCCAGGAGGTTTTGCCCTCCAGGCGAGATGAGGCCCATTTCCGCTGAGGCTTCTCGTGGCCAATCACATCTAACCACTGGAACTTCCAAAGGGTCCTTCACACCATTGCTGCAACTCAAGAAGTTCCCCGACATACCCGTCTCCACTCGAGAGGAATCACGTGGGGTCACGCACACATCCAGGGGAGCCCCGTTTCCGCCTCCTAGCTCGAGATGAGGGATCCTTTCCCTGTTTCGTAGGGAAAGAATTCCCGGCGTTCCCGTCGCATCTCAAGAGGAGGCGCTCTCCACAGGAAAGGCGAGAGGAACTCCAGGGTCGTGCCACCATTCCAAGAGTCCCCCACATGTGTCAGTCCATTCCAGAGGAACCTGTTTTCCCTGCACTGGCTTGACGATGAAGCCGAGGATCGACTCCCACCACGTGTGCACGTGGGACAGCCCTGTGGGAAAGCCTCGTGGGAAAGCCTCGTGGGAAAGACTCGAGGGAAAACCATAGATCCTTGGTCCACGCGGCGGACTGCGTGACACTGCTGCTACCGCTCTGGAGGAAAGCGCAAGTGCATGCCCGCATTCGAGACGAGGACTGACTCCCCTGGGGAGACTCCAGAAGTACCCCAAGATCCATGTCAGCACTGGAGAGGAATCCTCAGGTTCCGGCCCCGACTCCACACAAGGTCTTAGGCCCCGGCATCGACGGGAGAGGAATCCCGAGAGGCCCCCGAGGAACTCGCATGGGGACTGGCCTTTCCTGAGGCCACCAGAGCGGGTCCCTGAGGTCCCCGTCGTAAGTCGAGAGCACCTGCCGCAACTCGAGAAAATCCAGGAGGTTTTGCCCTCCAGGCGAGATGAGGCCCATTTCCGCTGAGGCTTCTCGAGGCCGATCACGTCTAACCACTGGAACTTCCAAAGGGTCCTTCACACCCTTGCTGCAACTCAAGAAGTTCCCCGACATACCCGTCTGCACTCGAGAGGAAGCACGTGGTGTCCCGCACACATCCAGGGGAGCCCCGTTTCCGCCTCCTAGCTCGAGATGAGGGATCCTTTCCCTGTTTCGTAGGGAAAGAATTCCCGGCGTTCCCGTCGCATCTCAAGAGGAGGCGCTCTCCACAGGAAAGGCGAGAGGAACTCCAGGGTCGTGCCACCATTCCAAGAGTCCCCCAGATGTGTCAGTCCATTCGAGAGGAACCTGTTTTCCCTGCACTGCCTTGACGTTCAAGCCGAGGATCGACTCCCACCACGTGTGCACGTGGGACAGCCCTGTGGGAAAGCCTCGTGGGAAAGCCTCGTGGGAAAGACTCGAGGGAAAACCATAGATCCTTTGATCCACGCGGCGGACTGCGTGACACTGCTGCTACCGCTCTGGAGGAAAGCACAATGCATGCCCGCATTCGAGACGAGGACTGACTCCCCTGGGGAGACTCCAGAAGTACCCCAAGATCCATGTCAGCACTGGAGAGGAATCCTCAGGTTCCGGCCCCGACTCCACACAAGGTCTTAGGCCCCGGCATCGACGGGAGAGGAATTCCGAGAGGCCCCCGAGGAACTCGCATGGGGACTGGCCTTTCCTGAGGCCACCAGAGCGGGTCCCTGAGGTCCCCGTCGTAAGTCGAGAGCACCTGCCACAACTCGAGAAAATCCAGGAGGTTTTGCCCTCCAGGCGAGATGAGGCCCATTTCCGCGGGGGCTTCTCGAGGCTAATCACGTCTAACCACTGGATCTTCCAAAGGGTCCTTCACACCCTTGCTGCAACTCAAGAAGTTCCCCGACATACCCGTCTCCACTCGAGAGGAAGCACGTGGTGTCCCGCACACATCCAGGGGAGCCCCGTTTCCGCCTCATAGCTCGAGATGAGGGATCCTTTCCCTGTTTCGTAGGAAAAGAATTCCCGGCGTTCCCGTCGCATCTCAAGAGGAGGCGCTCTCCACAGGAAAGGCGAGAGGAACTCCAGGGTCGTGACACCATTCCAAGAGCCCCCAGATGTGTCAGACCATTCCAGACGAACCTGTTTTCCCTGCACTGCCTTGACGTTCAAGCCGAGGATCGACTCCCACCACGTGTGCACGTGGGACAGCCCTGTGGGAAAGCCTCGTGGGAAAGCCTCGCGGGAAAGACTCGAGGGAAAACCAAACATCCTTTGATCCACGCGGCGGACTGCGTGACACTGCTGCTACCGCTCTGGAGGAAAGCGCAAGTGCATGCCCGCATTCGAGACGAGGACTGACTCCCCTGGGGAGACTCCAGAAGTACCCCAAGATCCATGTCAGCACTGGAGAGGAATCCTCAGGTTCCGGCCCCGACTCCACACAAGGTCTTAGGCCCCGGCATCCACGGGAGAGGAATCCCGAGAGGCCCCCAAGGAACTCGCATGGGGACTGGCCTTTCCTGAGGCCACCAGAGCGGGTCCCTGAGGTCCCCGTCGTAAGTCGAGAGCACATGCCACAGCTCGAGAAAATCCAGGAGGTTTTGCCCTCCAGGCGAGATGAGGCCCATTTCCGCTGAGGCTTCTCGAGGCTAATCACGTCTAACCACTGGAACTTCCAAAGGGTCCTTCACACCCTTGCTGCAACTCAAGAAGTTCCCCGACATACCTGTCTCCACTCGAGAGGAAGCACGTGGGTCCCGCACACATCCAGGGGAGCCCCGTTTCCGCCTCCTAGCTCGAGATGAGGGATCCTTTCCCTGTTTCGTAGGGAAAGAATTCCCGGCGTTCCCGTCGCATCTCAAGAGGAGGCGCTCTCCACAGGAAAGGCGAGAGGAACTCCAGGGTCGTGACACCATTCCAAGAGTCCCCCAGATGTGTCAGTCCATTCCAGAGGAACCTGTTTTCCCTGCACTGCCTTGACGTTCAAGCCGAGGATCGACTCCCACCACGTGTGCACGTGGGACAGCCCTGTGGGAAAGCCTCGTGGGAAAGCCTCGTGGGAAAGACTCGAGGGAAAACCATAGATCCTATGATCCACGCGGCGGACTGCGTGACACTGCTGCTCTCGCTCTGGAGGAAAGCGCAAGTGCATGCCCGCATTCGAGACGAGGACTGACTCCCCTGGGGAGACTCCAGAAGTACCCCAGATCCATGTCAGCACTGGAGAGGAATCCTCAGGTTCCGGTCCCGACTCCACACAAGGTCTTAGGCCCCGGCATCGACGGGAGAGGAATCCCGAGAGGCCCCCGAGGAACTCGCATGGGGACTGGCCTTTCCTGAGGCGACCAGAGCGGGTCCCTGAGGTCCCCGTCGTAAGTCGAGAGCACCTGCCGCAACTCGAGAAAATCCAGGAGGTTTTCCCTCCAGGTGAGATGAGGCCCATTTCCACTGAGGCTTCTCGAGGCCAACCACATCTAACCACTGGACCTTCCAAAGGGTCCTTCACACCCTTGCTGCAACTCAAGAAGTTCCCCGACATACCCGCCTGCACTCGAGAGGAAGCACGTGGTGTCCCGCAGACATCCAGGGGAGCCCCGTTTCCGCCTCCTAACTCGAGATGAGGGATCCTTTCCCTGTTTCGTAGGGAAAGAATTCCCGGCGTTCCCGTCGCATCTCAAGAGGAGGCGCTCTCCACAGGAAAGGCGAGAGGAACTCCAGGGTCGTGACACCATTCCAAGAGTCCCCCAGATGTGTCAGTCCATTCCAGAGGATCCTGTTTTCCCTGCACTGCCTTGACGTTCAAGCCGAGGATCGACTCCCACCACGTGTGCACGTGGGACAGCCCTGTGGGAAAGCCTCGTGGGAAAGCCTCGAAGGAAAGACTCGAGGGAAAACCATAGATCCTTTGATCCACGCGGCGGACTGCGTGACACTGCTGCTACCGCTCTGGAGGAAAGCGCAAGTGCATGCCCGCATTCGAGACGAGGCCTGACTCCCCTGGGGAGACTCCAGAAGTGCCCCAAGATCCATGTCAGCACTGGAGAGGAATCCTCAGGTTCCGGCCACGACTCCACACAAGGTCTTAGGCCCCGGTATCGACGGGAGAGGAATCCCGAGAGGCCCCCGAGGAACTCGCATGGGGACTGGCCTTTCTTGAGGCCACCAGAGCGGGTCCCTGAGGTCCCCGTCGTAAGTCGAGAGCACCTGCCGCAACTCGAGAAAATCCAGGAGGTTTTGCCCTCCAGGCGAGATGAGGCCCATTTCCGCTGAGGCTTCTCGAGGCTAATCACGTCTAACAACTGGAACTTCCAAAGGGTCCTTCACACCCTTGCTGCAACTCAAGAAGTTCCCCGACATACCCGTCTCCACTCGAGAGGAAGCACGTGGGTCCCGCACACATCCAGGGGAGCCCTGTTTCCGCCTCCTAGCTCGAGATGAGGGATCCTTTCCCTGTTTCGTAGGGAAAGAATTCCCGGCGTTTCCGTCGCATCTCAAGAGGAGGCGCTCTTCACAGGAAAGGCGAGAGGAACTCCAGGGTCGTGCCACCATTCCAAGACTCCCCCAGATATGTCAGTCCATTCCAGAGGAATCTTTTTTCCCTGCACTGCCTTGACGTTCAAGCCGAGGATCGACTCCCACCACGTGTGCACGTGGGACAGCCCTGTGGGAAAGCCTCGTGGGAAAACCTCGTGGGAAAGACTCGAGGGAAAACCATAGATCCTTTGATCCACGCGGCGGACTGCGTGACACTGCTGCTACCGCTCTGGAGGAAAGCGCAAGTGCATGCCCGCATTCGAGACGAGGACTGACTCCCCTGGGGAGACTCCAGAAGTACCCCAAGATCCATGTCAGCACTGGAGAGGAATCCTCAGGTTCCGGCCCCGACTCCACACAAGGTCTTAGGCCCCGTCATCGACGGGAGAGGAATCCCGAGAGGCCCCCGAGGAACTCGCATGGGGACTGGCCTTTCCTGAGGCCACCAGAGCGGTTCCCTGAGGTCCCCGTCGTAAGTCGAGAGCACCTGCCGCAACTCGAGAAAATCCAGGAGGTTTTGCCCTCCAGGCGAGATGAGGCCCATTTCCGCTGAGGCTTCTCGAGGCTAATCACATCTAACCACTGGAACTTCCAAAGGGTCCTTCACACCATTGCTGCAACTCAAGAAGTTCCCCGACATACCCGTCTCCACTCGAGAGGAAGCACGTGGTGTCCCGCACACATCCAGGGGAGCCCCGTTTCCGCCTCCTACCTCGAGATGAGGGATCCTTTCCGTTTCGTAGGGAAAGAATTCCCGGCGTTCCCGTCGCATCTCAAGAGGAGGCGCTCTCCACAGGAAAGGCGAGAGGAACTCCAGGTTCGTGCCACCATTCCAAGAGTCCCCCAGATGAGTCAGTCCATTCCAGAGGAACCTTTTTTTCCTGCACTGCCTTGACGTTCAAGCCGAGGATCGACTCCCACGACGTGTGCACGTGGGACAGCCCTGTGGGAAAGCCTCGTGGGAAAGCCTCGTGGGAAAGACTCGAGGGAAAACCATAGATCCTTTGATCCACGCGGCGGACTGCGTGACACTGCTGCTACCGCTCTGGAGGAAAGCGCAATGCATGCCCGCATTCGAGACGAGGACTGACTCCCCTGGGGAGACTCCAGAAGTACCCCAAGATCCATCTCAGCACTGGAGAGGAATCCTCAGGTTCCGGCCCCTACTCCACACAAGGCCTTAGGCCCCGGCATCGACGGGAGAGGAATCCCGAGACGCCCCCGAGGAACTCGCATGGGGACTGGCCTTTCCTGAGGCCACCAGATCGGTTCCCTGAGGTCCCCGTCGTAAGTCGAGAGCACCTGCCGCAACTCTAGAAAATCCAGGAGGTTTTGCCCTCCAGCTGAGATGAGGCCCATTTCCGCTGAGGCTTCTCGAGGCCAATCACATCTAACCACTAGAACTTCCAAAGGGTCCTTCACACCATTGCTGCAACTCAAGAAGTTCCCCGACATACCCGTCTCCACTCGAGAGGAAGCACGTGGGGTCCCGCACACATCCAGGGGAGCCCCGTTTCCGCCTCCTAGCTCGAGATGAGGGATCTTTTCCCTGTTTCGTAGGGAAAGAATTCCCGGCGTGCCCGTCGCATCTCAAGAGGAGGCGCTCTCCACAGGAAAGGCGAGAGGAACTCCAGGGTCGTGACAACATTCCAAGAGTCCACCAGATGTGTCAGTCCATTCCAGAGGAACCTGTTTTCCCTGCACTGCCTTGACGTTCAAGCCGAGGATCGACTCCCACCACGTGTGCACGTGGGACAGCCCTGTGGGAAAGCCTCGTGGGAAAGCCTCGTGGGAAAGACTCGAGGGAAAACCATAGATCCTTTGATCCACGCGGCGGACTGCGTGACACTGCTGCTACCACTCTGGAGGAAAGCGCAATGCATGCCCGCATTCGAGACGAGGACTGACTCCCCTGGGGAGACTCCAGAAGTACCCCAAGATCCATGTCAGCACTGGAGAGGAATCCTCTGGTTCCGGCCCCGACTCCACAGAAGGTCTTTGGCCCCGGCATCGACGGGAGAGGAATCCCGAGAGGCCCCCGAGGAACTCGCATGGGGACTGGCCTTTCCTGAGGCCACCAGAGCGGGTCCCTGAGGTCCCCGTCGTAAGTCGAGAGCACCTGCCGCAACTCGAGAAAATCCAGGAGGTTTTGCCCTCCAGGCGAGATGAGGTCCATTTCCGCTGAGGCTTCTCGTGGCCAATCACATCTAACCACTGGAATTTCCAAAGGGTCCTTCACACCATTGCTGCAACTCAAGAAGTTCCCCGACATACCAGTCTCCACTCGAGAGGAAGCACGTGGGTTCCCTCACACATCCAGGGGAGCCACGTTTCCGCCTCCTAGCTCGAGATGAGGGATCCTTTCACTGTTTCGTAGGGAAAGAATTCCCGGCGTTCCCGTCGCATCTCAAGAGGAGGCGCTCTCCACAGGAAAGGCGAGAGGAACTCCAGGGTCGTGACACCATTCCAAGAGTCCCCCAGATGTGTCAGTCCATTCCAGAGGAACCTGTTTTCCCTGCACTGCCTTGACGTTCAAGCCGAGGATCGACTCCCACCACGTGTGCACGTGGGACAGCCCTGTGGGAAAGCCTCGTGGGAAAGCCTCGAGGGAAAGACTCGAGGGAAAACCATAGATCCTTTGATCCACGCGGCGGACTGCGTGACACTGCTGCTACCGCTCTGGAGGAAAGCGCAAGTGCATGCCCGCATTCGAGACGAGGCCTGACTCCCCTGGGGAGACTCCAGAAGTACCCCAAGATCCATGTCAGCACTGGAGAGGAATCCTCAGGTTCCGGCCCCGACTCCACACAAGGTCTTAGGCCCCGGCATCGACGGGAGAGGAATCCCGAGAGGCCCACGAGGAACTCGCATGGGGACTGGCCTTTCCTGAGGCCACCAGAGCGGGTCCCTGAGGTCCCCGTCGTAAGTCGAGATCACCTGCCGCAACTCGAGAAAATCCAGGAGGTTTTGCCCTCCAGGCGAGATGAGGCCCATTTCCGCTGAGGCTTCTTGAGGCCAATCACATCTAACCACTGGAACTTCCAAAGGGTCCTTCACACCCTTGCTGCAACTCAAGAAGTTCCCCGACATACCCGTCTCCACTCGAGAGGAAGCACGTGGGGTCACGCACACATCCAGGGGAGCCCCGTTTCCGCCTCCTAGCTCGAGATGAGGGATCCTTTCCCTGTTTCGTAGGGAAAGAATTCCCGGCGTTCCCGTCGCATCTCAAGAGGAGGCGCTCTCCACAGGAAAGGCGAGAGGAACTCCAGGGTCGTGACACCATTCCAAGAGTCCCCCAGATGTGTCAGTCCATTCCAGAGGAACCTGTTTTCCCTGCACTGGCTTGACGATCAAGCCGAGGATCGACTCCCACCACGTGTGCACGTGGGACAACCCTGTGGGAAAGCCTCGTGGGAAAGCCTCGTGGGAAAGACTCGAGGGAAAACCATAGATCCTTGGTCCACGCGGCGGATTGCGTGACACTGCTGCTACCGCTCTGGAGGAAAGCGCAAGTGCATGCCCGCATTCGAGACGAGGACTGACTCCCCTGGGGAGACTCCAGAAGTACCCCAAGATCCATGTCAGCACTGGAGAGGAATCCTCAGGTTCCGGCCCCGACTCCACACAAGGTCTTAGGCCCCGGCATCGACGGGAGAGGAATCCCGAGACACCCCCGAGGAACTCGCATGGGGACTGGCCTTTCCTGAGGCCACCAGAGCGGGTCCCTGAGGTCCCCGTCGTAAGTCGAGAGCACCTGCCGCAACTCGAGAAAATCCAGGAGGTTTTGCCCTCCAGGCGAGATGAGGCCCATTTCCGCTGAGGCTTCTCGAGGCCAATCACATCTAACCACTGGAACTTCCAAAGGGTCCTTCACACCATTGCTGCAACTCAAGAAGTTCCCCGACATACCCGTCTCCACTCGAGAGGAAGCACGTGGGGTCCCGCACACATCCAGGGGAGCCCCGTTTCCGCCTCCTAGCTCGAGATGAGGGATCCTTTCCCTGTTTCGTAGGGAAAGAATTCCCGGCGTTCCCGTCGCATCTCAAGAGGAGGCGCTCTCCACAGGAAAGGCGAGAGGAACTCCAGGGTCGTGTCACCATTCCAAGAGTCCCCCAGATGTGTCAGTCCATTCCAGAGGAACCTGTTTTCCCTGCACTGCCGTGACGTTCAAGCCGAGGATCGACTCCCACCACGTGTGCACGTGGGACAGCCCTGTGGGAAAGCCTCGTGGGAAAGCCTCGTGGGAAAGACTCGAGGGAAAACCATAGATCCTTTGATCCACGCGGCGGACTGCGTGACACTGCTGCTACCGCTCTGGAGGAAAGCGCAATGCATGCCCGCATTCGAGACGAGGACTGACTCCCCTGGGGAGACTCCAGAAGTACCCCAAGATCCATGTCAGCACTGGAGAGGAATCCTCAGGTTCCGGCCCCGACTCCACACAAGGTCTTAGGCCCCGGCATCGACGGGAGAGGAATCCCGAGAGGCCCCCGAGGAACTCGCATGGGGACTGGCCTTTCCTGAGGCCACCAGAGCGGGTCCCTGAGGTCCCCGTCGTAAGTCGAGAGCACCTGCCGCAACTCGAGAAAATCCAGGAGGTTTTGCCCTCCAGGCGAGATGAGGCCCATTTCCGCTGAGGCTTCTCGTGGCCAATCACATCTAACCACTGGAACTTCCAAAGGGTCCTTCACACCATTGCTGCAACTCAAGAAGTTCCCCGACATACCCGTCTCCACTCGAGAGGAATCACGTGGGGTCACGCACACATCCAGGGGAGCCCCGTTTCCGCCTCCTAGCTAGAGATGAGGGATCCTTTCCCTGTTTCGTAGGGAAAGAATTCCCGGCGTTCCCGTCGCATCTCAAGAGGAGGCGCTCTCCACAGGAAAGGCGAGAGGAACTCCAGGGTCGTGCCACCATTCCAAGAGTCCCCCACATGTGTCAGTCCATTCCAGAGGAACCTGTTTTCCCTGCACTGGCTTGACGATGAAGCCGAGGATCGACTCCCACCACGTGTGCACGTGGGACAGCCCTGTGGGAAAGCCTCGTGGGAAAGCCTCGTGGGAAAGACTCGAGGGAAAACCATAGATCCTTGGTCCACGCGGCGGACTGCGTGACACTGCTGCTACCGCTCTGGAGGAAAGCGCAAGTGCATGCCCGCATTCGAGACGAGGACTGACTCCCCTGGGGAGACTCCAGAAGTACCCCAAGATCCATGTCAGCACTGGAGAGGAATCCTCAGGTTCCGGCCCCGACTCCACACAAGGTCTTAGGCCCCGGCATCGACGGGAGAGGAATCCCGAGAGGCCCCCGAGGAACTCGCATGGGGACTGGCCTTTCCTGAGGCCACCAGAGCGGGTCCCTGAGGTCCCCGTCGTAAGTCGAGAGCACCTGCCGCAACTCGAGAAAATCCAGGAGGTTTTGCCCTCCAGGCGAGATGAGGCCCATTTCCGCTGAGGCTTCTCGAGGCCGATCACGTCTAACCACTGGAACTTCCAAAGGGTCCTTCACACCCTTGCTGCAACTCAAGAAGTTCCCCGACATACCCGTCTGCACTCGAGAGGAAGCACGTGGTGTCCCGCACACATCCAGGGGAGCCCCGTTTCCGCCTCCTAGCTCGAGATGAGGGATCCTTTCCCTGTTTCGTAGGGAAAGAATTCCCGGCGTTCCCGTCGCATCTCAAGAGGAGGCGCTCTCCACAGGAAAGGCGAGAGGAACTCCAGGGTCGTGCCACCATTCCAAGAGTCCCCCAGATGTGTCAGTCCATTCGAGAGGAACCTGTTTTCCCTGCACTGCCTTGACGTTCAAGCCGAGGATCGACTCCCACCACGTGTGCACGTGGGACAGCCCTGTGGGAAAGCCTCGTGGGAAAGCCTCGTGGGAAAGACTCGAGGGAAAACCATAGATCCTTTGATCCACGCGGCGGACTGCGTGACACTGCTGCTACCGCTCTGGAGGAAAGCACAATGCATGCCCGCATTCGAGACGAGGACTGACTCCCCTGGGGAGACTCCAGAAGTACCCCAAGATCCATGTCAGCACTGGAGAGGAATCCTCAGGTTCCGGCCCCGACTCCACACAAGGTCTTAGGCCCCGGCATCGACGGGAGAGGAATTCCGAGAGGCCCCCGAGGAACTCGCATGGGGACTGGCCTTTCCTGAGGCCACCAGAGCGGGTCCCTGAGGTCCCCGTCGTAAGTCGAGAGCACCTGCCACAACTCGAGAAAATCCAGGAGGTTTTGCCCTCCAGGCGAGATGAGGCCCATTTCCGCGGGGGCTTCTCGAGGCTAATCACGTCTAACCACTGGATCTTCCAAAGGGTCCTTCACACCCTTGCTGCAACTCAAGAAGTTCCCCGACATACCCGTCTCCACTCGAGAGGAAGCACGTGGTGTCCCGCACACATCCAGGGGAGCCCCGTTTCCGCCTCATAGCTCGAGATGAGGGATCCTTTCCCTGTTTCGTAGGAAAAGAATTCCCGGCGTTCCCGTCGCATCTCAAGAGGAGGCGCTCTCCACAGTAAAGGCGAGAGGAACTCCAGGGTCGTGACACCATTCCAAGAGCCCCCAGATGTGTCAGACCATTCCAGACGAACCTGTTTTCCCTGCACTGCCTTGACGTTCAAGCCGAGGATCGACTCCCACCACGTGTGCACGTGGGACAGCCCTGTGGGAAAGCCTCGTGGGAAAGCCTCGCGGGAAAGACTCGAGGGAAAACCAAACATCCTTTGATCCACGCGGCGGACTGCGTGACACTGCTGCTACCGCTCTGGAGGAAAGCGCAAGTGCATGCCCGCATTCGAGACGAGGACTGACTCCCCTGGGGAGACTCCAGAAGTACCCCAAGATCCATGTCAGCACTGGAGAGGAATCCTCAGGTTCCGGCCCCGACTCCACACAAGGTCTTAGGCCCCGGCATCCACGGGAGAGGAATCCCGAGAGGCCCCCAAGGAACTCGCATGGGGACTGGCCTTTCCTGAGGCCACCAGAGCGGGTCCCTGAGGTCCCCGTCGTAAGTCGAGAGCACATGCCACAGCTCGAGAAAATCCAGGAGGTTTTGCCCTCCAGGCGAGATGAGGCCCATTTCCGCTGAGGCTTCTCGAGGCTAATCACGTCTAACCACTGGAACTTCCAAAGGGTCCTTCACACCCTTGCTGCAACTCAAGAAGTTCCCCGACATACCTGTCTCCACTCGAGAGGAAGCACGTGGGTCCCGCACACATCCAGGGGAGCCCCGTTTCCGCCTCCTAGCTCGAGATGAGGGATCCTTTCCCTGTTTCGTAGGGAAAGAATTCCCGGCGTTCCCGTCGCATCTCAAGAGGAGGCGCTCTCCACAGGAAAGGCGAGAGGAACTCCAGTGTCGTGACACCATTCCAAGAGTCCCCCAGATGTGTCAGTCCATTTAAGAGGAACCTGTTTTCCCTGCACTGCCTTGACGTTCAAGCCGAGGATCGACTCCCACCACGTGTGCACGTGGGACAGCCCTGTGGGAAAGCCTCGTGGGAAAGCCTCGTGGGAAAGACTCGAGGGAAAACCATAGATCCTTTGATCCACGCGGCGGACTGCGTGACACTGCTGCTACCGCTCTGGAGGAAAGCGCAAGTGCATGCCCGCATTCGAGACGAGGACTGACTCCCCTGGGGAGACTCCAGAAGTACCCCAAGATCCATGTCAGCACTGGAGAGGAATCCTCAGGTTCCGGCCCCGACTCCACACAAGGTCTTAGGCCCCGGCATCGACGGGAGAGGAATCCCGAGAGGCCCCCGAGGAACTCACATGGGGACTGGCCTTTCCTGAGGCCACCAGAGCGGGTCCCTGAGGTCCCCGTCGTAAGTCGAGAGCACCTGCCGCAACTCGAGAAAATCCAGGAGGTTTTGCCCTCCAGGCGAGATGAGGCCCATTTCCGCTGAGGCTTCTCGAGGCTAATCACGTCTAAATACTGGAACTTCCAAAGGATCCTTCACACCCTTGCTGCAACTCAAGAAGTTCCCTGACATACCCGTCTCCACTCGAGAGTAAGCACGTGGTGTCCCGCACACATCCAGGGGAGCCCCGTTTCCGCCTCCTAGCTCGAGATGAGGGATCCTTTCCCTTTTTCGTAGGGAAAGAATTCCCGGCGTTTCCGTCGCATCTCAAGAGGAGGCGCTCTCCACAGGAAAGGCGAGAGGAACTCCAGGGTCGTGCCACCATTCCAAGAGTCCCCCAGATGTGTCAGTCCGTTCCAGAGGAACCTGTTTTCCCTGCACTGCCTTGACGTTCAAGCCGAGGATCGACTCCCACCACGTGTACACGTGGGACAGCCCTGTGGGAAAGCCTCGTGGGAAAGCCTCGTGGGAAAGCCTCGTGGGAAAGTCTCGAGGGAAAACCAAACATCCTTTGATCCACGCGGCGGACTGCGTGACACTGCTGCTACCGCTCTGGAGGAAAGCGCAAGTGCATGCCCGCATTCGAGACGAGGACTGACTCCCCTGGGGAGACTCCAGAAGTACCCCAAGATGCATGTCAGCACTGGAGAGGAATCCTCAGGTTCCGGCCCCGACTCCACACAAGGTCTTAGGCCCCGGCATCGACGGGAGAGGAATCCCGAGAGGCCCCCGAGGAACTCGCATGGGGACTGGCCTTTCCTGAGGCCACCAGAGCGGGTCCCTGAGGTCCCCGTCGTAAGTCGAGAGCACCTGCCGCAACTCGAGAAAATCCAGGAGGTTTTGCCCTCCAGGCGAGATGAGGCCCATTTCCGCTGAGGCTTCTCGAGGCTAATCACGTCTAACCACTGGAACTTCCAAAGGGTCCTTCACACCCTTGCTGCAACTCAAGAAGGTCCCCGACATACCCGTCTCCACTCGAGAGGAAGCACGTGGTGTCCCGCACACATCCAGGGGAGCACCGTTTCCGCCTCCTAGCTCGAGATGAGGGATCCTTTCCCTGTTTCGTAGGGAAAGAATTCCCGGCGTTCCCGTCGCATCTCAAGAGGAGGCGCTCTCCACAGGAAAGGCGAGAGGAACTCCAGGGTCGTGGCACCATTCCAAGAGTCCCCCAGATGTGTCAGTCCATTCCAGAGGAACCTGTTTTCCCTGCACTGCCTTGACGTTCAAGCGGAGGATCGACTCCCACCACGTGTGCACGTGGGACAGCCCTGTGGGAAAGCCTCGTGGGAAAGCCTCGTGGGAAAGACTCGAGGGAAAACCAAACATCCTTTGATCCACGCGGCGGACTGCGTGACACTGCTGCTACCGCTGTGGAGGAAAGCGCAAGTGCATGCCCGCATTCGAGACGAGGACTGACTACCATGGGGAGACTCCAGAAGTACCCCAAGATCCATGTCAGCACTGGAGAGGAAGCCTCAGGTTCCCGCCCCGACTCCACACAAGGTCTTAGGCCCCGGCATCGACGGGAGAGGAATCCCGAGAGGCCCCCGAGGAACTCGCATGGGGACTGGCCTTTCCTGAGGCCACCAGAGCGGGTCCCTGAGGTCCCCGTCGTAAGTCGAGAGCACCTGCCGCAACTCGAGAAAATCCAGGAGGTTTTGCCCTCCAGGCGAGATGAGGCCCATTTCCGCTGAGCCTTCTCGAGGCTAATCACGTCTAACCACTGGAACTTCCAAAGGGTCCTTCACACCCTTGCTGCAACTCAAGAAGTTCCCCGACATACCCGTCTCCACTCGATAGGAAGCACGTGGGTCCCGCACACATCCAGGGGAGCCCCGTTTCCGCGTCCTAGCTCGAGATGAGGGATCCTTTCCCTGTTTCGTAGGGAAAGAATTCCCGGCGTTCCCGTCGAATCTCAAGAGGAGGCGCTCTCCACAAGAAAGGCGAGAGGAACTCTAGGGTCGTGCCACCATTCCAAGAGTCCCCCAGATGTGTCAGTCCATTCCAGAGGAACCTGTTTTCCCTGCACTGCCTTCACGTTCAAGCCGAGGATCGACTCCCACCACGTGTGCACGTGGGACAGCCCTGTGGGAAAGCCTCGTGGGAAAGCCTCGTGGGAAAGACTCGAGGGAAAACCATAGATCCTTTGATCCACGCGGCGGACTGCGTGACACTGCTGCTACCGCTCTGGAGGAAAGCGCAAGTGCATGCCCGCATTCGAGACGAGGACTGACTCCCCTGGGGAGACTCCAGAAGTACCCCAAGATCCATGTCAGCACTGGAGAGGAATCCTCAGGTTCCGGCCCCGACTCCACACAAGGTCTTAGGCCCCGGCATCGACGGGAGAGGAATCCCGAGAGGCCCCCGAGGAACTCGCATGGGGACTGACATTTCCTGAGGCCACCAGAGCGGGTCCCTGAGGTCCCCGTCGTAAGTCGAGAGCACCTGTCGCAACTCGAGAAAATCCAGGAGGTTTTGCCCTCCAGGCGAGATGAGGCCCATTTCCGCTGAGGCTTCTCGAGGCTAATCACGCGTAACCACTGGAACTTCCAAAGGGTCCTTCACACCCTTGCTGCAACTCAAGAAGTTCCCCGACATAGCCGTCTCCACTCGATTGGAAGCACGTGGGTCCCGCACACATCCAGGGGAGCCCCGTTTCCGCCTCCTACCTCGAGATTAGGGATCCTTTCCCTGTTTCGTAGGGAAAGAATTCCCGGCGTTCCCGTCGCATCTCAAGAGGAGGCGCTCTCCACAGGAAAGGCGAGAGGAACTCCAGGGTCGTGCCACCATTCCAAGAGACCCCCAGATGTGTCAGTCCATTCCAGAGGAACCTGTTTTCCCTGCACTGCATTGACGTTCAAGCCGAGGATCGAATTCCACCACGTGTGCACGTGGGACAGCCCTGTGGGAAAGCCTCGTGGGAAAGCCTCATGGGAAAGACTCGAGGGAAAACCATAGATCCTTTGATCCACGCGGCGGACTGCGTGACACTGCTGCTACCGCTCTGGAGGAAAGCGCAAGTGCATGCCCGCATTCGAGACGAGGACTGACTCCCCTGGGGAGACTCCAGAAATACCCCAAGATGCATGTCAGCACTGGAGAGGAATCCTCAGGTTCCGGCCCCGACTCCACATAAGGTCTTAGGCCCCGGCATCGACGGGAGAGGAATCCCGAGAGGCCCCCGAGGAACTCGCATGGGGACTGGCCTTTCCTGAGGCCACCAGAGCGGGTCCCTGAGGTCCCCGTCGTAAGTCGAGAGCACCTGCCGCAACTCGAGAAAATCCAGGAGGTTTTGCCCTCCAGGCGAGATGAGGCCCATTTCCGCTGAGGCTTCTCGAGGCTAATCACGTCTAACCACTGGAACTACCAAAGGGTCCTTCACACCATTGCTGCAACTCTAGAAGTTCCCCGACATACCCGTCTCCACTCGAGAGGAAGCACGTGGGGTCCCGCACACATCCAGGGGAGAGCCGTTTACGCCTCCTAGCTCGAGATGAGGGATCCCTTCCCTGTTTCGTAGGGAAAGAATTCCCGGCGTTCCCGTCGCATCTCAAGAGGAGGTGCTCTCCACAGGAAAGGAGAGAGGAACTCCAGGGTCATGCCACCATTCCAAGAGTCCCCCAGATGTGTCAGTCCATTCCAGAGGAACCTGTTTTCCCTGCACTGCCTTGACGTTCAAGCCGAGGATCGACTCCCACCACGTGTGCACGTGGGACAGCCCTGTGGGAAAGCCTCGTGGGAAAGCCTCGTGGGAAAGACTCGAGGGAAAACCATAGATCCTTTGATCCACGCGGCGGACTGCGTGACACTGCTGCTACCGCTCTGGAGGAAAGCGCAAGTGCATGCCCGCATTCGAGACGAGGACTGACTCTCCTGGGGAGACTCCAGAAGTACCCCAAGATCCATGTCAGCCCTGGAGAGGAATCCTCAGGTTCCGGCCCCGACTCCACACAAGGTCTTAGGCCCCGGCATCGACGCGAGAGGAATCCCGAGAGGCCCCCGAGGAACTCGCATGGGGACTGGCCTTTCCTGAGGCCACCAGAGCGGGTCCCTGAGGTCCCCGTCGTAAGTCGAGAGCACCTGCCGCAACTCGAGAAAATCCAGGAGGTTTTGCCCACCAGGCGAGATGAGGCCCATTTCCGCTGAGGCTTCTCGAGGCCAATCACATCTAACCACTGGAACTTCCAAAGGGTCCTTCACACCCTTGCTGCAACTCAAGAAGTTCCCCGACATACCCGTCTCCACTCGAGAGGAAGCACGTGGTGTCCCGCACACATCCAGGGGAGCCCCGTTTCCGCCTCCTAGCTCGAGATGAGGGATCCTTTCCCTGTTTCGTAGGGAAAGAATTCCCGGCGTTCCCGTCGCATCTCAAGAAGAGGCGCTCTCCACAGGAAAGGCGAGAGGAACTCCAGGGTCGTGACACCATTCCAAGAGTCCCCCAGATGTGTCAGTCCATTCCAGAGGAACCTGTTTTCCCTGCACTGCCTTGACGTTCAAGCCGAGGATCGACTCCCACCACGTGTGCACGTGGGACAGCCCTGTGGGAAAGCCTCGTGGGAAAGCCTCGTGGGAAAGACTCGAGGGAAAAACATAGATCCTTTGATCCACGCGGCGGAATGCCTGACACTGCTGCTACCGCTCTGGAGGAAAGCGCAAGTGCATGCCCGCATTCGAGACGAGGACTGACTCCCCTGGGGAGACTCCAGAAATACCCCAAGATCCATGTCAGCACTGGAGAGGAATCCTCAGGTTCTGGCCCCTACTCCACACAAGGTCTTAGGCCCCGGCATCGACGGGAGCGGAATCCCGAGACGCCCCCGAGGAACTCGCATGGGGACTGGCCTTTCCTGAGGCCACCAGAGCGGGTCCCTGAGGTCCCCGTCGTAAGTCGAGAGCACCTGCCGCAACTCGAGAAAATCCAGGAGGTTTTGCCCTCCAGGCGAGATGAGGCCCATTTCCGCTGAGGCTTCTCGAGGCTAATCACGCGTAACCACTGGAACTTCCAAAGGGTCCTTCACACCCTTGCTGCAACTCAAGAAGTTCCCCGACATAGCCGTCTCCACTCGATTGGAAGCACGTGGGTCCCGCACACATCCAGGGGAGCCCCGTTTCCGCCTCCTACCTCGAGATTAGGGATCCTTTCCCTGTTTCGTAGGGAAAGAATTCCCGGCGTTCCCGTCGCATCTCAAGAGGAGGCGCTCTCCACAGGAAAGGCGAGAGGAACTCCAGGGTCGTGCCACCATTCCAAGAGACCCCCAGATGTGTCAGTCCATTCCAGAGGAACCTGTTTTCCCTGCACTGCATTGACGTTCAAGCCGAGGATCGAATTCCACCACGTGTGCACGTGGGACAGCCCTGTGGGAAAGCCTCGTGGGAAAGCCTCGTGGGAAAGACTCGAGGGAAAACCATAGATCCTTTGATCCACGCGGCGGACTGTGAGACACTGCTGCTACCGCTCTGGAGGAAAGCACAAGTGCATGCCCGCATTCGAGACGAGGACTGACTCCCCTGGGGAGACTCCAGAAGTACCCCAAGATCCATGTCAGCACTGGAGAGGAATCCTCAGGTTCCGGCCCCGACTCCACACAAGGTCTTAGGCCCCGGCATCGACGGGAGAGGAATCCCGAGACGCCCCCGAGGAACGCGCATGGGGACTGGCCTTTCCTGAGGCCACCAGAGCGGGTCCCTGAGGTCCCCGTCGTAAGTCGAGAGCACCTGCCGCAACTCGAGAAAATCCAGGAGGTTTTGCCCTCCAGGCGAGATGAGGCCCATTTCCGCTGAGGCTTCTCGAGGCCAATCACATCTAACCACTGGAACTTCCAAAGGGTCCTTCACACCCTTGCTGCAACTCAAGAAGTTCCCCGACATACCCGTCTCCACTCGAGAGGAAGCACGTGGGGTCCCGCACACATCCAGGGGAGCCCCGTTTCCGCCTCCTAGCTCGAGATGAGGGATCCTTTCCCTGTTTCGTAGGGAAAGAATTCCCGGCGTTCCCGTCGCATCTCAAGAGGAGGCGCTCTCCACAGGAAAGGCGAGAGGAACTCCA
Source organism: Ovis canadensis (assembly GCF_042477335.2). NCBI lineage: Eukaryota > Metazoa > Chordata > Mammalia > Artiodactyla > Bovidae > Ovis > Ovis canadensis. The sequence goes on along the minus strand of NC_091258.1, from coordinate 9,444,306 downwards.
GGGTCGTGACACCATTCCAAGAGTCCCCCAGATGTGTCAGTCCATTCCAGAGGAACCTGTTTTCCCTGCACTGCCTTGACGTTCAAGCCGAGGATCGACTCCCACCACGTGTGCACGTGGGACAGCCCTGTGGGAAAGCCTCGTGGGAAAGCCTCGTGGGAAAGACTCGAGCGAAAAACATAGATCCTTTGATCCACGCGGCGGACTGCGTGACACTGCTGCTACCGCTCTGGAGGAAAGCGCAAGTGCATGCCCGCATTCGAGACGAGGACTGACTCCCCTGGGGAGACTCCAGAAGTACCCCAAGATCCATGTCAGCACTGGAGAGGAATCCTCAGGTTCCGGCCCCGACTCCACACAAGGTCTTAGGCCCCGGCATCGACGGGAGAGGAATCCCGAGAGGCCCCCGAGGAACTCGCATGGGGACTGGCCTTTCCTGAGGCGACCAGAGCGGGTCCCTGAGGTCCCCGTCGTAAGTCGAGAGCACCTGCCGCAACTCGAGAAAATCCAGGAGGTTTTGCCCTCCAGGCGAGATGAGGCCCATTTCCGCTGAGGCTTCTCGAGGCCAATCACATCTAACCACTGGAACTTCCAAAGGGTCCTTCACACCCTTGCTGCAACTCAAGAAGTTCCCCGACATACCCGTCTCCACTCGAGAGGAAGCACGTGGGTTCCCGCACACATCCAGGGGAGCCCCGTTTCCGCCTCCTAGCTCGAGATGAGGGATCCTTTCCCTGTTTCGTAGGGAAAGAATTCCCGGCGTTCCCGTCGCATCTCAAGAGGAGGCGCTCTCCACAGGAAAGGCGAGAGGAACTCCAGGGTCATGCCACCATTCCAAGAGTCCCCCAGATGTGTCAGTCCATTCCAGAGGAACCTGTTTTCCCTGCACTGCCTTGACGTTCAAGCCGAGGATCGACTCCCACCACGTGTGCACGTGGGACAGCCCTGTGGGAAAGCCTCGTGGGAAAGCCTCGTGGGAAAGACTCGAGGGAAAACCATAGATCCTTTGATCCACGCGGCGGACTGCGAGACACTGCTGCTACCGCTCTGGAGGAAAGCACAAGTGCATGCCCGCATTCGAGACGAGGACTGACTCCCCTGGGGAGACTCCAGAAGTACCCCAAGATCCATGTCAGCACTGGAGAGGAATCCTCAGGTTCCGGCCCCAACTCCACACAAGGTCTTAGGCCCCGGCATCGACGGGAGAGGAATCCCGAGACGCCCCCGAGGAACGCGCATGGGGACTGGCCTTTCCTGAGGCCACCAGAGCGGGTCCCTGAGGTCCCCGTCGTAAGTCGAGAGCACCTGCCGCAACTCGAGAAAATCCAGGAGGTTTTGCCCTCCAGGCGAGATGAGGCCCATTTCCGCTGAGGCTTCTCTAGGCCAATCACATCTAACCACTGGAACTTCCAAAGGGTCCTTCACACCCTTGCTGCAACTCAAGAAGTTCCCCGACATACCCGTCTCCACTCGAGAGGAAGCACGTGGGGTCCCGCACACATCCAGGGGAGCCCCGTTTCCGCCTCCTAGCTCGAGATGAGGGATCCTTTCCCTGTTTCGTAGGGAAAGAATTCCCGGCGTTCCCGTCGCATCTCAAGAGGAGGCGCTCTCCACAGGAAAGGCGAGAGGAACTCCAGGGTCGTGACACCATTCCAAGAGTCCCCCAGATGTGTCAGTCCATTCCAGAGGAACCTGTTTTCCCTGCACTGCCTTGACGTTCAAGCCGAGGATCGACTCCCACCACGTGTGCACGTGGGACAGCCCTGTGGGAAAGCCTCGTGGGAAAGCCTCGTGGAAAGACTCGAGGGAAAACCATAGATCCTTTGATCCACGCGGCGGACTGTGTGACACTGCTGCTACTGCTCTGGAGGAAAGCGTAAGTGCATGCCCGCATTCGAGACGAGGACTGACTCCCCTGGGGAGACTCCAGAAGTACCCCAAGATCCATGTCAGCACTGGAGAGGAATCCTCAGGTTCCGGCCCCGACTCCACACAAGGTCTTAGGCCCCGGCATCGACGGGAGAGGAATCCCGAGAGGCCCCCGAGGAACTCGCATGGGGACTGGCCTTTCCTGAGGCGACCAGAGCGGGTCCCTGAGGTCCCCGTCGTAAGTCGAGAGCACCTGCCGCAACTCGAGAAAATCCAGGAGGTTTTGCCCTCCAGGCGAGATGAGGCCCATTTCCGCTGAGGCTTCTCGAGGCCAATCACATCTAACCACTGGAACTTCCAAAGGGTCCTTCACACCCTTGCTGCAACTCAAGAAGTTCCCCGACATACCCGTCTCCACTCGAGAGGAAGCACGTGGGTTCCCGCACACATCCAGGGGAGCCCCGTTTCCGCCTCCTAGCTCGAGATGAGGGATCCTTTCCCTGTTTCGTAGGGAAAGAATTCCCGGCGTTCCCGTCGCATCTCAAGAGGAGGCGCTCTCCACAGGAAAGGCGAGAGGAACTCCAGGGTCATGCCACCATTCCAAGAGTCCCCCAGATGTGTCAGTCCATTCCAGAGGAACCTGTTTTCCCTGCACTGCCTTGACGTTCAAGCCGAGGATCGACTCCCACCACGTGTGCACGTGGGACAGCCCTGTGGGAAAGCCTCGTGGGAAAGCCTCGTGGGAAAGACTCGAGGGAAAACCATAGATCCTTTGATCCACGCGGCGGACTGCGAGACACTGCTGCTACCGCTCTGGAGGAAAGCACAAGTGCATGCCCGCATTCGAGACGAGGACTGACTCCCCTGGGGAGACTCCAGAAGTACCCCAAGATCCATGTCAGCACTGGAGAGGAATCCTCAGGTTCCGGCCCCGACTCCACACAAGGTCTTAGGCCCCGGCATCGACGGGAGAGGAATCCCGAGACGCCCCCGAAGAACGCGCATGGGGACTTGCCTTTCCTGAGGCCACCAGAGCGGGTCCCTGAGGTCCCCGTCGTAAGTCGAGAGCACCTGCCGCAACTCGAGAAAATCCAGGAGGTTTTGCCCTCCAGGCGAGATGAGGCCCATTTCCGCTGAGGCTTCTCGAGGCCAATCACATCTAACCACTGGAACTTCCAAAGGGTCCTTCACACCCTTGCTGCAACTCAAGAAGTTCCCCGACATACCCGTCTCCACTCGAGAGGAAGCACGTGGGGTCCCGCACACATCCAGGGGAGCCCCGTTTCCGCCTCCTAGCTCGAGATGAGGGATCCTTTCCCTGTTTCGTAGGGAAAGAATTCCCGGCGTTCCCGTCGCATCTCAAGAGGAGGCGCTCTCCACAGGAAAGGCGAGAGGAACTCCAGGGTCGTGACACCATTCCAAGAGTCCCCCAGATGTGTCAGTCCATTCCAGAGGAACCTGTTTTCCCTGCACTGCCTTGACGTTCAAGCGGAGGATCGACTCCCACCACGTTGCACGTGGGACAGCCCTGTGGGAAAGCCTCGAGGGAAAGCCTCGTGGAAAGACTCGAGGGAAAACCATAGATCCTTTGATCCACGCGGCGGACTGCGTGACACTGCTGCTACTGCTCTGGAGGAAAGCGCAAGTGCATGCCCGCATTCGAGACGAGGACTGACTCCCCTGGGGAGACTCCAGAAGTACCCCAAGATCCATGTCAGCACAGGAGAGGAATCCTCAGGTTCCGGCCCCGACTCCATACAAGGTCTTAGGCCCCGGCATCGACGGGAGAGGAATCCTGAGAGGGCCCCGAGGAACTCGCATGGGGACTGGCCTTTCCTGAGGCCACCAGAGCGGGTCCCTGAGGTCCCCGTCGTAAGTCTAGAGCACCTGCCGCAACGCGAGAAAATCCAGGAGGTTTTGCCCTCCAGGCGAGATGAGGCCCATTTCCGCTGAGGCTTCTCGACGCTAATCACGTCTAACCACTGGAACTTCCAAAGGGTCCTTCACACCCTTGCTGCAACTCAAGAAGTTCCCCGACATACCCGTCTCCACTCGAGAGGAAGCACGTGGTGTCCCGCACACATCCAGGGGAGCCCCGTTTCCGCCTCCTAGCTCGAGATGAGGGATCCTTGCCCTGTTTCGTAGGGAAAGAATTCCCGGCGTTCCCGTCGCATCTCAAGAGGAGGCGCTCTCCACAGGAAAGGCGAGAGGAACTCCAGGGTCGTGCCACCATTCCAAGAGTCCCCCAGATGTGTCAGTCCATTCCAGAGGAACCTGTTTTCCCTGCACTGCCTTGACGTTCAAGCCGAGGATCGACTCCCACCACGTGTGCACGTGGGACAGCCCTGTGGGAAAGCCTCGTGGGAAAGCCTCGTGGGAAAGACTCGAGCGAAAAACATAGATCCTTTGATCTACGCGGCGGACTGCTTGACACTGCTGCTACCGCTCTGGAGGAAAGCGCAAGTGCATGCCCGCATTCGAGACGAGGACTGACTCCCCTGGGGAGACTCCAGAAGTACCCCAAGATCCATGTCAGCACTGGAGAGGAATCCTCAGGTTCCGGCCCCGACTCCACACAAGGTCTTAGGCCCCGGCATCGACGGGAGAGGAATCCCGAGAGGCCCCCGAGGAACTCGCATGGGGACTGGCCTTTCCTGAGGCCACCAGAGCGGGTCCCTGAGGTCCCCGTCGTAAGTCGAGAGCACCTGCCGCAACTCGAGAAAATCCAGGAGGTTTTGCCTTCCAGGCGAGATGAGGCCCATTTCCGCTGAGGCTTCTCGAGGCCAATCACATCTAACCACTGGAACTTCCAAAGGGTCCTTCACACCCTTGCTGCAACTCAAGAAGTTCCCCGACATACCCGTCTCCACTCGAGAGGAAGCACGTGGGTTCCCGCACACATCCAGGGGAGCCCCGTTTCCGCCTCCTAGCTCGAGATGAGGGATCCTTTCCCTGTTTCGTAGGAAAAGAATTCCCGGCGTTCCCGTCGCATCTCAAGAGGAGGCGCTCTCCACAGGAAAGGCGAGAGTAACTCCAGGGTCGAGACACCATTCCAAGAGTCCCCCAGATGTGTCAGTCCATTCCAGAGGAACCTGTTTTCCCTGCACTGCCTTGACGTTCAAGCCGAGGATCGACTCCCACCACGTGTGCACGTGGGACAGCCCTGTGGGAAAGCCTCGTGGGAAAGCCTCGTGGGAAAGTCTCGAGGGAAAACCATAGATCCTTTGATCCACGCGGCGGACTGCGTGACACTGCTGATACCGCTCTGGAGGAAAGCGCAAGTGCATGCCCGCATTCGAGACGAGGACTGACTCCCCTGGGGAGACTCCAGAAGTACCCCAAGATCCATGTCAGCACTGGAGAGGAATCCTCAGGTTCCGGCCCCGACTCCACACAAGGTCTTAGGCCCCGGCATCGACGGGAGAGGAATCCCGAGAGGGCCCCGAGGAACTCGCATGGGGACTGGCCTTTCCTGAGGCCACCACAGCGGTTCCCTGAGGTCCCCGTCGAAAGTCGAGAGCACCTTCCGCAACTCGAGAAAATCCAGGAGGTTTTGCACTCCAGGCGAGATGAGGCTCATTTCCTCTGAGGCTTCTCGAGGCCAATCACATCTAACCACTGGAACTTCCAAAGGGTCCTTCACACCATTGCTGCAACTCAAGAAGTTCCCCGACATACCCGTCTCCACTCGAGAGGAAGCACGTGGGGTCCCGCACACATCCAGGGGAGCCCCGTTTCCGCCTCCTAGCTCGAGATGAGGGATCCTTTCCCTGTTTCGTAGGGAAAGAATTCCCGGTGTTCCCGTCGCATCTCAAGAGGAGGCGCTCTCAACAGAAAAGGCGAGAGGAACTCCAGGGTCGTGCCACCATTCCAAGAGTCCCCCAGATGTGTCAGTCCATTCCAGAGGAACCTGTTTTCCCTGCACTGCCTTGACGTTCAAGCCGAGGATCGACTCCCACCACGTGTGCACGTGGGACAGCCCTGTGGGAAAGCCTCGTGGGAAAGCCTCGTGGGAAAGACTCGAGGGAAAACCATAGATCCTTTGATCCACGCGGCGGACTGCGTGACACTGCTGCTACCGCTCTGGAGGAAAGCGCAAGTGCATGCCCGCATTCGAGACGAGGACTGACTCCCCTGGGGAGACTCCAGAAGTACCCCAAGATCCATGTCAGCACTGGAGAGGAATCCTCAGGTTCCGGCCCCGACTCCACACAAGGTCTTAGGCCCCGGCATCGACGGGAGAGGAATCCCGAGACGCCCCCGAGGAACGCGCATGGGGACTGGCCTTTCCTGAGGCCACCAGAGCGGGTCCCTGAGGTCCCCGTCGTAAGTCGAGAGCACCTGCCGCAACTCGAGAAAATCCAGGAGGTTTTGCCCTCCAGGCGAGATGAGGCCCATTTCCCCTGAGGCTTCTCGAGGCCAATCACATCTAACCACTGGAACTTCCAAAGGGTCCTTCACACCCTTGCTGCAACTCAAGAAGTTCCCCGACATACCCGTCTCCACTGGAGAGGAAGCACGTGGGGTCCCGCACACATCCAGGGGAGCCCCGTTTCCGCCTCCTAGCTCGAGATGAGTGATCCTTTCCCTGTTTCGTAGGGAAAGAATTCCCGGCGTTCCCGTCGCATCTCAAGAGGAGGCGCTCTCCACAGGAAAGGCGAGAGGAACTTCAGGGTCGTGACACCATTCCAAGAGTCCCCCAGATGTGTCAGTCCATTCCAGAGGAACCTGTTTTCCCTGCACTGCCTTGACGTTCAAGCAGAGGATCGACTCCCACCACGTGTGCACGTGGGACAGCCCAGTGGGAAAGCCTCGGGGGAAAGCCTCCTGGGAAAGACTCGATGGAAAACCATAGATCCTTTGATCCACGCGGCGGACTACGTGACACTGCTGCTACCGCTCTGGAGGAAAGCGCAAGTGCATGCCCGCATTCGAGACGAAGACTGACTCCCCTGGGGAGACTCCAGAAGTACCCCAAGATCCATGTCAGCACTGGAGAGGAATCCTCAGGTTCCGGCCCCGACTCCACACAAGGTCTTAGGCCCCGGCATCGACGGGAGAGGAATCCCGAGACGCCCCCGAGGAACGTGCATGGGGACTGGCCTTTCCTGAGGCCACCAGAGCGGGTCCCTGAGGTCCCCGTCGTAAGTCGAGAGCACCTGCCGCAACTCGAGAAAATCCAGGAGGTTTTGCCCTCCAGGCGAGATGAGGCCCATTTCCGCTGAGGCTTCTCGAGGCCAATCACATCTAACCACTGGAACTTCCAAAGGGTCCTTCACACCCTTGCTGCAACTCAAGAAGTTCCCCGACATACCCGTCTCCACTCGAGAGGAAGCACGTGGGGTCCCGCACACATCCAGGGGAGCCCCGTCTCCGCCTCCTAGCTCGAGATGAGGGATCCTTTCCCTGTTTCGTAGGGAAAGAATTCCCGGCGTTCCCGTCGCATCTCAAGAGGAGGCGCTCTCCACAGGAAAGGCGAGAGGAACTCCAGGGTCGTGACACCATTCCAAGAGTCCCCCAGATGTGTCAGTCCATTCCAGAGGAACCTGTTTTCCCTGCACTGCCTTGACGTTCAAGCCGAGGATCGACTCCCACCACGTGTGCACGTGGGACAGCCCTGTGGGAAAGCCTCGTGGGAAAGCCTCGTGGAAAGACTCGAGGGAAAACCATAGATCCTTTGATCCACGCGGCGGACTGCGTGACACTGCTGCTACTGCTCTGGAGGAAAGCGCAAGTGCATGCCCGCATTCGAGACGAGGACTGACTCCCCTGGGGAGACTCCAGAAGTACCCCAAGATCCATGTCAGCACTGGAGTGGAATCCTCAGGTTCCGGCCCCGACTTCACACAAGGTCTTAGGCCCCGGCATCGAAGGAAGAGGAATCCCGAGATGCCGCCGAGGAACTTGCATGGGGACTGGCCTTTCCTGAGGCCACCAGAGCGGGTCCCTGAGGTCCCCGTCGTAAGTCGAGAGCACCTGCCGCAACTCGAGAAAATCCTGGAGGCTTTGCCCTCCAGGCGAGATGAGGCCCATTTCCGCTGAGGCTTCTCCAGGCCAATCACATCTAACCACTGGAACTTCCAAAGGGTCCTTCACACCCTTGCTGCAACTCAAGAAGTTCCCCGACATACCCGTCGCCACTCGAGAGGAAACACGTGGGGTCCCGCACACATCCAGGGGAGCCCCGTTTCCGCCTCCTAGCTCGAGATGAGGGAACCTTTCCCTGTTTCGTAGGGAAAGAATTCCCGGCGTTCCCGTCGCATCTCAAGAGGAGGCGCTCTCCACAGGAAAGGCGAGAGGAACTCCAGGGTCGAGACACCATTCCAAGAGTCCCCCAGATGTGTCAGTCTATTCCAGAGGAACCTGTTTTCCCTGCACTGCCTTGACGTTCAAGCCGAGGATCGACTCCCACCACGTGTGCACGTGGGACAGCCCTGTGGGAAAGCCTCGTGGGAACGCCTCGTGGGAAAGACTCGAGGGAAAACCATAGATCCTTTGATCCACGCAGCGGACTGCGTGACACTGCTGCTACCGCTCTGGAGGAAAGCGCAAGTGCATGCCCGCATTCGAGACGAGGACTGACTCCCCTTGGGAGACTCCAGAAGTACCCCAAGATCCATGTCAGCACTGGAGAGGAATCCTCAGGTTCCGGCCCCGACTCCACACAAGGTCTTAGGCCCCGGCATCGACGGGAGAGGAATCCCGAGAGGCCCCCGAGGAACTCGTATGGGAAGTGGCCTTTCCTGAGGCCACCAGAGCGGTTCCCTGAGGTCCCCGTCGAAAGTCGAGTGCACCTTCCGCAACTCGAGAAAATCCAGGAGGTTTTGCCCTCCAGGCGAGATGAGGCCCATTTCCTCTGAGGCTTCTCGAGGCCAATCACATCTAAACACTGGAACTTCCAAAGGGTCCTTCACACCATTGCTGCAACTCAAGAAGTTCCCCGACATACCCGTCTCCACTCGAGAGGAAGCACGTGGGGTCCCGCACACATCCAGGGGAGCCCCGTTTCGGCCTCCTAGCTCGAGATGAGGGATCCTTTCCCTGTTTCGTAGGGAAAGAATTCCCGGCGTTCCCGTCGCATCTCAATAGGAGGCGCTCTCCACAGGAAAGGCGAGAGGAACTCCAGGGTCGTGCCACCATTCCAAGAGTCCCCCAGATGTGTCAGTCCATTCCAGAGGAACCTGTTTTCCCTGCACTGCCTTGACGTTCAAGCCGAGGATCGACTCCCACCACGTGTGCACGTGGGACAGCCCTGTGGGAAAGCCTCGTCGGAAAGCCTCGTGGGAAAGACTCGAGGGAAAAACATAGATCCTTTGATCCACGCGGCGGACTGCGTGACACTGCTGCTACCGCTCTGGAGGAAAGCGCAAGTGCATGCCCGCATTCGAGACGAGGACTGACTCCCCTTGGGAGACTCCAGAAGTACCCCAAGATCCATGTCAGCACTGGAGAGGAATCCTCAGGTTCCGGCCCCGACTCCACACAAGGTCTTAGGCCCCGGCATCGACGGGAGAGGAATCCCGAGAGGGCCCCGAGGAACTCGCATGGGGACTGGCCTTTCCTGAGGCCACCAGAACGGTTCCCTGAGGTCCCCGTCGTAAGTCCAGAGCACCTGCCGCAACTCGAGAAAATCCAGGAGGTTTTGCCCTCCAGGCGAGATGAGGCCCATTTCCGCTGAGGCTTCTCGAGGCCAATCACATCTAACCACTGGAACTTCCAAAGGGTCCTTCACACCATTGCTGCCACTCAAGAAGTTCCCCGACATACCCGTCTCCACTCGAGAGGAAGCACGTGGGTCCCGCACACATCCAGGGGAGCCCCGTTTCTGCCTCCTAGCTCGAGATGAGGGATCCTTTCCCTGTTTCGTAGGGAAAGAATTCCCGGCGTTCCCGTCGCATCTCAAGAGGAGGCGCTCTCCACAGGAAAGGCGAGAGGAACTCCAGGGTCGTGCCACCATTCCAAGAGTCCCCCAGATGTGTCAGTCCATTCCAGAGGAACCTGTTTTCCCTGCACTGCCTTGACGTTCAAGCCGAGGATCGACTCCCACCACGTGTGCACGTGGGACAGCCCTGTGGGAAAGCCTCGTGGGAAAGCCTCGTGGGAAAGACTCGAGGGAAAACCATAGATCCTTTGATCCACGCGGCGGAGTGCGTGACACTGCTGCTACCGCTCTGGAGGAAAGCGCAAGTGCATGCCCGCATTCGAGACGAGGACTGACTCCCCTGGGGAGACTCCAGAAGTACCCCAAGATCCATGTCAGCACTGGAGAGGAATCCTCAGGTTCCGGCCCCGACTCCACACAAGGTCTTAGGCCCCGGCATCGACGGGAGAGGAATCCCGAGAGGCCCCCGAGGAACTCGTATGGGGACTGGCCTTTCCTGAGGCCACCAGAGCGGTTCCCTGAGGTCCCCGTCGAAAGTCGAGAGCACCTTCCGCAACTCGAGAAAATCCAGGAGGTTTTGCCCTCCAGGCGAGATGATGCCCATTTCCTCTGAGGCTTCTCGAGGCCAATCACATCTAACCACTGGAACTTCCAAAGGGTCCTTCACACCATTGCTGCAACTCAAGAAGTTCCCCGACATACCCGTCTCCACTCGAGAGGAAGCACGTGGGGTCCCGCACACATACAGGGGAGCCCCGTTTCCGCCTCCTAGCTCGAGATGAGGGATCCTTTCCCTGTTTCGTAGGGAAAGAATTCCCGGCGTTCCCGTCGCATCTCAAGAGGAGGCGATCTCCACAGGAAAGGCGAGAGGAACTCCAGGGTCGTGCCACCATTCCAAGAGTCCCCCAGATGTGTCAGCCCATTCCAGAGGAACCTGTTTTCCCTGCACTGCCTTGACGTTCAAGCCGAGGATCGACTCCCACCACGTGTGCACGTAGGACAGCCCTGTGGGAAAGCCTCGTGGGAAAGCCTCGTGGGAAAGACTCGAGGGAAAACCATAGATCCTTTGATCCACGCGGCGGACTGGGTGACACTGCTGCTACCGCTCTGGAGGAAAGCGCAAGTGTATGCCCGCATTCGAGATGAGGACTGACTCCACTGGGGAGACTCCAGAAGTACCCCAAGATCCATGTCAGCACTGGAGAGGAATCCTCAGGTTCCGGCCCCGACTCCACACAAGGTCTTAGGCCCCGGCATCGACGGGCGAGGAATCCCGAGAGGCCCCCGAGGAACTCGCATGGGGACTGGCCTTTCCTGAGGCCACCAGAGCGGGTCCCTGAGGTCCCCGTCGTAAGTCGAGAGCACCTGCCGCAACTCGAGAAAATCCAGGAGGTTTTGCCCTCCAGGCGAGATGAGGTCCATTTCCGCTGAGGCTTCTCGAGGCCAATCACATCTAACCACTGGAACTTCCAAAGGGTCCTTCACACCCTTGCTGCAACTCAAGAAGTTCCCCGACATACCCGTCTCCACTCGAGAGGAAGCACATGGTGTCCCGCACACATACAGGGGAGCCCCGTTTCCGCCTCCTAACTCGAGATGAGGGATCCTTTCCCTGTTTCGTAGGGAAAGAATTCCCGGCGTTCCAGTCGCATCTCAAGAGGAGGCGATCTCCACAGGAAAGGCGAGAGGAACTCCAGGGTCGTGCCACCATTCCAAGAGTCCCCCAGATGTGTCAGCCCATTCCAGAGGAACCTGTTTTCCCTGCACTGCCTTGACGTTCAAGCCGAGGATCGACTCCCACCACGTGTGCACTTGGGACAGCCCTGTGGGAAAGCCTCGTGGGAAAGCCTCGTGGGAAAGACTCGAGGGAAAACCATAGATCCTTTGATCCACGCGGCGGACTGCGTGACACTGCTGCTACCGCTCTGGAGGAAAGCGCAAGTGCATGCCCGCATTCGAGACGAGGACTGACTCCCCTGGGGAGACTCCAGAAGTACCCCAAGATCCATGTCAGCACTGGAGAGGAATCCTCAGGTTCCGGCCCCGACTCCACACAAGGTCTTAGGCCCCGGCATCGACGGGAGAGGAATCCCGATAGGCCCCCGAGGAACTCGCATGGGGACTGGCCTTTCCTGAGGCCACCAGAGCGGGTCCCTGAGGTCCCCGTCGTAAGTCGAGAGCACCTGCCGCAACGCGAGAAAATCCAGGAGGTTTTGCCCTCCAGGCGAGATGAGGCCCATTTCCGCTGAGGCTTCTCGAGGCCAATCACATCTAACCACTGGAACTTCCAAAGGGTCCTTCACACCATTGCTGCAACTCAAGAAGTTCCCCGACATACCCGTCTCCACTCGAGAGGAAGCACGTGGGTCCCGCACACATCCAGGGGAGCCCCGTTTCCGCCTCCTAGCTCGAGATGAGGGATCCTTTCCCTGTTTCGTAGGGAAAGAATTCCCGGCGTTCCCGTCGCATCTCAAGAGGAAGCGCTCTCAACAGGAAAGGCGAGAGGAACTCCAGGGTCGTGACACGATTCCAAGAGTCCTCCAGATGTGTCAGTCCATTCCAGAGGAACCTGTATTCCCTGCACTGCCTTGACGTTCAAGCCGAGGATCGACTCCCACCACGTGTGCACGTGGGACAGCCCTGTGGGAAAGCCTCGGGGGAAAGCCTCGTGGGAAAGACTCGAGGGAAAACCATAGATCCTTTGATCCACGCGGCGGAGTGCGTGACACTGCTGCTACCGCTCTGGAGGAAAGCGCAAGTGCATGCCCGCATTCGAGACGAGGACTGACTCCCCTGGGGAGACTCCAGAAGTACCCCAAGATCCATGTCAGCACTGGAGAGGAATCCTCAGGTTCCGGCCCCGACTCCACACAAGGTCTTAGGCCCCGGCATCGACGGGAGAGGAATCCCGAGAGGCCCCCGAGGAACTCGCATGGGGACTGGCCTTTCCTGAGGCCACCAGAGCGGGTCCCTGAGGTCCCCGTCGTAAGTCGAGAGCACCTGCCGCAACTCGAGAAAATCCAGGAGGTTTTGCCCTCCAGGCGAGATGAGGCCCATTTCCGCTGAGGCTTCTCGACGCTAATCACGTCTAACCACTGGAACTTCCAAAGGGTCCTTCACACCCTTGCTGCAACTCAAGAAGTTCCCCGACATACCCGTCTCCACTCGAGAGGAAGCACGTGGGTCCCACACACATCCAGGGTAGCCCCGTTTCCGCCTCCTAGCTCGAGATGAGGGATCCTTTCCCTATTTCGTAGGGAAAGAATTCCCGGCGTTCCCGTCGCATCTCAAGAGGAGGCGCTCTCCACAGGAAAGGCGAGAGGAACTCCAGGGTCGTGACACCATTCCAAGAGTCCCCCAGATGTGTCAGTCCATTCCAGAGGAACCTGTTTTCCCTGCACTGCCTTGACGTTCAAGCCGAGGATCGACTCCCACCACGTGTGCACGTGGGACAGCCCTGTGGGAAAGCCTCGTGGGAAAGACTCGAGGGAAAACCATAGATCCTTTGATCCACGCGGCGGACTGCGTGACACTGCTGCTACCGCTCTGGAGGAAAGTGAAAGTGCATGCCCGCATTCGAAACGAGGACTGACTGCCCTGGGGAAACTCCAGAAGTACCCCAAGATCCATGTTAGCACTGGTGAGGAATCCTCAGGTTCCGGCCCCGACTCCACACACGGTCTTAGGCCCTGGCATCGACGGGAAAGGAATCCCGAGAGGCCCCCGAGGAACTCGCATGGGGACTGGCCTTTCCTGAGGCCACCAGAGCGGGTCCCTGAGGTCCCCGTCGTAAGTCGAGAGCACCTGCCGCAACTCGAGAAAATCCAGGAGGTTTTGCCCTCCAGGCGAGATGAGGCCCATTTCTGCTGAGGCTTCTCGAGGCCAATCACATCTATCCACTGGAACTTTCAAAGGGTCCTTCACACCCTTGCTGCAACTCAAGAAGTTCCCCGACATACCCGTCTCCACTCGAGAGGAAGCACGTGGTGTCCCGCACACATCCAGGGGAGCCCCGTTTCTGCCTCCTAGCTCGAGATGAGGGATCCTTTCCCTGTTTCGTAGGGAAAGAATTCCCGGCGTTCCCGTCGCATCTCAAGAGGAGGCGCTCTCCACAGGAAAGGCGAGAGGAACTCCAGGGTCGAGACAACATTCCAAGAGTCCCCCAGATGTGTCAGTCCATTCCAGAGGAACCTGTTTTCCCTGCACTGCCTTGACGTTCAAGCCGAGGATCGACTCCCACCACGTGTGCACGTGGGACAGCCCTGTGGGAAAGCCTCGTGGGAAAGCCTCGTGGGAAAGACTCGAGGGAAAACCATAGATCCTTTGATCCACGCGGCGGAGTGCGTGACACTGCTGCTACCGCTCTGGAGGAAAGCGCAAGTGCATGCCCGCATTCGAGACGAGGACTGACTTCCTTGGGGAGACTCCAGAAGTACCCCAAGATCCATGTCAGCACTGGAGAGGAATCCTCAGGTTCCGGCCCCGACTCCACACAAGGTCTTAGGCCCCGGCATCGACGGGAGAGGAATCCCGAGAGGCCCCCGAGGAACTCGCATGGGGACTGGCCTTTCCTGAGGCCACCAGAGCGGGTCCCTGAGGTCCCCGTCGTAAGTCGAGAGCACCTGCCGCAACTGGAGAAATTCCAGGCGGTTTTGCCCTCCAGGCGAGATGAGGCCCATTTCCGCTGAGGCTTCTCGAGGCCAATCACTTCTAACCACTGGAACTTCCAAAGGGTCCTTCACACCCTTGCTGCAACTCAAGAAGTTCCCCGACATACCCGTCTCCACTCGAGAGGAAGCATGTGGTGTCCCGCACACATCCAGGGGAGCCCCGTTTCCGCCTCCTAGCTCGAGATGAGGGATCCTTTCCCTGTTTCGTAGGGAAAGAATTCCCGGCGTTCCCGTCGCATCTCAAGAGGAGGCGCTCTCCACAGGAAAGGCGAGAGGAACTCCAGGGTCGTGCCACCATTCCAACAGTCCCCCAGATGTGTCAGTCCATTCCAGAGGAACCTGTTTTCCCTGCACTGAATTGACGTTCAAGCCGAGGATCGACTCCCACCACGTGTGCACGTGGGACAGCCCTGTGGGAAAGCCTCGTGGGAAAGACTCGAGGGAAAACCATAGATCCTTTGATCCACGCGGCTGACTGCGTAACACTGCTGCTACTGCTCTGGAGGAAAGCGCAAGTGCATGCCCGCATTCGAGACGAGGACTGACTCCCCTGGGGAGACTCCAGAAGTACCCCAAGATCCATGTCAGCACTGGAGAGGAATCCTCAGGTTCCGGCCCCGACTCCACACAAGGTCTTAGGCCCCGGCATCGACGGGAGAGGAATCCCGAGAGGCCCCTGAGGAACTCGCATGGGGACTGGCTTATCCTGAGGCTACCAGATCGGGTCCCTGAGGTCCCCGTCGTAAGTCGAGAGCATCTGCCGCAACTCGAGAAAATCCAGGAGGTTTTGCCCTCCAGGCGAGATGAGGCCCATTTCCTATGAGGCTTCTCGAGGCTAATCACGTCTAACCACTGGAACTTCCAAAGGGTCCTTCACACCCTTGCTGCAACTCAAGAAGTTCCCCGACATACCCGTCTCCACTCGAGAGGAAGCACGTGGGTCCCGCACACATCCAGGGGAGCCCCGTTTCCGCCTCCTAGCTCGAGATGAGGGATCCTTTCCCTGTTTGGTAGGGAAAGAATTCCCGGCGTTCCCGTCGCATCTCAAGAGGAGGCGCTCTCAACAGGAAAGGCGAGAGGAACTCCAGGGTCGTGCCACCATTTCAAGAGTCCCCCAGATGTGTCAGTCCATTCCAGAGGAACCTGTTTTCCCTGCACTGCCTTGACGTTCAAGCCGAGGATCGACACCCACCACGTGTGCACGTGGGACAGCCCTGTGGGAAAGCCTCGTGGGAAAGCCTCGTGGGAAAGACTCGAGGGAAAACCATAGATCCTTTGATCCACGCGGCGGACTGCGTGACACTGCTGCTACCGCTCTGGAGGAAAGCGCAAGTGCATGCCCGCATTCGAGACGAGGACTGACTCCCCTGGGGAGACTCCAGAAGTACCCCAAGATCCATGTCAGCACTGGAGAGGAATCCTCAGGTTCCGGCCCCGACTCCACACAAGGTCTTAGGCCCCGGCATCGACGGGAGAGGAATCCCGAGAGGCCCCCGAGGAACTCGCATGGGGACTGGCCTTTCCTGAGGCCACCAGAGCGGGTCCCTGAGGTCCCCGTCGTAAGTCGAGAGCACCTGCCGCAACTCGAGAAAATCCAGGCGGTTTTGCCCTCCAGGCGAGATGAGGCCCATTTCCTATGAGGCTTCTCGAGGCTAATCACGTCTAACCACTGGAACTTCCAAAGGGTCCTTCACACCCTTGCTGCAACTCAAGAAGTTCCCCGACATACCCGTCTCCACCCGAGAGGAAGCACGTGGGTCCCGCACACATCCAGGGGAGACCCGTTTCCGCCTCCTAGCTCGAGATGAGGGATCCTTTCCGTATTTCGTAGGGAAAGAATTCCCGGCGTTCCCGTCGCATCTCAAGAGGAGGCGCTCTCCACAGGAAAGGCGAGAGGAACTCCAGGGTCGTGCCACCATTCCAAGAGTCCCCCAGATGTGTCAGTCCATTCCAGAGGAACCTGTTTTCCCTGCACTGCCTTGACGTTCAAGCCGAGGATCGACTCCCACCACGTGTGCACGTGGGACAGCCCTGTGGGAAAGCCTCGTGGGAAAGCCTCGTGGGAAAGACTCGAGGGAAAAACATAGATCCTTTGATCCACGCGGCGGACTGCGTGACACTGCTGCTACCGCTCTGGAGGAAAGCGCAAGTGCATGCCCGCATTCGAGACGAGGACTGACTCCCCTGGGGAGACTCCAGAAATACCCCAAGATCCATGTCAGCACTGGAGAGGAATCCTCAGTTTCCGGCCCCGACTCCACACAAGGTCTTAGGCCCCGGCATCGACGGGAGAGGAATCCCGAGAGGCCCCTGAGGAACTCGCATGGGGACTGGCCTTTCCTGAGGCCACCAGAGCGGGTCCCTGAGGTCCCCGTCGTAAGTCGAGAGCACCTGCCGTAGCTCGAGAAAATCCAGGAGGTTTTGCCCTCCAGGCGAGATGAGGCCCATTTCCGCTGAGGCTTCTCGAGGCCAATCACATCTAACCACTGGAACTTCCAAAGGGTCCTTCACACCCTTGCTGCACCTCAAGAAGTTCCCCGACATACCCGTCTCCACTCGAGAGGAAGCACGTGGGGTCCCGCAAACATCCAGGGGAGCCCCGTTTCCGCCTCCTAGCTCGAGATGAGGGATCCTTTCCCTGTTTGGTAGGGAAAGAATTTCCGGCGTTCCCGTCGCATCTCAAGAGGAGGCGCTCTCCACAGGAAAGGCGTTAGGAACTCCAGGGTCGTGCCACCATTCCAAGAGTCCCCCAGATGTGTCAGTCCATTCCAGAGGAACATGTTTTCCCTGCACTGCCTTGACGTTCAAGCCGAGAATCGGCTCCCACCACGTGTGCAGGTGGGACAGACCTGTGAGAAAGCCTCGTGGGAAAGCATCCTGGGAAAGACTCGATGGAAAACCATAGATCCTTTGATCCATTGGGCGGACTGCGTGACACTGCTGCTACCGCTCTGGAGGAAAGCGCAAGTGCATGCCCGCATTCGAGACGAGGACTGACTCCCCTGGGGAGACTCCAGAAGTACCCCAAGATCCATGTCAGCACTGGAGAGGAATCCTCAGGTTCCGGCCCCGACTCCACACAAGGTCTTAGGCCCCGGCATCGACGGGAGAGGAATCCCGAGAGGCCCCCGAGGAACTCGCATGGGGACTGGCCTTTCCTGAGGCCACCAGAGCGGGTCCCTGAGGTCCCCGTCGTAAGTCGAGAGCACCTGCCGCAACTCGAGAAAATCCAGGAGGTTTTGCCCTCCAGGCGAGATGAGGCCCATTTCCGCTGAGGCTTCTCGAGGCCAATCACATCTAACCACTGGAACTTCCAAAGGGTCCTTCACACCATTGCTGCAACTCAAGAAGTTCCCCGACATACCCGTCTACACTCGAGAGGAAGCACGTGGGGTCCCGCACACATCCAGGGGAGCCCCGTTTCCGCCTCCTAGCTCGAGATGAGGGATCCTTTCTCTGTTTCGTAGGGAAAGAATTGCCGGGGTTCCCGTCGCATCTCAAGAGGAGGCGCTCTCCACAGGAAAGGCGAGAGGAACTCCAGGGTCGTGCCACCATTCCAAGAGTCCCCCAGATGTGTCAGTCCATTCCAGAGGAACCTGTTTTCCCTGCACTGCCTTGACGTTCAAGCCGAGGATCGACTCCCACCACGAGTGCACGTGGGACAGCCCTGTGGGAAAGCCTCGTAAGAAAGCCTCGTGGGAAAGACGAGAGGGAAAACCATAGATCCTTTGATCCACGCGGCGGACTGCGTGACACTGCTGCTACCGCTCTGAAGGAAAGCGCAAGTGCATGCCCGCATTCGAGACGAGGACTGACTCCCCTGGGGAGACTCCAGAAGTACCCCAAGATCCATGTCAGCACTGGAGAGGAATCCTCAGGTTCCGGCCCCGACTCCACACAAGGTCTTAGGCCCCGGCATCGACGGGCGAGGAATCCCGAGATGCCCCCGAGGAACTCGCATGGGGACTGGCCTTTCCTGAGGCCACCAGAGCGGTTTCCTGAGGTCCCCGTCGTAAGTCGAGAGCACCTGCCGCAACTCGAGAAAATCCAGGCGATTTTGCCCTCCAGGCGAGATGAGGCCCATTTCCGCTGAGGCTTCTCGAGGCTAATCACGTCTAACCACTGGAACTTCCAAAGGGTCCTTCACACCCTTGCTGCAACTCAAGAAGTTCCCCGACATACACGTCTCCACTCGAGAGGAAGCACGTGGGTCCCGCACACATTCAGGGGAGCCCCGTTTCCGCCTCCTAGCTCGAGATGAGTGATCCTTTCCCTGTTTCGTAGGGAAAGAATTCCCGGCGTTCCTGTCACATCTCAAGAGGAAGCGCTCTCCACAGGAAAGGCGAGAGGAACTCCAGGGTCGTGCCACCATTCCAAGAGTCCCCCAGATGTGTCAGTCCATTCCAGAGGAACCTGTTTTCCCTGCACTGCCTTGACGTTCAAGCCGAGGATCGACTCCCACCACGTGTGCACGTGGGACAGCCCTGTGGGAAAGCCTCGTGGGAAAGCCTCGTGGGAAAGACTCGAGGGAAAACCATAGATCCTTTGATCCACGCGGCGGACTGCGTGACACTGCTGCTACCGCTCTGGAGGAAAGCGCAAGTGCATGCCCGCATTCGAGACGAGGACTGACTCCCCTTGGGAGACTCCAGAAATACCCCAAGATCCATGTCAGCACTGGAGAGGAATCCTCAGGTTCCGGCCCCGACTCCACACAAGGTCTTAGGCCCCGGCATCGACGGGAGAGGAATCCCGAGAGGCCCCCGAGGAACTCGCATGGGGACTGGCCTTTCCTGAGGCCACCAGAGCGGGTCCCTGAGGTCCCCGTCGTAAGTCGAGAGCACCTGCCGCAACTCGAGAAAATCCAGGAGGTTTTGCCCTCCAGGCGAGATGAGGCCCACTTCCGCTGAGGCTTCTCGAGGCCAATCACATCTAACCACTGGAACTTCCAAAGGGTCCTTTACACCATTGCTGCACCTCAAGAAGTTCCCCGACATACCCGTCTCCACTCGAGAGGAAGCACGTGGTGTCCCGCACACATCCAGGGGAGCCCCGTTTCCGCCTCCTAGCTCGAGATGAGGGATCCTTTCTCTGTTTCGTAGGGAAAGAATTCCCGGCGTTCCCGTCGCATCTCAAGAGGAGGCGCTCTCCACAGGAAAGGCGAGAGGAACTCCAGGGTCGTGCCACCATTCCAAGAGTCCCCCAGATGTGTCAGTCCATTCCAGAGGAACCTGTTTTCCCTGCACTGCCTTGACGTTCAAGCCGAGGATCGACTCCCACCACGTGTGCACGTGGGACAGCCCTGTGGGAAAGCCTCGTGGGAAAGCCTCGTGGGAAAGACTCGAGGGAAAACCATAGATCCTTTGATCCACGTGGCGGACTGCGTGACACTGCTGCTACCGCACTGGAGGAAAGCGCAAGTGCATGCCCGCATTCGAGACGAGGACTGACTCCCCTGGGGAGACTCCAGAAATACCCCAAGATCCATGTCAGCACTGGAGAGGAATCCTCAGGTTCCGGCCCCGACTCCACACAAGGTCTTAGGCCCCGGCATCGACGGGAGAGGAATCCCGAGAGGCCCCCGAGGAACTCGCATGGGGACTGGCCTTTCCTGAGGCCACCAGAGCGGGTCCCTGAGGTCCCCGTCGTAAGTCGAGAGCACCTGCCGCAACTCGAGAAAATCCAGGAGGTTTTGCCCTCCAGGCGAGATGAGGAACATTTCCCCTGAGGCTTCTCGAGGCTAATCACGTCTAACCACTGGAACTTCCAAAGGGTCCTTCACACCCTTGCTGCAACTCAAGAAGTTCCCCGACATACCCGTCTCCACTCGAGAGGAAGAACGTGGGTCCCGCACACATCCAGGGGAGCCCCGTTTCCGCCTCCTAGCTCGAGATGAGGGATCCTTTCCCTGTTTCGTAGGGAAAGAATTCCCGGCGTTCCCGTCGCATCTCAAGAGGAGGCGCTCTCCACAGGAAAGGCGAGAGGAACTCCAGGGTCATGCCACCATTCCAAGAGTCCCCCAGATGTGTCAGTCCATTCCAGAGGAACCTGTTTTCCCTGCACTGCCTTGACGTTCAAGCCGAGGATCGACTCCCACCACGTGTGCACGTGGGACAGCCCTGTGGGAAAGCCTCGTGGGAAAGCCTCGTGGTAAAGACTCGAGGGAAAACCATAGATCCTTTGATCCACGCGGCGGACTGCGTGACACTGCTGCTACCGCTCTGGCGGAAAGCGCAAGTGCATGCCCGCATTCGAGACGAGGACTGACTCCCCTGGGGAGACTCCAGAAGTACCCCAAGATCCATGTCAGCACTGGAGAGGAATCCTCAGGTTCCGGCCCCGACTCCACACAAGGTCTTAGGCCCCGGCATCGACGGGAGAGGAATCCCGAGAGGCCCCCGAGGAACTCGCATGGGGACTAGCCTTTCCTGAGGCCACCAGAGCGGGTCCCTGAGGTCCCCGTCGTAAGTCGAGAGCACCTGCCGCAACTCGAGAAAATCCAGGCGGTTTTGCCCTCCAGGCGAGATGAGGCCCATTTCCGCTGAGGCTTCTCGAGGCTAATCCAGTCTAACCACTGGAACTTCCAAAGGGTCCTTCACACCCTTGCTGCAACTCAAGAAGTTCCCCGACATACTCGTCTCCACTCGAGAGGAAGCACGTGGGGTCCCGCACACATCCAGGGGAGCCCCGTTTCCGCCTCCTAGCTCGAGATGAGGGATCCTTACCTTTTTCGTAGGGAAAGAATTCCCGGCGTTCCAGTCGCATCTCAAGAGGAGGCGCTCTCCACAGGAAAGGCGAGAGGAACTCCAGGGTCGTGCCACCATTCCAAGAGTCCCCCAGATGTGTCAGTCCATTCCAGAGGAACCTGTTTTCCCTGCACTGCCTTGACGTTCAAGCCGAGGATCGACTCCCACCACGTGTGCACGTGGGACAGCCCTGTGGGAAAGCCTCGTGGGAAAGCCTCGTGGGAAAGACTCGAGGGAAAACCATAGATCCTTTGATCCACGCGGCGGACTGCGTGACACTGCTGCTACCGCTCTGGAGGAAAGCGCAAGTGCATGCCCGCATTCGAGACGAGGACTGACTCCCCTGGGGAGACTCCAGAAATACCCCAAGATCCATGTCAGCACTGGAGAGGAATCCTCAGGTTCCGGCCCCGACTCCACACAAGGTCTTAGGCCCCGGCATCGACGGGAGAGGAATCCCGAGAGGCCCCCGAGGAAGTCGCATGGGGACTGGCCTTTCCTGAGGCCACCAGAGCGGGTCCCTGAGGTCCCCGTCGTAAGTCGAGAGCACCTGCCGTAGCTCGAGAAAATCCAGGAGGTTTTGCCCTCCAGGCGAGATGAGGCCCATTTCCGCTGAGGCTTCTCGAGGCCAATCACATCTAACCACTGGAACTTCCAAAGGGTCCTTCACACCCTTGCTGCAACTCAAGAAGTTCCCCGACATACCCGTCTCCACTCGAGAGGAAGCACGTGGTGTCCCGCACACATCCAGGGGAGCCCCGTTTCCGCCTCCTAGCTCGAGATGAGGGATCCTTTCTCTGTTTCGTAGGGAAAGAATTGCCGAGGTTCCCGTCGCATCTCAAGAGGAGGCGCTCTCCACAGGAAAGGCGAGAGGACCTCCAGGGTCGTGCCACCATTCCAAGAGTCCCCCAGATGTGTCAGTCCATTCCAGAGGAACCTGTTTTCCCTGCACTGCCTTGACGTTCAAGCCGAGGATCGACTCCCACCACGAGTGCACGTGGGACAGCCCTGTGGGAAAGCCTCGTAAGAAAGCCTCGTGGGAAAGACTCGAGGGAAAACCATAGATCCTTTGATCCACGCGGTGGACTGCGTGACACTGCTGCTACCGCTCTGGAGGAAAGCGCAAGTGCATGCCCGCATTCGAGACGAGGACTGACTCCCCTGGGGAGACTCCAGAAGTACCCCAAGATCCATGTCAGCACTGGAGAGGAATCCTCAGGTTCCGGCCCCGACTCCACACAAGGTCTTAGGCCCCGGCATCGACGGGAGAGGAATCCCGAGAGGCCCCCGAGGAACTCGCATGGGGACTAGCCTTTCCTGAGGCCACCAGAGCGGTTTCCTGAGGTCCCCGTCGTAAGTCGAGAGCACCTGCCGCAACTCGAGAAAATCCAGGCGATTTTGCCCTCCAGGCGAGATGAGGCCCATTTCCGCTGAGGCTTCCCGAGGCTAATCACGTCTAACCACTGGAACTTCCAAAGGGTCCTTCACACCCTTGCTGCAACTAAGAAGTTCCCCGACATACCCGTCTCCACTCGAGAGGAAGAACGTGGGTCCCGCACACATCCAGGGGAGCCCCGTTTCCGCCTCCTAGCTCGAGATGAGGGATCCTTTCCCTGTTTCGTAGGGAAAGAATTCCCGGCGTTCCCGTCGCATCTCAAGAGGAGGCACTCTCCACAGGAAAGGCGAGAGGAACTCCAGGGTCATGCCACCATTCCAAGAGTCCCCCAGATGTGTCAGTCCATTCCAGAGGAACCTGTTTTCCCTGCACTGCCTTGACGTTCAAGCCGAGGATCGACTCCCACCACGTGTGCACGTGGGACAGCCCTGTGGGAAAGCCTCGTGGGAAAGCCTCGTGGTAAAGACTCGAGGGAAAACCATAGATCCTTTGATCCACGCGGCGGACTGCGTGACACTGCTGCTACCGCTCTGGCGGAAAGGGCAAGTGTATGCCCGCATTCGAGACGAGGACTGACTCCCCTGGGGAGACTCCAGAAGTACCCCAAGATCCATGTCAGCACTGGAGAGGAATCCTCAGGTTCCGGACCCGACTCCACACAAGGTCTTAGGCCCCGGCATCGACGGGAGAGGAATCCCCAGAGGCCCCCGAGGAACTCGCATGGGGACTGGCCTTTCCCGTCGTAAGTCGAGAGCACCTGCCGCAACTCGAGAAAATCCAGCAGGTTTTGCCCTCCAGGCAAGATGAGGCCCATTTCCGCTGAGGCTTCTCGAGGCCAATCACATCTAACCACTGGAACTTCCAAAGGGTCCTTCACACCCTTGCTGCAACTCAAGAAGTTCCCCGACATACCCATCTCCACTCGAGAGGAAGCACGTGGGGTCCCGCACACATCCAGGGGAGCCCCGTTTCCGCCTCCTACCTCGAGATAAGGGATCCTTTCCCTGTTTCGTAGGGAAAGAATTCCCGGCGTTCCCGTCGCATCTCAAGAGGAGGCTCTCTCCACAGGAAAGGCGAGAGGAACTCCAGGGTCGTGCCACCATTCCAAGAGTCCCCCAGATGTGTCAGTCCATTCCAGAGGAACCTGTTTTCCCTGCACTGCCTTGACGTTCAAGCCGAGGTTCGACTCCCACCACGTGTGCACGTGGGACAGCCCTGTGGGAAAGCCTCGTGGGAAAGCATCCTGGGAAAGACTCGAGGGAATACCATAGATCCTTTGATCCACGCGGCGGACTGCGTGACACTGCTGCTACCGCTCTGGAGGAAAGCGCAAGTGCATGCCCGCATTCGAGTCGAGGACTGACTCCCCTGGGGAGACTCCAGAAGTACCCCAAGATCCATGTCAGCACTGGAGAGGAATCCTCAGGTTCCGGCCCCGACTCCACACAAGGTCTTAGGCCCCGGCATCGACGGGAGAGGAATCCCCAGAGGCCCCCGAGGAACTCGCATGGGGACTGGCCTTTCCTGAGGCCACCAGAGCGGGTCCCTGAGGTCCCCGTCGTAAGTCGAGAGCACCTGCCGCAACTCGAGAAAATCCAGGAGGTTTTGCCCTCCAGGCGAGATGAGGCCCATTTCCCCTGAGGCTTCTCGAGGCTAATCACGTCTAACCACTGGAACTTCCAAAGGGTCCTTCACACCCTTGCTGCAACTCAAGAAGTTCCCCGACATACCCGTCTCCACTCGAGAGGAAGAACGTGGGTCCCGCACACATCCAGGGGAGCCCCGTTTCCGCCTCCTAGCTCGAGATGAGGGATCCTTTCCCTGTTTCGTAGGGAAAGAATTCCCGGCGTTCCCATCGCATCTCAAGAGGAGGCGCTCTCCACAGGAAAGGCGAGAGGAACTCCAGGGTCGTGCCACCATTCCAAGAGTCCCCCAGATGTGTCAGTCCATTCCAGAGGAACCTGTTTTCCCTGCACTGCCTTGACGTTCAAGCCGAGGATCGACTCCCACCACGTGTGCACGTGGGACAGCCCTGTGGTAAAGCCTCGTGGGAAAGCCTCGTGGTAAAGACTCGAGGGAAAACCATAGATCCTTTGATCCACGCGGCGGACTGCGTGACACTGCTGCTACCGCTCTGGAGGAAAGCGCAAGTGCATGCCCGCATTCGAGACGAGGACTGACTCCCCTGGGGAGACTCCAGAAGTACCCCAAGATCCATGTCAGCACTGGAGAGGAATCCTCAGGTTCCGGCCCCGACTCCACACAAGGTCTTAGGCCCCGGCATCGACGGGAGAGGAATCCCGAGAGGCCCCCGAGGAACTCGCATGGGGACTGGCCTTTCCTGAGGCCACCAGAGCGGGTCCCTGAGGTCCCCGTCGTAAGTCGAGAGCACCTGCCGCAACTCGAGAAAATCCAGGCGGTTTTGCCCTCCAGGCGAGATGAGGCCCATTTCCACTGAGGCTTCTCGAGGCTAATCCCGTCTAACCACTGGAACTTCCAAAGGGTCCTTCACACCCTTGCTGCAACTCAAGAAGTTCCCCGACATACTCGTCTCCACTCGAGAGGAAGCACGTGGGTCCCGCACACATCCAGTGGAGCCCCGTTTCCGCTTCCTAGCTCGAGATGAGGGATCCTTTCCCTGTTTCGTAGGGAAAGAATTCCCGGCGTTCCCGTCGCATCTCAAGAGGAGGCGCTCTCCACAGTAAAGGCGAGAGGAACTGAAGGGTCGTGCCACCATTCCAAGAGTCCCCCAGATGTGTCAGTCCATTCCAGAGGAACCTGTTTTCCCTGCACTGCCTTGACGTTCAAGCCGAGGATCGACTCCCACCACTTGTGCACGTGGGACAGCCCTGTGGGAAAGCCTCGTGGGAAAGCCTCGTGGGAAAGACTCGAGGGAAAACCATAGATCCTTTGATCCACGCGGCGGACTGCGTGACACTATTGCTACCGCTCTGGAGGAAAGCGCAAGTGCATGCCCGCATTCGAGACGAGGACTGACTCCCCTGGGGAGACTCCAGAAGTACCCCAAGATCCATGTCAGCACTGGAGAGGAAACCTCAGGTTCCGGCCCCGACTCCACACAAGGTCTTAGGCCCCGGCATCGACGGGAGAGGAATCCCGAGAGGCCCCCGAGGAACTCGCATGGGGACTGGCCTTTCCTGAGGCCACCAGAGCGGGTCCCTGAGGTCCCCGTCGTAAGTCGAGAGCACCTGCCGCAACTCGAGAAAATCCAGGAGGTTTTGCCCTCCAGGCGAGATGAGGCCCATTTCCGCTGAGGCTTCTCGAGGCCAATCACATCTAACCACTGGAGCTTCCAAAGGGTCCTTCACACCATTGCTGCAACTCAAGAAGTTCCCCGACATACCCGTCTCCACTCGAGAGGAAGCACGTGGGGTCCCGCACACATCCAGGGGAGCCCCGTTTCCGCCTCCTAGCTCGAGATGAGGGATCCTTACCTTTTTCGTAGGGAAAGAATTCCCGGCGTTCCAGTCGCATCTCAAGAGGAGGCGCTCTCCACAGGAAAGGCAAGAGGAACTCCAGGGTCGTGCCACCATTCCAAGAGTCCCCCAGATGTGTCAGTCCATTCCAGAGGAACTTGTTTTCCCTGCACTGCCTTGACGTTCAAGCCGAGGATCGACTCCCACAACGTGTGCACGTGGGACAGCCCTGTGGGAAAGCCTCGTGGGAAAGCCTCGTGGGAAAGACTCGAGGGAAAACCATAGATCCTTTGATCCACGAGGCGGAATGCGTGACACTGCTGCTACCGCTCTGGAGAAAGCGCAAGTGCATGCCCGCATTCGAGACGAAGACTGACTCCCCTGGGGAGACTCCAGAAGTACCCCAAGATCCATGTCAGCACTGGAGAGGAATCCTCAGGTTCCGGCCCCGACTCCACACAAGGACTTAGGCCCCGGCATCGACGGGAGAGGAATCCCCAGAGGCCCCCGAGGAACTCGCATGGGGACTGGCCTTTCCCATCGTAAGTCGAGAGCACCTGCCGCAACTCGAGAAAATCCAGGAGGTTTTGCCCTCCAGGCAAGATGAGGCCCATTTCCGCTGAGGCTTCTCGAGGCCAATCACATCTAACCACTGGAACTTCCAAAGGGTCCTTCACACCCTTGCTGCAACTCAAGAAGTTCCCCGACATACCCATCTCCACTCGAGTGGAAGCACGTGGGGTCCCGCACACATCCAGGGGAGCCCCGTTTCCGCCTCCTACCTCGAGATGAGGGATCCTTTCCCTGTTTCGTAGGGAAAGAATTCCCGGCGTTCCCGTCGCATCTCAAGAGGAGGCTCTCTCCACAGGAAAGGCGAGAGGAACTCCAGGGTCGTGCCACCATTCCAAGAGTCCCCCAGATGTGTCAGTCCATTCCAGAGGAACCTGTTTTCCCTGCACTGCCTTGACGTTCAAGCCGAGGTTCGACTCCCACCACGTGTGCACGTGGGACAGCCCTGTGGGAAAGCCTCGTGGGAAAGCATCCTGGGAAAGACTCGAGGGAATACCATAGATCCTTTGATCCACGCGGCGGACTGCGTGACACTGCTGCTACCGCTCTGGAGGAAAGCGCAAGTGCATGCCCGCATTCGAGTCGAGGACTGACTCCCCTGGGGAGACTCCAGAAGTACCCCAAGATCCATGTCAGCACTGGAGAGGAATCCTCAGGTTCCGGCCCCGACTCCACACAAGGTCTTAGGCCCCGGCATCGACGGGAGAGGAATCCCGAGAGGCCCCCGAGGAACTCGCATGGGGACTGGCCTTTCCTGAGGCCACCAGAGCGGGTCCCTGAGGTCCCCGTCGTAAGTCGAGAGCACCTGCCGCAACTCGAGAAAATCCAGGAGGTTTTGCCCTCCAGGCGAGATGAGGCCCATTTCTGCTGAGGCTTCTCGAGGCCAATCACATCTATCCACTGGAACTTTCAAAGGGTCCTTCACACCCTTGCTGCAACTCAAGAAGTTCCCCGAAATACCCGTCTCCACTCGAGAGGAAGCACGTGGTGTCCCGCACACATCCAGGGGAGCCCCGTTTCTGCCTCCTAGCTCGAGATGAGGGATCCTTTCCCTGTTTCGTAGGGAAAGAATTCCCGGCGTTCCCGTCGCATCTCAAGAGGAGGCGCTCTCCACAGGAAAGGCGAGAGGAACTCCAGGGTCGAGACAACATTCCAAGAGTCCCCCAGATGTGTCAGTCCATTCCAGAGGAACCTGTTTTCCCTGCACTGCCTTGACGTTCAAGCCGAGGATCGACTCCCACCACGTGTGCACGTGGGACAGCCCTGTGGGAAAGCCTCGTGGGAAAGCCTCGTGGGAAAGACTCGAGGGAAAACCATAGATCCTTTGATCCACGCGGCGGAGTGCGTGACACTGCTGCTACCGCTCTGGAGGAAAGCGCAAGTGCAATCCCGCATTCGAGACGAGGACTGACTTCCTTGGGGAGACTCCAGAAGTACCCCAAGATCCATGTCAGCACTGGAGAGGAATCCTCAGGTTCCGGCCCCGACTCCACACAAGGTCTTAGGCCCCGGCATCGACGGGAGAGGAATCCCGAGAGGCCCCCGAGGAACTCGCATGGGGACTGGCCTTTCCTGAGGCCACCAGAGCGGGTCCCTGAGGTCCCCGTCGTAAGTCGAGAGCACCTGCCGCAACTGGAGAAATTCCAGGCGGTTTTGCCCTCCAGGCGAGATGAGGCCCATTTCCGCTGAGGCTTCTCGAGGCCAATCACTTCTAACCACTGGAACTTCCAAAGGGTCCTTCACACCCTTGCTGCAACTCAAGAAGTTCCCCGACATACCCGTCTCCACTCGAGAGGAAGCATGTGGTGTCCCGCACACATCCAGGGGAGCCCCGTTTCCGCCTCCTAGCTCGAGATGAGGGATCCTTTCCCTGTTTCGTAGGGAAAGAATTCCCGGCGTTCCCGTCGCATCTCAAGAGGAGGCGCTCTCCACAGGAAAGGCGAGAGGAACTCCAGGGTCGTGCCACCATTCCAACAGTCCCCCAGATGTGTCAGTCCATTCCAGAGGAACCTGTTTTCCCTGCACTGAATTGACGTTCAAGCCGAGGATCGACTCCCACCACGTGTGCACGTGGGACAGCCCTGTGGGAAAGCCTCGTGGGAAAGACTCGAGGGAAAACCATAGATCCTTTGATCCACGCGGCTGACTGCGTAACACTGCTGCTACTGCTCTGGAGGAAAGCGCAAGTGCATGCCCGCATTCGAGACGAGGACTGACTCCCCTGGGGAGACTCCAGAAGTACCCCAAGATCCATGTCAGCACTGGAGAGGAATCCTCAGGTTCCGGCCCCGACTCCACACAAGGTCTTAGGCCCCGGCATCGACGGGAGAGGAATCCCGAGAGGCCCCTGAGGAACTCGCATGGGGACTGGCTTATCCTGAGGCTACCAGATCGGGTCCCTGAGGTCCCCGTCGTAAGTCGAGAGCATCTGCCGCAACTCGAGAAAATCCAGGAGGTTTTGCCCTCCAGGCGAGATGAGGCCCATTTCCTATGAGGCTTCTCGAGGCTAATCACGTCTAACCACTGGAACTTCCAAAGGGTCCTTCACACCCTTGCTGCAACTCAAGAAGTTCCCCGACATACCCGTCTCCACTCGAGAGGAAGCACGTGGGTCCCGCACACATCCAGGGGAGCCCCGTTTCCGCCTCCTAGCTCGAGATGAGGGATCCTTTCCCTGTTTGGTAGGGAAAGAATTCCCGGCGTTCCCGTCGCATCTCAAGAGGAGGCGCTCTCAACAGGAAAGGCGAGAGGAACTCCAGGGTCGTGCCACCATTTCAAGAGTCCCCCAGATGTGTCAGTCCATTCCAGAGGAACCTGTTTTCCCTGCACTGCCTTGACGTTCAAGCCGAGGATCGACTCCCACCACGTGTGCACGTGGGACAGCCCTGTGGGAAAGCCTCGTGGGAAAGCCTCGTGGGAAAGACTCGAGGGAAAACCATAGATCCTTTGATCCACACGGCGGACTGCGTGACACTGCTGCTACCGCTCTGGAGGAAAGCGCAAGTGCATGCCCGCATTCGAGACGAGGACTGACTCCCCTGGGGAGACTCCAGAAGTACCCCAAGATCCATGTCAGCACTGGAGAGGAATCCTCAGGTTCCGGCCCCGACTCCACACAAGGTCTTAGGCCCCGGCATCGACGGGAGAGGAATCCCGAGAGGCCCCCGAGGAACTCGCATGGGGACTGGCCTTTCCTGAGGCCACCAGAGCGGGTCCCTGAGGTCCCCGTCGTAAGTCGAGAGCACCTGCCGCAACTCGAGAAAATCCAGGCGGTTTTGCCCTCCAGGCGAGATGAGGCCCATTTCCTATGAGGCTTCTCGAGGCTAATCACGTCTAACCACTGGAACTTCCAAAGGGTCCTTCACACCCTTGCTGCAACTCAAGAAGTTCCCCGACATACCCGTCTCCACCCGAGAGGAAGCACGTGGGTCCCGCACACATCCAGGGGAGACCCGTTTCCGCCTCCTAGCTCGAGATGAGGGATCCTTTCCGTATTTCGTAGGGAAAGAATTCCCGGCGTTCCCGTCGCATCTCAAGAGGAGGCGCTCTCCACAGGAAAGGCGAGAGGAACTCCAGGGTCGTGCCACCATTCCAAGAGTCCCCCAGATGTTTCAGTCCATTCCAGAGGAACCTGTTTTCCCTGCACTGCCTTACGTTCAAGCCGAGGATCGACTCCCACCACGTGTGCACTTGGGACAGCCCTGTGGGAAAGCCTCGTGGGAAAGCCTCGTGGGAAAGACTCGAGGGAAAAACATAGATCCTTTGATCCACGCGGCGGACTGCGTGACACTGCTGCTACCGCTCTGGAGGAAAGCGCAAGTGCATGCCCGCATTCGAGACGAGGACTGACTCCCCTGGGGAGACTCCAGAAATACCCCAAGATCCATGTCAGCACTGGAGAGGAATCCTCAGGTTCCGGCCCCGACTCCACACAAGGTCTTAGGCCCCGGCATCGACGGGAGAGGAATCCCGAGAGGCCCCCGAGGAACTCGCATGGGGACTGGCCTTTCCTGAGGCCACCAGAGCGGGTCCCTGAGGTCCCCGTCGTAAGTCGAGAGCACCTGCCGTAGCTCGAGAAAATCCAGGAGGTTTTGCCCTCCAGGCGAGATGAGGCCCATTTCCGCTGAGGCTTCTCGAGGCCAATCACATCTAACCACTGGAACTTCCAAAGGGTCCTTCACACCCTTGCTGCACCTCAAGAAGTTCCCCGACATACCCGTCTCCACTCGAGAGGAAGCACGTGGGGTCCCGCAAACATCCAGGGGAGCCCCGTTTCCGCCTCCTAGCTCGAGATGAGGGATCCTTTCCCTGTTTGGTAGGGAAAGAATTACCGGCGTTCCCGTCGCATCTCAAGAGGAGGCGCTCTCCACAGGAAAGGCGAGAGGAACTCCAGGGTCGTGCCACCATTCCAAGAGTCCCCCAGATGTGTCAGTCCATTCCAGAGGAACATGTTTTCCCTGCACTGCCTTGACGTTCAAGCCGAGAATCGGCTCCCACCACGTGTGCAGGTGGGACAGACCTGTGAGAAAGCCTCGTGGGAAAGCATCCTGGGAAAGACTCGATGGAAAACCATAGATCCTTTGATCCATTGGGCGGACTGCGTGACACTGCTGCTACCGCTCTGGAGGAAAGCGCAAGTGCATGCCCGCATTCGAGACGAGGACTGACTCCCCTGGGGAGACTCCAGAAGTACCCCAAGATCCATGTCAGCACTGGAGAGGAATCCTCAGGTTCCGGCCCCGACTCCACACAAGGTCTTAGGCCCCGGCATCGACGGGAGAGGAATCCCGAGAGGCCCCCGAGGAACTCGCATGGGGACTGGCCTTTCCTGAGGCCACCAGAGCGGGTCCCTGAGGTCCCCGTCGTAAGTCGAGAGCACCTGCCGCAACTCGAGAAAATCCAGGAGGTTTTGCCCTCCAGGCGAGATGAGGCCCATTTCCGCTGAGGCTTCTCGAGGCCAATCACATCTAACCACTGGAAATTCCAAAGGGTCCTTCACACCATTGCTGCAACTCAAGAAGTTCCCCGACATACCCGTCTACACTCGAGAGGAAGCACGTGGGGTCCCGCACACATCCAGGGGAGCCCCGTTTCCGCCTCCTAGCTCGAGATGAGGGATCCTTTCTCTGTTTCGTAGGGAAAGAATTGCCGGGGTTCCCGTCGCATCTCAAGAGGAGGCGCTCTCCACAGGAAAGGCGAGAGGAACTCCAGGGTCTTGCCACCATTCCAAGAGTCCCCCAGATGTGTCAGTCCATTCCAGAGGAACCTGTTTTCCCTGCACTGCCTTGACGTTCAAGCCGAGGATCGACTCCCACCACGAGTGCACGTGGGACAGCCCTGTGGGAAAGCCTCGTAAGAAAGCCTCGTGGGAAAGACTCGAGGGAAAACCATAGATCCTTTGATCCACGCGGCGGACTGCGTGACACTGCTGCTACCGCTCTGAAGGAAAGCGCAAGTGCATGCCCGCATTCGAGACGAGGACTGACTCCCCTGGGGAGACTCCAGAAGTACCCCAAGATCCATGTCAGCACTGGAGAGGAATCCTCAGGTTCCGGCCCCGACTCCACACAAGGTCTTAGGCCCCGGCATCGACGGGAGAGGAATCCCGAGATGCCCCCGAGGAACTCGCATGGGGACTGGCCTTTCCTGAGGCCACCAGAGCGGTTTCCTGAGGTCCCCGTCGTAAGTCGAGAGCACCTGCCGCAACTCGAGAAAATCCAGGCGATTTTGCCCTCCAGGCGAGATGAGGCCCATTTCCGCTGAGGCTTCTCGAGGCTAATCACGTCTAACCACTGGAACTTCCAAAGGGTCCTTCACACCCTTGCTGCAACTCAAGAAGTTCCCCGACATACACGTCTCCACTCGAGAGGAAGCACGTGGGTCCCGCACACATTCAGGGGAGCCCCGTTTCCGCCTCCTAGCTCGAGATGAGTGATCCTTTCCCTGTTTCGTAGGGAAAGAATTCCCGGCGTTCCTGTCACATCTCAAGAGGAAGCGCTCTCCACAGGAAAGGCGAGAGGAACTCCAGGGTCGTGCCACCATTCCAAGAGTCCCCCAGATGTGTCAGTCCATTCCAGAGGAACCTGTTTTCCCTGCACTGCCTTGACGTTCAAGCCGAGGATCGACTCCCACCACGTGTGCACGTGGGACAGCCCTGTGGGAAAGCCTCGTGGGAAAGCCTCGTGGGAAAGACTCGAGGGAAAACCATAGATCCTTTGATCCACGCGGCGGACTGCGTGACACTGCTGCTACCGCTCTGGAGGAAAGCGCAAGTGCATGCCCGCATTCGAGACGAGGACTGACTCCCCTTGGGAGACTCCAGAAATACCCCAAGATCCATGTCAGCACTGGAGAGGAATCCTCAGGTTCCGGCCCCGACTCCACACAAGGTCTTAGGCCCCGGCATCGACGGGAGAGGAATCCCGAGAGGCCCCCGAGGAACTCGCATGGGGACTGGCCTTTCCTGAGGCCACCAGAGCGGGTCCCTGAGGTCCCCGTCGTAAGTCGAGAGCACCTGCCGCAACTCGAGAAAATCCAGGAGGTTTTGCCCTCCAGGCGAGATGAGGCCCACTTCCGCTGAGGCTTCTCGAGGCCAATCACATCTAACCACTGGAACTTCCAAAGGGTCCTTCACACCATTGCTGTACCTCAAGAAGTTCCCCGACATACCCGTCTCCACTCGAGAGGAAGCACGTGGTGTCCCGCACACATCCAGGGGAGCCCCGTTTCCGCCTCCTAGCTCGAGATGAGGGATCCTTTCTCTGTTTCGTAGGGAAAGAATTCCCGGCGTTCCCGTCGCATCTCAAGAGGAGGCGCTCTCCACAGGAAAGGCGAGAGGAACTCCAGGGTCGTGCCACCATTCCAAGAGTCCCCCAGATGTGTCAGTCCATTCCAGAGGAACCTGTTTTCCCTGCACTGCCTTGACGTTCAAGCCGAGGATCGACTCCCACCACGTGTGCACGTGGGACAGCCCTGTGGGAAAGCCTCGTGGGAAAGCCTCGTGGGAAAGACTCGAGGGAAAACCATAGATCCTTTGATCCACGTGGCGGACTGCGTGACACTGCTGCTACCGCACTGGAGGAAAGCGCAAGTGCATGCCCGCATTCGAGACGAGGACTGACTCCCCTGGGGAGACTCCAGAAATACCCCAAGATCCATGTCAGCACTGGAGAGGAATCCTCAGGTTCCGGCCCCGACTCCACACAAGGTCTTAGGCCCCGGCATCGACGGGAGAGGAATCCCCAGAGGCCCCCGAGGAACTCGCATGGGGACTGGCCTTTCCTGAGGCCACCAGAGCGGGTCCCTGAGGTCCCCGTCGTAAGTCGAGAGCACCTGCCGCAACTCGAGAAAATCCAGGAGGTTTTGCCCTCCAGGCGAGATGAGGAACATTTCCCCTGAGGCTTCTCGAGGCTAATCACGTCTAAACACTGGAACTTCCAAAGGGTCCTTCACACCCTTGCTGCAACTCAAGAAGTTCCCCGACATACCCGTCTCCACTCGAGAGGAAGAACGTGGGTCCCGCACACATCCAGGGGAGCCCCGTTTCCGCCTCCTAGCTCGAGATGAGGGATCCTTTCCCTGTTTCGTAGGGAAAGAATTCCCGGCGTTCCCGTCGCATCTCAAGAGGAGGCGCTCTCCACAGGAAAGGCGAGAGGAACTCCAGGGTCATGTCACCATTCCAAGAGTCCCCCAGATGTGTCAGTCCATTCCAGAGGAACCTGTTTTCCCTGCACTGCCTTGACGTTCAAGCCGAGGATCGACTCCCACCACGTGTGCACGTGGGACAGCCCTGTGGGAAAGCCTCGTGGGAAAGCCTCGTGGTAAAGACTCGAGGGAAAACCATAGATCCTTTGATCCACGCGGCGGACTGCGTGACACTGCTGCTACCGCTCTGAAGGAAAGCGCAAGTGCATGCCCGCATTCGAGACGAGGACTGACTCCCCTGGGGAGACTCCAGAAGTACCCCAAGATCCATGTCAGCACTGGAGAGGAATTCTCAGGTTCCGGCCCCGACTCCACACAAGGTCTTAGGCCCCGGCATCGACGGGAGAGGAATCCCGAGATGCCCCCGAGGAACTCGCATGGGGACTGGCCTTTCCTGAGGCCACCAGAGCGGTTTCCTGAGGTCCCCGTCGTAAGTCGAGAGCACCTGCCGCAACTCGAGAAAATCCAGGCGATTTTGCCCTCCAGGCGAGATGAGGCCCATTTCCGCTGAGGCTTCTCGAGGCTAATCACGTCTAACCACTGGAACTTCCAAAGGGTCCTTCACACCCTTGCTGCAACTCAAGAAGTTCCCCGACATACACGTCTCCACTCGAGAGGAAGCACGTGGGTCCCGCACACATTCAGGGGAGCCCCGTTTCCGCCTCCTAGCTCGAGATGAGTGATCCTTTCCCTGTTTCGTAGGGAAAGAATTCCCGGCGTTCCTGTCACATCTCAAGAGGAAGCGCTCTCCACAGGAAAGGCGAGAGGAACTCCAGGGTCGTGCCACCATTCCAAGAGTCCCCCAGATGTGTCAGTCCATTCCAGAGGAACCTGTTTTCCCTGCACTGCCTTGACGTTCAAGCCGAGGATCGACTCCCACCACGTGTGCACGTGGGACAGCCCTGTGGGAAAGCCTCGTGGGAAAGCCTCGTGGGAAAGACTCGAGGGAAAACCATAGATCCTTTGATCCACGCGGCGGACTGCGTGACACTGCTGCTACCGCTCTGGAGGAAAGCGCAAGTGCATGCCCGCATTCGAGACGAGGACTGACTCCCCTTGGGAGACTCCAGAAATACCCCAAGATCCATGTCAGCACTGGAGAGGAATCCTCAGGTTCCGGCCCCGACTCCACACAAGGTCTTAGGCCCCGGCATCGACGGGAGAGGAATCCCGAGAGGCCCCCGAGGAACTCGCATGGGGACTGGCCTTTCCTGAGGCCACCAGAGCGGGTCCCTGAGGTCCCCGTCGTAAGTCGAGAGCACCTGCCGCAACTCGAGAAAATCCAGGAGGTTTTGCCCTCCAGGCGAGATGAGGCCCACTTCCGCTGAGGCTTCTCGAGGCCAATCACATCTAACCACTGGAACTTCCAAAGGGTCCTTCACACCATTGCTGCACCTCAAGAAGTTCCCCGACATACCCGTCTCCACTCGAGAGGAAGCACGTGGGGTCCCGCACACATCCAGGGGAGCCCCGTTTCCGCCTCCTAGCTCGAGATGAGGGATCCTTTCTCTGTTTCGTAGGGAAAGAATTCCCGGCGTTCCCGTCGCATCTCAAGAGGAGGCGCTCTCCACAGGAAAGGCGAGAGGAACTCCAGGGTCGTGCCACCATTCCAAGAGTCCCCCAGATGTGTCAGTCCATTCCAGAGGAACCTGTTTTCCCTGCACTGCCTTGACGTTCAAGCCGAGGATCGACTCCCACCACGTGTGCACGTGGGACAGCCCTGTGGGAAAGCCTCGTGGGAAAGCCTCGTGGGAAAGACTCGAGGGAAAACCATAGATCCTTTGATCCACGTGGCGGACTGCGTGACACTGCTGCTACCGCACTGGAGGAAAGCGCAAGTGCATGCCCGCATTCGAGACGAGGACTGACTCCCCTGGGGAGACTCCAGAAATACCCCAAGATCCATGTCAGCACTGGAGAGGAATCCTCAGGTTCCGGCCCCGACTCCACACAAGGTCTTAGGCCCCGGCATCGACGGGAGAGGAATCCCCAGAGGCCCCCGAGGAACTCGCATGGGGACTGGCCTTTCCTGAGGCCACCAGAGCGGGTCCCTGAGGTCCCCGTCGTAAGTCGAGAGCACCTGCCGCAACTCGAGAAAATCCAGGAGGTTTTGCCCTCCAGGCGAGATGAGGAACATTTCCCCTGAGGCTTCTCGAGGCTAATCACGTCTAACCACTGGAACTTCCAAAGGGTCCTTCACACCCTTGCTGCAACTCAAGAAGTTCCCCGACATACCCGTCTCCACTCGAGAGGAAGAACGTGGGTCCCGCACACATCCAGGGGAGCCCCGTTTCCGCCTCCTAGCTCGAGATGAGGCATCCTTTCCCTGTTTCGTAGGGAAAGAATTCCCGGCGTTCCCGTCGCATCTCAAGAGGAGGCGCTCTCCACAGGAAAGGCGAGAGGAACTCCAGGGTCATGTCACCATTCCAAGAGTCCCCCAGATGTGTCAGTCCATTCCAGAGGAACCTGTTTTCCCTGCACTGCCTTGACGTTCAAGCCGAGGATCGACTCCCACCACGTGTGCACGTGGGACAGCCCTGTGGGAAAGCCTCGTGGGAAAGCCTCGTGGTAAAGACTCGAGGGAAAACCATAGATCCTTTGATCCACGCGGCGGACTGCGTGA
The DNA here is from genome assembly GCF_042477335.2 of Ovis canadensis. Classification (NCBI taxonomy): domain Eukaryota; kingdom Metazoa; phylum Chordata; class Mammalia; order Artiodactyla; family Bovidae; genus Ovis; species Ovis canadensis. The sequence continues at coordinate 9,407,409 of NC_091258.1, read as the reverse complement.
CACTGCTGCTACCGCTCTGGCGGAAAGCGCAAGTGCATGCCCGCATTCGAGACGAGGACTGACTCCCCTGGGGAGACTCCAGAAGTACCCCAAGATCCATGTCAGCACTGGAGAGGAATCCTCAGGTTCCGGCCCCGACTCCACACAAGGTCTTAGGCCCCGGCATCGACGGGAGAGGAATCCCGAGAGGCCCCCGAGGAACTCGCATGGGGACTGGCCTTTCCTGAGGCCACCAGAGCGGGTCCCTGAGGTCCCCGTCGTAAGTCGAGAGCACCTGCCGCAACTCGAGAAAATCCAGGCGGTTTTGCCCTCCAGGCGAGATGAGGCCCATTTCCGCTGAGGCTTCTCGAGGCTAATCCAGTCTAACCACTGGAACTTCCAAAGGGTCCTTCACACCCTTGCTGCAACTCAAGAAGTTCCCCGACATACTCGTCTCCACTCGAGAGGAAGCACGTGGGGTCCCGCACACATCCAGGGGAGCCCCGTTTCCGCCTCCTAGCTCGAGATGAGGGATCCTTACCTTTTTCGTAGGGAAAGAATTCCCGGCGTTCCAGTCGCATCTCAAGAGGAGGCGCTCTCCACAGGAAAGGCGAGAGGAACTCCAGGGTCGTGCCACCATTCCAAGAGTCCCCCAGATGTGTCAGTCCATTCCAGAGGAACTTGTTTTCCCTGCACTGCCTTGACGTTCAAGCCGAGGATCGACTCCCACCACGTGTGCACGTGGGACAGCCCTGTGGGAAAGCCTCGTGGGAAAGCCTCGTGGGAAAGACTCGAGGGAAAACCATAGATCCTTTGATCCACGAGGCGGACTGCGTGACACTGCTGCTACCGCTCTGGAGAAAGCGCAAGTGCATGCCCGCATTCGAGACGAAGACTGACTCCCCTGGGGAGACTCCAGAAGTACCCCAAGATCCATGTCAGCACTGGAGAGGAATCCTCAGGTTCCGGCCCCGACTCCACACAAGGACTTAGGCCCCGGCATCGACGGGAGAGGAATCCCCAGAGGCCCCCGAGGAACTCGCATGGGGACTGGCCTTTCCCGTCGTAAGTCGAGAGCACCTGCCGCAACTCGAGAAAATCCAGGAGGTTTTGCCCTCCAGGCGAGATGAGGCCCATTTCCGCTGAGGCTTCTCGAGGCCAATCACATCTAACCACTGGAACTTCCAAAGGGTCCTTCACACCCTTGCTGCAACTCAAGAAGTTCCCCGACATACCCGTCTCCACTCGAGAGGAAGCACGTGGTGTCCCGCACACATCCAGGGGAGCCCCGTTTCCGCCTCCTAGCTCGAGATGAGGGATCCTTTCTCTGTTTCGTAGGGAAAGAATTGCCGAGGTTCCCGTCGCATCTCAAGAGGAGGCGCTCTCCACAGGAAAGGCGAGAGGAACTCCAGGGTCGTGCCACCATTCCAAGAGTCCCCCAGATGTGTCAGTCCATTCCAGAGGAACCTGTTTTCCCTGCACTGCCTTGACGTTCAAGCCGAGGATCGACTCCCACCACGAGTGCACGTGGGACAGCCCTGTGGGAAAGCCTCGTAAGAAAGCCTCGTGGGAAAGACTCGAGGGAAAACCATAGATCCTTTGATCCACGCGGTGGACTGCGTGACACTGCTGCTACCGCTCTGGAGGAAAGCGCAAGTGCATGCCCGCATTCGAGACGAGGACTGACTCCCCTGGGGAGACTCCAGAAGTACCCCAAGATCCATGTCAGCACTGGAGAGGAATCCTCAGGTTCCGGCCCCGACTCCACACAAGGTCTTAGGCCCCGGCATCGACGGGAGAGGAATCCCGAGAGGCCCCCGAGGAACTCGCATGGGGACTAGCCTTTCCTGAGGCCACCAGAGCGGTTTCCTGAGGTCCCCGTCGTAAGTCGAGAGCACCTGCCGCAACTCGAGAAAATCCAGGCGATTTTGCCCTCCAGGCGAGATGAGGCCCATTTCCGCTGAGGCTTCCCGAGGCTAATCACGTCTAACCACTGGAACTTCCAAAGGGTCCTTCACACCCTTGCTGCAACTAAGAAGTTCCCCGACATACCCGTCTCCACTCGAGAGGAAGAACGTGGGTCCCGCACACATCCAGGGGAGCCCCGTTTCCGCCTCCTAGCTCGAGATGAGGGATCCTTTCCCTGTTTCGTAGGGAAAGAATTCCCGGAGTTCCCGTCGCATCTCAAGAGGAGGCGCTCTCCACAGGAAAGGCGAGAGGAACTCCAGGGTCATGCCACCATTCCAAGAGTCCCCCAGATGTGTCAGTCCATTCCAGAGGAACCTGTTTTCCCTGCACTGCCTTCACGTTCAAGCCGAGGATCGACTCCCACCACGTGTGCACGTGGGACAGCCCTGTGGGAAAGCCTCGTGGGAAAGCCTCGTGGTAAAGACTCGAGGGAAAACCATAGATCCTTTGATCCACGCGGCGGACTGCGTGACACTGCTGCTACCGCTCTGGCGGAAAGGGCAAGTGTATGCCCGCATTCGAGACGAGGACTGACTCCCCTGGGGAGACTCCAGAAGTACCCCAAGATCCATGTCAGCACTGGAGAGGAATCCTCAGGTTCCGGACCCGACTCCACACAAGGTCTTAGGCCCCGGCGTCGACGGGAGAGGAATCCCCAGAGGCCCCCGAGGAACTCGCATGGGGACTGGCCTTTCCCGTCGTAAGTCGAGAGCACCTGCCGCAACTCGAGAAAATCCAGCAGGTTTTGCCCTCCAGGCAAGATGAGGCCCATTTCCGCTGAGGCTTCTCGAGGCCAATCACATCTAACCACTGGAACTTCCAAAGGGTCCTTCACACCCTTGCTGCAACTCAAGAAGTTCCCCGACATACCCATCTCCACTCGAGAGGAAGCACGTGGGGTCCCGCACACATCCAGGGGAGCCCCGTTTCCGCCTCCTACCTCGAGATAAGGGATCCTTTCCCTGTTTCGTAGGGAAAGAATTCCCGGCGTTCCCGTCGCATCTCAAGAGGAGGCTCTCTCCACAGGAAAGGCGAGAGGAACTCCAGGGTCGTGCCACCATTCCAAGAGTCCCCCAGATGTGTCAGTCCATTCCAGAGGAACCTGTTTTCCCTGCACTGCCTTGACGTTCAAGCCGAGGTTCGACTCCCACCACGTGTGCACGTGGGACAGCCCTGTGGGAAAGCCTCGTGGGAAAGCATCCTGGGAAAGACTCGAGGGAATACCATAGATCCTTTGATCCACGCGGCGGACTGCGTGACACTGCTGCTACCGCTCTGGAGGAAAGCGCAAGTGCATGCCCGCATTCGAGTCGAGGACTGACTCCCCTGGGGAGACTCCAGAAGTACCCCAAGATCCATGTCAGCACTGGAGAGGAATCCTCAGGTTCCGGCCCCGACTCCACACAAGGTCTTAGGCCCCGGCATCGACGGGAGAGGAATCCCCAGAGGCCCCCGAGGAACTCGCATGGGGACTGGCCTTTCCTGAGGCCACCAGAGCGGGTCCCTGAGGTCCCCGTCGTAAGTCGAGAGCACCTGCCGCAACTCGAGAAAATCCAGGAGGTTTTGCCCTCCAGGCGAGATGAGTCCCATTTCCCCTGAGGCTTCTCGAGGCTAATCACGTCTAACCACTGGAACTTCCAAAGGGTCCTTCACACCCTTGCTGCAACTCAAGAAGTTCCCCGACATACCCGTCTCCACTCGAGAGGAAGAACGTGGGTCCCGCACACATCCAGGGGAGCCCCGTTTCCGCCTCCTAGCTCGAGATGAGGGATCCTTTCCCTGTTTCGTAGGGAAAGAATTCCCGGCGTTCCCATCGCATCTCAAGAGGAGGCGCTCTCCACAGGAAAGGCGAGAGGAACTCCAGGGTCGTGCCACCATTCCAAGAGTCCCCCAGATGTGTCAGTCCGTTCCAGAGGAACCTGTTTTCCCTGCACTGCCTTGACGTTCAAGCCGAGGATCGACTCCCACCACGTGTGCACGTGGGACAGCCCTGTGGGAAAGCCTCGTGGGAAAGCCTCGTGGTAAAGACTCGAGGGAAAACCATAGATCCTTTGATCCACGCGGCGGACTGCGTGACACTGCTGCTACCGCTCTGGCGGAAAGCGCAAGTGCATGCCCGCATTCGAGACGAGGACTGACTCCCCTGGGGAGACTCCAGAAGTACCCCAAGATCCATGTCAGCACTGGAGAGGAATCCTCAGGTTCCGGCCCCGACTCCACACAAGGTCTTAGGCCCCGGCATCGACGGGAGAGGAATCCCGAGAGGCCCCCGAGGAACTCGCATGGGGACTGGCCTTTCCTGAGGCCACCAGAGCGGGTCCCTGAGGTCCCCGTCGTAAGTCGAGAGCACCTGCCGCAACTCGAGAAAATCCAGGCGGTTTTGCCCTCCAGGCGAGATGAGGCCCATTTCCACTGAGGCTTCTCGAGGCTAATCCCGTCTAACCACTGGAACTTCCAAAGGGTCCTTCACACCCTTGCTGCAACTCAAGAAGTTCCCCGACATACTCGTCTCCACTCGAGAGGAAGCACGTGGGTCCCGCACACATCCAGTGGAGCCCCGTTTCCGCTTCCTAGCTCGAGATGAGGGATCCTTTCCCTGTTTCGTAGGGAAAGAATTCCCGGCGTTCCCGTCGCATCTCAAGAGGAGGCGCTCTCCACAGTAAAGGCGAGAGGAACTGAAGGGTCGTGCCACCATTCCAAGAGTCCCCCAGATGTGTCAGTCCATTCCAGAGGAACCTGTTTTCCCTGCACTGCCTTGACGTTCAAGCCGAGGATCGACTCCCACCACGTGTGCACGTGGGACAGCCCTGTGGGAAAGCCTCGTGGGAAAGCCTCGTGGTAAAGACTCGAGGGAAAACCATAGATCCTTTGATCCACGCGGCGGACTGCGTGACACTATTGCTACCGCTCTGGAGGAAAGCGCAAGTGCATGCCCGCATTCGAGACAAGGACTGACTCCCCTGGGGAGACTCCAGAAGTACCCCAAGATCCATGTCAGCACTGGAGAGGAAACCTCAGGTTCCGGCCCCGACTCCACACAAGGTCTTAGGCCCCGGCATCGACGGGAGAGGAATCCAGAGAGGCCCCCGAGGAACTCGCATGGGGACTGGCCTTTCCTGAGGCCACCAGAGCGGGTCCCTGAGGTCCCCGTCGTAAGTCGAGAGCACCTGCCGCAACTCGAGAAAATCCAGGAGGTTTTGCCCTCCAGGCGAGATGAGGCCCATTTCCGCTGAGGCTTCTCGAGGCCAATCACATCTAACCACTGGAACTTCCAAAGGGTCCTTCACACCATTGCTGCAACTCAAGAAGTTCCCCGACATACCCGTCTCCACTCGAGAGGAAGCACGTGGGGTCCCGCACACATCCAGGGGAGCCCCGTTTCCGCCTCCTAGCTCGAGATGAGGGATCCTTACCTTTTTCGTAGGGAAAGAATTCCCGGCGTTCCAGTCGCATCTCAAGAGGAGGCGCTCTCCACAGGAAAGGCAAGAGGAACTCCAGGGTCGTGCCACCATTCCAAGAGTCCCCCAGATGTGTCAGTCCATTCCAGAGGAACTTGTTTTCCCTGCACTGCCTTGACGTTCAAGCCGAGGATCGACTCCCACAACGTGTGCACGTGGGACAGCCCTGTGGGAAAGCCTCGTGGGAAAGCCTCGTGGGAAAGACTCGAGGGAAAACCATAGATCCTTTGATCCACGAGGCGGAATGCGTGACACTGCTGCTACCGCTCTGGAGAAAGCGCAAGTGCATGCCCGCATTCGAGACGAAGACTGACTCCCCTGGGGAGACTCCAGAAGTACCCCAAGATCCATGTCAGCACTGGAGAGGAATCCTCAGGTTCCGGCCCCGACTCCACACAAGGACTTAGGCCCCGGCATCGACGGGAGAGGAATCCCCAGAGGCCCCCGAGGAACTCGCATGGGGACTGGCCTTTCCCGTCGTAAGTCGAGAGCACCTGCCGCAACTCGAGAAAATCCAGGAGGTTTTGCCCTCCAGGCAAGATGAGGCCCATTTCCGCTGAGGCTTCTCGAGGCCAATCACATCTAACCACTGGAACTTCCAAAGGGTCCTTCACACCCTTGCTGCAACTCAAGAAGTTCCCCGACATACCCATCTCCACTCGAGAGGAAGCACGTGGGGTCCCGCACACATCCAGGGGAGCCCCGTTTCCGCCTCCTACCTCGAGATGAGGGATCCTTTCCCTGTTTCGTAGGGAAAGAATTCCCGGCGTTCCCGTCGCATCTCAAGAGGAGGCTCTCTCCACAGGAAAGGCGAGAGGAACTCCAGGGTCGTGCCACCATTCCAAGAGTCCCCCAGATGTGTCAGTCCATTCCAGAGGAACCTGTTTTCCCTGCACTGCCTTGACGTTCAAGCCGAGGTTCGACTCCCACCACGTGTGCACGTGGGACAGCCCTGTGGGAAAGCCTCGTGGGAAAGCATCCTGGGAAAGACTCGAGGGAATACCATAGATCCTTTGATCCACGCGGCGGACTGCGTGACACTGCTGCTACCGCTCTGGAGGAAAGCGCAAGTGCATGCCCGCATTCGAGTCGAGGACTGACTCCCCTGGGGAGACTCCAGAAGTACCCCAAGATCCATGTCAGCACTGGAGAGGAATCCTCAGGTTCCGGCCCCGACTCCACACAAGGTCTTAGGCCCCGGCATCGACGGGAGAGGAATCCCGAGAGGCCCCCGAGGAACTCGCATGGGGACTGGCCTTTCCTGAGGCCACCAGAGCGGGTCCCTGAGGTCCCCGTCGTAAGTCGAGAGCACCTGCCGCAACTCGAGAAAATCCAGGCGGTTTTGCCCTCCAGGCGAGATGAGGCCCATTTCCGCTGAGGCTTCTCGAGGCCAATCACATCTAACCACTGGAACTTCCAAAGGGTCCTTCACACCCTTGCTGCAACTCAAGAAGGTCCCCGACATACCCGTCTCCACTCGAGAGGAAGCACGTGGGGTCCCGCACACATCCAGGGGAGCCCCGTTTCCGCCTCCTAGCTCGAGATGAGGGATCCTTTCCCTGTTTCGTAGGGAAAGAATTCCCGGCGTTCCCGTCGCATCTCAAGAGGAGGCGCTCTCCACAGGAAAGGCGAGAGGAACTCCAGGGTCGTGCCACCATTCCAACAGTCCCCCAGATGTGTCAGTCCATTCCAGAGGAACCTGTTTTCCCTGCACTGCCTTGACGTTCAAGCCGAGGATCGACTCCCACCACGTGTGCACGTGGGACAGCCCTGTGGGAAAGCCTCGTGGGAAAGACTCGAGGGAAAACCATAGATCCTTTGATCCACGCGGCGGACTGCGTAACACTGCTGCTACTGCTCTGGAGGAAAGCGCAAGTGCATGCCCGCATTCGAGACGAGGACTGACTCCCCTGGGGAGACTCCAGAAGTACCCCAAGATCCATGTCAGCACTGGAGAGGAATCCTCAGGTTCCGGCCCCGACTCCACACAAGGTCTTCGGCCCCGGCATCGACGGGAGAGGAATCCCGAGAGGCCCCCGAGGAACTCGCATGGGGACTGGCTTATACTGAGGCTACCAGATCGGGTCCCTGAGGTCCCCGTCGTAAGTCGAGAGCATCTGCCGCAACTCGAGAAAATCCAGGAGGTTTTGCCCTCCAGGCGAGATGAGGCCCATTTCCTATGAGGCTTCTCGAGGCTAATCATGTCTAACCACTGGAACTTCCAAAGGGTACTTCACACCCTTGCTGCAACTCAAGAAGTTCCCCGACATACCCGTCTCCACTCGAGAGGAAGCACGTGGGTCCCGCACACATCCAGGGGAGCCCCGTTTCCGCCTCCTAGCTCGAGATGAGGGATCCTTTCCCTGTTTCATAGGGAAAGAATTCCCGGCGTTCCCGTCGCATCTCAAGAGGAGGCGCTCTCAACAGGAAAGGCGAGAGGAACTCCAGGGTCGTGCCACCATTTCAAGAGTCCCCCAGATGTGTCAGTCCATTCCAGAGGAACCTGTTTTCCCTGCACTGCCTTGACGTTCAAGCCGAGGATCGACACCCACCACGTGTGCACGTGGGACAGCCCTGTGGGAAAGCCTCGTGGGAAAGCCTCGTGGGAAAGACTCGAGGGAAAACCATAGATCCTTTGATCCACGCGGCGGACTGCGTGACACTGCTGCTACCGCTCTGGAGGAAAGCGCAAGTGCATGCCCGCATTCGTGACGAGGATTGACTCCCCTGGGGAGACTCCAGAAGTACCCCAAGATCCATGTCAGCACTGGAGAGGAATCCTCAGGTTCCGGCCCCGATTCCACACAAGGTCTTAGGCCCCGGCATCGACGGGAGAGGAATCCCGAGACGCCCACGAGGAACTCGCATGGGGACTGGCCTTCCCTGAGGCCACCAGAGCGGGTCCCTGAGGTTCCCGTCGTAAGTCGAGAGCACCTGTCGCAACTCGAGAAAATCCAGGCGGTTTTGCCCTCCAGGCGAGATGAGGCCCATTTCCTATGAGGCTTCTCGAGGCTAATCACGTCTAACCACTGGAACTTCCAAAGGGTCCTTCACACCCTTGCTGCAACTCAAGAAGTTCCCCGACATACCCGTCTCCACTCGAGAGGAAGCACGTGGGTCCCGCACACATCCAGGGGAGCCCCGTTTCCGCCTCCTAGCTCGAGATGAGGGATCCTTTCCGTATTTCGTAGGGAAAGAATTCCCGGCGTTCCCGTCGCATCTCAAGAGGAGGCGCTCTCCACAGGAAAGGCGAGAGGAACTCCAGGGTCGTGCCACCATTCCAAGAGTCCCCCAGATGTGTCAGTCCATTCCAGAGGAACCTGTTTTCCCTGCACTGCCTTGACGTTCAAGCCGAGGATCGACTCCCACCACGTGTGCACGTGGGACAGCCCTGTGGGAAAGCCTCGTGGGAAAGCCTCGTGGGAAAGACTCGAGGGAAAACCATAGATCCTTTGATCCACGCGGCGGACTGCGTGACACTGCTGCTACCGCTCTGGAGGAAAGCGCAAGTGCATGCCCGCATTCGAGACGAGGACTGACTCCCCTGGGGAGACTCCAGAAATACCCCAAGATCCATGTCAGCACTGGAGAGGAATCCTCAGGTTCCGGCCCCGACTCCACACAAGGTCTTAGGCCCCGGCATCGACGGGAGAGGAATCCCGAGAGGCCCCCGAGGAACTCGCATGGGGACTGGCCTTTCCTGAGGCCACCAGAGCGGGTCCCTGAGGTCCCCGTCGTAGGTCGAGAGCACCTGCCGTAGCTCGAGAAAATCCAGGAGGTTTTGCCCTCCAGGCGAGATGAGGCCCATTTCCGCTGAGGCTTCTCGAGGCCAATCACATCTAACCACTGGAACTTCCAAAGGGTCCTTCACACCCTTGCTGCACCTCAAGAAGTTCCCCGACATACCCGTCTCCACTCGAGAGGAAGCACGTGGGTCCCGCACACATCCAGGGGAGCCCCGTTTCCGCCTCCTAGCTCGAGATGAGGGATCCTTTCCCTGTTTCGTAGGGAAAGAATTCCCGGCGTTCCCGTCGCATCTCAAGAGGAGGCGCTCTCCACAGGAAAGGCGAGAGGAACTCCAGGGTCGTGCCACCATTCCAACAGTCCCCCAGATGTGTCAGTCCATTCCAGAGGAACCTGTTTTCCCTGCACTGCCTTGACGTTCAAGCCGAGGATCGACTCCCACCACGTGTGCACGTGGGACAGCCCTGTGGGAAAGCCTCGTGGGAAAGACTCGAGGGAAAACCATAGATCCTTTGATCCACGCGGCAGACTGCGTAACACTGCTGCTACTGCTCTGGAGGAAAGCGCAAGTGCATGCCCGCATTCGAGACGAGGACTGACTCCCCTGGGGAGACTCCAGAAGTACCCCAAGATCCATGTCAGCACTGGAGAGGAATCCTCAGGTTCCGGCCCCGACTCCACACAAGGTCTTAGGCCCCGGCATCGACGGGAGAGGAATCCCGAGAGGCCCCCGAGGAACTCGCATGGGGACTGGCTTATACTGAGGCTACCAGATCGGGTCCCTGAGGTCCCCGTCGTAAGTCGAGAGCATCTGCCGCAACTCGAGAAAATCCAGGAGGTTTTGCCCTCCAGGCGAGATGAGGCCCATTTCCTATGAGGCTTCTCGAGGCTAATCATGTCTAACCACTGGAACTTCCAAAGGGTACTTCACACCCTTGCTGCAACTCAAGAAGTTCCCCGACATACCCGTCTCCACTCGAGAGGAAGCACGTGGGTCCCGCACACATCCAGGGGAGCCCCGTTTCCGCCTCCTAGCTCGAGATGAGGGATCCTTTCCCTGTTTCATAGGGAAAGAATTCCCGGCGTTCCCGTCGCATCTCAAGAGGAGGCGCTCTCAACAGGAAAGGCGAGAGGAACTCCAGGGTCGTGCCACCATTTCAAGAGTCCCCCAGATGTGTCAGTCCATTCCAGAGGAACCTGTTTTCCCTGCACTGCCTTGACGTTCAAGCCGAGGATCGACACCCACCACGTGTGCACGTGGGACAGCCCTGTGGGAAAGCCTCGTGGGAAAGCCTCGTGGGAAAGACTCGAGGGAAAACCATAGATCCTTTGATCCACGCGGCGGACTGCGTGACACTGCTGCTACCGCTCTGGAGGAAAGCGCAAGTGCATGCCCGCATTCGTGACGAGGATTGACTCCCCTGGGGAGACTCCAGAAGTACCCCAAGATCCATGTCAGCACTGGAGAGGAATCCTCAGGTTCCGGCCCCGATTCCACACAAGGTCTTAGGCCCCGGCATCGACGGGAGAGGAATCCCGAGACGCCCACGAGGAACTCGCATGGGGACTGGCCTTCCCTGAGGCCACCAGAGCGGGTCCCTGAGGTTCCCGTCGTAAGTCGAGAGCACCTGTCGCAACTCGAGAAAATCCAGGCGGTTTTGCCCTCCAGGCGAGATGAGGCCCATTTCCTATGAGGCTTCTCGAGGCTAATCACGTCTAACCACTGGAACTTCCAAAGGGTCCTTCACACCCTTGCTGCAACTCAAGAAGTTCCCCGACATACCCGTCTCCACTCGAGAGGAAGCACGTGGGTCCCGCACACATCCAGGGGAGCCCCGTTTCCGCCTCCTAGCTCGAGATGAGGGATCCTTTCCGTATTTCGTAGGGAAAGAATTCCCGGCGTTCCCGTCGCATCTCAAGAGGAGGCGCTCTCCACAGGAAAGGCGAGAGGAACTCCAGGGTCGTGCCACCATTCCAAGAGTCCCCCAGATGTGTCAGTCCATTCCAGAGGAACCTGTTTTCCCTGCACTGCCTTGACGTTCAAGCCGAGGATCGACTCCCACCACGTGTGCACGTGGGACAGCCCTGTGGGAAAGCCTCGTGGGAAAGCCTCGTGGGAAAGACTCGAGGGAAAACCATAGATCCTTTGATCCACGCGGCGGACTGCGTGACACTGCTGCTACCGCTCTGGAGGAAAGCGCAAGTGCATGCCCGCATTCGAGACGAGGACTGACTCCCCTGGGGAGACTCCAGAAATACCCCAAGATCCATGTCAGCACTGGAGAGGAATCCTCAGGTTCCGGCCCCGACTCCACACAAGGTCTTAGGCCCCGGCATCGACGGGAGAGGAATCCCGAGAGGCCCCCGAGGAACTCGCATGGGGACTGGCCTTTCCTGAGGCCACCAGAGCGGGTCCCTGAGGTCCCCGTCGTAGGTCGAGAGCACCTGCCGTAGCTCGAGAAAATCCAGGAGGTTTTGCCCTCCAGGCGAGATGAGGCCCATTTCCGCTGAGGCTTCTCGAGGCCAATCACATCTAACCACTGGAACTTCCAAAGGGTCCTTCACACCCTTGCTGCACCTCAAGAAGTTCCCCGACATACCCGTCTCCACTCGAGAGGAAGCACGTGGGTCCCGCACACATCCAGGGGAGCCCCGTTTCCGCCTCCTAGCTCGAGATGAGGGATCCTTTCCCTGTTTCGTAGGGAAAGAATTCCCGGCGTTCCCGTCGCATCTCAAGAGGAGGCGCTCTCCACAGGAAAGGCGAGAGGAACTCCAGGGTCGTGACACCATTCCAAGAGTCCCCCAGATGTGTCAGTCCATTCCAGAGGAACCTGTTTTCCCTGCACTGCCTTGACGTTCAAGCCGAGGATCGACTCCCACCACGTGTGCACGTGGGACAGCCCTGTGGGAAAGCCTCGTGGGAAAGCCTCGTGGAAAAGACTCGAGGGAAAACCATAGATCCTTTGATCCACGCGGCGGACTGCGTGACACTGCTGCTACTGCTCTGGAGGAAAGCGTAAGTGCATGCCCGCATTCGAGACGAGGACTGACTCCCCTGGGGAGACTCCAGAAGTACCCCAAGATCCATGTCAGCACTGGAGTGCAATCCTCAGGTTCCGGCCCCGACTTCACACAAGGTCTTAGGCCCCGGCATCGAAGGGAGAGGAATCCCGAGATGCCGCCGAGGAACTTGCATGGGGACTGGCCTTTCCTGAGGCCACCAGAGCGGGTCCCTGAGGTCCCCGTCGTAAGTCGAGAGCACCTGCCGCAACTCGAGAAAATCCTGGAGGTTTTGCCCTCCAGGCGAGATGAGGCCCATTTCCGCTGAGGCTTCTCGAGGCCAATCACATCTAACCACTGGAACTTCCAAAGGGTCCTTCACACCCTTGCTGCAACTCAAGAAGTTCCCCGACATACCCGTCTCCACTCGAGAGGAAACACGTGGGGTCCCGCACACATCCAGGGGAGCCCCGTTTCCGCCTCCTAGCTCGAGATGAGGGAACCTTTCCCTGTTTCGTAGGGAAAGAATTCCCGGCGTTCCCGTCGCATCTCAAGAGGAGGCGCTCTCCACAGGAAAGGCGAGAGGAACTCCAGGGTCGAGACACCATTCCAAGAGTCCCCCAGATGTGTCAGTCCATTCCAGAGGAACCTGTTTTCCCTGCACTGCCTTGACGTTCAAGCCGAGGATCGACTCCCACCACGTGTGCACGTGGGACAGCCCTGAGGGAAAGCCTCGTGGGAAAGCCTCGTGGGAAAGACTCGAGGGAAAACCATAGATCCTTTGATCCACGCGGCGGACTGCGTGACACTGCTGCTACCGCTCTGGAGGAAAGCGCAAGTGCATGCCCGCATTCGAGACGAGGACTGACTCCCCTGGGGAGACTCCAGAAGTACCCCAAGATCCATGTCAGCACAGGAGAGGAATCCTCAGGTTCCGGCCCCGACTCCACACAAGGTCTTAGGCCCCGGCATCGACGGGAGAGGAATCCTGAGAGGGCCCCGAGGAACTCGCATGGGGACTGGCCTTTCCTGAGGCCACCAGAGCGGGTCCCTGAGGTCCCCGTCGTAAGTCTAGAGCACCTGCCGCAACGCGAGAAAATCCAGGAGGTTTTGCCCTCCAGGCGAGATGAGGCCCATTTCCGCTGAGGCTTCTCGACGCTAATCACGTCTAACCACTGGAACTTCCAAAGGGTCCTTCACACCCTTGCTGCAACTCAAGAAGTTCCCCGACATACCCGTCTCCACTCGAGAGGAAGCACGTGGTGTCCCGCACACATCCAGGGGAGCCCCGTTTCCGCCTCCTAGCTCGAGATGAGGGATCCTTGCCCTGTTTCGTAGGGAAAGAATTCCCGGCGTTCCCGTCGCATCTCAAGAGGAGGCGCTCTCCACAGGAAAGGCGAGAGGAACTCCAGGGTCGTGCCACCATTCCAAGAGTCCCCCAGATGTGTCAGTTCATTCCAGAGGAACCTGTTTTCCCTGCACTGCCTTGACGTTCAAGCCGAGGATCGACTCCCACCACGTGTGCACGTGGGACAGCCCTGTGGGAAAGCCTCGTGGGAAAGCCTCGTGGGAAAGACTCGAGCGAAAAACATAGATCCTTTGATCTACGCGGCGGACTGCTTGACACTGCTGCTACCGCTCTGGAGGAAAGCGCAAGTGCATGCCCGCATTCGAGACGAGGACTGACTCCCCTGGGGAGACTCCAGAAGTACCCCAAGATCCATGTCAGCACTGGAGAGGAATCCTCAGGTTCCGGCCCCGACTCCACACAAGGTCTTAGGCCCCGGCATCGACGGGAGAGGAATCCCGAGAGGCCCCCGAGGAACTCGCATGGGGACTGGCCTTTCCTGAGGCCACCAGAGCGGGTCCCTGAGGTCCCCGTCGTAAGTCGAGAGCACCTGCCGCAACTCGAGAAAATCCAGGAGGTTTTGCCTTCCAGGCGAGATGAGGCCCCTTTCCGCTGAGGCTTCTCGAGGCCAATCACATCTAACCACTGGAACTTCCAAAGGGTCCTTCACACCCTTGCTGCAACTCAAGAAGTTCCCCGACATACCCGTTCTCACTCGAGAGGAAGCACGTGGGTTCCCGCACACATCCAGGGGAGCCCCGTTTCCGCCTCCTAGCTCGAGATGAGGGATCCTTTCCCTGTTTCGTAGGAAAAGAATTCCCGGCGTTCCCGTCGCATCTCAAGAGGAGGCGCTCTCCACAGGAAAGGCGAGAGGAACTCCAGGGTCGAGACACCATTCCAAGAGTCCCCCAGATGTGTCAGTCCATTCCAGAGGAACCTGTTTTCCCTGCACTGCCTTGACGTTCAAGCCGAGGATCGACTCCCACCACGTGTGCACGTGGGACAGCCCTGTGGGAAAGCCTCGTGGGAAAGCCTCGTGGGAAAGTCTCGAGGGAAAACCATAGATCCTTTGATCCACGCGGCGGACTGAGTGACACTGCTGCTACCGCTCTGGAGGAAAGCGCAAGTGCATGCCCGCATTCGAGACGAGGACTGACTCCCCTGGGGAGACTCCAGAAGTACCCCAAGATCCATGTCAGCACTGGCGAGGAATCCTCAGGTTCCGGCCCCGACTCCACACAAGGTCTTAGGCCCCGGCATCGACGGGAGAGGAATCCCGAGAGGGCCCCGAGGAACTCGCATGGGGACTGGCCTTTCCTGAGGCCACCACAGCGGTTCCCTGAGGTCCCCGTCGAAAGTCGAGAGCACCTTCCGCAACTCGAGAAAATCCAGGAGGTTTTGCACTCCAGGCGAGATGAGGCTCATTTCCTCTGAGGCTTCTCGAGGCCAATCACATCTAACCACTGGAACTTCCAAAGGGTCCTTCACACCATTGCTGCAACTCAAGAAGTTCCCCGACATACCCGTCTCCACTCGAGAGGAAGCACGTGGGGTCCCGCACACATCCAGGGGAGCCCCGTTTCCGCCTCCTAGCTCGAGATGAGGGATCCTTTCCCTGTTTCGTAGGGAAAGAATTCCCGGTGTTCCCGTCGCATCTCAAGAGGAGGCGCTCTCAACAGAAAAGGCGAGAGGAACTCCAGGGTCGTGCCACCATTCCAAGAGTCCCCCAGATGTGTCAGTCCATTCCAGAGGAACCTGTTTTCCCTGCACTGCCTTGACGTTCAAGCCGAGGATCGACTCCCACCACGTGTGCACGTGGTACAGCCCTGTGGGAAAGCCTCGTGGGAAAGCCTCGTGGGAAAGACTCGAGGGAAAACCATAGATCCTTTGATCCACGCGGCGGACTGCGTGACACTGCTGCTACCGCTCTGGAGGAAAGCGCAAGTGCATGCCCGCATTCGAGACGAGGACTGACTCCCCTGGGGAGACTCCAGAAGTACCCCAAGATCCATGTCAGCACTGGAGAGGAATCCTCAGGTTCCGGCCCCGACTCCACACAAGGTCTTAGGCCCCGGCATCGACGGGAGAGGAATCCCGAGACGCCCCCGAGGAACGCGCATGGGGACTGGCCTTTCCTGAGGCCACCAGAGCGGGTCCCTGAGGTCCCCGTCGTAAGTCGAGAGCACCTGCCGCAACTCGAGAAAATCCAGGAGGTTTTGCCCTCCAGGCGAGATGAGGCCCATTTCCGCTGAGGCTTCTCGAGGCCAATCACATCTAACCACTGGAACTTCCAAAGGGTCCTTCACACCCTTGCTGCAACTCAAGAAGTTCCCCGACATACCCGTCTCCACTGGAGAGGAAGCACGTGGGGTCCCGCACACATCCAGGGGAGCCCCGTTTCCGCCTCCTAGCTCGAGATGAGTGATCCTTTCCCTGTTTCGTAGGGAAAGAATTCCCGGCGTTCCCGTCGCATCTCAAGAGGAGGCGCTCTCCACAGGAAAGGCGAGAGGAACTTCAGGGTCGTGACACCATTCCAAGAGTCCCCCAGATGTGTCAGTCCATTCCAGAGGAACCTGTTTTCCCTGCACTGCCTTGACGTTCAAGCCGAGGATCGACTCCCACCACGTGTGCACGTGGGACAGCCCTGTGGGAAAGCCTCGGGGGAAAGCCTCCTGGGAAAGACTCGAGGGAAAACCATAGATCCTTTGATCCACGCGGCGGACTACGTGACACTGCTGCTACCGCTCTGGAGGAAAGCGCAAGTGCATGCCCGCATTCGAGACGAGGACTGACTCCCCTGGGGAGACTCCAGAAGTACCCCAAGATCCATGTCAGCACTGGAGAGGAATCCTCAGGTTCCGGCCCCGACTCCACACAAGGTCTTAGGCCCCGGCATCGACGGGAGAGGAATCCCGAGACGCCCCCGAGGAACGCGCATGGGGACTGGCCTTTCCTGAGGCCACCAGAGCGGGTCCCTGAGGTCCCCGTCGTAAGTCGAGAGCACCTGCCGCAACTCGAGAAAATCCAGGAGGTTTTGCCCTCCAGGCGAGATGAGGCCCATTTCCGCTGAGGCTTCTCGAGGCCAATCACATCTAACCACTGGAACTTCCAAAGGGTCCTTCACACCCTTGCTGCAACTCAAGAAGTTCCCCGACATACCCGTCTCCACTCGAGAGGAAGCACGTGGGGTCCAGCACACATCCAGGGGAGCCCCGTCTCCGCCTCCTAGCTCGAGATGAGGGATCCTTTCCCTGTTTCGTAGGGAAAGAATTCCCGGCGTTCCCGTCGCATCTCAAGAGGAGGCGCTCTCCACAGGAAAGGCGAGAGGAACTCCAGGGTCGTGCCACCGTTCCAAGAGTCCCCCAGATGTGTCAGTCCATTCCAGAGGAACCTGTTTTCCCTGCACTGCCTTGACGTTCAAGCCGAGGATCGACTCCCACCACGTGTGCACGTGGGACAGCCCTGTGGGAAAGCCTCGTGGGAAAGCCTCGTGGGAAAGACTCGAGGGAAAACCATAGATCCTTTGATCCACGCGGCGGACTGCGTGACACTGCTGCTACCGCTCTGGAGGAAAGCGCAAGTGCATGCCCGCATTCGAGACGAGGACTGACTCCCCTGGGGAGACTCCAGAAGTACCCCAAGATCCATGTCAGCACTGGAGAGGAATCCTCAGGTTCCGGCCCCGACTCCACACAAGGTCTTAGGCCCCGGCATCGACGGGAGAGGAATCCCGAGAGGCCCCCGAGGAACTCGCATGGGGACTGGCCTTTCCTGAGGCCACCAGAGCGGGTCCCTGAGGTCCCCGTCGTAAGTCGAGAGCACCTGCCGCAACTCGAGAAAATCCAGGAGGTTTTGCCCTCCAGGCGAGATGAGGCCCATTTCCGCTGAGGCTTCTCGAGGCCAATCACATCTAACCACTGGAACTTCCAAAGGGTCCTTCACACCATTGCTGCAACTCAAGAAGTTCCCCGACATACCCGTCTCCACTCGAGAGGAAGCACGTGGGTTCCCGCACACATCCAGGGGAGCCCCGTTTCCGCCTCCTAGCTGGAGATGAGGGATCCATTCCCTGTTTCGTAGGGAAAGAATTCCCGGCGTTCCCGTCGCATCTCAAGAGGAGGCGCTCTCCACAGGAAAGGCGAGAGGAACTCCAGGGTCGTGCCACCGTTCCAAGAGTCCCCCAGATGTGTCAGTCCATTCCAGAGGAACCTGTTTTCCCTGCACTGCCTTGACGTTCAAGCCGAGGATCGACTCCCACCACGTGTGCACGTGGGACAGCCCTGTGGGAAAGCCTCGTGGGAAAGCCTCGTGGGAAAGACTCGAGGGAAAACCATAGATCCTTTGATCCACGCGGCGGACTGCGTGACACTGCTGCTACCGTTCTGGAGGAAAGCGCAAGTGCATGCCCGCATTCGAGACGAGGACTGACTCCCCTGGGGAGACTCCAGAAGTACCCCAAGATCCATGTCAGCACTGGAGAGGAATCCTCAGGTTCCGGCCCCGACTCCACACAAGGTCTTAGGCCCCGGCATCGACGGGAGAGGAATCCCGAGAGGCCCCCGAGGAACTCGCATGGGGACTGGCCTTTCCTGAGGCCACCAGAGCGGTTCCCTGAGGTCCCCGTCGAAAGTCGAGAGCACCTTCCGCAACTCGAGAAAATCCAGGAGGTTTTGCCCTACAGGCGAGATGAGGCCCATTTCCGCTGAGGCTTCTCGAGGCCAATCACATCTAACCACTGGAACTTCCAAAGGGTCCTTCACACCATTGCTGCAACTCAAGAAGTTCCCCGACATACCCGTCTCCACTCGAGAGGAAGCACGTGGGGTCCCGCACACATCCAGGGGAGCCCCGTTTCCGCCTCCTAGCTCGAGATGAGGGATCCTTTCCCTGTTTCATAGGGAAAGAATTCCCGGCGTTCCCGTCGCATCTCAAGAGGAGGCGCTCTCCACAGGAAAGGCGAGAGGAACTCCAGGGTCGTGCCACCATTCCAAGAGTCCCCCAGATGTGTCAGTCCATTCCAGAGGAACCTGTTTTCCCTGCACTGCCGTGACGTTCAAGCCGAGGATCGACTCCCACCACATGTGCACGTGGGACCGCCCTGTGGGAAAGCCTCGTCGGAAAGCCTCGTGGGAACGACTCGAGGGAAAACCATAGATCCTTTGATCCACGCGGCGGACTGCGTGACACTGCTGCTACCGCTCTGGAGGAAAGCGCAAGTGCATGCCCGCATTCGAGACGAGGACTGACTCCCCTGGGGAGACTCCAGAAGTACCCCAAGATCCATGTCAGCACTGGAGAGGAATCCTCAGGTTCCGGCCCCGACTCCACACAAGGTCTCAGGCACCGGCATCGACGGGAGAGGAATCCCGAGAGGCCCCCGAGGAACTCGCATGGGGACGGGCCTTTCCTGAGGCCACCAGAGCGGGTCCCTGAGGTCCCCGTCGTAAGTCGAGAGCACCTGCCGCAACTCGAGAAAATCCAGGAGGTTTTGCCCTCCAGGCGAGATGAGGTCCATTTCCGCTGAGGCTTCTCGAGGCCAATCACATCTAACCACTGGAACTTCCAAAGGGTCCTTCACACCCTTGCTGCAACTCAAGAAGTTCCCCGACATACCCGTCTCCACTCGAGAGGAAGCACATGGTGTCCCGCACACATCCAGGGGAGCCCCGTTTCCGCCTCCTAGCTCGAGATGAGGGATCCTTTCCCTGTTTCGTAGGGAAAGAATTCCCGGCGTTCCCGTCGCATCTCAAGAGGAGGCGATCTCCACAGGAAAGGCGAGAGGAACTCCAGGGTCGTGCCACCATTCCAAGAGTCCCCCAGATGTGTCAGCCCATTCCAGAGGAACCTGTTTTCCCTGCACTGCCTTGACGTTCAAGCCGAGGATCGACTCCCACCACGTGTGCACGTGGGACAGCCCTGTGGGAAAGCCTCGTGGGAAAGCCTCGTGGGAAAGACTCGAGGGAAAACCATAGATCCTTTGATCCACGCGGCGGACTGCGTGACACTGCTGCTACCGCTCTGGAGGAAAGCGCAAGTGCAGGCCCGCATTCGAGACGAGGACTGACTCCCCTGGGGAGACTCCAGAAGTACCCCAAGATCCATGTCAGCACTGGAGAGGAATCCTCAGGTTCCGGCCCCGACTCCACACAAGGTCTTAGGCCCCGGCATCGACGGGAGAGGAATCCCGATAGGCCCCCGAGGAACTCGCATGGGGACTGGCCTTTCCTGAGGCCACCAGAGCGGGTCCCTGAGGTCCCCGTCGTAAGTCTAGAGCACCTTCCGCAACTCGAGAAAATTCAGCAGGTTTTGCCCTCCAGGCGAGATGAGGCCCATTTCCGCTGAGGCTTCTCGAGGCCAATCACATCTAACCACTAGAACTTCCAAAGGGTCCTTCACACCATTGCTGCAACTCAAGAAGTTCCCCGACATACCCGTCTCCACTCGAGAGGAAGCACGTGGGGTCCCGCACACATCCAGGGGAGCCCCGTTTCCGCCTCCTAGCTCGAGATGAGGGATACTTTCCCTGTTTCGTAGGGAAAGAATTCCCGGCGTTCCCGTCGCATCTCAAGAGGAGGCGCTCTCCACAGGAAAGGCGAGAGGAACTCCAGGGTCGTGCCACCATTCCAAGAGTCCCCCAGATGTGTCAGTCCATTCCAGAGGAACCTGTTTTCCCTGCACTGCCTTGACGTTCAAGCCGAGGATCGACTCCCACCACGTGTGCACGTGGGACATCCCTGTGGGAAAGCCTCGTCGGAAAGCCTCGTGGGAAAGACTCGAGGGAAAACCATAGATCCTTTGATCCACGCGGCGGACTGCGTGACACTGCTGCTACCGCTCTGGAGGAAAGCGCAAGTGCATGCCCGCATTCGAGACGAGGACTGACTCCCCTGGGGAGACTCCAGAAGTACCCCAAGATCCATGTCAGCACTGGAGAGGAATCCTCAGGTTCCGGCCCCGACTCCACACAAGGTCTTAGGCCCCGGCATCGACGGGAGAGGAATCCCGAGAGGCCCCCGAGGAACTCGCATGGGGACTGGCCTTTCCTGAGGCCACCAGAGCGGGTCCCTGAGGTCCCCGTCGTAAGTCGAGAGCACCTGCCGCAACTCGAGAAAATCCAGGAGGTTTTGCCCTCCAGGCGAGATGAGGTCCATTTCCGCTGAGGCTTCTCGAGGCCAATCACATCTAACCACTGGAACTTCCAAAGGGTCCTTCACACCCTTGCTGCAACTCAAGAAGTTCCCCGACATACCCGTCTCCACTCGAGAGGAAGCACATGGTGTCCCGCACACATCCAGGGGAGCCCCGTTTCCGCCTCCTAGCTCGAGATGAGGGATCCTTTCCCTGTTTCGTAGGGAAAGAATTCCCGGCGTTCCCGTCGCATCTCAAGAGGAGGCGATCTCCACAGGAAAGGCGAGAGGAACTCCAGGGTCGTGCCACCATTCCAAGAGTCCCCCAGATGTGTCAGCCCATTCCAGAGGAACCTGTTTTCCCTGCACTGCCTTGACGTTCAAGCCGAGGATCGACTCCCACCACGTGTGCACGTGGCACAGCCCTGTGGGAAAGCCTCGTGGGAAAGCCTCGTGGGAAAGACTCGAGGGAAAACCATAGATCCTTTGATCCACGCGGCGGACTGCGTGACACTGCTGCTACCGCTCTGGAGGAAAGCGCAAGTGCATGCCCGCATTCGAGACGAGGACTGACTCCCCTGGGGAGACTCCAGAAGTACCCCAAGATCCATGTCAGCACTGGAGAGGAATCCTCAGGTTCCGGCCCCGACTCCACACAAGGTCTTAGGCCCCGGCATCGACGGGAGAGGAATCCCGATAGGCCCCCGAGGAACTCGCATGGGGACTGGCCTTTCCTGAGGCCACCAGAGCGGGTCACTGAGGTCCCCGTCGTAAGTCTAGAGCACCTTCCGCAACTCGAGAAAATTCAGCAGGTTTTGCCCTCCAGGCGAGATGAGGCCCATTTCCTCTGAGGCTTCTCGAGGCCAATCACATCTAACCACTGGAACTTCCAAAGGGTCCTTCACACCATTGCTGCAACTCAAGAAGTTCCCCGACATACCCGTCTCCACTCGAGAGGAAGCACGTGGGGTCCCGCACACATCCAGGGGAGCCCCGTTTCCGCCTCCTAGCTCGAGATGAGGGATCCTTTCCCTGTTTCGTAGGGAAAGAATTCCCGGCGTTCCCGTCGCATCTCAAGAGGAGGCGCTCTCCACAGGAAAGGCGAGAGGAACTCCAGGGTCGTGCCACCATTCCAAGAGTCCCCCAGATGTGTCAGTCCATTCCAGAGGAACCTGTTTTCCCTGCACTGCCGTGACGTTCAAGCCGAGGATCGACTCCCACCACGTGTGCACGTGGGACAGCCCTGTGGGAAAGCCTCGTCGGAAAGCCTCGTGGGAAAGACTCGAGGGAAAACCATAGATCCTTTGATCCACGCGGCGGACTGCGTGACACTGCTGCTACCGCTCTGGAGGAAAGCGCAAGTGCATGCCCGCATTCGAGACGAGGACTGACTCCCCTGGGGAGACTCCAGAAGTACCCCAAGATCCATGTCAGCACTGGAGAGGAATCCTCAGGTTCCGGCCCCGACTCCACACAAGGTCTCAGGCACCGGCATCGACGGGAGAGGAATCCCGAGAGGCCCCCGAGGAACTCGCATGGGGACTGGCCTTTCCTGAGGCCACCAGAGCGGGTCCCTGAGGTCCCCGTCGTAAGTCGAGAGCACCTGCCGCAACTCGAGAAAATCCAGGAGGTTTTGCCCTCCAGGCGAGATGAGGTCCATTTCCGCTGAGGCTTCTCGAGGCCAATCACATCTAACCACTGGAACTTCCAAAGGGTCCTTCACACCCTTGCTGCAACTCAAGAAGTTCCCCGACATACCCGTCTCCACTCGAGAGGAAGCACATGGTGTCCCGCACACATCCAGGGGAGCCCCGTTTCCGCCTCCTAGCTCGAGATGAGGGATCCTTTCCCTGTTTCGTAGGGAAAGAATTCCCGGCGTTCCCGTCGCATCTCAAGAGGAGGCGATCTCCACAGGAAAGGCGAGAGGAACTCCAGGGTCGTGCCACCATTCCAAGAGTCCCCCAGATGTGTCAGCCCATTCCAGAGGAACCTGTTTTCCCTGCACTGCCTTGACGTTCAAGCCGAGGATCGACTCCCACCACGTGTGCACGTGGCACAGCCCTGTGGGAAAGCCTCGTGGGAAAGCCTCGTGGGAAAGACTCGAGGGAAAACCATAGATCCTTTGATCCACGCGGCGGACTGCGTGACACTGCTGCTACCGCTCTGGAGGAAAGCGCAAGTGCATGCCCGCATTCGAGACGAGGACTGACTCCCCTGGGGAGACTCCAGAAGTACCCCAAGATCCATGTCAGCACTGGAGAGGAATCCTCAGGTTCCGGCCCCGACTCCACACAAGGTCTTAGGCCCCGGCATCGACGGGAGAGGAATCCCGATAGGCCCCCGAGGAACTCGCATGGGGACTGGCCTTTCCTGAGGCCACCAGAGCGGGTCCCTGAGGTCCCCGTCGTAAGTCTAGAGCACCTTCCGCAACTCGAGAAAATTCAGCAGGTTTTGCCCTCCAGGCGAGATGAGGCCCATTTCCGCTGAGGCTTCTCAAGGCCAATCACATCTAACCACTGGAACTTCCAAAGGGTCCTTCACACCATTGCTGCAACTCAAGAAGTTCCCCGACATACCCGTCTCCACTCGAGAGGAAGCACGTGGGGTCCCGCACACATCCAGGGGAGCCCCGTTTCCGCCTCCTAGCTCGAGATGAGGGATACTTTCCCTGTTTCGTAGGGAAAGAATTCCCGGCGTTCCCGTCGCATCTCAAGAGGAAGCGCTCTCCACAGGAAAGGCGAGAGGAACTCCAGGGTCGTGACACGATTCCAAGAGTCCCCCAGATGTGTCAGTCCATTCCAGAGGAACCTGTTTTCCCTGCACTGCCTTGACGTTCAAGCCGAGGATCGACTCCCACCACGTGTGCACGTGGGACAGCCCTGTGGGAAAGCCTCGGGGGAAAGCCTCGTGGGAAAGACTCGAGGGAAAACCATAGATCCTTTGATCCACGCGGCGGACTGCGTGACACTGCTGCTACCGTTCTGGAGGAAAGCGCAAGTGCATGCCCGCATTCGAGACGAGGACTGACTCCCCTGGGGAGACTCCAGAAGTACCCCAAGATCCATGTCAGCACTGGAGAGGAATCCTCAGGTTCCGGCCCCGACTCCACACAAGGTCTTAGGCCCCGGCATCGACGGGAGAGGAATCCCGAGAGGCCCCCGAGGAACTCGCATGGGGACTGGCCTTTCCTGAGGCCACCAGAGCGGTTCCCTGAGGTCCCCGTCGAAAGTCGAGAGCACCTTCCGCAACTCGAGAAAATCCAGGAGGTTTTGCCCTACAGGCGAGATGAGGCCCATTTCCTCTGAGGCTTCTCGAGGCCAATCACATCTAACCACTGGAACTTCCAAAGGGTCCTTCACACCATTGCTGCAACTCAAGAAGTTCCCCGACATACCCGTCTCCACTCGAGAGGAAGCACGTGGGGTCCCGCACACATCCAGGGGAGCCCCGTTTCCGCCTCCTAGCTCGAGATGAGGGATCCTTTCCCTGTTTCGTAGGGAAAGAATTCCCGGCGTTCCCGTCGCATCTCAAGAGGAGGCGCTCTCCACAGGAAAGGCGAGAGGAACTCCAGGGTCGTGCCACCATTCCAAGAGTCCCCCAGATGTGTCAGTCCATTCCAGAGGAACCTGTTTTCCCTGCACTGCCGTGACGTTCAAGCCGAGGATCGACTCCCAACACGTGGGCACGTGGGACATCCCTGTGGGAAAGCCTCGTCGGAAAGCCTCGTGGGAAAGACTCGAGGGAAAACCATAGATCCTTTGATCCACGCGGCGGACTGCGTGACACTGCTGCTACCGCTCTGGAGGAAAGCGCAAGTGCATGCCCGCATTCGAGACGAGGACTGACTCCCCTGGGGAGACTCCAGAAGTACCCCAAGATCCATGTCAGCACTGGAGAGGAATCCTCAGGTTCCGGCCCCGACTCCACACAAGGTCTCAGGCACCGGCATCGACGGGAGAGGAATCCCGAGAGGCCCCCGAGGAACTCGCATGGGGACGGGCCTTTCCTGAGGCCACCAGAGCGGGTCCCTGAGGTCCCCGTCGTAAGTCGAGAGCACCTGCCGCAACTCGAGAAAATCCAGGAGGTTTTGCCCTCCAGGCGAGATGAGGTCCATTTCCGCTGAGGCTTCCCGAGGCCAATCACATCTAACCACTGGAACTTCCAAAGGGTCCTTCACACCCTTGCTGCAACTCAAGAAGTTCCCCGACATACCCGTCTCCACTCGAGAGGAAGCACATGGTGTCCCGCACACATCCAGGGGAGCCCCGTTTCCGCCTCCTAGCTCGAGATGAGGGATCCTTTCCCTGTTTCGTAGGGAAAGAATTCCCGGCGTTCCCGTCGCATCTCAAGAGGAGGCGATCTCCACAGGAAAGGCGAGAGGAACTCCAGGGTCGTGCCACCATTCCAAGAGTCCCCCAGATGTGTCAGCCCATTCCAGAGGAACCTGTTTTCCCTGCACTGCCTTGACGTTCAAGCCGAGGATCGACTCCCACCACGTGTGCACGTGGGACAGCCCTGTGGGAAAGCCTCGTGGGAAAGCCTCGTGGGAAAGACTCGAGGGAAAACCATAGATCCTTTGATCCACGCGGCGGACTGCGTGACACTGCTGCTACCGCTCTGGAGGAAAGCGCAAGTGCAGGCCCGCATTCGAGACGAGGACTGACTCCCCTGGGGAGACTCCAGAAGTACCCCAAGATCCATGTCAGCACTGGAGAGGAATCCTCAGGTTCCGGCCCCGACTCCACACAAGGTCTTAGGCCCCGGCATCGACGGGAGAGGAATCCCGATAGGCCCCCGAGGAACTCGCATGGGGACTGGCCTTTCCTGAGGCCACCAGAGCGGGTCCCTGAGGTCCCCGTCGTAAGTCTAGAGCACCTTCCGCAACTCGAGAAAATTCAGGAGGTTTTGCCCTCCAGGCGAGATGAGGCCCATTTCCGCTGAGGCTTCTCGAGGCCAATCACATCTAACCACTGGAACTTCCAAAGGGTCCTTCACACCATTGCTGCAACTCAAGAAGTTCCCCGACATACCCGTCTCCACTCGAGAGGAAGCAGGTGGGTTCCCGCACACATCCAGGGGAGCCCCGTTTCCGCCTCCTAGCTCGAGATGAGGGATACTTTCCCTGTTTCGTAGGGAAAGAATTCCCGGCGTTCCCGTCGCATCTCAAGAGGAAGCGCTCTCCACAGGAAATGCGAGAGGAACTCCAGGGTCGTGACACGATTTCAAGAGTCCCCCAGATGTGTCAGTCCATTCCAGAGGAACCTGTTTTCCCTGCACTGCCTTGACGTTCAAGCCGAGGATCGACTCCCACCACGTGTGCACGTGGGACAGCCCTGTGGGAAAGCCTCGTGGGAAAGCCTCGTGGGAAAGACTCGAGGGAAAACCATAGATCCTTTGATCCACGCGGCGGACTGCGTGACACTGCTGCTACCGCTCTGGAGGAAAGCGCAAGTGCATGCCCGCATTCGAGACGAGGACTGACTCCCCTGGGGAGACTCCAGAAGTACCCCAAGATCCATGTCAGCACTGGAGAGGAATCCTCAGGTTCCGGCCCCGACTCCACACAAGGTCTTAGGCCCCGGCATCGACGGGAGAGGAATCCCGAGAGGCCCCCGAGGAACTCGCATGGGGACTGGCCTTTCCTGAGGCCACCAGAGCGGGTCCCTGAGGTCCCCGTCGTAAGTCGAGAGCACCTGCCGCAACTCGTGAAAATCCAGGAGGTTTTGCCCTCCAGGCGAGATGAGGCCCATTTCCGCTGAGGCTTCTCGAGGCCAATCACATCTAACCACTGGAACTTCCAAAGGGTCCTTCACACCATTGCTGCAACTCAAGAAGTTCCCCGACATACCCGTCTCCACTCGAGAGGAAGCACGTGGGGTCCCGCACACATCCAGGGGAGCCCCGTTTCCGCCTCCTAGCTGGAGATGAGGGATCCATTCCCTGTTTCGTAGGGAAAGAATTCCCGGCGTTCCCGTCGCATCTCAAGAGGAGGCGCTCTCCACAGGAAAGGCGAGAGGAACTCCAGGGTCGTGCCACCATTCCAAGAGTCCCCCAGATGTGTCAGTCCATTCCAGAGGAACCTGTTTTCCCTGCACTGCCTTGACGTTCAAGCCGAGGATCGACTCCCACCACGTGTGCACGTGGGACAGCCCTGTGGGAAAGCCTCGTGGGAAAGCCTCGTGGGAAAGACTCGAGGGAAAACCATAGATCCTTTGATTCACGCGGCGGAGTGCGTGACACTGCTGCTACCGCTCTGGAGGAAAGCGCAAGTGCATGCCCGCATTCGAGACGAGGACTGACTCCCCTGGGGAGACTCCAGAAGTACCCCAAGATCCATGTCAGCACTGGCGAGGAATCCTCAGGTTCCGGCCCCGACTCCACACAAGGTCTTAGGCCCCGGCATCGACGGGAGAGGAATCCCGAGAGGCCCCCGAGGAACTCGCATGGGGACTGGCCTTTCCTGAGGCCACCAGAGCGGTTCCCTGAGGTCCCCGTCGAAAGTCCAGAGCACCTTCCGCAACTCGAGAAAATCCAGGAGGTTTTGCCCTACAGGCGAGATGAGGCCCATTTCCTCTGAGGCTTCTCGAGGCCAATCACATCTAACCACTGGAACTTCCAAAGGGTCCTTCACACCATTGCTGCAACTCAAGAAGTTCCCCGACATACCCGTCTCCACTCGAGAGGAAGCACGTGGGGTCCCGCACACATCCAGGGGAGCCCCGTTTCCGCCTCCTAGCTCGAGATGAGGGATCCTTTCCCTGTTTCGTAGGGAAAGAATTCCCGGCGTTCCCGTCGCATCTCAAGAGGAGGCGCTCTCCACAGGAAAGGCGAGAGGAACTCCAGGGTCGTGCCACCATTCCAAGAGTCCCCCAGATGTGTCAGTCCATTCCAGAGGAACCTGTTTTCCCTGCACTGCCTTGACGTTCAAGCCAAGGATCGACTCCCACCACGTGTGCACGTGGGACATCCCTGTGGGAAAGCCTCGTCGGAAAGCCTCGTGGGAAAGACTCGAGGGAAAACCATAGATCCTTTGATCCACGCGGCGGACTGGGTGACACTGCTGCTACCGCTCTGGAGGAAAGCGCAAGTGCATGCCCGCATTCGAGACGAGGACTGACTCCCCTGGGGAGACTCCAGAAGTACCCCAAGATCCATGTCAGCACTGGAGAGGAATCCTCAGGTTCCGGCCCCGACTCCACACAAGGTCTTAGGCCCCGGCATCGACGGGAGAGGAATCCCGAGAGGCCCCCGAGGAACTCGCATGGGGACTGGCCTTTCCTGAGGCCACCAGAGCGGGTCCCTGAGGTCCCCGTCGTAAGTCGAGAGCACCTGCCGCAACTCGAGAAAATCCAGGAGGTTTTGCCCTCCAGGCGAGATGAGGTCCATTTCCGCTGAGGCTTCTCGAGGCCAATCACATCTAACCACTGGAACTTCCAAAGGGTCCTTCACACCCTTGCTGCAACTCAAGAAGTTCCCCGACATACCCGTCTCCACTCGAGAGGAAGCACATGGTGTCCCGCACACATCCAGGGGAGCCCCGTTTCCGCCTCCTAGCTCGAGATGAGGGATCCTTTCCCTGTTTCGTAGGGAAAGAATTCCCGGCGTTCCCGTCGCATCTCAAGAGGAGGCGATCTCCACAGGAAAGGCGAGAGGAACTCCAGGGTCGTGCCACCATTCCAAGAGTCCCCCAGATGTGTCAGCCCATTCCAGAGGAACCTGTTTTCCCTGCACTGCCTTGACGTTCAAGCCGAGGATCGACTCCCACCACGTGTGCACGTGGCACAGCCCTGTGGGAAAGCCTCGTGGGAAAGCCTCGTGGGAAAGACTCGAGGGAAAACCATAGATCCTTTGATCCACGCGGCGGACTGCGTGACACTGCTGCTACCGCTCTGGAGGAAAGCGCAAGTGCATGCCCGCATTCGAGACGAGGACTGACTCCCCTGGGGAGACTCCAGAAGTACCCCAAGATCCATGTCAGCACTGGAGAGGAATCCTCAGGTTCCGGCCCCGACTCCACACAAGGTCTTATGCCCCGGCATTGACGGGAGAGGAATCCCGATAGGCCCCCGAGGAACTCGCATGGGGACTGGCCTTTCCTGAGGCCACCAGAGCGGGTCCCTGAGGTCCCCGTCGTAAGTCTAGAGCACCTTCCGCAACTCGAGAAAATTCAGCAGGTTTTGCCCTCCAGGCGAGATGAGGCCCATTTCCGCTGAGGCTTCTCGAGGCCAATCACATCTAACCACTGGAACTTCCAAAGGGTCCTTCACACCATTGCTGCAACTCAAGAAGTTCCCCGACATACCCGTCTCCACTCGAGAGGAAGCACGTGGGGTCCCGCACACATCCAGGGGAGCCCCGTTTCCGCCTCCTAGCTCGAGATGAGGGATACTTTCCCTGTTTCGTAGGGAAAGAATTCCCGGCGTTCCCGTCGCATCTCAAGAGGAAGCGCTCTCCACAGGAAAGGCGAGAGGAACTCCAGGGTCGTGACACGATTCCAAGAGTCCCCCAGATGTGTCAGTCCATTCCAGAGGAACCTGTTTTCCCTGCACTGCCTTGACGTTCAAGCCGAGGATCGACTCCCACCACGTGTGCACGTGGGACAGCCCTGTGGGAAAGCCTCGGGGGAAAGCCTCGTGGGAAAGACTCGAGGGAAAACCATAGATCCTTTGATCCACGCGGCGGACTACGTGACACTGCTGCTACCGCTCTGGAGGAAAGTGCAAGTGCATGCCCGCATTCGAAACGAGGACTGACTCCCCTGGGGAGACTCCAGAAGTACCCCAAGATCCATGTCAGCACTGGAGAGGAATCCTCAGGTTCCGGCCCCGACTCCACACAAGGTCTTAGGCCCCGGCATCGACGGGAGAGGAATCCCGAGTGGCCTCCGAGGAACTCGCATGGGGACTGGCCTTTCCTGAGGCCACCAGAGCGGGTCCCTGAGGTCCCCGTCGTAAGTCGAGAGCACCTGCCGCAACTCGAGAAAATCCAGGAGGTTTTGCCCTCCAGGCGAGATGAGGCCCATTTCCGCTGAGGCTTCTCGACGCTAATCACGTCTAACCACTGGAACTTCCAAAGGGTCCTTCACACCCTTGCTGCAACTCAAGAAGTTCCCCGACATACCCGTCTCCACTCGAGAGGAAGCACGTGGGTCCCGCACACATCCAGGGGAGCCCCGTTTCCGCCTCCTAGCTCGAGATGAGGGATCCTTTCCCTGTTTCGTAGGGAAAGAATTCCCGGCGTTCCCGTCGCATCTCAAGAGGAGGTGCTCTCTACAGGAAAGGCGAGAGGAACTCCAGGGTCGTGCCACCATTCCAAGAGTCCCCTAGATGTGTCAGTCCATTCCAGAGGAACCTGTTTTCCCTGCACTGCCTTGACGTTCAAGCCGAGGATCGACTCCCACCACGTGTGCACGTGGGACAGCCCTGTGGGAAAGCCTCGTGGGAAAGCCTCGTGGGAAAGACTCGAGGGAAAACCATAGATCCTTTGATCCACGCGGCGGACTGCGTGACACTGCTGCTACCGCTCTGGAGGAAAGCGCAAGTGCATGCCCGCATTCGAGACGAGGACTGACTCCCCTGGGGAGACTCCAGAAATACCCCAAGATCAATGTCAGCACTGGAGAGGAATCCGCAGGTTCCGGCCCCGACTCCACACAAGGTCTTAGGCCCCGGCATCGACGGGAGAGGAATCCCGAGAGGCCCCCGAGGAACTCGCATGGGGACTGGCCTTTCCTGAGGCCACCAGAGCGGGTCCCTGAGGTCCCCGTCGTAAGTCGAGAGCACCTGCCGCAACTCGAGAAAATCCAGGAGGTTTTGCCCTCCAGGCGAGATGAGGCCCATTTCCGCTGAGGCTTCTCGACGCTAATCACGTCTAACCACTGGAACTTCCAAAGGGTCCTTCACACCCTTGCTGCAACTCAAGAAGTTCCCCGACATACCCGTCTCCACTCGAGAGGAAGCACGTGGGTCCCACACACATCCAGGGTAGCCCCGTTTCCGCCTCCTAGCTCGAGATGAGGGATCCTTTCCCTATTTCGTAGGGAAAGAATTCCCGGCGTTCCCGTCGCATCTCAAGAGGAGGCGCTCTCCACAGGAAAGGCGAGAGGAACTCCAGGGTCGTGACACCATTCCAAGAGTCCCCCAGATGTGTCAGTCCATTCCAGAGGAACCTGTTTTCCCTGCACTGCCTTGACGTTCAAGCCGAGGATCGACTCCCACCACGTGTGCACGTGGGACAGCCCTGTGGGAAAGCCTCGTGGGAAAGACTCGAGGGAAAACCATAGATCCTTTGATCCACGCGGCGGACTGCGTGACACTGCTGCTACCGCTCTGGAGGAAAGTGAAAGTGCATGCCCGCATTCGAAACGAGGACTGACTGCCCTGGGGAGACTCCAGAAGTACCCCAAGATCCATGTTAGCACTGGTGAGGAATCCTCAGGTTCCGGCCCCGACTCCACACACGGTCTTAGGCCCTGGCATCGACGGGAAAGGAATCCCGAGAGGCCCCCGAGGAACTCGCATGGGGACTGGCCTTTCCTGAGGCCACCAGAGCGGGTCCCTGAGGTCCCCGTCGTAAGTCGAGAGCACCTGCCGCAACTCGAGAAAATCCAGGAGGTTTTGCCCTCCAGGCGAGATGAGGCCCATTTCTGCTGAGGCTTCTCGAGGCCAATCACATCTATCCACTGGAACTTTCAAAGGGTCCTTCACACCCTTGCTGCAACTCAAGAAGTTCCCCGACATACCCGTCTCCACTCGAGAGGAAGCACGTGGTGTCCCGCACACATCCAGGGGAGCCCCGTTTCTGCCTCCTAGCTCGAGATGAGGGATCCTTTCCCTGTTTCGTAGGGAAAGAATTCCCGGCGTTCCCGTCGCATCTCAAGAGGAGGCGCTCTCCACAGGAAAGGCGAGAGGAACTCCAGGGTCGAGACAACATTCCAAGAGTCCCCCAGATGTGTCAGTCCATTCCAGAGGAACCTGTTTTCCCTGCACTGCCTTGACGTTCAAGCCGAGGATCGACTCCCACCACGTGTGCACGTGGGACAGCCCTGTGGGAAAGCCTCGTGGGAAAGCCTCGTGGGAAAGACTCGAGGGAAAACCATAGATCCTTTGATCCACGCGGCGGACTGCGTAACACTGCTGCTACTGCTCTGGAGGAAAGCGCAAGTGCATGCCCGCATTCGAGACGAGGACTGACTCCCCTGGGGAGACTCCAGAAGTACCCCAAGATCCATGTCAGCACTGGAGAGGAATCCTCAGGTTCCGGCCCCGACTCCACACAAGGTCTTAGGCCCCGGCATCGACGGGAGAGGAATCCCGAGAGGCCCCTGAGGAACTCGCATGGGGACTGGCTTATCCTGAGGCTACCAGATCGGGTCCCTGAGGTCCCCGTCGTAAGTCGAGAGCATCTGCCGCAACTCGAGAAAATCCAGGAGGTTTTGCCCTCCAGGCGAGATGAGGCCCATTTCCTATGAGGCTTCTCGAGGCTAATCACGTCTAACCACTGGAACTTCCAAAGGGTCCTTCACACCCTTGCTGCAACTCAAGAAGTTCCCCGACATACCCGTCTCCACTCGAGAGGAAGCACGTGGGTCCCGCACACATCCAGGGGAGCCCCGTTTCCGCCTCCTAGCTCGAGATGAGTGATCCTTTCCCTGTTTCGTAGGGAAAGAATTCCCGGCGTTCCTGTCACATCTCAAGAGGAAGCGCTCTCCACAGGAAAGGCGAGAGGAACTCCAGGGTCGTGCCACCATTCCAAGAGTCCCCCAGATGTGTCAGTCCATTCCAGAGGAACCTGTTTTCCCTGCACTGCCTTGACGTTCAAGCCGAGGATCGACTCCCACCACGTGTGCACGTGGGACAGCCCTGTGGGAAAGCCTCGTGGGAAAGCCTCGTGGGAAAGACTCGAGGGAAAACAATAGATCCTTTGATCCACGCGGCGGACTGCGTGACACTGCTGCTACCGCTCTGGAGGAAAGCGCAAGTGCATGCCCGCATTCGAGACGAGGACTGACTCCCCTTGGGAGACTCCAGAAATACCCCAAGATCCATGTCAGCACTGGAGAGGAATCCTCAGGTTCCGGCCCCGACTCCACACAAGGTCTTAGGCCCCGGCATCGACGGGAGAGGAATCCCGAGAGGCCCCCGAGGAACTCGCATGGGGACTGGCCTTTCCTGAGGCCACCAGAGCGGGTCCCTGAGGTCCCCGTCGTAAGTCGAGAGCACCTGCCGCAACTCGAGAAAATCCAGGAGGTTTTGCCCTCCAGGCGAGATGAGGCCCACTTCCGCTGAGGCTTCTCGAGGCCAATCACATCTAACCACTGGAACTTCCAAAGGGTCCTTCACACCATTGCTGCACCTCAAGAAGTTCCCCGACATACCCGTCTCCACTCGAGAGGAAGCACGTGGTGTCCCGCACACATCCAGGGGAGCCCCGTTTCCGCCTCCTAGCTCGAGATGAGGGATCCTTTCTCTGTTTCGTAGGGAAAGAATTCCCGGCGTTCCCGTCGCATCTCAAGAGGAGGCGCTCTCCACAGGAAAGGCGAGAGGAACTCCAGGGTCGTGCCACCATTCCAAGAGTCCCCCAGATGTGTCAGTCCATTCCAGAGGAACCTGTTTTCCCTGCACTGCCTTGACGTTCAAGCCGAGGATCGACTCCCACCACGTGTGCACGTGGGACAGCCCTGTGGGAAAGCCTCGTGGGAAAGCCTCGTGGGAAAGACTCGAGGGAAAACCATAGATCCTTTGATCCACGTGGCGGACTGCGTGACACTGCTGCTACCGCACTGGAGGAAAGCGCAAGTGCATGCCCGCATTCGAGACGAGGACTGACTCCCCTGGGGAGACTCCAGAAATACCCCAAGATCCATGTCAGCACTGGAGAGGAATCCTCAGGTTCCGGCCCCGACTCCACACAAGGTCTTAGGCCCCGGCATCGACGGGAGAGGAATCCCCAGAGGCCCCCGAGGAACTCGCATGGGGACTGGCCTTTCCTGAGGCCACCAGAGCGGGTCCCTGAGGTCCCCGTCGTAAGTCGAGAGCACCTGCCGCAACTCGAGAAAATCCAGGAGGTTTTGCCCTCCAGGCGAGATGAGGCCCATTTCCCCTGAGGCTTCTCGAGGCTAATCGCGTCTAACCACTGGAACTTCCAAAGGGTCCTTCACACCCTTGCTGCAACTCAAGAAGTTCCCCGACATACCCGTCTCCACTCGAGAGGAAGCACGTGGGGTCCCGCACACATCCAGGGGAGCCCCGTTTCCGCCTCCTACCTCGAGATGAGGGATCCTTTCCCTGTTTCGTAGGGAAAGAATTCCTGGCGTTCCCGTCGCATCTCAAGAGGAGGCTCTCTCCACAGGAAAGGCGAGAGGAACTCCAGGGTCGTGCCACCATTCCAAGAGTCCCCCAGATGTGTCAGTCCATTCCAGAGGAACCTGTTTTCCCTGCACTGCCTTGACGTTCAAGCCGAGGTTCGACTCCCACCACGTGTGCACGTGGGACAGCCCTGAGGGAAAGCCTCGTGGGAAAGCATCCTGGGAAAGACTCGAGGGAATACCATAGATCCTTTGATCCACGCGGCGGACTGCGTGACACTGCTGCTACCGCTCTGGAGGAAAGCGCAAGTGCATGCCCGCATTCGAGTCGAGGACTGACTCCCCTGGGGAGACTCCAGAAGTACCCCAAGATCCATGTCAGCACTGGAGAGGAATCCTCAGGTTCCGGCCCCGACTCCACACAAGGTCTTAGGCCCCGGCATCGACGGGAGAGGAATCCCGAGAGGCCCCCGAGGAACTCGCATGGGGACTGGCCTTTCCTGAGGCCACCAGAGCGGGTCCCTGAGGTCCCCGTCGTAAGTCGAGAGCACCTGCCGCAACTCGAGAAAATCCAGGCGGTTTTGCCCTCCAGGCGAGATGAGGCCCATTTCCGCTGAGGCTTCTCGAGGCCAATCACATCTAACCACTGGAACTTCCAAAGGGTCCTTCACACCCTTGCTGCAACTCAAGAAGGTCCCCAACATACCCGTCTCCACTCGAGAGGAAGCACGTGGGGTCCCGCACACATCCAGGGGAGCCCCGTTTCCGCCTCCTAGCTCGAGATGAGGGATCCTTTCCCTGTTTCGTAGGGAAAGAATTCCCGGCGTTCCCGTCGCATCTCAAGAGGAGGCGCTCTCCACAGGAAAGGCGAGAGGAACTCCAGGGTCGTGCCACCATTCCAACAGTCCCCCAGATGTGTCAGTCCATTCCAGAGGAACCTGTTTTCCCTGCACTGAATTGACGTTCAAGCCGAGGATTGACTCCCACCACGTGTGCACGTGGGACAGCCCTGTGGGAAAGCCTCGTGGGAAAGACTCGAGGGAAAACCATAGATCCTTTGATCCACGCGGCGGACTGCGTAACACTGCTGCTACTGCTCTGGAGGAAAGCGCAAGTGCATGCCCGCATTCGAGACGAGGACTGACTCCCCTGGGGAGACTCCAGAAGTACCCCAAGATCCATGTCAGCACTGGAGAGGAATCCTCAGGTTCCGGCCCCGACTCCACACAAGGTCTTAGGCCCCGGCATCGACGGGAGAGGAATCCCGAGAGGCCCCCGAGGAACTCGCATGGGGACTGGCTTATACTGAGGCTACCAGATCGGGTCCCTGAGGTCCCCGTCGTAAGTCGAGAGCATCTGCCGCAACTCGAGAAAATCCAGGAGGTTTTGCCCTCCAGGCGAGATGAGGCCCATTTCCTATGAGGCTTCTCGAGGCTAATCATGTCTAACCACTGGAACTTCCAAAGGGTCCTTCACACCCTTGCTGCAACTCAAGAAGTTCCCCGACATACCCGTCTCCACTCGAGAGGAAGCACGTGGGTCCCGCACACATCCAGGGGAGCCCCGTTTCCGCCTCCTAGCTCGAGATGAGGGATCCTTTCCCGGTTTCATAGGGAAAGAATTCCCGGCGTTCCCGTCGCATCTCAAGAGGAGGCGCTCTCAACAGGAAAGGCGAGAGGAACTCCAGGGTCGTGCCACCATTTCAAGAGTCCCCCAGATGTGTCACTCCATTCCAGAGGAACCTGTTTTCCCTGCACTGCCTTGACGTTCAAGCCGAGGATCGACACCCACCACGTGTGCACGTGGGACAGCCCTGTGGGAAAGCCTCGTGGGAAAGCCTCGTGGGAAAGACTCGAGGGAAAACCATAGATCCTTTGATCAACGCGGCGGACTGCGTGACACTGCTGCTACCGCTCTGGAGGAAAGCGCAAGTGCATGCCCGCATTCGTGACGAGGATTGACTCCCCTGGGGAGACTCCAGAAGTACCCCAAGATCCATGTCAGCACTGGAGAGGAATCCTCAGGTTCCGGCCCCGATTCCACACAAGGTCTTAGGCCCCGGCATCGACGGGAGAGGAATCCCGAGACGCCCACGAGGAACTCGCATGGGGACTGGCCTTTCCTGAGGCCACCAGAGCGGGTCCCTGAGGTTCCCGTCGTAAGTCGAGAGCACCTGTCGCAACTCGAGAAAATCCAGGCGGTTTTGCCCTCCAGGCGAGATGAGGCCCATTTCCTATGAGGCTTCTCGAGGCTAATCACGTCTAACCACTGGAACTTCCAAAGGGTCCTTCACACCCTTGCTGCAACTCAAGAAGTTCCCCGACATACCCGTCTCCACTCGAGAGGAAGCACGTGGGTCCCGCACACATCCAGGGGAGGCCCGTTTCCGCCTCCTAGCTCGAGATGAGGGATCCTTTCCGTATTTCGTAGGGAAAGAATTCCCGGCGTTCCCGTCGCATCTCAAGAGGAGGCGCTCTCCACAGGAAAGGCGAGAGGTACTCCAGGGTCGTGCCACCATTCCAAGTGTCCCCCAGATGTGTCAGTCCATTCCAGAGGAACCTGTTTTCCCTGCACTGCCTTGACGTTCATGCCGAGGATCGACTCCCACCACGTGTGCACGTGGGACAGCCCTGTGGGAAAGCCTCGTGGGAAAGCCTCGTGGGAAAGACTCGAGGGAAAACCATAGATCCTTTGATCCACGCGGCGGACTGCGTGACACTGCTGCTACCGCTCCGGGGGAAAGCGCAAGTGCATGCCCGCATTCGAGACGAGGACTGACTCCCCTGGGGAGACTCCAGAAGTACCCCAAGATCCATGTCAGCACTGGAGAGGAATCCTCAGGTTCCGGCCCCGACTCCACACAAGGACTTAGGCCCCGGCATCGACGGGAGAGGAATCCCGAGAGGCCCCCGAGGAACTCGCATGGGGACTGGCCTTTCCTGAGGCCACCAGAGCGGGTCCCTGAGGTCCCCGTCGTAAGTCGAGAGCACCTGCCGCAACTCGAGAAAATCCAGGAGGTTTTGCCCTCCAGGCGAGATGAGGCCCATTTCCGCTGAGGCTTCTCGAGGCCAATCACATCTAACCACTGGAACTTCCAAAGGGTCCTTCGCACCATTGATGCAACTCAAGAAGTTCCCCGACATACCCGTCTCCACTCGAGAGGAAGCACGTGGGGTCCCGCACACATCCAGGGGAGCCCCGTTTCCGCCTCCTAGCTCGAGATGAGGGATCCTTTCCCTGTATGGTAGGGAAAGAATTCCCGGCGTTCCCGTCGCATCTCAAGAGGAGGCGCTCTCCACAGGAAAGGGGAGAGGAACTCCAGGGTCGTGCCACCATTCCAAGAGTCCCCCAGATGTGTCAGTCCATTCCAGAGGAACCTGTTTTCCCTGCACTGCCTTGACGTTCAAGCCGAGGATCGACTCCCACCACGTGTGCACGTGGGACAGCCCTTGGGAAAGCCTCGTGGGAAAGCCTCGTGGGAAAGACTCGAGGGAAAACCATAGATCCTTTGATCCATTGGGCGGACTGCGTGACACTGCTGCTACCGCTCTGGAGGAAAGCGCAAGTGCATGCCCGCATTCGAGACGAGGACTGACTCCCCTGGGGAGACTCCAGAAGTACCCCAAGATCCATGTAAGCACTGGAGAGGAATCCTCAGGTTCCGGCCCCGACTCCACACAAGGTCTTAGGCCCCGGCATCGACGGGAGAGGAATCCCGAGAGGCCCCCGAGGAACTCGCATGGGGACTGGCCTTTCCTGAGGCCACCAGAGCGGGTCCCTGAGGTCCCCGTCGTAAGTCGAGAGCACCTGCCGCAACTCAAGAAAATCCAGGCTGTTTTGCCCTCCAGGCGAGATGAGGCCCATTTCCGCTGAGGCTTCTCGAGGCTAATCCCGTCTAACCACTGGAACTTCCAAAGGGTCCTTCACACCCTTGCTGCAACTCAAGAAGTTCCCCGACATACTCGTCTCCACTCGAGAGGAAGCACGTGGGTCCCGCACACATCCAGGGGAGCCCCGTTTCCGCCTCCTAGCTCGAGATGAGGGATCCTTTCCCTGTTTCGTAGGGAAAGAATTCCCGGCGTTCCCGTCGCATCTCAAGAGGAGGCGCTCTCCACAGGAAAGGCGAGAGGAACTCCAGGGTCGTGCCACCATTCCAAGAGTCCCCCAGATGTGTCAGTCCATTCCAGAGGAACCTGTTTTCCCTGTACTGCCTTGACCTTCAAGCCGAGGATCGACTCCCTCCACGTGTGCACGTGGGACAGCCCTGTAGGAAAGCCTCGTGGGAAAGCCTCGTGGGAAAGACTCGAGGGAAAACCATAGATCCTTTGATCCACGCGGCGGACTGCGTGACACTATTGCTACCGCCCTGGAGGAAAGCGCAAGTGCATGCCCGCATTCGAGACAAGGACTGACTCCCCTGGGGAGACTCCAGAGGTACCCCAAGATCCATGTCAGCACTGGAGAGGAATCCTCAGGTTCCGGCCCCGACTCCACACAAGGTCTTAGGCCCCGGCATCGACGGGAGAGGAATCCCGAGAGGCCCCCGAGGAACTCGCATGGGGACTGGCCTTTCCTGAGGCCACCAGAGCGGGTCCCTGAGGTCCCCGTCGTAAGTCGAGAGCACCTGCCGCAACTCGAGAAAATCCAGGAGGTTTTGCCCTCCAGGCGAGATGAGGCCCATTTCCGCTGAAGCTTCTCGAGGCCAATCACATCTAACCACTGGAACTTCCAAAGGGTCCTTCACACCATTGCTGCAACTCAAGAAGTTCCCCGACATACCCGTCTCCACTCGAGAGGAAGCATGTGGGGTCCCTCACACATCCAGGGGAGCCCCGTTTCCGCCTCCTAGCTCGAGATGAGGGATCCTTACCTTTTTCGTAGGGAAAGAATTCCCGGTGTTCCAGTCGCATCTCAAGAGGAGGCGCTCTCCACAGGAAAGGCGAGAGGAACTCCAGGGTCGTGACACCATTCCAAGAGTCCCCCAGATGTGTCAGTCCATTCCAGAGGAACTTGTTTTCCCTGCACTGCCTTGACGTTCATGCCGAGGATCGACTCCCACCACGTGTGCACGTGGGACAGCCCTGTGGGAAAGCCTCGTGGGAAAGCCTCGTGGGAAAGACTCGAGGGAAAACCATAGATCCTTTGATCCACGCGGCGGACTGCGTGACACTGCTGCTACCGCTCTGGAGGAAAGCGCAAGTGCATGCCCGCATTCGAGACGAAGACTGACTCCCCTGGGGAGACTCCAGAAGTACCCCAAGATCCATGTCAGCACTGGAGAGGAATCCTCAGGTTCCGGCCCCGACTCCACACAAGGACTTAGGCCCCGGCATCGACGGGAGAGGAATCCCCAGAGGCCCCCGAGGAACTCGCATGTGGACTGGCCTTTCCCGTCGTAAGTCGAGAGCACCTTCCGCAACTCGAGAAAATCCAGGAGGTTTTGCCCTCCAGGCGAGATGAGGCCCATTTCGCTGAGGCTTCTCGAGGCTAATCACATCTAACCACTGGAACTTCCAAAGGGTCCTTCACACCCTTGCTGCAACTCAAGAAGGTCCCTGACATACCCGTCTCCACTCGAGAGGAAGCACGTGGGGTCCCGCACACATCCAGGGGAGCCCCATTTCCGCCTCCTAGCTCGAGAAGAGGTATCCTTTCCCTGTTTGGTAGGAAAAGAATTCCCGGCGTTCCCGTCGCATCTCAAGAGGAGGCGCTCTCCACAGGAAAGGCGAGAGGAACTCCAGGGTCGTGCCACCATTCCAAGAGTCCCCCAGATGTGTCAGTCCATTCCAGAAGAACCTGTTTTCCCTGCACTGCCTTGACGTTCAAGCCGAGGATCGACTCCCACCACGTGTGCACGTGGGACAGCCCTGTGGGAAAGCCTCGTGGGAAAGCCTCGTGGGAAAGACTCGAGGGAAAACCATAGATCCTTTGATCCACGCGGCGGACTGCGTGACACTGCTGCTACCGCTCCGGAGGAAAGCGCAAGTGCATGCCCGCATTCGAGACGAGGACTGACTCCCCTGGGGAGACTCCAGAAGTACCCCAAGATCCATGTCAGCACTGGAGAGGAATCCTCAGGTTCCGGCCCCGAATCCACACAAGGTCTTAGGCCCCGGCATCGACGGGAGAGGAATCCCGAGAGGCCCCCGAGGAACTCGCATGGGGACTGGCCTTTCCTGAGGCCACCAGAGCCGGTCCCTGAGGTCCCCGTCGTAAGTAGAGAGCACCTGCCTCAACTCGAGAAAATCCAGGAGGTTTTGCCCTCCAGGCGAGATGAGGCCCATTTCCGCTGAGGCTTCTCGAGGCCAATCACATCTAACCACTGGAACTTCCAAAGGGTCCTTCACACCCTTGCTGCAACTCAAGAAGTTCCCCGACATACCCGTCTGCACTCGAGAGGAAGCACGTGGTGTCCCGCACACATCCAGGGGAGCCCCATTTCCGCCTCCTAGCTTGAGATGAGGGATCCTTTCCCTGTTTCGTAGGGAAAGAATTCCCGGCGTTCCCGTCGCATCTCAAGAGGAGGCGCTCTCCACAGGAAAGGCGAGAGAAACTGAAGGGTCGTGCCACCATTCCAAGAGTCCCCCAGATGTGTCAGTCCATTCCAGAGGAACCTGTTTTCCCTGCACTGCCTTGACCTTCAAGCCGAGGATCGACTCCCACCACGTGTGCACGTTGGACAGCCCTGTGGGAAAGCCTCGTGGGAAAGCCTCGTGGGAAAGACTCGAGGGAAAACCATAGATCCTTTGATCCACGCGGCGGACTGCGTGACACTATTGCTACCGCTCTGGAGGAAAGCGCAAGTGCATGCCCGCATTCGAGACAAGGACTGACTCCCCTGGGGAGACTCCAGAAGTACCCCAAGATCCATGTCAGCACTGGAGAGGAATCCTCAGGTTCCGGCCCCGACTCCACACAAGGTCTTAGGCCCCGGCATCGACGGGAGAGGAATCCCGAGAGGCCCCCGAGGAACTCGCATGGGGACTGGCCTTTCCTGAGGCCACCAGAGCGGGTCCCTGAGGTCCCCGTCGTAAGTCGAGAGCACCTGCCGCAACTCGAGAAAATCCAGGAGGTTTTGCCCTTCAGGCAAGATGAGGCCCATTTCCGCTGAGGCTTCTCGAGGCCAATCACATCTAACCACTGGAACTTCCAAAGGGTCCTTCACACCATTGCTGCAACTCAAGAAGTTCCCCGACATACACGTCTCCACTCGAGAGGAAGCATGTGGGGTCCCTCACACATCCAGGGGAGCCCCGTTTCCGCCTCCTAGCTCGAGATGAGGGATCCTTTCCCTGTTTCGTAGGGAAAGAATTCCCGGCGTTCCCGTCGCATCTCAAGAGGAGGCGCTCTCCACAGGAAAGGCGAGAGGAACTCCAGGGTCGTGCCACCATTCCAAGAGTCCCCCAGATGTGTCAGTCCATTCCAGAGGAACCTGTTTTCCCTGCACTGCCTTGACCTTCAAGCCGAGGATCGACACCCACCACGTGTGCACGTGGGACAGCCCTGTGGGAAAGCCTCGTGGGAAAGCCTCGTGGGAAAGACTCGAGGGAAAACCATAGATCCTTTGATCCACGCGTCGGACTGCGTGACACTGCTGCTACCGCTCTGGAGGAAAGCGCAAGTGCATGCCCGCATTCGAGACGAGGACTGACTCCCCTGGGGAGACTCCAGAAATACCCCAAGATCCATGTCAGCCCTGGAGAGGAATCCTCAGGTTCCGGCCCCGACTCCACACAAGGTCTTAGGCCCCGGCATCGACGGGAGAGGAATCCCGAGAGGCCCCCGAGGAACTCGCATGGGGACTGGCCTTTCCTGAGGCCACCAGAGCGGGTCCCTGAGGTCCCCGTCGTAAGTCGAGAGCACCTGCCGCAACTCGAGAAAATCCAGGAGGTTTTGCCCTCCAGGCGAGATGAGGCCCATTTCCGCTGAGGCTTCTCGAGGCCAATCACATCTAAACACTGGAACTTCCAAAGGGTCATTCACACCATTGCTGCAACTCAAGAAGTTCCCCGACATACCCGTCTCCACTCGAGAGGAAGCATGTGGGGTCCCTCACACATCCAGGGGAGCCCCGTTTCCGCCTCCTAGCTCGAGATGAGGGATCCTTACCTTTTTCGTAGGGAAAGAATTCCCGGTGTTCCAGTCGCATCTCAAGAGGAGGCACTATCCACAGGAAAGGCGAGAGGAACTCCAGGGTCGTGACAACATTCCAAGAGTCCCCCAGATGTGTCAGTCCATTCCAGAGGAACTTGTTTTCCCTGCACTGCCTTGACGTTCATGCCGAGGATCGACTCCCACCACGTGTGCACGTGGGACAGCCCTGTGGGAAAGCCTCGTGGGGAAGCCTCGTGGGAAAGACTCGAGGGAAAACCATAGATCCTTTGATCCACGCGGCAGACTGCGTGACACTGCTGCTACCGCTCTGGAGGAAAGCGCAAGTGCATGCCCGCATTCGAGACGAAGACTGACTCCCCTGGGGAGACTCCAGAAGTACCCCAAGATCCATGTCAGCACTGGAGAGGAATCCTCAGGTTCCGGCCCCGACTCCACACAAGGACTTAGGCCCCGGCATCGACGGGAGAGGAATCCCCAGAGGCCCCCGAGGAACTCGCATGGGGACTGGCCTTTCCCGTCGTAAGTCGAGAGCACCTGCCGCAACTCGAGAAAACCCAGGAGGTTTTGCCCTCCAGGCGAGATGAGGCCTATTTCCGCTGAGGCTTCTCGAGGCTAATCACATCTAACCACTGGAACTTCCAAAGTGTCCTTCACACCCTTGCTGCAACTCAAGAAGGTCCCCGACATACCCGTCTCCACTCGAGAGGAAGCACGTGGGGTCCCGCACACATCCAGGGGAGCCCCATTTCCGCCTCCTAGCTCGAGAAGAGGGATCCTTTCCCTGTTTGGTAGGGAAAGAATTCCCGGCGTTCCCGTCGCATCTCAAGAGGAGGCGCTCTCCACAGAAAAGGCGAGAGGAACTCCAGGGTCGTGCCACCATTCCAAGAGTCCCCCAGATGTGTCAGTCCATTCCAGAGGAACCTGTTTTCCCTGCACTGCCTTGACGTTCAAGCCGAGGATCGACTCCCACCACGTGTGCACGTGGGACAGCCCTGTGGGAAAGCCTCGTGGGAAAGCCTCGTGGGAAAGACTCGAGGGAAAACCATAGATCCTTTGATCCACGCGACGGACTGCGTGACAC
This sequence comes from Ovis canadensis, assembly GCF_042477335.2. Lineage (NCBI taxonomy): Eukaryota > Metazoa > Chordata > Mammalia > Artiodactyla > Bovidae > Ovis > Ovis canadensis. Next base: position 9,364,283 of record NC_091258.1, on the reverse strand, counting down.
TGCTGCTACCGCTCCGGAGGAAAGCGCAAGTGCATGCCCGCATTCGAGACGAGGACTGACTCCCCTGGGGAGACTCCAGAAGTACCCCAAGATCCATGTCAGCACTGGAGAGGAATCCTCAGGTTCCGGCCCCGACTCCACACAAGGTCTTAGGCCCCGGCATCGACGGGAGAGGAATCCCGAGAGGCCCCCGAGGAACTCGCATGGGGACTGGCCTTTCCTGAGGCCACCAGAGCGGGTCCCTGAGGTCCCCGTTGTAAGTCGAGAGCACCTGCCGCAACTCGAGAAAATCCAGGAGGTTTTGCCCTCCAGGCGAGATGAGGCCCATTTCCGCTGAGGCTTCTCGAGGCCAATCACATCTAACCACTGGAACTTCCAAAGGGTCCTTCACACCCTTGCTGCAACTCAAGAAGTTCCCCGACATACCCGTCTCCACTCGAGAGGAAGCACGTGGGGTCCCGCACACATCCAGGGGAGCCCCGTTTCCGCCTCCTAGCTCGAGATGAGGGATCCTTTCCCTGTTTCGTAGGGAAAGAATTCCCGGCGTTCCCGTCGCAACTCAAGAGGAGGCGCTCTCCACAGGAAAGGCGAGAGGAACTCCAGGGTCGTGCCACCATTCCAAGAGTCCCCCAGATGTGTCAGTCCATTCCAGAGGAACCTGTTTTCCCTGCACTGCCTTGACGTTCAAGCCGAGGATCGACTCCCACCACGTGTGCACGTGGGACAGCCCTGTGGGAAGGCCTCGTGGGAAAGCCTCGTGGGAAAGACTCGAGGGAAAACCATACATCCTTTGATCCACGCGGCGGACTGCGTGACACTGCTGCTACCGCTCTGGAGGAAAGCGCAAGTGCATGCCCGCATTCGAGACGAGGACTGACTCCCCTGGGGAGACTCCAGAAGTACCCCAAGATCCATGTCAGCACTGGAGAGGAATCCTCAGGTTCCGGCCCCGACTCCACACAAGGTCTTAGGCCCCGGCATCGACGGGAGAGGAATCCCGAGAGGCCCCCGAGGAACTCGCATGGGGACTGGCCTTTCCTGAGGCCACCAGAGCGGGTCCCTGAGGTCCCCGTCGTAAGTCGAGAGCACCGGCCGCAACTCGAGAAAATCCAGGCGGTTTTGCCCTCCAGGCGAGATGAGGTCCATTTCCGCTGAGGCTTCTCGAGGCCAATCACATCTAACCACTGGAACTTCCAAAGGGTCCTTCACACCATTGCTGCACCTCAAGAAGTTCCCCGACATACCCGTCTCCACTCGAGAGGAAGCACGTGGGTCCCGCACACATCCAGGGGAGCCCCGTTTCCGCCTCCTAGCTCGAGATGAGGGATCCTTTCCCTGTTTCGTAGGGAAAGAATTCCCGGCGTTCCCGTCGCATCTCAAGAGGAGGCGCTCTCCACAGGAAAGGCGAGAGGAACTCCAGGGTCGAGCCACCATTCCAAGAGTCCCCCAGATGTGTCAGTCCATTCCAGAGGAACCTGTTTTCCCTGAACTGCCTTGACGTTCAAGCCGAGGATCGACTCCCACCACGTGTGCACGTGGGACAGCCCTGTGGGAAATCCTCGTGGGAAAGCCTCGTGGAAAAGACTCGAGGGAAAACCATAGATCCTTTGATCCATTGGGCGGACTGCGTGACACTGCTGCTACCGCTCTGGAGGAAAGCGCAAGTGCATGCCCGCATTCGAGACGAGGACTGACTCCCCTGGGGAGACTCCAGAAGTACCCCAAGATCCATGTCAGCCCTGGAGAGGAATCCTCAGGTTCCGTCCCCGACTCCACACAAGGTCTTAGGCCCCGGTATCGACGGGAGAGGAATCCCGAGACGCCCCCGAGGAACTCGCATGGGGACTGGCCTTTCCTGAGGCCACCAGAGCGGGTCCCTGAGGTCCCCGTCGTAAGTCGAGAGCACCTGCCGCAACTCGAGAAAATCCAGGAGGTTTTGCCCTCCAGGCGAAATGAGGCCCATTTCCGCTGAGGCTTCTCGAGGCTAATCACGTCTAACCACTGGAACTTCCAAAGGGTCCTTCACACCCTTGCTGCAACTCAAGAAGTTCCCCGACATACCCGTCTCCACTCCAGAGGAAGTACGTGGGTCCCACACACGTCCAGGGGAGCCCCGTTTCCGCCTCCTAGCTCGAGATGAGGGATCCTTTTCCTGTTTCGTAGGGAAAGAATTCCCGGCGTTCTCGTCGCATCTCAAGAGGAGGCGCTCTCCACAGGAAAGGCGAGAGGAACTCCAGGGTCGTGCCACCATTCCAACAGTCCCCCAGATGTGTCAGTCCATTCCAGAGGAACCTGTTTTCCCTGCACTGAATTGACGTTCAAGCCGAGGATCGACTCCCACCACGTGTGCACGTGGGACAGCCCTGTGGGAAAGCCTCGTGGGAAAGACTCGAGGGAAAACCATAGATCCTTTGATCCACGCGGCGGACTGCGTAACACTGCTGCTACTGCTCTGGAGGAAAGCGCAAGTGCATGCCCGCATTCGAGACGAGGACTGACTCCCCTGGGGAGACTCCAGAAGTACCCCAAGATCCATGTCAGCACTGGAGAGGAATCCTCAGGTTCCGGCCCCGACTCCACACAAGGTCTTAGGCCCCGGCATCGACGGGAGAGGAATCCCGAGAGGCCCCCGAGGAACTCGCATGGGGACTGGCTTATACTGAGGCTACCAGATCGGGTCCCTGAGGTCCCCGTCGTAAGTCGAGAGCATCTGCCGCAACTCGAGAAAATCCAGGAGGTTTTGCCCTCCAGGCGAGATGAGGCCCATTTCCTATGAGGCTTCTCGAGGCTAATCATGTCTAACCACTGGAACTTCCAAAGGGTCCTTCACACCCTTGCTGCAACTCAAGAAGTTCCCCGACATACCCGTCTCCACTCGAGAGGAAGCACGTGGGTCCCGCACACATCCAGGGGAGCCCCGTTTCCGCCTCCTAGCTCGAGATGAGGGATCCTTTCCCTGTTTCATAGGGAAAGAATTCCCGGCGTTCCCGTCCCATCTCAAGAGGAGGCGCTCTCAACAGGAAAGGCGAGAGGAACTCCAGGGTCGTGCCACCATTTCAAGAGTCCCCCAGATGTGTCAGTCCATTCCAGAGGAACCTGTTTTCCCTGCACTGCCTTGACGTTCAAGCCGAGGATCGACACCCACCACGTGTGCACGTGGGACAGCCCTGTGGGAAAGCCTCGTGGGAAAGCCTCGTGGGAAAGACTCGAGGGAAAACCATAGATCCTTTGATCAACGCGGCGGACTGCGTGACACTGCTGCTACCGCTCTGGAGGAAAGCGCAAGTGCATGCCCGCATTCGTGACGAGGATTGACTCCCCTGGGGAGACTCCAGAAGTACCCCAAGATCCATGTCAGCACTGGAGAGGAATCCTCAGGTTCCGGCCCCGATTCCACACAAGGTCTTAGGCCCCGGCATCGACGGGAGTGGAATCCCGAGACGCCCACGAGGAACTCGCATGGGGACTGGCCTTTCCTGAGGCCACCAGAGCGGGTCCCTGAGGTTCCCGTCGTAAGTCGAGAGCACCTGTCGCAACTCGAGAAAATCCAGGCGGTTTTGCCCTCCAGGCGAGATGAGGCCCATTTCCTATGAGGCTTCTCGAGGCTAATCACGTCTAACCACTGGAACTTCCAAAGGGTCCTTCACACCCTTGCTGCAACTCAAGAAGTTCCCCGACATACCCGTCTCCACTCGAGAGGAAGCACGTGGGTCCCGCACACATCCAGGGGAGCCCCGTTTCCGCCTCCTAGCTCGAGATGAGGGATCCTTTCCGTATTTCGTAGGGAAAGAATTCCCGGCGTTCCCGTCGCATCTCAAGAGGAGGCGCTCTCCACAGGAAAGGCGAGAGGAACTCCAGGGTCGTGCCACCATTCCAAGAGTCCCCCAGATGTGTCAGTCCATTCCAGAGGAACCTGTTTTCCCTGCACTGCCTTGACGTTCAAGCCGAGAATCGACTCCCACCACGTGTGCAGGTGGGACAGACCTGTGAGAAAGCCTCGTGGGAAAGCATCCTCGGAAAGACTCGATGGAAAACCATAGATCCTTTGATCCATTGGGCGGACTGCGTGACACTGCTGCTACCGCTCTGGAGGAAAGCGACAAGTGCATGCCCGCATTCGAGACGAGGACTGACTCCCCTGGGGAGACTCCAGAAGTACCCCAAGATCCATGTCAGCACTGGAGAGGAATCCTCAGGTTCCGGCCCCGACTCCACACAAGGTCTTAGGCCCCGGCATCGACGGGAGAGGAATCCCGAGAGGCCCCCGAGGAACTCGCATGGGGACTGGCCTTTCCTGAGGCCACCAGAGCGGGTCCCTGAGGTCCCCGTCATAAGTCGAGAGCACCTGCCGCAACTGGAGAAAATCCAGGCGGTTTTGCCCTCCAGGCGAGATGAGGCCCATTTCCGCTGAGGCTTCTCGAGGCCAATCACATCTAACCACTGGAACTTCCAAAGGGTCCTTCACACCCTTGCTGCAACTCAAGAAGTTCCCCGACATACACGTCTCCACTCGAGAGGAAGCACGTGGGTCCCGCACACATTCAGGGGAGCCCCGTTTCCGCCTCCTAGCTCGAGATGAGGGATCCTTTCCCTGTTTTGTAGGGAAAGAATTCCCGGCGTTCCTGTCACATCTCAAGAGGAGGCGCTCTCCACAGGAAAGGCGAGAGGAACTCCAGGGTCGTGCCACCATTCCAAGAGTCCCCCAGATGTGTCAGTCCATACCAGAGGAACCTGTTTTCCCTGCAATGAATTGACGTTCAAGCCGAGGATCGACTCCCACCACGTGTGCACGTGGGACAGCCCTGTGGGAAAGCCTCGTGGGAAAGCCTCGTGGGAAAGACTCGAGGGAAAACCATAGATCCTTTGATCCACGCGGCGGACTGCGTGACACTGCTGCTACCGCTCTGGAGGAAAGCGCAAGTGCATGCCCGCATTCGAGACGAGGACTGACTCCCCTTGGGAGACTCCAGAAATACCCTAAGATCCATGTCAGCACTGGAGAGGAATCCTCAGGTTCCGGCCCCGACTCCACACAAGGTCTTAGGCCCCGGCATCGACGGGAGAGGAATCCCGAGAGGCCCCCGAGGAACTCGCATGGGGACTGGCCTTTCCTGAGGCCACCAGAGCGGGTCCCTGAGGTCCCCGTCGTAAGTCGAGAGCACCTGCCGCAACTCGAGAAAATCCAGGAGGTTTTGCCCTCCAGGCGAGATGAGGCCCATTTCCGCTGAGGCTTCTCGAGGCCATTCACATCTAACCACTGGAACTTCCAAAGGGTCCTTCACACCATTGCTGCACCTCAAGAAGTTCCCCGACATACCCGTCTCCACTCGAGAGGAAGCACGTGGTGTCCCGCACACATCCAGGGGAGCCCCGTTTCCGCCTCCTAGCTCGAGATGAGGGATCCTTTCTCTGTTTCGTAGGGAAAGAATTCCCGGCATTCCCGTCGCATCTCAAGAGGAGGCGCTCTCCACAGGAAAGGCGAGAGGAACTCCAGGGTCGTGCCACCATTCCAAGAGTCCCCCAGATGTGTCAGTCCATTCCAGAGGAACCTGTTTTCCCTGCACTGCCTTGACCTTCAAGACGAGGATCGACTCCCACCACGTGTGCCCGTGGGACAGCCCTGTGGGAAAGCCTCGTGGGAAAGCCTCGTGGGAAAGACTCGAGGGAAAACCATAGATCCTTTGATCCACGTGGCGGACTGCGTGACACTGCTGCTACCGCACTGGAGGAAAGCGCAAGTGCATGCCCGCATTCGAGACGAGGACTGACTCCCCTGGGGAGACTCCAGAAATACCCCAAGATCCATGTCAGCACTGGAGAGGAAACCTCAGGTTCCGGCCCCGACTCCACACAAGGTCTTAGGCCCCGGCATCGACGGGAGAGGAATCCCGAGAGGCCCCCGAGGAACTCGCATGGGGACTGGCCTTTCCTGAGGCCACCAGAGCGGGTCCCCGAGGTCCCCGTCGTAAGTCGAGAGCACCTGCCGCAACTCGAGAAAATCCAGGAGGTTTTGCCCTCCAAGCGAGATGAGGCCCTTTTCCGCTGAGGCTTCTCGAGGCCAATCACATCTAACCACTGGAACTTCCAAAGGGTCCTTCACACCCTTGCTGCAACTCAAGAAGTTCCCCGACATACCCGTCTGCACTCGAGAGGAAGCACGTGGTGTCCCGCACACATCCAGGGGAGCCCCGTTTCCGCCTCCTAGCTTGAGATGAGGGATCCTTTCCCTGTTTCGTAGGGAAAGAATTCCCGGCGTTCCCGTCGCATCTCAAGAGGAGGCGCTCTCCACAGGAAAGGCGAGAGGAACTCCAGGGTCGTGCCACCATTCCAAGAGTCCCCCAGATGTGTCAGTCCATTCCAGAGGAACCTGTTTTCCCTGAACTGCCTTGATGTTCAAGCCGAGGATCGACTCCCACCACGTGTGCACGTGGGACAGCCCTGTGGGAAAGCCTCGTGGGAAAGCCTCGTGGGAAAGACTCGAGGGAAAACCATACATCCTTTGATCCACGCGGCGGACTGCGTGACACTGCTGCTACCGCTCTGGAGGAAAGCGCAAGTGCATGCCCGCATTCGAGACAAGGACTGACTCCCCTGGGGAGACTCCAGAATTACCCCAAGATCCATGGCAGCACTGGAGAGGAATCCTCAGGTTCCGGCCCCGACTCCACACAAGGTCTTAGGCCCCGGCATCGACGGGAGAGGAATCCCGAGATGCCCCCGAGGAACTCGCATGGGGACTGGCCTTTCCTGAGGCCACCAGAGCGGGTCCCTGAGGTCCCCGTCGTAAGTCGAGAGCACCTGCCGCAACTCGAGAAAATCCAGGAGGTTTTGCCCTCCAGGCGAGATGAGGCCCATTTCCGCTGAGGCTTCTCGAGGCTAATCACATCTAACCACTGGAACTTCCAAAGGGTCCTTCACACCCTTGCTGCAACTCAAGAAGGTCCCCGACATACCCGTCTCCACTCGAGAGGAAACACGTGGGGTCCGGCACACATCCAGGGGAGCCCCATTTCCGCCTCCTAGCTCGAGAAGAGGGATCCTTTCCCTGTTTCGTAGGGAAAGAATTCCCGGCGTTCCCGTCGCATCTCAAGAGGAGGCGCTCTCCACAGGAAAGGCGAGAGGTACTCCAGGGTCGTGCCACCATTCCAAGAGTCCCCCAGATGTGTCAGTCCATTCCAGAGGAACCTGTTTTCCCTGCACTGCCTTGACGTTCATGCCGAGGATCGACTCCCACCACGTGTGCACGTGGGACAGCCCTGTGGGAAAGCCTCGTGGGAAAGCCTCGTGGGAAAGACTCGAGGGAAAACCATAGATCCTTTGATCCACGCGGCGGACTGCGTGACACTGCTGCTACCGCTCCGGGGGAAAGCGCAAGTGCATGCCCGCATTCGAGACGAGGACTGACTCCCCTGGGGAGACTCCAGAAGTACCCCAAGATCCATGTCAGCACTGGAGAGGAATCCTCAGGTTCCGGCCCCGACTCCACACAAGGACTTAGGCCCCGGCATCGACGGGAGAGGAATCCCGAGAGGCCCCCGAGGAACTCGCATGGGGACTGGCCTTTCCTGAGGCCACCAGAGCGGGTCCCTGAGGTCCCCGTCGTAAGTCGAGAGCACCTGCCGCAACTCGAGAAAATCCAGGAGGTTTTGCCCTCCAGGCGAGATGAGGCCCATTTCCGCTGAGGCTTCTCGAGGCCAATCACATCTAACCACTGGAACTTCCAAAGGGTCCTTCGCACCATTGATGCAACTCAAGAAGTTCCCCGACATACCCGTCTCCACTCGAGAGGAAGCACGTGGGGTCCCGCACACATCCAGGGGAGCCCCGTTTCCGCCTCCTAGCTCGAGATGAGGGATCCTTTCCCTGTATGGTAGGGAAAGAATTCCCGGCGTTCCCGTCGCATCTCAAGAGGAGGCGCTCTCCACAGGAAAGGGGAGAGGAACTCCAGGGTCGTGCCACCATTCCAAGAGTCCCCCAGATGTGTCAGTCCATTCCAGAGGAACCTGTTTTCCCTGCACTGCCTTGACGTTCAAGCCGAGGATCGACTCCCACCACGTGTGCACGTGGGACAGCCCTTGGGAAAGCCTCGTGGGAAAGCCTCGTGGGAAAGACTCGAGGGAAAACCATAGATCCTTTGATCCATTGGGCGGACTGCGTGACACTGCTGCTACCGCTCTGGAGGAAAGCGCAAGTGCATGCCCGCATTCGAGACGAGGACTGACTCCCCTGGGGAGACTCCAGAAGTACCCCAAGATCCATGTAAGCACTGGAGAGGAATCCTCAGGTTCCGGCCCCGACTCCACACAAGGTCTTAGGCCCCGGCATCGACGGGAGAGGAATCCCGAGAGGCCCCCGAGGAACTCGCATGGGGACTGGCCTTTCCTGAGGCCACCAGAGCGGGTCCCTGAGGTCCCCGTCGTAAGTCGAGAGCACCTGCCGCAACTCAAGAAAATCCAGGCTGTTTTGCCCTCCAGGCGAGATGAGGCCCATTTCCGCTGAGGCTTCTCGAGGCTAATCCCGTCTAACCACTGGAACTTCCAAAGGGTCCTTCACACCCTTGCTGCAACTCAAGAAGTTCCCCGACATACTCGTCTCCACTCGAGAGGAAGCACGTGGGTCCCGCACACATCCAGGGGAGCCCCGTTTCCGCCTCCTAGCTCGAGATGAGGGATCCTTTCCCTGTTTCGTAGGGAAAGAATTCCCGGCGTTCCCGTCGCATCTCAAGAGGAGGCGCTCTCCACAGGAAAGGCGAGAGGAACTCCAGGGTCGTGCAACCATTCCAAGAGTCCCCCAGATGTGTCAGTCCATTCCAGAGGAACCTGTTTTCCCTGTACTGCCTTGACCTTCAAGCCGAGGATCGACTCCCTCCACGTGTGCACGTGGGACAGCCCTGTAGGAAAGCCTCGTGGGAAAGCCTCGTGGGAAAGACTCGAGGGAAAACCATAGATCCTTTGATCCACGCGGCGGACTGCGTGACACTATTGCTACCGCCCTGGAGGAAAGCGCAAGTGCATGCCCGCATTCGAGACAAGGACTGACTCCCCTGGGGAGACTCCAGAGGTACCCCAAGATCCATGTCAGCACTGGAGAGGAATCCTCAGGTTCCGGCCCCGACTCCACACAAGGTCTTAGGCCCCGGCATCAACGGGAGAGGAATCCCGAGAGGCCCCCGAGGAACTCGCATGGGGACTGGCCTTTCCTGAGGCCACCAGAGCGGGTCCCTGAGGTCCCCGTCGTAAGTCGAGAGCACCTGCCGCAACTCGAGAAAATCCAGGAGGTTTTGCCCTCCAGGCGAGATGAGGCCCATTTCCGCTGAAGCTTCTCGAGGCCAATCACATCTAACCACTGGAACTTCCAAAGGGTCCTTCACACCATTGCTGCAACTCAAGAAGTTCCCCGACATACCCGTCTCCACTCGAGAGGAAGCATGTGGGGTCCCTCACACATTCAGGGGAGCCCCGTTTCCGCCTCCTAGCTCGAGATGAGGGATCCTTACCTTTTTCGTAGGGAAAGAATTCCCGGTGTTCCAGTCGCATCTCAAGAGGAGGCGCTCTCCACAGGAAAGGCGAGAGGAACTCCAGGGTCGTGACACCATTCCAAGAGTCCCCCAGATGTGTCAGTCCATTCCAGAGGAACTTGTTTTCCCTGCACTGCCTTGACGTTCATGCCGAGGATCGACTCCCACCACGTGTGCACGTGGGACAGCCCTGTGGGAAAGCCTCGTGGGAAAGCCTCGTGGGAAAGACTCGAGGGAAAACCATAGATCCTTTGATCCACGCGGCGGACTGCGTGACACTGCTGCTACCGCTCTGGAGGAAAGCGCAAGTGCATGCCCGCATTCGAGACGAAGACTGACTCCCCTGGGGAGACTCCAGAAGTACCCCAAGATCCATGTCAGCACTGGAGAGGAATCCTCAGGTTCCGGCCCCGACTCCACACAAGGACTTAGGCCCCGGCATCGACGGGAGAGGAATCCCCAGAGGCCCCCGAGGAACTCGCATGGGGACTGGCCTTTCCCGTCGTAAGTCGAGAGCACCTGCCGCAACTCGAGAAAATCCAGGAGGTTTTGCCCTCCAGGCGAGATGAGGCCCATTTCGCTGAGGCTTCTCGAGGCTAATCACATCTAACCACTGGAACTTCCAAAGGGTCCTTCACACCCTTGCTGCAACTCAAGAAGGTCCCTGACATACCCGTCTCCACTCGAGAGGAAGCACGTGGGGTCCCGCACACATCCAGGGGAGCCCCATTTCCGCCTCCTAGCTCGAGAAGAGGTATCCTTTCCCTGTTTGGTAGGAAAAGAATTCCCGGCGTTCCCGTCGCATCTCAAGAGGAGGCGCTCTCCACAGGAAAGGCGAGAGGAACTCCAGGGTCGTGCCACCATTCCAAGAGTCCCCCAGATGTGTCAGTCCATTCCAGAAGAACCTGTTTTCCCTGCACTGCCTTGACGTTCAAGCCGAGGATCGACTCCCACCACGTGTGCACGTGGGACAGCCCTGTGGGAAAGCCTCGTGGGAAAGCCTCGTGGGAAAGACTCGAGGGAAAACCATAGATCCTTTGATCCACGCGGCGGACTGCGTGACACTGCTGCTACCGCTCCGGAGGAAAGCGCAAGTGCATGCCCGCATTCGAGACGAGGACTGACTCCCCTGGGGAGACTCCAGAAGTACCCCAAGATCCATGTCAGCACTGGAGAGGAATCCTCAGGTTCCGGCCCCGACTCCACACAAGGTCTTAGGCCCCGGCATCGACGGGAGAGGAATCCCGAGAGGCCCCCGAGGAACTCGCATGGGGACTGGCCTTTCCTGAGGCCACCAGAGCCGGTCCCTGAGGTCCCCGTCGTAAGTAGAGAGCACCTGCCGCAACTCGAGAAAATCCAGGAGGTTTTGCCCTCCAGGCGAGATGAGGCCCATTTCCGCTGAGGCTTCTCGAGGCCAATCACATCTAACCACTGGAACTTCCAAAGGGTCCTTCACACCCTTGCTGCAACTCAAGAAGTTCCCCGACATACCCGTCTGCACTCGAGAGGAAGCACGTGGTGTCCCGCACACATCCAGGGGAGCCACATTTCCGCCTCCTAGCTTGAGATGAGGGATCCTTTCCCTGTTTCGTAGGGAAAGAATTCCCGGCGTTCCCGTCGCATCTCAAGAGGAGGCGCTCTCCACAGGAAAGGCGAGAGAAACTGAAGGGTCGTGCCACCATTCCAAGAGTCCCCCAGATGTGTCAGTCCATTCCAGAGGAACCTGTTTTCCCTGCACTGCCTTGACCTTCAAGCCGAGGATCGACTCCCACCACGTGTGCACGTGGGACAGCCCTGTGGGAAAGCCTCGTGGGAAAGCCTCGTGGGAAAGACTCGAGGGAAAACCATAGATCCTTTGATCCACGCGGCGGACTGCGTGACACTATTGCTACCGCTCTGGAGGAAAGCGCAAGTGCATGCCCGCATTCGAGACAAGGACTGACTCCCCTGGGGAGACTCCAGAAGTACCCCAAGATCCATGTCAGCACTGGAGAGGAATCCTCAGGTTCCGGCCCCGACTCCACACAAGGTCTTAGGCCCCGGCATCGACGGGAGAGGAATCCCGAGAGGCCCCCGAGGAACTCGCATGGGGACTGGCCTTTCCTGAGGCCACCAGAGCGGGTCCCTGAGGTCCCCGTCGTAAGTCGAGAGCACCTGCCGCAACTCGAGAAAATCCAGGAGGTTTTGCCCTTCAGGCAAGATGAGGCCCATTTCCGCTGAGGCTTCTCGAGGCCAATCACATCTAACCACTGGAACTTCCAAAGGGTCCTTCACACCATTGCTGCAACTCAAGAAGTTCCCCGACATACACGTCTCCACTCGAGAGGAAGCATGTGGGGTCCCGCACACATCCAGGGGAGCCCCGTTTCCGCCTCCTAGCTCGAGATGAGGGATCCTTTCCCTGTTTCGTAGGGAAAGAATTCCCGGCGTTACCGTCGCATCTCAAGAGGAGGCGCTCTCCACAGGAAAGGCGAGAGGAACTCCAGGGTCGTGCCACCATTCCAAGAGTCCCCCAGATGTGTCAGTCCATTCCAGAGGAACCTGTTTTCCCTGCACTGCCTTGACCTTCAAGCCGAGGATCGACACCCACCACGTGTGCACGTGGGACAGCCCTGTGGGAAAGCCTCGTGGGAAAGCCTCGTGGGAAAGACTCGAGGGAAAACCATAGATCCTTTGATCCACGCGTCGGACTGCGTGACACTGCTGCTACCGCTCTGGAGGAAAGCGCAAGTGCATGCCCGCATTCGAGACGAGGACTGACTCCCCTGGGAAGACTTCAGAAATACCCCAAGATCCATGTTAGCACTGGAGAGGAATCCTCAGGTTCCGGCCCCGACTCCACACAAGGTCTTAGGCCCCGGCATCGACGGGAGAGGAATCCCGAGAGGTCCCCGAGGAACTCGCATGGGGACTGGCCTTTCCTGAGGCCACCAGAGCGGGTACCTGAGGTCCCCGTCGTAAGTCGAGAGCACCTGCCGCAACTCGAGAAAATCCAGGAGGTTTTGCCCTCCAGGCGAGATGAGGCCCATTTCCGCTGAGGCTTCTCGAGGCCAATCACATCTAACCACTGGAACTTCCAAAGGGTCCTTCACACCCTTGCTGCAACTCAAGAAGTTCCCCGACATACCCGTCTCCACTCGAGAGGAAGCACGTGGTGTCCCGCACACATCCAGGGGAGCCCCGTTTCCGCCTCCTAGCTTGAGATGAGGGATCCTTTCCCTGTTTCGTAGGGAAAGAATTCCCGGCGTTCCCGTCGCATCTCAAGAGGAGGCGCTCTCCACAGGAAAGGCGAGAGGAACTGAAGGGTCGTGCCACCATTCCAAGAGTCCCCCAGATGTGTCAGTCCATTCCAGAGGAACCTGTTTTCCCTGAACTGCCTTGATGTTCAAGCCGAGGATCGACTCCCACCACGTGTGCACGTGGGACAGCCCTGTGGGAAAGCCTCGTGGGAAAGCCTCGTGGGAAAGACTCGAGGGAAAACCATACATCCTTTGATCCACGCGGCGGACTGCGTGACACTGTTGCTACCGCTCTGGAGGAAAGCGCAAGTGCATGCCCGCATTCGAGACGAGGACTGACTCCCCTGGGGAGACTCCAGAATTACCCCAAGATCCATGCCAGCATAGGAGAGGAATCCTCAGGTTCCGGCCCCGACTCCACACAAGGTCTTAGGCCCCGGCATCGACGGGAGAGGAATCCCGAGATGCCCCCGAGGAACTCGCATGGGGACTGGCCTTTCCTGAGGCCACCAGAGCGGGTCCCTGAGGTCCCCGTCGTAAGTCGAGATCACCTGCCGCAACTCGAGAAAATCCAGGAGGTTTTGCCCTCCAGGCGAGATGAGGCCCATTTCCGCTGAGGCTTCTCGATGCCAATCACATCTAACCACTGGAACTTCCAAAGGGTCCTTCACACCATTGCTGCACCTCAAAAGTTCCCCGACATACCCGTCTCCACTCGAGAGGAAGCACGTGGGGTCCCGCACACATCCAGGGGAGCCCCGTTTCCGCCTCCTAGCTCGAGATGAGGGATCCTTTCTCTGTTTCGTAGGGAAAGAATTCCCGGCGTTCCCGTCGCATCTCAAGAGGAGGCGCTCTCCACAGGAAAGGCGAGAGGAACTCCAGGGTCGTGCCACCATTCCAAGAGTCCCCCAGATGTGTCAGTCCATTCCAGAGGAACCTGTTTTCCCTGCACTGCCTTGACGTTCAAGCCGAGGATCGACTCCCACCACGTGTGCACGTGGGACAGCCCTGTGGGAAAGCCTCGTGGGACAGCCTCGTGGGAAAGACTCGAGGGAAAATCATAGATCCTTTGATGCACGCGGCGGACTGCGTGACACTGCTGCTACCGCTCTGGAGGAAAGCGCAAGTGCATGCCCGCATTCGAGACGAGGACTGACTCCCCTGGGGAGACTCCAGAAGTACCCCAAGATCCATGTCAGCACTGGAGGGGAATCCTCAGGTTCGGGCCCCGACTCCACACAAGGACTTAGGCCCCGGCATCGACGGGAGAGTAATCCCGAGACGCCCCCGAGGAACTCGCATGGGGACTGGCCTTTCCTGAGGCCACCAGAGCGGGTCCCTGAGGTCCCCGTCGTAAGTCGAGAGCACCTGCCGCAACTCGAGAAAATCCAGGAGGTTTTGCTCTCCAGGCGAGATGAGGCCCATTTCCGCTGAGGCTTCTCGAGGCCAATCACATCTAACCACTGGAACTTCAAAAGGGTCCTTCACACCATTGCTGCAACTCAAGAAGTTCCCCGACATACCCGTCTCCACTCGAGAGGAAGCACGTGGGGTCCCGCACACATCCAGGGGAGCCCCGTTTCCGCCTCCTAGCTCGAGATGAGGGATCCTTTCCCTGTTTCGTAGGGAAAGAATTCCCGGCGTTCCCGTCGCATCTCAAGAGGAGGCGCTCTCCACAGGAAAGGCGAGAGGAACTCCAGGGTCGTGCCACCATTCCAAGAGTCCCCCAGATGTGTCAGTCCATTCCAGAGGAACCTGTTTTCCCTGCACTGCCTTGACGTTCAAGCCGAGGATCGACTCCCACCACGTGTGCACGTGGGACAGCCCTGTGGGAAAGCCTCGTGGGAAAGCCTCGTGGGAAAGACTCGAGGGAAAACCATAGATCCTTTGATCCACGTGGCGGACTGCGTGACACTGCTGCTACCGCTCTGGAGGAAAGCGCAAGTGCATGCCCGCATTCGAGACGAGGACTGACTCCCCTGGGGAGACTCCAGAAATACCCCAAGATCCATGTCAGCCCTGGAGAGGAATCCTCAGGTTCCGGCCCCGACTCCACACAAGGTCTTAGGCCCCGGCATCGACGGGAGAGGAATCCCGAGAGGCCCCCGAGGAACTCGCATGGGGACTGGCCTTTCCTGAGGCCACCAGAGCGGGTCCCTGAGGTCCCCGTCGTAAGTCGAGAGCACCTGCCGCAACTCGAGAAAATCCAGGAGGTTTTGCCCTCCAGGCGAGATGAGGCCCATTTCCGCTGAGGCTTCTCGAGGCCAATCACATCTAACCACTGGAACTTCCAAAGGGTCATTCACACCATTGCTGCAACTCAAGAAGTTCCCCGACATACCCGTCTCCACTCGAGAGGAAGCATGTGGGGTCCCTCACACATCCAGGGGAGCCCCGTTTCCGCCTCCTAGCTCGAGATGAGGGATCCTTACCTTTTTCGTAGGGAAAGAATTCCCGGTGTTCCAGTCGCATCTCAAGAGGAGGCACTATCCACAGGAAAGGCGAGAGGAACTCCAGGGTCGTGACAACATTCCAAGAGTCCCCCAGATGTGTCAGTCCATTCCAGAGGAACTTGTTTTCCCTGCACTGCCTTGACGTTCATGCCGAGGATCGACTCCCACCACGTGTGCACGTGGGACAGCCCTGTGGGAAAGCCTCGTGGGGAAGCCTCGTGGGAAAGACTCGAGGGAAAACCATAGATCCTTTGATCCACGCGGCAGACTGCGTGACACTGCTGCTACCGCTCTGGAGGAAAGCGCAAGTGCATGCCCGCATTCGAGACGAAGACTGACTCCCCTGGGGAGACTCCAGAAGTACCCCAAGATCCATGTCAGCACTGGAGAGGAATCCTCAGGTTCCGGCCCCGACTCCACACAAGGACTTAGGCCCCGGCATCGACGGGAGAGGAATCCCCAGAGGCCCCCGAGGAACTCGCATGGGGACTGGCCTTTCCCGTCGTAAGTCGAGAGCACCTGCCGCAACTCGAGAAAACCCAGGAGGTTTTGCCCTCCAGGCGAGATGAGGCCTATTTCCGCTGAGGCTTCTCGAGGCTAATCACATCTAACCACTGGAACTTCCAAAGGGTCCTTCACACCCTTGCTGCAACTCAAGAAGGTCCCCGACATACCCGTCTCCACTCGAGAGGAAGCACGTGGGGTCCCGCACACATCCAGGGGAGCCCCATTTCCGCCTCCTAGCTCGAGAAGAGGGATCCTTTCCCTGTTTGGTAGGGAAAGAATTCCCGGCGTTCCCGTCGCATCTCAAGAGGAGGCGCTCTCCACAGAAAAGGCGAGAGGAACTCCAGGGTCGTGCCACCATTCCAAGAGTCCCCCAGATGTGTCAGTCCATTCCAGAGGAACCTGTTTTCCCTGCACTGCCTTGACGTTCAAGCCGAGGATCGACTCCCACCACGTGTGCACGTGGGACAGCCCTGTGGGAAAGCCTCGTGGGAAAGCCTCGTGGGAAAGACTCGAGGGAAAACCATAGATCCTTTGATCCACGCGACGGACTGCGTGACACTGCTGCTACCGCTCCGGAGGAAAGCGCAAGTGCATGCCCGCATTCGAGACGAGGCCTGATTCCCCTGGGGAGACTCCAGAAGTACCCCAAGATCCATGTCAGCACTGGAGAGGAATCCTCAGGTTCCGGCCCCGACTCCACACAAGGACTTAGGCCCCGGCATCGACGGGAGAGGAATCCCGAGAGGCCCCCGAGGAACTCGCATGGGGACTGGCCTTTCCTGAGGCCACCAGAGCGGGTCCCTGAGGTCCCCGTCGTAAGTCATGAGCACCTGCCGCAACTCGAGAAAATCCAGGAGGTTTTGCCCTCCAGGCGAGATGAGGCCCATTTCCGCTGAGGCTTCTCGAGGCCAATCACATCTAACCACTGGAACTTCCAAAGGGTCCTTCGCACCATTGCTGCAACTCAAGAAGTTCCCCGACATACACGTCTCCACTCGAGAGGAAGCACGTGGGGTCCCGCACACATCCAGGGGAGCCCCGTTTCCGCCTCCTAGCTCGAGATGAGGGATCCTTTCCCTGTATGGTAGGGAAAGAATTCCCGGCGTTCCCGTCGCATCTCAAGAGGAGGCGCTCTCCACAGGAAAGGCGAGAGGAACTCCAGGGTCGTGCCACCATTCCAAGAGTCCCCCAGATGTGTCAGTCCATTCCAGAGGAACCTGTTTTCCCTGCACTGCCTTGACGTTCAAGCCGAGGATCGACTCCCACCACGTGTGCACGTGGGACAGCCCTGTGGGAAAGCCTCGTGGGAAAGCCTCGTGGGAAAGACTCGAGGGAAAACCATAGATCCTTTGATCCATTGGGCGGACTGCGTGACACTGCTGCTACCGCTCTGGAGGAAAGCGCAAGTGCATGCCCGCATTCGAGACGAGGACTGACTCCCCTGGGGAGACTCCAGAAGTACCCCAAGATCCATGTCAGCACTGGAGAGGAATCCTCAGGTTCCGGCCCCGACTCCACACAAGGTCTTAGGCCCCGGCATCGACGGGAGAGGAATCCCGAGAGGCCCCCGAGGAACTCGCATGGGGACTGGCCTTTCCTGAGGCCACCAGAGCGGGTCCCTGAGGTCCCCGTTGTAAGTCGAGAGCACCTGCCGCAACTCGAGAAAATCCAGGAGGTTTTGCCCTCCAGGCGAGATGAGGCCCATTTCCGCTGAGGCTTCTCGAGGCCAATCACATCTAACCACTGGAACTTCCAAAGGGTCCTTCACACCCTTGCTGCAACTCAAGAAGTTCCCCGACATACCCGTCTCCACTCGAGAGGAAGCACGTGGGGTCCCGCACACATCCAGGGGAGCCCCGTTTCCGCCTCCTAGCTCGAGATGAGGGATCCTTTCCCTGTTTCGTAGGGAAAGAATTCCCGGCGTTCCCGTCGCATCTCAAGAGGAGGCGCTCTCCACAGGAAAGGCGAGAGGAACTCCAGGGTCGTGCCACCATTCCAAGAGTCCCCCAGATGTGTCAGTCCATTCCAGAGGAACCTGTTTTCCCTGCACTGCCTTGACGTTCAAGCCGAGGATCGACTCCCACCACGTGTGCACGTGGGACAGCCCTGTGGGAAGGCCTCGTGGGAAAGCCTCGTGGGAAAGACTCGAGGGAAAACCATACATCCTTTGATCCACGCGGCGGACTGCGTGACACTGCTGCTACCGCTCTGGAGGAAAGCGCAAGTGCATGCCCGCATTCGAGACGAGGACTGACTCCCCTGGGGAGACTCCAGAAGTACCCCAAGATCCATGTCAGCACTGGAGAGGAATCCTCAGGTTCCGGCCCCGACTCCACACAAGGTCTTAGGCCCCGGCATCGACGGGAGAGGAATCCCGAGAGGCCCCCGAGGAACTCGCATGGGGACTGGCCTTTCCTGAGGCCACCAGAGCGGGTCCCTGAGGTCCCCGTCGTAAGTCGAGAGCACCGGCCGCAACTCGAGAAAATCCAGGCGGTTTTGCCCTCCAGGCGAGATGAGGTCCATTTCCGCTGAGGCTTCTCGAGGCCAATCACATCTAACCACTGGAACTTCCAAAGGGTCCTTCACACCATTGCTGCATCTCAAGAAGTTCCCCGACATACCCGTCTCCACTCGAGAGGAAGCACGTGGGGTCCCGCACACATCCAGGGGAGCCCCGTTTCCGCCTCCTAGCTCGAGATGAGGGATCCTTTCCCTGTTTCGTAGGGAAAGAATTCCCGGCGTTCCCGTCGCATCTCAAGAGGAGGCGCTCTCCACAGGAAAGGCGAGAGGAACTCCAGGGTCGGGCCACCATTCCAAGAGTCCCCCAGATGTGTCAGTCCATTCCAGAGGAACCTGTTTTCCCTGAACTGCCTTGACGTTCAAGCCGAGGATCGACTCCCACCACGTGTGCACGTGGGACAGCCCTGTGGGAAATCCTCGTGGGAAAGCCTCGTGGAAAAGACTCGAGGGAAAACCATAGATCCTTTGATCCATTGGGCGGACTGCGTGACACTGCTGCTACCGCTCTGGAGGAAAGCGCAAGTGCATGCCCGCATTCGAGACGAGGACTGACTCCCCTGGGGAGACTCCAGAAGTACCCCAAGATCCATGTCAGCCCTGGAGAGGAATCCTCAGGTTCCGTCCCCGACTCCACACAAGGTCTTAGGCCCCGGTATCGACGGGAGAGGAATCCCGAGACGCCCCCGAGGAACTCGCATGGGGACTGGCCTTTCCTGAGGCCACCAGAGCGGGTCCCTGAGGTCCCCGTCGTAAGTCGAGAGCACCTGCCGCAACTCGAGAAAATCCAGGAGGTTTTGCCCTCCAGGCGAGATGAGGCCCATTTCCGCTGAGGCTTCTCGAGGCTAATCACGTCTAACCACTGGAACTTCCAAAGGGTCCTTCACACCCTTGCTGCAACTCAAGAAGTTCCCCGACATACCCGTCTCCACTCCAGAGGAAGTACGTGGGTCCCACACACGTCCAGGGGAGCCCCGTTTCCGCCTCCTAGCTCGAGATGAGGGATCCTTTTCCTGTTTCGTAGGGAAAGAATTCCCGGCGTTCTCGTCGCATCTCAAGAGGAGGCGCTCTCCACAGGAAAGGCGAGAGGAACTCCAGGGTCGTGCCACCATTCCAAGAGTCCCCCAGATGTGTCAGTCCATTCCAGAGGAACCTGTTTTCCCTGCACTGCCTTGACGTTCAAGCCGAGGATCGACTCCCACCACGTGTGCACGTGGGACAGCCCTGTGGGAAAGCCTCATGGGAAAGCCTCGTGGGAAAGACTCGAGGGAAAACCATAGATCCTTTGATCCACGCGGCGGACTGCGTGACACTGCTGCTACCGCTCTGGAGGAAAGCGCAAGTGCATGCCCGCATTCGAGACGAGGACTGACTCCCCTGGGGAGACTCCAGAAGTACCCCAAGATCCATGTCAGCACTGGAGAGGAATCCTCAGGTTCCGGCCCCGACTCCACACAAGGTCTTAGGCCCTGGCATCGACGGGAGAGGAATCCCGAGAGGCCCCCGAGGAACTCCCATGGGGACTGGCCTTTCCTGAGGCCACCAGAGCGGGTCCCTGAGGTCCCCGTCGTAAGTCGAGGGCACCTGCCGCAACTCGAGAAAATCCAGGAGGTTTTGCCCTCCAGGCGAGATGAGGCCCATTTCCGCTGAGGCTTCTCGAGGCTAATCACGTCTAACCACTGGAATTCCAAAGGGTCCTTCACACCCTTGCTGCAACTCAAGAAGTTCCCTGACATACCCGTCTCCACTCGAGAGGAAGCACGTGGGTCCCGCACACATCCAGGGGAGCCCCGTTTCCGCCTTCTAGCTCGAGATGAGGGATCCTTTCCCTGTTTCGAAGGGAAAGAATTCCCGGCGTTCTCGTCACATCTCAAGAGGAGGCGCTCTCCACAGGAAAGGCGAGAGGAACTCCAGGGACCTGCCACCATTCCAAGAGTCCCCCAGATGTGTCAGTCCATTCCAGAGGAACCTGTTTTCCCTGCACTGCCTTGACGTTCAAGCCGAGGATCGACTCCCACCACGTGTGCACGTGGGACAGCCCTGTGGGAAAGCCTCGTGGGAAAGACTCGTGGGAAAGACTCGAGGGAAAACCATAGATCCTTTGATCCACGCGGCGGACTGCGTGACACTGCTGCTACCGCTCTGGAGGAAAGCGCAAGTGCATGCCCGCATTCGAGACGAGGACTGACTCCCCTGGGGAGACTCCAGAAGTACCCCAAGATCCATGTCAGCACTGGAGAGGAATCCTCAGGTTCCGTCCCCGACTCCACACAGGTCTTAGGCCCCGGGATCGACGGGAGAGGTATCCCGAGACGCCCCCGAGGAACTCGCATTTGGACTGGCCTTTCCTAAGGCCACCAGAGCGGTTCCCTGAGGTCCCCGTCGTAAGTCGAGACCACCTGCCGCAACTCGAGAAAATCCAGGAGGTTTTGCCCTCCAGGCGAGATGAGGCCCATTTCCGCTGAGGCTTCTCGAGGCCAATCACATCTAACCACTGGAACTTTCAAAGGGTTTTTCACACCCTTGCTGCAACTCAAGAAGTTCCCCGACATACCCGTCTGCACTCGAGAGGAAGCACGTGGTGTCCCGCACACATCCAGGGGAGCCCCGTTTCCGCCTCCTAGCTCGAGATGAGGGATCCTTTCCCTGTTTCGTAGGGAAAGAATTCCCGGCGTTCCCGTCGCATCTCAAGAGGAGGCGCTCTCCACAGGAAAGGCGAGAGGAACTCCAGGGTCATGCCACCATTCCAAGAGTCCCCCAGATGTGTCAGTCCATTCCAGAGGAACATGTTTTCCCTGCACTGCCTTGACGTTCAAGCCGAGGATCGACTCCCACCACGTGTGCACGTGGGACAGCCCTGTGGGAAAGCCTCGTGGGAAAGCCTCGTGGGAAAGACTCGAGGGAAAACCATAGATCCTTTGATCCACGCGGCGGACTGCGTGACACTGCTGCTACCGCTCTGGAGGAAAGCGCAAGTGCATGCCCGCATTCGAGACGAGGACTGACTCCCCTGGGGAGACTCCAGAAGTACCCCAAGATCCATGTCAGCCCTGGAGAGGAATCCTCAGGTTCCGGCCCCGACTCCAGACAAGGTCTTAGGCCCCGGCATCGACGGGAGAGGAATCCCCAGAGGAACTCGCATGGGGACTGGCCTTTCCTGAGGCCACCAGAGCGGGTCCCTGAGGTCCCCGTCGTAAGTCGAGAGCACCTGCCGCAACTCGAGAAAATCCAGGAGGTTTTGCCCTCCAGGCGAGATGAGGCCCATTTCCGCTGAGGCTTCTCGAGGCTAATCACATCTAACCCCTGGAACTTCCAAAGGGTCCTTCACACCCTTGCTGCAACTCAAGCAGTTCCGCGACATACCCGTCTCCACTCGAGAGGAAGCAAGTAGGGTCCCGCACACATCCAGGGGAGCCCCGTTTCCGCCTCCTAGCTCGAGATGAGGGATCCTTTCCCTGTTTCGTAGGGAAAGAAATCCCGGCGTTCCCGAAGAGGTGGCGCTGTCCACAGGAAAGGCGAGAGGAACTCCAGGGTCGTGGCACCATTCCAAGAGACCGCCAGATGTGTCAGTCCATTCCAGAGGAACCTGTTTTCCCTGCACTGCATTTACGTTCAATCCGAGGATCGACTCCCACCACGTGTGCACGTGGGACAGCCCTGTGGGAAAGCCTCGTGGGAAAGCCTCGTGGGAAAGACTCGAGGGAAAACCATAGATCCTTTGATCCACGCGGCGGACTGCGGGACACTGCTGCTACCGCTCTGGAGGAAAGCGCAAGTGCATGCCCGCATTCGAGACGAGGACTGACTCCCCTGGGGAGATTCCAGAAGTACCCCAAGATCCATGTCAGCACTGGAGAGGAATCCTCAGGTTCCAGACCCGGCCCACACAAGGTCTTAGGCCCCGGCATCGACGGGAGAGGAATCCCGAGAGGCCCCCGAGGAACTCGCATGGGGACTGGCCTTTCCTGAGGCCACCAGAGCGGGTCCCCGAGGTCCCCGTCGTAAGTCGAGAGCACCTGCCGCAACTCGAGAAAATCCAGGAGGTTTTGCCCTCCAGGCGAGATGAGGCCCATTTCCGCTGACGCTTCTCGAGGCTAATCACGTCTTAATACTGGAACTTCCAAAGGGTCCTTCACACCCTTGCTGCAACTCAAGAAGTTCCCCGACATACCCGTCTCCACTCGAGAGGAAGCACGTGGGGTCCCGCACACATCCAGGGGAGCCCCGTTTCCGCCTCCTACCTCGAGATGAGGGATCCTTTCCCTGTTTCATAGGGAAAGAATTCCCGGCGTTCCCGTCGCATCTCAAGAGGAGGCGCTCTCCATAGGAAAGGCGAGAGGAACTCCAGGTCGTGCCACCATTCCAAGAGTCCCCCAGATGTGTCAGTCCATTCCAGAGGAACGTGTTTTCCCTGCACTGCCTTGACGTTCAAGCCGAGGATCGACTCCCACCACGTGTGCACGTGGGACAGCCCTGTGGGAAAGCCTCGTGGGAAAGCCTCGTGGGAAAGACTCGAGGGAAAACCATAGATCCTTTGATCCACGCGGCGGACTGCGTGACACTGCTGCTACCGCTCTGGAGGAAAGCGCAAGTGCATGCCCGCATTCGAGACGAGGACTGACTCCCCTGGGGAGACTCCAGAAGTACCCCAAGATCCATGTCAGCACTGGAGAGGAATCCTCAGTTTCCGGCCCCGACTCCACACAAGGTCTTAGGCCCCGGCATCGACCGGAGAGGAATCCCGAGAGGTCCCTGAGGAACTCGCAGGGAGACTGGCCTTTCCTGAGGCCACCAGAGCGGGTCCCTGAGGTCCCCGTCGTAAATCGAGAGCACCTGCCGCGACTCGAAAAATACAGGAGGTTTTGCCCTCCAGGCGAGATGAGGCCCCTTTCCGCTGAGTCTTCTCGAGGCTAATCACGTCTAACCACTGGAACTTCCAAAGGGTCCTTCACACCCTTGCTGCAACTCAAGAAGTTCCCCGACATACATGTCTCCACTCGAGAGGAAGCACGAGGGTCCCGCACACATCCAGGGGAGCCCCGTTTTCTCCTCCTAGCTCGAGATGAGGGATCCTTTCACTGTTTCGTAGGGAGAGAATTCCCGGCGTTCCCGTCGCATCTCAAGAGGAGGCGCTCTCCACAGGAAAGGCGAGAGGAACTCCAGGGTGTGCCACCATTGCAAGAGTCCCCCAGATGTGTCAGTCCATTCCAGAGGAACCTGTTTGCCCTGCACTTCTTTGACGTTCAAGCCGAGGATCGACTCCCACCACGTTTGCACGTTAGACAGCCCTGTGGGAAAGCCTCGTGGGAAAGCCTCGTGGGAAAGACTCGAGGGAAAACCATAGATCCTTTGAAGCACGCAGCGGACTGCGTGACACTGCTGCTACCGCTCTGGAGGAAATCGCAAGTGCATGCCCGCATTCGAGACGAGGACTGACTCCCCTGGGGAGACTCCAGAAGTACCCCAAGATCCATGTCAGCACTGGAGAGAAATCCTCACTTTCGGACCCCGACTCCACACAAGGTCTTAGGCCCCGGCATCGACCGGAGAGGAATCCCGAGAGGCCCCCGAGGAACTCGCATGGGGACTGGCCTTTCCTGAGGCCACCAGAGCGGGTCCCTGAGGTCCTCGTCGTAAGTCGAGAGCACCTGCACAACTCGCGAAAATCCAGGAGGTTTTGCCCTCCAGGCGAGATGAGGCCCATTTCCGCTGAGGCTTCTCGAGGCTAATCACGTCTAAATACTGGAACTTCCAACGGGTCCTTCACACCTTGCTGCGACTCAAGAAGTTCCCCGACATACCCGTCTCCACTCGAGAGAAAGCACGAGGGTCCCGCACACATCCAGGGTAGCCCCGTTTTCGCCTCCTAGCTCGAGATGAGGGATCCTTTCCCTGTTTCGTAGGGAGAGAATTCCCAGCGTTCCCGTCGCATCTCAAGAGGAGGCGCTCTCCACAGGAAAGGCGAGAGGAACTCCAGGGTCGTGCCACCATTCCAAGAGTCCCCCAGATGTGTCAGTCCATTCCAGAGGAACCTGTTTTCCCTGCACTGCCTTGACGTTCAAGCCGAGGATCGACTCCCACCACGTGTGCACGTGGGACAGCCCTGTGGGAAAGCCTCGTGGGAAAGCCTCGTGGGAAAGACTCGAGGGAAAACCATAGATCCTTTGATCCATGCGGCGGACTGCGGGACACTGCTGCTACCGCTCTGGAGGAAAGCGCAAGTGCATGCCCGCATTCGAGACGAGGACTGACTCCCCTGGGGAGACTCCAGAAGTACCCCAAGATCCATGTCAGCACTGGAGAGAAATCCTCACTTTCGGACCCGGACTGCACACAAGGTCTTAGGCCCCGGCATCGACCGGAGAGGAATCCCGAGAGGCCCCCGAGGAACTCGCATGGGGACTGGCCTTTCCTGAGGCCACCAGAGCGGGTCCCCGAGGTCCCCGTCGTAAGTCGAGAGCACCTGCCGCAACTCGAGAAAATCCAGGAGGTTTTGCCCTCCAGGCGAGATGAGGCCCATTTCCGCTGAGGCTTCTCGAGGCTAATCACATCTAACCACTGGAAGTTCCAAAGGGTCCTTCACACCCTTGCTGCAACTCAAGAAGTTCCCCGACATACCCGTCTCCACTCGAGAGGAAGCACGAGGGTCCCGCACACATCCAGGGGAGCCCCGTTTCCGCCTCCTAGCTCGAGATGAGGGATCCTTTCCCTGTTTCGTAGGGATAGAATTCCCGGCGTTCCCGTCGCATCTCAAGTGAAGGCGCTCTCCACAGGAAAGTCGAGAGGAACTCCAGGGTCGTGCCACCATTCCAAGAGTCCCCCAGATGTGTCAGTCCATTCCAGTGGAACCTGTTTTCCCTGCACTGCCTTGACGTTCAAGCCGAGGATCGACTCTCACCACGTGTGCACGTGGGACAGCCCTGTGGGAAAGCCTCGTGGGAAAGCCTCGTGGGAAAGTCTCGAGAGAAAACCATAGATCCTTTGATCCACGCGGCGGACTGCGTGACACTGCTGCTACCGCTCTGGATGAAAGTGCAAGTGCATGCACGCATTCGAGACGAGGACTGACTCCCCTGGGGAGACTCCAGAAGTACCCCAAGATCCATGTCAGCACTGGAGAGGAATCCTCAGGTTCCGGCCCCGACTCCACACAAGGTCTTAGGCCCCGGCATCGACGGGAGAGGAATCCCGAGAGGCCCCCGAGGAACTCGCATGGGGACTGGCCTTTCCTGAGGCCACCAGAGCGGGTCCCTGAGGTCCTCGTCGTAAGTCGAGAGCACCTGCCGCAACTCCAGAAAATCCAGGAGGTTTTGCCCTCCAGGCGAAATGAGGCCCATTTCCGCTGACGCTTCTCGAGGCTAATCACGTCTAAATACTGGAACTTCCAAAGGGTCCTTCACACCCTTGCTGCAACTCAAGAAGTTCCCCGACATACCCGTCTCCACTCGAGAGGAAGCACGTGGGTCCCGCACACATCCAGGGGAGCCCCGTTTCCGCCTCCTACCTCGAGATGAGGGATCCTTTCCCTGTTTCGTAGGGAAAGAATTCCCGGCGTTCCCGTCGCATCTCAAGAGGAGGCGCTCTCCACAGGAAAGGCGAGAGGAACTCCAGGATCGTGCCACCATTCCAAGAGTCCCCCAGATGTGTCAGTCCATTCCAGAGGAACGTGTTTTCCCTGCATTGCCTTGACGTTCAAGCCGAGGATCGACTCCCACCACGTGTGCACGTGGGACAGCCCTGTGGGAAAGCCTCCTGGGAAAGCTTCGTGGGAAAGACTCGAGGGAAAACCATAGATCCTTTGATCCACGCGGCGGACTGCGTGACACTGCTGCTACCGCTCTGGAGGAAAGCGCAAGTGCATGCCCGCATTCGAGACTAGGACTGACTCCCCTGGGGAGACTCCAGAAGTACCCCAAGATCCATGTCAGCACTGGAGAGGAATCCTCAGGTTCCGGCCCCGACTCCACACAAGGTCTTAGGCCCCGGCATCGACGGGAGAGGAATCCCGAGAGGCCCCTGAGGAACTCGCATGGGGACTGGCCTTTCCTGAGGCCACCAGAGCCGGTCCCTGAGGTCCACATCATAAGTCGAGAGCACCTGCCGCAACTCGAGAAAATCCAGGAGGTTTTGCCCTCCAGGCGAAATGAGGCCCATTTCCGCTGAGTCTTCTCGAGGCTAATCACATCTAACCACTGGAACTTCCAACGGGTCCTTCACACCCTTGCTGCAACTCAAGAAGTTCCACGACATACCCGTCTCCACTCGAGAGGAAGCACGTGGGGTCCCGCACACATCCAGGGGAGCCCCGTTTCGGCCTCCTACCACGAGATGAAGGATCCTTTCCCTGTTTCGTAGGGAAAGAATTCCCGGCGTTCCCATCGCATCTCAAGAGGAGGCGCTCTCCACAGGAAAGGCGAAAGGAACTCCAGGGTCGTGCCACCATTCCAAGAGTCCCCCAGATGTGTCAGTCCATTCCAGAGGAACGTGTTTTCCCTGCACTGCCTTGACGTTCAAGCCGAGGATCGACTCCCACCACGTGTGCACGTGGGACAGCCCTGTGGGAAAGCCTCGTGGGAAAGCCTCGTGGGAAAGACTCGAGGGAAAACCATAGATCCTTTGATCCACGCGGCGGACTGCGTGACACTGCTGCTACCGCTCTGGAGGAAAGCGCAAGTGCATGCCCGCATATGAGATGAGGACTGACTCCCCTGGGGAGACTCCAGAAGTACCCCAAGATCCATGTCAGCACTGGAGAGGAATCCTCAGGTTCCGGCCCCGACTCCACACAAGGTCTTCGGCCCCGGCATCGACGGGAGAGGAATCCCGAGAGGCCCCCGAGGAACTCGCATGGGGACTGGCCTTTCCTGAGGCCACCAGAGCGTGTCCCTGAGGTCCCCGTCGTAAGTTGAGAGCACCTGCCGCAACTCGAGAAAATCCAGGAGGTTTTGCCCTCCAGGCGAGATGAGGCCCATTTCCGCTGAGGCTTCTCGAGGCCAATCATATCTAACCACTGGAACTTCCAAAGGGTCCTTCACACCCTTGCTGCAACTCAAGAAGTTCCCCGACATACCCGTCTCCACTCGAGAGGAAGCACGAGGGTCCCGCTCACATCCAGGGGAGCCCCGTTTCCGCCTCCCAGATCGAGATGAGGGATCCTTTCACTGTTTTGTAGGGAAAGATTTCCCGGCGTTCCCTTCGCATCTCAAGAGGTGGCGCTCTCCACAGGAAAGGCGAGAGGAACTCCAGGTCGTGCCACCATTCCAGGAGTCCCCCAGATATGTCAGTCCATTCCAGAGGAACCTGTTTTCCCTGCACTGCCTTGACGTTCAAGCCGAGGATCGACTCCCACCACGTGTGCACGTGGGACAGCCCTGTGGAAAAGCCTCGTGGGAAAGCCTCGTGGGAAAGACTCGAGGGAAAACCATAGATCCTTTGATCCACGGGGCGGACTGCGTGACACTGCTGCTACTGCTCTGGAGGATAGCGCAAGTGCATGCCCGCATTCGAGACGAGGACTGACTCCCCTGGGGAGACTCCAGAAATACCCCAAGATCCATGTCAGCACTGGAGAGGAATCCTCAGGTTCCGGCCCCGACTCCACACAAGGTCTTAGGCCCCGGCATCGACGGGAGAGGAATCCCGAGAGGCCCCTGAGGAACTCCCATGGGGACTGGCCTTTCCTGAGGCCACCAGAGCGGGTCCCTGAGGTCCCCGTCGTAAGTCGAGAGCACCTGCCACAACTCGAGAAAATCCAGGAGGTTTTGCCCTCCAGGCGAGATGAGGCCCATTTCCGCTGAGGCTTCTCGAGGCTAATCACATCTAACCACTGGAACTTCCAAAGGGTCCTTCACACCCTTGCTGCAACTCAAGAAGTTCCCCGACATACCCGTCTCCACTCTAGAGGAAGCACGAGGGTCCCGCACACATCCAGGGGAGCCCCGTTTCCACCTCCTAGCTCGAGATGAGGGATCCTTTCCCTGTTTCGTAGGGAAAGAATTCCCGGCGTTCCCGGCGCATCTCAAGAGAAGGCGCTCTCCACAGGAAAGGCGAGAGGAACTCCAGGGTCGTGCCACCATTCCAAGAGTCCCCCAGATGTGTCAGTCCATTCCAGTGGAACCTGTTTTCCCTGCACTGCCTTGACGTTCAAGCCGAGGATCGACTCTCACCACGTGTGCACGTGGGACAGCCCTGTGGGAAAGCCTCGTGGGAAAGCCTCGTGGGAAAGTCTCGAGAGAAAACCATAGATCCTTTGATCCACGCGGCGAACTGCGTGACACTGCTGCTACCGCTCTGGAGGAAAGTGCAAGTGCATGCACGCATTCGAGACGAGGACTGACTCCCCTGGGGAGACTCCAGAAGTACCCAAAGATCCATGTCAGCACTGGAGAGGACTCCTCAGGTTCTGGCCCCTACACCACACAAGGTCTTAGGCCCTGGCATCGACGGGAGAGGAATCCCGAGAGGCCCCCGAAGAACTTGCATGGGGACTGGGCTTTCCTGAGGCCACCAGAGCGGGTCCCTGTGGTCCACGTCGTAAGTCGAGAGCACCTGCCGCAACTCGAGAAAATCCAGGAGGTTTTCACCTCCAGGCGAGATGAGTCCCATTTCCGCTGAGGCTTCTCGAGGCCAATCACATCTAACCACTGGAATTTCCAAAGGGTCCTTCACACCCTTGCTACAACTCAAGAAGTTCCCCGACATACCCGTCTCCCCTCGAGAGGAAGCACAAGGATCCCGCACACATCCAGGGAAGCCCCGTTTCCGCCTCCCAGCTCGAGATGAGGGATCCTTTCCCTGTTTCGTAGGGAAAGAATTCCCGGCGTTCCCGTCGCACCTCAAGAGGAGGCGCTCTCCACAGGAAAGGCGAGAGGGACTCCAGGGTGTGCCACCATTGCAAGAGTCCCCCAGATGTGTCAGTCCATTCCGGAGGAACCTGTTTTCCCTGCACTGCCTTGACGTTCAAGCCGAGGATCGACTCCCACCACGTGTGCACGTGGGACAGCCCTGTGGGAAAGCCTCGTGGGAAAGCCTCGTGGGAAAGACTCGAGGGAAAACCATAGATCCTTTGATCCACGGGGCGGACTGCGTGACACTGCTGCTACCGCTCTGGAGGAAAGCGCAAGTGCATGCCCGCATTCGAGACGAGGACTGACTCCCCTGGGGAGACTCCAGAAGTACCCCAAGATCCATGTCAGCACTGGAGAGGAATCCTCAGGTTCCGGCCCCGACTCCACACAAGGTCTTAGGCCCCGGTATCGACGGGAGAGGAATCCCGAGAGGCCCCTGAGGAACTCGCATGGGGACTGGCCTTTCCTGAGGCCACCAGAGAGGGTCCCTGAGGTCTTCGTCGTAAGTCGAGAGCACCTGCCGCAACTCGAGAAAATCCAGGAGGTTTTGCCCTCCAGGCGAAATGAGGCCCTTTTCCGCTGAGGCTTCTCGAGGCTAATCACGTCTAAATACTGGAACTTCCAAAGGGTCCTTCACACCCTTGCTGCAACTCAAGAAGTTCCACGACATACCCGTCTCCACTCCAGAGGAAGCACTGGGGTCCCGCCCACATCCAGGGGAGCCCCGTTTCCGCCTCCTATCTCGAGATGAGGGATCTTTTTCCTGTTTCGTAGGGAAAGAATTCCCGGCGTTCCCGTCGCATCTCAAGAGGAGGCGGTCTCCACAGGAAAGGCGAGAGGAACGCCAGGGTCGTGCCACCATTCCAAGAGTCCCCCAGATGTGTCAGTCCATTCCAGAGGAACCTGTTTTCCCTGCACTGCCTTGACGTTCAAGCCGAGGATCGACTCCCACCACGTGTGCACGTGGGACAGCCCTGTGGGAAAGCCTCGTGGGAAAGCCTCGTGGGAAAGACTCGAGGGAAAACCATAGATCCTTTGATCCACGCGGCGGACTGCGTGACACTGCTGCTACCGCTCTGGAGGAAAGTGCAAGTGCATGCCCGCATTCGAGACGAGGACTGACTCCCCTGGGGAGACTCCAGAAGTACCCCAAGATCCATGTCACCACTGGAGAGGAATCCTCAGGTTCCGGCCCCGACTCCACACAAGGTCTTAGGCACCGGCATCGACGGGAGAGGAATCCCGAGAGGCCCCCGAAGAACTCGCATGGGGACTGGCCTTTCCTGAGGCCACCAGAGCGGGTCCCTGAGGTCCCCGTCGTAAGTCGAGAGCACCTGCCGCAACTCGAGAAAATCCAGGAGGTTTTGCCCTCCAGGCGAGATGAGGCCCATTTCCGCTGAGGCTTTTCGAGGCTAATCACATCTAACTACTGGAACTTCCAAAGGGTCCTTCACACCCTTGCTGCAACTCAAGCAGTTCCGCGACATACCCGTCTCCACTCGAGAGGAAGCAAGTGGGGTCCCGCACACATCCAGGGGAGCCCCGTTTCCGCCTCCTAGCTCGAGATGAGGGATCCTTTCCCTGTTTCGTAGGGAAAGAATTCCCGGCGTTCCCGAAGAGGTGGCGCTCTCCACAGGAAAGGCGAGAGGAACTCCAGGGTCGTGGCACCATTCCAAGAGACCCCCAGATGTGTCAGTCCATTCCAGAGGAACCTGTTTTCCCTGCACTGCCTTTACGTTCAAGCCGAGGATCGACTCCCACCACGTGTGCACGTGGGACAGCCCTGTGGGAAAGCCTCGTGGGAAAGCCTCGTGGGAAAGACTCGAGGGAAAACCATAGATCCTTTGATCCAAGCGGCGGACTGCGTGACACTGCTGCTACCGCTCTGGAGGAAAGCGCAAGTGCATGCCCGCATTCGAGACGAGGACTGACTCCCCTGGGGAGACTCCAGAAGTACCCCAAGATCCATGTCACCACTGGAGAGGAATCCTCAGGTTCCGGCCCCTACTCCACACAACGTCTTAGGCCCCGGCATCGACGGGAGAGGAATCGCGAGAGGCCCCCGAGGAACTCGAATGGGGACTGGCCTTTCCTGAGGACACCAGAGCGGGTCCCTGATGTCCCCGTCGTAAGTCGAGAGCACCTGCCGCAACTCGAGAAAATCCAGGAGGTTTTGCCCTTCAGGCGAGAAGAGGCCCATTTCCGCTGAGGCTTCTCGAGGCTAATCACATCTAACCACTGGAACTTCCAAAGGGTCCTTCACACCCTTGCTGCAACTCAAGCAGTTCCGCGACATACCCGTCTCCACTCGAGAGGAAGCAAGTGGGGTCCCGCACACATCCAGGGGAGCCCAGTTTCCGCCTCCTAGCTCGAGATGAGGGATCCTTTCCCTGTTTCGTAGGGAAAGAATTCCCGGCGTTCCCGTCGCATCTCAAGAGGAGGCGCTCTCCACAGGAAAGGCGAGAGGAACTCCAGGGTCGTGCCACCATTCAAAGAGTCCCCCAGATGTGTCAGTCCATTCCAGAGGAACCTGTTTTCCCTGCACTGCCTTGACGTTCAAGCCGAGGATCGACTCCCACCACGTGTGCACGTGGGACAGCCCTGTGGGAAAGCCTCGTGGGAAAGCCTCGTGGGAAAGACTCGAGGGAAAACCATAGATCCTTTGATCCATGCGGCGGACTGCGTGACACTGCTGCTACCGCTCTGGAGGAAAGCGCAAGTGCATGCCCGCATTCGAGACGAGGACTGACTCCCCTGGGGAGACTCCAGAAGTACCCCAAGATCCATGTCAGCACTGGAGATGAATCCTCAGGTGCCGGCCCCTACTCCACACAAGGTCTTAGGCCCCGGCATCGACGGGAGAGGAATTCCCAGAGGTACTCGCATGGGGACTGGCCTTTCCTGAGGCCACCAGAGCGGGTCCCTGAGGTCCCCGTCGTAAGTCGAGAGCACCTGCCGCCACTCGAGAAAATCCAGGAGGTTTTGCCCTCGAGGCGAGATGAGGCCCATTTCCGCTGAGGCTTCTCGAGGCCAATCACATCTAACCACTGGAACTTCCAAAGGGTCCTTCACACCCTTGCTGCAACTCAAGAAGTTCCCCGACATACCCGTCTCCACTCGAGAGGAAGCACGTGGTGTCCCGCAAACATCCAGGGGAGCCCCGTTTCCGCCTCCTAGCTCGAGATGAGGGATCCTTTCCCTGTTTCGTAGGGAAAGAATTCCCGGCGTTCCCGTCGCATCTCAAGAGGAGGCGCTTTCCACAGGAAAGGCGAGAGGAACTCCAGGGTCATGCCACCATTCCAAGAGTCCCCCAGATGTGTCAGTCCATTCCAGAGGAACCTGTTTTCCCTGCACTGCCTTGACGTTCAAGCCGAGGATAGACTCCCACCACGTGTGCACGTGGGACAGCCCTGTGGGAAAGCCTCGTGGGAAAGCCTCGTGGGAAAGACTCGAGGGAAAACCATAGATCTTTTGATCCACGCGGCGGACTGTGTGACACTGCTGCTACCGCTCTGGAGGAAAGCGCAAGTGCATGCCCGCATTCGAGACGAGGACTGACTCCCCTGGGGAGACTCCAGAAGTACCCCAAGATCCATGTCAGCACTGGAGAGGAATCCTCAGGTTCCAGCCCCGACTCCACACAAGGTCTTAGGCCCCGGCATCGACGGGAGAGGAATCCCGAGAGGCCCCCGAGGAACTCGCATGGGGACTGGCCTTTCCTGAGGCCACCAGAGCGGGTCCCTGAGGTCCCCGTCGTAAGTCGAGAGCACCTGCCGCAACTCGAGAAAATCCAGGAGGTTTTGCCCTCCAGGCGAGATGAGGCCCATTTCCGCTGAGGCTTCTCGAGGCCAATCACATCTAACCACTGGAACTTCCAAAGGGTCCTTCACACCCTTGCTGCAACTCAAGAAGTTCCCCGACACACCCGTCTCCACTCGAGAGGAAGCACGTGGGGTCCCGCACACATCCAGGGGGGCCCCGTTTCCGCCTCCCAGCTCGAGATGAGGGATCCTTTCCCTGTTTCGTAGGGAAAGAATTCCCTGCGTTCCCGTCGCATCTCAAGAGGAGGCGCTCTGCACAGGAAAGGCGAGAGGAACTCCAGGGTCGTGCCACCATTCCAAGAGTCCCCCAGATGTGTCAGTCCATTCCAGAGGAACCTGTTTTCCCTGCACTGCCTTGACGTTCAAGCCGAGGATCGACTCCCACCACGTGTGCACGTGGGACAGCCCTGCGAGAAAGCCTCGTGGGAAAGCCTCGTGGGAAAGACTCCAGGGAAAACCATAGATACTTTGATCCACGCGGCGGACTGCTTGACACTGCTGCTACCGCTCTGGAGGAAAGCGCAAGTGCATGCCCACATTCGATACGAGGACTGACTCCCCTGGGGAGACTCCAGAAGTACCCCAACATCCATGTTAGCACTGGAGAGGAATCCTCAGGTTCCGGCCCCGACTCCACACAAGGTCCTAGTCCCCGGCATCGACGGGAGAGGAATCCCCAGAGGCCCCCGAGGAACTCGCATGGGGACTGACCTTTCCTGAGGCCACCAGAGCGGGTCCCTGAGGTCACCATCATAAGTCGAGAGCACCTGCCGCAACTCGAGAAAATCCAGGAGGTTTTGCCCTCCAGGCGTGATGAGGCCCATTTCCGCTGAGGCTTCTCGAGGCTAATCATATCTAACCACTGGAACTTCCAAAGGGTCCTTCACACCCTTGCTGCAACTCAAGCAGTTCCGCGACATACCCGTCTCCACTCAAGAGGAAGCACGTGGGGTCCCGCACACATCCAGGGGAGCCCCGTTTCCGCCTCCTAGCTCGAGATGAGGGATCCTTTCCCTGTTTCGTAGGGAAAGAATTCCCGGCGTTCCCGTCGCATCTCAAGAGGTGGCGCTCTCCACAGGATAGGCGAGAGGAACTCTAGGGTCGTGGCACCATTCCAAGAGACCCCCAGATGTGTCAGTCCATTCCAGAGGAACCTGTTTTCCCTGCACTGCCTTGACGTTCAAGCCGAGGATCGACTCCCACCACGTGTGCACGAGGGACAGCCCTGTGGGAAAGCCTCGTGGGAAAGCCTCGTGGGAAAGACTCGAGGGAAAACCATAGATCCTTTGATCCACGCGGCGGACTGCGTGACACTGCTGCTAACGCTCTGGAGAAAAGCGCAAGTGCATGCCCGCATTCGAGACGAGGACTGACTCAACTGGGGAGACTCCAGAAGTACCCCAAGATCCATGTCAGCACTGGAGAGGAATCCTCAGGTTCCGGCCCCGACTCCACACAAGGTCTTAGGCCCCGGTATCGACGGGAGAGGAATCCCGAGAGGCCCCTGAGGAACTCGCATGGGGACTGGCCTTTCCTGAGGCCACCAGAGAGGGTCCCTGAGGTCTTCGTCGTAAGTCGAGAGCACCTGCCGCAACTCGAGAAAATCCAGGAGGTTTTGCCCTCCAGGCGAAATGAGGCCCTTTTCCGCTGAGGCTTCTCGAGGCTAATCACGTCTAAATACTGGAACTTCCTAAGGGTCCTTCACACCCTTGCTGCAACTCAAGAAGTTCCACGACATACCCGTCTCCACTCCAGAGGAAGCACGTGGGGTCCCGCCCACATCCAGGGGAGCCCCGTTTCCGCCTCCTATCTCGAGATGAGGGATCTTTTTCCTGTTTCGTAGGGAAAGAATTCCCGGCGTTCCCGTCGCATCTCAAGAGGAGGCGGTCTCCACAGGAAAGGCGAGAGGAACGCCAGGGTCGTGCCACCATTCCAAGAGTCCCCCAGATGTGTCAGTCCATTCCAGAGGAACCTGTTTTCCCTGCACTGCCTTGACGTTCAAGCCGAGGATCGACTCCCACCACGTGTGCACGTGGGACAGCCCTGTGGGAAAGCCTCGTGGGAAAGCCTCGTGGGAAAGACTCGAGGGAAAAACATAGATCCTTTGATCCACGCGGCGGACTGCGTGACACTGCTGCTACCGCTCTGGAGGAAAGTGCAAGTGCATGCCCGCATTCGAGACGAGGACTGACTCCCCTGGGGAGACTCCAGAAGTACCCCAAGATCCATGTCACCACTGGAGAGGAATCCTCAGGTTCCGGCCCCGACTCCACACAAGGTCTTAGGCACCGGCATCGACGGGAGAGGAATCCCGAGAGGCCCCCGAAGAACTCGCATGGGGACTGGCCTTTCCTGAGGCCACCAGAGCGGGTCCCTGAGGTCCCCGTCGTAAGTCGAGAGCACCTGCCGCAACTCGAGAAAATCCAGGAGGTTTTGCCCTCCAGGCGAGATGAGGCCCATTTCCGCTGAGGCTTTTCGAGGCTAATCACATCTAACTACTGGAACTTCCAAAGGGTCCTTCACACCCTTGCTGCAACTCAAGCAGTTCCGCGACATACCCGTCTCCACTCGAGAGGAAGCAAGTGGGGTCCCGCACACATCCAGGGGAGCCCCGTTTCCGCCTCCTAGCTCGAGATGAGGGATCCTTTCCCTGTTTCGTAGGGAAAGAATTCCCGGCGTTCCCGAAGAGGTGGCGCTCTCCACAGGAAAGGCGAGAGGAACTCCAGGGTCGTGGCACCATTCCAAGAGACCCCCAGATGTGTCAGTCCATTCCAGAGGAACCTGTTTTCCCTGCACTGCCTTTACGTTCAAGCCGAGGATCGACTCCCACCACGTGTGCACGTGGGACAGCCCTGTGGGAAAGCCTCGTGGGAAAGCCTCGTGGGAAAGACTCGAGGGAAAACCATAGATCCTTTGATCCACGCGGCGGACTGCGTGACACTGCTGCTACCGCTCTGGAGGAAAGCGCAAGTGCATGCCCGCATTCGAGACGAGGACTGACTCCCCTGGGGAGACTCCAGAAGTACCCCAAGATCCATGTCACCACTGGAGAGGAATCCTCAGGTTCCGGCCCCTACTCCACACAACGTCTTAAGCCCCGGCATCGACGGGAGAGGAATCGCGAGAGGCCCCCGAGGAACTCGAATGGGGACTGGCCTTTCCTGAGGACACCAGAGCGGGTCCCTGATGTCCCCGTCGTAAGTCGAGAGCACCTGCCGCAACTCGAGAAAATCCAGGAGGTTTTGCCCTTCAGGCGAGAAGAGGCCCATTTCCGCTGAGGCTTCTCGAGGCTAATCACATCTAACCACTGGAACTTCCAAAGGGTCCTTCACACCCTTGCTGCAACTCAAGCAGTTCCGCGACATACCCGTCTCCACTCGAGAGGAAGCAAGTGGGGTCCCGCACACATCCAGGGGAGCCCAGTTTCCGCCTCCTAGCTCGAGATGAGGGATCCTCTCCCTGTTTCGTAGGGAAAGAATTCCCGGCGTCCCGTCGCATCTCAAGAGGTGGCGCTCTCCACAGGAAAGGCGAGAGGAACTCCAGGGTCGTGGCACCATTCCAAGAGACCCCCAGATGTGTCAGTCCATTCCAGAGGAACCTTTTTTCCCTGCACTGCCTTGACGTTCAAGCCGAGGATCGACTCCCACCACGTGTGCACGTGGGACAGCCCTGTGGGAAAGCGTCGTGGGAAAGCCTCGTGGGAAAGACTCGAGGGAAAACCATAGATCCTTTGATCCACGCGGCGGAATGCGTGACACTGCTGTTACCGCTCTGGAGGAAAGCGCAAGTGCATGCCTGCATTCGAGAAGAGGACTGACTCCCCTGGGGAGACTCCAGAAGTACCCCAAGATCCATGTCAGCACTGGAGAGGAATCCTCAGGTTCCGGCCCTGACTCCACACAAGGTCGTAGCCCCGGCATCGACGGGAGAGGAATCCCGAGAGGCCCCCGAGGAACTCGCATGGGGACTGGCCTTTCCTGAGGCCACCAGAGCGGGTCCCTGAGGTCCCCGTCGTAAGTCGTGAGCACCTGCCGCAACTCGAGAAAATCCAGGAGGTTTTGCCCTCCAGGCGAGATGAGGCCCATTTCCGCTGAGGCTTCTCGAGGCCAATCACATCTAACCACTGGAAATTCCAAAGGGTCCTTCACACCCTTGCAGCAACTCAAGAAGTTCCCCGACATACCCGTCTCCACTCGAGAGGAAGCACGTGGGTTCCCGCACACATCCAGGGGAGCCCCGTTTCCGCCTCCTAGCTCGAGATGAGGGATCATTTCCCGGTTTCATAGGGAAAGAATTCCGGCGTTCCCGTCGCATCTCAAGAGGAGGCGCTCTCCACAGGAAAGGCGAGAAGAACTCCAGGGTCGTGACACCATTCCAAGAGTCCCGCAGATGTGTCAGTCCATTCCAGAGGAACATTTTTTCCCTGCACTGCCTTGACGTTCAAGCCGAGGATCGACTTCCACCACGTGTGCACGTGGGACAGCCCTGTGGGAAGCCTCGTGGGAAAGCCTCGTGGGAAAGACTCGAGGGAAAAACATAGATCCTTTGATCCACGCGGCGGACTGCGTGACACTGCTGCTACCGCTCTGGAGGAAAGCGCAAGTGCATGCGCGCATTCGAGACGAGGACTGACTCCCCTGGGGAGACTCCAGAAGTACCCCAAGATCCATGTCAGCACTGGAGAGGAATCCTCAGGTTCCGGCCCCGACTCCACACAAGGTCTTAGGCCCCGGCATCGACAGGAGAGGAATGCCGAGAGGCCCCTGAGGAACTCGCATGGGGACTGGCCTTTCCTGAGGCCACCAGAGCGGGTCCCTGAGGTCCCCATCGTAAGTCGAGAGCACCTGCCGCAACTCGAGAAAATCCAGGAGGTTTTGCCCTCCAGGCGAGATGAGGCCCATTTCCGCTGAGGCTTCTCGAGGCCAATCACGTCTAACCACTGGAACTTCCAGAGGGTCATTCACACCCTTGCTGCAACTCAAGAAGTTCCCCGACATACCCGTCTCCACTCGAGAGGAAGCACGTGGTGTCCCGCCCACATCCAGGGGAGCCCCGTTTCCACCTCCTAGCTCGAGATGAGGGATCCTTTCCCTGTTTCGTAGGGAAAGAATTCCCGGCGTTCCCGTCGCATCTCAAGAGGAGGCGCTCTCCACAGGAAAGGCGAGAGGAACTCCAGGGTCGTGCCACCATTCCAAGAGTCCCCCAGATGTGTCAGTCCATTCCAGAGGAACCTGTTTTCCCTGCACTGCCTTGACGTTCAAGCCGAGGATCGACTCCCACCACGTGTGCACGTGGGACAGCCCTGTGGGAAAGCCTCGTGGGAAAGCCTCGTGGGAAAGACTCGAGGGAAAACCATAGATCCTTTGATCCATGCGGCGGACTGCGTGACACTGCTGCTACCGCTCTGGAGGAAAGCGCAAGTGCATGCCCGCATTCGAGACGAGGACTGACTCCCCTGGGGAGACTCCAGAAGTACCCCAAGATCCATGTCAGCACTGGAGATGAATCCTCAGGTGCCGGCCCCTACTCCACACAAGGTCTTAGGCCCCGGCATCGACGGGAGAGGAATTCCCAGAGGTACTCGCATGGGGACTGGCCTTTCCTGAGGCCACCAGAGCGGGTCCCTGAGGTCCCCGTCGTAAGTCGAGAGCACCTGCCGCCACTCGAGAAAATCCAGGAGGTTTTGCCCTCGAGGCGAGATGAGGCCCATTTCCGCTGAGGCTTCTCGAGGCCAATCACATCTAACCACTGGAACTTCCAAAGGGTCCTTCACACCCTTGCTGCAACTCAAGAAGTTCCCCGACATACCCGTCTCCACTCGAGAGGAAGCACGTGGTGTCCCGCAAACATCCAGGGGAGCCCCGTTTCCGCCTCCTAGCTCGAGATGAGGGATCCTTTCCCTGTTTCGTAGGGAAAGAATTCCCGGCGTTCCCGTCGCATCTCAAGAGGAGGCGCTTTCCACAGGAAAGGCGAGAGGAACTCCAGGGTCATGCCACCATTCCAAGAGTCCCCCAGATGTGTCAGTCCATTCCAGAGGAACCTGTTTTCCCTGCACTGCCTTGACGTTCAAGCCGAGGATAGACTCCCACCACGTGTGCACGTGGGACAGCCCTGTGGGAAAGCCTCGTGGGAAAGCCTCGTGGGAAAGACTCGAGGGAAAACCATAGATCTTTTGATCCACGCGGCGGACTGTGTGACACTGCTGCTACCGCTCTGGAGGAAAGCGCAAGTGCATGCCCGCATTCGAGACGAGGACTGACTCCCCTGGGGAGACTCCAGAAGTACCCCAAGATCCATGTCAGCACTGGAGAGGAATCCTCAGGTTCCAGCCCCGACTCCACACAAGGTCTTAGGCCCCGGCATCGACGTGAGAGGAATCCCGAGAGGCCCCCGAGGAACTCGCATGGGGACTGGCCTTTCCTGAGGCCACCAGAGCGGGTCCCTGAGGTCCCCGTCGTAAGTCGAGAGCACCTGCCGCAACTCGAGAAAATCCAGGAGGTTTTGCCCTCCAGGCGAGATGAGGCCCATTTCCGCTGAGGCTTCTCGAGGCCAATCACATCTAACCACTGGAACTTCCAAAGGGTCCTTCACACCCTTGCTGCAACTCAAGAAGTTCCCCGACATACCCGTCTCCACTCGAGAGGAAGCACGTGGGGTCCCGCACACATCCAGGGGAGCCCCGTTTCCGCCTCCCAGCTCGAGATGAGGGATCCTTTCCCTGTTTCGTAGGGAAAGAATTCCCTGCGTTCCCGTCGCATCTCAAGAGGAGGCGCTCTGCACAGGAAAGGCGAGAGGAACTCCAGGGTCGTGCCACCATTCCAAGAGTCCCCCAGATGTGTCAGTCCATTCCAGAGGAACCTGTTTTCCCTGCACTGCCTTGACGTTCAAGCCGAGGATCGACTCCCACCACGTGTGCACGTGGGACAGCCCTGCGAGAAAGCCTCGTGGGAAAGCCTCGTGGGAAAGACTCCAGGGAAAACCATAGATACTTTGATCCACGCGGCGGACTGCGTGACACTGCTGCTACCGCTCTGGAGGAAAGCGCAAGTGCATG
Source organism: Ovis canadensis (assembly GCF_042477335.2). Classification (NCBI taxonomy): domain Eukaryota; kingdom Metazoa; phylum Chordata; class Mammalia; order Artiodactyla; family Bovidae; genus Ovis; species Ovis canadensis. The sequence goes on along the minus strand of NC_091258.1, from coordinate 9,324,328 downwards.
CCCACATTCGATACGAGGACTGACTCCCCTGGGGAGACTCCAGAAGTACCCCAACATCCATGTTAGCACTGGAGAGGAATCCTCAGGTTCCGGCCCCGACTCCACACAAGGTCCTAGTCCCCGGCATCGACGGGAGAGGAATCCCCAGAGGCCCCCGAGGAACTCGCATGGGGACTGACCTTTCCTGAGGCCACCAGAGCGGGTCCCTGAGGTCACCATCATAAGTCGAGAGCACCTGCCGCAACTCGAGAAAATCCAGGAGGTTTTGCCCTCCAGGCGTGATGAGGCCCATTTCCGCTGAGGCTTCTCGAGGCTAATCATATCTAACCACTGGAACTTCCAAAGGGTCCTTCACACCCTTGCTGCAACTCAAGCAGTTCCGCGACATACCCGTCTCCACTCAAGAGGAAGCACGTGGGGTCCCGCACACATCCAGGGGAGCCCCGTTTCCGCCTCCTAGCTCGAGATGAGGGATCCTTTCCCTGTTTCGTAGGGAAAGAATTCCCGGCGTTCCCGTCGCATCTCAAGAGGTGGCGCTCTCCACAGGATAGGCGAGAGGAACTCTAGGGTCGTGGCACCATTCCAAGAGACCCCCAGATGTGTCAGTCCATTCCAGAGGAACCTGTTTTCCCTGCACTGCCTTGACGTTCAAGCCGAGGATCGACTCCCACCACGTGTGCACGAGGGACAGCCCTGTGGGAAAGCCTCGTGGGAAAGCCTCGTGGGAAAGACTCGAGGGAAAACCATAGATCCTTTGATCCACGCGGCGGACTGCGTGACACTGCTGCTAACGCTCTGGAGAAAAGCGCAAGTGCATGCCCGCATTCGAGACGAGGACTGACTCAACTGGGGAGACTCCAGAAGTACCCCAAGATCCATGTCAGCACTGGAGAGGAATCCTCAGGTTCCGGCCCCGACTCCACACAAGGTCTTAGGCCCCGGCATCGACGGGAGAGGAATCCCGAGAGGCCCCCGAGGAACTCGCATGGGGACTGGCCTTTCCTGAGGCCACCAGAGCGGGTCCCTGAGGTCCCCGTCGTAAGTCGAGAGCACCTGCCGCAACTCGAGAAAATCCAGGAGGTTTTGCCCTCCAGGCGAGATGAGGCCCATTTCCGCTGAGGCTTCTCGAGGCCAATCACATCTAACCACTGGAACTTCCAAAGGGTCCTTCACAACCTTGCTGCAACTCAAGAAGTTCCCCGACATACACGTCTCCTCTCGAGAGGAAGCACGTGGGGTCCCGCACACATCCAGGGGAGCCCCGTTTCCGCCTCCAAGCTCGAGATGAGGGATCCTTTCCCTGTTTCGTAGGGAAAGAATTCCCGGCGTCCCCGTCGCATCTCAAGAGGAGGCGCTCTCCACAGGAAAGGCGAGAGGAACTCCAGGGTCGTGCCACCATTCCAAGAGTCCCCCAAATGTGTCAGTCCATTCCAGAAGAACCTGTTTTCCCTGCACTGCCTTGACGTTCAAGCCGAGGATCCACTCCCAACACGTGTGCACGTGGGACAGCCCTGTGGGAAAGCCTCGTGGGAAAGCCTCGTGGGAAAGACTCGAGGGAAAAACATAGATCCTTTGATCCACGCGGCGGACTGCGTGACACTGCTGCTACCGCTCTGGAGGAAAGCGCAAGTGCATGCCCGCATTCGAGACGAGGACTGACTCCCCTGGGGAGACTCCAGAAGTACCCCAAGATCCATGTCAGCACTGGAGAGGAATCCTCAGGTTCCGGCCCCGACTCCACACAAGGTCTTAGGCCCCAGCATCGACGGGAGGGGAATCCCGAGAGGCCCCCGAGGAACTCGCATGGGGACTGGCCTTTCCTGAGGCCACAAGAGCGGGTCCCCGAGGTCCCCGTCGTAAGTCGAGAGCACCTGCCGCAACTCGAGAAAATCCAGGAGGTTTTGCCCTCCAGGCGAGATGAGGCCCATTTCCGCTGAGGCTTCTCGAAGCCAATCACATCTAACCCCTGGAACTTCCAAAAGTCCTTCACACCCTTGCTGCAACTCAAGCAGTTCCGCGGCATACCCGTCTCCACTCGAGAGGAAGCACGTGGGGTCCCGCACACATCCAGGGGAGCCCCGTTTCCGCCTCCTAGCTCGAGATGAGGGATCCTTTCCCTGTTTCGTAGGGAAAGAATTCCCGGCGTTCCCGTCGCATCTCAAGAGGAGGCGCTCTCCACAGGAAAGGCGAGAGGAACTCCAGGGTCGTGCCACCATTCCAAGAGTCCCCCAGATGTGTCAGTCCACTCCAGAGGAACCTGTTTTCCCTGCACTGCCTTGACGTTCAAGCCGAGGATCGACTCCCACCACGTGTGCACGTGGGACAGCCCTGCGGGAAAGCCTCGTGGGAAAGCCTCGTGGGAAAGACTCCAGGGAAAACCATAGATCCTTTGATCCACGCGGCGGACTGCGTGACACTGCTGCTACCGCTCTGGAGGAAAGCGCAAGTGCATGCCCACATTCGAGACGAGGACTGACTCCCCTGGGGAGACTCCAGAAGTACCCCAAGATCCATGTCAGCACTGGAGAGGAATCCTCAGGTTCCGGCCCCGACTCCACACAAGGTCCTAGTCCCCGGCATCGACGGGAGAGGAATCCCCAGAGGCCCCCGAGGAACTCGCATGGGGACTGGCCTTTCCTGAGGCCACCAGAGCGGGTCCCTGAGGTCCCCGTCGTAAGTCGAGAGCACCTGCCGCAACTCGAGAAAATCCAGGAGGTTTTGCCCTCCAGGCGAGATGAGGCCCATTTCCGCTGAGGCTTCTCGAGGCTAATCACATCTAACCACTGGAACTTCCAAAGGGTCCTTCACACCCTTGCTGCAACTCAAGAAGTTCCCCGACATACCCGTCTCCACTTGAGAGGAAGCACGAGGGTCCCGCACACATCCAGGGGAGCCCCGTTTCCGCCTCCTAGCTCGAGATGAGGGATCCTTTCCCTGTTTCGTAGGGAAAGAATTCCCGGCGTTCCCGTCGCATCTCAAGAGGAGGCGCTCTCCACAGGAAAGGCGAGAGGAACTCCAGGGTCGTGACACCATTCCAAGAGTCCCCCAGATGTGTCAGTCCATTCCAGAGGAACCTGTTTTCCCTGCACTGCCTTGACGTTCAAGCCGAGGATCGACTCCCACCACGTGTGCACGTGGGACAGCCCTGTGGGAAAGCCTCGTGGGAAAGCCTCGTGGGAAAGACTCGAGGGAAAAACATAGATCCTTTGATCCACGCGGCGGACAGCGTCAGACTGCTGCTACCGCTCTGGAGGAAAGCGCAAGTGCATGCCCGCATTCGAGACGAGGACTGACTCCACTGGGGAGACTCCAGAAGTACCCCAAGATCCATGTCAGCACTGGAGAGGAATCCTCAGGTTCCGGCCCCGACTCCACACAAGGTCTTAGGCCTCGGCATCGACGGGAGAGGAATCCCCAGAGGCCCCCGAGGAACTCGCATGGGGACTGGCCTTTCCTGAGGCCACCAGAGCGGGTCCCTGAGGTCCCCGTCTTAAGTCGAGAGCACCTGCCGCAACTCGAGAAAATCCAGGAGGTTTTGCCCTCCAGGCGAGATGAGGCCCATTTCCGCTGAGGCTTCTCGAGGCCAATCACATCTAACCACTGGAACTTCCAAAGGGTCCTTCACACCCTTGCTGCAACTCAAGAAGTTCCCCGACATACCCGTCTCCACTCGAGAGGAAACACGTGGGGTCCCGCACACATCCAGGGGAGCCCCGTTTCCGCCTCCTAGCTCGAGATGAGGGATCCTTTCCCTGTTTCGTAGGGAAAGAATTCCCGGCGTTCCCGTCGCATCTCAAGAGGAGGCGTTCTCCACAGGAAAGGCGAGAGGAACTCCAGGGTCATGCCACCATTCCAAGAGTCCCCCAGATGTGTCAGTCCATTCCAGAGGAACCTGTTTTCCCTGCACTGCCTTGACGTTCAAGCCGAGGATCGACTCCCACCACGTGTGCACGTGGGACAGCCCTGCGGGAAAGCCTCGTGGGAAAGCCTCGTGGGAAACACTCCAGGGAAAACCATAGATCCTTTGATCCACGCGGCGGACTGTGTGACACTGCTGCTACCGCTCTGGAGGAAAGCGCAAGTGCATGCCCACATTCGAGACGAGGACTGACTCCCCTGGGGAGACTCCAGAAGTACCCCAAGATCCATGTCAGCACTGGAGAGGAATCCTCAGGTTCCGGCCCCGACTCCACACAAGGTCCTAGTCCCCGGCATCGACGGGAGAGGAATCCCCAGAGGCCCCCGAGGAACTCGCATGGGGACTGGCCTTTCCTGAGGCCACCAGAGCGGGTCCCTGAGGTCCCCGTCGTAATTCGAGAGCACCTGCCGCAACTAGAGAAAATCCAGGAGGTTTTGCCCTCGAGGCGAGATGAGGCCCATTTCCGCTGAGGCTTCTCGAGGCTAATCACATCTAACCACTGGAACTTCCAAAGGGTCCTTCACACCCTTGCTGCAACTCAAGAAGTTCCCCGACATACCCGTCTCCACTCGAGAGGAAGCACGAGGGTCCCGCACACATCCAGGGGAGCCCCGTTTCCGCCTCCTAGCTCGAGATGAGGGATCCTTTCCCTGTTTCGTAGGGAAAGAATTCCCGGCGTTCCCGTCGCATCTCAAGAGAAGGCGCTCTCCACAGGAAAGGCGAGAGGAACTCCAGGGTCGTGCCACCATTCCAAGAGTCCCCCAGATGTGTCAGTCCATTCCAGAGGAACCTGTTTTCCCTGCACTGCCTTGACGTTCAAGCCGAGGATCGACTCTCACCACGTGTGCACGTAGGACAGCCCTGTGGGAAAGCCTCGTGGGAAAGCCTCGTGGGAAAGTCTCGAGAGAAAACCATAGATCCTTTGATCCACGCGGCGGACTGCGTGACACTGCTGCTACCGCTCTGAATGAAAGTGCAAGTGCATGCACGCATTCGAGACGAGGACTGACTCCCCTGGGGAGACTCCAGTAGTACCCCAAGATCCATGTCAGCACTGGAGAGGAATCCTCAGGTTCCGGCCCCGACTCCACACAAGGTCTTCGGCCCCGGCATCAACGGGAGAGGAATCCCGAGAGGCCCCCGAGGAAGTCGCATGGGGACTGGCCTTTCCTGAGGCCACCAGAGCGGGTCCCCGAGGTCCCCGTCGTAAGTCGAGAGCACCTGCCGCAACTCGAGAAAATCCAGGAGTTTTTGCCCTCCAGGAGAGATGAGGCCCATTTCTGCTGAGGCTTCTCGAGGCCAATCACATCTAACCACTGGAACTTCCAAAGGGTCCTTCACACCCTTGCTGCAACTCAAGAAGTTCCCCGACATACCCGTCTCCACCCAAGAGGAAGTACGAGGGTCCCGCACACATCCAGGGGAGCCCCGTTTCCGCCTCCTAGCTCGAGATGAGGGATCCTTTCCTTGTTTCGAAGGGAAAGAATTCCCGGCGTTCCCGTCGCATCTCAAGAGGAGGCGCTCTCCACAGGAAAGGCGAGAGGAACTCCAGGGTCGTGCCACCATTCCAAGAGTCCCTCAGATGTGTCAGTCCATTCCAGAGGAACCTGTTTTCCCTGCACTGCCTTGACGTTCAAGCCGAGGATCGACTCCCACCACGTGTGCACGTGGGACAGCCCTGTGGGAAAGCCTCGTGGGAAAGCCTCGTGGGAAAGACCTGAGGGAAAACAATAGATCCTTTGATGCACGCGGCGGACTGCGTGACCCTGCTGCTACAGCTCTGGAGGAAAGCGCAAGTGCATGCCCGCATTCGAGACGAGGACTGACTCCCCTGGGGAGACTCTAGCAGTACCCCAAGATCCATGTCAGCACTGGAGAGGAATCCTCACTTTCGGAACCCTAATCCACACAAGGTCTTAGGCCCCGGTATCAACGGGAGAGGAATCCCTAAGGGCCCCCTAGGAACTCGCATGGGGACTGGCCTTTCCTTAGGCCACCAGAGCGGGTCCCTGAGGTCCCCGTCGTAAGTCGAGAGCACCTGCCGCAACACGAGAAATTCCAGGAGGTTTTGCCCTCCAGGAGAGATGAGGCCCATTTCCGCTGAGGCTTCTCGAGGCTAATTACATCTAACCACTGGAACTTCCAAAGGGTCCTTCACACCCTTGCTGCAACTCAAGAAGTTCCCCGACATAACCGTCTCCACTCGAGAGGAAGCACGAGGGTCCCTCACACATCCAGGGGAGCCCCGTTTCCGCCTCCTAGCTCGAGATGAGGGATCCTTTCCCTGTTTCATAGGGAAAGAATTCCCGGCGTTTCCGTCGCATCTCAAGAGGAGGCGCTCTCCACAGGAAAGGCGAGAGGAACTCCAGGGTCGTGCCACCATTCCAAGAGTCCCTCAGATGTGTCAGTCCATTCCAGAGGAACCTGTTTTCCCTGCACTGACTTGACGTTCAAGCCGAGGATCGACTCCCACCACGTGTGCACGTGGGACAGCCCTGTGGGAAAGCCTCGTTGGAAAGCCTCGTGGGAAAGTCTCGAGAGAAAACCATAGATCCTTTGATCCACGCGGCGGACTGCGTGACACTTCTGCTACCGCTCTGGAGGAAAGTGCAAGTGCATGCCCCCATTCGAGACGAGGACTGACTCCCCTGGGGAGACTCCAGAAGTACCCCCAAGATCCATGTGAGCACTGGAGAGGAATCCTCAGGTTCCGGCCCCGAGCCCACTCAAGGTCTTAGGCCCCGGCATCGACGGGAGAGGAATCCCGAGAGGCCCCCGAAGAACTTGCATGGGGACTGGGCTTTCCTGAGGCCACCAGAGCGGGTCCCTGTGGTCCACGTCGTAAGTCGAGAGCACCTGCCGCAACTCGAGAAAATCCAGGAGGTTTTGCCCTCGAGGCGAGATGAGGCCCATTTCCGCTGGCGCTTCTCCAGGCTAATCACGTCTAAATACTGGAACTTCCAACGGGACCTTCACACCCTTGCTGCAACTCAAGAAGTTCCCGAACATACCCTTCTCCACTCCAGAGGAAGCACGTGGGGTCCCGCACACATCCAGGGGAGCCCCGTTTCCGCCTCCTAGCTCGAGATGAGGGATCCTTTCCCTGTTTCGTAGGGAAAGAATTCCCGGGGTTCCCTTCGCATCTCAAGAGGAGGCGCTCTCCACAGGAAAGGCGAGAGGAACTCCAGGGTCGTGCCACCATTCCAAGAGTCCCCCAGATGTGTCAGTCCATTCCAGAGGAACCTGTTTTCCCTGCACTGCCTTGACGTTCAAGCCGAGGATCGACTCTCACCACGTGTGCACGTAGGACAGCCCTGTGGGAAAGCCTCGTGGGAAAGCCTCGTGGGAAAGTCTCGAGAGAAAACCATAGATCCTTTGATCCACGGGGCGGACTGCGTGACACTGCTGCTACCGCTCTGGATGAAAGTGCAAGTGCATGCACGCATTCGAGACGAGGACTGACTCCCCTGTGGAGACTCCAGAAGTACCCCAAGATCCATGTCAGCACTGGAGAGGAATCCTCAGGTTCCGGCCCCGACTCCACACAAGGTCTTCGGCCCCGGCATCAACGGGAGAGGAATCCCGAGAGGCCCCCGAGGAAGTCGCATGGGGACTGGCCTTTCCTGAGGCCACCAGAGCGGGTCCCCGAGGTCCCCGTCGTAAGTCGAGAGCACCTGCCGCAACACGAGAAAATCCAGGAGTTTTTGCCCTCCAGGAGAGATGAGGCCCATTTCCGCTGAGGCTTCTCGAGGCTAATCACATCTAACCAATGGAACTTCCAAAGGGTCCTTCACACCCTTGCTGCAACTCAAGAAGTTCCCCGACATACCCGTCTCCACCCGAGAGGAAGTACGAGGGTCCCGCACACATCCAGGGGAGCCCCGTTTCCGCCTCCTAGCTCGAGATGAGGGATCCTTTCCCTGTTTCGTAGGGAAAGAATTCCCGGCGTTCCCGTCGCATCTCAAGAGGAGGCGCTCTCCAAAGGAAAGGCGAGAGGAACGCCAGGGTCGTGCCACCATTCCAAGAGTCCCCCAGATGTGTCAGTCCATTCCAGAGGAACCTGTTTTCCCTGCACTGCCTTGACGTTCAAGCCGAGGATCGACTCCCACCACGTGTGCACGTGGGACAGCCCTGTGGGAAAGCCTCGTGGGAAAGCCTCGTGGGAAAGACTCGAGGGAAAACCATAGATCCTTTGATCCACGCGGAGGACTGCGGGACATTGCTGCTACCGCTCTGGAGGAAAGCGCAAGTGCATGCTAGCATTCGAGACGAGGACTGACTCCCCTGGGGAGACTCCAGAAGTACCCCAAGATCCAGGTCAGCACTGGAGAGGAATCCTCAGGTTCCGGCCCCGACTCCACACAAGGTCTTCGGCCCCGGCATCAACGGGAGAGGAATCCCGAGAGGCCCCCGAAGAAGTCGCATGGGGACTGGCCTTTCCTCAGGCCACCAGAGCGGGTCCCTGAGGTCCCCGTCGTAAGTTGAGAGCACCTTCCGCAACTCGAGAAAATCCAGGAGGTTTTGCCCTCCAGGCGAGATGAGGCCCATTTCCGCTAAGGCTTCTCGAGGCCAATCATATCTAACCACTGGAACTTCCAAAGGGTCCTTCACACCCTTGCTGCAACTCAAGAAGTTCCCCGACATACCCGTCTCCACTCGAGAGAAAGCACGAGGGTCCCGCACACATCCAGGGGAGCCCCGTTTCCGCCTCCCAGGTCGAGATGAGGGATCCTTTCACTGTTTCGTAGGGAAAGATTTCCCGGCGTTCCCTTCGCATCTCAAGAGGAGGCGCTCTCCACAGGAAAGGCGAGAGGAACTCCAGGTCGTGCCACCATTCCAGGAGTCCCCCAGATATGTCAGTCCATTCCAGAGGAACCTGTTTTCCCTGCACTGCCTTGACGTTCAAGCCGAGGATCGACTCCCACCACGTGTGCACGTGGGCAGCCCTTTGGGAAAGCCTCGTGTGAAAGCCTCGTGGGAAAGACTCGAGGGAAAAACATAGATCCTTTGATCCACGCGGCGGACTGCGTGACACTGCTGCTACTGCTCTGGAGGATAGAGCAAGTGCATGCCCGCATTCCAGACGAGGACTGACTCCCCTGGGGAGACTCCAGAAGTACCCCAAGATCCATGTCAGCACTGGAGAGTAATCCTCAGGTTCCGGCCCCGACTCCACACAAGGTCTTAGGCCCCGGCATCGACGGGAGAGGAATCCCGAGAGGCCCCTGAGGAAGTCGCATGGGGACTGCCCTTTCCTGAGGCCACCAGAGCGGGTCCCTGAGGTCCCCGTCGTAAGTAGAGAGCACCTGCCGCAACTCGAGAAAATCAAGGAGGTTTTGCCCTCCAGGAGAGATGAGGCCCATTTCCGCTGAGGCTTCTCGAGGCTAATCACATCTAACCACTGGAACTTCCAAAGGGTCCTTCAAACCCTTGCTGCAACTCAAGAAGTTCCCCGACATACCCGTCTCCACTCGAGAGGAAGCACGAGGGTCCCGCACACATCCAGGGGAGCCCCGTTTTCGCCTCCTAGCTCGAGATGAGGGATCCTTTCCCTGTTTGGTAGGGAGAGAATTCCCGGCGTTCACGTCGCATCTCAAGAGGAGGCGCTCTCCACAGGAAAGGCGAGAGGAACTCCAGGGTCGTGCCACCATTCCAAGAGTCCCCCAGATGTGTCAGTCCATTCCAGAGGAACCTGTTTTCCCTGCACTGCCTTGACGTTCAAGCCGGGGATCGACTCCCACCACGTGTGCACGTGGGACAGCCCTGTGGGAAAGCCTCGTGGGAAAGCCTCGTGGGAAAGACTCCAGGGAAAATCATAGATATTTTGATCCACGCGGCGGACTGCGGGACACTGCTGCTACCGCTCTGGAGGAAAGCGCAAGTGCATGCCCGCATTCGAGACGAGGACTGACTCCCCTGGGGAGACTCCAGAAGTACCCCAAGATCCATGTCAGCACTGGAGAGGAATCCGCAGGTTCCGGCCCCGACTCCACACAAGGTCTTAGGCCCCGGCATCGACGGGAGAGGAATCCCGAGTGGCCCCCGAAGAACTCGCATGGGGACTGGGCTTTCCTGAGGCCACCAGAGCGGGTCCCAGAGGTCCACGTCATAAGTCGAGAGCACCTGCCGCAACTCGAGAAAATCCAGGAGGTTTTGATCTCCAGGCGAGATGAGGCCCATTTCCGCTGAGGCTTCTCGAGGCCAATCACATCTAACCGCTGGAATTTCCAAAGGGTCCTTCACACCCTCGCTGCAACTCAAGAAGTTCCCCGACATACGCGTCTCCCCTCGAGAGGAAGCACAAGGGTCCCGCACACATCCAGGGGAGCCCCGTTTCCGCCTCCCAGCTCAAGATGAGGGATCCTTTCCCTGTTTCATAGGGAAAGAATTCCCGGCGTTCCCGTCGCATCTCAAGAGGAGGCGCTCTCCACAGGAAAGGCGAGAGGAACTCCAGGGTCGTGCCACCATTCCAAGAGTCCCCCAGATGTGTCAGTCCATTCCAGTGGAACCTGTTTTCCCTGCACTGCCTTGACGTTCAAGCCGAGGATCGACTCCCACCACGTGTGCACGTGGGACAGCCCTGTGGGAAAGCCTCGTGGGAAAGCCTCGTGGGAAAGACTCGAGGGAAAACCATAGATCCTTTGATCTACGCGGAGGACTGCGGGACACTGCTGCTACCGCTCTGGAGGAAAGAGCAAGTGCATGCCCGCATTCGAGACGAGGACTGACTCCCCTGGGGAGATTCCAGAAGTACCCCAAGATCCATGTCAGCACTGGAGAGGAATCCTCAGGTTCCGGCCCCGAGCCCACACAAGGTCTTAGGCCCCGGCATCTACGGGAGAGGAATCCCGAGAGGCCCCCGAAGAACTGGCATGGGGACTGGCCTTTCCTGAGGCCACCAGAGCGGGTCCCTGTGGTCCACGTCGTAAGTCGAGAGCACCTGCCGCAACTCGAGAAAATCCAGGAGGTTTTCACCTCCAGGCGAGATGAGGCCCATTTCCGCTGAGGCTTCTCGAGGCTAATCACATCCAACCGCTGGAATTTCCAAAGGGTCCTTCACACCCTCGCTGCAACTCAAGAAGTTCCCCGACATACCCGTCTCCCCTCGAGAGGAAGCACAAGGGTCCCGCACACATCCAGGGAAGCCCCGTTTCCGCCTCCCACCTCGAGATGAGGGATCCTTTCCTGTTTCGTAGGGAAAGAATTCCCGGCGTTCCCGTCGCATCTCAAGAGGAGGCGCTCTCCACAGGAAAGGCGAGAGGAACTCCAGGGTCGTGCCACCATTCCAAGAGTCCCCCAGATGTGTCAGTCCATTCCAGAGGACCCTGTTTTCACTGCACTGCCTTGACGTTCAAGCCGAGGATCGACTCCCACCACGTGTGCACGTGGGACAGCCCTGTGGGAAAGCCTCGTGGGAAAGCCTCGTGGGAAAGACTCGAGGGAAAACCATAGATCCTTTGATCCACGCGTCGGACTGCGTGACACTGCTGCTACCGCTCTGGAGGAAAGCGCAAGTGCATGCCCGCATTCGAGACGAGGACTGACTCCCCTGGGGAGACTCCAGAAATACCCCAAGATCCATGTCAGCACTGGAGAGGAATCCTCAGGTTCCGTCCCCGACTCCACACAAGGTCTTCGGCCCCGGCATCGACGGGAGAGGAATCCCGAGAGGCCCCCGAGGAACTCTCATGGGGACTGGCCTTTCCTGAGGCCACCAGAGCGGGTCCCTGAGGTCCTCGTCGTAAGTGGAGAGCACCTGCCGCAACTCCAGAAAATCCAGGAGGTTTTACCCTCCAGGCGAGATGAGGCCCATTTCCACTGACGCTTCTCGAGGCTAATCACGTCTAAATACTGGAACTTCCAAAGGGTCCTTCACACCCTTGCTGCAACTCAAGAAGTTCCCCGACATACCCATCTCCACTCGAGAGGAAGCACGTGGGGTCCCGCACACATCCAGGGGAGCCCCGTTTCCGCCTCCCACCTCGAGATGAGGGATCCTTTCCCTGTTTCGTAGGGAAAGAATTCCCAGCGTTCCCGTCGCATCTCAAGAGGAGGCGCTCTGCACAGGAAAGGCGAGAAGAACTCCAGGGTCGTGCCACCATTCCAAGAGTCCCCCAGATGTGTCAGTCCATTCCAGAAGAACCTGTTTTCCCTGCACTGCCTTGACGTTCAAGCCGAGGATCGACTCCCACCACGTGTGCACGTGGGACAGCCCTGTGGGAAAGCCTCGTGGGAAAGCCTCGTGGGAAAGACTCGAGGGAAAACCATAGATCCTTTGATCCACGCGGCGGACTGCGTGACACTGCTGCTACCGCTCTGGAGGAAAGCGCAAGTGCATGCCCGCATTCGAGATGAGGACTGACTCCCCTGGGGAGACTCCAGAAGTACCCCAAGACCCATGTCAGCACTGGAGAGGAATCCTCAGGTTCCGGCCCCGACTCCACACAAGGTCTTAGGCCCCGGCATCGACGGGAGAGGAATCCCGAGAGGCCCCCGAGGAACTCGCATGGGGACTGGCCTTTCCTGAGGCCACCAGAGCGGGTCCCTGAGGTCCCCGTCGTAAGTTGAGAGCACCTGCCGCAACTCGAGAAAATCCAGAAGGTTTTGCCCTCCAGGCGAGATGAGGCCCATTTCCGCTGAGGCTTCTCGAGGCCAATCATATCTAACCACCGGAACTTCCAAAGGGTCCTTCACACCCTTGCTGCAACTCAAGAAGTTCCCCGACATACCCGTCTCCACTCGAGAGGAAGCACGAGGGTCCCGCACACATCCAGGGGCGCCCCGTTTCCGCCTCCCAGCTCGAGATGAGGGATCTTTTCCCTGTTTCGTAGGGAGAGAATTCCCGGCGTTCCCGTCGCATCTCAAGAGGAGGCGCTCTCCACAGGAAAGGCGAGAGGAACTCCAGGGTCGTGCCACCATTCCAAGAGTCCCCCAGATGTGTCAGTCCATTCCAGAGGAACCTGTTTTCCCTGCACTACCTTGACGTTCAAGCCGAGGATCGACTCCCACCACGTGTGCACGTGGGACAGCCCTGTGGGAAAGCCTCGTGGGAAAGACTCGAGGGAAAAAGATAGATCCTTTGATCCACGCGGCAGAATGCGTGACACTGCTGCTACCGCTCTGGAGGAAAGCGCAAGTGCATGCCCGCATTCGAGACGAGGACTGACTTCCCTGGGGAGACTGCAGAAGTACCCCAAGATCCATGTCAGCACTGGAGAGGAATCCTCAGGTTTCGGCCCCGACTCCACACAAGGTCTTCGGCCCCGGCATCGACGGGAGAGGAATCCCGAGAGGCCCCCGAGGAACTCGCATGGGGACTGGCCTTTCCTGAGGTGACCAGAGCGGGTCCCTGAGGTCCTCGTCGTAAGTCGAGAGCACCTGCCGCAACTCGAGAAAATCCAGGAGGTTTTGCCCTCCAGGCGAGATGAGGCCCATTTCCGCTGACGCTTCTCGAGGCTAATCACGTCTAAATACTGGAACTTCCAACGGGTCCTTCACACCATTGCTGCAACTCAAGAAGTTCCCCGACATACCCTTCTCCACTCCAGAGGAAGCACGTGGGGTCCCGCACACATCCAGGGGAGCCCCGTTTCCGCCTCCTAGCTCGAGATGAGGGATCCTTTCCCTGTTTCGTAGGGAAAGAATTCCCGGCGTTCCCGTCGCATCTCAAGAGGAGGCGCTCTCCACAGGAAAGGCGAGAGGAACTCCAAGGTCGTGACACCATTCCAAGAGTCCCCCAGATGTGTCAGTCCATTCCAGAGGAACCTGTTTTCCCTTCACTGCCTTGACGTTCAAGCCGAGGATCGACTCCCACCAGGTGTGCACGTGGGACAGCCCTGTGGGAAAGCCTCGTGGGAAAGCCTCGTGGTAAAGATTCGAGGGAAAACCACAGATCCTTTGATCCACGCGGCGGACTGCGTGACACTGCTGCTACCGCTCTGGAGGAAAGCGCAAGTGCATGCCCGCATTCGAGACGAGGACTGACTCCCCTGGGGAGACTCCAGAAGTACCCCAAGATCCATGTCACCACTGGAGAGGAATCCTCAGGTTCCGGCCCCGACTCCACACAAGGTCTTAGGCACCGGCATCGACGGGAGAGGAATCCCGAGAGGCCCCCGAAGAACTCGCATGGGGACTGGCCTTTCCTGAGGCCACCAGAGCGGTTCCCTGAGGTCCCCGTCGTAAGTCGAGAGCACCTGCCGCAACTCGAGAAAATCCAGGAGGTTTTGCCCTCCAGGCGAGATGAGGCCCATTTCCGCTGAGGCTTCTCGAGGCCAATCACATCTAACCACTGGAACTTCCAAAGGGTCCTTCACACCCTTGCTGCAACTCATGAAGTTCCCCGACATACCCGTCTCCACTCGAGAGGAAGCATGTGGTGTCCCGCATACATCCAGGGGAGCCCCGTTTCCGCCTCCTAGCTCGTGATGAGGGATCCTTTCCCTGTTTCTAAGGGAAAGAATTCCCGGCGATCCCGTCGCATCTCAAGAGGAGGCGCTCTCCACAGGAAAGGCGAGAGGAACTCCAGGGTCGTGCCACCATTCCAAGAGTCCCCCAGATGTGTCAGTTCATTCCAGAGGAACCTGTTTTCCCTGCACTGCCTTGACGTTCAAGCCGAGGATCGACTCCCACCACGTGTGCACATGGGACAGCCCTGTGGGAAAGCCTCGTGGGAAGCCTCGTGGGAAAGACTCGAGGGAAAACCATAGATCCTTTGATCCACGCGGCGGACTGCGTGCCACTGCTGCTACCGCTCTGGACGAAAGCGCAAGTGCATGCCCGCATTCGAGACGAGGACTGACTCCCCTGGGGAGACTCCAGAAGTACCCCAAGATCCATGTCAGCACTGGAGAGGAATCCTCAGGTTCCGGCCCCGACTCCACACAAGGTCTTAGGCCCCGGCATCGACGGGAGAGGAATGCCGAGAGGCCCCGGAGGAACTCGCATTGGGACTGGCCTTTCCTGAGGCCACCAGAGCGGGTCCCTGAGGTCCCCGTCGTAAGTCGAGAGCACCTGCCGCAACTGGAGAAAATCCAGGAGGTTTTGCCCTCCAGGCGAGATGAGGCCCATTTCCGCTGAGGCTTCTCGAGGCCAATCACATCTAACCACTGGAACTTCCAAAGGGTCCTTCACACCCTTGCTGCAACTCATGAAGTTCCCCGACATACCCGTCTCCACTCGAGAGGAAGCATGTGGGGTCCCGCACACATCCAGGGGAGCCCCGTTTCCGCCTCCTAGCTCGTGATGAGGGATCCTTTCCCTGTTTCGTAGGGAAAGAATTCCCGGCGATCCCGTCGCATCTCAAGAGGAGGCTCTCTCCACAGGAAAGGCGAGAGGAACTCCAGGGTCGTGCCACCATTCCAAGAGTCCCCCAGATGTGTCAGTTCATTCCAGAGGAACCTGTTTTCCCTGCACTGCCTTGACGTTCAAGCCGAGGATCGACTCCCACCACGTGTGCACGTGGGACAGCCCTGTGGGAAAGCCTCGTGGGAAGCCTCGTGGGAAAGACTCGAGGGAAAACCATAGATCCTTTGATCCACGCGGCGGACTGCGTGACACTGCTGCTACCGCTCTGGAGGAAAGCGCAAGTGCATGCCCGCATTCGAGACGAGGACTGACTCCCCTGGGGAGACTCCAGAAGTACCCCAAGATCCATGTCAGCACTGAAGAGGAATCCTTAGGTTCCGGCCCCGACTCCACACAAGGTCTTAGGCCCTGGCATCGACGGGACAGGAATCCCGAGAGACCCCCGAGGAACTCGCATGGGGACTGGCCTTTCCTGAGGCCACCAGAGCGGGTCCCTGAGGTCCTCGTCGTAAGTCGAGAGCACCTGCCGCAACTCGAGAAAATCCAGGAGGTTTTGCCCTCCAGGCGAGATGAGGCCCATTTCCGCTGAGGCTTCTCGAGGCCAATCACATCTAACCACTGGAACTTCCAAAGGGTCCTTCACTCCCTTGCTGCAACTCAAGAAGGTCCCCGACATAACCGTCTCCAATCGAGAGGAAGCACGTGGAGTCCCAAACACATCCAGGGGAGCACCGTTTCCGCCTCCTAGCTCGAGATGAGGGATCCTTTCCCTGTTTCGTAGGGAAAGAATTCCCGGCGTTCCCGTCGCATCTCAAGAGGAGGCGCTCTCCACAGGAAAGGCGAGAGGAACTCCAGGGTCGTGACACCATTCCAAGAGTCCCCCAGATGTGTCAGTCCATTCCAGAGGAACCTGTTTTCCCTTCACTGCCTTGACGTTCAAGCCGAGGATCGACTCCCACCAGGTGTGCACGTGGGACAGCCCTGTGGGAAAGCCTCGTGGGAAAGCCTCGTGGGAAAGACTCGAGGGAAAACCACAGATCCTTTGATCCACGCGGCGGACTGCGTGACACTGCTGTTGCCGCTCTGGAGGAAAGCGCAAGTGCATGCCCGCATTCGAGACGAGGACTGACTCCCCTGGGGAGACTCCAGAAGTACCCCAAGATCCATGTCAGCACTGGAGAGGAATCCTCAGGTTCCGGCCCCGACTCCACACAAGGTCTTAGGCCCCGGCATCGACGGGAGTGGAATCCTGAGAGGCCCCCGAGGAACTCGCATGGGGACTGGCCTTTCCTGAGGCCACCAGCGCGGTTCCCTGAGGTCCCCGTCGTAAGTCGAGAGCACCTGCCGCAACTCGAGAAAATCCAGGAGGTTTTGCCCTCCAGGCGAGATGAGGCCCATTTCCGCTGAGGCTTCTCGTGGCTAATCACGTCTAACCACTGGAACTTCCAAAGGGTCCTTCACACCCTTGCTGCAACTCAAGAAGTTCCCCGACATACCCGTCTCCACTCGAGAGGAAGCACGTGGGGTCCCGCACACATCCAGGGGAGCCCCGTTTCCGCCTCCTAGCTCGAGATGAGGGATCCTTTCCCTGTTTCGTAGGGAAAGAATTCCCGGCGTTCCCGTCGCATCTCAAGAGGAGGCGCTCTCCACAGGAAAGGCGAGAGGAACTCCAGGGTCGTGCCACCATTCCAAGAGTCCCCCAGATGTGTCAGTCCATTCCAGAGGAACCTGTTTTCCCTGCACTGCCTTGACTTTCAAGCCGAGGATCGACTCCCACCACGTGTGCACGTGGGACAGCCCTGTGGGAAAGCCTCGTGGGAAAGCCTCGTGGGAAAGACTCGAGGGAAAACCATAGATCCTTTGATCCACGCGGCGGACTGCGTGACACTGCTGCTACCGCTCTGGAGGAAAGCGCAAGTGCATGCCCGCATTCGAGACGAGGACTGACTCCCCTGGGGAGACTCCAGAAGTACCCCAAGATCCATGTCAGCACTGGAGAGGAATCCTCAGGTTCCGGCCCCGACTCCACACAAGGTCTTAGGCCCCGGCATCAACGGGAGAGGAATCCCGAGAGGCCCCCGAGGAACTCGCATGGGGACTGGCCTTTCCTGAGGCCACCAGAGCGGTTCCCTGAGGTCCCCGTCGTAAGTCGAGAGCACCTGCCGCAACTCGAGAAAATCCAGGAGGTTTTGCCCTCCAGGCGAGATGAGGCCCATTTCCGCTGAGGCTTCTCGACGCCAATCACATCTAACCACTGGAACTTCCAAAGGGTCCTTCACACCATTGCTGCAACTGAAGAAGTTCCCCGACATACCCGTCTCCACTCGAGAGGAAGCACGTGGGGTCCCGCACACATCCAGGGGAGCCCCGTTTCCGCCTCCTAGCTCGAGATGAGGGATCCTTTCCCTGTTTCGTAGGGAAAGAATTCCCGGCGTTCCCGTCGCATCTCAAGAGGAGGCGCTCTCCACAGGAAAGGCGAGAGGAACTCCAGGGTCGTGCCACCATTCCAAGAGTCCCCCAGATGTGTCAGTCCATTCCAGAGGAACCTGTTTTCCCTGCACTGCCTTGACGTTCAAGCCGAGGATCGACTCCCACCACGTGTGCACGTGGGACAGCCCTGTGGGAAAGCCTCGTGGGAAAGCCTCGTGGGAAAGACTCGAGGGAAAACCATAGATCCTTTGATCCACGCGGCGGACTGCGTGACACTGCTGCTACCGCTCTGGAGGAAAGCGCAAGTGCATGCCCGCATTCGAGACGAGGACTGACTCCCCTGGGGAGACTCCAGAAGTACCCCGAGATCCATGTCAGCACTGGAGAGGAATCCTCAGGTTCCGGCCCCGACTCCACACAAGGTCTTAGGCCCCGACATCGACGGGAGAGGAATAACCAGAGGAACTCGCATGGGGTCTGGCCTTTCCTGAGGCCACCAGAGCGGGTCCCTGAGGTCCTCGTCGTAAGTCGAGAGCACCTGCCGCAACTCGAGAAAATCCAGGAGGTTTTGCCCTCCAGGCGAGATGAGGCCCATTTCCGCTGAGGCTTCTCGAGGCCAATCACATCTAACCACTGGAACTTCCAAAGGGTCCTTCACACCCTTGCTGCAACTCAAGAAGGCCCCGACCTACCCGTCTCCACTCGAGAGGAAGGACGTGGGGTCCCGCACACATCCAGGGGAGCCCCGTTTCCGCCTCCTAGCTCGAGATGAGGGATCCTTTCCCTGTTTCGTAGGGAAAGAATTCCCGGCGTTCCCGTCGCATCTCAAGAGGAGGCGCTCTCCACAGGAAAGGCGAGAGGAACTCCAGGGTCGTGCCACCATTCCAAGAGTCCCCCAGATGTGTCAGTCCATTCCAGAGGAACCTGTTTTCCCTGCACTGCCTTGACGTTCAAGCCGAGGATCGACTCCCACCACGTGTGCACGTGGGACAGCCCTGTGGGAAAGCCTCGTGGGAAAGCCTCGTGGGAATGTCTCGAGGGAAAACCACAGATCCTTTGATCCACGCGGCGGACTGCGTGACACTGCTGCTACCGCTCTGGAGGAAAGCGCAAGTGCATGTCGGCATTCGAGACGAGGACTGACTCCCCTGGGGAGACTCCAGAAGTACCCCAAGATCCATGTCAGCACTGGAGAGGAATCCTCTGGTTCCAGCCCCGACTCCACACAGGGTCTTAGGCCCCGGCATCGACGGGAAAGGAATCCCGAGAGGCCCCCGAGGAATTCGTATGGGGACTCGCCTTTCCTGAGGCCACCAGAGCGGGTCCCCGAGGTCCCCGTCGTAAGTCGAGAGCACCTGCCGCAACTCGAGAAAATCCAGGAGGTTTTGCCCTCCAGGCGAGATGAGGCCCATTTCCGCTGAGGCTTCTCGAGGCCAATCACATCTAACCACTGGAACTTCCAAAGGGTCCTTCACACCATTGCTGCAACTCAAGAAGTTCCCCGACATACCCGTCTCCACTCGAGAGGAAGCACGTGGGGTCCCGCACACATCCAGGGGAGCTCCGTTTCCGCCCCCTAGCTCGAGATGAGGGATCCTTTCCCTGTTTCGTAGGGAAAAAATTCCCGGCGTTCCCGTCGCATCTCAAGAGGAGACGCTCTCAACAGGAAAGGCGAGAGGAACTCCAGGGTCCTGACACCATTCCAAGAGTCCCCCAGATGTGTCAGTCCATTCGAGAGGAACCTGTTTTCCCTGCACTGCCTTGACGTTCAAGCCGAGGATCGACTCCCACCACGTGTGCACGTGGTACAGCCCTGTGGGAAAGCCTCGTGGGAAAGCCTCCTGGGAAAGACTCGAGGGAAAACCATAGATCCTTGATCCACGCGGCGGACTGCGTGACACTGCTGCTACCGCTCTGGAGGAAAGCGCAAGTGCATGCCCGCATTCGAGACGAGGACTGACTCCCCTGGGGAGACTCCAGAAGTACCCCAAGATCCATGTCAGCACTGGAGAGGAATCCTCAGGTTCCGGCCCCGACTCAACACAAGGTCTTAGGCCCCGGCATGGACGGGAGAGGAATCCCGAGAAGCCCCCGAGGAACTCGCATGGGGACTGGCCTTTCCTGAGGCCACCAGAGCGGGTCCCTGAGTTCCCCGTCGTAAGTCGAGAGCACCTGCCGCAACTCGAGTAAATCCAGGAGGTTTTCACCTCCAGGCGAGATGAGGCCCATTTCCGCTGAGGCTTCTCGAGGCCAATCACATCTAACCACTGGAACTTCCAAAGGGTCTTTCACACCATTGCTGCAACTCAAGAAGTTCCCCGACATACCCGTCTGCACTCAAGAGGAAGCACGTGGTGTCCCACACACATCCAGGGGAGCCCGGTTTCCGCCTCCTAGCTCGAGATGAGGGATCCTTTCCCTATTTCGTAGGGAAAGAATTCCCGGCGTTCCCGTCGCATCTCAAGAGGAGGCGCTCTCCACAGGAAAGGCGAGAGAAACTCCAGGGTCATGTCACCATTCCAAGAGTCCCCCAGATGTGTCAGTCCATTCCAGAGGAACCTGTTTTCCCTGCACTGCCTTGACGTTCAAGCCGAGGATCGACTCCCACCACGTGTGCACGTGGGACAGCCCTGTGGGAAAGCCTCGTGGGAAAGCCTCGTGGGAAAGACTCGAGGGAAAACCATAGATCCTTTGATCCACGCGGCGGACTGAGTGACACTGCTGCTACCGCTCTGGAGGAAAGCGCAAGTGCATGCCCGCATTCGAGACGAGGACTGACTCCCCTGGGGAGACTCCAGAAGTACCCCAAGATCAATGTCAGCACTGGAGAGGAATCCTCAGGTTCCGGCCCCGAATACACACAAGGTCTTAGGCCCCGGCATCGACGGGAGAGGAATCCCGAGAGGCCCCCGAGGAACTCGCATGGGGACTGGCCTTTCCTGAGGCCTCCAGAGCGGGTCCCTGAGGTCCCCGTCGTAAGTCGAGAGCACCTGCCGCAACTCGAGAAAATCCAGGAGGTTTTGCCCTCCAGGCGAAATGAGGCCCATTTCCGCTGAGGTTTCTCGAGGCTAATCACATCTAACCACTGGAACTTCCAAAGGGTCCTTCACACCCTTGCTGCAACTCGAGAAGTTCCCCGACATACCCTTCTCCACTCGAGAGGAAGCACGTGGGGTCCCGCACACATCCAGGGGAGCCCCGTTTCCGCCTCCTAGCTCGAGATGACGGATCCTTTCCCTGTTTCGTAGGGAAAGATTCCCGGCGTTCCCGTCGCATCTCAAGAGGAGGCGCTCTCCACAGGAAAGGCGAGAGGAACTCCAGGGTCGTGCCACCATTCCAAGAGTCCCCCTGATGTGTCAGTCCATTCCAGAGGAACCTGTTTTCCCTGCACTGCCTTGACGTTCAAGCCGAGGATCGACTCCCACCACGTGTGCACGTGGCACAGCCCTGTGGGAAAGCCTCGTGGGAAAGCCTCGTGGGAAAGACTCGAGGGAAAACCATAGATCCTTTGATCCACGCGGCGGACTGGGTGACACTGCTGCTACCGCCCTGGAGGAAAGCGCAAGTGCATGCCCGCATTCGAGACGAGGACTGACTCCCCTGGGGAGACTCCAGAAGTACCCCAAGATACATGTCAGCACTGGAGAGGAATCCTCAGGTTCCGGCCCCGACTCCACACAAGGTCTTAGGCCCCGGCATCGACGGGAGAGGAATCCCGAGAGGCCCTGGAGGAACTCGCATGGGGACTGGCCTTTGCTGAGGACTCCAGAGCGAGTCCCTGAGGTCCCCGTCGTAAGTCGAGAGCACCTGCCACAACTCGAGAAAATCCAGGAGGTTTTGCCCTCCAGGCCATATGAGGCCCATTTCCGCTGAGGCTTCTCGAGGCTAATCACATCTAACCACTGGAACTTCCAAAGGGTCCTTGACACCCTTGCTGCAACTCAAGCAGTTCCGCGACATACCCGTCTCCACTCGAGAGGAAGCACGTGGGGTCCCGCACACATCCAGGGGAGCCCCGTTTCCGCCTCCTAGCTCGAGATCAGGGATCCTTTCCCTGTTTCGTAGGGAAAGAATTCCCGGCATTACCGTCGCATCCCAAGAGGAGGCGCTCTCCACAGGAAAGGCGAGAGGAACTCCAGGGTCGTGGCACCATTCCAAGAGACCCCCAGATGTGTCAGTCCATTCCAGAGGAACCTGTTTTCCCTGCACTGCCTTGACGTTCAAGCCGAGGATCGACTCCCACCACGTGTGCACGTGGGACAGCCCTGCGGGAAAGCCTCGTGGGAAAGCCTCGTGGGAAAGACTCGAGGGAAAACCATAGATCCTTTGATCCACGAGGCGGACTGCGTGACACTGCTGCTACCGCTCTGGAGGAAAGCGCAAGTGCATGCCCGCATTCGAGACGAGGACTGACTCCCCTGGGGAGACTCCAGAAGTTCCCCAAGATCCATGTCAGCACTGGAGAGGAATCCTCAGGTTCCGGCCCCGACACCACACAAGGTCTTAGGCCCCGGCATCGACGGGAGAGGAATCCCCAGAGGCCCCCGAGGAACTCGCACGGGGACTGGCCTTTCCTGAGGCCACCAGAGCGCGTCCCTGAGGTCCCCGTCTTAAGTCGAGAGCACCTGCCGCAACTCGAGAAAATCCAGGAGGTTTTGCCCTCCAGGCGAGATGAGGCCCATTTCCGCTGAGGCTTCTCGAGGCTAATCACATCTAACCACTGGAACTTCCAAAGGGTCCTTCATACCCTTGCTGCAACTCACGAAGTTCCCCGACATAACCGTCTCCACTCGAGAGGAAGCACGTGGGGTCCCGCACACATCCAGGGGATCCCCGTTTCCGCCTCCTAGCCCGAGATGAGGGATCCTTTCCCTGTTTCGTAGGGAAAGAATTCCCGGCGTTCCCGTCGCATCTCAAGAGGAGGCGCTCTCCACAGGAAAGGCGAGAGGAACTCCAGGGTCGTGCCACCATTCCAAGAGTCCCCCAGATGGGTCAGTCCAATCCAGAGGAAACTGTTTTCCCTGCACTGCCTTGACGTTCAAGCCGAGGATCGAGTCCCACCACGTGTGCACGTGGGACAGCCCTGTGGGAAAGCCTCGTGGGAAAGACGCGAGGGAAAACCAAAGATCCTTTGATCCACGCGGCGGACTGCGTGACACTGCTGCTACCGCTCTGGAGGAAAGCGCAAGTGCATGCCCGCATTCGAGACGAGGACTGACACCCCTGGGGAGACTCCAGAAGTACCCCAAGATCCATGTCAGCACTGGAGAGGAATCCTCAGGTTCCGGCCCCGACTCCACACAAGGTCTTAGTCCCCAGCATTGACGGGAGAGGAATCCCGAGAGGCCCCCGAGGAACTCGCATGGGGACTGGCCTTTCCTGAGGCCACCAGAGCGGGTCCCTGAGGTCCCCGTCGTAAGTCGAGAGCACCTGCCGCAACTCGAGAAAATCCCGGAGGTTTTGCCCTCCATGCGAGATGAGGCCCATTTCCGCTGAGGCTTCTCGAGGCTAATCACGTCTAACCACTGGAACTTCCTAAGGGTCCTTCACACCCTTGCTGCAACTCAAGAAGTTCCCCGACATACCCTTCTCCACTCGAGAGGAAGCACGTGGGGTCCCGCACACATCCAGGGGAGCCCCGTTTCCGCCTCCTAGCTTGAGATGAGGGATCTTTTCCCTGTTTAGTAGGGAAAGAATTCCCGGCGTTCCTGTCGCATCTGAAGAGGAGGCACTCTCCACAGGAAAGGCGAGAGGAACTCCAGGGTCGTGCCACCATTCCAAGAGACCCACAGATGTGTCAGTCCATTCCAGAAGAAACTGTTTTCCCTGCACTGCCTTGACGTTCAAGCCGAGGATCGACTCCCACCACGTGTGCACGTGGGACAGCCCTGTGGGAAAGCCTCGTGGGAAAGCCTCGAGGGAAAACCATAGATCCTTTGATCCACGCGGCGGACTGCATGACACTGCTGCTACCGCTCTGGAGGAAAGCGCAAGTGCATGCCCACATTCGAGACGAGGACTGACTCCCCTGGGGAGACTCCAGACGTACCCCAAGATCCATGTCAGCACTGGAGAGGAATCCTCAGGTTCCCGCCCCGACTCCACACAAGGTCTTAGTCCCCGGCATTGACGGGAGAGGAATCCCGAGAGGCCGCCGAGGAACTCGCATGGGGACTGGCCTTTCCTGAGGCCACCAGAGCGGGTCCCTGAGGTCCCCGTCGTAAGTCGAGAGCACCAGCCGCAACTCGAGAAAATCCAGGAGGTTTTGCCCTCCAGGCGAGATGAGGCCCATTTCCGCTGAGGCTTCTCGAGGCTAATCAAGTCTAACCACTGGAACTTCCTAAGGTTCCTTCATAACCTTGCTGCAACTCAAAAGTTCCCCGACATACCCATCTCCACTCGAGAGGAAGCACGTGGGGTCCCGCACACATCAAGGGGAGCCCCGTTTCCGCCTCCTAGCTCGAGATGAGGGATCCTTTCCCTGTTTCGTAGGGAAAGAATTCCCGGCGTTCCCGTCGCATCTCAAGAGGAGGCGCTCTCCACAGGAAAGGGGAGAGGAACTCCAGGGTCGTGCCACCATTCCAAGAGTCTCCCAGATGTGTCAGTCCATTCCAGAGGAACCTGTTTTCCCTGCACTGCCTTGACGTTCAAGCCGAGGATCGAGTCCCACCACGTGTACACGTTGGACAGCCCTGTGGGATAGCCTCGTGGGAAAGCCTCGTGGGAAAGACTCGAGGGAAAACCATAGATCCTTTGATCCACGCGGCGGACTGCGTGACACTGCTGCTACCGCTCTGGAGGAAAGCGCAAGTGCATGCTCGCATTCGAGACGAGGACTGACTCCCCTGGGGAGACTCCAGAAGTACCCCAAGATCCATGTCAGCACTGGAGAGGAATCCTCAGGTTCCGGCCCCGAATCCACACAAGGTCTTAGGCCCCGGCATTGACGGGAGAGGAATCCCGAGAGGCCCCCGAGGAACTCGCATAGGGACTGGCCTTTCCTGAGGCCACCAGAGCGGGTCCCTGAGGTCCCCGTCGTAAGTCGAGAGCACCTGCCGCAACTCGAGAAAATCCAGGAGGTTTTGCCCTCCAGGCGAGATGAGGCCCATTTCCGCTGAGGCTTCTGGAGGCTAATCATATCTAACCACTGGAACTTCCAAAGGGTCCTTCACACCCTTGCTGCAACTCAAGCAGTTCCGCGACATACCCGTCTCCACTCGAGAGGAGGCACGTGGGGTCCCGCACACATCCAGGGGAGCCCCGTTTCCGCCTCCTAGCTCGAGATGAGGGATCCTTTCCCTGTTTCGTAGGGAAAGAATTCCCGGCGTTCCCGTCGCATCTCAAGAGGAGGCGCTCTCCACAGAAAAGGCGAGAGGAACTCCAGGGTCGAGACACCATTCCAAGAGTCCCCCAGATGTGTCAGTCCATTCCAGAGGAACCTGTTTTCCCTGCACTGCCTTGACGTTCAAGCCGAGGATCGACTCCCACCACGTGTGCACGTGGGACAGCCCTGTGGGAAAGCCTCGTGGGAAAGCCTCGTGGGAAAGACTCGAGGGAAAACCATAGATCCTTTGATCCACGCGGCGGACTGCGTGACACTGCTGCTACCGCTCTGGAGGAAAGCGCAAGTGCATGCCCGCATTCGAGACGAGGACTGACTCCCCTGGGGAGACTCCAGAAGTACCCCAAGATCCATGTCAGCACTGGAGAGGAATCCTCAGGTTCGAGCCCCGACTCCACACAAGGTCTTAGGCCCCGACATCGACGGGAGAGGAATCCCCAGAGGAACTCGCATGGGGTCTGGCCTTTCCTGAGGCCACCAGAGCGGGTCCCTGAGGTCCTCGTCGTAAGTCGAGAGCACCTGCCGCAACTCGAGAAAATCCAGGAGGTTTTGCCCTCCAGGCGAGATGAGGCCCATTTCCGCTGAGGCTTCTCGAGGCCAATCACATCTAACCACTGGAACTTCCAAAGGGTACTTCACACCCTTGCTGCAACTCAAGAAGGCCCCGACCTACCCGTCTCCACTCGAGAGGAAGGACGTGTGGTCCCGCACACATCCAGGGGAGCCCCGTTTCCGCCTCCTAGCTCGAGATGAGGGATCCTTTCCCTGTTTCGTAGGGAAAGAATTCCCGGCGTTCCCGTCGCATCTCAAGAGGAGGCGCTCTCCACAGGAAAGGCGAGAGGAACTCCAGGGTCGTGCCACCATTCCAAGAGTCCCCCAGATGTGTCAGTCCATTCCAGAGGAACCTGTTTTCCCTGCACTGCCTTGACGTTCAAGCCGAGGATCGACTCCCACCACGTGTGCACGTGGGACAGCCCTGTGGGAAAGCCTCGTGGGAAAGCCTCGTGGGAAAGTCTCGAGGGAAAACCACAGATCCTTTGATCCACGCGGCGGACTGCGTGACACTGCTGCTACCGCTCTGGAGGAAAGCGCAAGTGCATGTCGGCATTCGAGACGAGGACTGACTCCCCTGGGGAGACTCCAGAAGTACCCCAAGATCCATGTCAGCACTGGAGAGGAATCCTCTGGTTCCAGCCCCGACTCCACACAGGGTCTTAGGCCCCGGCACCGACGGGAGAGGAATCCCGAGAGGCCCCCGAGGAATTCGTATGGGGACTCGCCTTTCCTGAGGCCACCAGAGCGGGTCCCCGAGGTCCCCGTCGTAAGTCGAGAGCACCTGCCGCAACTCGAGAAAATCCAGGAGGTTTTGCCCTCCAGGCGAGATGAGGCCCATTTCCGCTGAGGCTTCTCGAGGCCAATCACATCTAACCACTGGAACTTCCAAAGGGTCCTTCACACCATTGCTGCAACTCAAGAAGTTCCCCGACATACCCGTCTCCACTCGAGAGGAAGCACGTGGGGTCCCGCACACATCCAGGGGAGCTCCGATTCCGCCCCCTAGCTCGAGATGAGGGATCCTTTCCCTGTTTCGTAGGGAAAAAATTCCCGGCGTTCCCGTCGCATCTCAAGAGGAGACGCTCTCAACAGGAAAGGCGAGAGGAACTCCAGGGTCCTGACACCATTCCAAGAGTCCCCCAGATGTGTCAGTCCATTCCAGAGGAACCTGATTTCCCTGCACTGCCTTGACGTTCAAGCCGAGGATCGACTCCCACCACGTGTGCACGTGGTACAGCCCTGTGGGAAAGCCTCGTGGGAAAGCCTCGAGGGAAAACCATAGATCCTTTGATCCACGCGGCGGACTGCGTGACACTGCTGCTACCGCTCTGGAGGAAAGCGCAAGTGCATGCCCGCATTCGAGACGAGGACTGACTCCCCTGGGGAGACTCCAGACGTACCCCAAGATCCATGTCAGCACTGGAGAGGAATCCTCAGGTTCCCGCCCCGACTCCACACAAGGTCTTAGTCCCCGGCATTGACGGGAGAGGAATCCCGAGAGGCCGCCGTGGAACTCGCATGGGGACTGGCCTTTCCTGAGGCCACCAGAGCGGGTCCCTGAGGTCCCCGTCGTAAGTCGAGAGCACCTGCCGCAACTCGAGAAAATCCAGGAGGTTTTGCCCTCCAGGCGAGATGAGGCCCATTTCCGCTGAGGCTTCTCGAGGCTAATCAAGTCTAACCACTGGAACTTCCTAAGGTTCCTTCACAAGCTTGCTGCAACTCAAAAGTTCCCCGACATACCCATCTCCACTCGAGAGGAAGCACGTGGGGTCCCGCACACATCCAGGGGAGCCCCGTTTCCGCCTCCTAGCTCGAGATGAGGGATCCTTTCCCTGTTTCGTAGGGAAAGAATTCCCGGCGTTCCCGTCGCATCTCAAGAGGAGGCGCTCTCCACAGGAAAGGGGAGAGGAACTCCAGGGTCGTGCCACCATTCCAAGAGTCCCCCAGATGTGTCAGTCCATTCCAGAGGAACCTGTTTTCCCTGCACTGCCTTGACGTTCAAGCCGAGGATCGAGTCCCACCACGTGTACACGTTGGACAGCCCTGTGGGATAGCCTCGTGGGAAAGCCTCGTGGGAAAGACTCGAGGGAAAACCATAGATCCTTTGATCCACGCGGCGGACTGCGTGACACTGCTGCTACCGCTCTGGAGGAAAGCGCAAGTGCATGCTCGCATTCGAGACGAGGACTGACTCCCCTGGGGAGACTCCAGAAGTACCCCAAGATCCATGTCAGCACTGGAGAGGAATCCTCAGGTTCCGGCCCCGAATCCACACAAGGTCTTAGGCCCCGGCATTGACGGGAGAGGAATCCCGAGAGGCCCCCGAGGAACTCGCATAGGGACTGGCCTTTCCTGAGGCCACCAGAGCGGGTCCCTGAGGTCCCCGTCGTAAGTCGAGAGCACCTGCCGCAACTCGAGAAAATCCAGGAGGTTTTGCCCTCCAGGCGAGATGAGGCCCATTTCCGCTGAGGCTTCTGGAGGCTAATCATATCTAACCACTGGAACTTCCAAAGGGTCCTTCACACCCTTGCTGCAACTCAAGCAGTTCCGCGACATACCCGTCTCCACTCGAGAGGAGGCACGTGGGGTCCCGCACACATCCAGGGGAGCCCCGTTTCCGCCTCCTAGCTCGAGATGAGGGATCCTTTCCCTGTTTCGTAGGGAAAGAATTCCCGGCGTTCCCGTCGCATCTCAAGAGGAGGCGCTCTCCACAGAAAAGGCGAGAGGAACTCCAGGGTCGAGACACCATTCCAAGAGTCCCCCAGATGTGTCAGTCCATTCCAGAGGAACCTGTTTTCCCTGCACTGCCTTGACGTTCAAGCCGAGGATCGACTCCCACCACGTGTGCACGTGGGACAGCCCTGTGGGAAAGCCTCGTGGGAAAGCCTCGTGGGAAAGACTCGAGGGAAAACCATAGATCCTTTGATCCACGCGGCGGACTGCGTGACACTGCTGCTACCGCTCTGGAGGAAAGCGCAAGTGCATGCCCGCATTCGAGACGAGGACTGACTCCCCTGGGGAGACTCCAGAAGTACCCCAAGATCCATGTCAGCACTGGAGAGGAATCCTCAGGTTCGAGCCCCGACTCCACACAAGGTCTTAGGCCCCGACATCGACGGGAGAGGAATCCCCAGAGGAACTCGCATGGGGTCTGGCCTTTCCTGAGGCCACCAGAGCGGGTCCCTGAGGTCCTCGTCGTAAGTCGAGAGCACCTGCCGCAACTCGAGAAAATCCAGGAGGTTTTGCCCTCCAGGCGAGATGAGGCCCATTTCCGCTGAGGCTTCTCGAGGCCAATCACATCTAACCACTGGAACTTCCAAAGGGTACTTCACACCCTTGCTGCAACTCAAGAAGGCCCCGACCTACCCGTCTCCACTCGAGAGGAAGGACGTGTGGTCCCGCACACATCCAGGGGAGCCCCGTTTCCGCCTCCTAGCTCGAGATGAGGGATCCTTTCCCTGTTTCGTAGGGAAAGAATTCCCGGCGTTCCCGTCGCATCTCAAGAGGAGGCGCTCTCCACAGGAAAGGCGAGAGGAACTCCAGGGTCGTGCCACCATTCCAAGAGTCCCCCAGATGTGTCAGTCCATTCCAGAGGAACCTGTTTTCCCTGCACTGCCTTGACGTTCAAGCCGAGGATCGACTCCCACCACGTGTGCACGTGGGACAGCCCTGTGGGAAAGCCTCGTGGGAAAGCCTCGTGGGAAAGTCTCGAGGGAAAACCACAGATCCTTTGATCCACGCGGCGGACTGCGTGACACTGCTGCTACCGCTCTGGAGGAAAGCGCAAGTGCATGCCCGCATTCGAGACGAGGACTGACTCCCCTGGGGAGACTCCAGAAGTACCCCAAGATCCATGTCAGCACTGGAGAGGAATCCTCTGGTTCCAGCCCCGACTCCACACAGGGTCTTAGGCCCCGGCACCGACGGGAGAGGAATCCCGAGAGGCCCCCGAGGAATTCGTATGGGGACTCGCCTTTCCTGAGGCCACCAGAGCGGGTCCCCGAGGTCCCCGTCGTAAGTCGAGAGCACCTGCCGCAACTCGAGAAAATCCAGGAGGTTTTGCCCTCCAGGCGAGATGAGGCCCATTTCCGCTGAGGCTTCTCGAGGCCAATTACATCTAACCACTGGAACTTCCAAAGGGTCCTTCACACCATTGCTGCAACTCAAGAAGTTCCCCGACATACCCGTCTCCACTCGAGAGGAAGCACGTGGGGTCCCGCACACATCCAGGGGAGCTCCGATTCCGCCCCCTAGCTCGAGATGAGGGATCCTTTCCCTGTTTCGTAGGGAAAAAATTCCCGGCGTTCCCGTCGCATCTCAAGAGGAGACGCTCTCAACAGGAAAGGCGAGAGGAACTCCAGGGTCCTGACACCATTCCAAGAGTCCCCCAGATGTGTCAGTCCATTCCAGAGGAACCTGATTTCCCTGCACTGCCTTGACGTTCAAGCCGAGGATCGACTCCCACCACGTGTGCACGTGGTACAGCCCTGTGGGAAAGCCTCGTGGGAAAGCCTCGTGGGAAAGACTCGAGGGAAAACCATAGATCCTTTGATCCACGCGGCGGACTGCGTGACACTGCTGCTACCGCTCTGGAGGAAAGCGCAAGTGCATGCCCGCATTCGAGACGAGGACTGACTCCCCTGGGGAGACTCCAGAAGTACCCCAAGATCCATGTCAGCACTGGAGAGGAATCCTCAGGTTCCGGCCCCGACTCAACACAAGGTCTTAGGCCCCGGCATCGACGGGAGAGGAATCCCGAGAAGCCCCCGAGGAACTCGCATGGGGACTGGCCTTTCCTGAGGCCACCAGAGCGGGTCCCTGAGGTCCCGGTCGTAAGTCGAGAGCACCTGCCGCAACTCGAGTAAATCCAGGAGGTTTTCACCTCCAGGCGAGATGAGGCCCATTTCCGCTGAGGCTTCTCGAGGCCAATCACATCTAACCACTGGAACTTCCAAAGGGTCTTTCACACCATTGCTGCAACTCAAGAAGTTCCCCGACATACCCGTCTGCACTCAAGAGGAAGCACGTGGTGTCCCACACACATCCAGGGGAGCCCGGTTTCCGCCTCCTAGCTCGAGATGAGGGATCCTTTCCCTATTTCGTAGGGAAAGAATTCCCGGCGTTCCCGTCGCATCTCAAGAGGAGGCGCTCTCCACAGGAAAGGCGAGAGAAACTCCAGGGTCATGTCACCATTCCAAGAGTCCCCCAGATGTGTCAGTCCATTCCAGAGGAACCTGTTTTCCCTGCACTGCCTTGACGTTCAAGCCGAGGATCGACTCCCACCACGTGTGCACGTGGGACAGCCCTGTGGGAAAGCCTCGTGGGAAAGCCTCGTGGGAAAGACTCGAGGGAAAACCATAGATCCTTTGATCCACGCGGCGGACTGCGTGACACTGCTGCTACCGCTCTGGAGGAAAGCGCAAGTGCATGCCCGCATTCGAGACGAGGACTGACTCCCCTGGGGAGACTCCAGAAGTACCCCAAGATCAATGTCAGCACTGGAGAGGAATCCTCAGGTTCCGGCCCCGAATACACACAAGGTCTTAGGCCCCGGCATCGACGGGAGAGGAATCCCGAGAGGCCCCCGAGGAACTCGCATGGGGACTGGCCTTTCCTGAGGCCTCCAGAGCGGGTCCCTGAGGTCCCCGTCGTAAGTCGAGAGCACCTGCCGCAACTCGAGAAAATCCAGGAGGTTTTGCCCTCCAGGCGAAATGAGGCCCATTTCCGCTGAGGTTTCTCGAGGCTAATCACATCTAACCACGGGAACTTCCAAAGGGTCCTTCACACCCTTGCTGCAACTCGAGAAGTTCCCCGACATACCCTTCTCCACTCGAGAGGAAGCACGTGGGGTCCCGCACACATCCAGGGGAGCCCCGTTTCCGCCTCCTAGCTTGAGATGAGGGATCCTATCCCTGTTTAGTAGGGATAGAATTCCCGGCGTTCCCGTCGCATCTGAAGAGGAGGCGCTCTCCACAGGAAAGGCGAGAGGAACTCCAGGATCGTGCCACCATTCCAAGAGACCCACAGATGTGTCAGTCCATTCCAGAAGAAACTGTTTTCCCTGCACTGCCTTGACGTTCAAGCCGAGGATCGACTCCCACCACGTGTGCACGTGGGACAGCCCTGTGGGAAAGCCTCGTGGGAAAGCCTCGAGGGAAAACCATAGATCCTTTGATCCACGCGGCGGACTGCATGACACTGCTGCTACCGCTCTGGAGGAAAGCGCAAGTGCATGCCCGCATTCGAGACGAGGACTGACTCCCCTGGGGAGACTCCAGACGTACCCCAAGATCCATGTCAGCACTGGAGAGGAATCCTCAGGTTCCGGCCCCGACTCCACACAAGGTCTTAGTCCCCGGCATTGACGGGAGAGGAATCCCGAGAGGCCGCCGAGGAACTCGCATGGGGACTGGCCTTTCCTGAGGCCACCAGAGCGGGTCCCTGAGGTCCCCGTCGTAAGTCGAGAGCACCTGCCGCAACTCGAGAAAATCCAGGAGGTTTTGCCCTCCAGGCGAGATGAGGCCCATTTCCGCTGAGGCTTCTCGAGGCTAATCAAGTCTAACCACTGGAACTTCCTAAGGTTCCTTCATAACCTTGCTGCAACTCAAAAGTTCCCCGACATACCCATCTCCACTCGAGAGGAAGCACGTGGGGTCCCGCACACATCCAGGGGAGCCCCGTTTCCGCCTCCTAGCTCGAGATGAGGGATCCTTTCCCTGTTTCGTAGGGAAAGAATTTTCGGCTTTCCCGTCGCATCTCAAGAGGAGGCGCTCTCCACAGGAAAGGGGAGAGGAACTCCAGGGTCGTGCCACCATTCCAAGAGTCCCCCAGATGTGTCAGTCCATTCCAGAGGAACCTGTTTTCCCTGCACTGCCTTGACGTTCAAGCCGAGGATCGACTCCCACCACGTGTGCACGTGGGACAGCCCTGTGGGATAGCCTCGTGGGAAAGCCTCGTGCTAAAGACTCGAGGGAAAACCATAGATCCTTTGATCCACGCGGCGGACTGCGTGACACTGCTGCTACCACTCTGGAGGAAAGCGCAAGTGCATGCTCGCATTCGAGACGAGGACTGACTCCCCTGGGGAGACTCCAGAAGTACCCCAAGATCCATGTCAGCACTGGAGAGGAATCCTCAGGTTCCGGCCCCGAATACACACAAGGTCTTAGGCCCCGGCATTGACGGGAGAGGAATCCCGAGAGGCCCCCGAGGAACTCGCATAGGGACTGGCCTTTCCTGAGGCCTCCAGAGCGGTTCCCTGAGGTCCCCGTCGTAAGTCGAGAGCACCTGCCGCAACTCGAGAAAATCCAGGAGGTTTTGCCCTCCAGGCGATATGAGGCCCATTTCCGCTGAGGCTTCTCGAGGCTAATCACATCTAACCACTGGAACTTCCAAAGGGTCCTTGACACCCTTGCTGCAACTCAAGCAGTTCCGCGACATACCCGTCTCCACTCGAGAGGAAGCACGTGGGGTCCCGCACACATCCAGGGGAGCCCCGTTTCCGCCTCCTAGCTCGAGATGAGGGATCCTTTCCCTGTTTCGTAGGGAAAGAATTCCCGGCATTACCGTCGCATCCCAAGAGGAGTATCTCTCCACAGGAAAGGCGAGAGGAACTCCAGGGTCGTGGCACCATTCCAAGAGACCCCCAGATGTGTCAGTCCATTCCAGAGGAACCTGTTTTCCCTGCACTGCCTTGACGTTCAAGCCGAGGATCGACTCCCACCACGTGTGCACGTGGGACAGCCCTGCGGGAAAGCCTCGTGGGAAAGCCTCGTGGGAAAGACTCGAGGGAAAACCATAGATCCTTTGATCCACGCGGCGGACTGCGTGACACTGCTGCTACCGCTCTGGAGGAAAGCGCAAGTGCATGCCCGCATTCGAGACGAGGACTGACTCCCCTGGGGAGACTCCAGAAGTGCCCCAAGATCCATGTCAGCACTGGAGAGGAATCCTCAGGTTCCGGCCCCGACTCCACACAAGGTCTTAGGCCCCGGCATCGACGGGAGAGGAATCCCCAGAGGCCCCCGAGGAACTCGCACGGGGACTGGCCTTTCCTGAGGCCACCAGAGCGCGTCCCTGAGGTCCCCGTCTTAAGTCGAGAGCACCTGCCGCAACTCGAGAAAATCCAGGAGGTTTTGCCCTCCAGGCGAGATGAGGCCCATTTCCGCTGAGGCTTCTCGAGGCTAATCACATCTAACCACTGGAACTTCCAAAGGGTCCTTCATACCCTTGCTGCAACTCACGAAGTTCCCCGACATAACCGTCTCCACTCGAGAGGAAGCACGTGGGGTCCCGCACACATCCAGGGGAGCCCCGTTTCCGCCTCCTAGGCCGAGATGAGGGATCCTTTCCCTGTTTCGTAGGGAAAGAATTCCCGGCGTTCCTGTCGCATCTCAAGAGGAGGCGCTCTCCACAGGAAAGGCGAGAGGAACTCCAGGGTCGTGCCACCATTCCAAGAGTCCCCCAGATGGGTCAGTCCAATCCAGAGGAAACTGTTTTCCCTGCACTGCCTTGACGTTCAAGCCGAGGATCGAGTCCCACCACGTGTGCACGTGGGACAGCCCTGTGGGAAAGCCTCGTGTGAAAGCCTCGTGGGAAAGACTCGAGGCAAAACCATAGATCCTTTGATCCACGCGGCGGACTGCGTGACACTGCTGCTACCACTCTGGATGAAAGCGCAAGTGCATGCCCGCATTCGAGACGAGGACTGACTCCCCTGGGGAGACTCCAGAAGTACCCCAAGATCTATGTCAGCACTGGAGAGGAATCCTCAGGTTCCGGCCCCGACTCCACACAAGGTCTTAGGCCCCGGCATCGACGGGAGAGGAATCCCAAGAGGCCCCCGAGGAACTCGTATGGGGACTGGCCTTTCCTGAGGCCACCAGAGCGGGTCCCTGAGGTCCCCGTCGTAAGTCGAGAGCACCTGCCGCAACTCGAGAAAATCCAGGAGGTTTTGCCCTCCAGGCGAGATGAGGCCCATTTCCGCTGAGGCTTCTCGAGGCTAATCACATCTAACAACTGGAAATTCCAAAGGGACCTTCATACCCTTGCTGCAACTCAAGAAGTTCCGCGACATACCCGTCTCCACTCGAGAGGAAGCACGAGTGTCCCGCACACATCCAGGGGAGCCGCGTTTCCGCCTCCTAGCTCGAAATGAGGGATCCTTTCCCTGTTTTGTAGGGAAAGAATTCCCGGCGTTCCCGTCGCATCTCAAGAGGAGGCGCTCTCCACAGGAAAGGCGAGAGGAACTCCAGGGTCGTGCCACCATTCCAAGAGACCCCAGATGTGTCATTCCATACCAGAGGAACCTGTTTTCCCTGCACTGCCTTGACGTTCAAGCCGAGGATCGACTCCCACCACGTGTGCACGTGGGACAGCCCTGTGGGAAAGCCTCGTGGGAAAGCCTCGTGGGAAAGACTCGAGGGAAAACCATAGATCCTTTTATCCACGCGGCGGACTGCGTGACACTGCTGCCACCGCTCTGGAGGAAAGCGCAAGTGCATGCCCGCATTGGAGACGAGGACTGACTCCCCTGGGGAGACTCCAGAAGTACCCCAAGATCCATGTCAGCACTGGAGAGGAATCCTCAGGTTCCGGCCCCGACTCCACACAAGGTCTTAGGCCCCGGCATCGACGGGAGAGGAATCCCGAGAGTCCCCGGAGGAATTCGCATGGGGACTGGCCTTTCCTGAGGCCTCCAGAGCGGGTCCCTGAGGTCCCCATCGTAAGTCGAGAGCACCTGCCGCAACTCGAGAAAATCCAGGAGGTTTTGCCCTCCAGGCGAGATGAGGCCCATTTCCGCTGAGGCTTCTCGAGGCTAATCACATCTAACCACTGGAACTTCCAAAGGGTCCTTGACACCCTTGCTGCAACTCAAGCAGTTCCGCGACATACCCGTCTCCATTCGAGAGGAAGCACGTGGGGTCCCGCACACATCCAGGGGAGCCCCGTTTCCTCCTCCTGGCTCGAGATGAGGGATCCTTTCCCTGTTTCGTAGGGAAAGAATTCCCGGCGTTACCGTCGCATCCCAAGAGGAGGCGCTCTCCACAGGAAAGGCGAGAAGAACTCCAGGGTCGTGGCACCATTCCAAGAGACCCCCAGATGTGTCAGTCCATTCCAGAGGAACCTGTTTTCCCTGCACTGCCTGGACGTTCAAGCCGAGGATCGACTCCCACCACGTGTGCACGTGGGACAGCCCTGTGGGAAAGCCTCGTGGGAAAGCCTCGTGGGAAAGACTCGAGGGAAAACCATAGATCCTTTTATCCACGCGGCGGACTGCGTGACACTGCTGCTACCGCTCTGGAGGAAAGCGCAAGTGCATGCCCACATTCGAGACGAGGACTGACTCCCCTGGGGAGACTCCAGAAGTGCCCCAAGATCCATGTCAGCACTGGAGAGGAATCCTCAGGTTCCGGCCCCGACTCCACTCAAGGTCTTAGGCCCCGGCATCGACGGGAGAGGAATCCCCAGAGGCCCCCGAGGAACTCGCACGGGGACTGGCCTTTCCTGAGGCCACCAGAGCGCGTCCCTGAGGTCCCCGTCTTAAGTCGAGAGCACCTTCCGCAACTCGAGAAAATCCTGGAGGTTTTGCCCTCCAGGCGAGATGAGGCCCATTTCCGCTGAGGCTTCTCGAGGCTAATCACATCTAACCACTGGAACTTCCAAAGGGTCCTTGACACCCTTGCTGCAACTCGAGAAGTTCCCCGACATACCGGTCTCCACTCGAGAGGAAGCACGTGGGGTCCCGCACACATCCGGGGGAGCCCCGTTTCCGCCTCCCAACTTGAGATGAGGGATCCTTTCCCTGTTTAGTAGGGAAAGAATTCCCGGCGTTCCCGTCGCATCTCAAGAGGAGGCGCTCTCCACAGGAAAGGCGAGAGGAACTCCAGGGTCGTGCCACCATTCCAAGAGACCCAAAGATGTGTCAGTCCATTCCAGAGGAACCTGTTTTCCCTGCACTGCCTTGACGTTCAAGCCGAGGATCGACTCCCACCACGTGTGCACGTGGGACAGCCCTGTGGGAAAGCCTCGTGGGAAAGCCTCGTGGGAAAGACTCGAGGGAAAACCATAGATCCTTTGATCCACGGGGTGGACTGCGTGACACTGCTGCTACCGCTCTGGAGGAAAGCACAAGTGCATGCCCGCATTCGAGACTAGGACTGACTCCCCTGGGGAGACTCCAGAAGTGCCCCAAGATCCATGTCAGCACTGGAGAGGAATCCTCAGGTTCCGGCCCCGACTCCACACAAGGTCTTAGGCCCCGGCATCGACGGGAGAGGAATCCCCAGAGGCCCCCGAGGAACTCGCACGGGGACTGGCCTTTCCTGAGGCCACCAGAGCGCGTCCCTGAGGTCCCCGTCTTAAGTCGAGAGCACCTGCCGCAACTCGAGAAAATCCAGGAGGTTTTGCCCTCTAGGCGAGATGAGGCCCATTTCCGCTGAGGCTTCTCGAGGCTAATCATATCTAACCACTGGAACTTCCAAAGGGTTCTTCACACCCTTGCTGCAACTCGAGAAGTTCCCCGACATACCGGTCTCCACTCGAGAGGAAGCACGTGGGGTCCCGCACACATCCAGGGGAGCCCCGTTTCCTCCTCCCAACTTGAGATGAGGGATCCTTTCCCTGTTTAGTAGGGAAAGAATTCCCGGCGTTCCCGTCGCATCTCAAGAGGAGGCGCTCTCCACACGAAAGGCGAGAGGAACTCCAGGGTCGTGCCACCATTCCAAGAGACCCACAGATGTGTCAGTCCATTCCAGAGGAACATGTTTTCCCTGCACTGCCTTGACGTTCAAGCCGAGGATCGACTCCCACCACGTGTGCACGTGGGAATGCCCTGTGGGAAAGCCTCGTGGGAAAGACGCGAGGGAACACCAAAGATCCTTTGATCCACGCGGCGGACTGCGTGACACTGCTGCTACCGCTCTGGAGGAAAGCGCAAGTGCATGCCCGCATTCGAGACGAGGACTGACACCCCTGGGGAGACTCCAGAAGTACCCCAAGATCCATGTCAGCACTGGAGAGGAATCCTCACGTTCCGGCCCCGACTCCACACAAGGTCTTAGTCCCCAGCATTGACGGGAGAGGAATCCCGAGAGGCCCCCGAGGAACTCGCATGGGGACTGGCCTTTCCTGAGGCCACCAGAGCGGGTCCCTGAGGTCCCCGTCGTAAGTCGAGAGCACCTGCCGCAACTCGAGAAAATCCCGGAGGTTTTGCCCTCCAGGCGAGATGAGGCCCATTTCCGCTGAGGCTTCTCGAGGCTAATCACGTCTAACCACTGGAACTTCCTAAGGGTCCTTCACACCCTTGCTGCAACTCAAGAAGTTCCCCGACATACCCGTCTCCACTCGAGAGGAAGCACGTGGGGTCCCGCACACATCCCGGGGAGCCCCGTTTCCGCCTCCTAGCTCGAGATGAGGGATCCTTTCCCTGTTTCGTAGGGAAAGAATTCCCGGCGTTCCCGTCGCATCTCAAGAGGAGGCGCTCTCCACAGGAAAGGGGAGAGGAACTCCAGGGTCGTGCCACAATTCCAAGAGTCCCCCAGATGTGTCAGTCCATTCCAGAGGAACCTGTTTTCCCTGCACTGCCTTGATGTTCAAGCCGAGGATCGACTCCCACCACGTGTGCACGTGGGACAGCCCTGTGGGAAAGCCTCGTGGGAAAGACGCGAGGGAAAACCATAGATCCTTTGATCCACGCGGCGGACTGCGTGACACTGCTGCTACCGCTCTGGAGGAAAGCGCAAGTGCATGCCCACATTCGAGACGAGGACTGACTCCCCTGGGGAGACTCCAGAAGTACCCCAAGATCCATGTCAGCACTGGAGAGGAATCCTCAGGTTCCGGCCCCGAATCCACACAAGGTCTTAGTCCCCGGCATTGACGGGAGAGGAATCCCGAGAGGCCGCCGAGGAACTCGCATGGGGACTGGCCTTTCCTGAGGCTACCAGAGCGGGTCCCTGAGGTCCCCGTCGTAAGTCGAGAGCACCTGCCGCAACTCGAGAAAATCCAGGAGGTTTTGCCCTCCAGGCGAGATGAGGCCCATTTCCGCTGAGGCTTCTCGAGGCTAATCAAGTCTAACCACTGGAACATCCTAAGGTTCCTTCACACCCTTGCTGCAACTCAAAAGTTCCCCGACATACCCATCTCCACTCGAGAGGAAGAACGTGGGGTCCCGCACACATCCAGGGGAGCCCCGTTTCCGCCTCCTAGCTCGAGATGAGGGATCCTTTCCCTGTTTCGTAGGGAAAGAATTCCCGGCGTTCCCGTCGCATCTCAAGAGGAGGCGCTCTCCACAGGAAAGGGGAGAGGAACTCCAGGGTCGTGCCACGATTCCAAGAGTCCCTCAGATGTGTCAGTCCATTCCAGAGGAACCTGTTTTCCCTGCACTGCCTTGACGTTCAAGCCGAGGATCGAGTCCCACCACGTGTGCACGTGGGACAGCCCTGTGGGATAGACTCGTGGGAAAGCCTCGTGGGAAAGACTAGAGGGAAAACCATAGATCCTTTGATCCACGCGGCGGACTGCGTGACACTGCTGCTACCGCTCTGGAGGATAGCGCAAGTGCATGCCCGCATTCGAGACGAGGACTGACTCCCCTGGGGAGACCCCAGAAGTACCCCAAGATCCATGTCAGCACTGGACAGGAATCCTCAGGTTCCGGCCTCGACTCCACACAAGGTCTTAGGCCCCGGCATCGACGGGAGAGGAATCCCGAGAGGCCCCCGAGGAACTCGCATGGGGACTGGCCTTTCCTGAGGCCACCAGAGCGGGTCCCTGAGGTCCCCGTCGTAAGTCGAGAGCACCTGCCGCAACTCGAGAAAATCCAGGAGGTTTTGCCCTCCAGGCGAGATGAGGCCCATTTCCGCTGAGGCTTCTCGAGGCTAATCACTTCTAACCACTGGAACTTCCTAAGGGTCCTTCACACCCTTGCTGCAACTCAAGAAGTTCCCCGACATACCCGTCTCCACTCGAGAGGAAGCACGTGGGGTCCCGCACACATCCAGGGGTGCCCCGTTTCCGCCTCCTAGCTCGAGATGAGGGATCCTTTCCCTGTTTCGTAGGGAAAGAATTCCCGGAGTTCCCGTCGCATCTCAAGAGGAGGCGCTCTCCACAGGAAAGGCGAGAGGAACTCCAGGGTCGTGTCACCATTCCAAGAGTCTCCCAGATGTGTCAGTCCATTCCAGAGGAACCTGTTTTCCCTGCACTGCCTTGACGTTCAAGCCGAGGATAGACTCCCAACACCTGTGCACGTGGGACAGCCCTGTGGGAAAGCCTCGTGGGAAAGCCTCGTGGCAAAGACTCGAGGGAAAACCATAGATCCTTTGATCCACGCGGCGGACTGCGTGACACTGCTGCTACCGCTCTGGAGGAAAGCGCAAGTGCATGCCCACATTCGAGACGAGGATTGACTCCCCTGGGGAGACTCCAGAAGTACCCCAAGATCCATGTCAGCACTGGAGAGGAATCCTCAGGTTCCGGCACCGACTCCACACAAGGTCTTAGGCCCCGGCATCGACGGGAGAGGAATCCCGAGAGGCCCCCGAGGAACTCGCATGGGGACTGGCCTTTCCTGAGGCCTCCAGAGCGGGTCCCTGAGGTCCCCGTCGTAAGTCGAGAGCACCTGCCGCAACTCGAGAAAATCCAGGAGGTTTTGCCCTCCAGGCGAGATGAGGCCCATTTCCGCTGAGGCTTCTCGAGGCTAATCACATCTAACCACTGGAACTTCCAAAGGGTCCTTCACACCCTTGCTGCAACTCAAGCAGTTCCGCGACATACCCGTCTCCACTCGAGAGGAAGCACGTGGGGTCCCGCACACATCCAGGGGAGCCCCGTTTCCGCCTCCTAGCTCGAGATGAGGGATCCTTTCCCTGTTTCGTAGGGAAAGAATTCCCGGCGTTCCCGTCGCATCTCAAGAGGAGGCGCTCTCCACAGGAAAGGCGAGAGGAACTCCAGGGTCGTGCCAGCATTCCAAGAGTCCCCCAGATGGGTCAGTCCATTCCAGAGGAACCTGTTTTCCCTGCACTGCCTTGACGTTCAAGCCGAGGATCGACTCCCACCACGTGTGCACGTGGGACAGCCCTGTGGGAAAGCCTCGTGGGAAAGCCTCGTGGGAAAGACTCAAGGGAAAACCATAGATCCTTTGATCCACGCGGCGGACTGCGTGACACTGCTGCTACCGCTCTGGAGGAAAGCGCAAGTGCATGCCCGCATTCGAGACGAGGACTGACGCCCCTGGGGAGACTCCAGAAGTACCCCAAGATCCATGTCAGCACTGGATAAGAATCCTCAGGTTCCGGCCCCGACTCCACACAAGGTCTTAGGCCCCGGCATCGACGGGAGAGGAATCCCGAGAGGCCCCCGAGGAACTCGCATGGGGACTGGCCTTTCCTGAGGCCACCAGAGCGGGTCCCTGAGGTCCCCGTCGTAAGTCGAGAGCACCTGCCGCAACTCGAGAAAATCCAGGAGGTTTTGCCCTCCAGGCGAGATGAGGCCCATTTCCGCTGAGGCTTCTCGAGGCTAATCACGTCTAACCACTGGAACTTCCAAAGTGTCCTTCACACCCTTACTGCAACTCAAGAAGTTCCCCGACATACCCGTCTCCACTCGAGAGGAAGCTCGTGGGGTCCGGCACACATCCAGGGGAGCCCCGTTTCCGGCTCCTAGCTTGAGATGAGGGATCCTTTCCCTGTTTCGTAGGGAAAGAATTCCCGGCGTTCCCGTCGCATCTCAAAGGGGGCGCTCTCCACAGGAAAGGCGAGAGGAACTCCAGGGTCGTGGCACCATTCCAAGAGTCCCCCAGATGGGTCAGTCCATTCCAGAGGAACCTGTTTTCCCTGC
The DNA here is from genome assembly GCF_042477335.2 of Ovis canadensis. Taxonomy (NCBI): domain Eukaryota; kingdom Metazoa; phylum Chordata; class Mammalia; order Artiodactyla; family Bovidae; genus Ovis; species Ovis canadensis. The sequence goes on along the minus strand of NC_091258.1, from coordinate 9,282,938 downwards.
ACTGCCTTGACGTTCAAGCCGAGGATCGACTCCCACCACGTGTGCACGTGGGACAGCCCTGTGGGAAAGCCTCGTGGGAAAGCCTCGTGGGAAAGACTCAAGGGAAAACCAGAGATCCTTTGATCCACGCGGAGGACTGCGTGACACTGCTGCTACCACTCTGGAGGAAAGCGCAAGTGCATGCCCGCATTCGAGACGAGGACTGACTCCCCTGGGGAGACTCCAGAAGTACCCCAAGATCCATGTCAGCACTGGAGAGGAATCCTCAGGTTCCGGCCCCGACTCCACACAAGGTCTTAGGCCCCGGCATCGACCGGAGAGGAATCCCGAGAGGCCCCCGAGGAACTCGCATGGGGACTGGCCTTTCCTGAGGCCACCAGAGCGGGTCCCTGAGGTCCCCGTCGTAAGTCGAGAGCACCTGCCGCAACTCGAGAAAATCCAGGAGGTTTTGCCCTCCAGGCGAGATGAGGCCCATTTCCGCTGAGGCTTCTCGAGGCTAATCATATCTAACCACTGGAACATCCAAAGGGTCCTTCTCACCCTTGCTGCAACTCAAGAAGTTCCCCGACATACCAGTCTCCACTCGAGAGGAAGCACGTGGGGTCCCGCACACATCCAGGGGAACCCCGTTTCCGCCTCCTAGCTCGAGATGAGGGCTCCTTTCCCTGTTCTTAGGGAAAGAATTCCCGGCGTTCCCGTCGCAACTCAAGAGGAGGTGCTCTCCACAGGAAAGGCGAGAGGAACTCCAGGGTCGTGTCACCATTCCAAGAGTCTCCCAGATGTGTCAGTCCATTCCAGAGGAACCTGTTTTCCCTGCACTGCCTTGACGTTCAAGCCGAGGATAGACTCCCAACACCTGTGCACGTGGGACAGCCCTGTGGGAAAGCCTCGTGGGAAAGCCTCGTGGCAAAGACTAGAGGGAAAACCATAGATCCTTTGATCCACGCGGCGGACTGCGTGACACTGCTGCTACCGCTCTGGAGGAAAGCGCAAGTGCATGCCCGCATTCGAGACGAGGACTGACTCCCCTGGGGAGACTCCAGAAGTACCCCAAGATCCATGTCAGCACTGGAGAGGAATCCTCAGGTTCCGGCCCCGACTCCACACAAGGTCTTAGTCCCTGGCATCGACGGGAGAGGAATCCCGAGAGGCCCCCGAGGAACTCGCATGGGGACTGACCTTTCCTGAGGCCACCAGAGCGGGTCCCTGAGGTCCCCGTCGTAAGTCGAGAGCACCTGCCACAACTCGAGAAAATCCAGGAGGTTATTCCCTCCGGGCGAGATGAGGCCCATTTCCGCTGAGGCTTCTCGAGGCTAATCACATCTAACCACTGGAACTTCCAAAGGGTCCTTCACACCCTTGCTGCAACTCAAGAAGTTCCCCGACATACCCGTCTCCACTCGAGAGGAAGCACGAGGGTCCCGCACACATCCAGGGGAGACCCGTTTCCGCCTCCTAGCTCGAGATGAGGGATCCTTTCCCTGTTTCGTAGGGAAAGAATTCCCGGCGTTCCCGTCGCATCTCAAGAGGAGGCGCTCTCCACAGGAAAGGGGAGAGGAACTCCAGGGTCGTGCCACAATTCCAAGAGTCCCCCAGATGTGTCAGTCCATTCCAGAGGAACCTGTTTTCCCTGCACTGCCTTGATGTTCAAGCCGAGGATCGACTCCCACCACGTGTGCACGTGGGACAGCCCTGTGGGAAAGCCTCGTGGGAAAGACTCGAGGGAAAACCATAGATCCTTTGATCCACGCGGCGGACTGCGTGACACTGCTGCTACCGCTCTGGAGGAAAGCGCAAGTGCATGCCCACATTCGAGACGAGGACTGACTCCCCTGGGGAGACTCCAGAAGTACCCCAAGATCCATGTCAGCACTGGAGAGGAATCCTCAGGTTCCGGCCCCGAATCCACACAAGGTCTTAGTCCGCGGCATTGACGGGAGAGGAATCCCGAGAGGCCCCCGAGGAACTCGCATGGGGACTGGCCTTTCCTGAGGCTACCAGAGCGGGTCCCTGAGGTCCCCGTCGTAATTCGAGAGCACCTGCCGCAACTCGAGAAAATCCAGGAGGTTTTGCCCTCCAGGCGAGATGAGGCCCATTTCCGCTGAGGCTTCTCGAGGCTAATCAAGTCTAACCACTGGAACATCCTAAGGTTCCTTCACACCCTTGCTGCAACTCAAAAGTTCCCCGACATACCCATCTCCACTCGAGAGGAAGCACGTGAGGTCCCGCACACATCCAGGGGAGCCCCGTTTCCGCCTCCTAGCTCGAGATGAGGGATCCTTTCCCTGTTTCATAGGGAAAGAATTCCCGGCGTTCCCGTCGCATCTCAAGAGGAGGCGCTCTCCACAGGAAAGGCGAGAGGAACTCCAGGGTCGTGCCACGATTCCAAGAGTCCCCCAGATGTGTCAGTCCATTCCAGAGGAACCTGTTTTCCCTGCACTGCCTTGACGTTCAAGCCGAGGATCGAGTCCCACCACGTGTGCACGTGGGACAGCCCTGTGGGATAGACTCGTGGGAAAGCCTCGTGCTAAAGACTAGAGGGAAAACCATAGATCCTTTGATCCACGCGGCGGACTGCGTGACACTGCTGCTACCGCTCTGGAGGATAGCGCAAGTGCATGCCCGCATTCGAGACGAGGACTGACTCCCCTGGGGAGACCCCAGAAGTACCCCAAGATCCATGTCAGCACTGGACAGGAATCCTCAGGTTCCGGCCTCGACTCCACACAAGGTCTTAGGCCCCGGCATCGACGGGAGAGGAATCCCGATAGGCCCCCGAGGAACTCGCATGGGGACTGGCCATTCCTGAGGCCACCAGAGCGGGTCCCTGAGGTCCCCGTCCTAAGTCGAGAGCACCTGCCGCAACTCGAGAAAATCCAGGAGGTTTTGCCCTCCAGGCGAGATGAGGCCCATTTCCGCTGAGCCGTCTCGAGGCTAATCACGTCTAACCACTGGAACTTCCTAAGGGTCCTTCACACCCTTGCTGAAACTCAAGAAGTTCCCCGACATACCCATCTCCACTCGAGAGGAAGCACGTGGGGTCCCGCACACATCCAGGGGAGCCCTGTTTCTGCCTCCTACCTCGAGATGAGGGATCCTTTCCCTTTTTCGTAGGGAAAGAATTCCCGGCGTTCCCGTCGCATCTTAAGAGGAGGTGCTCTCCACAGGAAAGGCAAGAGGAACTCCAGGGTCGTGCCACCATTCCAAGAGTCCCCCAGATGTGTCAGTCCATTCCAGAGGAACCTGTTTTCCCTGCACTGCCTGGACGTTCAAGCCGAGGATGGACTCCCACCACGTGTGCACGTGGGACAGCCCTGTGGGAAAGCCTCGTGGGAAAGCCTCGTGGGAAAGACTCGAGGGAAAACCATAGATCCTTTGATCCACGCGGCGGACTGCGTGACACTGCTGCTACCGCTCTGGAGGAAAGCGCAAGTGCATGCCCACATTCGAGACGAGGACTGACTCCCCTGGGGAGACTCCAGAAGTACCCCAAGATCCATGTCAGCACTGGAGAGGAATCCTCAGGTTCCGGCCCCGACTCCACACAAGGTCTTAGGCCCCGGCATCGACGGGAGAGGAATCCCGAGAGGCCCCCGAGGAACTCGCATGGGGACTGGCCTTTCCTGAGGCCTCCAGAGCGGGTCCCTGAGGTCCCCGTCGTAAGTCGAGAGCACCTGCCGCAACTCGAGAAAATCCAGGAGGTTTTGCCCTCCAGGCGAGATGAGGCCCATTTCCGCTGAGGCTTCTCGAGGCTAATCACATCTAACCACTGGAACTTCCAAAGGGTCCTTCACACCCTTGCTGCAACTCAAGAAGTTCCCCGACATACCCGTCTCCACTCGAGAGGAAGCACGTGGGGTCCCGCACACATCCAGGGGTGCCCCGTTTCCGCCTCCTAGCTCGAGATGAGGGATCCTTTCCCTGTTTCGTAGGGAAAGAATTCCCGGAGTTCCCCTCGCATCTCAAGAGGAGGCGCTCTCCACAGGAAAGGCGAGAGGAACTCCAGGGTCGTGTCACCATTCCAAGAGTCTCCCAGATGTGTCAGTCCATTCCAGAGGAACCTGTTTTCCCTGCACTGCCTTGACGTTCAAGCCGAGGATAGACTCCCAACACCTGTGCACGTGGGACAGCCCTGTGGGAAAGCCTCGTGGGAAAGCCTCGTGGCAAAGACTAGAGGGAAAACCATAGATCCTTTGATCCACGCGGCGGACTGCGTGACACTGCTGCTAGCGCTCTGGAGGAAAGCGCAAGTGCATGCCCGCATTCGAGACGAGGACTGACTCCCCTGGGGAGACTCCAGAAGTACCCCAAGATCCATGTCAGCACTGGAGAGGAATCCTCAGGTTCCGGCCCCGACTCCACACAAGGTCTTAGTCCCTGGCATCGACGGGAGAGGAATCCCGAGAGGCCCCCGAGGAACTCGCATGGGGACTGACCTTTCCTGAGGCCACCAGAGCGGGTCCCTGAGGTCCCCGTCGTAAGTCGAGAGCACCTGCCACAACTCGAGAAAATCCAGGAGGTTATTCCCTCCGGGCGAGATGAGGCCCATTTCCGCTGAGGCTTCTCGAGGCTAATCACATCTAACCACTGGAACTTCCAAAGGGTCCTTCACACCCTTGCTGCAACTCAAGAAGTTCCCCGACATACCCGTCTCCACTCGAGAGGAAGCACGAGGGTCCCGCACACATCCAGGGGAGACCCGTTTCCGCCTCCTAGCTCGAGATGAGGGATCCTTTCCCTGTTTCGTAGGGAAAGAATTCCCGGCGTTCCCGTCGCATCTCAAGAGGAGGCGCTCTCCACAGGAAAGGGGAGAGGAACTCCAGGGTCGTGCCACAATTCCAAGAGTCCCCCAGATGTGTCAGTCCATTCCAGAGGAACCTGTTTTCCCTGCACTGCCTTGATGTTCAAGCCGAGGATCGACTCCCACCACGTGTGCACGTGGGACAGCCCTGTGGGAAAGCCTCGTGGGAAAGACTCGAGGGAAAACCATAGATCCTTTGATCCACGCGGCGGACTGCGTGACACTGCTGCTACCGCTCTGGAGGAAAGCGCAAGTGCATGCCCACATTCGAGACGAGGACTGACTCCCCTGGGGAGACTCCAGAAGTACCCCAAGATCCATGTCAGCACTGGAGAGGAATCCTCAGGTTCCGGCCCCGACTCCACACAAGGTCTTAGTCCCCGGCATTGACGGGAGAGGAATCCCGAGAGGCCCCCGAGGAACTCGCATGGGGACTGGCCTTTCCTGAGGCTACCAGAGCGGGTCCCTGAGGTCCCCATCGTAAGTCGAGAGCACCTGCCGCAACTCGAGAAAATCCAGGAGGTTTTGCCCTCCAGGCGAGATGAGGCCCATTTCCGCTGAGGCTTCTCGAGGCTAATCAAGTCTAACCACTGGAACATCCTAAGGTTCCTTCACACCCTTGCTGCAACTCAAAAGTTCCCCGACATACCCATCTCCACTCGAGAGGAAGCACGTGGGGTCCCGCACACATCCAGGGGAGCCCCGTTTCCGCCTCCTAGCTCGAGATGAGGGATCCTTTCCCTGTTTCGTAGGGAAAGAATTCCCGGCGTTCCCGTCGCATCTCAAGAGGAGGCGCTCTCCACAGGAAAGGCGAGAGGAACTCCAGGGTCGTGCCACGATTCCAAGAGTCCCCCAGATGTGTCAGTCCATTCCAGAGGAACCTGTTTTCCCTGCACTGCCTTGACGTTCAAGCCGAGGATCGAGTCCCACCACGTGTGCACGTGGGACAGCCCTGTGGGATAGACTCGTGGGAAAGCCTCGTGCTAAAGACTAGAGGGAAAACCATAGATCCTTTGATCCACGCGGCGGACTGCGTGACACTGCTGCTACCGCTCTGGAGGATAGCGCAAGTGCATGCCCGCATTCGAGACGAGGACTGACTCCCCTGGGGAGACCCCAGAAGTACCCCAAGATCCATGTCAGCACTGGACAGGAATCCTCAGGTTCCGGCCTCGACTCCACACAAGGTCTTAGGCCCCGGCATTGACGGGAGAGGAATCCCGATAGGCCCCCGAGGAACTCGCATGGGGACTGGCCATTCCTGAGGCCACCAGAGCGGGTCCCTGAGGTCCCCGTCCTAAGTCGAGAGCACCTGCCGCAACTCGAGAAAATCCAGGAGGTTTTGCCCTCCAGGCGAGATGAGGCCCATTTCCGCTGAGCCGTCTCGAGGCTAATCACGTCTAACCACTGGAACTTCCTAAGGGTCCTTCACACCCTTGCTGAAACTCAAGAAGTTCCCCGACATACCCATCTCCACTCGAGAGGAAGCACGTGGGGTCCCGCACACATCCAGGGGAGCCCTGTTTCTGCCTCCTACCTCGAGATGAGGGATCCTTTCCCTTTTTCGTAGGGAAAGAATTCCCGGCGTTCCCGTCGCATCTTAAGAGGAGGTGCTCTCCACAGGAAAGGCAAGAGGAACTCCAGGGTCGTGCCACCATTCCAAGAGTCCCCCAGATGTGTCAGTCCATTCCAGAGGAACCTGTTTTCCCTGCACTGCCTGGACGTTCAAGCCGAGGATGGACTCCCACCACGTGTGCACGTGGGACAGCCCTGTGGGAAAGCCTCGTGGGAAAGCCTCGTGGGAAAGACTCGAGGGAAAACCATAGATCCTTTGATCCACGCGGCGGACTGCGTGACACTGCTGCTACCGCTCTGGAGGAAAGCGCAAGTGCATGCCCACATTCGAGACGAGGACTGACTCCCCTGGGGAGACTCCAGAAGTACCCCAAGATCCATGTCAGCACTGGAGAGGAATCCTCAGGTTCCGGCCCCGACTCCACACAAGGTCTTAGGCCCCGGCATCGACGGGAGAGGAATCCCGAGAGGCCCCCGAGGAACTCGCATGGGGACTGGCCTTTCCTGAGGCCTCCAGAGCGGGTCCCTGAGGTCCCCGTCGTAAGTCGAGAGCACCTGCCGCAACTCGAGAAAATCCAGGAGGTTTTGCCCTCCAGGCGAGATGAGGCCCATTTCCGCTGAGGCTTCTCGAGGCTAATCACATCTAACCACTGGAACTTCCAAAGGGTCCTTCACACCCTTGCTGCAACTCAAGCAGTTCCGCGACATACCCGTCTCCACTCGAGAGGAAGCACGTGGGGTCCCGCACACATCCAGGGGAGCCCCGTTTCCGCCTCCTAGCTCGAGATGAGGGATCCTTTCCCTGTTTCGTAGGGAAAGAATTCCCGGCGTTCCCGTCGCATCTCAAGAGGAGGCGCTCTCCACAGGAAAGGCGAGAGGAACTCCAGGGTCGTGCCAGCATTCCAAGAGTCCCCCAGATGGGTCAGTCCATTCCAGAGGAACCTGTTTTCCCTGCACTGCCTTGACGTTCAAGCCGAGGATCGACTCCCACCACGTGTGCACGTGGGACAGCCCTGTGGGAAAGCCTCGTGGGAAAGCCTCGTGGGAAAGACTCAAGGGAAAACCATAGATCCTTTTATCCACGCGGCGGACTGCGTGACACTGCTGCTACCGCTCTGGAGGAAAGCGCAAGTGCATGCCCGCATTCGAGATGAGGACTGACTCCCCTGGGGAGACTCCAGAAGTACCCCAAGATCCATGTCAGCACTGGAGAAGAATCCTCAGGTTCCGGCCCCGACTCCACACAAGGTCTTAGGCCCCGGCATCGACGGGAGAGGAATCCCGAGAGGCCCCCGAGGAACTCGCATGGGGACTGGCCTTTCCTGAGGCCACCAGAGCGGGTCCCTGAGGTCCCCGTCGTAAGTCGAGAGCACCTGCCGCAACTCGAGAAAATCCAGGAGGTTTTGCCCTCCAGGCGAGATGAGGCCCATTTCCGCTGAGGCTTCTCGAGGCTAATCACGTCTAACCACTGGAACTTCCAAAGTGTCCTTCACACCCTTACTGCAACTCAAGAAGTTCCCCGACATACCCGTCTCCACTCGAGAGGAAGCTCGTGGGGTCCGGCACACATCCAGGGGAGCCCCGTTTCCGGCTCCTAGCTTGAGATGAGGGATCCTTTCCCTGTTTCGTAGGGAAAGAATTCCCGGCGTTCCCGTCGCATCTCAAGAGGAGGCGCTCTCCACAGGAAAGGCGAGAGGAACTCCAGGGTCGTGGCACCATTCGAAGAGTCCCCCAGATGGGTCAGTCCATTCCAGAGGAACCTGTTTTCCCTGCACTGCCTTGACGTTCAAGCCGAGGATCGACTCCCACCACGTGTGCACGTGGGACAGCCCTGTGGGAAAGCCTCGTGGGAAAGCCTCGTGGGAAAGACTCAAGGGAAAACCAGAGATCCTTTGATCCACGCGGAGGACTGCGTGACACTGCTGCTACCACTCTGGAGGAAAGCGCAAGTGCATGCCCGCATTCGAGACGAGGACTGACTCCCCTGGGGAGACTCCAGAAGTACCCCAAGATCCATGTCAGCACTGGAGAGGAATCCTCAGGTTCCGGCCCCGACTCCACACAAGGTCTTAGGCCCCGGCATCGACCGGAGAGGAATCCCGAGAGGCCGCCGAGGAACTCGCATGGGGACTGGCCTTTCCTGAGGCCACCAGAGCGGGTCCCTGAGGTCCCCGTCGTAAGTCGAGAGCACCTGCCGCAACTCGAGAAAATCCAGGAGGTTTTGCCCTCCAGGCGAGATGAGGCCCATTTCCGCTGAGGCTTCTCGAGGCTAATCACATCTAACCACTGGAACATCCAAAGGGTCCTTCTCACCCTTGCTGCAACTCAAGAAGTTCCCCGACATACCAGTCTCCACTCGAGAGGAAGCACGTGGGGTCCCGCACACATCCAGGGGAACCCCGTTTCCGCCTCCTAGCTCGAGATGAGGGCTCCTTTCCCTGTTTCTTAGGGAAAGAATTCCCGGCGTTCCCGTCGCAACTCAAGAGGAGGTGCTCTCCACAGGAAAGGCGAGAGGAACTCCAGGGTCGTGCCACCATTCCAAGAGTCCTCCAGATGTGTCAGTCCATTCTAGAGGAACCTGTTTTCCCTGCACTGCCTTGACGTTCAAGCCGAGGATCGACTCCCACCACGTGTGCACGTGGGACAGCCCTGTGGGAAAGCCTCGTGGGAAAGCCTCGTGGGAAAGACTCGAGGGAAAACCATAGATCCTTTGATCCACGCGGCGGACTGCGTGACACTGCTGCTACCGCTCTGGAGGAAAGCGCAAGTGCATGCCCGCATTCGAGACGAGGACTGACTCCCCTGGGGAGACTCCAGAAGTACCCCAAGATCCATGTCAGCACTGGAGAGGAATCCTCAGGTTCCGGCCCCGATTCCACACAGGTCTTAGGCCCAGGCATGGACGGGAGAGGAATCCCGAGAGGCCCCCGAGGAACTCGTATGGGGACTGGCCTTTCCTGAGGCCACCAGTGCGGGTCCCTGAGTTCCCCGTCGTAAGTCGAGAGCACCTGCCGCAACTCGAGAAAATCCAGGAGGTTTTGCCCTCCAGGCTAGATGAGGCCCATTTCCGCTGAGGCTTCTCGAGACTAATCACGTCTAACCACTGGAACTTCCTAAGGGTCCTTCACACCCTTGCTGCAACTCAAGAAGTTCCCCGACATACCCGTCTCCACTCGAGAGGAAGCTCGTGGGGTCCGGCACACATCCAGGGGAGCCCCGTTTCCGGCTCCTAGCTTGAGATGAGGGATCCTTTCCCTGTTTCTTAGGGAAATAATTCCCGGCGTTCCCGTCGCATCTCAAGAGGAGGCGCTCTCCACAGGAAAGGCGAGAGGAACTCCAGGGTCGTGCCACCATTCCAAGAGTCCCCCAGATGTGTCAGTCCATTCCAGAGGAACCTGTTTTCCCTGCACTGCCTTGACGTTCAAGCCGAGGATCGACTCCCACCACGTGTGCACGTGGGACAGCCCTGTGGGAAAGCCTCGTGGGAAAGCCTCGTGGGAAAGACTCGAGGGAAAACCATAGATCCTTTGATCCACGCGGCGGACTGCGTGACACTGCTGCTACCGCTCTGGAGGAAAGCGCAAGTGCATGCCCACATTCGAGACGAGGACTGACTCCCCTGGGGAGACTCCAGAAGTACCCCAAGATCCATGTCAGCACTGGAGAGGAATCCTCAGGTTCCGGCCCCGACTCCACACAAGGTCTTAGGCCCCGGCATCGACGGGAGAGGAATCCCGAGAGGCCCCCGAGGAACTCGCATGGGGACTGGCCTTTCCTGAGGCCTCCAGAGCGGGTCCCTGAGGTCCCCGTCGTAAGTCGAGAGCACCTGCCGCAACTCGAGAAAATCCAGGAGGTTTTGCCCTCCAGGCGAGATGAGGCCCATTTCCGCTGAGGCTTCTCGAGGCTAATCACATCTAACCACTGGAACTTCCAAAGGGTCCTTCACACCCTTGCTGCAACTCAAGCAGTTCCGCGACATACCCGTCTCCACTCGAGAGGAAGCACGTGGGGTCCCGCACACATCCAGGGGAGCCCCGTTTCCGCCTCCTAGCTCGAGATGAGGGATCCTTTCCCTGTTTCGTAGGGAAAGAATTCCCGGCGTTCCCGTCGCATCTCAAGAGGAGGCGCTCTCCACAGGAAAGCCGAGAGGAACTCCAGGGTCGTGCCAGCATTCCAAGAGTCCCCCAGATGGGTCAGTCCATTCCAGAGGAACCTGTTTTCCCTGCACTGCCTTGACGTTCAAGCCGAGGATCGACTCCCACCACGTGTGCACGTGGGACAGCCCTGTGGGAAAGCCTCGTGGGAAAGCCTCGTGGGAAAGACTCGAGGGAAAACCATAGATCCTTTGATCCACGCGGCGGACTGCGTGACACTGCTGCTACCGCTCTGGAGGAAAGCGCAAGTGCATGCCCGCATTCGAGACGAGGACTGACTCCCCTGGGGAGACTCCAGAAGTACCCCAAGATCCATGTCAGCACTGGAGAGGAATCCTCAGGTTCCGGCCCCGATTCCACACAGGTCTTAGGCCCAGGCATGGACGGGAGAGGAATCCCGAGAGGCCCCCGAGGAACTCGTATGGGGACTGGCCTTTCCTGAGGCCACCAGTGCGGGTCCCTGAGTTCCCCGTCGTAAGTCGAGAGCACCTGCCGCAACTCGAGAAAATCCAGGAGGTTTTGCCCTCCAGGCGAGATGAGGCCCATTTCCGCTGAGGCTTCTCGAGACTAATCACGTCTAACCACGGGAACTTCCTAAGGGTCCTTCACACCCTTGCTGCAACTCAAGAAGTTCCCCGACATACCCGTCTCCACTCGAGAGGAAGCTCGTGGGGTCAGGCACACATCCAGGGGAGCCCCGTTTCCGGCTCCTAGCTTGAGATGAGGGATCCTTTCCCTGTTTCTTAGGGAAATAATTCCCGGCGTTCCCGTCGCATCTCAAGAGGAGGCGCTCTCCACAGGAAAGGCGAGAGGAACTCCAGGGTCGTGCCACCATTCCAAGAGTCCCCCAGATGTGTCAGTCCATTCCATAGGAACCTGTTTTCCCTGCACTGCCTTGACGTTCAAGCCGAAGATCGAGTCCCACCACGTGTGCACGTGGGACAGCCCTGTGGGAAAGCCTCGTGTGAAAGCCTCGTGGGAAAGACTCGAGGGAAAAGCATAGATCCTTTGATCCACGCGGCGGACTGCGTGACACTGCTGCTACCGCTCTGGAGGAAAGCGCAAGTGCATGCCCGCATTCGAGACGAGGACTGACTCCCCTGGGGAGACTCCAGAATTACCCCAGGATCCATGTCAGCACTGGAGAGGAATCCTCAGGTTCCGGCCCCGACTCCACACAAGGTCTTAGGCCCCGGCATCCACGGGAGAGGAACCCGAGAGGCCCTGGAGGAACTCGCATTGGGACTGGCCTTTCCTGAGGACTCCAGAGCGGGTCCCTGAGGTCCCCGTCGTAAGTCGAGAGCACCTGCCGCAACTCGAGAAAATCCAGGAGGTTTTGCCCTCCAGGCGAGATGAGGCCCATTTCCGCTGAGGCTTCTCGAGGCTAATCACATCTAACCACTGGAACTTCCAAAGCGTCCTTCACACCCTTGCTGTAACTCAAGCAGTTCCGCGACATACCCGTCTCCACTCGAGAGGAAGCACGTGGGGTCCCGCACACATCCAGGGGAGCCCCGTTTCCGCCTCCTAGCTCGAGAAGAGGGATCCTTTCCATGTTTCGTAGGGAAAGAATTCCCGGCGTTCCCGTCGCATCTCAAGAGGAGGCGCTCTCCACAGGAAAGGCGAGAGGAACTCCAGGGTCGTGCCACCATTCCAAGAGTCCCCCAGATGGGTCAGTCCATTCCAGAGGAACCTGTTTTCCCTGCACTGCCTTGACGTTCAAGCCGAGGATCGACTCCCACCACGTGTGCACGTGGGACAGCCCTGTGGGAAAGCCTCGTGGGAAAGCCTCGTGGGAAAGACTCAAGGGAAAACCATAGATCCTTTGATCCACTCGGAGGACTGCGTGACACTGCTGCTACCGTTCTGGAGGAAAGCGCAAGTGCATGCCCGCATTCGAGATGAGGACTGACTCCCCTGGGGAGACTCCAGAAGTACCCCAAGATCCATGTCAGCACTGGAGAGGAATCCTCAGGTTCCGGCCCCGACTTCACACAAGGTCTTAGGCCCCGGCATCGACGGGAGAGGAATCCCGAGAGGCCCCCGAGGAACTCGCATGGGGACTGGCCTTTCCTGAGGCCACCAGAGCGGGTCCCTGAGGTCCCCGTCGTAAGTCGAGAGCACCTGCCGCAACTCGAGAAAATCCAGGAGGTTTTGCCCTCCAGGCGAGATGAGGCCCATTTCCGCTGAGGCTTCTCGAGGCTAATCAAATCTAACCACTGGAACTTCCCAAGGGTCCTTCACACCCTTGCTGCAACTCAAGAAGTTCCCCGACATACCCGTCTCCACTTGAGAGGAAGCCCGAGGGTCCCGCACACATCCAGGGGAGCCCCGTTTCCGCCTCCTAGCTCGAGAATACGGATCCTTTCCCTGTTTCGTAGGGAAAGAATTCCCGGCGTTCCTGTCGCATCTCAAGAGGAGGCGCTCTCCACAGGAAAGGCGAGAGGAACTCCAGGGTCGTGCCACCATTCCAAGAGTCCCCCAGATGTGTCAGTCCATTCCAGAGGAACCTGTTTTCCCTGCACTGCCTTGACGTTCAAGCCGAGGATCGACTCCCACCACGTGTGCACGTGGGACAGCCCTGTGGGAAAGCCTCGTGGGAAAGCCTCATGGGAAAGACTCGAGGGAAAACCATAGATCCTTTGATCCACGCGGCGGACTGCGTGACAATGCTGCTACCGCTCTGGAGGAAAGCGCAATTGCATGCCCGCATTCGAGACGAGGACTGACTCCCCTGGGGAGACTCCAGAAGTACCCCAAGATCCATGTCAGCACTGGAGAGGAATCCTCAGGTTTCGGCCCCGACTCCACACAAGGTCTTAGGCCCCGGCATCGACGGGAGAGGAATCCTGAGAGGCCCCCGAGGAACTCGCATGGGGACTGGCCTTTCCTGAGGCCACCAGAGCGGGTCCCTGAGGTCCCCGTCGTAAGTCGAGAGCACCTGCCGCAACTCGAGAAAATCCAGGAGGTTTTGCCCTCCAGGCGAGATGAGTCCCATTTCCGCTGAGGCTTCTCGAGGCCAATCACGTTTAACCACTGGAACTTCCAAAGGGTCCTTCACACCCTTGCTGCAACTCAAGAAGTTCCCCGACATACACGTCTCCACTCGAGAGGAAGCACGTGGGGTCCCGCACACATCCAGGGGTGCCCCGTTTCCGCCTCCTAGCTCGAGATGACGGATCCTTTCCCTGTTTCGTAGGGAAAGATTCCCGGCGTTCCCGTCGCATCTCAAGAGGAGGCGCTCTCCACAGGAAAGGCGAGAAGAACTCCAGGGTCGTGCCACCATTCCAAGAGTCCCCCAGATGTGTCAGTCCATTCCAGAGGAACCTGTTTTCCCTGCACTGCCTTGTCGATCAAGCCGAGGATCGACTCCAACAACGTGTGCACGTGGGACAGCCCTGTGGGAAAGCCTCGTGGGAAAGCTTCGTGGGAAAGCCTCGAGGGAAAACCATAGATCCTTTGATCCACGCAGCGGACTGCGTGCCACTGCTGCTACCGCTCTGGAGGAAAGCGCAAGTGCATGCCCGCATTCGAGACGAGGACTGACTCCCCTGGGGAGACTCCAGAAGTACCCCAAGATCCATGTCAGCACTGGAGAGGAATCCTCAGGTTCCGGCCCCGACTCCACACAAGGTCTTAGGCCCCGGCATCGACGGGAGAGGAATCCCGAGAGGCCCCGAGGAACTCGCATGGGGACTGGCCTTTCCTGAGGCCACCAGAGCGGGTCCCTGAGGTCCCCGTCGTAAGTCGAGAGCACCTGCCGCAACTCAAGAAATTCCAGGAGGTTTTGCCCTCCAGGCGAGATGAGGCCCATTTCCGCTGAGGCTTCTCGAGGCTAATCACGTCTAACCACTGGAACTTCCAAAGGGTCCTTCACACCCTTGCTGCAACTCAGGAATTTCCCCGACATACCCGTCTCCACTCGAGAGGAAGCACGTGGGGTCCCGCACACATCCAGGGGAGCCCCGTTTCCGCCTCCTAGCTCGAGATGACGGATCCTTTCCCTGTTTCGTAGGGAAAGATTCCCGGCGTTCCCGTCGCATCTCAAGAGGAGGCGCTCTCCACAGGAAAGGCGAGAGGAACTCCAGGGTCGTGCCACCATTCCAAGAGTCCCCCAGATGTGTCAGTCCATTCCAGAGGAACCTGTTTTCCCTGCACTGCCTTGACGTTCAAGCCGAGGATCGACTCCCACCACGTGTGCACGTGGGACAGCCCTGTGGGAAAGCCTCGTGGGAAAGCCTCGTGGGAAAGACTCGAGGGAAAACCATAGATCCTTTGATCCACGCGGCGGACTGCGTGACACTGCTGCTACCGCTCTGGAGGAAAGCGCAAGTGCATGCCCACATTCGAGACGAGGACTGACTCCCCTGGGGAGACTCCAGAAGTACCCCAAGATCCATGTCAGCACTGGAGAGGAATCCTCAGGTTCCGGCCCCGACTCCACACAAGGTCTTAGGCCCCGGCATCGACGGGAGAGGAATCCCGAGAGGCCCCCGAGGAACTCGCATGGGGACTGGCCTTTCCTGAGGCCTCCAGAGCGGGTCCCTGAGGTCCCCGTCGTAAGTCGAGAGCACCTGCCGCAACTCGAGAAAATCCAGGAGGTTTTGCCCTCCAGGCGAGATGAGGCCCATTTCCGCTGAGGCTTCTCGAGGCTAATCACATCTAACCACTGGAACTTCCAAAGGGTCCTTCACACCCTTGCTGCAACTCAAGCAGTTCCGCGACA
Organism: Ovis canadensis; assembly: GCF_042477335.2. NCBI lineage: Eukaryota > Metazoa > Chordata > Mammalia > Artiodactyla > Bovidae > Ovis > Ovis canadensis. Next base: position 9,267,682 of record NC_091258.1, on the reverse strand, counting down.
TACCCGTCTCCACTCGAGAGGAAGCACGTGGGGTCCCGCAAACATCCAGGGGAGCCCCGTTTCCGCCTCCTAGCTCGAGATGAGGGATCCTTTCCCTGTTTCGTAGGGAAAGAATTCCCGGCGTTCCCGTCGCATCTCAAGAGGAGGCGCTCTCCACAGGAAAGCCGAGAGGAACTCCAGGGTCGTGCCAGCATTCCAAGAGTCCCCCAGATGGGTCAGTCCATTCCAGAGGAACCTGTTTTCCCTGCACTGCCTTGACGTTCAAGCCGAGGATCGACTCCCACCACGTGTGCACGTGGGACAGCCCTGTGGGAAAGCCTCGTGGGAAAGCCTCGTGGGAACGACTCGAGGGAAAACCATAGATCCTTTGATCCACGCGGCGGACTGCGTGACACTGCTGCTACCGCTCTGGAGGAAAGCGCAAGTGCATGCCCGCATTCGAGACGAGGACTGACTCCCCTGGGGAGACTCCAGAAGTACCCCAAGATCCATGTCAGCACTGGAGAGGAATCCTCAGGTTCCGGCCCCGATTCCACACAGGTCTTAGGCCCAGGCATGGACGGGAGAGGAATCCCGAGAGGCCCCCGAGGAACTCGTATGGGGACTGGCCTTTCCTGAGGCCACCAGTGCGGGTCCCTGAGTTCCCCGTCGTAAGTCGAGAGCACCTGCCGCAACTCGAGAAAATCCAGGAGGTTTTGCCCTCCAGGCGAGATGAGGCCCATTTCCGCTGAGGCTTCTCGAGACTAATCACGTCTAACCACTGGAACTTCCTAAGGGTCCTTCACACCCTTGCTGCAACTCAAGAAGTTCCCCGACATACCCGTCTCCACTCGAGAGGAAGCTCGTGGGGTCCGGCACACATCCAGGGGAGCCCCGTTTCCGGCTCCTAGCTTGAGATGAGGGATCCTTTCCCTGTTTCTTAGGGAAATAATTCCCGGCGTTCCCGTCGCATCTCAAGAGGAGGCGCTCTCCACAGGAAAGGCGAGAGGAACTCCAGGGTCGTGCCACCATTCCAAGAGTCCCCCAGATGTGTCAGTCCATTCCATAGGAACCTGTTTTCCCTGCACTGCCTTGACGTTCAAGCCGAAGATCGAGTCCCACCACGTGTGCACGTGGGACAGCCCTGTGGGAAAGCCTCGTGGGAAAGCCTCGTGGGAAAGACTCGAGGGAAAAGCATAGATCCTTTGATCCACGCGGCGGACTGCGTGACACTGCTGCTACCGCTCTGGAGGAAAGCGCAAGTGCATGCCCGCATTCGAGACGAGGACTGACTCCCCTGGGGAGACTCCAGAATTACCCCAGGATCCATGTCAGCACTGGAGAGGAATCCTCAGGTTCCGGCCCCGACTCCACACAAGGTCTTAGGCCCCGGCATCCACGGGAGAGGAACCCGAGAGGCCCTGGAGGAACTCGCATTGGGACTGGCCTTTCCTGAGGACTCCAGAGCGGGTCCCTGAGGTCCCCGTCGTAAGTCGAGAGCACCTGCCGCAACTCGAGAAAATCCAGGAGGTTTTGCCTTCCAGGCGAGATGAGGCCCATTTCCGCTGAGGCTTCTCGAGGCTAATCACATCTAACCACTGGAACTTCCAAAGCGTCCTTCACACCCTTGCTGTAACTCAAGCAGTTCCGCGACATACCCGTCTCCACTCGAGAGGAAGCACGTGGGGTCCCGCACACATCCAGGGGAGCCCCGTTTCCGCCTCCTAGCTCGAGAAGAGGGATCCTTTCCATGTTTCGTAGGGAAAGAATTCCCGGCGTTCCCGTCGCATCTCAAGAGGAGGCGCTCTCCACAGGAAAGGCGAGAGGAACTCCAGGGTCGTGCCACCATTCCAAGAGTCCCCCAGATGGGTCAGTCCATTCCAGAGGAACCTGTTTTCCCTGCACTGCCTTGACGTTCAAGCCGAGGATCGACTCCCACCACGTGTGCACGTGGGACAGCCCTGTGGGAAAGCCTCGTGGGAAAGCCTCGTGGGAAAGACTCAAGGGAAAACCATAGATCCTTTGATCCACTCGGAGGACTGCGTGACACTGCTGCTACCGTTCTGGAGGAAAGCGCAAGTGCATGCCCGCATTCGAGATGAGGACTGACTCCCCTGGGGAGACTCCAGAAGTACCCCAAGATCCATGTCAGCACTGGAGAGGAATCCTCAGGTTCCGGCCCCGACTTCACACAAGGTCTTAGGCCCCGGCATCGACGGGAGAGGAATCCCGAGAGGCCCCCGAGGAACTCGCATGGGGACTGGCCTTTCCTGAGGCCACCAGAGCGGGTCCCTGAGGTCCCCGTCGTAAGTCGAGAGCACCTGCCGCAACTCGAGAAAATCCAGGAGGTTTTGCCCTCCAGGCGAGATGAGGCCCATTTCCGCTGAGGCTTCTCGAGGCTAATCAAATCTAACCACTGGAACTTCCCAAGGGTCCTTCACACCCTTGCTGCAACTCAAGAAGTTCCCCGACATACCCGTCTCCACTTGAGAGGAAGCCCGAGGGTCCCGCACACATCCAGGGGAGCCCCGTTTCCGCCTCCTAGTTCGAGATGAGGGATCCTTTCCCTGTTTCGTAGGGAAAGAATTCCCGGCGTTCCTGTCGCATCTCAAGAGGAGGCGCTCTCCACAGGAAAGGCGAGAGGAACTCCAGGGTCGTGCCACCATTCCAAGAGTCCCCCAGATGTGTCAGTCCATTCCAGAGGAACCTGTTTTCCCTGCACTGCCTTGACGTTCAAGCCGAGGATCGACTCCCACCACGTGTGCACGTGGGACAGCCCTGTGGGAAAGCCTCGTGGGAAAGCCTCATGGGAAAGACTCGAGGGAAAACCATAGATCCTTTGATCCACGCGGCGGACTGCGTGACAATGCTGCTACCGCTCTGGAGGAAAGCGCAATTGCATGCCCGCATTCGAGACGAGGACTGACTCCCCTGGGGAGACTCCAGAAGTACCCCAAGATCCATGTCAGCACTGGAGAGGAATCCTCAGGTTTCGGCCCCGACTCCACACAAGGTCTTAGGCCCCGGCATCGACGGGAGAGGAATCCTGAGAGGCCCCCGAGGAACTCGCATGGGGACTGGCCTTTCCTGAGGCCACCAGAGCGGGTCCCTGAGGTCCCCGTCGTAAGTCGAGAGCACCTGCCGCAACTCGAGAAAATCCAGGAGGTTTTGCCCTCCAGGCGAGATGAGTCCCATTTCCGCTGAGGCTTCTCGAGGCCAATCACGTTTAACCACTGGAACTTCCAAAGGGTCCTTCACACCCTTGCTGCAACTCAAGAAGTTCCCCGACATACACGTCTCCACTCGAGAGGAAGCACGTGGGGTCCCGCACACATCCAGGGGTGCCCCGTTTCCGCCTCCTAGCTCGAGATGACGGATCCTTTCCCTGTTTCGTAGGGAAAGATTCCCGGCGTTCCCGTCGCATCTCAAGAGGAGGCGCTCTCCACAGGAAAGGCGAGAAGAACTCCAGGGTCGTGCCACCATTCCAAGAGTCCCCCAGATGTGTCAGTCCATTCCAGAGGAACCTGTTTTCCCTGCACTGCCTTGACGATCAAGCCGAGGATCGACTCCAACAACGTGTGCACGTGGGACAGCCCTGTGGGAAAGCCTCGTGGGAAAGCTTCGTGGGAAAGCCTCGAGGGAAAACCATAGATCCTTTGATCCACGCAGCGGACTGCGTGCCACTGCTGCTACCGCTCTGGAGGAAAGCGCAAGTGCATGCCCGCATTCGAGACGAGGACTGACTCCCCTGGGGAGACTCCAGAAGTACCCCAAGATCCATGTCAGCACTGGAGAGGAATCCTCAGGTTCCGGCCCCGACTCCACACAAGGTCTTAGGCCCCGGCATCGACGGGAGAGGAATCCCGAGAGGCCCCGAGGAACTCGCATGGGGACTGGCCTTTCCTGAGGCCACCAGAGCGGGTCCCTGAGGTCCCCGTCGTAAGTCGAGAGCACCTGCCGCAACTCAAGAAATTCCAGGAGGTTTTGCCCTCCAGGCGAGATGAGGCCCATTTCCGCTGAGGCTTCTCGAGGCTAATCACGTCTAACCACTGGAACTTCCAAAGGGTCCTTCACACCCTTGCTGCAACTCAGGAATTTCCCCGACATACCCGTCTCCACTCGAGAGGAAGCACGTGGGGTCCCGCACACATCCAGGGGAGCCCCGTTTCCGCCTCCTAGCTCGAGATGACGGATCCTTTCCCTGTTTCGTAGGGAAAGATTCCCGGCGTTCCCGTCGCATCTCAAGAGGAGGCGCTCTCCACAGGAAAGGCGAGAGGAACTCCAGGGTCGTGCCACCATTCCAAGAGTCCCCCAGATGTGTCAGTCCATTCCAGAGGAACCTGTTTTCCCTGCACTGCCTTGACGTTCAAGCCGAGGATCGACTCCCACCACGTGTGCACGTGGGACAGCCCTGTGGGAAAGCCTCGTGGGAAAGCCTCGTGGGAAAGACTCGAGGGAAAACCATAGATCCTTTGATCCACGCGGCGGACTGCGTGACACTGCTGCTACCGCTCTGGAGGAAAGCGCAAGTGCATGCCCACATTCGAGACGAGGACTGACTCCCCTGGGGAGACTCCAGAAGTACCCCAAGATCCATGTCAGCACTGGAGAGGAATCCTCAGGTTCCGGCCCCGACTCCACACAAGGTCTTAGGCCCCGGCATCGACGGGAGAGGAATCCCGAGAGGCCCCCGAGGAACTCGCATGGGGACTGGCCTTTCCTGAGGCCTCCAGAGCGGGTCCCTGAGGTCCCCGTCGTAAGTCGAGAGCACCTGCCGCAACTCGAGAAAATCCAGGAGGTTTTGCCCTCCAGGCGAGATGAGGCCCATTTCCGCTGAGGCTTCTCGAGGCTAATCACATCTAACCACTGGAACTTCCAAAGGGTCCTTCACACCCTTGCTGCAACTCAAGCAGTTCCGCGACATACCCGTCTCCACTCGAGAGGAAGCACGTGGGGTCCCGCACACATCCAGGGGAGCCCCGTTTCCGCCTCCTAGCTCGAGATGAGGGATCCTTTCCCTGTTTCGTAGGGAAAGAATTCCCGGCGTTCCCGTCGCATCTCAAGAGGAGGCGCTCTCCACAGGAAAGCCGAGAGTAACTCCAGGGTCGTGCCAGCATTCCAAGAGTCCCCCAGATGGGTCAGTCCATTCCAGAGGAACCTGTTTTCCCTGCACTGCCTTGACGTTCAAGCCGAGGATCGACTCCCACCACGTGTGCACGTGGGACAGCCCTGTGGGAAAGCCTCGTGGGAAAGCCTCGTGGGAAAGACTCAAGGGAAAACCATAGATCCTTTTATCCACGCGGCGGACTGCGTGACACTGCTGCTACCGCTCTGGAGGAAAGCGCAAGTGCATGCCCGCATTCGAGATGAGGACTGACTCCCCTGGGGAGACTCCAGAAGTACCCCAAGATCCATGTCAGCACTGGAGAAGAATCCTCAGGTTCCGGCCCCGACTCCACACAAGGTCTTAGGCCCCGGCATCGACGGGAGAGGAATCCCGAGAGGCCCCCGAGGAACTCGCATGGGGACTGGCCTTTCCTGAGGCCACCAGAGCGGGTCCCTGAGGTCCCCGTCGTAAGTCGAGAGCACCTGCCGCAACTCGAGAAAATCCAGGAGGTTTTGCCCTCCAGGCGAGATGAGGCCCATTTCCGCTGAGGCTTCTCGAGGCTAATCACGTCTAACCACTGGAACTTCCAAAGTGTCCTTCACACCCTTACTGCAACTCAAGAAGTTCCCCGACATACCCGTCTCCACTCGAGAGGAAGCTCGTGGGGTCCGGCACACATCCAGGGGAGCCCCGTTTCCGGCTCCTAGCTTGAGATGAGGGATCCTTTCCCTGTTTCGTAGGGAAAGAATTCCCGGCGTTCCCGTCGCATCTCAAGAGGAGGCGCTCTCCACAGGAAAGGCGAGAGGAACTCCAGGGTCGTGCCACCATTCCAAGAGTCCCCCAGATGGGTCAGTCCATTCCAGAGGAACCTGTTTTCCCTGCACTGCCTTGACGTTCAAGCCGAGGATCGACTCCCACCACGTGTGCACGTGGGACAGCCCTGTGGGAAAGCCTCGTGGGAAAGCCTCGTGGGAAAGACTCAAGGGAAAACCATAGATCCTTTGATCCACTCGGAGGACTGCGTGACACTGCTGCTACCGTTCTGGAGGAAAGCGCAAGTGCATGCCCGCATTCGAGATGAGGACTGACTCCCCTGGGGAGACTCCAGAAGTACCCCAAGATCCATGTCAGCACTGGAGAGGAATCCTCAGGTTCCGGCCCCGACTTCACACAAGGTCTTAGGCCCCGGCATCGACGGGAGAGGAATCCCGAGAGGCCCCCGAGGAACTCGCATGGGGACTGGCCTTTCCTGAGGCCACCAGAGCGGGTCCCTGAGGTCCCCGTCGTAAGTCGAGAGCACCTGCCGCAACTCGAGAAAATCCAGGAGGTTTTGCCCTCCAGGCGAGATGAGGCCCATTTCCGCTGAGGCTTCTCGAGGCTAATCAAATCTAACCACTGGAACTTCCCAAGGGTCCTTCACACCCTTGCTGCAACTCAAGAAGTTCCCCGACATACCCGTCTCCACTTGAGAGGAAGCCCGAGGGTCCCGCACACATCCAGGGGAGCCCCGTTTCCGCCTCCTAGTTCGAGATGAGGGATCCTTTCCCTGTTTCGTAGGGAAAGAATTCCCGGCGTTCCTGTCGCATCTCAAGAGGAGGCGCTCTCCACAGGAAAGGCGAGAGGAACTCCAGGGTCGTGCCACCATTCCAAGAGTCCCCCAGATGTGTCAGTCCATTCCAGAGGAACCTGTTTTCCCTGCACTGCCTTGACGTTCAAGCCGAGGATCGACTCCCACCACGTGTGCACGTGGGACAGCCCTGTGGGAAAGCCTCGTGGGAAAGCCTCATGGGAAAGACTCGAGGGAAAACCATAGATCCTTTGATCCACGCGGCGGACTGCGTGACAATGCTGCTACCGCTCTGGAGGAAAGCGCAATTGCATGCCCGCATTCGAGACGAGGACTGACTCCCCTGGGGAGACTCCAGAAGTACCCCAAGATCCATGTCAGCACTGGAGAGGAATCCTCAGGTTTCGGCCCCGACTCCACACAAGGTCTTAGGCCCCGGCATCGACGGGAGAGGAATCCTGAGAGGCCCCCGAGGAACTCGCATGGGGACTGGCCTTTCCTGAGGCCACCAGAGCGGGTCCCTGAGGTCCCCGTCGTAAGTCGAGAGCACCTGCCGCAACTCGAGAAAATCCAGGAGGTTTTGCCCTCCAGGCGAGATGAGTCCCATTTCCGCTGAGGCTTCTCGAGGCCAATCACGTTTAACCACTGGAACTTCCAAAGGGTCCTTCACACCCTTGCTGCAACTCAAGAAGTTCCCCGACATACACGTCTCCACTCGAGAGGAAGCACGTGGGGTCCCGCACACATCCAGGGGAGCCCCGTTTCCGCCTCCTAGCTCGAGATGACGGATCCTTTCCCTGTTTCGTACGGAAAGATTCCCGGCGTTCCCGTCGCATCTCAAGAGGAGGCGCTCTCCACAGGAAAGGCGAGAAGAACTCCAGGGTCGTGCCACCATTCCAAGAGTCCCCCAGATGTGTCAGTCCATTCCAGAGGAACCTGTTTTCCCTGCACTGCCTTGACGATCAAGCCGAGGATCGACTCCAACAACGTGTGCACGTGGGACAGCCCTGTGGGAAAGCCTCGTGGGAAAGCTTCGTGGGAAAGCCTCGAGGGAAAACCATAGATCCTTTGATCCACGCAGCGGACTGCGTGCCACTGCTGCTACCGCTCTGGAGGAAAGCGCAAGTGCATGCCCGCATTCGAGACGAGGACTGACTCCCCTGGGGAGACTCCAGAAGTACCCCAAGATCCATGTCAGCACTGGAGAGGAATCCTCAGGTTCCGGCCCCGACTCCACACAAGGTCTTAGGCCCCGGCATCGACGGGAGAGGAATCCCGAGAGGCCCCGAGGAACTCGCATGGGGACTGGCCTTTCCTGAGGCCACCAGAGCGGGTCCCTGAGGTCCCCGTCGTAAGTCGAGAGCACCTGCCGCAACTCGAGAAATTCCAGGAGGTTTTGCCCTCCAGGCGAGATGAGGCCCATTTCCGCTGAGGCTTCTCGAGGCTAATCACGTCTAACCACTGGAACTTCCAAAGGGTCCTTCACACCCTTGCTGCAACTCAGGAATTTCCCCGACATACCCGTCTCCACTCGAGAGGAAGCACGTGGGGTCCCGCACATATCCAGGGGAGCCCCGTTTCCGCCTCCTAGCTCGAGATGACGGATCCTTTCCCTGTTTCGTAGGGAAAGATTCCCGGCGTTCCCGTCGCATCTCAAGAGGAGGCGCTCTCCACAGGAAAGGCGAGAGGAACTCCAGGGTCGTGCCACCATTCCAAGAGTCCCCCAGATGTGTCAGTCCATTCCAGAGGAACCTGTTTTCCCTGCACTGCCTTGACGTTCAAGCCGAGGATCGACTCCCACCACGTGTGCACGTGGGACAGCCCTGTGGGAAAGCCTCGTGGGAAAGCCTCGTGGGAAAGACTCGAGGGAAAACCATAGATCCTTTGATCCACGCGGCGGACTGCGTGACACTGCTGCTACCACTCTGGAGGAAAGCGCAAGTGCATGCCCGCATTCGAGACGAGGACTGACTCCCCTGGGGAGACTCCAGAAGTACCCCAAGATCCATGTCAGCACTGGAGAGGAATCCTCAGGTTCCGGCCCCGACTCCACACAAGGTCTTAGGCCCCGGCATCGACCGGAGAGGAATCCCGAGAGGCCGCCGAGGAACTCGCATGGGGACTGGCCTTTCCTGAGGCCACCAGAGCGGGTCCCTGAGGTCCCCGTCGTAAGTCGAGAGCACCTGCCGCAACTCGAGAAAATCCAGGAGGTTTTGCCCTCCAGGCGAGATGAGGCCCATTTCCGCTGAGGCTTCTCGAGGCTAATCATATCTAACCACTGGAACATCCAAAGGGTCCTTCTCACCCTTGCTGCAACTCAAGAAGTTCCCCGACATACCAGTCTCCACTCGAGAGGAAGCACGTGGGGTCCCGCACACATCCAGGGGAACCCCGTTTCCGCCTCCTAGCTCGAGATGAGGGCTCCTTTCCCTGTTTCTTAGGGAAAGAATTCCCGGCGTTCCCGTCGCAACTCAAGAGGAGGTGCTCTCCACAGGAAAGGCGAGAGGAACTCCAGGGTCGTGCCACCATTCCAAGAGTCCTCCAGATGTGTCAGTCCATTCTAGAGGAACCTGTTTTCCCTGCACTGCCTTGACGTTCAAGCCGAGGATCGACTCCCACCACGTGTGCACGTGGGACAGCCCTGTGGGAAAGCCTCGTGGGAAAGCCTCGTGGGAAAGACTCGAGGGAAAACCATAGATCCTTTGATCCACGCGGCGGACTGCGTGACACTGCTGCTACCGCTCTGGAGGAAAGCGCAAGTGCATGCCCGCATTCGAGACGAGGACTGACTCCCCTGGGGAGACTCCAGAAGTACCCCAAGATCCATGTCAGCACTGGAGAGGAATCCTCAGGTTCAGGCCCCGATTCCACACAGGTCTTAGGCCCAGGCATGGACGGGAGAGGAATCCCGAGAGGCCCCCGAGGAACTCGTATGGGGACTGGCCTTTCCTGAGGCCACCAGTGCGGGTCCCTGAGTTCCCCGTCGTAAGTCGAGAGCACCTGCCGCAACTCGAGAAAATCCAGGAGGTTTTGCCCTCCAGGCGAGATGAGGCCCATTTCCGCTGAGGCTTCTCGAGACTAATCACGTCTAACCACTGGAACTTCCTAAGGGTCCTTCACACCCTTGCTGCAACTCAAGAAGTTCCCCGACATACCCGTCTCCACTCGAGAGGAAGCTCGTGGGGTCCGGCACACATCCAGGGGAGCCCCGTTTCCGGCTCCTAGCTTGAGATGAGGGATCCTTTCCCTGTTTCGTAGGGAAATAATTCCCGGCGTTCCCGTCGCATCTCAAGAGGAGGCGCTCTCCACAGGAAAGGCGAGAGGAACTCCAGGGTCGTGCCACCATTCCAAGAGTCCCCCAGATGTGTCAGTCCATTCCATAGGAACCTGTTTTCCCTGCACTGCCTTGACGTTCAAGCCGAAGATCGAGTCCCACCACGTGTGCACGTGGGACAGCCCTGTGGGAAAGCCTCGTGGGAAAGCCTCGTGGGAAAGACTCGAGGGAAAACCATAGATCCTTTGATCCACGCGGCGGACTGCGTGACACTGCTGCTACCGCTCTGGAGGAAAGCGCAAGTGCATGCCCGCATTCGAGACGAGGACTGACTCCCCTGGGGAGACTCCAGAATTACCCCAGGATCCATGTCAGCACTGGAGAGGAATCCTCAGGTTCCGGCCCCGACTCCACACAAGGTCTTAGGCCCCGGCATCCACGGGAGAGGAACCCGAGAGGCCCTGGAGGAACTCGCATTGGGACTGGCCTTTCCTGAGGACTCCAGAGCGGGTCCCTGAGGTCCCCGTCGTAAGTCGAGAGCACCTGCCGCAACTCGAGAAAATCCAGGAGGTTTTGCCTTCCAGGCGAGATGAGGCCCATTTCCGCTGAGGCTTCTCGAGGCTAATCACATCTAACCACTGGAACTTCCAAAGGGTCCTTCACACCCTTGCTGTAACTCAAGCAGTTCCGCGACATACCCGTCTCCACTCGAGAGGAAGCACGTGGGGTCCCGCACACATCCAGGGGAGCCCCGTTTCCGCCTCCCAGCTCGAGAAGAGGGATCCTTTCCATGTTTCGTAGGGAAAGAATTCCCGGCGTTCCCGTCGCATCTCAAGAGGAGGCGCTCTCCACAGGAAAGGCGAGAGGAACTCCAGGGTCGTGCCACCATTCCAAGAGTCCCCCAGATGGGTCAGTCCATTCCAGAGGAACCTGTTTTCCCTGCACTGCCTTGACGTTCAAGCCGAGGATCGACTCCCACCACGTGTGCACGTGGGACAGCCCTGTGGGAAAGCCTCGTGGGAAAGCCTCGTGGGAAAGACTCAAGGGAAAACCATAGATCCTTTGATCCACGCGGAGGACTGCGTGACACTGCTGCTACCGTTCTGGAGGAAAGCGCAAGTGCATGCCCGCATTCGAGATGAGGACTGACTCCCCTGGGGAGACTCCAGAAGTACCCCAAGATCCATGTCAGCACTGGAGAGGAATCCTCAGGTTCCGGCCCCGACTTCACACAAGGTCTTAGGCCCCGGCATCGACGGGAGAGGAATCCCGAGAGGCCCCCGAGGAACTCGCATGGGGACTGGCCTTTCCTGAGGCCACCAGAGCGGGTCCCTGAGGTCCCCGTCGTAAGTCGAGAGCACCTGCCGCAACTCGAGAAAATCCAGGAGGTTTGGCCCTCCAGGCGAGATGAGGCCCATGTCCGCTGAGGCTTCTCGAGGCTAATCAAATCTAACCACTGGAACTTCCCAAGGGTCCTTCACACCCTTGCTGCAACTCAAGAAGTTCCCCGACATACCCGTCTCCACTTGAGAGGAAGCCCGAGGGTCCCGCACACATCCAGGGGAGCCCCGTTTCCGCCTCCTAGCTCGAGATGACGGATCCTTTCCCTGTTTCGTAGGGAAAGAATTCCCGGCGATCCCGTCGCATCTCAAGAGGAGGTTCTCTCCACAGGAAAGGCAAGAGGAACTCCAGGGTTCTGCCACCATTCCAAGAGTCCCCCAGATGTGTCAGTCCATTCCAGAGGAACCTGTTTTCCCTGCACTGCCTTGACGTTCAAGCCGAGGATCGACTCCCACCACGTGTGCACGTGGGACAGCCCTGTGGGAAAGCCTCGTGGGAAAGCCTCGTGGGAAAGACTCGAGGGAAAACCATACATCCTTTGATCCACGCGGCGGACTGCGTGACACTGCTGCTACCGCTCTGGAGGAAAGCGCAAGTGCATGCCCGCATTCGAGACGAGGACTGACTCCCCTGGGGAGACTCCAGAAGTACCCCAAGATCCATGTCAGCACTGGAGAGGAATCCACAGGTTCCGGCCCCGACTCCACACAAGGACTTAGGCCCCGGCATCGACGGGAGAGGAATCCCGAGAGGCCCCCGAGGAACTCGCATGGGGACTGGCCTTTCCTGAGGAAACCAGAGCGGGTCCCTGAGGTCCCAGTCGTAAGTCGAGAGCACCTGCCGCAACTCGAGAAAATCCAGGAGATTTTGCCCTCCAGGCGAGATGAGGCCCATTTCCGCTGAAGCTTCTCGAGGCTAATCACATCTAACCACTGGAACATCCAAAGGGTCCTTCTCACCCTTGCTGCAACTCAAGAAGTTCCCCGACATACCCGTCTCCACTCGAGAGGAAGCACGAGGGTCCCGCACACATCCAGGGGAGCCCCGTTTACGCCTCCTAGCTCGAGATGAGGGATCCTTTCCCTGTTTCGTAGGGAAAGAATTCCCGGCATTCCCGTCGCATCTCAAGAGGAGTCGCTCTCCACAGGAAAGGCGAGAGGAACTCCAGGGACGTGCCACCATTCCAAGAGTCCCCCAGATCTGTCCGTCCATTCCAGAGGAACCTCTTTTCTCTGCACTGCCTTGACGTTCAAGCCGAGGATCGACTCCCACCACGTGTGCACGTGGGACATCCCTGGGGAAAGCCTCGTGGGAAAGCCTTGTGGGAAAGACTCGAGGGAAAACCATAGATCCTTTGATCCAGGCGGCGGACTGCGTGACACTGCTGCTACCGCTCTGGAGGAAAGCGCAAGTGCATGCCCGCATTCGAGACGAGGACTGACTCCCCTGGGGAGACTCCAGAAGTACCCCAAGATCCATGTCAGCACTGGAGAGGAATCCTCAGGTTCCGGCCCCGACTCCACACAAGGTCTTAGGCCCCGGCATCGACGGGAGAGGAATCCCGAGAGGCCCCCGAGGAACTCGCATGGGGACTGGCCTTTCCTGAGGCCACCAGAGCGGGTCCCTGAGGTCCCCGTCGTAAGTCGAGAGCACCTGCCGCAACTCGAGAAAATCCAGGAGGTTTTGATCTCCAGGCGAGATGAGGCCCATTTCCGCTGAGGCTTCTCGAGGCTAATCACGTCTAACCACTGGAACTACCAAAGGGTCCTTCACACCCTTGCTGCAACTCAAGAAGTTCCCCGACATACCCGTCTCCACTCGAGAGGAAGCACGTGGGGTCCCGCACACATCCAGGGGAGCCCCGTTTACGCCTCCTAGCTCGAGAAGAGGGATCCTTTCCATGTTTCGTAGGGAAAGAATTCCCGGCGTTCCCGTCGCATCTCAAGAGGAGGCGCTCTCCACAGGAAAGGCGAGAGGAACTCCAGGGTCGTGCCACCATTCCAAGAGTCCCCGAGATGGGTCAGTCCATTCCAGAGGAACCTGTTTTCCCTGCACTACCTTGACGTTCAAGCCGAGGATCGACTCCCACCACGTGTGCACGTGGGACAGCCCTGTGGGAAAGCCTCGTGGGAAAGCCTCGTGGGAAAGACTCGAGGGAAAACCATAGATCCTTTGATCCACGCGGCGGACTGCGTGACACTGCTGCTACCGCTCTGGAGGAAAGCGCAAGTGCATGCCCGCATTCGAGACCAGGACTTACTCCCCTGGGGAGACTCCCGAAGTACCCCAAATTCCATGTCAGCACTGGAGAGGAATCCTCAGGTTCCGGCCCCGACTCCACACAAGGTCTTAGGCCCCGGCATGGACGGGAGAGGAATCCCGAGAGGCCCCCGAGGAACTCGCATGGGGACTGGCCTTTCCTGAGGCCACCAGAGCAGGTCCCTGAGGTCCCCGTCGTAAGTCGAGAGCACCTGCCGCAACTCGAGAAATTCCAGGAGGTTTTGCCCTCCAGGCGAGATGAGGCCCATTTCCGCTGAGGCTTCTGGAGGCTAATCAGGTCTAACCACTGGAACTTCCAAAGTGTCCTTCACACCCTTGCTGCAACTCAAGAAGTTCCCCGACATACCCGTCTCCACTCGAGAGGAAGCACGTGGGGTCCCGCACACATCCAGGGGAGCCCCGTTTCCGCCTCCTAGTTCGAGATGAGGGATCCTTTCCCTGTTTCGTAGGGAAAGAATTCCCGGCGTTCCTGTCGCATCTCAAGAGGAGGCGCTCTCCACAGGAAAGGCGAGAGGAACTCCAGGGTCGTGCCACCATTCCAAGAGTCCCCCAGATGTGTCAGTCCATTCCAGAGGAACCTGTTTTCCCTGCACTGCCTTGACGTTCAAGCCGAGGATCGACTCCCACCACGTGTGCACGTGGGACAGCCCTGTGGGAAAGCCTCGTGGGAAAGCCTCATGGGAAAGACTCGAGGGAAAACCATAGATCCTTTGATCCACGCAGCGGACTGCGTGCCACTGCTGCTACCGCTCTGGAGGAAAGCGCAAGTGCATGCCCGCATTCGAGACGAGGACTGACTCCCCTGGGGAGACTCCAGAAGTACCCCAAGAACCATGTCAGCACTGGAGAGGAATCCTCAGGTTCCGGCCCCGACTCCACACAAGGTCTTAGGCCCCGGCATCGACGGGAGAGGAATCCCGAGAGGCCCCGAGGAACTCGCATGGGGACTGGCCTTTCCTGAGGCCACCAGAGCGGGTCCCTGAGGTCCCCGTCGTAAGTCGAGAGCACCTGCCGCAACTCGAGAAATTCCAGGAGGTTTTGCCCTCCAGGCGAGATGAGGCCCATTTCCGCTGAGGCTTCTCGAGGCTAATCACATCTAACCACTGGAACTTCCAAAGGGTCCTTCACACCCTTGCTGCAACTCAGGAATTTCCCCGACATACCCGTATCCACTCGAGAGGAAGCACGTGGGGTCCCGCACACATCCAGGGGAGCCCCGTTTCCGCCTCCTAGCTCGAGATGACGGATCCTTTCCCTGTTTCGTAGGGAAAGATTCCCGGCGTTCCCGTCGCATCTCTAGAGGAGGCGCTCTCCACAGGAAAGGCGAGAGGAACTCCAGGGTCGTGCCACCATTCCAAGAGTCCCCCAGATGTGTCAGTCCATTCCAGAGGAACCTGTTTTCCCTGCACTGCCTTGACGTTCAAGCCGAGGATCGACTCCCACCACGTGTGCACGTGGGACAGCCCTGTGGGAAAGCCTCGTGGGAAAGACTCGTGGGAAAGACTCGAGGGAAAACCATAGATCCTTTGATCCACGCGGCGGACTGCGTGACAATGCTGCCTCCGCTCTGGAGGATGGCGCAAGTGCATGCCCGCATTCGAGACGAGGACTGACTCCCCTGGGGAGACTCCAGAAGTACCCCAAGATCCATGTCAGCACTGGAGAGGAATCCTCAGGTTCCGGCCCCGACTCCACACAAGGTCTTAGGCCCCGGCATCGACGGGAGAGGAATCCCGAGAGGCCCCCGAGGAACTCGCATGGGGACTGGCCTTTCCTGAGGCCACCAGAGCGGGTCCCTGAGGTCCCCGTCGTAAGTCGAGAGCACCTGCCGCAACTCGAGAAAATCCAGGAGGTTTTGCCCTCCAGGCGAGATGAGGCCCATTTCCGCTGAGGCTTCTCGAGGCTAATCACGTCTAACCCCTGGAACTACCAAAGGGTCCTTCACACCCTTGCTTCAACTCAAGAAGTTCCCCGACATACCCGTCTCCACTCGAGAGGAAGCACGTGGGGTCCCGCACACATCCAGGGGAGCCCCGTTTCCGCCTGCTAGCTCGAGATGAGGGATCCTTTCCCTGTTTCGCAGGGAGAGAATTCCCGGCGTTCCCGTCGCATCTCAAGAGGAGGCGCTCTCCACAGGAAAGGCGAGAGGAACTCCAGGGTCGTGCCACCATTCCAAGAGTCCCCCAGATGTGTCAGTCCATTCCAGAGGAACCTGTTTTCCCTGCACTGCCTTGACGTTCAAGCTGAGGATCGACTCCCACCACGTGTGCACGTGGGACAGCCCTGTGGGAAAGCCTCGTGGGAAAGCCTCGTGGGAAAGCCTCGTGGGAAAGACTCGAGGGAAAACCATAGATCCTTTGATCCAGGCGGCGGACTGCGTGACACTGCTGCTACCGCCCTGGAGGAAAACGCAAGTGCATGCCCGCATTCGAGACGAGGACTGACTCCCCTGGGGAGACTCCAGAAGTACCCCAAGATCCATGTCAGCACTGGAGAGGAATCCTCAGGTTCCGGCCCCGACTCCACACAAGGTCTTAGGCCCCGGCATCGACGGGAGAGGAATCCCGAGAGGCCCCCGAGGAACTCGCATGGGGACTGGCCTTTCCTGAGGCCACCAGAGCGGGTCCCTGAGGTCCCCGTCGTAAGTCGAGAGCACCTGCCGCAACTCGAGATAATCCAGGAGGTTTTGCCCTCCAGGCGAGATAAGGCCCATTTCCGCTGAGGCTTCTCGAGGCTAATCACATCTAACCACTGGAACTTCCAAAGGGTCCTTCACACCCTTGCTGCAACTCAAGAAGTTCCCCGACATACCCGTCTCCAATCGAGAGGAAGCACGAGGGGTCCCGCACACATCCAGGGGAGCCCCGTTTCCGCCTCCTAGCTCGAGATGAGGGATCCTTTCCCTGTTTCGTAGGGAAAGAATTCCCGGCGTTCCCGTCGCATCTCAAGAGGAGGCGCTCTCCACAGGAAAGGGGAGAGGAACTCCAGGGTCGTGCCACCATTCCAAGAGTTCCCCAGATGTGTCAGTCCATTCCAGAGGAACCTGTTTTCCCTGCACTGCCTTGACGTTCAAGCCGAGGATCGACTCCCACCACGTGTGCACGTGGGACAGCCCTGTGGGAAAGCCTCGTGGGAAAGCCTCGTGGGAAAGACTCGAGGGAAAACCACAGATCCTTTGATCCACGCGGCGAACTGCGTGACACTGCTGCTACCGCTCTGGAGGAAAGCGCAAGTGCATGCCCGCATTCGAGACGAGGACTGACTCCCCTGGGGAGACTCCAGAAGTACCCCAAGATCCATGTCAGCACTGGAGAGGAATCCTCAGGTTCCGGCCCCGACTCCACACAAGGTCTTAGGCCCCGGCATCGACGGGAGAGGAATCCCGAGAGGCCCCCGAGGAACTCGCATGGGGACTGGCCTTTCCTGAGGCCACCAGAGCGGGTCCCTGAGGTCCCCGTCGTAAGTCGAGAGCACCTGCCGCAACTCGAGAAAATCCAGGAGGTTTTGCCCTCCAGGCGAGATGAGGCCCATTTCCGCTGAGGCTTCTCGAGGCTAATCACGTCTAACCACTGGAACTTCCAAAGGGTCCTTCACACCCTTGCTGCAACTCAAGAAGTTCCCCGACATACCCGTCTCCACTCGAGAGGAAGCACGTGTGGTCCCGCACACATCCAGGGGAGACCCGTTTCCGCCTCCTAGCTCGAGATGAGGGATCCTTTCCCTGTTTCCTAGGGAAAGAATTCCCGGCGTTCCCGTCGCATCTCAAGAGGAGGCGCTCTCCACAGGAAAGGCGAGAGGAACTCCAGGGTCGTGCCACCATTCCAAGAGTCCCCCAGATGTTTCAGTCCATTCCAGAGGAAACTGTTTTCCCTGCACTGCCTTGACGTTCAAGCCGAGGATCTACTCCCACCACGTGTGCACGTGGGACAGCCCTGTGGGAAAGCCTCGTGGGAAAGCCTCGTGGGAAAGACTCGAGGGAAAACCATAGATCCTTTGATCCACGCGGCGGACTGAGTGACACTGCTGCTACCGCTCTGGAGGAAAGCGCAAGTGCATGACCGCATTCGAGACGAGGACTACCTCCCCTGGGGAGACTCCAGAAGTACCCCAAGATCCATGTCAGCACTGGAGAGGAATCCTCAGGTTCCGGCCCCGACTCCACACAAGGTCTTAGGCCCCGGCATCAACGGGAGAGGAATCCAGAAAGGCCACCGAGGAACTCGCATGGGGAGTGGCCTTTCCTGAGGCCACCAGAGCTGGTCGCTGAGGTCCCCGTCGTAAGTCGAGAGCACCTGCCGCAACTCGAGAAAATCCAGGAGGTTTTGCCCTCCAGGCGAGATGAGTCCCATTTCCGCTGAGGCTTCCCGAGGTTAATCACATCTAACCACTGGAACTTCCAAAGGGACCTTCACACCCTTGATGCAACTCAAGCAGTTCCGCGACATACCCGTCTCCACTCGAGAGGAAGCACGTGGGGTCACACATCCAGGGGAGACCCTTTTCCGCCTCCTAGCTCGAGAATACGGATCCTTTCCCTGTTTCGTAGGGAAAGATTCCCGGCATTCCCGTCGCATCTCAAGAGGAGGCGCTCTCCACAGGAAAGGCGAGAGGAACTCCAGGGTCGTGCCACCATTCCAAGAGTCCCCCAGATGTGTCAGTCCATTCCAGAGGAACCTGTTTTCCATGCACTGCCTTGACGTTCAAGCCGAGGATCGACTCCCACCACGTGTGCACGTGGGACAGCCCTGTGGGAAAGAATCATGGGAAAGCCTCGTGGGAAAGACTCGAGGGAAAACCATAGATCCTTTGATCCACGCGGCGGACTGAGTGACAATGCTGCCTCCGCTCTGGAGGATGGCGCAAGTGCATGCCCGCATTCGAGACGAGGACTGACTCCCCTGGGGAGACTCCAGAAGTACCCCAAGATCCATGTCAGCACTTGAGAGGAATCCTCAGGTTCCGGCCCCGACTCCACACAAGGTCTTAGGCCCCGGCATCGACGGGAGAGGAATCCCGAGAGGCCCCCGAGGAACTCGCATGGGGACTGGCCTTTCCTGAGGCCACCAGAGCGGGTCCCTGAGGTCCCCGTCGTAAGTCGAGAGCACCTGCCGCAACTCGAGAAAATCCAGGAGGTTTTGCCCTCCAGGCGAGATGAGGCCCATTTCCGCTGAGGCTTCTCGAGGCTAATCACATCTAACCACTGGAACTTCAAAAGGGACCTTCACACCCTTGATGCAACTCAAGCAGTTCCGCGACATACCAGTCTTCATTCGAGAGGAAGCACGAGGGTCGCGCACACATCCAGGGGAGCCCCGTTTCCGCCGCCTAGCTCGAGATGAGGGATCCTTTCCCTGTTTCGTAGGGAAAGAATTCCCGGCGTTCCCGTCGCATCTCAAGAGGAGGCGCTCTCCACAGGAAAGGCGAGAAGAACTCCAGGGTCGTGCCACCATTCCAAGAGTCCCCCAGATGTGTCAGTCCATTCCAGAGGAACCTGTTTTCCCTGCACTGCCTTGACGTTCAAGCCGAGGATCGACTCCAACAACGTGTGCACGTGGGACAGCCCTTTGGGAAAGCCTCGTGGGAAAGCTTCGTGGGAAAGCCTCGAGGGAAAACCGTAGATCCTTTGATCCACGCAGCGGACTGCGTGCCACTGCTGCTACCGCTCTGGAGGAAAGCGCAAGTGCATGCCCGCATTCGAGACGAGGACTGACTCCCCTGGAGAGACTCCAGAAGTACCCCAAGATCCATGTCAGCACTGGAGAGGAATCCTCAGGTTCCGGCCCCGACTCCACACAAGGTCTTAGGCCCCGGCATCGACGGGAGAGGAAACCCGAGAGGCCCCCGAGGAACTCGCATGGGGACTGGCCTTTCCTCAGGCCACCAGAGCGGGTCCCAGAGGTCCGCGTTGTAAGTCGAGAGAACCTGCCGCAACTCGAGAAAATGCAGGAGGTTTTGCCCTCCAGGCGAGATGAGGCCCATTTCCGCTGAGGCTTCTCGAGGCAAATCACATCTAACCACTGGAACTTCCAAATGGTCCTTCACACCCTTGCTGCAACTCAAGAAGTTCCGCGACATACCCGTCTCCATTCGAGAGGAAGCACGTGGGGTCCCGCACACATCCAGGGGAGCCACGTTTCCGCCGCCTAGCTCGAGATGAGGGATCCTTTCCCTGTTTCGTAGTGAAGGAATTCCCGGCGTTCCCGTCGCATCTCAAGAGGAGGCGCTCTCCACAGGAAAGGCGAGAAGAACTCCAGGGTCGTGCCACTATTCCAAGAGTCCCCCAGATGTGTCAGTCCATTCCAGAGGAATCTGTTTTCCCTGCACTGCCTTGACGTTCAAGCCGAGGATCGACTCCCACCACGTGTGCACGTGGGATAGCCTTGTGGGAAAGCCTCGTGGGAAAGCCTCGTGGGAAAAACGCGAGGGAAAAGCATAGATCTTTGATCCACGCGGCGGACTGCGTGC
Organism: Ovis canadensis; assembly: GCF_042477335.2. Lineage (NCBI taxonomy): Eukaryota > Metazoa > Chordata > Mammalia > Artiodactyla > Bovidae > Ovis > Ovis canadensis. Next base: position 9,247,669 of record NC_091258.1, on the reverse strand, counting down.
CACTGCTGCTACCGCTTTGGAGGAAAGCGCAAGTGCATGCCCGCATTCGAGACGAGGACTGACTCCCCTGGGGAGACTCCAGAAGTACCCCAAGATCCATTTCAGCACTGGAGAGGAATCCTCAGGTTCCGGCCCCGACTCCGCACAAGGTCTTAGGCCCCGGCATCGACGGGAGAGGTATTCCGAGAGGCCCCCGAGGAACTCGCATGGGGACTGGCCTTCCCTGAGGCCACCAGAGCGGGTCCCTGAGGTCCCCGTCATGAGTCGAGAGCACCTGCCGCAACTCGAGAAAATCCAGGAGGTTTTGCCGTCCAGGCGAGATGAGGCCCATTTCCGCTGAGGCTTCTCGAGGCTAATCACATCTAACCACTGAAAATTCCAAAGGGTCCTTCACACCCTTGCTGCAACTCAAGAAGTTCTCCGACATACCCGTCTCCCCTCGAGAGGAAGCACGAGGGTCCCGCAAACATCCAGGGGAGCCCCGTTTCCGCCTACTAGCTCGAGATGTGGGATCCTTTCCCTGTTTCGTAGGGAAAGAATTCCCGGCGTTCCCGTCGCATCTCAAGAGGAGGCGCTCTCCACAGGAAAGGCGAGAGGAACTCCAGGGTCGTGCCACCATTCCAAGAGTCCCCCAGATGTGTCAGTCCATTCCAGAGGAACCTGTTTTCCCTGCACTGCCTTGACATTCAAGCCGAGGATCGACTCCCACCACGTGTGCACGTGGGAGAGCCCTGTGGGAAAGCCTCGTGGGAAAGCCTCGTGGGAAAGACGCGAGGGAAAACCATAGATCCTTTGATCCACGCGGTGGACTGCGTGACACTGCTGCTACCGCTCTGGAGGAAAGCGCAAGTGCATGCCTGCATTCGAAACGAGGACTGACTTCCCTGGGGAGACTCCAGAAGTACCCCAAGATCCATGTCAGCACTGGAGAGGAATCCTCAGGTTCCGGCCCCGACTCCACACAAGGTCTTAGGCCCCGGCATCGACGGGAGAGGAATCCCGAGAGGCCCCGAGGAACTCGCATGGGGACTGGCCTTTCCTGAGGCCACCAGAGCGGGTCCCCGAGGTCCCCGTCATAAGTCGAGAGCACCTGCCGCAACTCGAGAAAATCCAGGAGGTTTTGCCCTCCAGGCGAGATGAGGCCCATTTCCGCTGAGGCTTCTCGAGGCTAATCACATCTAACCACTGGAACTTCCAAAGGGTCCTTCACACCCTTGCTGCAACTCAAGAAGTTCCCCGACATACCCGTCTCCACTCGAGAGGAAGCAAGAGGGTCGCGCACACATCCAGGGGAGCCCCGTTTCCGCCGCCTAGCTCGAGATGACGGATCCTTTCCCTGTTTCATAGGGAAAGAATTCACGGCGTTCCCGTCGCATCTCAAGAGGAGGCGCTCTCCACAGGAAAGGCGAGAGGAACTCCAGGGTCGTGCCACCATTCCAAGAGTCCCCCAGATGTGTCAGTCCATTCCAGAGGAACCTGTTTTCCCTGCACTGCCTTGACGTTCAAGCCGAGGATCGACTCCCACCACGTGTGCACGTGGGACAGCCCTGTGGGAAAGCCTCGTGGGAAAGCCTCGTGGGAAAGACTCGAGGGAAACCATAGATCCTTTGATCCAGGCGGCGGATTGCGTGACACTGCTGCTACCGCTCTGGAGGAAAGCGCAAGTGCATGCCCGCATTCGAGACGAGGACTGACTCCCCTGGGGAGACTCCAGAAGTACCCCAAGATCCATGTCAGCACTGGAGAGGAATCCTCAGGTTCCGGCCCCGACTCCACACAAGGTCTTCGGCCCCGGCATCGACGGGAGAGGAATCCCGAGAGGCACCCGAGGAACTCGCATGGGGACTGGCCTTTCCTGAGGCCACCAGAGCGGGTCCCTGTGGTCCCTTCTTAAGTCGAGAGCACCTTCCGCAACTCGAGAAATTCCAGGAGGTTTTGCCCTCCAGGCGAGATGAGGCCCATTTCCGCTGAGGCTTCTCCAGGCCAATCACGTCTAACCACTGGAACTTCCAAAGGGTCCTTCACACCCTTGCTGCAACTCAAGAAGTTCCCCGACATACCCGTCTCCACTCGAGAGGAAGCACGAGGGTCCCGCACACATCCAGAGGAGCCCCGCTTCCGCCTCCTAGCTCGAGATGAGGGATCCTTTCCCTGTTTCGTAGGGAAAGAATTCCCGGCGTTCCCGTCGCATCTCAAGAGGAGGCGCTCTCCACAGGAAAGGCGAGAGGAACTCCAGGGTCGTGCAACCATTCCAAGAGTCCCCCAGATGTGTCAGTCCATTCCAGAGGAACCTGGTTTCCCTGAACTGCCTTGACGTTCAAGCCGAGGATCGACTCCCACCACGTGTGCACGTGGGACAGCCCTGTGGGAAAGCCTCGTGGGACAGCCTCGTGGGAAAGACTCGAGGGAAAACCATAGATCTTTGATCCACGCGGCGGACTGCATGACACTGCTGCTACCGCTCTGGAGGATAGCGCCAGTGCATGCCCGCATTCGAGACGAGGACTGACTCCCCTGGGGAGACTCCAGAAGTACCCCAAGATCCATGTCAGCACTGGAGAGGAATCCTCAGGTTCCGGCCCCGACTCCACACAAGGTCTTAGGCCCCGGCATCGACGGGAGAGGAATCCCGAGAGGCCCCCGAGGAACTCGCATGGGGACTGGCCTTTCCTGAGGCCACCAGAGCGGGTCCCTGAGGTCCCCGTCGTAAGTTGAGAGCACCTGCCGCAACTCGAGAAAATCCAGGAGGTTTTGCCCTCCAGGCGAGATGAGGGCCATTTCCGCTGAGGCTTCTCGAGGCTAATCACATCTAACCACTGGAACTTCCAAAGGGTCCTTCACACCCTTGCTGCAACTCAAGAAGTTCCCCGACATACCCGTCTAAAATCGAGAGGAAGCACGAGGGTCCCGCACACATCCAGAGGAGCCCCGTTTCCGCCTCGTAGCTCGAAATGAGGGATCCTTTCCCTGTTTCGTAGGGAAAGACTTCCCGGCGTTCCCGTCGCATCTCAAGAGGAGGCGCTCTCCACAGGAAAGGCGAGAGGAACTCCAGGGTCGTGCCTCCATTCCAAGAGACCCCAGATGTGTCAGTCTATTCCAGAGGAACCTCTTTTCCCTGTACTGCCTTGATGTTCAAGCCGAGGATCGACTCCCACCACGTGTGCACGTTGGACAGCCCTGTGGGAAAGCCTCGTGGGAAAGCCTCGTGGGAAAGACTCGAGGGAAAACCATAGATCATTTGATCCACGCGGCGGACTGCGTGACACTGCTGCTACCGCTCTGGAGGAAAGCGCAAGTGCATGCCCGCATTCGAGACGAGGACTGACTCCCCTGGGGAGACTCCAGAAGTACCCCAAGATCCATGTCAGCACTGGAGAGGAATCCTCAGGTTCCGGCCCCGACTCCACACAAGGTCTTAGGCCCCGGCATCGACGGGAGAGGAATCCCGAGAGGCCCCCGAGGAACTAGCATGGGGACTGGCCTTTCCTGAGGCCACCAGAGCGGTTCCCTGAAGTCCCCGTCGTAAGTCGAGAGCACCTGCCGCAACTCGAGAAAATCCAGGAGGTTTTGCCCTCCAGGCGAGATGAGGCCCATTTCCGCTGAGGCTTCTCGAGGCTAATCACATCTAACTACTGGAACTTTCAAAGGGTCCTTCACACCCTTGCTGCAACTCAAGAAGTTCCCCGACATACCCGTCTCCACTCGAGAGGAAGCACGTGTGGTCCCGCACACATCCAGGGGAGCCCCGTTTCCGCCTCCTAGCTCGAGATGAGGGATCCTTTCCCTGTTTCCTAGGGAAAGAATTCCCGGCGTTCCCGTCGCATCTCAAGAGGAGGCGCTCTCCACAGGAAAGGCGAGAGGAACTCCAGGGTCGTGCCACCATTCCAAGAGTCCCCCAGATGTGTCAGTCCATTCCAGAGGAAACTGTTTTCCCTGCACTGCCTTGACGTTCATGCCGAGGATCGACTCCCACCACGTGTGCACGTGGGACAGCCCTGTGGGAAAGCCTCGTGGGAAAGCCTCGTGGGAAAGACTCGAGGGAAAACCATAGATCCTTTGATCCACGCGGCGGACTGAGTGACACTGCTGCTACCGCTCTGGAGGAAAGCGCAAGTGCATGACCGCATTCGAGACGAGGACTACCTCCCGTGGGGAGACTCCAGAAGTACCCCAAGATCCATGTCAGCACTGGAGAGGAATCCTCAGGTTCCGGCCCCGACTCCACACAAGGTCTTAGGCCCCGGCATCGACGGGAGAGGAATCCCGAAAGGCCACCGAGGAACTCGCATGGGGAGTGGCCTTTCCTGAGGCCACCAGAGCGGGTCCCTGAGGTCCCCGTCGTAAGTCGAGAGCACCTGCCGCAACTCGAGAAAATCCAGGATGTTTTGCCCTCCAGGCGAGATGAGGCCCATTTCCGCTGAGGCTTCCCGAGGCTAATCACATCTAACCACTGGAACTTCCAAAGGGACCTTCACACCCTTGATGCAACTCAAGCAGTTCCGCGACATACCCGTCTCCACTCGAGAGGAAGCACGTGGGGTCCCGCACACATCCAGGGGAGACCCGTTTCCGCCTCCTAGCTCGAGATGAGGGATCCTTTCCCTCTTTTGTAGGGAAAGAATTCCCGGCGTTCCCGTCGCATCTCAAAAGGAGGCGCTCTCCACAGGAAAGGCGAGAGGAACTCTAGGGTCGTGCCACCATTCCAAGAGTCCCCCAGATGGGTCAGTCCATTCCAGAGGAACCTGTTTTCCCTGCACTGCCTTGACGTTCAAGCCGAGGATCGACTCCCACCACGTGTGCACGTGGGACAGCCTTATGGGAAAGCCTCGTGGGAAAGCGTCGTGGGAAAGACTCGAGGGAAAACCATAGATCCTTTGATCCACGCGGTGGACTGCGTGACACTGCTGCTACCGCTCTGGAGGAAAGCGCAAGTGCATGCCCGCATTCGAGACGAGGACTGACTCCCCTGGGGAGACTCCAGAAGTACCCCAAGATCCATGTCAGCACTGGAGAGGAATCCTCAGGTTCCGGCCCCGACTCCACACAAGGTCTTAGGCCCCGGCATCGACGGGAGTGGAATCCCGAGAGGCCCCCGAGGAACTCGCATGGGGACTGGCCTTTCCTGAGGCCACCAGAGCGGGTCCCTGAGGTCCCCGTCGTAAGTCGAGAGCACCTGCCGCAACTCGAGAAAATCCAGGAGGTTTTGCCCTCCAGGCGAGATGAGGCCCATTTCCGCTGAGGCTTCTCGAGGCTAATCACGTCTAACCCCTGGAACTACCAAAGGGTCCTTCACACCCTTGCTTCAACTCAAGAAGTTCCCCGACATACCCGTCTCCACTCGAGAGGAAGCACGTGGGGTCCCGCACACATCCAGGGGAGCCCCGTTTCCGCCTGCTAGCTCGAGATGAGGGATCCTTTCCCTGTTTCGCAGGGAGAGAATTCCCGGCGTTCCCGTCGCATCTCAAGAGGAGGCGCTCTCCACAGGAAAGGCGAGAGGAACTCCAGGGTCGTGCCACCATTCCAAGAGTCCCCCAGATGTGTCAGTCCATTCCAGAGGAACCTGTTTTCCCTGCACTGCCTTGACGTTCAAGCTGAGGATCGACTCCCACCACGTGTGCACGTGGGACAGCCCTGTGGGAAAGCCTCGTGGGAAAGCCTCGTGGGAAAGCCTCGTGGGAAAGACTCGAGGGAAAACCATAGATCCTTTGATCCAGGCGGCGGACTGCGTGACACTGCTGCTACCGCCCTGGAGGAAAACGCAAGTGCATGCCCGCATTCGAGACGAGGACTGACTCCCCTGGGGAGACTCCAGAAGTACCCCAAGATCCATGTCAGCACTGGAGAGGAATCCTCAGGTTCCGGCCCCGACTCCACACAAGGTCTTAGGCCCCGGCATCGACGGGAGAGGAATCCCGAGAGGCCCCCGAGGAACTCGCATGGGGACTGGCCTTTCCTGAGGCCACCAGAGCGGGTCCCTGAGGTCCCCGTCGTAAGTCGAGAGCACCTGCCGCAACTCGAGATAATCCAGGAGGTTTTGCCCTCCAGGCGAGATAAGGCCCATTTCCGCTGAGGCTTCTCGAGGCTAATCACATCTAACCACTGGAACTTCCAAAGGGTCCTTCACACCCTTGCTGCAACTCAAGAAGTTCCCCGACATACCCGTCTCCAATCGAGAGGAAGCACGAGGGGTCCCGCACACATCCAGGGGAGCCCCGTTTCCGCCTCCTAGCTCGAGATGAGGGATCCTTTCCCTGTTTCGTAGGGAAAGAATTCCCGGCGTTCCCGTCGCATCTCAAGAGGAGGCGCTCTCCACAGGAAAGGGGAGAGGAACTCCAGGGTCGTGCCACCATTCCAAGAGTCCCCCAGATGTGTCAGTCCATTCCAGAGGAACCTGTTTTCCCTGCACTGCCTTGACGTTCAAGCCGAGGATCGACTCCCACCACGTGTGCACGTGGGACAGCCCTGTGGGAAAGCCTCGTGGGAAAGCCTCGTGGGAAAGACTCGAGGGAAAACCACAGATCCTTTGATCCACGCGGCGAACTGCGTGACACTGCTGCTACCGCTCTGGAGGAAAGCGCAAGTGCATGCCCGCATTCGAGACGAGGACTGACTCCCCTGGGGAGACTCCAGAAGTACCCCAAGATCCATGTCAGCACTGGAGAGGAATCCTCAGGTTCCGGCCCCGACTCCACACAAGGTCTTAGGCCCCGGCATCGACGGGAGAGGAATCCCGAGAGGCCCCCGAGGAACTCGCATGGGGACTGGCCTTTCCTGAGGCCACCAGAGCGGGTCCCTGAGGTCCCCGTCGTAAGTCGAGAGCACCTGCCGCAACTCGAGAAAATCCAGGAGGTTTTGCCCTCCAGGCGAGATGAGGCCCATTTCCGCTGAGGCTTCTCGAGGCTAATCACGTCTAACCACTGGAACTTCCAAAGGGTCCTTCACACCCTTGCTGCAACTCAAGAAGTTCCCCGACATACCCGTCTCCACTCGAGAGGAAGCACGTGTGGTCCCGCACACATCCAGGGGAGACCCGTTTCCGCCTCCTAGCTCGAGATGAGGGATCCTTTCCCTGTTTCCTAGGGAAAGAATTCCCGGCGTTCCCGTCGCATCTCAAGAGGAGGCGCTCTCCACAGGAAAGGCGAGAGGAACTCCAGGGTCGTGCCACCATTCCAAGAGTCCCCCAGATGTTTCAGTCCATTCCAGAGGAAACTGTTTTCCCTGCACTGCCTTGACGTTCAAGCCGAGGATCTACTCCCACCACGTGTGCACGTGGGACAGCCCTGTGGGAAAGCCTCGTGGGAAAGCCTCGTGGGAAAGACTCGAGGGAAAACCATAGATCCTTTGATCCACGCGGCGGACTGAGTGACAATGCTGCCTCCGCTCTGGAGGATGGCGCAAGTGCATGCCCGCATTCGAGACGAGGACTGACTCCCCTGGGGAGACTCCAGAAGTACCCCAAGATCCATGTCAGCACTTGAGAGGAATCCTCAGGTTCCGGCCCCGACTCCACACAAGGTCTTAGGCCCCGGCATCGACGGGAGAGGAATCCCGAGAGGCCCCCGAGGAACTCGCATGGGGACTGGCCTTTCCTGAGGCCACCAGAGCGGGTCCCTGAGGTCCCCGTCGTAAGTCGAGAGCACCTGCCGCAACTCGAGAAAATCCAGGAGGTTTTGCCCTCCAGGCGAGATGAGGCCCATTTCCGCTGAGGCTTCTCGAGGCTAATCACATCTAACCACTGGAACTTCAAAAGGGACCTTCACACCCTTGATGCAACTCAAGCAGTTCCGCGACATACCAGTCTTCATTCGAGAGGAAGCACGAGGGTCGCGCACACATCCAGGGGAGCCCCGTTTCCGCCGCCTAGCTCGAGATGAGGGATCCTTTCCCTGTTTCGTAGGGAAAGAATTCCCGGCGTTCCCGTCGCATCTCAAGAGGAGGCGCTCTCCACAGGAAAGGCGAGAAGAACTCCAGGGTCGTGCCACCATTCCAAGAGTCCCCCAGATGTGTCAGTCCATTCCAGAGGAACCTGTTTTCCCTGCACTGCCTTGACGTTCAAGCCGAGGATCGACTCCAACAACGTGTGCACGTGGGACAGCCCTTTGGGAAAGCCTCGTGGGAAAGCTTCGTGGGAAAGCCTCGAGGGAAAACCGTAGATCCTTTGATCCACGCAGCGGACTGCGTGCCACTGCTGCTACCGCTCTGGAGGAAAGCGCAAGTGCATGCCCGCATTCGAGACGAGGACTGACTCCCCTGGAGAGACTCCAGAAGTACCCCAAGATCCATGTCAGCACTGGAGAGGAATCCTCAGGTTCCGGCCCCGACTCCACACAAGGTCTTAGGCCCCGGCATCGACGGGAGAGGAAACCCGAGAGGCCCCCGAGGAACTCGCATGGGGACTGGCCTTTCCTCAGGCCACCAGAGCGGGTCCCAGAGGTCCGCGTTGTAAGTCGAGAGAACCTGCCGCAACTCGAGAAAATGCAGGAGGTTTTGCCCTCCAGGCGAGATGAGGCCCATTTCCGCTGAGGCTTCTCGAGGCAAATCACATCTAACCACTGGAACTTCCAAATGGTCCTTCACACCCTTGCTGCAACTCAAGAAGTTCCGCGACATACCCGTCTCCATTCGAGAGGAAGCACGTGGGGTCCCGCACACATCCAGGGGAGCCACGTTTCCGCCGCCTAGCTCGAGATGAGGGATCCTTTCCCTGTTTCGTAGTGAAGGAATTCCCGGCGTTCCCGTCGCATCTCAAGAGGAGGCGCTCTCCACAGGAAAGGCGAGAAGAACTCCAGGGTCGTGCCACTATTCCAAGAGTCCCCCAGATGTGTCAGTCCATTCCAGAGGAATCTGTTTTCCCTGCACTGCCTTGACGTTCAAGCCGAGGATCGACTCCCACCACGTGTGCACGTGGGATAGCCTTGTGGGAAAGCCTCGTGGGAAAGCCTCGTGGGAAAAACGCGAGGGAAAAGCATAGATCTTTGATCCACGCGGCGGACTGCGTGCCACTGCTGCTACCGCTTTGGAGGAAAGCGCAAGTGCATGCCCGCATTCGAGACGAGGACTGACTCCCCTGGGGAGACTCCAGAAGTACCCCAAGATCCATTTCAGCACTGGAGAGGAATCCTCAGGTTCCGGCCCCGACTCCGCACAAGGTCTTAGGCCCCGGCATCGACGGGAGAGGTATTCCGAGAGGCCCCCGAGGAACTCGCATGGGGACTGGCCTTCCCTGAGGCCACCAGAGCGGGTCCCTGAGGTCCCCGTCATGAGTCGAGAGCACCTGCCGCAACTCGAGAAAATCCAGGAGGTTTTGCCGTCCAGGCGAGATGAGGCCCATTTCCGCTGAGGCTTCTCGAGGCTAATCACATCTAACCACTGAAAATTCCAAAGGGTCCTTCACACCCTTGCTGCAACTCAAGAAGTTCTCCGACATACCCGTCTCCCCTCGAGAGGAAGCACGAGGGTCCCGCAAACATCCAGGGGAGCCCCGTTTCCGCCTACTAGCTCGAGATGTGGGATCCTTTCCCTGTTTCGTAGGGAAAGAATTCCCGGCGTTCCCGTCGCATCTCAAGAGGAGGCGCTCTCCACAGGAAAGGCGAGAGGAACTCCAGGGTCGTGCCACCATTCCAAGAGTCCCCCAGATGTGTCAGTCCATTCCAGAGGAACCTGTTTTCCCTGCACTGCCTTGACATTCAAGCCGAGGATCGACTCCCACCACGTGTGCACGTGGGAGAGCCCTGTGGGAAAGCCTCGTGGGAAAGCCTCGTGGGAAAGACGCGAGGGAAAACCATAGATCCTTTGATCCACGCGGTGGACTGCGTGACACTGCTGCTACCGCTCTGGAGGAAAGCGCAAGTGCATGCCTGCATTCGAAACGAGGACTGACTTCCCTGGGGAGACTCCAGAAGTACCCCAAGATCCATGTCAGCACTGGAGAGGAATCCTCAGGTTCCGGCCCCGACTCCACACAAGGTCTTAGGCCCCGGCATCGACGGGAGAGGAATCCCGAGAGGCCCCGAGGAACTCGCATGGGGACTGGCCTTTCCTGAGGCCACCAGAGCGGGTCCCCGAGGTCCCCGTCATAAGTCGAGAGCACCTGCCGCAACTCGAGAAAATCCAGGAGGTTTTGCCCTCCAGGCGAGATGAGGCCCATTTCCGCTGAGGCTTCTCGAGGCTAATCACATCTAACCACTGGAACTTCCAAAGGGTCCTTCACACCCTTGCTGCAACTCAAGAAGTTCCCCGACATACCCGTCTCCACTCGAGAGGAAGCAAGAGGGTCGCGCACACATCCAGGGGAGCCCCGTTTCCGCCGCCTAGCTCGAGATGACGGATCCTTTCCCTGTTTCATAGGGAAAGAATTCACGGCGTTCCCGTCGCATCTCAAGAGGAGGCGCTCTCCACAGGAAAGGCGAGAGGAACTCCAGGGTCGTGCCACCATTCCAAGAGTCCCCCAGATGTGTCAGTCCATTCCAGAGGAACCTGTTTTCCCTGCACTGCCTTGACGTTCAAGCCGAGGATCGACTCCCACCACGTGTGCACGTGGGACAGCCCTGTGGGAAAGCCTCGTGGGAAAGCCTCGTGGGAAAGACTCGAGGGAAACCATAGATCCTTTGATCCAGGCGGCGGATTGCGTGACACTGCTGCTACCGCTCTGGAGGAAAGCGCAAGTGCATGCCCGCATTCGAGACGAGGACTGACTCCCCTGGGGAGACTCCAGAAGTACCCCAAGATCCATGTCAGCACTGGAGAGGAATCCTCAGGTTCCGGCCCCGACTCCACACAAGGTCTTCGGCCCCGGCATCGACGGGAGAGGAATCCCGAGAGGCACCCGAGGAACTCGCATGGGGACTGGCCTTTCCTGAGGCCACCAGAGCGGGTCCCTGTGGTCCCTTCTTAAGTCGAGAGCACCTTCCGCAACTCGAGAAATTCCAGGAGGTTTTGCCCTCCAGGCGAGATGAGGCCCATTTCCGCTGAGGCTTCTCCAGGCCAATCACGTCTAACCACTGGAACTTCCAAAGGGTCCTTCACACCCTTGCTGCAACTCAAGAAGTTCCCCGACATACCCGTCTCCACTCGAGAGGAAGCACGAGGGTCCCGCACACATCCAGAGGAGCCCCGCTTCCGCCTCCTAGCTCGAGATGAGGGATCCTTTCCCTGTTTCGTAGGGAAAGAATTCCCGGCGTTCCCGTCGCATCTCAAGAGGAGGCGCTCTCCACAGGAAAGGCGAGAGGAACTCCAGGGTCGTGCAACCATTCCAAGAGTCCCCCAGATGTGTCAGTCCATTCCAGAGGAACCTGGTTTCCCTGAACTGCCTTGACGTTCAAGCCGAGGATCGACTCCCACCACGTGTGCACGTGGGACAGCCCTGTGGGAAAGCCTCGTGGGACAGCCTCGTGGGAAAGACTCGAGGGAAAACCATAGATCTTTGATCCACGCGGCGGACTGCATGACACTGCTGCTACCGCTCTGGAGGATAGCGCCAGTGCATGCCCGCATTCGAGACGAGGACTGACTCCCCTGGGGAGACTCCAGAAGTACCCCAAGATCCATGTCAGCACTGGAGAGGAATCCTCAGGTTCCGGCCCCGACTCCACACAAGGTCTTAGGCCCCGGCATCGACGGGAGAGGAATCCCGAGAGGCCCCCGAGGAACTCGCATGGGGACTGGCCTTTCCTGAGGCCACCAGAGCGGGTCCCTGAGGTCCCCGTCGTAAGTTGAGAGCACCTGCCGCAACTCGAGAAAATCCAGGAGGTTTTGCCCTCCAGGCGAGATGAGGGCCATTTCCGCTGAGGCTTCTCGAGGCTAATCACATCTAACCACTGGAACTTCCAAAGGGTCCTTCACACCCTTGCTGCAACTCAAGAAGTTCCCCGACATACCCGTCTAAAATCGAGAGGAAGCACGAGGGTCCCGCACACATCCAGAGGAGCCCCGTTTCCGCCTCGTAGCTCGAAATGAGGGATCCTTTCCCTGTTTCGTAGGGAAAGAATTCCCGGCGTTCCCGTCGCATCTCAAGAGGAGGCGCTCTCCACAGGAAAGGCGAGAGGAACTCCAGGGTCGTGCCTCCATTCCAAGAGACCCCAGATGTGTCAGTCTATTCCAGAGGAACCTCTTTTCCCTGTACTGCCTTGATGTTCAAGCCGAGGATCGACTCCCACCACGTGTGCACGTTGGACAGCCCTGTGGGAAAGCCTCGTGGGAAAGCCTCGTGGGAAAGACTCGAGGGAAAACCATAGATCATTTGATCCACGCGGCGGACTGCGTGACACTGCTGCTACCGCTCTGGAGGAAAGCGCAAGTGCATGCCCGCATTCGAGACGAGGACTGACTCCCCTGGGGAGACTCCAGAAGTACCCCAAGATCCATGTCAGCACTGGAGAGGAATCCTCAGGTTCCGGCCCCGACTCCACACAAGGTCTTAGGCCCCGGCATCGACGGGAGAGGAATCCCGAGAGGCCCCCGAGGAACTAGCATGGGGACTGGCCTTTCCTGAGGCCACCAGAGCGGTTCCCTGAAGTCCCCGTCGTAAGTCGAGAGCACCTGCCGCAACTCGAGAAAATCCAGGAGGTTTTGCCCTCCAGGCGAGATGAGGCCCATTTCCGCTGAGGCTTCTCGAGGCTAATCACATCTAACTACTGGAACTTTCAAAGGGTCCTTCACACCCTTGCTGCAACTCAAGAAGTTCCCCGACATACCCGTCTCCACTCGAGAGGAAGCACGTGTGGTCCCGCACACATCCAGGGGAGCCCCGTTTCCGCCTCCTAGCTCGAGATGAGGGATCCTTTCCCTGTTTCCTAGGGAAAGAATTCCCGGCGTTCCCGTCGCATCTCAAGAGGAGGCGCTCTCCACAGGAAAGGCGAGAGGAACTCCAGGGTCGTGCCACCATTCCAAGAGTCCCCCAGATGTGTCAGTCCATTCCAGAGGAAACTGTTTTCCCTGCACTGCCTTGACGTTCATGCCGAGGATCGACTCCCACCACGTGTGCACGTGGGACAGCCCTGTGGGAAAGCCTCGTGGGAAAGCCTCGTGGGAAAGACTCGAGGGAAAACCATAGATCCTTTGATCCACGCGGCGGACTGAGTGACACTGCTGCTACCGCTCTGGAGGAAAGCGCAAGTGCATGACCGCATTCGAGACGAGGACTACCTCCCGTGGGGAGACTCCAGAAGTACCCCAAGATCCATGTCAGCACTGGAGAGGAATCCTCAGGTTCCGGCCCCGACTCCACACAAGGTCTTAGGCCCCGGCATCGACGGGAGAGGAATCCCGAAAGGCCACCGAGGAACTCGCATGGGGAGTGGCCTTTCCTGAGGCCACCAGAGCGGGTCCCTGAGGTCCCCGTCGTAAGTCGAGAGCACCTGCCGCAACTCGAGAAAATCCAGGATGTTTTGCCCTCCAGGCGAGATGAGGCCCATTTCCGCTGAGGCTTCCCGAGGCTAATCACATCTAACCACTGGAACTTCCAAAGGGACCTTCACACCCTTGATGCAACTCAAGCAGTTCCGCGACATACCCGTCTCCACTCGAGAGGAAGCACGTGGGGTCCCGCACACATCCAGGGGAGACCCGTTTCCGCCTCCTAGCTCGAGATGAGGGATCCTTTCCCTCTTTTGTAGGGAAAGAATTCCCGGCGTTCCCGTCGCATCTCAAAAGGAGGCGCTCTCCACAGGAAAGGCGAGAGGAACTCTAGGGTCGTGCCACCATTCCAAGAGTCCCCCAGATGGGTCAGTCCATTCCAGAGGAACCTGTTTTCCCTGCACTGCCTTGACGTTCAAGCCGAGGATCGACTCCCACCACGTGTGCACGTGGGACAGCCTTATGGGAAAGCCTCGTGGGAAAGCGTCGTGGGAAAGACTCGAGGGAAAACCATAGATCCTTTGATCCACGCGGTGGACTGCGTGACACTGCTGCTACCGCTCTGGAGGAAAGCGCAAGTGCATGCCCGCATTCGAGACGAGGACTGACTCCCCTGGGGAGACTCCAGAAGTACCCCAAGATCCATGTCAGCACTGGAGAGGAATCCTCAGGTTCCGGCCCCGACTCCACACAAGGTCTTAGGCCCCGGCATCGACGGGAGTGGAATCCCGAGAGGCCCCCGAGGAACTCGCATGGGGACTGGCCTTTCCTGAGGCCACCAGAGCGGGTCCCTGTGGTCCGCGTCGTAAGTCGAGAGCACCTACCGCAACTAGAAAAAATCCAGGAGGTTTTGCCCTCCAGGCGAGATAAGGCCCATTTCCGCTGAGGCTTCTCCAGGCCAATCACGTCTAACCACTGGAACTTCCAAAGGGTCCTTCACACCCTTGCTGCAACTCAAGAAGTTCCCCGACATACACGTCTCCACTCGAGAGGAAGCACGTGGGGTCCCGCACATATCCAGGGGAGCCCCGTTTCCGCCTCCTAGCTCGAGATGACGGATCCTTTCCCTATTTCGTAGGGAAAGATTCCCGGCGTTCCCGTCGCATCTCAAGAGGAGGCGCTCTCCACAGGAAAGGCGAGAGGAACTCCAGGGTCGTGCCACCATTCCAAGAGTCCCCCAGATGTGTCAGTCCATTCCAGAGGAACCTGTTTTCCCTGCACTGCCTTGACGTTCAAGCCGAGGATCGACTCCCACCACGTGTGCACGTGGGACAGCCCTGTGGGAAAGCCTCGTGGAAAGCCTCGTGGGAAAGACTCGAGGGAAAACCATAGATCCTTTGATCCACGCGGCGGACTGCGTGACACTGCTGCTACCGCTCTGGAGGAAAGCGCAAGTGCATGCCCGCATTCGAGACCAGGACTTACTCCCCTGGGGAGACTCCCGAAGTACCCCAAATTCCATGTCAGCACTGGAGAGGAATCCTCAGGTTCCGGCCCCGACTCCACACAAGGTCTTAGGCACCGGCATCGACGGGAGAGGAATCCCGAGAGGCCCCCGAGGAACTCGCAAGGGGACTGGCCTTTCCTGAGGCCACCAGAGCAGGTCCCTGAGGTCCCCGTCGTAAGTCGAGAGCACCTGCCGCAACTCGAGAAATTCCAGGAGGTTTTGCCCTCCAGGCGAGATGAGGCCCATTTCCGCTGAGGCTTCTCGAGGCTAATCAGGTCTAACCACTGGAACTTCCAAAGGGTCCTTCACACCCTTGCTGCAACTCAAGAAGTTCCCCGACATACCCGTCTCCAATCGAGAGGAAGCACGTGGGGTCCCGCACACATCCAGGGGAGCCCCGTTTCCGCCTCCTAGTTCGAGATGAGGGATCCTTTCCCTGTTTCGTAGGGAAAGAATTCCCGGCGTTCCTGTCGCATCTCAAGAGGAGGCGCTCTCCACAGGAAAGGCGAGAGGAACTCCAGGGTCGTGGCACCATTCCAAGAGTCCCCCAGATGTGTCAGTCCATTCCAGGGGAACCTGTTTTCCCTGCACTGCCTTGACGTTCAAGCCGAGGATCGACTCCCACCACGTGTGCACGTGGGACAGCCCTGTGGGAAAGCCTCGTGGGAAAGCCTCATGGGAAAGACTCGAGGGAAAACCATAGATCCTTTGATCCACGCGGCGGACTGCGTGACAATGTTGCTACCGCTCTGGAGGAAAGCGCAATTGCATGCCCGCATTTGAGACGAGGACTGACTCCCCTGGGGAGACTCCAGAAGTACCCCAAGATCCATGTCAGCACTGGAGAGGAATCCTCAGGTTCCGGCCCCGACTCCACACAAGGTCTTAGGCCCCGGCATCGACGGGAGAGGAATCCCGAGAGGCCCCCTAGGAACTCGCAAGGGGACTGGCCTTTCCTGACGCCACCAGAGCGGGTCCCTGAGGTCCCCGTCGTAAGTCGAGAGCACCTGCCGCAACTCGAGAAAATCCAGGAGGTTTTGCCCTCCAGGCGAGATGAGGCCCATTTCCGCTGAGGCTTCTCGAGGCCAATCACGTCTAACCACTGGAACTTCCAAAGGGTCCTTCACACCCTTGCTGCAACTCAAGAAGTTCCCCGACATACACGTCTCCACTCGAGAGGAAGCACGTGGGGTCCCGCACACATCCAGGGGAGCCCCGTTTCCGCCTCCTAGCTCGAGAATACGGATCCTTTCCCTGTTTCGTAGGGAAAGATTCCCGGCATTCCCGTCGCATCTCAAGAGGAGGCGCTCTCCACAGGAAAGGCGAGAGGAACTCCAGGGTCGTGCCACCATTCCAAGAGTCCCCCAGATGTGTCAGTCCATTCCAGAGGAACCTGTTTTACCTGCACTGCCTTGACGTTCAAGCCGAGGATCGACTCCCACCACGTGTGCACGTGGGACAGCCCTGTGGGAAAGAATCATGGGAAAGCCTCGTGGGAAAGACTCGAGGGAAAACCATAGATCCTTTGATCCACGCGGCGGACTAAGTGACAATGCTGCCTCCGCTCTGGAGGATGGCGCAAGTGCATGCCCGCATTCGAGACGAGGACTGACTCCCCTGGGGAGACTCCAGAAGTACCCCAAGATCCATGTCAGCACTTGAGAGGAATCCTCAGGTTCCGGCCCCGACTCCACACAAGGTCTTAGGACCCGGCATCGACGGGAGAGGAATCCCGAGAGGCCCCCGAGGAACTCGCATGGGGACTGGCCTTTCCTGAGGCCACCAGAGCGGGTCCCTGAGGTCCCCGTCGTAAGTCGAGAGCACCTGCCGCAACTCGAGAAAATCCAGGAGGTTTTGCCCTCCAGGCGAGATGAGGCCCATTTCCGCTGAGGCTTCTCGAGGCAAATCACATCTAACCACTGGAACTTCCAAATGGTCCTTCACACCCTTGCTGCAACTCAAGAAGTTCCGCGACATACCCGTCTCCATTCGAGAGGAAGCACGTGGGGTCCCGCACACATCCAGTGGAGCCCCGTTTCCGCCTCCTAGCCCGAGATGAGGGATCCTTTCCCTGTTTCGTAGGGAAAGAATTCCCGGCGTTCCCGTCGCATCTCAAGAGGAGGCGCTCTCCACAGGAAAGTCGAGAGGAACTCCAGGGTCGTGCCACCATTCCAAGAGTCCCCCAGATGGGTCAGTCCATTCCAGAGGAGACTGTTTTCCCTGCACTGCCTTGACGTTCAAGCCGAGGATCGAGTCCCACCACGTGTGCACGTGGGACAGCCCTGTGGGAAAGCCTCGTGTGAAAGCCTCGTGGGAAAGACTCGAGGGAAAACCATAGATCCTTTGATCCACGCGGCGGACTGCGTGACACTGCTGCTACCACTCTGGAGGAAAGCGCAAGTGCATGCCCGCATTCGAGAAGAGGACTGACTCCCCTGGGGAGACTCCAGAATTACCCCAAGATCCATGTCAGCACTGGAGAGGAATCCTCAGGTTCCGACCTCGACTCCACACAAGGTCTTAGGCCCCGGCATCGACGGGAGAGGAATCCGGAGAGGCCCCCGAGGAACTCGCATGGGGACTGGCATTTCCTGAGGCCACCAGAGCGGGTCCCTGAGGTCCCCGTCGTAAGTCGAGAGCACCTGCCGCAACTCGAGAAAATCCAGGAGGTTTTGCCCTCCAGGCGAGATGAGGCCCATTTCCGCTGAGGCTTCTCGAGGCTAATCACATCTAACCACTGGAAATTCCAAAGGGTCCTTCATACCCTTGCTGCAACTCAAGAAGTTCCGCGACATACCCGTCTCCACTCGAGAGGAAGCACGAGGGTCCCGCACACATCCAGGGGAGCCCCGTTTCCGCCTCCTAGCTCGAAATGAGGGATCCTTTCCCTGTTTTGTAGGGAAAGAATTCCCGGCGTTCCCGTCGCATCACAAGAGGAGGCGCTCTCCACAGGAAAGGCGAGAGGAACTCCAGGGTCGTGCCACCATTCCAAGAGACCCCAGATGTGTCATTCCATTCCAGAGGAACCTGTTTTCCCTGCACTGCCTTGAAGTTCAAGCCGAGGATCGACTCCCACCACGTGTGCACGTGGGACAGCCCTGTGGGAAAGCCTCGTGTGAAAGCCTCGTGGGAAAGACTCGAGGGAAAACCATAGATCCTTTGATCCACGCGGCGGACTGCGTGACACTGCTGCCACCGCTCTGGAGGAAAGCGCAAGTGCATGCCCGCATTGGAGACGAGGACTGACTCCCCTGGGGAGACTCCACAAGTACCCCAAGATCCATGTCAGCACTGGAGAGGAATCCTCAGGTTCCGGCCCCGACTCCACACAAGGTCTTAGGCCCCGGCATCGACGGGAGAGGAATCCCGAGAGTCCCCGGCGGAATTCGCATGGGGACTGGCCTTTCCTGAGGCCTCCAGAGCGGGTCCCTGAGGTCCCCATCGTAAGTCGAGAGCACCTGCCGCAACTCGAGAAAATCCAGGAGGTTTTGCCCTCCAGGCGAGATGAGGCCCATTTCCGCTGAGGCTTCTCGAGGCTAATCACATCTAACCACTGGAACTTCCAAAGGGTCCTTGACACCCTTGCTGCAACTCAAGCAGTTCCGCGACATACCCGTCTCCACTCGAGAGGAAGCACGTGGGGTCCCACACACATCCAGGGGAGCCCCGTTTCCTCCTCCTAGCTCGAGATGAGGGATCCTTTCCCTGTTTAGTAGGGAAAGAATTCCCGGCGTTACCGTCGCATCCCAAGAGGAGGCGCTCTCCACAGGAAAGGCGAGAGGAAATCCAGGGTCGTGGCACCATTCCAAGAGACCCCCAGATGTGTCAGTCCATTCCAGAGGAACCTGTTTTCCCTGCACTGCCTTGACGTTCAAGCCGAGGATCGACTCCCACCACGTGTGCACGTGGGACAGCCCTGTGGGAAAGCCTCGTGGGAAAGCCTCGTGGGAAAGACTCGAGGGAAAACCATAGATCCTTTGATCCACGCGGCGGACTGCGTGACACTGCTGCTACCGCTCTGGAGGAAAGCGCAAGTGCATGCCCGCATTCGAGACGAGGACTGACTCCCCTGGGGAGACTCCAGAAGTGCCCCTAGATCCATGTCAGCACTGGAGAGGAATCCTCAGGTTCCGGCCCCGACTCCACACAAGGTCTTAGGCCCCGGCATCGACGGGAGAGGAATCCCCAGAGGCCCCCGAGGAACTCGCACGGGGACTGGCCTTTCCTGAGGCCACCAGAGCGCGTCCCTGAGGTCCCCGTCTTAAGTCGAGAGCACCTGACGCAACTCGAGAAAATCCAGGAGGTTTTGCCCTCCAGGCGAGATGAGGCCCATTTCCGCTGAGGCTTCTCGAGGCTAATCACATCTAACCACTGGAACTTCCAAAGGGTCCTTCAAACCCTTGCTGCAACTCGAGAAGTTCCCCGACATACCGGTCTCCACTCGAGAGGAAGCACGTGGTGTCCCGCACACATCCAGGGGAGCCCCGTTTCCGCCTCCCAACTTGAGATGAGGGATCCTTTCCCTGTTTAGTAGGGAAAGAATTCCCGGCGTTCCCGTCGCATCTCAAGAGGAGGCGCTCTCCACAGGAAAGGCGAGAGGAACTCCAGGGTCGTGCCACCATTCCAAGAGACCCACAGATGTGTCAGTCCATTCCAGAGGAACCTGTTTTCCCTGCACTGCCTTGACGTTCAAGCCGAGGATCGACTCCCACCACGTGTGCACGTGGGACAGCCCTGTGGGAAAGCCTCGTGGGAAAGACGCGAGGGAAAACCATAGATCCTTTGATCCACGCGGCGGACTGCGTGACACTGCTGCTACCGCTCTGGAGGAAAGCGCAAGTGCATGCCCGCATTCGAGACGAGGACTGACTCCCCTGGGGAGACTCCAGAAGTACCCCAAGATCCATGTCAGCACTGGAGAGGAATCCTCAGGTTCCGGCCCCGACTCCACACAAGGTCTTAGTCCCCAGCATTGACGGGAGAGGAATCCCGAGAGGCCCCCGAGGAACTCGCATGGGGACTGGCCTTTCCTGAGGCCACCAGAGCGGGTCCCTGAGGTCCCCGTCGTAAGTCGAGAGCACCTGCCGCAACTCGAGAAAATCCAGGAAATTTTGCCCTCCAGGCGAGATGAGGCCCATTTTCGCTGAGGCTTCTCGAGGCTAATCACGTCTAACCACTGGAACTTCCTAAGGGTCCTTCACACCCTTGCTGCAACTCAAGAAGTTCCCCGACATACCCGTCTCCACTCGAGAGGAAGCACTTGGGGTCCCGCACACATCCCGGGGAGCCCCGTTTCCGCCTCCTAGCTCGAGATGAGGGATCCTTTCCCTGTTTCGTAGGGAAAGAATTCCCGGCGTTGCCGTCGCATCTCAAGAGGAGGCGCTCTCCACAGGAAAGGCGAGAGGAACTCCAGGGTCGTGCCACCATTCCAAGAGTCCCCCAGATGTTTCAGTCCATTCCAGAGGAACCTGTTTCCCTGCACTGCCTTGACGTTCAAGCCGAGGATCGACTCCCACCACGTGTGCACGTGGGACAGCCCTGTGGGAAAGCCTCGTGTGAAAGCCTCGTGGGAAAGACTCGAGGGAAAACCATAGATCCTTTGATCCACGCGGCGGACTGCGTGACACTGCTGCCACCGCTCTGGAGGAAAGCGCAAGTGCATGCCCGCATTGGAGACGAGGACTGACTCCCCTGGGGAGACTCCACAAGTACCCCAAGATCCATGTCAGCACTGGAGAGGAATCCTCAGGTTCCGGCCCCGACTCCACACAAGGTCTTAGGCCCCGGCATCGACGGGAGAGGAATCCCGAGAGTCCCCGGCGGAATTCGCATGGGGACTGGCCTTTCCTGAGGCCTCCAGAGCGGGTCCCTGAGGTCCCCATCGTAAGTCGAGAGCACCTGCCGCAACTCGAGAAAATCCAGGAGGTTTTGCCCTCCAGGCGAGATGAGGCCCATTTCCGCTGAGGCTTCTCGAGGCTAATCACATCTAACCACTGGAACTTCCAAAGGGTCCTTGACACCCTTGCTGCAACTCAAGCAGTTCCGCGACATACCCGTCTCCACTCGAGAGGAAGCACGTGGGGTCCCACACACATCCAGGGGAGCCCCGTTTCCTCCTCCTAGCTCGAGATGAGGGATCCTTTCCCTGTTTAGTAGGGAAAGAATTCCCGGCGTTACCGTCGCATCCCAAGAGGAGGCGCTCTCCACAGGAAAGGCGAGAGGAAATCCAGGGTCGTGGCACCATTCCAAGAGACCCCCAGATGTGTCAGTCCATTCCAGAGGAACCTGTTTTCCCTGCACTGCCTTGACGTTCAAGCCGAGGATCGACTCCCACCACGTGTGCACGTGGGACAGCCCTGTGGGAAAGCCTCGTGGGAAAGCCTCGTGGGAAAGACTCGAGGGAAAACCATAGATCCTTTGATCCACGCGGCGGACTGCGTGACACTGCTGCTACCGCTCTGGAGGAAAGCGCAAGTGCATGCCCGCATTCGAGACGAGGACTGACTCCCCTGGGGAGACTCCAGAAGTGCCCCTAGATCCATGTCAGCACTGGAGAGGAATCCTCAGGTTCCGGCCCCGACTCCACACAAGGTCTTAGGCCCCGGCATCGACGGGAGAGGAATCCCCAGAGGCCCCCGAGGAACTCGCACGGGGACTGGCCTTTCCTGAGGCCACCAGAGCGCGTCCCTGAGGTCCCCGTCTTAAGTCGAGAGCACCTGACGCAACTCGAGAAAATCCAGGAGGTTTTGCCCTCCAGGCGAGATGAGGCCCATTTCCGCTGAGGCTTCTCGAGGCTAATCACATCTAACCACTGGAACTTCCAAAGGGTCCTTCAAACCCTTGCTGCAACTCGAGAAGTTCCCCGACATACCGGTCTCCACTCGAGAGGAAGCACGTGGTGTCCCGCACACATCCAGGGGAGCCCCGTTTCCGCCTCCCAACTTGAGATGAGGGATCCTTTCCCTGTTTAGTAGGGAAAGAATTCCCGGCGTTCCCGTCGCATCTCAAGAGGAGGCGCTCTCCACAGGAAAGGCGAGAGGAACTCCAGGGTCGTGCCACCATTCCAAGAGACCCACAGATGTGTCAGTCCATTCCAGAGGAACCTGTTTTCCCTGCACTGCCTTGACGTTCAAGCCGAGGATCGACTCCCACCACGTGTGCACGTGGGACAGCCCTGTGGGAAAGCCTCGTGGGAAAGACGCGAGGGAAAACCATAGATCCTTTGATCCACGCGGCGGACTGCGTGACACTGCTGCTACCGCTCTGGAGGAAAGCGCAAGTGCATGCCCGCATTCGAGACGAGGACTGACTCCCCTGGGGAGACTCCAGAAGTACCCCAAGATCCATGTCAGCACTGGAGAGGAATCCTCAGGTTCCGGCCCCGACTCCACACAAGGTCTTAGTCCCCAGCATTGACGGGAGAGGAATCCCGAGAGGCCCCCGAGGAACTCGCATGGGGACTGGCCTTTCCTGAGGCCACCAGAGCGGGTCCCTGAGGTCCCCGTCGTAAGTCGAGAGCACCTGCCGCAACTCGAGAAAATCCAGGAAATTTTGCCCTCCAGGCGAGATGAGGCCCATTTTCGCTGAGGCTTCTCGAGGCTAATCACGTCTAACCACTGGAACTTCCTAAGGGTCCTTCACACCCTTGCTGCAACTCAAGAAGTTCCCCGACATACCCGTCTCCACTCGAGAGGAAGCACTTGGGGTCCCGCACACATCCCGGGGAGCCCCGTTTCCGCCTCCTAGCTCGAGATGAGGGATCCTTTCCCTGTTTCGTAGGGAAAGAATTCCCGGCGTTGCCGTCGCATCTCAAGAGGAGGCGCTCTCCACAGGAAAGGCGAGAGGAACTCCAGGGTCGTGCCACCATTCCAAGAGTCCCCCAGATGTTTCAGTCCATTCCAGAGGAACCTGTTTCCCTGCACTGCCTTGACGTTCAAGCCGAGGATCGACTCCCACCACGTGTGCACGTGGGACAGCCCTGTGGGAAAGCCTCGTGGGAAAGACGCGAGGGAAAACCATAGATCCTTTGATCCACGCGGCGGACAGCGTGACACTGCTCCTACCGCTCTGGAGGAAAGCTCAAGTGCATGCCCGCATTCGTGACGAGGACTGACTCCCCTGGGGAGACTCCAGAAGTACCCCAAGATCCATGTCAGCACTGGAGAGGAATCCTCAGGTTCCGGCCCCGACTCCACACAAGGTCTTAGGCCCCGGCATCGACGGGAGAGGAATCCCGAGAGGCCCGCGAGGAACTCGCATGGGGACTGGCCTTTCCTGAGGCCTCCAGAGCGGGTCCCTGAGGTCCCCGTCGTAAGTCGAGAGCACCTGCCGCAACTCGAGAAAATCCAGGAGGTTTTGCCCTCCAGGCGAGATGAGGCCCATTTCCGCTGAGGCTTCTCGAGGCTAATCACATCTAACCACTGGAACTTCCAAAGGGTCCTTCACACCCTTGCTGCAACTCGAGAAGTTCCCCGACATACCCTTCTCCACTCGAGAGGAAGCACGTGGGGTCCCGCACACATCCAGGGGAGCCCCGTTTCCGCCTCCTAGCTTGAGATGAGGGATCCTTTCCCTGTTTAGCAGGGAAAGAATTCCCGGCGTTCCCGTCGCATCTCAAGAGGAGGCGCTCTCCACAGGAAAGGCGAGAGGAACTCCAGGGTCGTGCCACCATTCCAAGAGACCCACAGATGTGTCAGTCCATTCCAGAAGAACCTGTTTTCCCTCCACTGCCTTGACGTTCAAGCCGAGGATCGACTCCCACCACGTGTGCACGTGGGACAGCCCTGTGGGAAAGCCTCGTGGGAAAGCCTCGAGGGAAAACCATAGATCCTTTGATCCACGCGGCGGAATGCGTGACACTGCTGCTACCGCTCTGGAGGAAAGCGCAAGTGCATGCCCGCATTCGAGACGAGGACTGACTCCCCTGGGGAGACTCCAGAAGTACCCCAAGATCCATGTCAGCACTGGAGAGGAATCCTCAGGTTCCGGCCCCGACTCCACACAAGGTCTTAGGCCCCGGCATCGACGGGAGTGGAATCCCGAGAGGCCCCCGAGGAACTCGCATGGGGACTGGCCTTTCCTGAGGCCACCAGAGCGGGTCCCTGTGGTCCGCGTCGTAAGTCGAGAGCACCTACCGCAACTAGAAAAAATCCAGGAGGTTTTGCCCTCCAGGCGAGATGAGGCCCATTTCCGCTGAGGCTTCTCCAGGCCAATCACGTCTAACCACTGGAACTTCCAAAGGGTCCTTCACACCCTTGCTGCAACTCAAGAAGTTCCCCGACATACCCGTCTCCACTCGAGAGGAAGCACGTGGGGTCCCGCACACATCCAGGGGAGCCCCGTTTCCGCCTCCTAGCTCGAGATGACGGATCCTTTCCCTGTTTCGTAGGGAAAGATTCCCGGCGTTCCCGTCGCATTTCAAGAGGAGGCGCTCTCCACAGGAAAGGCGAGAGGAACTCCAGGGTCGTGCCACCATTCCAAGAGTCCCCCAGATGTGTCAGTCCATTCCAGAGGAACCTGTTTTCCCTGCACTGCCTTGACGTTCAAGCCGAGGATCGACTCCCACCACGTGTGCACGTGGGACAGCCCTGTGGGAAAGCCTCGTGGAAAGCCTCGTGGGAAAGACTCGAGGGAAAACCATAGATCCTTTGATCCACGCGGCGGACTGCGTGACACTGCTGCTACCGCTCTGGAGGAAAGCGCAAGTGCATGCCCGCATTCGAGACCAGGACTTACTCCCCTGGGGAGACTCCCGAAGTACCCCAAATTCCATGTCAGCACTGGAGAGGAATCCTCAGGTTCCGGCCCCGACTCCACACAAGGTCTTAGGCCCCGGCATCGACGGGAGAGGAATCCCTAGAGGCCCCCGAGGAACTCGCATGGGGACTGGTCTTTCCTGAGGCCACCAGAGCAGGTCCCTGAGGTCCCCGTCGTAAGTCGAGAGCACCTGCCGCAACTCGAGAAATTCCAGGAGGTTTTGCCCTCCAGGCGAGATGAGGCCCATTTCCGCTGAGGCTTCTCGAGGCTAATCAGGTCTAACCACTGGAACTTCCAAAGGGTCCTTCACACCCTTGCTGCAACTCAAGAAGTTCCCCGACATACCCGTCTCCAATCGAGAAGAAGCACGTGGGGTCCCGCACACATCCAGGGGAGCCCCGTTTCCGCCTCCTAGTTCGAGATGAGGGATCCTTTCCCTGTTTCGTAGGAAAAGAATTCCCGGCGTTCCTGTCGCATCTCAAGAGGAGGCGCTCTCCACAGGAAAGGCGAGAGGAACTCCAGGGTCGTGGCACCATTCCAAGAGTCCCCCAGATGTGTCAGTCCATTCCAGGGGAACCTGTTTTCCCTGCACTGCCTTGACGTTCAAGCAGAGGATCGACTCCCACCACGTGTGCACGTGGGACAGCCCTGTGGGAAAGCCTCGTGGGAAAGCCTCATGGGAAAGACTCGAGGGAAAACCATAGATCCTTTGATCCACGCGGCGGACTGCGTGACAATGTTGCTACCGCTCTGGAGGAAAGCGCAATTGCATGCCCGCATTTGAGACGAGGACTGACTCCCCTGGGGAGACTCCAGAAGTACCCCAAGATCCATGTCAGCACTGGAGAGGAATCCTCAGGTTCCGGCCCCGACTCCACACAAGGTCTTAGGCCCCGGCATCGACGGGAGAGGAATCCCGAGAGGCCCCCTAGGAACTCGCAAGGGGACTGGCCTTTCCTGAGGCCACCAGAGCGGGTCCCTGAGGTCCCCGTCGTAAGTCGAGAGCACCTGCCGCAACTCGAGAAAATCCAGGAGGTTTTACCCTCCAGGCGAGATGAGGCCCATTTCCGCTGAGGCTTCTCGAGGCCAATCACGTCTAACCACTGGAACTTCCAAAGGGTCCTTCACACCCTTGCTGCAACTCAAGAAGTTCCCCGACATACACGTCTCCACTCGAGAGGAAGCACGTGGGGTCCCGCACACATCCAGGGGAGCCCCGTTTCCGCCTCCTAGCTCGAGAATACGGATCCTTTCCCTGTTTCGTAGGGAAAGATTCCCGGCATTCCCGTCGCATCTCAAGAGGAGGCGCTCTCCACAGGAAAGGCGAGAGGAACTCCAGGGTCGTGCCACCATTCCAAGAGTCCCCCAGATGTGTCAGTCCATTCCAGAGGAACCTGTTTTACCTGCACTGCCTTGACGTTCAAGCCTAGGATCGACTCCCACCACGTGTGCACGTGGGACAGCCCTGTGGGAAAGAATCATGGGAAAGCCTCGTGGGAAAGACTCGAGGGAAAACCATAGATCCTTTGATCCACGCGGCGGACTGAGTGACAATGCTGCCTCCGCTCTGGAGGATGGCGCAAGTGCATGCCCGCATTCGAGACGAGGACTGACTCCCCTGGGGAGACTCCAGAAGTACCCCAAGATCCATGTCAGCACTTGAGAGGAATCCTCAGGTTCCGGCCCCGACTCCACACAAGGTCTTAGGCCCCGGCATCGACGGGAGAGGAATCCCGAGAGGCCCCCGAGGAACTCGCATGGGGACTGGCCTTTCCTGAGGCCACCAGAGCGGGTCCCTGAGGTCCCCGTCGTAAGTCGAGAGCACCTGCCGCAACTCGAGAAAATCCAGGAGGTTTTGCCCTCCAGGCGAGATGAGGCCCATTTCCGCTGAGGCTTCTCGAGGCAAATCACATCTAACCACTGGAACTTCCAAATGGTCCTTCACACCCTTGCTGCAACTCAAGAAGTTCCGCGACATACCCGTCTCCATTCGAGAGGAAGCACGTGGGGTCCCGCACACATCCAGTGGAGCCCCGTTTCCGCCTCCTAGCCCGAGATGAGGGATCCTTTCCCTGTTTCGTAGGGAAAGAATTCCCGGCGTTCCCGTCGCATCTCAAGAGGAGGCGCTCTCCACAGGAAAGTCGAGAGGAACTCCAGGGTCGTGCCACCATTCCAAGAGTCCCCCAGATGGGTCAGTCCATTCCAGAGGAAACTGTTTTCCCTGCACTGCCTTGACGTTCAAGCCGAGGATCGAGTCCCACCACGTGTGCACGTGGGACAGCCCTGTGGGAAAGCCTCGTGTGAAAGCCTCGTGGGAAAGACTCGAGGGAAAACCATAGATCCTTTGATCCACGCGGCGGACTGCGTGACACTGCTGCTACCACTCTGGAGGAAAGCGCAAGTGCATGCCCGCATTCGAGAAGAGGACTGACTCCCCTGGGGAGACTCCAGAATTACCCCAAGATCCATGTCAGCACTGGAGAGGAATCCTCAGGTTCCGACCTCGACTCCACACAAGGTCTTAGGCCCCGGCATCGACGGGAGAGGAATCCGGAGAGGCCCCCGAGGAACTCGCATGGGGACTGGCCTTTCCTGAGGCCACCAGAGCGGGTCCCTGAGGTCCCCGTCGTAAGTCGAGAGCACCTGCCGCAACTCGAGAAAATCCAGGAGGTTTTGCCCTCCAGGCGAGATGAGGCCCATTTCCGCTGAGGCTTCTCGAGGCTAATCACATCTAACCACTGGAAATTCCAAAGGGTCCTTCATACCCTTGCTGCAACTCAAGAAGTTCCGCGACATACCCGTCTCCACTCGAGAGGAAGCACGAGGGTCCCGCACACATCCAGGGGAGCCCCGTTTCCGCCTCCTAGCTCGAAATGAGGGATCCTTTCCCTGTTTGGTAGGGAAAGAATTCCCGGCGTTCCCGTCGCATCACAAGAGGAGGCGCTCTCCACAGGAAAGGCGAGAGGAACTCCAGGGTCGTGCCACCATTCCAAGAGACCCCAGATGTGTCATTCCATTCCAGAGGAACCTGTTTTCCCTGCACTGCCTTGAAGTTCAAGCCGAGGATCGACTCCCACCACGTGTGCACGTGGGACAGCCCTGTGGGAAAGCCTCGTGTGAAAGCCTCGTGGGAAAGACTCGAGGGAAAACCATAGATCCTTTGATCCACGCGGCGGACTGCGTGACACTGCTGCCACCGCTCTGGAGGAAAGCGCAAGTGCATGCCCGCATTGGAGACGAGGACTGACTCCCCTGGGGAGACTCCACAAGTACCCCAAGATCCATGTCAGCACTGGAGAGGAATCCTCAGGTTCCGGCCCCGACTCCACACAAGGTCTTAGGCCCCGGCATCGACGGGAGAGGAATCCCGAGAGTCCCCGGAGGAATTCGCATGGGGACTGGCTTTTCCTGAGGCCTCCAGAGCGGGTCCCTGAGGTCCCCATCGTAAGTCGAGAGCACCTGCCGCAACTCGAGAAAATCCAGGAGGTTTTGCCCTCCAGGCGAGATGAGGCCCATTTCCGCTGAGGCTTCTCGAGGCTAATCACATCTAACCACTGGAACTTCCAAAGGGTCCTTCAAACCCTTGCTGCAACTCGAGAAGTTCCCCGACATACCGGTCTCCACTCGAGAGGAAGCACGTGGGGTCCCGCACACATCCAGGGGAGCCCCGTTTCCGCCTCCCAACTTGAGATGAGGGATCCTTTCCCTGTTTAGTAGGGAAAGAATTCCCGGTGTTCCCGTCGCATCTCAAGAGGAGGCGCTCTCCACAGGAAAGGCGAGAGGAACTCCAGGGTCGTGCCACCATTCCAAGAGACCCACAGATGTGTCAGTCCATTCCAGAGGAACCTGTTTTCCCTGCACTGCCTTGACGTTCAAGCCGAGGATCGACTCCCACCACGTGTGCACGTGGGACAGCCCTGTGGGAAAGCCTCGTGGGAAAGACGAGAGGGAAAACCATAGATCCTTTGATCCACGCGGCGGACTGCGTGACACTGCTGCTACCGCTCTGGAGGAAAGCCCAAGTGCATGCCCGCATTCGAGACGAGGACTGACTCCCCTGGGGAGACTCCAGAAGTACCCCAAGATCCATGTCAGCACTGGAGAGGAATCCTCAGGTTCCGGCCCCGACTCCACACAAGGTCTTAGGCCCCGGCATCGACGGGAGTGGAATCCCGAGAGGCCCCCGAGGAACTCGCATGGGGACTGGCCTTTCCTGAGGCCACCAGAGCGGGTCCCTGTGGTCCGCGTCGTAAGTCGAGAGCACCTACCGCAACTAGAAAAAATCCAGGAGGTTTTGCCCTCCAGGCGAGATGAGGCCCATTTCCGCTGAGGCTTCTCCAGGCCAATCACGTCTAACCACTGGAACTTCCAAAGGGTCCTTCACACCCTTGCTGCAACTCAAGAAGTTCCCTGACATACCCGTCTCCACTCGAGAGGAAGCACGTGGGGTCCCGCACACATCCAGGGGAGCCCCGTTTCCGCCTCCTAGCTCGAGATGACGGATCCTTTCCCTGTTTCGTAGGGAAAGATTCCCGGCGTTCCCGTCGCATCTCAAGAGGAGGCGCTCTCCACAGGAAAGGCGAGAGGAACTCCAGGGTCGTGCCACCATTCCAAGAGTCCCCCAGATGTGTCAGTCCATTCCAGAGGAACCTGTTTTCCCTGCACTGCCTTGACGTTCAAGCCGAGGATCGACTCCCACCACGTGTGCACGTGGGACAGCCCTGTGGGAAAGCCTCGTGGAAAGCCTCGTGGGAAAGACTCGAGGGAAAACCATAGATCCTTTGATCCACGCGGCGGACTGCGTGACACTGCTGCTACCGCTCTGGAGGAAAGCGCAAGTGCATGCCCGCATTCGAGACCAGGACTTACTCCCCTGGGGAGACTCCCGAAGTACCCCAAATTCCATGTCAGCACTGGAGAGGAATCCTCAGGTTCCGGCCCCGACTCCACACAAGGTCTTAGGCCCCGGCATCGACGGGAGAGGAATCCCGAGAGGCCCCCGAGGAACTCGCATGGGGACTGGCCTTTCCTGAGGCCACCAGAGCAGGTCCCTGAGGTCCCCGTCGTAAGTCGAGAGCACCTGCCGCAACTCGAGAAATTCCAGGAGGTTTTGCCCTCCAGGCGAGATGAGGCCCATTTCCGCTGAGGCTTCTCGAGGTTAATCAGGTCTAACCACTGGAACTTCCAAAGGGTCCTTCACACCCTTGCTGCAACTCAAGAAGTTCCCCGACATACCCGTCTCCAATCGAGAGGAAGCACGTGGGGTCCCGCACACATCCAGGGGAGCCCCGTTTCCGCCTCCTAGTTCGAGATGAGGGATCCTTTCCCTGTTTCGTAGGGAAAGAATTCCCGGCGTTCCTGTCGCATCTCAAGAGGAGGCGCTCTCCACAGGAAAGGCGAGAGGAACTCCAGGGTCGTGGCACCATTCCAAGAGTCCCCCAGATGTGTCAGTCCATTCCAGGGGAACCTGTTTTCCCTGCACTGCCTTGACGTTCAAGCCGAGGATCGACTCCCACCACGTGTGCACGTGGGACAGCCCTGTGGGAAAGCCTCGTGGGAAAGCCTCATGGGAAAGACTCGAGGGAAAACCATAGATCCTTTGATCCACGCGGCGGACTGCGTGACAATGTTGCTACCGCTCTGGAGGAAAGCGCAATTGCATGCCCCCATTCGAGACGAGGACTGACTCCCCTGGGGAGACTCCAGAAGTACCCCAAGATCCATGTCAGCACGGGAGAGGAATCCTCAGGTTCCGGCCCCGACTCCACACAAGGTCTTAGGCCCCGGCATCGACGGGAGAGGAATCCCGAGAGGCCCCCTAGGAACTCGCAAGGGGACTGGCCTTTCCTGACGCCACCAGAGCGGGTCCCTGAGGTCCCCGTCGTAAGTCGAGAGCACCTGCCGCAACTCGAGAAAATCCAGGAGGTTTTGCCCTCCAGGCGAGATGAGGCCCATTTCCGCTGAGGCTTCTCGAGGCCAATCACGTCTAACCACTGGAACTTCCAAAGGGTCCTTCACACCCTTGCTGCAACTCAAGAAGTTCCCCGACATACCCGTCTCCAATCGAGAGGAAGCACGTGGGGTCCCGCACACATCCAGGGGAGCCCCGTTTCCGCCTCCTAGCTCGAGAATACGGATCCTTTCCCTGTTTCGTAGGGAAAGATTCCCGGCATTCCCGTCGCATCTCAAGAGGAGGCGCTCTCCACAGGAAAGGCGAGAGGAACTCCAGGGTCGTGCCACCATTCCAAGAGTCCCCCAGATGTGTCAGTCCATTCCAGAGGAACCTGTTTTACCTGCACTGCCTTGACGTTCAAGCCGAGGATCGACTCCCACCACGTGTGCACGTGGGACAGCCCTGTGGGAAAGAATCATGGGAAAGCCTCGTGGGAAAGACTCGAGGGAAAACCATAGATCCTTTGATCCACGCGGCGGACTGAGTGACAATGCTGCCTCCGCTCTGGAGGATGGCGCAAGTGCATGCCCGCATTCGAGACGAGGACTGACTCCCCTGGGGAGACTCCAGAAGTACCCCAAGATCCATGTCAGCACTTGAGAGGAATCCTCAGGTTCCGGCCCCGACTCCACACAAGGTCTTAGGCCCCGGCATCGACGGGAGAGGAATCCCGAGAGGCCCCCGAGGAACTCGCATGGGGACTGGCCTTTCCTGAGGCCACCAGAGCGGGTCCCTGAGGTCCCCGTCGTAAGTCGAGAGCACCTGCCTCAACTCGAGAAAATCCAGGAGGTTTTGCCCTCCAGGCGAGATGAGGCCCATTTCCGCTGAGGCTTCTCGAGGCCAATCACATCTAACCACTGGAACTTCCAAATGGTCCTTCACACCCTTGCTGCAACTCAAGAAGTTCCGCGACATACCCGTCTCCATTCGAGAGGAAGCACGTGGGGTCCCGCACACATCCAGTGGAGCCCCGTTTCCGCCTCCTAGCCCGAGATGAGGGATCCTTTCCCTGTTTCGTAGGGAAAGAATTCCCGGCGTTCCCGTCGCATCTCAAGAGGAGGCGCTCTCCACAGGAAAGGCGAGAGGAACTCCAGGGTCGTGCCACCATTCCAAGAGTCCCCCAGATGGGTCAGTCCATTCCAGAGGAAACTGTTTTCCCTGCACTGCCTTGACGTTCAAGCCGAGGATCGAGTCCCACCACGTGTGCACGTGGGACAGCCCTGTGGGAAAGCCTCGTGTGAAAGCCTCGTGGGAAAGACTCGAGGGAAAACCATAGATCCTTTGATCCACGCGGCGGACTGCGTGACACTGCTGCTACCACTCTGGAGGAAAGCGCAAGTGCATGCCCGCATTCGAGAAGAGGACTGACTCCCCTGGGGAGACTCCAGAATTACCCCAAGATCCATGTCAGCACTGGAGAGGAATCCTCAGGTTCCGACCTCGACTCCACACAAGGTCTTAGGCCCCGGCATCGACGGGAGAGGAATCCGGAGAGGCCCCCGAGGAACTCGCATGGGGACTGGCCTTTCCTGAGGCCACCAGAGCGGGTCCCTGAGGTCCCCGTCGTAAGTCGAGAGCACCTGACGCAACTCGAGAAAATCCAGGAGGTTTTGCCCTCCAGCCGAGATGAGGCCCATTTCCGCTGAGGCTTCTCGAGGCTAATCACATCTAACCACTGGAAATTCCAAAGGGTCCTTCATACCCTTGCTGCAACTCAAGAAGTTCCGCGACATACCCGTCTCCACTCGAGAGGAAGCACGAGGGTCCCGCACACATCCAGGGGAGCCCCGTTTCCGCCTCCTAGCTCGAAATGAGGGATCCTTTCCCGGTTTTGTAGGGAAAGAATTCCCGGCGTTCCCGTCGCATCACAAGAGGAGGCGCTCTCCACAGGAAAGGCGAGAGGAACTCCAGGGTCGTGCCACCATTCCAAGAGACCCCAGATGTGTCATTCCATTCCAGAGGAACCTGTTTTCCCTGCACTGCCTTGAAGTTCAAGCCGAGGATCGACTCCCACCACGTGTGCACGTGGGACAGCCCTGTGGGAAAGCCTCGTGTGAAAGCCTCGTGGGAAAGACTCGAGGGAAAACCATAGATCCTTTGATCCACGCGGCGGACTGCGTGACACTGCTGCCACCGCTCTGGAGGAAAGCGCAAGTGCATGCCCGCATTGGAGACGAGGACTGACTCCCCTGGGGAGACTCCACAAGTACCCCAAGATCCATGTCAGCACTGGAGAGGAATCCTCAGGTTCCGGCCCCGACTCCACACAAGGTCTTAGGCCCCGGCATCGACGGGAGAGGAATCCCGAGAGTCCCCGGAGGAATTCGCATGGGGACTGGCCTTTCCTGAGGCCTCCAGAGCGGGTCCCTGAGGTCCCCATCGTAAGTCGAGAGCACCTGCCGCAACTCGAGAAAATCCAGGAGGTTTTGCCCTCCAGGCGAGATGAGGCCCATTTCCGCTGAGGCTTCTCGAGGCTAATCACATCTAACCACTGGAACTTCCAAAGGGTCCTTGACACCCTTGCTGCAACTCAAGCAGTTCCGCGACATACCCGTCTCCACTCGAGAGGAAGCACGTGGGGTCCCACACACATCCAGGGGAGCCCCGTTTCCTCCTCCTAGCTCGAGATGAGGGATCCTTTCCCTGTTTAGTAGGGAAAGAATTCCCGGCGTTACCGTCGCATCCCAAGAGGAGGCGCTCTCCACAGGAAAGGCGAGAGGAAATCCAGGGTCGTGGCACCATTCCAAGAGACCCCCAGATGTGTCAGTCCATTCCAGAGGAACCTGTTTTCCCTGCACTGCCTTGACGTTCAAGCCGAGGATCGACTCCCACCACGTGTGCACGTGGGACAGCCCTGTGGGAAAGCCTCGTGGGAAAGCCTCGTGGGAAAGACTCGAGGGAAAACCATAGATCCTTTGATCCACGCGGCGGACTGCGTGACACTGCTGCTACCGCTCTGGAGGAAAGCGCAAGTGCATGCCCGCATTCGAGACGAGGACTGACTCCCCTGGGGAGACTCCAGAAGTGCCCCTAGATCCATGTCAGCACTGGAGAGGAATCCTCAGGTTCCGGCCCCGACTCCACACAAGGTCTTAGGCCCCGGCATCGACGGGAGAGGAATCCCCAGAGGCCCCCGAGGAACTCGCACGGGGACTGGCCTTTCCTGAGGCCACCAGAGCGCGTCCCTGAGGTCCCCGTCTTAAGTCGAGAGCACCTGACGCAACTCGAGAAAATCCAGGAGGTTTTGCCCTCCAGGCGAGATGAGGCCCATTTCCGCTGAGGCTTCTCGAGGCTAATCACATCTAACCACTGGAACTTCCAAAGGGTCCTTCAAACCCTTGCTGCAACTCGAGAAGTTCCCCGACATACCGGTCTCCACTCGAGAGGAAGCACGTGGGGTCCCGCACACATCCAGGGGAGCCCCGTTTCCGCCTCCCAACTTGAGATGAGGGATCCTTTCCCTGTTTAGTAGGGAAAGAATTCCCGGCGTTCCCGTCGCATCTCAAGAGGAGGCGCTCTCCACAGGAAAGGCGAGAGGAACTCCAGGGTCGTGCCACCATTCCAAGAGACCCACAGATGTGTCAGTCCATTCCAGAGGAACCTGTTTTCCCTGCACTGCCTTGACGTTCAAGCCGAGGATCGACTCCCACCACGTGTGCACGTGGGACAGCCCTGTGGGAAAGCCTCGTGGGAAAGACGCGAGGGAAAACCATAGATCCTTTGATCCACGCGGCGGACTGCGTGACACTGCTGCTACCGCTCTGGAGGAAAGCGCAAGTGCATGCCCGCATTCGAGACGAGGACTGACTCCCCTGGGGAGACTCCAGAAGTACCCCAAGATCCATGTCAGCACTGGAGAGGAATCCTCAGGTTCCGGACCCGACTCCACACAAGGTCTTAGTCCCCAGCATTGACGGGAGAGGAATCCCGAGAGGCCCCCGAGGAACTCGCATGGGGACTGGCCTTTCCTGAGGCCACCAGAGCGGGTCCCTGAGGTCCCCGTCGTAAGTCGAGAGCACCTGCCGCAACTCGAGAAAATCCAGGAAATTTTGCCCTCCAGGCGAGATGAGGCCCATTTTCGCTGAGGCTTCTCGAGGCTAATCACGTCTAACCACTGGAACTTCCTAAGGGTCCTTCACACCCTTGCTGCAACTCAAGAAGTTCCCCGACATACCCGTCTCCACTCGAGAGGAAGCACTTGGGGTCCCGCACACATCCCGGGGAGCCCCGTTTCCGCCTCCTAGCTCGAGATGAGGGATCCTTTCCCTGTTTCGTAGGGAAAGAATTCCCGGCGTTGCCGTCGCATCTCAAGAGGAGGCGCTCTCCACAGGAAAGGCGAGAGGAACTCCAGGGTCGTGCCACCATTCCAAGAGTCCCCCAGATGTTTCAGTCCATTCCAGAGGAACCTGTTTCCCTGCACTGCCTTGACGTTCAAGCCGAGGATCGACTCCCACCACGTGTGCACGTGGGACAGCCCTGTGGGAAAGCCTCGTGGGAAAGACGCGAGGGAAAACCATAGATCCTTTGATCCACGCGGCGGACAGCGTGACACTGCTCCTACCGCTCTGGAGGAAAGCTCAAGTGCATGCCCGCATTCGTGACGAGGACTGACTCCCCTGGGGAGACTCCAGAAGTACCCCAAGATCCATGTCAGCACTGGAGAGGAATCCTCAGGTTCCGGCCCCGACTCCACACAAGGTCTTAGGCCCCGGCATCGACGGGAGAGGAATCCCGAGAGGCCCGCGAGGAACTCGCATGGGGACTGGCCTTTCCTGAGGCCTCCAGAGCGGGTCCCTGAGGTCCCCGTCGTAAGTCGAGAGCACCTGCCGCAACTCGAGAAAATCCAGGAGGTTTTGCCCTCCAGGCGAGATGAGGCCCATTTCCGCTGAGGCTTCTCGAGGCTAATCACATCTAACCACTGGAACTTCCAAAGGGTCCTTCACACCCTTGCTGCAACTCGAGAAGTTCCCCGACATACCCTTCTCCACTCGAGAGGAAGCACGTGGGGTCCCGCACACATCCAGGGGAGCCCCGTTTCCGCCTCCTAGCTTGAGATGAGGGATCCTTTCCCTGTTTAGTAGGGAAAGAATTCCCGGCGTTCCCGTCGCATCTCAAGAGGAGGCGCTCTCCACAGGAAAGGCGAGAGGAACTCCAGGGTCGTGCCACCATTCCAAGAGACCCACAGATGTGTCAGTCCATTCCAGAAGAACCTGTTTTCCCTCCACTGCCTTGACGTTCAAGCCGAGGATCGACTCCCACCACGTGTGCACGTGGGACAGCCCTGTGGGAAAGCCTCGTGGGAAAGCCTCGAGGGAAAACCATAGATCCTTTGATCCACGCGGCGGAATGCGTGACACTGCTGCTACCGCTCTGGAGGAAAGCGCAAGTGCATGCCCGCATTCGAGACGAGGACTGACTCCCCTGGGGAGACTCCAGAAGTACCCCAAGATCCATGTCAGCACTGGAGAGGAATCCTCAGGTTCCGGCCCCGACTCCACACAAGGTCTTAGGCCCCAGCATCGACGGGAGTGGAATCCCGAGAGGCCCCCGAGGAACTCGCATGGGGACTGGCCTTTCCTGAGGCCACCAGAGCGGGTCCCTGAGGTCCCCGTCGTAAGTCGAGAGCACCTGCCGCAACTCGAGAAAATCCAGGAGGTTTTGCCCTCCAGGCGAGATGAGGCCCATTTCCGCTGAGGCTTCTCGAGGCTAATCACATCTAACCACTGGAAATTCCAAAGGGTCCTTCATACCCTTGCTGCAACTCAAGAAGTTCCGCGACATACCCGTCTCCACTCGAGAGGAAGCACGAGGGTCCCGCACACATCCAGGGGAGCCCCGTTTCCGCCTCCTAGCTCGAAATGAGGGATCCTTTCCCTGTTTTGTAGGGAAAGAATTCCCGGCGTTCCCGTCGCATCACAAGAGGAGGCGCTCTCCACAGGAAAGGCGAGAGGAACTCCAGGGTCGTGCCACCATTCCAAGAGACCCCAGATGTGTCATTCCATTCCAGAGGAACCTGTTTTCCCTGCACTGCCTTGAAGTTCAAGCCGAGGATCGACTCCCACCACGTGTGCACGTGGGACAGCCCTGTGGGAAAGCCTCGTGTGAAAGCCTCGTGGGAAAGACTCGAGGGAAAACCATAGATCCTTTGATCCACGCGGCGGACTGCGTGACACTGCTGCCACCGCTCTGGAGGAAAGCGCAAGTGCATGCCCGCATTGGAGACGAGGACTGACTCCCCTGGGGAGACTCCACAAGTACCCCAAGATCCATGTCAGCACTGGAGAGGAATCCTCAGGTTCCGGCCCCGACTCCACACAAGGTCTTAGGCCCCGGCATCGACGGGAGAGGAATCCCGAGAGTCCCCGGAGGAATTCGCATGGGGACTGGCCTTTCCTGAGGCCTCCAGAGCGGGTCCCTGAGGTCCCCATCGTAAGTCGAGAGCACCTGCCGCAACTCGAGAAAATCCAGGAGGTTTTGCCCTCCAGGCGAGATGAGGCCCATTTCCGCTGAGGCTTCTCGAGGCTAATCACATCTAACCACTGGAACTTCCAAAGGGTCCTTGACACCCTTGCTGCAACTCAAGCAGTTCCGCCACATACCCGTCTCCACTCGTGAGGAAGCCCGTGGGGTCCCACACACATCCAGGGGAGCCCCGTTTCCTCCTCCTAGCTCGAGATGAGGGATCCTTTCCCTGTTTAGTAGGGAAAGAATTCCCGGCGTTACCGTCGCATCCCAAGAGGAGGCGCTCTCCACAGGAAAGGCGAGAGGAAATCCAGGGTCGTGGCACCATTCCAAGAGACCCCCAGATGTGTCAGTCCATTCCAGAGGAACCTGTTTTCCCTGCACTGCCTTGACGTTCAAGCCGAGGATCGACTCCCACCACGTGTGCACGTGGGACAGCCCTGTGGGAAAGCCTCGTGGGAAAGCCTCGTGGGAAAGACTCGAGGGAAAACCATAGATCCTTTGATCCACGCGGCGGACTGCGTGACACTGCTGCTACCGCTCTGGAGGAAAGCGCAAGTGCATGCCCGCATTCGAGACGAGGACTGACTCCCCTGGGGAGACTCCAGAAGTGCCCCTAGATCCATGTCAGCACTGGAGAGGAATCCTCAGGTTCCGGCCCCGACTCCACACAAGGTCTTAGGCCCCGGCATCGACGGGAGAGGAATCCCCAGAGGCCCCCGAGGAACTCGCACGGGGACTGGCCTTTCCTGAGGCCACCAGAGCGCGTCCCTGAGGTCCCCGTCTTAAGTCGAGAGCACCTGACGCAACTCGAGAAAATCCAGGAGGTTTTGCCCTCCAGGCGAGATGAGGCCCATTTCCGCTGAGGCTTCTCGAGGCTAATCACATCTAACCACTGGAACTTCCAAAGGGTCCTTCAAACCCTTGCTGCAACTCGAGAAGTTCCCCGACATACCGGTCTCCACTCGAGAGGAAGCACGTGGGGTCCCGCACACATCCAGGGGAGCCCCGTTTCCGCCTCCCAACTTGAGATGAGGGATCCTTTCCCTGTTTAGTAGGGAAAGAATTCCCGGTGTTCCCGTCGCATCTCAAGAGGAGGCGCTCTCCACAGGAAAGGCGAGAGGAACTCCAGGGTCGTGCCACCATTCCAAGAGACCCACAGATGTGTCAGTCCATTCCAGAGGAACCTGTTTTCCCTGCACTGCCTTGACGTTCAAGCCGAGGATCGACTCCCACCACGTGTGCACGTGGGACAGCCCTGTGGGAAAGCCTCGTGGGAAAGACGAGAGGGAAAACCATAGATCCTTTGATCCACGCGGCGGACTGCGTGACACTGCTGCTACCGCTCTGGAGGAAAGCCCAAGTGCATGCCCGCATTCGAGACGAGGACTGACTCCCCTGGGGAGACTCCAGAAGTACCCCAAGATCCATGTCAGCACTGGAGAGGAATCCTCAGGTTCCGGCCCCGACTCCACACAAGGTCTTAGGCCCCGGCATCGACGGGAGTGGAATCCCGAGAGGCCCCCGAGGAACTCGCATGGGGACTGGCCTTTCCTGAGGCCACCAGAGCGGGTCCCTGTGGTCCGCGTCGTAAGTCGAGAGCACCTACCGCAACTAGAAAAAATCCAGGAGGTTTTGCCCTCCAGGCGAGATGAGGCCCATTTCCGCTGAGGCTTCTCCAGGCCAATCACGTCTAACCACTGGAACTTCCAAAGGGTCCTTCACACCCTTGCTGCAACTCAAGAAGTTCCCTGACATACCCGTCTCCACTCGAGAGGAAGCACGTGGGGTCCCGCACACATCCAGGGGAGCCCCGTTTCCGCCTCCTAGCTCGAGATGACGGATCCTTTCCCTGTTTCGTAGGGAAAGATTCCCGGCGTTCCCGTCGCATCTCAAGAGGAGGCGCTCTCCACAGGAAAGGCGAGAGGAACTCCAGGGTCGTGCCACCATTCCAAGAGTCCCCCAGATGTGTCAGTCCATTCCAGAGGAACCTGTTTTCCCTGCACTGCCTTGACGTTCAAGCCGAGGATCGACTCCCACCACGTGTGCACGTGGGACAGCCCTGTGGGAAAGCCTCGTGGAAAGCCTCGTGGGAAAGACTCGAGGGAAAACCATAGATCCTTTGATCCACGCGGCGGACTGCGTGACACTGCTGCTACCGCTCTGGAGGAAAGCGCAAGTGCATGCCCGCATTCGAGACCAGGACTTACTCCCCTGGGGAGACTCCCGAAGTACCCCAAATTCCATGTCAGCACTGGAGAGGAATCCTCAGGTTCCGGCCCCGACTCCACACAAGGTCTTAGGCCCCGGCATCGACGGGAGAGGAATCCCGAGAGGCCCCCGAGGAACTCGCATGGGGACTGGCCTTTCCTGAGGCCACCAGAGCAGGTCCCTGAGGTCCCCGTCGTAAGTCGAGAGCACCTGCCGCAACTCGAGAAATTCCAGGAGGTTTTGCCCTCCAGGCGAGATGAGGCCCATTTCCGCTGAGGCTTCTCGAGGTTAATCAGGTCTAACCACTGGAACTTCCAAAGGGTCCTTCAAACCCTTGCTGCAACTCGAGAAGTTCCCCGACATACCGGTCTCCACTCGAGAGGAAGCACGTGGGGTCCCGCACACATCCAGGGGAGCCCCGTTTCCGCCTCCCAACTTGAGATGAGGGATCCTTTCCCTGTTTAGTAGGGAAAGAATTCCCGGTGTTCCCGTCGCATCTCAAGAGGAGGCGCTCTCCACAGGAAAGGCGAGAGGAACTCCAGGGTCGTGCCACCATTCCAAGAGACCCACAGATGTGTCAGTCCATTCCAGAGGAACCTGTTTTCCCTGCACTGCCTTGACGTTCAAGCCGAGGATCGACTCCCACCACGTGTGCACGTGGGACAGCCCTGTGGGAAAGCCTCGTGGGAAAGACGAGAGGGAAAACCATAGATCCTTTGATCCACGCGGCGGACTGCGTGACACTGCTGCTACCGCTCTGGAGGAAAGCCCAAGTGCATGCCCGCATTCGAGACGAGGACTGACTCCCCTGGGGAGACTCCAGAAGTACCCCAAGATCCATGTCAGCACTGGAGAGGAATCCTCAGGTTCCGGCCCCGACTCCACACAAGGTCTTAGGCCCCGGCATCGACGGGAGTGGAATCCCGAGAGGCCCCCGAGGAACTCGCATGGGGACTGGCCTTTCCTGAGGCCACCAGAGCGGGTCCCTGTGGTCCGCGTCGTAAGTCGAGAGCACCTACCGCAACTAGAAAAAATCCAGGAGGTTTTGCCCTCCAGGCGAGATGAGGCCCATTTCCGCTGAGGCTTCTCCAGGCCAATCACGTCTAACCACTGGAACTTCCAAAGGGTCCTTCACACCCTTGCTGCAACTCAAGAAGTTCCCTGACATACCCGTCTCCACTCGAGAGGAAGCACGTGGGGTCCCGCACACATCCAGGGGAGCCCCGTTTCCGCCTCCTAGCTCGAGATGACGGATCCTTTCCCTGTTTCGTAGGGAAAGATTCCCGGCGTTCCCGTCGCATCTCAAGAGGAGGCGCTCTCCACAGGAAAGGCGAGAGGAACTCCAGGGTCGTGCCACCATTCCAAGAGTCCCCCAGATGTGTCAGTCCATTCCAGAGGAACCTGTTTTCCCTGCACTGCCTTGACGTTCAAGCCGAGGATCGACTCCCACCACGTGTGCACGTGGGACAGCCCTGTGGGAAAGCCTCGTGGAAAGCCTCGTGAGGAAAGACTCGAGGGAAAACCATAGATCCTTTGATCCACGCGGCGGACTGCGTGACACTGCTGCTACCGCTCTGGAGGAAAGCGCAAGTGCATGCCCGCATTCGAGACCAGGACTTACTCCCCTGGGGAGACTCCCGAAGTACCCCAAATTCCATGTCAGCACTGGAGAGGAATCCTCAGGTTCCGGCCCCGACTCCACACAAGGTCTTAGGCCCCGGCATCGACGGGAGAGGAATCCCGAGAGGCCCCCGAGGAACTCGCATGGGGACTGGCCTTTCCTGAGGCCACCAGAGCAGGTCCCTGAGGTCCCCGTCGTAAGTCGAGAGCACCTGCCGCAACTCGAGAAATTCCAGGAGGTTTTGCCCTCCAGGCGAGATGAGGCCCATTTCCGCTGAGGCTTCTCGAGGTTAATCAGGTCTAACCACTGGAACTTCCAAAGGGTCCTTCACACCCTTGCTGCAACTCAAGAAGTTCCCCGACATACCCGTCTCCAATCGAGAGGAAGCACGTGGGGTCCCGCACACATCCAGGGGAGCCCCGTTTCCGCCTCCTAGTTCGAGATGAGGGATCCTTTCCCTGTTTCGTAGGGAAAGAATTCCCGGCGTTCCTGTCGCATCTCAAGAGGAGGCGCTCTCCACAGGAAAGGCGAGAGGAACTCCAGGGTCGTGGCACCATTCCAAGAGTCCCCCAGATGTGTCAGTCCATTCCAGGGGAACCTGTTTTCCCTGCACTGCCTTGACGTTCAAGCCGAGGATCGACTCCCACCACGTGTGCACGTGGGACAGCCCTGTGGGAAAGCCTCGTGGGAAAGCCTCATGGGAAAGACTCGAGGGAAAACCATAGATCCTTTGATCCACGCGGCGGACTGCGTGACAATGTTGCTACCGCTCTGGAGGAAAGCGCAATTGCATGCCCGCATTTGAGACGAGGACTGACTCCCCTGGGGAGACTCCAGAAGTACCCCAAGATCCATGTCAGCACGGGAGAGGAATCCTCAGGTTCCGGCCCCGACTCCACACAAGGTCTTAGGCCCCGGCATCGACGGGAGAGGAATCCCGAGAGGCCCCTAGGAACTTGCAAGGGGACTGGCCTTTCCTGACGCCACCAGAGCGGGTCCCTGAGGTCCCCGTCGTAAGTCGAGAGCACCTGCCGCAACTCGAGAAAATCCAGGAGGTTTTGCCCTCCAGGCGAGATGAGGCCCATTTCCGCTGAGGCTTCTCGAGGCCAATCACGTCTAACCACTGGAACTTCCAAAGGGTCCTTCACACCCTTGCTGCAACTCAAGAAGTTCCCCGACATACCCGTCTCCAATCGAGAGGAAGCACGTGGGGTCCCGCACACATCCAGGGGAGCCCCGTTTCCGCCTCCTAGCTCGAGAATACGGATCCTTTCCCTGTTTCGTAGGGAAAGATTCCCGGCATTCCCGTCGCATCTCAAGAGGAGGCGCTCTCCACAGGAAAGGCGAGAGGAACTCCAGGGTCGTGCCACCATTCCAAGAGTCCCCCAGATGTGTCAGTCCATTCCAGAGGAACCTGTTTTACCTGCACTGCCTTGACGTTCAAGCCGAGGATCGACTCCCACCACGTGTGCACGTGGGACAGCCCTGTGGGAAAGAATCATGGGAAAGCCTCGTGGGAAAGACTCGAGGGAAAACCATAGATCCTTTGATCCACGCGGCGGACTGAGTGACAATGCTGCCTCCGCTCTGGAGGATGGCGCAAGTGCATGCCCGCATTCGAGACGAGGACTGACTCCCCTGGGGAGACTCCAGAAGTACCCCAAGATCCATGTCAGCACTTGAGAGGAATCCTCAGGTTCCGGCCCCGACTCCAC
Source organism: Ovis canadensis (assembly GCF_042477335.2). NCBI lineage: Eukaryota > Metazoa > Chordata > Mammalia > Artiodactyla > Bovidae > Ovis > Ovis canadensis. The sequence continues at coordinate 9,205,151 of NC_091258.1, read as the reverse complement.
ACAAGGTCTTAGGCCCCGGCATCGACGGGAGAGGAATCCCGAGAGGCCCCCGAGGAACTCGCATGGGGACTGGCCTTTCCTGAGGCCACCAGAGCGGGTCCCTGAGGTCCCCGTCGTAAGTCGAGAGCACCTGCCGCAACTCGAGAAAATCCAGGAGGTTTTGCCCTCCAGGCGAGATGAGGCCCATTTCCGCTGAGGCTTCTCGAGGCAAATCACATCTAACCACTGGAACTTCCAAATGGTCCTTCACACCCTTGCTGCAACTCAAGAAGTTCCGCGACATACCCGTCTCCATTCGAGAGGAAGCACGTGGGGTCCCGCACACATCCAGTGGAGCCCCGTTTCCGCCTCCTAGCCCGAGATGAGGGATCCTTTCCCTGTTTCGTAGGGAAAGAATTCCCGGCGTTCCCGTCGCATCTCAAGAGGAGGCGCTCTCCACAGGAAAGGCGAGAGGAACTCCAGGGTCGTGCCACCATTCCAAGAGTCCCCCAGATGGGTCAGTCCATTCCAGAGGAAACTGTTTTCCCTGCACTGCCTTGACGTTCAAGCCGAGGATCGAGTCCCACCACGTGTGCACGTGGGACAGCCCTGTGGGAAAGCCTCGTGTGAAAGCCTCGTGGGAAAGACTCGAGGGAAAACCATAGATCCTTTGATCCACGCGGCGGACTGCGTGACACTGCTGCTACCACTCTGGAGGAAAGCGCAAGTGCATGCCCGCATTCGAGAAGAGGACTGACTCCCCTGGGGAGACTCCAGAATTACCCCAAGATCCATGTCAGCACTGGAGAGGAATCCTCAGGTTCCGACCTCGACTCCACACAAGGTCTTAGGCCCCGGCATCGACGGGAGAGGAATCCGGAGAGGCCCCCGAGGAACTCGCATGGGGACTGGCCTTTCCTGAGGCCACCAGAGCGGGTCCCTGAGGTCCCCGTCGTAAGTCGAGAGCACCTGCCGCAACTCGAGAAAATCCAGGAGGTTTTGCCCTCCAGGCGAGATGAGGCCCATTTCCGCTGAGGCTTCTCGAGGCTAATCACATCTAACCACTGGAAATTCCAAAGGGTCCTTCATACCCTTGCTGCAACTCAAGAAGTTCCGCGACATACCCGTCTCCACTCGAGAGGAAGCACGAGGGTCCCGCACACATCCAGGGGAGCCCCGTTTCCGCCTCCTAGCTCGAAATGAGGGATCCTTTCCCTGTTTTGTAGGGAAAGAATTCCCGGCGTTCCCGTCGCATCACAAGAGGAGGCGCTCTCCACACGAAAGGCGAGAGGAACTCCAGGGTCGTGCCACCATTCCAAGAGACCCCAGATGTGTCATTCCATTCCAGAGGAACCTGTTTTCCCTGCACTGCCTTGAAGTTCAAGCCGAGGATCGACTCCCACCACGTGTGCACGTGGGACAGCCCTGTGGGAAAGCCTCGTGTGAAAGCCTCGTGGGAAAGACTCGAGGGAAAACCATAGATCCTTTGATCCACGCGGCGGACTGCGTGACACTGCTGCCACCGCTCTGGAGGAAAGCGCAAGTGCATGCCCGCATTGGAGACGAGGACTGACTCCCCTGGGGAGACTCCACAAGTACCCCAAGATCCATGTCAGCACTGGAGAGGAATCCTCAGGTTCCGGCCCCGACTCCACACAAGGTCTTAGGCCCCGGCATCGACGGGAGAGGAATCCCGAGAGTCCCCGGAGGAATTCGCATGGGGACTGGCCTTTCCTGAGGCCTCCAGAGCGGGTCCCTGAGGTCCCCATCGTAAGTCGAGAGCACCTGCCGCAACTCGAGAAAATCCAGGAGGTTTTGCCCTCCAGGCGAGATGAGGCCCATTTCCGCTGAGGCTTCTCGAGGCTAATCACATCTAACCACTGGAACTTCCAAAGGGTCCTTGACACCCTTGCTGCAACTCAAGCAGTTCCGCCACATACCCGTCTCCACTCGAGAGGAAGCACGTGGGGTCCCACACACATCCAGGGGAGCCCCGTTTCCTCCTCCTAGCTCGAGATGAGGGATCCTTTCCCTGTTTAGTAGGGAAAGAATTCCCGGTGTTCCCGTCGCATCTCAAGAGGAGGCGCTCTCCACAGGAAAGGCGAGAGGAACTCCAGGGTCGTGCCACCATTCCAAGAGACCCACAGATGTGTCAGTCCATTCCAGAGGAACCTGTTTTCCCTGCACTGCCTTGACGTTCAAGCCGAGGATCGACTCCCACCACGTGTGCACGTGGGACAGCCCTGTGGGAAAGCCTCGTGGGAAAGACGAGAGGGAAAACCATAGATCCTTTGATCCACGCGGCGGACTGCGTGACACTGCTGCTACCGCTCTGGAGGAAAGCGCAAGTGCATGCCCGCATTCGAGACGAGGACTGACTCCCCTGGGGAGACTCCAGAAGTACCCCAAGATCCATGTCAGCACTGGAGAGGAATCCTCAGGTTCCGGCCCCGACTCCACACAAGGTCTTAGTCCCCAGCATTGACGGGAGAGGAATCCCGAGAGGCCCCCGAGGAACTCGCATGGGGACTGGCCTTTCCTGAGGCCACCAGAGCGGGTCCCTGAGGTCCCCGTCGTAAGTCGAGAGCACCTGCCGCAACTCGAGAAAATCCAGGAAATTTTGCCCTCCAGGCGAGATGAGGCCCATTTTCGCTGAGGCTTCTCGAGGCTAATCACGTCTAACCACTGGAACTTCCTAAGGGTCCTTCACACCCTTGCTGCAACTCAAGAATTTCCCCGACATACCCGTCTCCACTCGAGAGGAAGCACTTGGGGTCCCGCACACATCCCGGGGAGCCCCGTTTCCGCCTCCTAGCTCGAGATGAGGGATCCTTTCCCTGTTTCGTAGGGAAAGAATTCCCGGCGTTGCCGTCGCATCTCAAGAGGAGGCGCTCTCCACAGGAAAGGCGAGAGGAACTCCAGGGTCGTGCCACCATTCCAAGAGTCCCCCAGATGTTTCAGTCCATTCCAGAGGAACCTGTTTCCCTGCACTGCCTTGACGTTCAAGCCGAGGATCGACTCCCACCACGTGTGCACGTGGGACAGCCCTGTGGGAAAGCCATGTGGGAAAGACGCGAGGGAAAACCATAGATCCTTTGATCCACGCGGCGGACAGCGTGACACTGCTCCTACCGCTCTGGAGGAAAGCTCAAGTGCATGCCCGCATTCGAGACGAGGACTGACTCCCCTGGGGAGACTCCAGAAGTAGCCCAAGATCCATGTCAGCACTGGAGAGGAATCCTCAGGTTCCGGCCCCGACTCCACACAAGGTCTTAGGCCCCGGCATCGACGGGAGAGGAATCCCGAGAGGCCCCCGAGGAACTCGCATGGGGACTGGCCTTTCCTGAGGCCTCCAGAGCGGGTCCCTGAGGTCCCCGTCGTAAGTCGAGAGCACCTGCCGCAACTCGAGAAAATCCAGGAGGTTTTGCCCTCCAGGCGAGATGAGGCCCATTTCCGCTGAGGCTTCTCGAGGCTAATCACATCTAACCACTGGAACTTCCAAAGGGTCCTTCACACCCTTGCTGCAACTCGAGAAGTTCCCCGACATACCCTTCTCCACTCGAGAGGAAGCACGTGGGGTCCCGCACACATCCAGGGGAGCCCCGTTTCCGCCTCCTAGCTTGAGATGAAGGATCCTTTCCCTGTTTAGTAGGGAAAGAATTCCCGGCGTTCCCGTCGCATCTCAAGAGGAGGCGCTCTCCACAGGAAAGGCGAGAGGAACTCCAGGGTCGTGCCACCATTCCAAGAGACCCACAGATGTGTCAGTCCATTCCAGAAGAACCTGTTTTCCCTGCACTGCCTTGACGTTCAAGCCGAGGATCGACTCCCACCACGTGTGCACGTGGGACAGCCCTGTGGGAAAGCCTCGTGGGAAAGCCTCGTGCTAAAGACTCGAGGGAAAACCATAGATCCTTTGATACACGCGGCGGACTGCGTGACACTGCTGCTACCGCTCTGGAGGAACGCGCAAGTGCATGCCCGCATTCGAGACGAGGACTGACTCCCCTGGGGAGACTCCAGAAGTACCCCAAGATCCATGTCAGCACTGGAGAGGAATCCTCAGTTTCCGGCCTCGACTCAACACACGGTCTTAGGCCCCGGAATCGACGGGAGAGGAATCCCGAGAGGCCCCCGAGGAACTCGCATGGGGACTGGCCTTTCCTAAGGCCTCCAGAGCGGGTCCCTGAGGTCCCCGTCGTAAGTCGAGAGCACCTGCCGCAACTCGAGAAAATCCAGGAGGTTTTGCCCTCCAGGCGAGAGGAGGCCCATTTCCGCTGAGGCTTCTCGAGGCTAATCACGTCTAACCACTGGAACTTCCTAAGGGTCCTTCACACCCTTGCTGCAACTCAAGAAGTTCCCCGACATACCCGTCTCCACTCGAGAGGAAGCACGTGGGGTCCCGCACATATCCAGGGGAGCCCCGTTTCCGCCTCCTAGCTCGAGATGAGGGATCCTTTCCCTGTTTCGTAGGGAAAGAATTCCCGGCGTTCCCGTCGCATCTCAAGAGGAGGCGCTCTCCACAGGAAAGGCGAGAGGAACTCCAGGGTCGTGCCACCATTCCAAGAGTCCCCCAGATGTGTCAGTCCATTCCAGAGGAACCTGTTTTCCCTGCACTGCCTTGACGTTCAAGCCGAGGATCGACTCCCACCACGTGTGCACGTGGGACAGCCCTGTGGGAAAGCCTCGTGGGAAAGCCTCGTGCTAAAGACTCGAGGGAAAACCATAGATCCTTTGATCCACGTGGCGGACTGCGTGACACTGCTGCTACCGCTCTGGAGTAAAGCGCAAGTGCATGCCCGCATTCGAGACGAGGACTGACTCCCCTGGGGAGACTCCAGAAGTACCCCAAGATCCATGTCAGCACTGGAGAGGAATCCTCAGGTTCCGGCCCCGACTCCACACATGGTCTTAGGCCCCGGCATCGACGGGAGAGGAATCCCGAGAGGCCCCCGAGGAACTCGCATGGGGACTGGCCTTTCCTGAGGTCACCAGAGCGGGTCCATGTGGTCCCCGTCGTAAGTCGAGAGCACCTGCCGCAACTCGAGAAAATCCAGGAGGTTTTGCCCTCCAGGCGAGATGAGGCCCATTTCCGCTGAGGCTTCTCGAGGCTAATCACGTCTAACCACTGGAACTTCCTAAGGGTCCTTCACACCCTTGCTGCAACTCAAGAAGTTCCCCGACATACCCGTCTCCACTCGAGAGGAAGCACGTGGGGTCCCGCACACATCCAGGGGAGCCCCGTTTCCGCCTCCTAGCTCGAGATGAGGGATCCTTTCCCTGTTTCGTAGTGAAAGAATTCCCGGCGTTCCCGTCGCATCTCAAGAGGAGGCGCTCTCCACAGGAAAGGCGAGAGGAACTCCAGGGTCGTGCCACCATTCCAAGAGTCCCCCAGATGTGTCAGTCCAGTCCAGAGGAACCTGTTTTCCCTGCACTGCCTTGACGTTCAAGCCGATGATAGACTCCCACCACCTGTGCACGTGGGACATCCCTGTGGGAAAGCCTCGTGGGAAAGCCTCATAGGAAAGCCTCGAGGGAAAACCATAGATCCTTTGATCCACGCGGCGGACTGCGTGACACTGCTGCTACCGCTCTGGAGGAAAGCGCAAGTGCATGCCCGCATTCGAGGCGAGGACTGACTCCCCTGGGGAGACTCCAGAAGTAGCCCAAGATCCATGTCAGCACTGGAGAGGAATCCTCAGGTTCCGGCCCCGACTCCACACAAGGTCTTAGGCCCCGGCATCGACGGGAGAGGAATCCCGAGAGGCCCCCGAGGAACTCGCTTGGGGACTGGCCTTTCCTGAGGCCACCAGAGCAGGTCCCTGAGGTCCCCGTCGTAAGTCGAGAGCACCTGCCGCATCTCGAGAAAATCCAGGAGGTTTTGCCCTCCAGGCGAGATGAGGGCCATTTCCGCTGAGGCTTCTCGAGGCTAATCACTTCTAAACACTGGAACTTCCTAAGGGTCCTTCACACCCTTGCTGCAACTCAAGAAGTTCCCCGACATACCCGTCTCCACTCGAGAGGAAGCACGTGGGGTCCCGCACACATCCAGGGGAGCCCCGTTTCCGCCTCCTAGCTCGAGATGAGGGATACTTTCCCTGTTTCGTAGGGAAAGAATTCCCGGCGTTCCCGTCGCATCTCAAGAGGAGGCGCTCTCCACAGGAAAGGCGAGAGGAACTCCAGGGTCGTGCCACCATTCCAAGAGTCCCCCAGATGTGTCAGTCCATTCCAGAGGAACCTGTTTTCCCTGCACTGCCTTGACGTTCAAGCCGAGGATCGACTCCCACCACGTGTGCACGTGGGACAGCCCTGTGGGAAAGCCTCGTGGGAAAGACTCGAGGGAAAACCATAGATCCTTTGATCCACGCGCCGGACTGCGTGACACTGCTGCTACCGCTCTGGAGGAAAGCGCAAGTGCATGCCCGCATTCGAGACGAGGACTGACTCCCCTGGGGAGACTCCAGAAGTACCCCAAGATCCATGTCAGCACTGGAGAGGAATCCTCAGGTTCCGGCCCGGACTCCACACAAGGTCTTAGGCCCCGGCATTGACGGGAGAGGAATCCCGAGAGGCCCCCGAGTAACTCGCATGGGGACTGGCCTTTCCTGAGGCCACCAGAGCGGGTCCATGAGGTCCCCGTCGTAAGTCGAGAGCACCTGCCGCAACTCGAGAAAATCCAGGAGGTTTTGCCCTCCAGGCGAGATGAGGCCCATTTACGCTGAGGCTTCTCGAGGCTAATCACGTCTAACCACTGGAACTTCCTAAGGGTCCTTCACACCCTTGCTGCAACTCAAGAAGTTCCCCGACATACACGTCTACACTCGAGAGGAAGCACGTGGGGTCCCGCACACATCCAGGGGAGCCCCGTTTCCGCCTACTAGCTCGAGATGACGGATCCTTTCCCTGTTTCGTAGGGAAAGATTCCCGGCGTTCCCGTCGCATCTCAAGAGGAGGCGCTCTCCACAGGAAAGGCGAGAGGAACTCCAGGGTCGTGCCACCATTCCAAGAGTCCCCCAGATGTGTCAGTCCATTCCAGAGGAACCTGTTTTCCCTGCACTGCCTTGACGTTCAAGCCGAGGATCGACTCCCACCACGTGTGCACGTGGGACAGCCCTGTGGGAAAGCCTCGTGGGAAAGACTCGAGGGAAAACCATAGATCCTTTGATCCACGCGGCGGACTGCGTGACACTGCTGCTACCGCTCTGGAGGAAAGCGCAAGTGCATGCCCGCATTCGAGACGAGGACTGACTCCCCTGGGGAGACTCCAGAAGTATCCCAAGATCCATGTCAGCACTGGAGAGGAATCCTCAGGTTCCGGCCCCGACTGCACACAAGGTCTTAGTCCCCGGCATTGACGGGAGAGGAATCCCGAGAGGCCCCCGAGGAACTCACATGGGGACTGGACTTTCCTGAGGCCACTAGAGCGTGTCCCTGAGGTCCCAGTCGTAAGTCGAGAGCACCTGCCGCAACTCGAGAAAATCCAGGAGGTTTTGCCCTCCAGGCGAGATGAGGCCCATTTCCGCTGAGGCTTCTCGAGGCTAATCACATCTAACCACTGGAACTTCCAAAGGGTCCTTCACACCCTTGCTGCAACTCGTGAAGTTCCCCGACATACCCGTCTCCACTCGAGAGGAAGCACGTGGGGTCCCGCACACATCCAGGGGAGCCCCGTATCCGCTTCCTAGCTTGAGATGAGGGATCCTTTCCCTGTTTCGTAGGGAAAGAATTCCCGGCTTTCCCGTCGCATCTCAAGAGGAGGCGCTCTCCACAGGAAAGGCGAGAGGAACTCCAGGGTCGTGCCACCTTTCCAAGAGACCACCAGATGTGTCAGTCCATTCCAGAGGAACCTGTTTTCCCTGCACTGCCTTGACGTTCAAGCCGAGGATCGAGTCCCACCACGTGTGCACGTGGGACAGCCCTGTGGGAAAGCCTCGTGGGAAAGCCTCGTGCTAAAGACTCGAGGGAAAACCATAGATCCTTTGATACACGCGGCGGACTGCGTGACACTGCTGCTACCGCTTTGGAGGAAAGCAAAGTTCATGCCGTCATTCGAGACGAGGACTGACTCCCCTGGGGAGACTCCAGAAGTACCCCAAGATCCATGTCAGCACTGGAGAGGAATCCTCAGTTTCCGGCCTCGACTCAACACAAGGTCTTAGGCCCCGGAATCGACGGGAGAGGAATCCCGAGAGGCCCCCGAGGAACTCGCATGGGGACTGGCCTTTCCTGAGGCCTCCAGAGCGGGTCCCTGAGGTCCCCGTCGTAAGTCGAGAGCACCTGCCGCAACTCGAGAAAATCCAGGAGGTTTTGCCCTCCAGGCGAGATGAGGCCCATTTCCGCTGAGGCTTCTCGAGGCTAATCACGTCTAACCACTGGAACTTCCTAATGGTCCTTCACACCCTTGCTGAAACTCAAGAAGTTCCCCGACATACCCATCTCCACTCGAGAGGAAGCACGTGGGGTCCCGCACACATCCAGGGGAGCCCCGTTTCTGCCTCCTACCTCGAGATGAGGGATCCTTTCCCTTTTTCGTAGGGAAAGAATTCCCGGCGTTCCCGTCGAATCTCAAGAGGAGGTGCTCTCCACAGGAAAGGCAAGAGGAACTCCAGGGTCGTGCCACCATTCCAAGAGTCCCCCAGATGTGTCAGTCCATTCCAGAGGAACCTGTTTTCCCTGCACTGCCTTGACGTTCAAGCCGAGGATCGACTCCCAACACCTGTGCACGTGGGACAGCCCTGTGGGAAAGCCTCGTGGGAAAGCCTCGAGGGAAAACCATAGATCCTTTGATCCACGCGGCGGACTGCGTGACACTGCTGCTACCGCTCTGGAGGAAAACGCAAGTGCATGCCCGCATTCGAGACGAGGACTGACTACCCTGGGGAGACTCCAGAAGTAGCCCAAGATCCATGTCAGCACTGGAGAGGAATCCTCAGGTTCCGGCCCCGACTCCACACAAGGTCTTAGTCCCCGCGATCGACGGGAGAGGAATCCCGAGAGGCCCCCGAGGAACTCGCATGGGGACTGGCCTTTCCTGAGGCTACCAGAGCGGGTCCCTGAGGTCCCCGTCGTAAGTCGAGAGCACCTGCCGCAACTCGACAAAATCCAGGAGGTTTTGCCCTCCAGGCGAGATGAGGCCCATTTCCGCTGAGGTTTCTCGAGGCTAATCAAATCTAACCACTGGAACTTCCTAAGGTTCCTTCACACCATTGCTGAAACTCAAAAGTTCCCCGACATACCCATCTCCACTCGAGAGGAAGCACGTGGGGTCCCGGACACATCCAGGGGAGCCCCGTTTCCGCCTCCTAGCTCGAGATGAGGGATCCTTTCCCTGTTTCGTAGGGAAAGAATTCCCGGCGTTCCCGTCGCATCTCAAGAGGAGGCGCTCTCCACAGGAAAGGCGAGAGGAACTGCAGGGTCGTGCCACCATTCCAAGAGTCCCCCAGATGTGTCAGTCCATTCCAGAGGAAAATGTTTTCCCTGCACTGCCTTGATGTTCAAGCCGAGGATCGACTCCCACCACGTGTGCACGTGGGACAGCCCTGTGGGAAAGCCTCGTGGGAAAGCCTCGTGCTAAAGACTCGAGGGAAAACCATAGATCCTTTGATATACACGGCGGACTGCGTGACACTGCTGCTACCGCTCTGGAGGAACGCGCAAGTGCATGCCCGCATTCGAGACGAGGACTGACTCCCCTGGGGAGACTCCAGAAGTACCCCAAGATCCATGTCAGCACTGGAGAGGAATCCTCAGTTTCCGGCCTCCACTCAACACAAGGTCTTAGGCCCCGGAATCGACGGGAGAGGAATCCCGAGAGGCCCCCGAGGAACTCGCATGGGGACTGGCCTTTCCTAAGGCCTCCAGAGCGGGTCCCTGAGGTCCCCGTCGTAAGTCGAGAGCACCTGCCGCAACTCGAGAAAATCCAGGAGGTTTTGCCCTCCAGGCGAGAGGAGGCCCATTTCCGCTGAGGCTTCTCGAGGCTAATCACGTCTAACCACTGGAACTTCCTAATGGTCCTTCACACCCTTGCTGAAACTCAAGAAGTTCCACGACATACCCATCTCCACTCGAGAGGAAGCACGTGGGGTCCCGCACACATCCAGGGGAGCCCCGTTTCTGCCTCCTACCTCGAGATGAGGGATCCTTTCCCTTTTTCGTAGGGAAAGAATTCCCGGCGTTCCCGTCGCATCTCAAGAGGAGGTGCTCTCCACAGGAAAGGCAAGAGGAACTCCAGGGTCGTGCCACCATTCCAAGAGTCCCCCAGATGTGTCAGTCCATTCCAGAGGAACCTGTTTTCCCTGCACTGCCTGGACGTTCAAGCCGAGGATGGACTCCCACCACGTGTGCACGTGGGACAGCCCTGTGGGAAAGCCTCGTGGGAAAGCCTCGTGGGAAAGACTCGAGGGAAAACCATAGATCCTTTGATCCACGCGGCGGACAGCGTGACACTGCTGCTACCGCTCTGGAGGAAAGCGCAATGCATGCCCGCATTCGAGACGAGGACTGACTCCCCTGGGGAGACTCCAGAAGTAGCCCAAGATCCATGTCAGCACTGGAGAGGAATCCTCAGGTTCCGGCCCCGACTCCACACAAGGTCTTAGGCCCCGGCATCGACGGGAGAGGAATCCCGAGAGTCCCCCGAGGAACTCGCTTGGGGACTGGCCTTTCCTGAGGCCACCAGAGCGGGTCCCTGAGGTCCCCGTCGTAAGTCGAGAGCACCTGCCGCATCTCGAGAAAATCCAGGAGGTTTTGCCCTCCAGGCGAGATGAGGGCCATTTCCGCTGAGGCTTCTCGAGGCTAATCACGTCTAACCACTGGAACTTCCTAAGGGTCCTTCACACCCTTGCTGCAACTCAAGAAGTTCCCCGACATCCCCGTCTCCACTCGAGAGGAAGCACGTGGGGTCCCGCACACATCCAGGGGAGCCCCGTTTCCGCCTCCTAGCTCGAGATGAGGGATCCTTTCCCTGTTTCGTAGGGAAAGAATTCCCGGCGTTCCCGTCGCATCTCAAGAGGAGGCGCTCTCCACAGGAAAGGCGAGAGGAACTCCAGGGTCGTGCCACCATTCCAGGAGTCCCCCAGATGTGTCAGTCCATTCCAGAGGAACCTGTTTTCCCTGCACTGCTTTGACGTTCAAGCCGAGGATCGACTCCCACCACGTGTGCACGTGGGACAGCCCTGTGGGAAAGCCTCGTGGGAAAGACTCGAGGGAAAACCATAGATCCTTTGATCCACGCGGCGGACTGCGTGACACTGCTGCTACCGCTCTGGAGGAAAGTGCAATTGCATGCCCGCATTCAAGACGAGGACTGACTCCCCTGGGGAGACTCCAGAAGTACCCCAAGATCCATGTCAGCACTGGAGAGGAATCCTCAGGTTCCGGCCCCGACTCCACACAAGGTCTTAGTCCACAGCATTGACGGGAGAGGAATCCCGAGAGGCCCCCGAGGAACTCGCATGGTGACTGGCCTTTCCTGAGGCCACCAGAGCGGGTCCCTGAGGTCCCCGTCGTAAGTCGAGAGCACCTGCCGCAACTCGAGAAAATCCAGGAGGTTTTGCCCTCCAGGCGAGATGAGGCCCATTTCCGCTGAGGCTTCTGGAGGCCAATCATATCTAACCACTGGAACTTCCAAAGGGTCCTTCACACCCTTGCTGCAACTCAAGCAGTTCGGCGACATACCCGTCTCCACTCGAGAGGAAGCACGTGGGGTCCCGCACACATCCAGGGGAGCCCCGTTTCCGCCTCCTAGCTCGAGATGAGGGATCCTTTCCCTGTTTCGTAGGGAAAGATTTCCCGGCGTTCCCGTCGCATCTCAAGAGGAGGCGCTCTCCACAGGAAAGGCGAGAGGAACTCCAGGGTCGTACCACCATTCCAAGAGACACCCAGATGGGTCAGTCCATTCCAGAGGAACCTGTTTTCCCTGCACTGCCTTGACGTTCAAGCCGAGGATCGACTCCCACCACGTGTGCACGTGGGACAGCCCTGTGGGAAAGCCTCGTGGGAAAGCCTCGTGGGAAAGACTCGAGGGAAAACCATAGATCCTATGATCTACGCGGCGGACTGCATGACACTGCTGCTACCGCTCTGGAGGAAAGCGCAAGTGCATGCCCGCATTCGAGACGAGGACTGACTCCCCTGGGGAGACTCCAGACGTACCCCAAGATCCATGTCAGCACTGGAGAGGAATCCTCAGGTTCCAGCCCCGACTCCACACAAGGTCTTAGGCCCCGGCATCAACGGGAGAGGAATCCCGAGAGGCCCCCGAGGAACTCGCATGGGGACTGGCCTTTCCTGAGGCCACCAGAGCGGGTCCATGAGGTCCCCGTCGTAAGTCGAGAGCACCTGCCGCAACTCGAGAAAATCCAGGAGGTTTTGCCCTCCAGGCGAGATGAGGCCCATTTCCGCTGAGGCTTCTCGAGGCTAATCACGTCTAACCACTGGAACTTCCTAAGGGTCCTTCACACCCTTGCTGCAACTCAAGAAGTTCCCCGACATACCCGTCTCCACTCGAGAGGAAGCACGTGGGGTCCCGCACACATCCAGGGGAGCCCCGTTTCCGCCTCCTAGCTCGAGATGAGGGATCCTTTCCCTGTTTCGTAGGGAAAGAATTCCCGGCGTTCCCGTCGCATCTCAAGAGGAGGCGCTCTCCACAGGAAAGGCGAGAGGAACTCCAGGGTCGTGCCACCATTCCAAGAGTCCCCCAGATGTGTCAGTCCATTCCAGAGGAACCTGTTTTCCCTGCACTGCCTTGACGTTTAAGCCGAGGATCGACTCCCACCACGTGTGCACGTGGGACAGCCCTGTGGGAAAGCCTCGTGGGAAAGACTCGAGGGAAAACCATAGATCCTTTGATCCACGCGGCGGACTGCGTGACACTGCTGCTACCGCTCTGGAGGAAAGCGCAAGTGCATGCCCGCATTCAAGACGAGGACTGACTCCCCTGGGGAGACTCCAGAAGTACCCCAAGATCCATGTCAGCACTGGAGAGGAATCCTCAGGTTCCGGCCCCGACTCCACACAAGCTCTTAGGCCCCGGCATTGACGGGAGATTAATCCCGAGAGTCCCCCGAGGAACTCGCATCGGGACTGGCCTTCCTGAGGCCAACAGAGCGGGTCCATGAGGTCCCCGTCATAAGTCGAGAGCACCTGCCGCAACTCGAGAAAACCCAGGAGGTTTTGCCCTCCAGGCGAGATGAGGGCCATTTCCGCTGAGGCTTCTCGAGGCTAATCACGTTTAACCACTGGAACTTCCTAAGGGTCCTTCACACCCTTGCTGCAACTCAAGAAGTTCCCCGACATACCCGTCTCCACTCGAGAGGAAGCACGTGGGGTCCCGCACACATCCAGGGGTGCCCCGTTTCCGCCTCCTAGCTCGAGATGAGGGATCCTTTCCCTGTTTCGTAGGGAAAGAATTCCCGGCGTTCCCGTCGCATCTCAAGTGGAGGCACTCGCCACAGGAAAGGCGAGAGGAACTCCAGGGTCGTGTCACCATTCCAAGAGTCTCCCAGATGTGTCAGTCCATTCCAGAGGAACCTGTTTTCCCTGCACTGCCTTGACGTTCAAGCCGAGGATAGACTCCCACCACGTGTGCACGTGGGACAGCCCTGTGGGAAAGCCTCGTGGGAAAGCCTCGTTTCAAAGACTCGAGGGAAAACCATAGATCCTTTGATCCACGCGGCGGACTGCGTGACACTGCTGCTACCGCTCTGGAGGAAAGCGCAAGTGCATGCCCACTTTCGAGACGAGGACTGACTCCCCTGGGGAGACTCCAGAAGTACCCCAAGATCCATGTCAGCACTGGAGAGGAATCCTCAGGTTCCGGCCCCGACTCCACACAAGGTCTTAGTCCCCGGCATTGACGGGAGAGGAATCCCGAGAGGCCCCCGAGGAACTCGCATGGGGACTGGCCTTTCCTGAGGCCACCAGAGCGGGTCCCTGAGGTCCCCGTCGTAAGTCGAGAGCACCTGCCGCAACTCGAGAAAATCCAGGAGGTTTTGCCCTCCAGGCGAGATGAGGCCCATTTCCGCTGAGGCTTCTCGAGGCTAATCAAGTCTAACCACTGGAACATCCAAAGGTACCTTCACACCCTTGCTGCAACTCAAAAGTTCCCCGACATACCCATCTCCACTCGAGAGGAAGCACGTGGGGTCCCGCACACATCCAGGGGAGCCCCGTTTCCGCCTCCTAGCTCGAGATGAGGGATCCTTTCCCTGTTTCTTAGGGAAAGAATTCCCTGCGTTCCCGTCGCATCTCAAGAGGAGGCGCTCTCCACAGGAAAGGCGAGAGGAACTCCAGGGTCGTGCCACCATTCCAAGAGTCCCCCAGATGTGTCAGTCCATTCCAGAGGAACCTGTTTTCCCTGCACTGCCTTGACGTTCAAGCCGAGGATCGAGTCCCAACACGTGTGCACGTGGGACAGCCCTGTGGGATAGCCTCGTGGGAAAGCCTCGTGCTAAAGACTAGAGGGAAAACCATAGATCCTTTGATCCACGCGGCGGACTGCGTGACACTGCTGCTACCGCTCTGGAGGATAGCGCAAGTGCATGCCCGCATTCGAGACGAGGACTGACTCCCCTGGGGAGACTCCAGAAGTACCCCAAGATCCATGTCAGCACTGGAGAGGAATCCTCAGGTTCCGGCCGCGACTACACACAAGGTCTTAGGCCCCGGCATCGACGGGAGAGAAATCCCGAGAGGCCCCCGAGGAACTCGCATGGGGACTGGCCTTTCCTGAGGCCACCAGAGCGGGTCCCTGAGGTCCCCGTCGTAAGTCGAGAGCACCTGCCGCAACTCTAGAAAATCCAGGAGGTTTTGCCCTCCAGGCGAGATGAGGCCCATTTCCGCTGAGGCTTCTGGAGGCTAATCATATCTAACCACTGGAACTTCCAAAGGGTCCTTCACACCCTTGCTGCAACTCAAGCAGTTCCGCGACATACCCGTCTCCACTCGAGAGGAACCACGTGGGGTCCCGCACACATCCAGGGGAGCCCCGTTTCCGCCTCCTAGCTCGAGATGAGGGATCCTTTCCCTGTTTCGTAGGGAAAGAATTCCCGTCGTTCCCGTCGCATCTCAAGAGGAGGCGCTCTCGACAGGAAAGGCGAGAGGAACTCCAGGGTCGTGCCACCATTCCAAGAGTCCCCCAGATGTGTCAGTCCATTCCAGAGGAACCTGTTTTCCCTGCACTGCCTTGACGTTCAAGCCGAGGATAGACTCCCACCACGTGTGCACGTGGGACAGCCCTGTGGGAAAGCCTCGTGGGAAAGCCTCGTGGGAAAGACTCGAGGGAAAACCATACATCCTTTGATCCACGCGGCGGACTGCGTGACACTGCTGCTACCGCTCTGGAGGAAAGCGCAAGTGCATGCCCGCATTCGAGACGAGGACTGACTCCGCTGGGGAGACTCCAGAAGTACCCCAAGATCCATGTCAGCACTGGAGAGGAATCCTCAGGTTCCGGCCCCGACTCCACACAAGGTCTTAGGCCCCGGCATCGATGGGAGAGGAATCCCGAGAGGCCACCGAGGAACTCGCATGGGGACTGGCCTTTCTTGAGGCCACCAGAGCGGGTCCCTGAGGTCCCCGTCGTAAGTCTAGAGCACCTGCCGCAACTCGAGAAAATCCAGGAAGTTTTGCCCTCCAGGCGAGATGATGCCCATTTCCGCTGAGGCTTCTCGAGGCTAATCACGTCTAACCACTGGAACTTCCTAAGGGTCCTTCACACCCTTGCTGCAACTCAAGCAGTTCCGCGACATACCCGTCTCCACTTGAGAGGAAGCACGTGGGGTCCCGCACACATCCAGGGGAGCCCCGTTTCCGCCTCCTAGCTCGAGATGAGGGATCCTTTCCCTGTTTCGTAGGGAAAGAATTCCCGGCGTTCCCGTCGCATCTCAAGAGGAGGCGCTCTCCACAGGAAAGGGGAGAGGAACTCCAGGGTCGTGCCACCATTCCAAGAGTCCCCCAGATGTGTCAGTCCATTCCAGAGGAACCTGTTTTCCCTGCACTGCCTTGACGTTCAAGCCGAGGATCGAGTCCCAACACGTGTGCACGTGGGACAGCCATGTGGGATAGCCTCGTGGGAAAGCCTCGTGCTAAAGACTAGAGGGAAAACCATAGATCCTTTGATCCACGCGGCGGACAGCGTGACACTGCTGCTACCGCTCTGGAGGAACGCGCAAGTGCATGCCCGCATTCGAGACGAGGACTGACTCCCCTGGGGAGACTCCAGAAGTAGCCCAAGATCCATGTCAGCACTGGAGAGGAATCCTCAGGTTCCGGCCCCGACTCGACACAAGGTCTTAGGCCCCGGCATCGACGGGAGAGGAATCCCGAGAGTGCCCCGAGGAACTCGCTTGGGGACTGGCCTTTCCTGAGGCCACCAGAGCGGGTCCCTGAGGTCCCCGTCGTAAGTCGAGAGCACCTGCCGCATCTCGAGAAAATCCAGGAGGTTTTGCCCTCCAGGCGAGATGAGGGCCATTTCCGCTGAGGCTTCTCGAGGCTAATCACGTCTAACCACTGGAACTTCCTAAGGGTCCTTCACACCCTTGCTGCAACTCAAGAAGTTCCCCGACATACCCGTCTCCACTCGAGAGGAAGCACGTGGGGTCCCGCACACATCCAGGGGAGCCCCGTTTCCGCCTCCTAGCTCGAGATGAGGGATCCTTTCCCTGTTTCGTAGGGAAAGAATTCCCGGCGTTCCCGTCGCATCTCAAGAGGAGGCGCTCTCCACAGGAAAGGCGAGAGGAACTCCAGGGTCGTGCCACCATTCCAAGAGACCCCCAGATGGGTCAGTCCATTCCAGAGGAACCTGTTTTCCCTGCACTGCCTTGACGTTCAAGCCGAGGATGGACTCCCACCACGTGTGCACGTGGGACAGCCCTGTGGGAAAGCCTCGTGGGAAAGCCTCGTGGGAAAGACTCGAGGGAAAACCATAGATCCTTTGATCCACGCGCCGGACTGCGTGACACTGCTGCTACCGCTCTGGAGGAAAGCGCAAGTGCATGCCCGCATTCGAGACGAGGACTGACTCCCCTGGGGAGACTCCAGAAGTACCCCAAGATCCATGTCAGCACTGGAGAGGAATCCTCGGGTTCCGGCCCCGACTCCACACAAGGTCTTAGGCCCCGGCATTGACGGGAGAGGAATCCCGAGAGGCCCCCGAGGAACTCGCATGGGGACTGGCCTTTCCTGAGGCCACCAGAGCGGGTCCATGAGGTCCCCGTCGTAAGTCGAGAGCACCTGCCGCAACTCGAGAAAATCCAGGAGGTTTTTCCCTCCAGGCGAGATGAGGCCCATTTACGCTGAGGCTTCTCGAGGCTAATCACGTCTAACCACTGGAACTTCCTAAGGGTCCTTCACACCCTTGCTGCAACTCAAGAAGTTCCCCGACATACCCTTCCCCACTCGAGAGGAAGCACGTGGGGTCCCGCACACATCCAGGGGAGCCCCGTTTCCGCGTCCTATCTCGAGATGAGGGATCCTTTCCCTGTTTCGTAGGGAAAGAATTCCCGGCGTTCCCGTCGCATCTCAAGAGGAGGTGCTCTCCACAGGAAAGGCGAGAGGAACTCCAGGGTCGTGCCACCATTCCAAGAGTCCCCCAGATGTGTCAGTCCATTCCAGAGGAACCTGTTTTCCCTGCACTGCCTTGACGTTCAAGCCGATGATAGACTCCCACCACCTGTGCACGTGGGACAGCCCTGTGGGAAAGCCTCGTGGGAAAGCCTCGTGGGAAAGACTCGAGGGAAAAACATAGATCCTTTGATCCACGCGGCGGACTGCGTGACACTGCTGCTACCGCTCTGGAGGAACGCGCAAGTGCATGCCCGCATTCGAGACGAGGACTGACTCCCCTGGGGAGACTCCAGAAGTACCCCAAGATCCATGTCAGCACTGGAGAGGAATCCTCAGGTTCCGGCCCCGACTCCACACAAGGTCTTAGGCCCCGGCATCGACGGGAGAGGAATCCCGAGAGGCCCCCGAGGAACTCGCATGGGGACTGGCCTTTCCTGAGGCCACCAGAGCGGGTCCCTGAGGTCCCAGTCGTAAGTCGAGACCACCTGCCGCAACTCGAGAAAATCCAGAAGGTTTTGCCCTCCAGGCTAGTTGAGGCCCATTTCCGCTGAGGCTTCTCGAGGCTAATCACATCTAACCACTGGAACTTCCAAAGGGTCCTTCACACCCTTGCTGCAACTCAAGAAGTGCCCCGACATACCCGTCTCCACTCGAGAGGAAGCACGTGGCGTCCCGCACACATCCAGGGGAGCCCCGTTTCCGCCTCCTAGCTCGAGATGAGGGATCCTTTCCCTGTTTCGTAGGGAAAGAATTCCCGGCGTTCCCGTCGCATCTCAAGAGGAGGCACTCTCCACAGGAAAGGGGAGAGGAACTCCAGGGTCGTGCCGCCATTCCAAGAGTCCCCCAGATGTGTCAGTCCATTCCAGAGGAACCTGTTTTCCCTGCACTGCCTTGACGTTCAAGCCGAGGATCGACTCCCACCACGTGTGCACGTGGGACAGCCCTGTGGGAAAGCCTCGTGGGAAAGCCTCGAGGGAAAACCATAGATCCTTTGATCCACGCGGCGGACTGCGTGACACTGCTGCCACCGCTCTGGAGGAAAGCGCAAGTGCATGCCCGCATTCGAGACGAGGACTGACTACCCTGGGGAGACTCCAGAAGTAGCCCAAGATCCATGTCAGCACTGGAGAGGAATCCTCAGGTTCCGGCCCCGACTCCACACAAGGTCTTAGGCCCCGGCATTGACGGGAGAGGAATCCCGAGAGTCCCCCGAGGAACTCGCATGGGGACTGGCCTGTCTTGAGGCCACCAGAGCGGGTCCCTGAGGTCCCCGTCGTAAGTCGAGAGCACCTGCCGCAACTCGAGAAAATCCAGGAGGTTTTGCCCTCCAGGCGAGATGAGGGCCATTTCCGCTGAGGCTTCTCGAGGCTAATCACGTCTAACCACTGGAACTTCCTAAGGGTCCTTCACACCCTTGCTGCAACTCAAGAAGTTCCCCGACATACCCGTCTCCACTCGAGAGGAAGCACGAGGGTCCCGCACACATCCAGGGGAGCCCCGTTTCCGCCTTCTAGCTCGAGATGAGGGATCCTTTCCCTGTTTCGTAGGGAAAGAATTCCCGGCGTTCCCGTCGCATCTCAAGAGGAGGCGCTCTCCACAGGAAAGGCGAGAGGAACTCCAGGGTCGTGCCACCATTCCAAGAGTCCCCCAGATGTGTCAGTCCATTCCAGAGGAACCTGTTTTCCCTGCACTGCCTTGACGTTCAAGCCGAGGATCGACTCCCACCACGTGTGCACGTGGGACAGCCCTGTGGGAAAGCCTCGTGGGAAAGCCTCGAGGGAAAACCATAGATCCTTTGATCCACGCGGCGGACTGCGTGACACTGCTGCCACCGCTCTGGAGGAAAGCGCAAGTGCATGCCCGCATTCGAGACGAGGACTGACTACCCTGGGGAGACTCCAGAAGTAGCCCAAGATCCATGTCAGCACTGGAGAGGAATCCTCAGGTTCCGGCCCCGACTCCACACAAGGTCTTAGGCCCCGGCATTGACGGGAGAGGAATCCCGAGAGTCCCCCGAGGAACTCGCATGGGGACTGGCCTGTCTTGAGGCCACCAGAGCGGGTCCCTGAGGTCCCCGTCGTAAGTCGAGAGCACCTGCCGCAACTCGAGAAAATCCAGGAGGTTTTGCCCTCCAGGCGAGATGAGGGCCATTTCCGCTGAGGCTTCTCGAGGCTAATCACGTCTAACCACTGGAACTTCCTAAGGGTCCTTCACACCCTTGCTGCAACTCAAGAAGTTCCCCGACATACCCGTCTCCACTCGAGAGGAAGCACGAGGGTCCCGCACACATCCAGGGGAGCCCCGTTTCCGCCTTCTAGCTCGAGATGAGGGATCCTTTCCCTGTTTCGTAGGGAAAGAATTCCCGGCGTTCCCGTCGCATCTCAAGAGGAGGCGCTCTCCACAGGAAAGGCGAGAGGAACTCCAGGGTCGTGCCACCATTCCAAGAGTCCCCCAGATGTGTCAGTCCATTCCAGAGGAACCTGTTTTCCCTGCACTGCCTTGACGTTCAAGCCGAGGATCGACTCCCACCACGTGGGCACGTGGGACAGCCCTGTGGGAAAGCCTCGTTGGAAAGACTCGAGGGAAAACCATAGATCCTTTGATCCACGCGCCGGACTGCGTGACACTGCTGCTACCGCTCTGGAGGAAAGTGCAAGTGCATGCCCGCATTCGAGACGAGGACTGACTCCCCTGGGGAGACTCCAGAAGTACCCCAAGATCCATGTCAGCACTGGAGAGGAATCCTCAGGTTCCGGCCCCGACTCCACACAAGGTCTTAGTCCCCGCGATCGACGGGAGAGGAATCCCGAGAGGCCCCCGAGGAACTCGCATGGGGACTGGCCTTTCCTGAGGCTACCAGAGCGGGTCCCTGAGGTCCCCGTCGTAAGTCGAGAGCACCTGCCGCAACTCGAGAAAATCCAGGAGGTTTTGCCCTCCAGGCGAGATGAGGGCCATTTCCGCTGAGGCTTCTCGAGGCTAATCACGTCTAACCACTGGAACTTCCTAATGGTCCTTCACACCCTTGCTGAAACTCAAGAAGTTCCCCGACATACCCATCTCCACTCGAAAGGAAGCACGTGGGGTCCCGCACACATCCAGGGGAGCCCCGTTTCTGCCTCCTACCTCGAGATGAGGGATCCTTTCCCTTTTTCGTAGGGAAAGAATTCCCGGCGTTCCCGTCGCATCTCAAGAGGAGGTGCTCTCCACAGGAAAGGCAAGAGGAACTCCAGGGTCGTGCCACCATTCCAAGAGTCCCCCAGATGTGTCAGTTCATTCCAGAGGAACCTGTTTTCCCTGCACTGCCTGGACGTTCAAGCCGAGGATGGACTCCCACCACGTGTGCACGTGGGACAGCCCTGTGGGAAAGCCTCGTGGGAAAGCCTCGTGGGAAAGACTCGAGGGAAAACCATAGATCCTTTGATCCACGCGGCGGACAGCGTGACACTGCGGCTACCGCTCTGGAGGAAAGCGCAAGTGCATGCCCGCATTCGAGGCGAGGACTGACTCCCCTGGGGAGACTCCAGAAGTAGCCCAAGATCCATGTCAGCACTGGAGAGGAATCCTCAGGTTCCGGCCCCGACTCCACACAAGGTCTTAGGCCCCGGCATCGACGGTAGAGGAATCCCGAGAGTCCCCCGAGGAACTCGAATGGGGACTGGCCTTTCCTGAGGCCACCAGAGCGGGTCCCTGAGGTCCCCGTCGTAAGTCGAGAGCACCTGCCGCATCTCGAGAAAATCCAGGAGGTTTTGCCCTCCAGGCGAGATGAGGGCCATTTCCGCTGAGGCTTCTCGAGGCTAATCACGTCTAACCACTGGAACTTCCTAAGGGTCCTTCACACCCTTGCTGCAACTCAAGAAGTTCCCCGACATACCCGTCTCCACTCGAGAGGAAGCACGTGGGGTCCCGCACACATCCAGGGGAGCCCCGTTTCCGCCTCCTAGCTCGAGATGAGGGATCCTTTCCCTGTTTCGTAGGGAAAGAATTCCCGGCGTTCCCGTCGCATCTCAAGAGGAGGCGCTCTCCACAGGAAAGGCGAGAGGAACTCCAGGGTCGTGCCACCATTCCAAGAGTCCCCCAGATGTGTCAGTCCATTCCAGAGGAACCTGTTTTCCCTGCACTGCCTTGACGTTCAAGCCGAGGATCGACTCCCACCACGTGTGCACGTGGGACAGCCCTGTGGGAAAGCCTCGTGGGAAAGCCTCGTGCTAAAGACTCGAGGGAAAACCATAGATCCTTTGATCCACGCGGCGGACTGCGTGACACTGCTGCTACCGCTCTGGAGGAAAGCGCAAGTGCATGCCCGCATTCGAGACAAGGACTGACTACCCTGGGGAGCCTCCAGAAGTACCCCAAGATCCATGTCAGCACTGGAGAGGAATCCTCAGATTCCGGCCCCGACTCCACACAAGGTCTTAGTCCCCACGATCGACGGGAGAGGAATCCCGAGAGGCCCCCGAGGAACTCGCATGGGGACTGGCCTTTCCTGAGGCTACCAGAGCGGGTCCCTGAGGTCCCCGTCGTAAGTCGAGAGCACCTGCCGCAACTCGAGAAAATCCAGGAGGTTTTGCCCTCCAGGCGAGATGAGGCCCATTTCCGCTGAGGTTTCTCGAGGCTAATCAAATCTAACCACTGGAACTTCCTAAGGTTCCTTCACACCATTGCTGCAACTCAAAAGTTCCCCGACATACCCATCTCCACTCGAGAGGAAGCACGTGGGGTCCCGCACACATCCAGGGGAGCCCCGTTTCCGCCTCCTAGCTCGAAATGAGTGATCCTTTCCCTGTTTCGTAGGGAAAGAATTCCCGCCGTTCCCGTCGCATCTCAAGAGGAGGCGCTCTCCACAGGAAAGGCGAGAGGAACTGCAGGGTCGTGCCACCATTCCAAGAGTCCCCCAGATGTGTCAGTCCATTCCAGAGGAACCTGTTTTCCCTGCACTGCCTTGATGTTCAAGCCGAGGATCGACTCCCACCACGTGTGCACGTGGGACAGCCCTGTGGGAAAGCCTCGTGGGAAAGCCTCGTGGGAAAGACTCGAGGGAAAACCATAGATCCTTTGATACACGCGGCGGACTGCGTGACACTGCTGCTACCGCTCTGGAGGAACGCGGAAGTGCATGCCCGCATTCGAGACGAGGACTGACTCCCCTGGGGAGACTCCAGAAGTACCCCAAGATCCATGTCAGCACTGGAGAGGAATCCTCAGTTTCCGGCCTCGACTCAACACAAGGTCTTAGGCCCCGGAATCGACGGGAGAGGAATCCCGAGAGGCCCCCGAGGAACTCGCATGGGGACTGGCCTTTCCTAAGGCCTCCAGAGCGGGTCCCTGAGGTCCCCGTCGTAAGTCGAGAGCACCTGCCGCAACTCGAGAAAATCCAGGAG
Organism: Ovis canadensis; assembly: GCF_042477335.2. Taxonomy (NCBI): domain Eukaryota; kingdom Metazoa; phylum Chordata; class Mammalia; order Artiodactyla; family Bovidae; genus Ovis; species Ovis canadensis. The sequence goes on along the minus strand of NC_091258.1, from coordinate 9,182,232 downwards.
GTTTTGCCCTCCAGGCGAGAGGAGGCCCATTTCCGCTGAGGCTTCTCGAGGCTAATAACGTCTAACCACTGGAACTTCCTAAGGGTCCTTCACACCCTTGCTGCAACTCAAGAAGTTCCCCGACATACCCGTCTCCACTCGAGAGGAAGCACGTGGGGTCCCGCACATATCCAGGGGAGCCCCGTTTCCGCCTCCTAGCTCGAGATGAGGGATCCTTTCCCTGTTTCGTAGGGAAAGAATTCCCGGCGTTCCCGTCGCATCTCAAGAGGAGGCGCTCTCCACAGGAAAGGCGAGAGGAACTCCAGGGTCGTGCCACCATTCCAAGAGTCCCCCAGATGTGTCAGTCCATTCCAGAGGAACCTCTTTTCCCTCCACTGCCTTGACGTTCAAGCCGAGGATCGAGTCCCACCACGTGTGCACGTGGGACAGCCCTGTGGGAAAGCCTCGTGGGAAAGCCTCGTGCTAAAGACTCGAGGGAAAACCATAGATCCTTTGATCCACGTGGCGGACTGCGTGACACTGCTGCTACCGCTCTGGAGTAAAGCGCAAGTGCATGCCCGCATTCGAGACGAGGACTGACTCCCCTGGGGAGACTCCAGAAGTACCCCAAGATCCATGTCAGCACTGGAGAGGAATCCTCAGGTTCCGGCCCCGACTCCACACATGGTCTTAGGCCCCGGCATCGACGGGAGAGGAATCCCGAGAGGCCCCCGAGGAACTCGCATGGGGACTGGCCTTTCCTGAGGCCACCAGAGCGGGTCCATGTGGTCCCCGTCGTAAGTCGAGAGCACCTGCCGCAACTCGAGAAAATCCAGGAGGTTTTGCCCTCCAGGCGAGATGAGGCCCATTTCCGCTGAGGCTTCTCGAGGCTAATCACGTCTAACCACTGGAACTTCCTAAGGGTCCTTCACACCCTTGCTGCAACTCAAGAAGTTCCCCGACATACCCGTCTCCACTCGAGAGGAAGCACGTGGGGTCCCGCACACATCCAGGGGAGCCCCGTTTCCGCCTCCTAGCTCGAGATGAGGGATCCTTTCCCTGTTTCGTAGTGAAAGAATTCCCGGCGTTCCCGTCGCATCTCAAGAGGAGGCGCTCTCCACAGGAAAGGCGAGAGGAACTCCAGGGTCGTGCCACCATTCCAAGAGTCCCCCAGATGTGTCAGTCCATTCCAGAGGAACCTGTTTTCCCTGCACTGCCTTGACGTTCAAGCCGATGATAGACTCCCACCACCTGTGCACGTGGGACATCCCTGTGGGAAAGCCTCGTGGGAAAGCCTCGTGGGAAAGCCTCGAGGGAAAACCATAGATCCTTTGATCCACGCGGCGGAATGCGTGACACTGCTGCTACCGCTCTGGAGGAAAGCGCAAGTGCATGCCCGCATTCGAGACGAGGACTGACTCCCCTGGGGAGACTCCAGAAGTACCCCAAGATCCATGTCAGCACTGGAGAGGAATCCTCAGGTTCCGGCCCCAACTCCACACAAGGTCTTAGGCCCCGGCATCGACGGGAGAGGAATCCCGAGAGGCCCCCGAGGAACTCGCATGGGGACTGGCCTTTCCTGAGGCCACCAGAGCGGGTCCCTGAGGTCCCAGTCGTAAGTCGAGAGCACCTGCCGCAACTCGAGAAAATCCAGAAGGTTTTGCCCTCCAGGCTAGATGAGGCCCATTTCCGCTGAGGCTTCTCGAGGCTAATCACATCTAACCACTGGAACTTCCAAAGGGTCCTTCACACCCTTGCTGCAACTCAAGAAGTTCCCCGACATACCCGTCTCCACTCGAGAGGAAGCACGTGCGGTCCCGCACACATCCAGGGGAGCCCCGTTTCCGCCTCCTATCTCGAGATGAGGGATCCTTTCCCTGTTTCGTAGGGAAAGAATTCCCGGCGTTCCCGTCGCATCTCAAGAGGAGGCACTCTCCACAGGAAAGGGGAGAGGAACTCCAGGGTCGTGCCACCATTCCAAGAGTCCCCCAGATGTGTCAGTCCATTCCAGAGGAACCTGTTTTCCCTGCACTGCCTTGACGTTCAAGCCGAGGATCTACTCCCACCACGTGTGCACGTGGGACAGCCCTGTGGGAAAGCCTCGTGGGAAAGACTCGAGGCAAAACCATAGATCCTTTGATCCACGCGGCGGACTGCGTGACACTGCTGATACCGCTCTGGAGGAAAGCGCAAGTGCATGCCCGCATTCGAGACGAGGACTGACTCCCCTGGGGAGACTTCAGAAGTACCCCAAGATCCATGTCAGCACTGGAGAGGAATCCTCAGGTTCCGGCCCCGACTCGACACAAGGTCTTAGGCCCCGGCATCGACGGGAAAGGAATCCCGAGAGTCCCCCGAGGAACTCGCTTGGGGACTGGCCTTTCCTGAGGCCACCAGAGCGGGTCCCTGAGGTCCCCGTCGTAAGTCGAGAGCACTAGCCGCATCTCGAGAAAATCCAGGAGGTTTTGCCCTCCAGGCGAGATGAGGGCCATTTCCGCTGAGGCTTCTCGAGTCCAATCACGTCTAACCACTGGAACTTCCTAAGGGTCCTTCACACCCTTGCTGCAACTCAAGAAGTTCCCCGACATACCCGTCTCCACTCGAGACGAAGCACGTGGGGTCCCGCACACATCCAGGGGAGCCCCGTTTCCGCCTCCTAGCTCGAGATGAGGGATCCTTTCCCTGTTTCGTAGGGAAAGAATTCCCGGCGTTCCCGTCGCATCTCAAGAGGAGGCGCTCTCCACAGGAAAGGCGAGAGGAACTCCAGGGTCGTGCCACCATTCCAAGAGACCCCCAGATGGGTCAGTCCATTCCAGAGGAACCTGTTTTCCCTGCACTGCCTTGACGTTCAAGCCGAGGAAAGACTCCCACCACGTGTGCACGTGGGACAGCCCTGTGGGAAAGCCTCGTGGGAAAGCCTCGTGGGAAAGACTCGAGGGAAAACCATAGATCCTTTGATCCACGCGGCGGACTGCGTGACACTGTTGCTACCGCTCTGGAGGAAAGCGCAAGTTCATGCCCGCATTCGAGACGAGGACTGACTCCCCTGGGGAGACTCCAGAAGTACCCCAAGATCCATGTCAGCACTGGAGAGGAATCCTCGGGTTCCGGCCCCGACTCCACACAAGGTCTTAGGCCCCGGCATTGACGGGAGAGGAATCCCGAGAGGCCCCCGAGGAACTCGCATGGGGACTGGCCTTTCCTGAGGCCACCAGAGCGGGTCCATGAGGTCCCCGTCGTAAGTCGAGAGCACCTGCCGCAACTCGAGAAAATCCAGGAGGTTTTGCCCTCGAGGCGAGATGAGGCCCATTTACGCTGAGGCTTCTCGAGGCTAATCACGTCTAACCACTGGAACTTCCTAAGGGTCCTTCACACCCTTGCTGCAACTCAAGAAGTTCCCCGACATACCCGTCTTCACTCGAGAGGAAGCACGTGGGGTCCCGCACACATCCAGGGGAGCCCCGTTTCCGCCTCCTAGCTCGAGATGAGGGATCCTTTCCCTGTTTCGTAGGGAAAGAATTCCCGGCGTTCCCGTCGCATCTCAAGAGGAGGTGCTCTCCACAGGAAAGGCGAGAGGAACTCCAGGGTCGTGCCACCATTCCAAGAGTCCCCCAGATGTGTCAGTCCATTCCAGAGGAACCTGTTTTCTCTGCACTGCCTTGACGTTCAAGCCGATGATAGACTCCCACCACCTGTGCACGTGGGACAGCCCTGTGGGAAAGCCTCGTGGGAAAGCCTCGTGGGAAAGACTCGAGGGAAAAACATAGATCCTTTGATCCACGCGGCGGACTGCGTGACACTGCTGCTACCGCTCTGGAGGAACGCGCAAGTGCATGCCCGCATTCGAGACGAGGACTGACTCCCCTGGGGAGACTCCAGAAGTACCCCAAGATCCATGTCAGCACTGGAGAGGAATCCTCAGGTTCCGGCCCCGACTCCACACAAGGTCTTAGGCCCCGGCATCGACGGGAGAGGAATCCCGAGAGGCCCCCGAGGAACTCGCATGGGGACTGGCCTTTCCTGAGGCCACCAGAGCGGGTCCCTGAGGTCCCAGTCGTAAGTCGAGACCACCTGCCGCAACTCGAGAAAATCCAGAAGGTTTTGCCCTCCAGGCTAGATGAGGCCCATTTCCGCTGAGGCTTCTCGAGGCTAATCACATCTAACCACTGGAACTTCCAAAGGGTCCTTCACACCCTTGCTGCAACTCAAGAAGTGCCCCGACATACCCGTCTCCACTCGAGAGGAAGCACGTGGGGTCCCGCACACATCCAGGGGAGACCCGTTTCCGCCTCCTAGCTCGAGATGAGGGATCCTTTCCCTGTTTCGTAGGGAAAGAATTCCCGGCGTTCCCGTCGCATCTCAAGAGGAGGCGCTCTGCACAGGAAAGGGGAGAGGAACTCCAGGGTCGTGCCACCATTCCAAGAGTCCCCCAGATGTGTCAGTCCATTCCAGAGGAACCTGTTTTCCCTGCACTGCCTTGACGTTCAAGCCGAGGATCGACTCCCACCACGTGTGCACGTGGGACAGCCCTGTGGGAAAGCCTCGTGGGAAAGCCTCGTGGGAAAGACTCAAGGGAAAACCATAGATCCATTGATCCACGCGGCGGACTGCGTGACACTGCTGCTACCGCTCTGGAGGAAAGCGCAAGTGCATGCCCGCATTCGAGACGAGGACTGACTCCCCTGGGGAGACTCCAGAAGTAGCCCAAGATCCATGTCAGCACTGGAGAGGAATCCTCAGGTTCCGGCCCCGACTCCACACAAGGTCTTATTCCCCGGCATTGACGGGAGAGGAATCCCGAGAGTCCCCCGAGGAACTCGCATGGGGACTGGCCTGTCCTGAGGCCACCAGAGCGGGTCCCTGAGGTCCCCGTCGTAAGTCGAGAGCACCTGCCGCAACTCGAGAAAATCCAGGAGGTTTTGCCCTCCAGGCGAGATGAGGGCCATTTCCGCTGAGGCTTCTCGAGGCTAATCACGTCTAACCACTGGAACTTCCTAAGGGTCCTTCACACCCTTGCTGCAACTCAAGAAGTTCCCCGACATACCCGTCTCCACTCGAGAGGTAGCACGTGGGGTCCCGCACACATCCAGGGGAGCCCCGTTTCCGCCTCCTAGCTCGAGATGAGGGATCCTTTCCCTGTTTCGTAGGGAAAGAATTAACGGCGTTCCCGTCGCATCTCAAGAGGAGGCGCTCTCCACAGGAAAGGCTTGAGGAACTCCAGGGTCGTGCCACCATTCCAAGAGTCCCCCAGATGTGTCAGTCCATTCCAGAGGAACCTGTTTTCCCTGCACTGCCTTGACGTTCAAGCCGAGGATCGACTCCTACCACGTGGGCACGTGGGACAGCCCTGTGGGAAAGCCTCGTGGGAAAGACTCGAGGGAAAACCATAGATCCTTTGATCCACGCGGCGGACTGCGTGACACTGCTGCTACCGCTCTGGAGGAAAGTGCAAGTGCATGCCCGCATTCGAGACGAGGACTGACTCCCCTGGGGAGACTCCAGAAGTACCCCAAGATCCATGTCAGCACTGGAGAGGAATCCTCAGGTTCCGGCCCCGACTCCACACAAGGTCTTAGTCCCCGCGATCGACGGGAGAGGAATCCCGAGAGGCCCCCGAGGAACTCGCATGGGGACTGGCCTTTCCTGAGGCTACCAGAGCGGGTCCCTGAGGTCCCCGTCGTAAGTCGAGAGCACCTGCCGCAACTCCAGAAAATCCAGGAGGTTTTGCCCTCCAGGCGAGATGAGGCCCATTTCCGCTGAGGCTTCTCGAGGCTAATCACGTCTAACCACTGGAACTTCCTAATGGTCCTTCACACCCTTGCTGAAACTCAAGAAGTTCCCCGACATACCCGTCTCCACTCGAAAGGAAGCACGTGGGGTCCCGCACACATCCAGGGGAGCCCCGTTTCTGCCTCCTACCTCGAGATGAGGGATCCTTTCCCTTTTTCGTAGGGAAAGAATTCCCGGCGTTCCCGTCGCATCTCAAGAGGAGGTGCTCTCCACAGGAAAGGCAAGAGGAACTCCAGGGTCGTGCCACCATTCCAAGAGTCCCCCAGATGTGTCAGTCCATTCCAGAGGAACCTGTTTTCCCTGCACTGCCTGGACGTTCAAGCCGAGGATGGACTCCCACCACGTGTGCACGTGGGACAGCCCTGTGGGAAAGCCTCGTTGGAAAGCCTCGTGGGAAAGACTCGAGGGAAAACCATAGATCCTTTGATCCACGCGGCGGACAGCGTGACACTGCTGCTACCGCTCTGGAGGAAAGCGCAAGTGCATGCCCGCATTCGAGACGAGGACTGACTCCCCTGGGGAGACTCCAGAAGTACCCCAAGATCCATGTCAGCACTGGAGAGGAATCCTCAGGTTCCGGCCCCGACTCCACACAAGGTCTTAGGCCCCGGCATTGACGGGAGAGGAATCCCGAGAGGCCCCCGAGGAACTCGCATGGGGACTGGCCTTTCCTGAGGCCACCAGAGCGGGTCCATGAGGTCCCCGTCGTAAGTCGAGAGCACCTGCCGCAACTCGAGAAAATCCAGGAGGTTTTGCCCTCCAGGCGAGATGAGGCCCATTTACGCTGAGGCTTCTCGAGGCTAATCGCTTCTAACCACTGGAACTTCCTAAGGGTCCTTCACACCCTTGCTGCAACTCAAGAAGTTCCCCGACATACACGTCTACACTCGAGAGGAAGCACGTGGGGTCCCGCACACATCCAGGGGAGCCCCGTTTCCGCCTACTAGCTCGAGATGACGGATCCTTTCCCTGTTTCGTAGGGAAAGATTCCCGGCGTTCCCGTCGCATCTCAAGAGGAGGCGCTCTCCACAGGAAAGGCGAGAGGAACTCCAGGGTCGTGCCACCATTCCAAGAGTCCCCCAGATGTGTCAGTCCATTCCAGAGGAACCTGTTTTCCCTGCACTGCCTTGACGTTCAAGCCGAGGATCGACTCCCACCACGTGTGCACGTGGGACAGCCCTGTGGGAAAGCCTCGTGGGAAAGACTCGAGGGAAAACCATAGATCCTTTGATCCATTGGGCGGACTGCGTGACACTGCTGCTACCGCTCTGGAGGAAAGCGCAAGTGCATGCCCGCATTCGAGACGAGGACTGACTCCCCTGGGGAGACTCCAGAAGTATCCCAAGATCCATGTCAGCACTGGAGAGGAATCCTCAGGTTCCGGCCGCGACTGCACACAAGGTCTTAGTCCCCGGCATTGACGGGAGAGGAATCCCGAGAGGCCCCCGAGGAACTCGCATGGGGACTGGACTTTCCTGAGGCCACTAGAGCGTGTCCCTGAGGTCCCAGTCGTAAGTCGAGAGCACCTGCCGCAACTCGAGAAAATCCAGGAGGTTTTGCCCTCCAGGCGAGATGAGGCCCATTTCCGCTGAGGCTTCTCGAGGCTAATCACATCTAACCACTGGAACTTCCAAAGGGTCCTTCACACCCTTGCTGCAACTCGTGAAGTTCCCCGACATACCCGTCTCCACTCGAGAGGAAGCACGTGGGGTCCCGCACACATCCAGGGGAGCCCCGTATCCGCTTCCTAGCTTGAGATGAGGGATCCTTTCCCTGTTTCGTAGGGAAAGAATTCCCGGCTTTCCCGTCGCATCTCAAGAGGAGGCGCTCTCCACAGGAAAGGCGAGAGGAACTCCAGGGTCGTGCCACCTTTCCAAGAGACCACCAGATGTGTCAGTCCATTCCAGAGGAACCTGTTTTCCCTGCACTGCCTTGACGTTCAAGCCGAGGATCGAGTCCCACCACGTGTGCACGTGGGACAGCCCTGTGGGAAAGCCTCGTGGGAAAGCCTCGTGCTAAAGACTCGAGGGAAAACCATAGATCCTTTGATACACGCGGCGGACTGCGTGACACTGTTGCTACCGCTTTGGAGGAAAGCAAAGTTCATGCCGTCATTCGAGACGAGGACTGACTCCCCTGGGGAGACTCCAGAAGTACCCCAAGATCCATGTCAGCACTGGAGAGGAATCCTCAGTTTCCGGCCTCGACTCAACACAAGGTCTTAGGCCCCGGAATCGACGGGAGAGGAATCCCGAGAGGCCCCCGAGGAACTCGCATGGGGACTGGCCTTTCCTGAGGCCTCCAGAGCGGGTCCCTGAGGTCCCCGTCGTAAGTCGAGAGCACCTGCCACAACTCGAGAAAATCCAGGAGGTTTTGCCCTCCTGGCGAGATGAGGCCCATTTCCGCTGAGGCTTCTCGAGGCTAATCACGTCTAACCACTGGAACTTCCTAATGGTCCTTCACACCCTTGCTGAAACTCAAGAAGTTCCCCGACATACCCATCTCCACTCGAGAGGAAGCACGTGGGGTCCCGCACACATCCAGGGGAGCCCCGTTTCTGCCTCCTACCTCGAGATGAGGGATCCTTTCCCTTTTTCGTAGGGAAAGAATTCCCGGCGTTCCCGTCGAATCTCAAGAGGAGGTGCTCTCCACAGGAAAGGCAAGAGGAACTCCAGGGTCGTGCCACCATTCCAAGAGTCCCCCAGATGTGTCAGTCCATTCCAGAGGAACCTGTTTTCCCTGCACTGCCTTGACGTTCAAGCCGAGAATCGACTCCCAACACCTGTGCACGTGGGACAGCCCTGTGGGAAAGCCTCGTGGGAAAGCCTCGAGGGAAAACCATAGATCCTTTGATCCACGCGGCGGACTGCGTGACACTGCTGCTACCGCTCTGGAGGAAAACGCAAGTGCATGCCCCCATTCGAGACGAGGACTGACTACCCTGGGGAGACTCCAGAAGTAGCCCAAGATCCATGTCAGCACTGGAGAGGAATCCTCAGGTTCCGGCCCCGACTCCACACAAGGTCTTAGTCCCCGCGATCGACGGGAGAGGAATCCCGAGAGGCCCCCGAGGAACTCGCATGGGGACTGGCCTTTCCTGAGGCTACCAGAGCGGGGCCCTGAGGTCCCCGTCGTAAGTCGAGAGCACCTGCCGCAACTCGACAAAATCCAGGAGGTTTTGCCCTCCAGGCGAGATGAGGCCCATTTCCGCTGAGGTTTCTCGAGGCTAATCAAATCTAACCACTGGAACTTCCTAAGGTTCCTTCACACCATTGCTGCAACTCAAAAGTTCCCCGACATACCCATCTCCACTCGAGAGGAAGCACGTGGGGTCCCGCACACATCCAGGGGAGCCCCGTTTCCGCCTCCTAGCTCGAGATGAGGGATCTTTTCCCTGTTTCGTAGGGAAAGAATTCCCGGCGTTCCCGTCGCATCTCAAGAGGAGGCGCTCTCCACAGGAAAGGCGAGAGGAACTGCAGGGTCGTGCCACCATTCCAAGAGTCCCCCAGATGTGTCAGTCCATTCCAGAGGAAAATGTTTTCCCTGCACTGCCTTGATGTTCAAGCCGAGGATCGACTCCCACCACGTGTGCACGTGGGACAGCCCTGTGGGAAAGCCTCGTGGGAAAGACTCGAGGGAAAACCATAGATCCTTTGATCCACGCGGCGGACTGCGTGACACTGCTGCTACCGCTCTGGAGGAAAGCGCAATTGCATGCCCGCATTCAAGACGAGGACAGACTCCCCTGGGGAGACTCCAGAAGTACCCCAAGATCCATGTCAGCACTGGAGAGGAATCCTCAGGTTCCGGCCCCGACTCCACACAAGGTCTTAGTCCACAGCATTGACGGGAGAGGAATCCCGAGAGGCCCCCGAGGAACTCGCATGGTGACTGGCCTTTCCTGAGGCCACCAGAGCGGGTCCCTGAGGTCCCCGTCGTAAGTCGAGAGCACCTGCCGCAACTCGAGAAAATCCAGAAGGTTTTGCCCTCCAGGCTAGATGAGGCCCATTTCCACTGAGGCTTCTCGAGGCTAATCACATCTAACCACTGGAACTTCCAAAGGGTCCTTCACACCCTTGCTGCAACTCAAGAAGTGCCCCGACATACCCGTCTCCACTCGAGAGGAAGCACGTGGGGTCCCGCACACATCCAGGGGAGCCCCGTTTCCGCCTCCTAGCTCGAGATGAGGGATCCTTTCCCTGTTTCTTAGGGAAAGAATTCCCTGCGTTCCCGTGGCATCTCAAGAGGAGGCGCTCTCCACAGGAAAGGCGAGAGGAACTCCAGGGTCGTGCCACCATTCCAAGAGACCCCCAGATGGGTCAGTCCATTCCAGAGGAACCTGTTTTCCCTGCACTGCCTTGACGTTCAAGCCGAGGATGGACTCCCACCACGTGTGCACGTGGGACAGCCCTGTGGGAAAGCCTCGTGGGAAAGCCTCGTGGGAAAGACTGGAGGGAAAACCATAGATCCTTTGATCCACGCGCCGGACTGGGTGACACTGCTGCTACCGCTCTGGAGGAAAGCGCAAGTGCATGCCCGCATTCGAGACGAGGACTGACTCCCCTGGGGAGACTCCAGAAGAACCCCAAGATCCATGTCAGAACTGGAGAGGAATCCTCAGGTTCCGGCCCCGACTCCACACAAGGTCTTAGGCCCCGGCATTGACGGGAGAGGAATCCCGAGAGGCCCCCGAGGAACTCGCATGGGGACTGGCCTTTCCTGAGGCCACCAGAGCGGGTCCATGAGGTCCCCGTCGTAAGTCGAGAGCACCTGCCGCAACTCGAGAATATCCAGGAGGTTTTGCCCTCCAGGCGAGATTAGGCCCATTTACGCTGAGGCTTCTCGAGGCTAATCACGTCTAACCACTGGAACTTCCTAAGGGTCCTTCACACCCTTGCTGCAACTCAAGAAGTTCCCCGTCATACCCTTCCCCAGTCGAGAGGAAGCACGTGGGGTCCCGCACACATCCAGGGGAGCCCCGTTTCCGCCTCCTATCTCGAGATGAGGGATCCTTTCCCTGTTTCGTAGGGAAAGAATTCCCGGCGTTCCCGTCGCATCTCAAGAGGAGGCGCTCTCCACAGGAAAGGCGAGAGGAACTCCAGGGTCGTGCCACCATTCCAAGAGGCCCCCAGATGTGTCAGTCCATTCTAGAGGAACCTGTTTTCCCTGCACTGCCTTGACGTTCAAGCCGATGATAGACTCCCACCACCTGTGCACGTGGGACAGCCCTTTGGGAAAGCCTCGTGGGAAAGCCTCGTGGGAAAGGCTCGAGGGAAAAACATAGATCCTTTGATCCACGCGGCGGACTGCGTGACACTGCTGCTACCTCTCCGGAGGAACGCGCAAGTGCATGCCCGCATTCGAGACGAGGACTGACTCCCCTGGGGAGACTCCAGAAGTACCCCAAGATCCATGTCAGCACTGGAGAGGAATCCTCAGGTTCCGGCCCCGACTCCACACAAGGTCTTAGGCCCCGGCATTGACGGGAGAGGAATCCCGAGAGGCCCCCGAGGAACTCGCATGGGGACTGGCCTTTCCTGAGGCCACCAGAGCGGGTCCCTGAGGTCCCAGTCGTAAGTCGAGAGCACCTGCCGCAACTCGAGAAAATCCAGAAGGTTTTGCCCTCCAGGCTAGATGAGGCCCATTTCCACTGAGGCTTCTCGAGGCTAATCACATCTAACCACTGGAACTTCCAAAGGGTCCTTCACACCCTTGCTGCAACTCAAGAACTGCCCCGACATACCCGTCTCCACTCGAGAGGAAGCACGTGGGGTCCCGCACACATCCAGGGGAGCCCCGTTTCCGCCTCCTAGCTCGAGATGAGGGATCCTTTCCCTGTTTCGTAGGGAAAGAATTCCCGGCGTTCCCGTCGCATCTCAAGAGGAGGCGCTCTCCACAGGAAAGGGGAGAGGACCTCCAGGGTCGTGCCGCCATTCCAAGAGTCCCCCAGATGTGTCAGTCCATTCCAGAGGAACCTGTTTTCCCTGCACTGCCTTGACGTTCAAGCCGAGGATCGACTCCCAACACCTGTGCACGTGGGACAGCCCTGTGGGAAAGCCTCGTGGGAAAGCCTCGAGGGAAAACCATAGATCCTTTGATCCACGCGGCGGACTGCGTGACACTGCTGCTACCGCTCTGGAGGAAAGCGCAAGTGCATGCCCGCATTTGAGACGAGGACTGACTACCCTGGGGAGACTCCAGAAGTAGCCCAAGATCCATGTCAGCACTGGAGAGGAATCCTCAGGTTCCGGCCCCGACTCCACACAAGGTCTTAGGCCCCGGCATCGACGGGAGAGGAATCCCGAGAGTCCCCCGAGGAACTCGCTTGGGGACTGGCCTTTCCTGAGGCCACCAGAGCGGGTCCCTGAGGTCCCCGTCGTAAGTCGAGAGCACCTGCCGCATCTCGAGAAAATCCAGGAGGTTTTGCCCTCCATGCGAGATGAGGGCCATTTCCGCTGAGGCTTCTCGAGGCTAATCACGTCTAACCACTGGAACTTCCTAAGGGTCCTTCACACCCTTGCTGCAACTCAAGAAGTTCCCCGACATACCCGTCTCCACTCAAGAGGAAGCACGTGGGGTCCCGCACACATCCAGGGGAGCACCGTTTCCGCCTCCTAGCTCGAGATGAGGGATCCTTTCCCTGTTTCTTAGGGAAAGAATTCCCGGCGTTCCCGTCGCATCTCAAGAGGAGGCGCTCTCCACAGGAAAGGCGAGAGGAACTCCAGGGTCGTGCCATCATTCCAAGAGTCCCCCAGATGTGTCAGTCCATTCCAGAGGAACCTGTTTTCCCTGCACTGCCTTGACGTTCAAGCCGAGGATCGACTCCCACCACGTGTGTACGTGGGACAGCCCTGTGGGAAAGCCTCGTGGGAAAGACTCGAGGGAAAACCATAGATCCTTTGATCCACGGGGCGGACTGCGTGACACTGCTGCTACCGCTCTGGAGGAAAGCGCAATTGCATGCCCGCATTCAAGACGAGGACTGACTCCCCTGGAGAGACTCCAGAAGTACCCGAAGATCCATGTCAGCACTGGAGAGGAATCCTCAGGTTCCGGCCCCGACTCCACACAAGGTCTTAGTCCACAGCATTGACGGGAGAGGAATCCCGAGAGGCCCCCGAGGAACTCGCATGGGGACTGGCCTTTCCTGAGGCTACCAGAGCGGGTCCCTGAGGTCCCCGTCGTAAGTCGAGAGCACCTGCCGCAACTCGAGAAAATCCAGGAGGTTTTGCCCTCCAGGCGAGATGAGGCCCATTTACGCTGAGGCTTCTCGAGGCTAATCACGTCTAACCACTGGAACTTCCTAATGGTCCTTCACACCCTTGCTGAAACTCAAGAAGTTCCCCGACATACCCATCTCCACTCGAAAGGAAGCACGTGGGGTCCCGCACACATCCAGGGGAGCCCCGTTTCTGCCTCCTACCTCGAGATGAGGGATCCTTTCCCTTTTTCGTAGGGAAAGAATTCCCGGCGTTCCCGTCGCATCTCAAGAGGAGGTGCTCTCCACAGGAAAGGCAAGAGGAACTCCAGGGTCGTGCCACCATTCCAAGAGTCCCCCAGATGTGTCAGTTCATTCCAGAGGAACCTGTTTTCCCTGCACTGCCTGGACGTTCAAGCCGAGGATGGACTCCCACCACGTGTGCACGTGGGACAGCCCTGTGGGAAAGCCTCGTGGGAAAGCCTCGTGGGAAAGACTCGAGGGAAAACCATAGATCCTTTGATCCACGCGGTGGACAGCGTGACACTGCTGCTACCGCTCTGGAGGAAAGCGCAAGTGCATGCCCGCATTCGAGGCGAGGACTGACTCCCCTGGGGAGACTCCAGAAGTAGCCCAAGATCCATGTCAGCACTGGAGAGGAATCCTCAGGTTCCGGCCCCGACTCCACACAAGGTCTTAGGCCCCGGCATCGACGGTAGAGGAATCCCGAGAGTCCCCCGAGGAACTCGAATGGGGACTGGCCTTTCCTGAGGCCACCAGAGCGGGTCCCTGAGGTCCCCGTCGTAAGTCGAGAGCACCTGCCGCATCTCGAGAAAATCCAGGAGGTTTTGCCCTCCAGGCGAGATGAGGGCCATTTCCGCTGAGGCTTCTCGAGGCTAATCACGTCTAACCACTGGAACTTCCTAAGGGTCCTTCACACCCTTGCTGCAACTCAAGAAGTTCCCCGACATACCCGTCTCCACTCGAGAGGAAGCACGAGGGGTCCCGCACACTTCCAGGGGAGCCCCGTTTCCGCCTCCTAGCTCGAGATGAGGGATACTTTCCCTGTTTCGTAGGGAAAGAATTCCCGGCGTTCCCGTCGCATCTCAAGAGGAGGCGCTCTCCACAGGAAAGGCGAGAGGAACTCCAGGGTCGTGCCACCATTCCAAGAGTCCCCCAGATGTGTCAGTCCATTCCAGAGGAACCTGTTTTCCCTGCACTGCCTTGACGTTCAAGCCGAGGATCGACTCCCACCACGTGTGCACGTGGGACAGCCCTGTGGGAAAGCCTCGTGGGAAAGCCTCGTGGGAAAGACTCGAGGGAAAACCATAGATCCTTTGATACACGCGGCGGACTGCGTGACACTGCTGCTACCGCTTTGGAGGAAAGCGCAAGTTCATGCCCGCATTCGAGACGAGGACTGACTCCCCTGGGGAGACTCCAGAAGTACCCCAAGATCCATGTCAGCACTGGAGAGGAATCCTCAGGTTCCGGCCTCGACTCAACACAAGGTCTTAGGCCCCGGAATCGACGGGAGAGGAATCCCGAGAGGCCCCCGAGGAACTCGCATGGGGACTGGCCTTTCCTGAGGCCTCCAGAGCGGGTCCCTGAGGTCCCCGTCGTAAGTCGAGAGCACCTGCCGCAACTCGAGAAAATCCAGGAGGTTTTGCCCTCCAGGCGAGATGAGGCCCATTTCCGCTGAGGCTTCTCGAGGCTAATCACGTCTAACCACTGGAACTTCCTAATGGTCCTTCACACCCTTGCTGAAACTCAAGAAGTTCCCCGACATACCCATCTCCACTCGAGAGGAAGCACGTGGGGTCCCGCACACATCCAGGGGAGCCCCGTTTCTGCCTCCTACCTCGAGATGAGGGATCCTTTCCCTTTTTCGTAGGGAAAGAATTCCCGGTGTTCCCGTCGCATCTCAAGAGGAGGTGCTCTCCACAGGAAAGGCAAGAGGAACTCCAGGGTCGTGCCACCATTCCAAGAGTCCCCCAGATGGGTCAGTCCATTCCAGAGGAACCTGTTTTCCCTGCACTGCCTTGACGTTCAAGCCGAGGATCGACTCCCAACACCTGTGCACGTGGGACAGCCCTGTGGGAAAGCCTCGTGGGAAAGCCTCGAGGGAAAACCATAGATCCTTTGATCCACGCGGCGGACTGCGTGACACTGCTGCTACCGCTCTGGAGGAAAGCGCAAGTGCATGCCCGCATTCGAGACAAGGACTGACTACCCTGGGGAGCCTCCAGAAGTACCCCAAGATCCATGTCAGCACTGGAGAGGAATCCTCAGGTTCCGGCCCCGACTCCACACAAGGTCTTAGTCCCCGCGATCGACGGGAGAGGAATCCCGAGAGGCCCCCGAGGAACTCGCATGGGGACTGGCCTTTCCTGAGGCTACCAGAGCGGGTCCCTGAGGTCCCCGTCGTAAGTCGAGAGCACCTGCCGCAACTCGAGAAAATCCAGGAGGTTTTGCCCTCCAGGCGAGATGAGGCCCATTTCCGCTGAGGTTTCTCGAGGCTAATCAAATCTAACCACTGGAACTTCCTAAGGTTCCTTCACACCATTGCTGCAACTCAAAAGTTCCCCGACATACCCATCTCCACTCGAGAGGAAGCACGTGGGGTCCCGCACACATCCAGGGGAGCCCCGTTTCCGCCTCCTAGCTCGAAATGAGTGATCCTTTCCCTGTTTCGTAGGGAAAGAATTCCCGCCGTTCCCGTCGCATCTCAAGAGGAGGCACTCTCCACAGGAAAGGCGAGAGGAACTGCAGGGTCGTGCCACCATTCCAAGAGTCCCCCAGATGTGTCAGTCCATTCCAGAGGAACCTGTTTTCCCTGCACTGCCTTGATGTTCAAGCCGAGGATCGACTCCCACCACGTGTGCACGTGGGACAGCCCTGTGGGAAAGCCTCGTGGGAAAGCCTCGTGCTAAAGACTCGAGGGAAAACCATAGATCCTTTGATACACGCGGCGGACTGCGTGACACTGCTGCTACCGCTCTGGAGGAACGCGGAAGTGCATGCCCGCATTCGAGACGAGGACTGACTCCCCTGGGGAGACTCCAGAAGTACCCCAAGATCCATGTCAGCACTGGAGAGGAATCCTCAGTTTCCGGCCTCGACTCAACACAAGGTCTTAGGCCCCGGAATCGACGGGAGAGGAATCCCGAGAGGCCCCCGAGGAACTCGCATGGGGACTGGCCTTTCCTGAGGCCTCCAGAGCGGGTCCCTGAGGTCCCCGTCGTAAGTCGAGAGCACCTGCCGCAACTCGAGAAAATCCAGGAGGTTTTGCCCTCCAGGCGAGAGGAGGCCCATTTCCGCTGAGGCTTCTCGAGGCTAATAACGTCTAACCACTGGAACTTCCTAAGGGTCCTTCACACCCTTGCTGCAACTCAAGAAGTTCCCCGACATACCCGTCTCCACTCGAGAGGAAGCACGTGGGGTCCCGCACATATCCAGGGGAGCCCCGTTTCCGCCTCCTAGCTCGAGATGAGGGATCCTTTCCCTGTTTCGTAGGGAAAGAATTCCCGGCGTTCCCGTCGCATCTCAAGAGGAGGCGCTCTCCACAGGAAAGGCGAGAGGAACTCCAGGGTCGTGCCACCATTCCAAGAGTCCCCCAGATGTGTCAGTCCATTCCAGAGGAACCTCTTTTCCCTCCACTTCCTTGACGTTCAAGCCGAGGATCGAGTCCCACCACGTGTGCACGTGGGACAGCCCTGTGGGAAAGCCTCGTGGGAAAGCCTCGTGCTAAAGACTCGAGGGAAAACCATAGATCCTTTGATCCACGTGGCGGACTGCGTGACACTGCTGCTACCGCTCTGGAGTAAAGCGCAAGTGCATGCCCGCATTCGAGACGAGGACTGACTCCCCTGGGGAGACTCCAGAAGTACCCCAAGATCCATGTCAGCACTGGAGAGGAATCCTCAGGTTCCGGCCCCGACTCCACACATGGTCTTAGGCCCCGGCATCGACGGGAGAGGAATCCCGAGAGGCCCCCGAGGAACTCGCATGGGGACTGGCCTTTCCTGAGGCCACCAGAGCGGGTCCATGTGGTCCCCGTCGTAAGTCGAGAGCACCTGCCGCAACTCGAGAAAATCCAGGAGGTTTTGCCCTCCAGGCGAGATGAGGCCCATTTCCGCTGAGGCTTCTCGAGGCTAATCACGTCTAACCACTGGAACTTCCTAAGGGTCCTTCACACCCTTGCTGCAACTCAAGAAGTTCCCCGACATACCCGTCTCCACTCGAGAGGAAGCACGTGGGGTCCCGCACACATCCAGGGGAGCCCCGTTTCCGCCTCCTAGCTCGAGATGAGGGATCCTTTCCCTGTTTCGTAGTGAAAGAATTCCCGGCGTTCCCGTCGCATCTCAAGAGGAGGCGCTCTCCACAGGAAAGGCGAGAGGAACTCCAGGGTCGTGCCACCATTCCAAGAGACCCCCAGATGGGTCAGTCCATTCCAGAGGAACCTGTTTTCCCTGCACTGCCTTGACGTTCAAGCCGAGGAAAGACTCCCACCACGTGTGCACGTGGGACAGCCCTGTGGGAAAGCCTCGTGGGAAAGCCTCGTGGGAAAGACTCGAGGGAAAACCATAGATCCTTTGATCCACGCGGCGGACTGCGTGACACTGTTGCTACCGCTCTGGAGGAAAGCGCAAGTGCATGCCCGCATTCGAGACGAGGACTGACTCCCCTGGGGAGACTCCAGAAGTACCCCAAGATCCATGTCAGCACTGGAGAGGAATCCTCGGGTTCCGGCCCCGACTCCACACAAGGTCTTAGGCCCCGGCATTGACGGGAGAGGAATCCCGAGAGGCCCCCGAGGAACTCGCATGGGGACTGGCCTTTCCTGAGGCCACCAGAGCGGGTCCATGAGGTCCCCGTCGTAAGTCGAGAGCACCTGCCGCAACTCGAGAAAATCCAGGAGGTTTTGCCCTCGAGGCGAGATGAGGCCCATTTACGCTGAGGCTTCTCGAGGCTAATCACGTCTAACCACTGGAACTTCCTAAGGGTCCTTCACACCCTTGCTGCAACTCAAGAAGTTCCCCGACATACCCGTCTTCACTCGAGAGGAAGCACGTGGGGTCCCGCACACATCCAGGGGAGCCCCGTTTCCGCCTCCTAGCTCGAGATGAGGGATCCTTTCCCTGTTTCGTAGGGAAAGAATTCCCGGCGTTCCCGTCGCATCTCAAGAGGAGGTGCTCTCCACAGGAAAGGCGAGAGGAACTCCAGGGTCGTGCCACCATTCCAAGAGTCCCCCAGATGTGTCAGTCCATTCCAGAGGAACCTGTTTTCTCTGCACTGCCTTGACGTTCAAGCCGATGATAGACTCCCACCACCTGTGCACGTGGGACAGCCCTGTGGGAAAGCCTCGTGGGAAAGCCTCGTGGGAAAGACTCGAGGGAAAAACATAGATCCTTTGATCCACGCGGCGGACTGCGTGACACTGCTGCTACCGCTCTGGAGGAACGCGCAAGTGCATGCCCGCATTCGAGACGAGGACTGACTCCCCTGGGGAGACTCCAGAAGTACCCCAAGATCCATGTCAGCACTGGAGAGGAATCCTCAGGTTCCGGCCCCGACTCCACACAAGGTCTTAGGCCCCGGCATCGACGGGAGAGGAATCCCGAGAGGCCCCCGAGGAACTCGCATGGGGACTGGCCTTTCCTGAGGCCACCAGAGCGGGTCCCTGAGGTCCCAGTCGTAAGTCGAGACCACCTGCCGCAACTCGAGAAAATCCAGAAGGTTTTGCCCTCCAGGCTAGATGAGGCCCATTTCCGCTGAGGCTTCTCGAGGCTAATCACATCTAACCACTGGAACTTCCAAAGGGTCCTTCACACCCTTGCTGCAACTCAAGAAGTGCCCCGACATACCCGTCTCCACTCGAGAGGAAGCACGTGGGGTCCCGCACACATCCAGGGGAGACCCGTTTCCGCCTCCTAGCTCGAGATGAGGGATCCTTTCCCTGTTTCGTAGGGAAAGAATTCCCGGCGTTCCCGTCGCATCTCAAGAGGAGGCGCTCTGCACAGGAAAGGGGAGAGGAACTCCAGGGTCGTGCCACCATTCCAAGAGTCCCCCAGATGTGTCAGTCCATTCCAGAGGAACCTGTTTTCCCTGCACTGCCTTGACGTTCAAGCC
The DNA here is from genome assembly GCF_042477335.2 of Ovis canadensis. NCBI lineage: Eukaryota > Metazoa > Chordata > Mammalia > Artiodactyla > Bovidae > Ovis > Ovis canadensis. The sequence goes on along the minus strand of NC_091258.1, from coordinate 9,163,133 downwards.
GAGGATCGACTCCCACCACGTGTGCACGTGGGACAGCCCTGTGGGAAAGCCTCGTGGGAAAGCCTCGTGGGAAAGACTCAAGGGAAAACCATAGATCCATTGATCCACGCGGCGGACTGCGTGACACTGCTGCTACCGCTCTGGAGGAAAGCGCAAGTGCATGCCCGCATTCGAGACGAGGACTGACTCCCCTGGGGAGACTCCAGAAGTAGCCCAAGATCCATGTCAGCACTGGAGAGGAATCCTCAGGTTCCGGCCCCGACTCCACACAAGGTCTTATTCCCCGGCATTGACGGGAGAGGAATCCCGAGAGTCCCCCGAGGAACTCGCATGGGGACTGGCCTGTCCTGAGGCCACCAGAGCGGGTCCCTGAGGTCCCCGTCGTAAGTCGAGAGCACCTGCCGCAACTCGAGAAAATCCAGGAGGTTTTGCCCTCCAGGCGAGATGAGGGCCATTTCCGCTGAGGCTTCTCGAGGCTAATCACGTCTAACCACTGGAACTTCCTAAGGGTCCTTCACACCCTTGCTGCAACTCAAGAAGTTCCCCGACATACCCGTCTCCACTCGAGAGGTAGCACGTGGGGTCCCGCACACATCCAGGGGAGCCCCGTTTCCGCCTCCTAGCTCGAGATGAGGGATCCTTTCCCTGTTTCGTAGGGAAAGAATTAACGGCGTTCCCGTCGCATCTCAAGAGGAGGCGCTCTCCACAGGAAAGGCTTGAGGAACTCCAGGGTCGTGCCACCATTCCAAGAGTCCCCCAGATGTGTCAGTCCATTCCAGAGGAACCTGTTTTCCCTGCACTGCCTTGACGTTCAAGCCGAGGATCGACTCCTACCACGTGGGCACGTGGGACAGCCCTGTGGGAAAGCCTCGTGGGAAAGACTCGAGGGAAAACCATAGATCCTTTGATCCACACGGCGGACTGCGTGACACTGCTGCTACCGCTCTGGAGGAAAGTGCAAGTGCATGCCCGCATTCGAGACGAGGACTGACTCCCCTGGGGAGACTCCAGAAGTACCCCAAGATCCATGTCAGCACTGGAGAGGAATCCTCAGGTTCCGGCCCCGACTCCACACAAGGTCTTAGTCCCCGCGATCGACGGGAGAGGAATCCCGAGAGGCCCCCGAGGAACTCGCATGGGGACTGGCCTTTCCTGAGGCTACCAGAGCGGGTCCCTGAGGTCCCCGTCGTAAGTCGAGAGCACCTGCCGCAACTCCAGAAAATCCAGGAGGTTTTGCCCTCCAGGCGAGATGAGGCCCATTTCCGCTGAGGCTTCTCGAGGCTAATTACGTCTAACCACTGGAACTTCCTAATGGTCCTTCACACCCTTGCTGAAACTCAAGAAGTTCCCCGACATACCCGTCTCCACTCGAAAGGAAGCACGTGGGGTCCCGCACACATCCAGGGGAGCCCCGTTTCTGCCTCCTACCTCGAGATGAGGGATCCTTTCCCTTTTTCGTAGGGAAAGAATTCCCGGCGTTCCCGTCGCATCTCAAGAGGAGGTGCTCTCCACAGGAAAGGCAAGAGGAACTCCAGGGTCGTGCCACCATTCCAAGAGTCCCCCAGATGTGTCAGTCCATTCCAGAGGAACCTGTTTTCCCTGCACTGCCTGGACGTTCAAGCCGAGGATGGACTCCCACCACGTGTGCACGTGGGACAGCCCTGTGGGAAAGCCTCGTGGGAAAGACTCGTGGGAAAGACTCGAGGGAAAACCATAGATCCTTTGATCCACGCGGCGGACAGCGTGACACTGCTGCTACCGCTCTGGAGGAAAGCGCAAGTGCATGCCCGCATTCGAGGCGAGGACTGACTCCCCTGGGGAGACTCCAGAAGTAGCCCAAGATCCATGTCAGCACTGGAGAGGAATCCTCAGGTTCCGGCCCCGACTCCACACAAGGTCTTAGGCCCCGGCATCGACGGGAGAGGAATCCCGAGAGTCCCCCGAGGAACTCGCTTGGGGACTGGCCTTTCCTGAGGCCACCAGAGCGGGTCCCTGAGGTCCCCGTCGTAAGTCGAGAGCACCTGCCGCATCTCGAGAAAATCCAGGAGGTTTTGCCCTCCAGGCGAGATGAGGGCCATTTCCGCTGAGGCTTCTCGAGGCTAATCACTTCTAACCACTGGAACTTCCTAAGGGTCCTTCTAACCCTTGCTGCAACTCCAGAAGTTCCCCGACATACCCGTCTCCACTCGAGAGGAAGCACGTGGGGTCCCGCACACATCCAGGGGAGCCCCGTTTCCGCCTCCTAGCTCGAGATGAGGGATACTTTCCCTGTTTCGTAGGGAAAGAATTCCCGGCGTTCCCGTCGCATCTCAAGAGGAGGCGCTCTCCACAGGAAAGGCGAGAGGAACTCCAGGGTCGTGCCACCATTCCAAGAGTCCCCCAGATGTGTCAGTCCATTCCAGAGGAACCTGTTTTCCCTGCACTGCCTTGACGTTCAAGCCGAGGATCGACTCCCACCACGTGTGCACGTGGGACAGCCCTGTGGGAAAGCCTCGTGGGAAAGACTCGAGGGAAAACCATAGATCCTTTGATCCACGCGCCGGACTGCGTGACACTGCTGCTACCGCTCTGGAGGAAAGCGCAAGTGCATGCCCGCATTCGAGACGAGGACTGACTCCCCTGGGGAGACTCCAGAAGTACCCCAAGATCCATGTCAGCACTGGAGAGGAATCCTCAGGTTCCGGCCCCGACTCCACACAAGGTCTTAGGCCCCGGCATTGACGGGAGAGGAATCCCGAGAGGCCCCCGAGGAACTCGCATGGGGACTGGCCTTTCCTGAGGCCACCAGAGCGGGTCCATGAGGTCCCCGTCGTAAGTCGAGAGCACCTGCCGCAACTCGAGAAAATCCAGGAGGTTTTGCCCTCCAGGCGAGATGAGGCCCATTTACGCTGAGGCTTCTCGAGGCTAATCACGTCTAACCACTGGAACTTCCTAAGGGTCCTTCACACCCTTGCTGCAACTCAAGAAGTTCCCCGACATACACGTCTACACTCGAGAGGAAGCACGTGGGGTCCCGCACACATCCAGGGGAGCCCCGTTTCCGCCTACTAGCTCGAGATGACGGATCCTTTCCCTGTTTCGTAGGGAAAGATTCCCGGCGTTCCCGTCGCATCTCAAGAGGAGGCGCTCTCCACAGGAAAGGCGAGAGGAACTCCAGGGTCGTGCCACCATTCCAAGAGTCCCCCAGATGTGTCAGTCCATTCCAGAGGAACCTGTTTTCCCTGCACTGCCTTGACGTTCAAGCCGAGGATGGACTCCCACCACGTGTGCACGTGGGACAGCCCTGTGGGAAAGCCTCGTGGGAAAGCCTCGTGGGAAAGACTGGAGGGAAAACCATAGATCCTTTGATCCACGCGCCGGACTGGGTGACACTGCTGCTACCGCTCTGGAGGAAAGCGCAAGTGCATGCCCGCATTCGAGACGAGGACTGACTCCCCTGGGGAGACTCCAGAAGAACCCCAAGATCCATGTCAGAACTGGAGAGGAATCCTCAGGTTCCGGCCCCGACTCCACACAAGGTCTTAGGCCCCGGCATTGACGGGAGAGGAATCCCGAGAGGCCCCCGAGGAACTCGCATGGGGACTGGCCTTTCCTGAGGCCACCAGAGCGGGTCCATGAGGTCCCCGTCGTAAGTCGAGAGCACCTGCCGCAACTCGAGAATATCCAGGAGGTTTTGCCCTCCAGGCGAGATGAGGGCCATTTCCGCTGAGGCTTCTCGAGGCTAATCACGTCTAACCACTGGAACTTCCTAAGGGTCCTTCACACCCTTGCTGCAACTCAAGAAGTTCCCCGTCATACCCTTCCCCAGTCGAGAGGAAGCACGTGGGGTCCCGCACACATCCAGGGGAGCCCCGTTTCCGCCTCCTATCTCGAGATGAGGGATCCTTTCCCTGTTTCGTAGGGAAAGAATTCCCGGCGTTCCCGTCGCATCTCAAGAGGAGGCGCTCTCCACAGGAAAGGCGAGAGGAACTCCAGGGTCGTGCCACCATTCCAAGAGGCCCCCAGATGTGTCAGTCCATTCTAGAGGAACCTGTTTTCCCTGCACTGCCTTGACGTTCAAGCCGATGATAGACTCCCACCACCTGTGCACGTGGGACAGCCCTTTGGGAAAGCCTCGTGGGAAAGCCTCGTGGGAAAGGCTCGAGGGAAAAACATAGATCCTTTGATCCACGCGGCGGACTGCGTGACACTGCTGCTACCTCTCCGGAGGAACGCGCAAGTGCATGCCCGCATTCGAGACGAGGACTGACTCCCCTGGGGAGACTCCAGAAGTACCCCAAGATCCATGTCAGCACTGGAGAGGAATCCTCAGGTTCCGGCCCCGACTCCACACAAGGTCTTAGGCCCCGGCATTGACGGGAGAGGAATCCCGAGAGGCCCCCGAGGAACTCGCATGGGGACTGGCCTTTCCTGAGGCCACCAGAGCGGGTCCCTGAGGTCCCAGTCGTAAGTCGAGAGCACCTGCCGCAACTCGAGAAAATCCAGAAGGTTTTGCCCTCCAGGCTAGATGAGGCCCATTTCCACTGAGGCTTCTCGAGGCTAATCACATCTAACCACTGGAACTTCCAAAGGGTCCTTCACACCCTTGCTGCAACTCAAGAAGTGCCCCGACATACCCGTCTCCACTCGAGAGGAAGCACGTGGGGTCCCGCACACATCCAGGGGAGCCCCGTTTCCGCCTCCTAGCTCGAGATGAGGGATCCTTTCCCTGTTTCGTAGGGAAAGAATTCCCGGCGTTCCCGTCGCATCTCAAGAGGAGGCGCTCTCCACAGGAAAGGGGAGAGGACCTCCAGGGTCGTGCCGCCATTCCAAGAGTCCCCCAGATGTGTCAGTCCATTCCAGAGGAACCTGTTTTCCCTGCACTGCCTTGACGTTCAAGCCGAGGATCGACTCCCAACACCTGTGCACGTGGGACAGCCCTGTGGGAAAGCCTCGTGGGAAAGCCTCGAGGGAAAACCATAGATCCTTTGATCCACGCGGCGGACTGCGTGACACTGCTGCTACCGCTCTGGAGGAAAGCGCAAGTGCATGCCCGCATTTGAGACGAGGACTGACTACCCTGGGGAGACTCCAGAAGTAGCCCAAGATCCATGTCAGCACTGGAGAGGAATCCTCAGGTTCCGGCCCCGACTCCACACAAGGTCTTAGGCCCCGGCATCGACGGGAGAGGAATCCCGAGAGTCCCCCGAGGAACTCGCTTGGGGACTGGCCTTTCCTGAGGCCACCAGAGCGGGTCCCTGAGGTCCCCGTCGTAAGTCGAGAGCACCTGCCGCATCTCGAGAAAATCCAGGAGGTTTTGCCCTCCATGCGAGATGAGGGCCATTTCCGCTGAGGCTTCTCGAGGCTAATCACGTCTAACCACTGGAACTTCCTAAGGGTCCTTCACACCCTTGCTGCAACTCAAGAAGTTCCCCGACATACCCGTCTCCACTCAAGAGGAAGCACGTGGGGTCCCGCACACATCCAGGGGAGCACCGTTTCCGCCTCCTAGCTCGAGATGAGGGATCCTTTCCCTGTTTCTTAGGGAAAGAATTCCCGGCGTTCCCGTCGCATCTCAAGAGGAGGCGCTCTCCACAGGAAAGGCGAGAGGAACTCCAGGGTCGTGCCATCATTCCAAGAGTCCCCCAGATGTGTCAGTCCATTCCAGAGGAACCTGTTTTCCCTGCACTGCCTTGACGTTCAAGCCGAGGATCGACTCCCACCACGTGTGTACGTGGGACAGCCCTGTGGGAAAGCCTCGTGGGAAAGACTCGAGGGAAAACCATAGATCCTTTGATCCACGGGGCCGACTGCGTGACACTGCTGCTACCGCTCTGGAGGAAAGCGCAATTGCATGCCCGCATTCAAGACGAGGACTGACTCCCCTGGAGAGACTCCAGAAGTACCCGAAGATCCATGTCAGCACTGGAGAGGAATCCTCAGGTTCCGGCCCCGACTCCACACAAGGTCTTAGTCCACAGCATTGACGGGAGAGGAATGCCTAGAGGCCCCCGAGGAACTCGCATGGTGACTGGCCTTTCCTGAGGCCACCAGAGCGGGTCCCTGATGTCCCCGTCGTAAGTCGAGAGCACCTGCCGCAACTCTAGAAAATCCAGGAGGTTTTGCCCTCCAGGCGAGATGAGGCCCATTTCCGCTGAGGCTTCTGGAGGCCAATCATATCTAACCACTGGAACTTCCAAAGGGTCCTTCACACCCTTGCTGCAACTCAAGCAGTTCGGCGACATACCCGTCTCCACTCGAGAGGAAGCACGTGGGGTCCCGCACACATCCAGGGGAGCCCCGTTTCCGCCTCCTAGCTCGAGATGAGGGATCCTTTCCCTGTTTCTTAGGGAAAGAATTCCCGGCGTTCCCCTCGCATCTCAAGAGGAGGCGCTCTCCACAGGAAAGGCGAGAGGAACTCCAGGGTCGTGCCACCATTCCAAGAGACCCCCAGATGGGTCAGTCCATTCCAGAGGAACCTGTTTTCCCTGCACTGCCTTGACGTTCAAGCCGAGGATGGACTCCCACCAGGTGTGCACGTGGGACAGCCCTGTGGGAAAGCCTCGTGGGAAAACCTCGTGGGAAAGACTGGAGGGAAAACCATAGATACTTTGATCCATGCGCCGGACTGCGTGACACTGCTGCTACCGCTCTGGAGGAAAGCGCAAGTGCATGCCCGCATTCGAGACGAGGACTGACTCCCCTGGGGAGACTCCAGAAGTACCCCAAGATCCAGGTCAGAACTGGAGAGGAATCCTCAGGTTCCGGCCCCGACTCCACACAAGGTCTTAGACCCCGGCATTGACGGGAGAGGAATCCCGAGAGGCCCCCGAGGAACTCGCATGGGGACTGGCCTTTCCTGAGGCCACCAGAGCGGGTCCATGAGGTCCCCGTCGTAAGTCGAGAGCACCTGCCGCAACTCGAGAAAATCCAGGAGGTTTTGCCCTCCAGGCGAGATGAGGCCCATTTACGCTGAGGCTTCTCGAGGCTAATCACGTCTAACCACTGGAACTTCCTAAGGGTCCTTCACACAATTGCTGCAACTCAAGAAGTTCCCCGACATACCCTTCCCCACTCGAGAGGAAGCACGTGGGGTCCCGCACACATCCAGGGGAGCCCCGTTTCCGCCTCCTATCTCGAGATGAGGGATCCTTTCCCTGTTTCGTAGGGAAAGAATTCCCGGCGTTCCCGTCGCATCTCAAGAGGAGGCGCTCTCCACAGGAAAGGCGAGAGGAACTCCAGGGTCGTGCCACCATTCCAAGAGTCCCCCAGATGTGTCAGTCCATTCCAGAGGAACCTGTTTTCCCTGCACTGCCTTGACGTTCAAGCCGATGATAGACTCCCACCACCTGTGCACGTGGGACAGCCCTGTGGGAAAGCCTCGTGGGAAAGCCTCGTGGGAAAGACTCGAGGGAAAAACATAGATCCTTTGATCCACGCAGCGGACTGCGTGACACTGCTGCTACCGCTCTGGAGGAACGCGCAAGTGCATGCCCGCATTCGAGACGAGGACTGACTCCCCTGGGGAGACTCCAGAAGTACCCCAAGATCCATGTCAGCACTGGAGAGGAATCCTCAGGTTCCGGCCCCGACTCCACACAAGGTCTTAGGCCCCGGCATCTACGGGAGAGGAATCCCGAGAGGCCCCCGAGGAACTCGCATGGGGACTGGCCTTTCCTGATGCCACCAGAGCGGGTCCCCGAGGTCCCCGTCATATGTCGAGAGCACCTGCCTCAACTCGAGAAAATCCAGGAGCTTTTGCCCTCCAGGCGAGATAAGGCCCATTTCCGCTGAGGCTTCTCGAGGCTAATCACATCTAACCACTGGAACTTTCAAAGGGTCCTTCACACCCTTGCTGCAACTCAAGAAGTTCCCCGACATACCCGTCTTCACTCGAGAGGAAGCACGTGGGGTCCCGCACACATCCAGGGGAGCCCCGTTTCCGCCTCCTAGCTCGAGATGAGGGATCCTTTCCCTGTTTCGTAGGGAAAGAATTCCCGGCGTTCCCGTCGCATTTCAAGAGGAGGCACTCTCCACAGGAAAGGCGAGAGGAACTCCAGGGTCGTGGCACCATTCCAAGAGTCCCCCAGATGTGTCAGTCCATTCCAGAGGAACCTGTTTTCCCTGCACGGCCTTGACGTTCAAGCCGAGGATCGACTCCCACCATGTGTGCACGTGGGACAGCCCTGTGGGAAAGCCTCGTGGGAAAGCCTCGTGGGAAAGACTCGAGGGAAAACCATAGATCCTTTGATCCACGCGGCGGACTGCGTGACACTGCTGCTACCGCTCTGGAGGAAAGCGCAAGTGCATGCCCGCATTCGAGACGAGGACTGACTCCCCTGGGGAGACTCCAGAAGTACCCCAAGATCCATGTCAGCACTGGAGAGGAATCCTCAGGTTCCGGCCCCGACTCCACACAAGGTCTTAGGCCCCGGCATCGATGGGAGAGGAATCCCGAGAGGCCACCGAGGAACTCGCATGGGGACTGGCCTTTCTTGAGGCCACCAGAGCGGGTCCCTGAGGTCCCCGTCGTAAGTCTAGAGCACCTGCCGCAACTCGAGAAAATCCAGGAGGTTTTGCCCTCCAGGCGAGATGAGGCCCATTTCCGCTGAGGCTTCTCGAGGCTAATCACATCTAACCACTGGAACTTCCAGAGGGTCCTTCACACCCTTGCTGCAACTCAAGAAGTTCCCCGACATACCCGTCTCCACTCGAGAGGAAGCACGTGGGGTCCCGCACACATCCAGGGGAGCCCCGTTTCCGCCTCCTAGCTCGAGATGAGGGATCATTTCCCTGTTTCGTAGGGAAAGAATTCCCGGCGTTCCCGTCGCATCTCAAGAGGAGGCGCTCTCCACAGGAAAGGCGAGAGGAACTCCAGGGTCGTGGCACCATTCCAAGAGTCCCCCAGATGGGTCAGTCCATTCCAGAGGAACCTGTTTTCCCTGCACTGCCTTGACGTTCAAGCCGAGGATCGACTCCCACAACGTGTGCACGTGGAACAGCCCTGTGGGAAAGACTCGTAGGAAAGCCTCGTGGGAAAGACTCGAGGGAAAACCATAGATCCTTTGATCCAAGCGGCGGACTGCGTGACACTGCTGCTACCGCTCTGGAGGAAAGCGCAAGTGCATGTCCGCATTCGAGACGAGGACTGACTCCCCTGGGGAGACCCCAGAAGTACCCCAAGATCCATGTCAGCACTGGAGAGGAATCCTCAGGTTCCGGCCCCGACTCCCCACAAGGTCTTAGGCCCCGGCATCGACGGGAGAGGAATCCCGAGAGGCCACCGAGGAACTCGCATGGGGACTGGCCTTTCTTGAGGCCACCAGAGCGGGTCCCTGAAGTCCCCGTCGTAAGTCTAGAGCACCTGCCGCAACTCGAGAAAATCCAGGAGGTTTTGCCCTCCAGGCGAGATGAGGCCCATTTCCGCTGAGGCTTCTCGAGGCTAATCACATCTAACCACTGGAACTTCCTAAGGGTCCTTCACACCCTTGCTGCAACTCAAGAAGTTCCCCGACATACCCGTCTCCACTCGAGAGGAAGCACGTGGGGTCCCGCACACATCCAGGGGAGCCCCCTTTCCGCCTCCTAGCTCGAGATGAGGGATCCTTTCCCTGTTTCGTAGGGAAAGAATTCCCGGCGTTCCCGTCGCATCTCAAGAGGAGGCGCTCTCCACAGGAAAGGCGAGAGGAACTCCAGGGTCGTGGCACCATTCCAAGAGTCCCCCAGATGGGTCAGTCCATTCCAGAGGAACCTGTTTTCCCTGCACTGCCTTGACGTTCAAGGCGAAGATCGAGTCCCACCACGTGTGCACGTGGGACAGCCCTGTGGGAAAGCCTCGTGGGAAAGCCTCGTGGGAAAGACTCGAGGGAAAAACATAGATCCTTTGATCCACGCGGCGGACTGCGTGACACTGCTGCTACCGCTCTGGAGGAAAGCGCAAGTGCATGCCCGCATTCGAGACGAGGACTGACTCCCCTGGGGAGACTCCAGAAGTACCCCAAGATCCATGTCAGCACTGGAGAGGAATCCTCAGGTTCCGGCCCCGACTCCACACAAGGTCTTAGGCCCCGGCATCGATGGGAGAGGAATCCCGAGAGGCCACCGAGGAACTCGCATGGGGACTGGCCTTTCTTGAGGCCACCAGAGCGGGTCCCTGAGGTCCCCGTCGTAAGTCTAGAGCACCTGCCGCAACTCGAGAAAATCCAGGAGGTTTTGCCCTCCAGGCGAGATGAGGCCCATTTCCGCTGAGGCTTCTCGAGGCTAATCACATCTAACCACTGGAACTTCCAAAGGGTCCTTCACACCCTTGCTGCAACTCAAGAAGTTCCCCGACATACCCGTCTCCACTCGAGAGGAAGCACGTGGGGTCCCGCACACATCCAGGGGAGCCCCGTTTCCGCCTCCTAGCTCGAGATGAGGGATCCTTTCCCTGTTTCGTAGGGAAAGAATTCCCGGCGTTCCCGTCGCATCTCAAGAGGAGGCGCTCTCCACAGGAAAGGCGAGAGGAACTCCAGGGTCGTGGCACCATTCCAAGAGTCCCCCAGATGGGTCAGTCCATTCCAGAGGAAGCTGTTTTCACTGCACTGCCTTGACGTTCAAGGCGAAGATCGAGTCCCACCACGTGTGCACGTGGGACAGCCCTGTGGGAAAGCCTCGTGGGAAAGCCTCGTGGGAAAGACTCGAGGGAAAACCATAGATCCTTTGATCCACGCGGCGGACTGCGTGACACTGCTGCTACCGCTCTGGAGGAAAGCGCAAGTGCATGCCCGCATTCGAGACGAGGACTGACTCCCCTGGGGAGACTCCAGAAGTACCCCAAGATCCATGTCAGCACTGGAGAGGAATCCTCAGGTTCTGGCCCCGACTCCACACAAAGTCTTAGGCCCCGGCATCGATGGGAGAGGAATCCCGAGAGGCCACCGAGGAACTCGCATGGGGACTGGCCTTTCTTGAGGCCACCAGAGCGGGTCCCTGAGGTCCCCGTCGTAAGTCTAGAGCACCTGCCGCAACTCGAGAAAATCCAGGAAGTTTTGCCCTCCAGGCGAGATGAGGCCCATTTCCGCTGAGGCTTCTCGAGGCTAATCACATCTAAACACTGGAACTTCCAAAGGGTCCTTCACACCCTTGCTGCAACTCAAGAAGTTCCCCGACATACCCGTCTCCACTCGAGAGGAAGCACGAGGATCCCGCACACATCCAGGGGAGCCCCGTTTCCGCCTCCTAGCTCGAGATGAGGGATCCTTTCCCTGTTTCGTAGGGAAAGAATTCCCGGCGTTCCCGTCGCATCTCAAGAGGAGGCGCTCTCCACAGGAAAGGCGAGAGGAACTCCAGGGTCGTGGCACCATTCCAAGAGTCCCCCCGATGGGTCAGTCCATTCCAGAGGAACCTGTTTTCCCTGCTCTGCCTTGACGTTCAAGCCGAGGATCGACTCCCACCAAGTGCGCACGTGGGGCAGCCCTGTGGGAAAGCCTCGTGGGAAAGCCTCGTGGGAAAGACTCGAGGGAAAACCATAGATCCTTTGATCCACGCGGCGGACTGCGTGACACTGCTGCTACCGCTCTGGAGGAAAGCGCAAGTGCATGCCCGCATTGGAGACGAGGACTGACTCCCCTGGGAGACTCCAGAAGTACCCCAAGATCCATGTCAGCACTGGAGAGGAATCCTCAGGTTCCGGCCCCGACTCCACACAAGGTCTTAGGCCCCGGCATCGACGGGAGAGGGATCCCGAGAGGCCCCGGAGGAACTCGCATGGGGACTGGCCTTTCCTGAGGCCACCAGAGCGGGTACCTGTGGTCCCCGTCGTAAGTCGAAAGCACCCGCCGCAACTCGAAAAAATCCAGGAGGTTTTGCCCTCCAGGCGAGATGAGGCCCATTTCCGCTGAGGCTTCTCGAGGCCAATCACGTCTAACCACTGGAACTTCCAAAGGGTCCTTCACACCCTTGCTGCAACTCAAGAAGTTCCCCGACATACCCGTCTCCACTCGAGAGGAAGCACGAGGGTCCCGCACACATCCAGGGGAGCCCCGTTTCCGCCTCCTAGCTCGAGATGAGGGATCCTTTCCCTGTTTCGTAGGGAAAGAATTCCCGGCGTTCCCGTCGCATCTCAAGAGGAGGCGCTCTCCACAGGAAAGGCGAGAGGAACTCCAGGGTCGTGGCACCATTCCAAGAGTCCCCCAGATGGGTCAGTCCATTCCAGAGGAAGCTGTTTTCACTGCACTGCCTTGACGTTCAAGGCGAAGATCGAGTCCCACCACGTGTGCACGTGGGACAGCCCTGTGGGAAAGCCTCGTGGGAAAGCCTCGTGGGAAAGACTCGAGGGAAAACCATAGATCCTTTGATCCACGCGGCGGACTGCGTGACACTGCTGCTACCGCTCTGGAGGAAAGCGCAAGTGCATGCCCGCATTCGAGACGAGGACTGACTCCCCTGGGGAGACTCCAGAAGTACCCCAAGATCCATGTCAGCACTGGAGAGGAATCCTCAGGTTCTGGCCCCGACTCCACACAAAGTCTTAGGCCCCGGCATCGATGGGAGAGGAATCCCGAGAGGCCACCGAGGAACTCGCATGGGGACTGGCCTTTCTTGAGGCCACCAGAGCGGGTCCCTGAGGTCCCCGTCGTAAGTCTAGAGCACCTGCCGCAACTCGAGAAAATCCAGGAGGTTTTGCCCTCCAGGCGAGATGAGGCCCATTTCCGCTGAGGCTTCTCGAGGCTAATCACATCTAAACACTGGAACTTCCAAAGGGTCCTTCACACCCTTGCTGCAACTCAAGAAGTTCCCCGACATACCCGTCTCCACTCGAGAGGAAGCACGAGGATCCCGCACACATCCAGGGGAGCCCCGTTTCCGCCTCCTAGCTCGAGATGAGGGATCCTTTCCCTGTTTCGTAGGGAAAGAATTCCCGGCGTTCCCGTCGCATCTCAAGAGGAGGCGCTCTCCACAGGAAAGGCGAGAGGAACTCCAGGGTCGTGGCACCATTCCAAGAGTCCCCCCGATGGGTCAGTCCATTCCAGAGGAACCTGTTTTCCCTGCTCTGCCTTGACGTTCAAGCCGAGGATCGACTCCCACCAAGTGCGCACGTGGGGCAGCCCTGTGGGAAAGCCTCGTGGGAAAGCCTCGTGGGAAAAACTCGAGGGAAAACCATAGATCCTTTGATCCACGCGGCGGACTGCGTGACACTGCTGCTACCGCTCTGGAGGAAAGCGCAAGTGCATGCCCGCATTGGAGACGAGGACTGACTCCCCTGGGAGACTCCAGAAGTACCCCAAGATCCATGTCAGCACTGGAGAGGAATCCTCAGGTTCCGGCCCCGACTCCACACAAGGTCTTAGGCCCCGGCATCGACGGGAGAGGGATCCCGAGAGGCCCCGGAGGAACTCGCATGGGGACTGGCCTTTCCTGAGGCCACCAGAGCGGGTACCTGTGGTCCCCGTCGTAAGTCGAAAGCACCCGCCGCAACTCGAAAAAATCCAGGAGGTTTTGCCCTCCAGGCGAGAAGAGGCCCATTTCCGCTGAGGCTTCTCGAGGCCAATCACGTCTAACCACTGGAACTTCCAAAGGGTCCTTCACACCCTTGCTGCAACTCAAGAAGTTCCCCGACATACCCGTCTCCACTCGAGAGGAAGCACGAGGGTCCCGCACACATCCAGGGGAGCCCCGTTTCCGCCTCCTAGCTCGAGATGAGGGATCCTTTCCCTGTTTCGTAGGGAAAGAATTCCCAGCGTTCCCGTCGCATCTCAAGAGGAGGCGCTCTCCACAGGAAAGGCGAGAGGAACTCCGGGGTCGTGCCACCATTCCAAGAGTCCCCCAGATGTGTCAGTCCATTCCAGAGGAACCTGTTTTCCCTGCACTGCCTTGACGTTCAAGCCGATGATAGACTCCCACCACCTGTGCACGTGGGACAGCCCTGTGGGAAAGCCTCGTGGGAAAGCCTCGTGGGAAAGACTCGAGGGAAAAACATAGATCCTTTGATCCACGCGGCGGACTGCGTGACACTGCTGCTACCGCTCTGGAGGAAAGGGCAAGTGCATGCCCGCATTCGAGACGAGGACTGACTCCCCTGGGGAGACTCCAGAAGTACCCCAAGATCCATGTCAGCACCGGAGAGGAATCCTCAGGTTCCGGCCCCGACTCCACACAAGGTCTTAGGCCCCGGCATCGACGGGAGAGGAATCCCGAGAGGCCCCCGAGGAACTCGCATGGGGACTGGTCTTTCCTGAGGCCACCACAGCGGGTCCCAGAGGTCCCCGTCGTAAGTCGAGAGCACCTACAGCAACTCGAGAAAATCCAGGAGGTTTTGCCCTCCAGGCGAGATGAGGCCCATTTCCGCTGAGGCTTCTCTAGGCTAATCACATCTAATCACTGGAACTTCCAAAGGGACCTTCACACCCTTGCTGCAACTCAAGCAGTTCCGCGACATACCCGTCTCCACTCGAGAGGAAGCACGTGGGGTCCCGCACACATCCAGGGGAGCCCCGTTTCCGCCTCCTAGCTCGAGATGAGGGATCCTTTCCCTGTTACGTAGGGAAAGAATTCCCGGCGTTCCCGTCGCATCTCAAGAGGAGGCGCTCTCCACAGGAAAGGCGAGAGGAACTCCAGGGTCGTGCCACCATTCCAAGAGTCACCCAGATGTGTCAGTCCATTCCAGAGGAACCTGTTTTCCCTGCACTGCCTTGACGTTCAAGCAGAGGATCGAGTCCCACCACGTGTGCACGTGGGACAGCCCTGTGGGAAAGCCTCGTGGGAAAGCCTCGTGGGACAGACTCGAGGGAAAACCATAGATCCTTTGATCCACGCGGCGGACTGCGTGACACTGCTGCTACCGCTCTGGAGGAAAGCGCAAGTGCATGCCCGCATTCGAGACGAGGACTGACTCCCCTGGGGAGACTCCAGAAGTACCCCAAGATCCATGTCAGCACTGGAGAGGAATCCTCAGGTTCCGGCCCCGACTCCACACAAGGTCTTAGGCCCCGGCATCGATGGGAGAGGAATCCCGAGAGGCCCCCGAGGAACTCGCATGGGGACTGGCCTTTCCTGAGGCCACCAGAGCGGGTCCCTGAGGTCCCCGTCGTAAATCGAGAGCACCTGCCGCAACTCGAGAAAATCCAGGAGGTTTTGCCCTCCAGGCGAGATGAGGCCCATTTCCGCTGAGGCTTCTCGAGGCTAATCACATCTAACCACTGGAACTTCCTAAAGGTCCTTCACACCCTTGCTGCAACTCAAGAGGTTCCCCGACATACCCATCTCCATTCGAGAGGAAGCACGAGGGTCCCTCACACATCCAGGGGAGCCCCGTTTCCGCCTCCTAGCTCGAGATGAGGTATCCTTTCCCTGTTTCGTAGGGAAAGAATTCCCGGCGTTCCCGTCGCATCTCAAGAGGAGGCGCTCTCCACAGGAAAGTCGAGAGGAACTCCAGGGTCGTGCCACCATTCCAAGAGTCCCCCAGATGTGTCAGTCCATTCAAGAGGAACCTGTTTTCCCTGCAATGCTTGACGTTCAAGCCGAGGATCGACTCCCACCACGTGTGCACGTGGGACAGCCCTGTGGGAAAGCCTCGTGGGAAAGCCTCGTGGGAAAGACTCGAGGGAAAACCATAGATCCTTTGATCCACGCGGCGGACTGCGTGACACTGCTGATACCACTCTGGAGGAAAGCGCAAGTGCATGCCCGCATTCGAGACGAGGACTGACTCCCCTGGGGAGACTCCAGAAGTACCCCAAGATCCATGTCAGCACTGGAGAGGAATCCTCAGGTTCCGGCCCCGACTCCACACAAGGTCTTAGTCCCCGGCATCGACGGGAGAGGAATCCCGAGAGGCCCCCGAGGAACTTGCATGGGGACTGGCCTTTCCTGATGCCACCAGAGCGGGTCCCCGAGGTCCCCGTCATATGTCGAGAGCACCTGCCTCAACTCGAGAAAATCCAGGAGCTTTTGCCCTCCAGGCGAGATAAGGCCCATTTCCGCTGAGGCTTCTCGAGGCTAATCACATCTAACCACTGGAACTTTCAAAGGGTCCTTCACACCCTTGCTGCAACTCAAGAAGTTCCCCGACATACCCGTCTTCACTCGAGAGGACGCACGTGGGGTCCCGCACACATCCAGGGGAGTCCCGTTTCCGCCTCCTAGCTCGAGATGAGGGATCCTTTCCCTGTTTCGTAGGGAAAGAATTCCCGGCGTTCCCGTCGCATCTCAAGAGGAGGCGCTCTCCACAGGAAAGGCGAGAGGAACTCCAGGGTCGTGGCACCATTCCAAGAGTCCCCCAGATGTGTCAGTCCATTCCAGGGGAACCTGTTTTCCCTGCACTGCCTTGACGTTCAAGCCGAAGATCGACTCCCACCATGTGTGCACGTGGGACAGCCCTGTGGGAAAGCCTCGTGGGAAAGCCTCGTGGGAAAGACTCGAGGGAAAACCATAGATCCTTTGATCCACGCGGCGGACTGCATGACACTGCTGCTACCGCTCTGGAGGAAAGCGCAAGTGCATGTCCGCATTCGAGACGAGACTGACTCCCCTGGGGAGACCCCAGAAGTACCCCAAGATCCATGTCAGCACTGGAGAGGAATCCTCAGGTTCCGGCCCCGACTCCCCACAAGGTCTTAGGCCCCGGCATCGACGGGAGAGGAATCCCGAGAGGCCACCGAGGAACTCGCATGGGGACTGGCCTTTCTTGAGGCCACCAGAGCGGGTCCCTGAAGTCCCCGTCGTAAGTCTAGAGCACCTGCCGCAACTCGAGAAAATCCAGGAGGTTTTGCCCTCCAGGCGAGATGAGGCCCATTTCCGCTGAGGCTTCTCGAGGCTAATCACATCTAACCACTGGAACTTCCAAAGGGTCCTTCACACCCTTGCTGCAACTCAAGAAGTTCCCCGACATACCCGTCTCCACTCGAGAGGAAGCACGTGGGGTCCCGCACACATCCAGGGGAGCCCCCTTTCCGCCTCCTAGCTCGAGATGAGGGATCCTTTCCCTGTTTCGTAGGGAAAGAATTCCCGGCGTTCCCGTCGCATCTCAAGACGAGGCGCTCTCCACAGGAAAGGCGAGAGGAACTCCAGGGTCGTGGCACCATTCCAAGAGTCCCCCAGATGGGTCAGTCCATTCCAGAGGAACCTGTTTTCCCTGCACTGCCTTGACGTTCAAGGCGAAGATCGAGTCCCACCACGTGTGCACGTGGGACAGCCCTGTGGGAAAGCCTCGTGGGAAAGCCTCGTGGGAAAGACTCGAGGGAAAACCATAGATCCTTTGATCCACGCGGCGGACTGCGTGACACTGCTGCTACCGCTCTGGAGGAAAGCGCAAGTGCATGCCCGCATTCGAGACGAGGACTGACTCCCCTGGGGAGACTCCAGAAGTACCCCAAGATCCATGTCAGCACTGGAGAGGAATCCTCAGGTTCCGGCCCCGACTCCACACAAGGTCTTAGGCCCCGGCATCGATGGGAGAGGAATCCCGAGAGGCCACCGAGGAACTCGCATGGGGACTGGCCTTTCTTGAGGCCACCAGAGCGGGTCCCTGAGGTCCCCGTCGTAAGTCTAGAGCACCTGCCGCAACTCGAGAAAATCCAGGAGGTTTTGCCCTCCAGGCGAGATGAGGCCCATTTCCGCTGAGGCTTCTCGAGGCTAATCACATCTAACCACTGGAACTTCCAAAGGGTCCTTCACACCCTTGCTGCAACTCAAGAAGTTCCCCGACATACCCGTCTCCACTCGAGAGGAAGCACGTGGGGTCCCGCACACATCCAGGGGAGCCCCGTTTCCGCCTCCTAGCTCGAGATGAGGGATCCTTTCCCTGTTTCGTAGGGAAAGAATTCCCGGCGTTCCCGTCGCATCTCAAGAGGAGGCGCTCTCCACAGGAAAGGCGAGAGGAACTCCAGGGTCGTGGCACCATTCCAAGAGTCCCCCAGATGGGTCAGTCCATTCCAGAGGAAGCTGTTTTCACTGCACTGCCTTGACGTTCAAGGCGAAGATCGAGTCCCACCACGTGTGCACGTGGGACAGCCCTGTGGGAAAGCCTCGTGGGAAAGCCTCGTGGGAAAGACTCGAGGGAAAACCATAGATCCTTTGATCCACGCGGCGGACTGCGTGACACTGCTGCTACCGCTCTGGAGGAAAGCGCAAGTGCATGCCCGCATTCGAGACGAGGACTGACTCCCCTGGGGAGACTCCAGAAGTACCCCAAGATCCATGTCAGCACTGGAGAGGAATCCTCAGGTTCTGGCCCCGACTCCACACAAAGTCTTAGGCCCCGGCATCGATGGGAGAGGAATCCCGAGAGGCCACCGAGGAACTCGCATGGGGACTGGCCTTTCCTGCAGCCTCCAGAGCCTGTCCCTGAGGTCCCCGTCGTAAGTCGAGAGCACCTGCCGCAACTCGAGAAATTCCAGGAGGTTTTGCCCTCCAGGCGAGTTGAGGCCCATTTCCGCTGAGGCTTCTCGAGGCTAATCACATCTAACCACTGGAACTTCCAAAGGGTCCTTCACACCCTTGCTGCAACTCCAGAAGTTCCCCGACATACCCGTGTCCACTCGAGAGGAAGCACGAGGGTCCCGCACACATCCAGGGGAGCCCCGTTTCCGCCTCCTTGCTCGAGATGAGGGATCCTTTCCCTGTTTCGTAGGGAAAGAATTCCCGGCGTTCCCGTCGCATCTCAAGAGGAGGCGCTCTCCACAGGAAAGGCGAGAGGAACTCCAGGGTCGTGCCACCATTCCAAGAGTCCCCCAGATGTGTCAGTCCATTCCAGAGGAACCTGTTTTCCCTGCACTGCCTTGACGTTCAAGCCGATGATAGACTCCCACCACCTGTGCACGTGGGACAGCCCTGTGGGAAAGCCTCGTGGGAAAGCCTCGTGGGAAAGACTCGAGGGAAAAACATAGATCCTTTGATCCACGCGGCGGACTGCGTGACACTGCTGCTACCGCTCTGGAGGAAAGGGCAAGTGCATGCCCGCATTCGAGACGAGGACTGACTCCCCTGGGGAGACTCCAGAAGTACCCCAAGATCCATGTCAGCACCGGAGAGGAATCCTCAGGTTCCGGCCCCGACTCCACACAAGGTCTTAGGCCCCGGCATCGACGGGAGAGGAATCCCGAGAGGCCCCCGAGGAACTCGCATGGGGACTGGCCTTTCCTGAGGCCACCACAGCGGGTCCCAGAGGTCCCCGTCGTAAGTCGAGAGCACCTACAGCAACTCGAGAAAATCCAGGAGGTTTTGCCCTCCAGGCGAGATGAGGCCCATTTCCGCTGAGGCTTCTCGAGGCTAATCACATCTAATCACTGGAACTTCCAAAGGGACCTTCACACCCTTGCTGCAACTCAAGCAGTTCCGCGACATACCCGTCTCCACTCGAGAGGAAGCACGTGGGGTCCCGCACACATCCAGGGGAGCCCCGTTTCCGCCTCCTAGTTCGAGATGAGGGATCCTTTCCCTGTTACGTAGGGAAAGAATTCCCGGCGTTCCCGTCGCATCTCAAGAGGAGGCGCTCTCCACTGGAAAGGCGAGAGGAACTCCAGGGTCGTGCCACCATTCCAAGAGACCCCCAGATGTGTCAGTCCATTCCAGAGGAACCTGTTTTCCCTGCACTGCCTTGACGTTCAAGCCGAGGATCGACTCCCACCACGTGTGCACGTGGGACAGCCCTGTGGGAAAGCCTCGTGGGAAAGCCTCGTGGGAACGACTCGAGGGAAAGCCATAGATCCTTTGATCCACGCGGCGGACTGCGTGACACTGCTGCTACTGCTCTGGAGGAAAGCGCAAGTGCATGCCCGCATTCGATACGAGGACTGACTCCCCTGGGGAGACTCCAGAAGTACCCCAAGATCCATGTCAGCACTGGAGAGGAATCCTCAGGTTCCGGCCCCCACTCCACACAAGGTCTTAGGCCCCGGCATCGACGGGAGAGGAATCCCGAGAGGCCCCCCAGGAACTCGCATGGGGACTGGCCTTTCCTGAGGCTACCAGAGTGGGTCCCTGTGGTCCCCGTCGTAAGTCGAGAGCACCTGCCCCAACTCGAAAAAATCCAGGAGGTTTTGCCCTCCAGGCGAGATGAGGCCCATTTCCGCTGAGGCTTCACGAGGCCAATCACGTCTAACCACTGGAACTTCCAAAGGGTCCTTCACACCCTTGCTGCAACTCAAGAAGTTCCCCGACATACCCGTCTCCACTCGAGAGGAAGCACGTGGGGTCCCGCACACATCCAGGGGAGCCCCGTTTCCGCCTCCTAGCTCGAGATGAGGGATCCTTTCCCTGTTTCGTAGGGAAAGAATTCCCGGCGTTCCCATCGCATCTCAAGAGGAGGCGCTCTCCACAGGAAAGGCGAGAGGAACTCCAGCGTCGTGGCACCATTCCAAGAGTCCCCCAGATGTGTCAGTCCATTCCAGAGGAACCTGTTTTCCCTGCACTGCCTTGACGTTCAAGCCGAGGATCGACTCCCACCACGTGTGCACGTGGGACAGCCCTGTGGGAAAGCCTCGTGGGAAAGCCTCGTGGGAAAGACTCGAGGGAAAACCATAGATCCTTTGATCCACGCGGCGGACTGCGTGACACTGCTGCTACCGCTCTGGAGGAAAGCGCAAGTGCATGCCCGCATTCGAGACGAGGACTGACTCCCCTGGGGAGACTCCAGAAGTACCCCAAGATCCATGTCAGCGCTGGAGAGAAATCCTCAAGTTCCGGCCCCGACTCCACACAAGGTCTTAGGCCCCGGCATCGACGGGAGAGGAATCCCGAGAGGCCCCCGAGGAACTCGCATGGGGACTGGCCTTTCCTGAGGCCACCAGAGCGGGTCCCTGAGGTCCCCGTCGTAAGTCGAGAGCACCTGCCGCAACTCGAGAAAATCCAGGAGGTTTTGCCCTCCAGGCGAGATGAGGCCCATTTCCGCTGAGGCTTCTCGAGGCTAATCACATCTAACCACTGGAACTTCCTAAAGGTCCTTCACACCCTTGCTGCAACTCAAGAGGTTCCCCGACATACCCGTCTCCACTCGAGAGGAAGCACTAGGGTCCCTCACACATCCAGGGGAGCCCCGTTTCCGCCTCCTAGCTCGAGATGAGGGATCCTTTCCCTGTTTCGTAGGGAAAGAATTCCCGGCTTTCCCGTCGCATCTCAAGAGGAGGCGCTCTCCACAGGAAAGGCGAGAGGAACTCCAGGGTCTTGCCACCATTCCAAGAGTCCCCCAGATGTGTCAGTCCATTCCAGAGGAACCTGTTTTCCCTGCACTGCCTTGACGTTCAAGCCGAGGATCGACTCCCACCACGTGTGCACGTGGGACAGCCCTGTGGGAAAGCCTCGTCGGAAAGCCTCGTGGGAAAGACTCGAGGGAAAACCATAGATCCTTTGATCCACGCGGCGGACTGCGTGACACTGCTGATACCGCTCTGGAGGAAAGCGCAAGTGCATGCCCGCATTCGAGACGAGGACTGACTCCCCTGGGGAGACTCCAGAAGTACCCCAAGATCCATGTCAGCACTGGAGAGGAATCCTCAGGTTCCGGCCCCAACTCCACACAAGGTCTTAGTCCCCGGCATCGACGGGAGAGGAATCCCGAGAGGCCCCCGAGGAACTCGCATGGGGACTGGCCTTTCCTGAGGCCACCAGAGCGGGTCCCTGAGGTCCCCGTCGTAAGTCGAGAGCACCTGCCGCAACTCGAGAAAATCCAGGAGGGTTTGCCCTCCAGGCGAGATGAGGCCCATTTCCGCTGAGGCTTCTCGAGGCTAATCACATCTAACCACTGGAACTTTCAAAGGGTCCTTCACACAATTGCTGCAACTCAAAGGGTTCCCCGACATACCCGTCTCCACTCGAGAGGAAGCAAGAGGGTCCCGCACACATCCAGGGGAGCCCCGTTTCCGCCTCCTAACTCGAGATGAGGGATCCTTTCCCTGTTTCGTAGGGAAAGAATTCCCGGCGTTCCCGTCGCATCTCAAGAGGAGGCGCTCTCCACAGGAAAGTCGAGAGGAACTCCAGGGTCGTGCCACCATTCCAAGAGTCCCCCAGATGTGTCAGTCCATTCAAGAGGAACCTGTTTTCCCTGCAATGCTTGACGTTCAAGCCGAGGATCGACTCCCACCACGTGTGCACGTGGGACAGCCCTGTGGGAAAGCCTCGTGGGAAAGCCTCGTGGGAAAGACTAGAGGGAAAACCATAGATCCTTTGATCCACGCGGCGGAATGCGTGACACTGCTGATACCACTCTGGAGGAAAGCGCAAGTGCATGCCCGCATTCAAGACGAGGACTGACTCCCCTGGGGAGACTCCAGAAGTACCCCAAGATCCATGTCAGCACTGGAGAGGAATCCTCAGGTTCCGGCCCCGACTCCACACAAGGTCTTAGGCCCTGGCATCGATGGGAGAGGAATCCCGAGAGGCCACCGAGGAACTCGCATGGGGACTGGCCTTTCTTGAGGCCACCAGAGCGGGTCCCTGAGGTCCCTGTCGTAAGTCTAGAGCACCTGCCGCAACTCGAGAAAATCCAGGAGGTTTTGCCCTCCAGGCGAGATGAGGCCCATTTCCGCTGAGGCTTCTCGAGGCTAATCACATCTAACCACTGGAACTTCCAGAGGGTCCTTCACACCCTTGCTGCAACTCAAGAAGTTCCCCGACATACCCGTCTCCACTCGAGAGGAAGCACGTGGGGTCCCGCACACATCCAGGGGAGCCCCGTTTCCGCCTCCTAGCTCGAGATGAGGGATCATTTCCCTGTTTCGTAGGGAAAGAATTCCCGGCGTTCCCGTCGCATCTCAAGAGGAGGCGCTCTCCACAGGAAAGGCGAGAGGAACTCCAGGGTCGTGGCACCATTCCAAGAGTCCCCCAGATGGGTCAGTCCATTCCAGAGGAACCTGTTTTCCCTGCACTGCCTTGACGTTCAAGCCGAGGATCGACTCCCACAACGTGTGCACGTGGAACAGCCCTGTGGGAAAGACTCGTAGGAAAGCCTCGTGGGAAAGACTCGAGGGAAAACCATAGATCCTTTGATCCACGCGGCGGACTGCGTGACACTGCTGCTACCGCTCTGGAGGAAAGCGCAAGTGCATGCCCGCATTCGAGACGAGGACTGACTCCCCTGGGGAGACCCCAGAAGTACCCCAAGATCCATGTCAGCACTGGAGAGGAATCCTCAGGTTCCGGCCCCGACTCCCCACAAGGTCTTAGGCCCCGGCATCGACGGGAGAGGAATCCCGAGAGGCCACCGAGGAACTCGCATGGGGACTGGCCTTTCTTGAGGCCACCAGAGCGGGTCCCTGAAGTCCCCGTCGTAAGTCTAGAGCACCTGCCGCAACTCGAGAAAATCCAGGAGGTTTTGCCCTCCAGGCGAGATGAGGCCCATTTCCGCTGAGGCTTCTCGAGGCTAATCACATCTAACCACTGGAACTTCCAAAGGGTCCTTCACACCCTTGCTGCAACTCAAGAAGTTCCCCGACATACCCGTCTCCACTCGAGAGGAAGCACGTGGGGTCCCGCACACATCCAGGGGAGCCCCTTTCCGCCTCCTAGCTCGAGATGAGGGATCCTTTCCCTGTTTCGTAGGGAAAGAATTCCCGGTGTTCCCGTCGCATCTCAAGAGGAGGCGCTCTCCACAGGAAAGGCGAGAGGAACTCCAGGGTCGTGCCACCATTCCAAGAGTCCCCCAGATGGGTCAGTCCATTCCAGAGGAACCTGTTTTCACTGCACTGCCTTGACGTTCAAGGCGAAGATCGAGTCCCACCACGTGTGCACGTGGGACAGCCCTGTGGGAAAGCCTCGTGGGAAAGCCTCGTGGGAAAGACTCGAGGGAAAACCATAGATCCTTTGATCCACGCGGCGGACTGCGTGACACTGCTGCTACCGCTCTGGAGGAAAGCGCAAGTGCATGCCCGCATTCGAGACGAGGACTGACTCCCCTGGGGAGACTCCAGAAGTACCCCAAGATCCATGTCAGCACTGGAGAGGAATCCTCAGGTTCCGGCCCCGACTCCACACAAGGTCTTAGGCCCCGGCATCGACGGGAGAGGAATCCCGAGAGGCCACCGAGGAACTCGCATGGGGACTGGCCTTTCTTGAGGCCACCAGAGCGGGTCCCTGAGGTCCCCGTCGTAAGTCTAGAGCACCTGCCGCAACTCGAGAAAATCCAGGAGGTTTTGCCCTCCAGGCGAGATGAGGCCCATTTCCGCTGAGGCTTCTCGAGGCTAATCACATGTAACCACTGGAACTTCCAAAGGGTCCTTCACACCCTTGCTGCAACTCAAGAAGTTCCCCGACATACCCGTCTCCACTCGAGAGGAAGCACGTGGGGTCCTGCACACATCCAGGGGAGCCCCGTTTCCGCCTCCTAGCTCGAGATGAGGGATCCTTTCCCTGTTTCGTAGGGAAAGAATTCCCGGCGTTCCCGTCGCATCTCAAGAGGAGGCGCTCTCCACAGGAAAGGCGAGAGGAACTCCAGGGTCGTGGCACCATTCCAAGAGTCCCCCAGATGGGTCAGTCCATTCCAGAGGAAGCTGTTTTCCCTGCACTGCCTTGACGTTCAAGCCGAGGATCGACTCCCACAACGTCTGCACGTGGGACAGCCCTGTGGGAAAGCCTCGTGGGAAAGCCTCGTGGGAAAGACTCGAGGGAAAACCATAGATCCTTTGATCCACGTGGCGGACTGCGTGACACTGCTGCTACCGCTCTGGAGGAAAGGGCAAGTGCATGCCCGCATTCGAGACGAGGAATGACTCCCCTGCGGAGACTCCAGAAGTACCCCAAGAACCATGTCAGCACTGGAGAGGAATCATCAGGTTCCGGCCCCGACTCCACACAAGGTCTTAGGCCCCGGCATCGACGGGAGAGGAATCCTGAGACGTCCCCGAGGAACTCGCATGGGGACTGGCCTTTCCTGCAGCCTCCAGAGCCTGTCCCTGAGGTCCCCGTCGTAAGTCGAGAGCACCTGCCGCAACTCGAGAAATTCAAGGAGGTTTTGCCCTCCAGGCGAGTTGAGGCCCATTTCCGCTGAGGCTTCTCAAGGCTAATCACATCTAACCACTGGAACTTCCAAAGGGTCCTCCACACCCTTGCTGCAACTCAAGAAGTGCCCCGACATACCCGTGTCCACTCGAGAGGAAGCACGAGTGTCCCGCACACATCCAGGGGAGCCCCGTTTCCGCCTCCTTGCTCGAGATGAGGGATCCTTTCCCTGTTTCGTAGGGAAAGAATTCCCGGCGTTCCCGTCGCATCTCAAGAGGAGGCGCTCTCCACAGGAAAGGCGAGAGGAACTCCAGGGTCGTGCCACCATTCCAAGAGTCCCCCAGATGTGTCAGTCCATTCCAGAGGAACCTGTTTTCCCTGCACTGCCTTGACGTTCAAGCCGATGATAGACTCCCACCACCTGTGCACGTGGGACAGCCCTGAGGGAAAGCCTCGTGGGAAAGCCTCGTGGGAAAGACTCGAGGGAAAAACATAGATCCTTTGATCCACGCGGCGGACTGTGTGACACTGCTGCTACCGCTCTGGAGGAAAGGGCAAGTGCATGCCCGCATTCGAGACGAGGACTGACTCCCCTGGGGAGACTCCAGAAGTACCCCAAGATCCATGTCAGCACCGGAGAGGAATCCTCAGGTTCCGGCCCCGACTCCACACAAGGTCTTAGGCCCCGGCATCGACGGGAGAGGAATCCCGAGAGGCCCCCGAGGAACTCGCATGGGGACTGGCCTTTCCTGAGGCCACCACAGCGGGTCCCAGAGGTCCCCGTCGTAAGTCGAGAGCACCTACAGCAACTCGAGAAAATCCAGGAGGTTTTGCCCTCCAGGCGAGATGAGGCCCATTTCCGCTGAGGCTTCTCGAGGCCAATCACGTCTAACCACTGGAACTTCCAAAGGGTCCTTCACACCCTTGCTGCAACTCAAGAAGTTCCCCGACATACCCGTCTCCACTCGAGAGGAAGCACGAGGGTCCCGCACACATCCAGGGGAGCCCCGTTTCCGCCTCCTAGCTCGAGATGACGGATCCTTTCCCTGTTTCGTAGGGAAAGATTCCCGGCGTTCCCGTTGCATCTCAAGAGGAGGCGCTCTCACAGGAAAGGCGAGAGGAACTCCAGGGTCGTGGCACCATTCCAAGAGTCCCCCAGATGTGTCAGTCCATTCCAGAGGAATCTGTTTTCCCTGCACTGCCTTGACGTTCAAGCCGAGGATCGACTCCCACCAAGTGTGCACGTGGGGCAGCCCTGTGGGAAAGCAAGGTGGGAAAGCCTCGTGGGAAAGACTCGAGGGAAAACCATAGATCCTTTGATCCACGCGGCGGACTGCGTGACACTGCTGCTACCGCTCTGGAGGAAAGCGCAAGTGCATGCCCGCATTCGAGACGAGGACTGACTCCCCTGGGAGACTCCAGAAGTACCCCAAGATCCATGTCAGCACTGGAGAGGAATCCTCAGGTTCCGGCCCCGACTCCACACAAGGTCTTAGGCCCCGGCATCGACGGGAGAGGGATCCCGAGAGGCCCCGGAGGAACTCGCATGGGGACTGGCCTTTCCTGAGGCCACCAGAGCGGGTCCCTGTGGTCCCCGTCGTAAGTCGAGAGCACCCGCCGCAACTCGAAAAAATCCAGGAGGTTTTGCCCTCCAGGCGAGATGAGGCCCATTTCCGCTGAGGCTTCTCGAGGCCAATCACGTCTAACCACTGGAACGTCCAAAGGGTCCTTCACACCCTTGCTGCAACTCAAGAAGTTCCCCGACATACCCGTCTCCACTCGAGAGGAAGCACGAGGGTCCCGCACACATCCAGGGGAGCCCCGTTTCCGCCTCCTAGCTCGAGATGAGGGATCCTTTCCCTGTTTCGTAGGGAAAGAATTCCCAGCGTTCCCGTCGCATCTCAAGAGGAGGCGCTCTCCACAGGAAAGGCGAGAGGAACTCCGGGGTCGTGCCACCATTCCAAGAGTCCCCCAGATGGGTCAGTCCATTCCAGAGGAACCTGTTTTCCCTGCACTGCCTTGACGATCAAGCTGAGGATCGACTCCCACCACGTGTGCACGTGGGACAGCCCTGTGGGAAAGCCTCGTGGGAAAGCCTCGTGGTAAAGACTCGAGGGAAAACCATAGATCCTTTGATCCACGTGGCGGACTGCGTGACACTGCTGCTTCCGCTCTGGCGGAAAGGGCAAGTGCATGCCCGCATTCGAGACGAGGAATGACTCCCCTGCGGAGACTCCAGAAGTACCCCAAGATCCATGTCAGCACTGGAGAGGAATCCTCAGGTTCCGGCCCCGACTCCACACAAGGTCTTAGGCCCCGGCATCGACGGGAGAGGAATCCTGAGACGCCCCCGAGGAACTCGCATGGGGACTGGCCTTTCCTGCAGCCTCCAGAGCCTGTCCCCGAGGTCCCCGTCGTAAGTCGAGAGCACCTGCCGCAACTCGAGAAATTCCAGGAGGTTTTGCCCTCCAGGCGAGTTGAGGCCCATTTCCGCTGAGGCTTCTCAAGGCTAATCACATCTAACCACTGGAACTTCCAAAGGGTCCTTCACACCCTTGCTGCAACTCAAGAAGTGCCCCGACATACCCGTGTCCACTCGAGAGGAAGCACGAGGGTCCCGCACACATCCAGGGGAGCCCCGTTTCCGCCTCCTAGCTCGAGATGAGGGATCCTTTCCCTGTTTCGTAGGGAAAGAATTCCCGGCGTTCCCGTTGCATCTCAAGAGGAGGCGCTCTCCACAGGAAAGGCGAGAGGAACTCCAGGGTCGTGCCACCATTCCAAGAGTCCCCCAGATGTGTCAGTCCATTCCAGAGGAACCTGTTTTGCCTGCACTGCCTTGACGTTCAAGCCGATAATAGACTCCCACCACCTGTGCACGTGGGACAGCCCTGTGGGAAAGCCTCGTGGGAAAGCCTCGTGGGAAAGACTCGAGGGAAAAACATAGATCCTTTGATCCACGCGGCGGACTGCGTGACACTGCTGCTACCGCTCTGGAGGAAAGCGCAAGTGCATGCCCGCATTCGAGACGAGGACTGACTCCCCTGGGGAGACTCCAGAAGTACCCCAAGATCCATGTCACCACTGGAGAGGAATCCTCAGGTTCCGACCCCGACTCCACACAAGGCCTTAGGCCCCGGCATCGACGGGAGAGGAATCCCGAGAGGCCCCCGAGGAACTCGCATGGGGACCGGCCTTTCCTGAGGCCACCAGAGCGGGTCCCTGAGGTCCCCGTCGTAAGTCGAGAGCACCTGCCGCAACTCGAGAAAATCCAGGAGGTTTTGCCCTTCAGGCGAGATGAGACCCATTTCCGCTGAGCCTTCTCGAGGCTAATCACCTCTAACCACTGGAACTTCCAAAGGGTCCTTCACACCCTTGCTGCAACTCAAGAAGTTCCCCGACATACCCGTCTCCACTCGAGAGGAAGCACGAGGGTCCCGCACACATCCAGGGGAGCCCCGTTTCCGCCTCCTAGCTCGAGATGAGGGATCCTTTCCCTGTTTCGTAGGGAAAGAATTCCCGGCTTTCCCGTCGCAACTCAAGAGGAGGCGCTCTCCACAGGAAAGGCGAGAGGAACTCCAGGGTCGTGCCACCATTCCAAGAGTCCCCTAGATGTGTGAGTCCATTCCAGAGGAACCTGTTTTCCCTGCACTGCCTTGACGTTCAAGCCGAGGATCGACTCCCACCACGTGTGCACGTGGGACAGCCCTGTGGGAAAGCCTCGTGGGAAAGCCTCGTGGGAAAGACTCGAGGGAAAACCATAGATCCTTTGATCCACGCGGCGGACTGCGTGACACTGCTGCTACCGCTCTGGAGGAAAGCGCAAGTGCATGCCCGCATTCGAGACGAGGACTGACTCCCCTGGGGAGACTCCAGAAGTACCCCAAGATCCATGTCAGCACTGGAGTGGAATCCTCAGGTTCCGGCCCCGACACCACACAAGGTCTTAGGCCCGGCATCGACGGGAGAGGAATCCCCAGAGGCCCCCGAGGAACTCGCATGGGGACTGGCCTTTCCTGAGGCCACCAGAGCGGGTCCCTGAGGTCCCCGTCGTAAGTCGAGAGCACCTGCCGCAACTCGAGAAAATCCAGGAGGTTTTGCCCTCCAGGCGAGATGAGGCGCATTTCCGCTGAGGCTTCTCGAGGCTAATCACATCTAACCACTGGAACTTCCAAAGGGTCCTTCACACCCTTGCTGCAACTCCAGAAGTTCCCCGACATACCCGTCTCCACTCGAGAGGAAGCACGTGGGTTCCCCCACACATCAAGGGGAGCCCCGTTTCCGCCTCCTAGCTCGAGATGAGGGATCCTTTAACTGTTTCGTAGGGAAAGAATTCCCGGCGTTCCCGTCGCATCTCAAGAGGAGGCGCTCTCCACAGGAAAGGCGAGAGGAACTCCAGGGTCGTGCCACCATTCCAAGAGTCCCCCAGATGTGTCAGTCCATTCCAGAGGAACCTGTTTTCCCTGCACTGCCTTGAAGTTCAAGCCGAGGATCGAGTCCCACCCCTTGTGCACGTGGGACAGCCCTGTGGGAAAGCCTCGTGGGAAAGACTCGAGGGAAAACCATAGATCCTTTGATCCACGCGGCGGACTGCGTGACACTGCTGCTACCGCTCTGGAGGAAAGCGCAAGTGCATGCCCGCATTCGAGACGAGGACTGACTCCCCTGGGGAGACTCCAGAAGTACCCCAAGATCCATGTCAGCACTGGAGAGGAATCCTCAGGTTCCGGCCCCGACTCCACACAAGGTGTTAGGCCACGGCATCGACGGGAGAGGAATCCCGAGAGGCCCCCGAGGAACTCGCATTGGGACTGGCCTTTCCTGAGGCCTCCAGAGCGGGTCCCTGTGGTCCCCTTCGTAAGTCGAGAGCACCTGCCGCAACTCGAGAAAATCCAGGAGGTTTTACCCTCCAGGCGAGATGAGGCCCATTTCCGCTGAGGCTTCTCGAGGCCAATCACGTCTAACCACTGGAACTTCCAAAGGGTCCTTCACACCATTGCTGCAACTCAAGAAGTTCCCCGACATACCCGTCTCCACTAGAGAGGAAGCACGAGGGTCCCGCACACATCCAGGGGAGCCCCGTTTCCGCCTCCTAGCTCGAGATGAGGTATCCTTTCCCTGTTTCGTAGGGAAAGAATTCCCGGCTTTCCCGTCGCAACTCAAGAGAAGGCGCTCTCCACAGGAAAGGCGAGAGGAACTCCAGGGTCGTGCCACCATTCCAAGAGTCCCCCAGATGTGTCAGTCCATTCCAGAGGAACCTGTTTTCCCTGCACTGCCTTGACGTTCAAGCCGAGGATCGACTCCCACCACGTGTGCACGTGAGACAGCCCTGTGGGAAAGCCTCATGGGAAAGCCTCGTGGGAAAGACTCGAGGGAAAGACATAGATCCTTTGATCCACGCGGCGGACTGCGTGACACTGCTGCTACCGCTCTGGAGGAAAGCGCAAGTGCATGCCCGCATTCAAGACGAGGACTGACTCCCCTGGGGAGACTCCAGAAGTACCCCAAGATCCATGTCAGCACTGGAGAGGAATCCTCAGGTTCCGGCCCCGACTCCACACAAGGTCTTAGTCCCCGGCATCGACGGGAGAGGAATCCCGAGAGGCCTCCGAGGAACTCGCATGGGGACTGGCCTTTCCTGAGGCCACCAGAGCGGGTCCCTGAGGTCCCCGTCGTAAGTCGAGAGCACCTGCAGCAACTCGAGAAAATCCAGGAGGTTTTGCCCTCCAGGCGAGATGAGGCCCATTTCCGCTGAGGCTTCTCGAGGCTAATCACATCTAATCACTGGAACTTCCAAAGGGACCTTCACACCCTTGCTCCAACTCAAGCAGTTCCGCGACATACCCGTCTCCACTCGAGAGGAAGCACGTGGGGTCCCGCACACATCCAGGGGAGCCCCGTTTCCGCCTCGTAGCTCCAAATGAGGGATCCTTTCCCTTTTTCGTAGGGAAAGAATTCCCGGCGTTCCCGTCGCATCTCAAGAGGAGGCGCTCTCCACAGGAAAGGCGAGAGGAACTCCAGGGTCGTGCCACCATTCCAAGAGACCCCCAGATGTGTCAGTCCATTCCAGAGGAAATTGTTTTCCCTGCACTGCCTTGACGTTCAAGCAGAGGATCGACTCCCACCACGTGTGCACGTGGGACAGCCCTGTGGGAAAGCCTCGTGGGAAAGCCTCGTGGGAAAGACTCGAGGGAAAGACATAGATCCTTTGATCCACGCGGCGGACTGCGTGACACTGCTGCTACCGCTCTGGAGGAAAGCGCAAGTGCATGACCGCATTCGATACGAGGACTGACTCCCCTGGGAGACTCCAGAAGTACCCCAAGATCCATGTCAGCACTGGAGAGGAATCCTCAGGTTCCGGCCCCGACTCCACACAAGGTCTTAGGCCCCGGCATCGACGGGAGAGGGATCCCGAGAGGCCCCGGAGGAACTCGCATGGGGACTGGCCTTTCCTGAGGCCACCAGAGCGGGTCCCTGTGGTCCCCGTCGTAAGTCGAGAGCACCCGCCGCAACTCGAAAAAATCCAGGAGGTTTTGCCCTCCAGGCGAGATGAGGCCCATTTCCGCTGAGGCTTCTCGAGGCCAATCACGTCTAACCACTGGAACGTCCAAAGGGTCCTTCACACCCTTGCTGCAACTCAAGAAGTTCCCCGACATACCCGTCTCCACTCGAGAGGAAGCACGAGGGTCCCGCACACATCCAGGGGAGCCCCGTTTCCGCCTCCTAGCTCGAGATGAGGGATCCTTTCCCTGTTTCGTAGGGAAAGAATTCCCAGCGTTCCCGTCGCATCTCAAGAGGAGGCGCTCTCCACAGGAAAGGCGAGAGGAACTCCGGGGTCGTGCCACCATTCCAAGAGTCCGCCAGATGTGTCAGTCCATTCCAGAGGAACCTGTTTTCCCTGCACTGCCTTGACGTTCAAGCCGAGGATCGACTCCCACCACGTGTGCACGTGGGACAGCCCTGTGGGAAAGCCTCGTGGGAAAGCCTCGTGGGAAAGACTCGAGGGAAAACCATAGATCCTTTGATCCATGAGGCGGACTGCGTGACACTGCTGATACCGCTCTGGAGGAAAGCGCAAGTGCATGCCCGCATTCGAGACGAGGACTGACTCCCCTGGGGAGACTCCAGAAGTACCCCAAGATCCATGTCAGCACTGGAGAGGAATCCTCAGGTTCCGGCCCCGACTCCACACAAGGTCTTAGGCCCCGGCATCGACGGGAGAGGAATCCCGAGAGGCCCCCGAGGAACTCGCATGGGGACTGGCCTTTCCTGCAGCCTCCAGAGCCTGTCCCCGAGGTCCCCGTCGTAAGTCGAGAGCACCTGCCGCAACTCGAGAAATTCCAGGAGGTTTTGCCCTCCAGGCGAGTTGAGGCCCATTTCCGCTGAGGCTTCTCAAGGCTAATCACATCTAACCACTGGAACTTCCAAAGGGTCCTTTACACCCTTGCTGCAACTCAAGAAGTGCCCCGACATACCCGTGTCCACTCGAGAGGAAGCACGAGGGTCCCGCACACATCCAGGGGAGCCCCGTTTCCGCCTCCTTGCTCGAGGTGAGGGATCCTTTCCCTGTTTCGTAGGGAAAGAATTCCCGGCGTTCTCGTCGCATCTCTAGAGGAGGCGCTCTCCACAGGAAAGGCGAGAGGAACTCCAGGGTCGTGCCACCATTCCAAGAGTCCCCCAGATGTGACAGTCCATTCCAGAGGAACCTGTTTTCCCTGCACTGCCTTGACGTTCAAGCCGAGGATCGACTCCCACCACGTGTGCACGTGGCACAGCCCTGTGGGAAAGCCTCGTGGGAAAGACTCGAGGGAAAACCATAGATCCTTTGATCCACGCGGCGGACTGCGTGACACTGCTGCTACCGCTCTGGAGGAAAGCGCAAGTGCATGCCCGCATTCGAGACGAGGACTGACTCCCCTGGGGAGACTCCAGAAGTACCCCAAGATCCATGTCAGCACTGGAGTGGAATCCTCAGGTTCCGGCCCCGACACCACACAAGGTCTTAGGCCCGGCATCGACGGGAGAGGAATCCCCAGAGGCCCCCGAGGAACTCGCATGGGGACTGGCCTTTCCTGAGGCCACCAGAGCGGGTCCCTGAGGTCCCCGTCGTAAGTCGAGAGCACCTGCCGCAACTCGAGAAAATCCAGGAGGTTTTGCCCTCCAGGCGAGATGAGGCCCATTTCCGCTGAGGCTTCTCGAGGCTAATCACATCTAACCACTGGAACTTCCAAAGGGTACTTCACACCCTTGCTGCAACTCAAGAAGTTCCCCGACATACCCGTCTCCACTCGAGAGGAAGCACGTGGGGTCCCGCACACATCCAGGGGAGCCCCGTTTCCGCCTCTTAGCTCGAGATGAGGGATCCTTTCCCTGTTTCGTAGGGAAAGAATTCCCAGCGTTCCCGTCGCATCTCAAGAGGAGGCGCTCTCCACAGGAAAGGCGAGAGGAACTCCAGGGTCGTGCCACCATTCCAAGAGTCCCCCAGATGTGTCAGTCCATTCCAGAGGAACCTGTTTTCCCTGCACTGCCTTGACGTTCAAGCCGAGGATCGAGTCCCACCCCGTGTGCACGTGGGACAGCCCTGTGGCATATCCTCGTGGGAAAGACTCGAGGGAAAACCATAGATCCTTTGATCCACGCGGCGGACTGCGTGACACTGCTGCTACCGCTCTGGAGGAAAGCGCAAGTGCATGCCCGCATTCGAGACGAGGACTGACTCCCCTGGGAGACTCCAGAAGTACCCCAAGATCCATGTCAGCACTGGAGAGGAATCCTCAGGTTCCGGCCCCGACTCCACACAAGGTCTTAGGCCCCGGCATCGACGGGAGAGGGATCCCGAGAGGCCCCGGAGGAACTCGCATGGGGACTGGCCTTTCCTGAGGCCACCAGAGCGGGTCCCTGTGGTCCCCGTCGTAAGTCGAGAGCACCCGCCGCAACTCGAAAAAATCCAGGAGGTTTTGCCCTCCAGGCGAGATGAGGCCCATTTCCGCTGAGGCTTCTCGAGGCCAATCACGTCTAACCACTGGAACGTCCAAAGGGTCCTTCACACCCTTGCTGCAACTCAAGAAGTTCCCCGACATACCCGTCTCCACTCGAGAGGAAGCACGAGGGTCCCGCACACATCCAGGGGAGCCCCGTTTCCGCCTCCTAGCTCGAGATGAGGGATCCTTTCCCTGTTTCGTAGGGAAAGAATTCCCAGCGTTCCCGTCGCATCTCAAGAGGAGGCGCTCTCCACAGGAAAGGCGAGAGGAACTCCGGGGTCGTGCCACCATTCCAAGAGTCCCCCAGATGGGTCAGTCCATTCCAGAGGAACCTGTTTTCCCTGCACTGCCTTGACGATCAAGCTGAGGATCGACTCCCACCACGTGTGCACGTGGGACAGCCCTGTGGGAAAGCCTCGTGGGAAAGCCTCGTGGGAAAGACTCGAGGGAAAACCATAGATCCTTTGATCCACGTGGCGGACTGCGTGACACTGCTGCTTCCGCTCTGGCGGAAAGGGCAAGTGCATGCCCGCATTCGAGACGAGGAATGACTCCCCTGCGGAGACTCCAGAAGTACCCCAAGATCCATGTCAGCACTGGAGAGGAATCCTCAGGTTCCGGCCCCGACTCCACACAAGGTCTTAGGCCCCGGCATCGACGGGAGAGGAATCCTGAGACGCCCCCGAGGAACTCGCATGGGGACTGGCCTTTCCTGCAGCCTCCAGAGCCTGTCCCCGAGGTCCCCGTCGTAAGTCGAGAGCACCTGCCGCAACTCGAGAAATTCCAGGAGGTTTTGCCCTCCAGGCGAGTTGAGGCCCATTTCCGCTGAGGCTTCTCAAGGCTAATCACATCTAACCACTGGAACTTCCAAAGGGTCCTTCACACCCTTGCTGCAACTCAAGAAGTGCCCCGACATACCCGTGTCCACTCGAGAGGAAGCACGAGGGTCCCGCACACATCCAGGGGAGCCCCGTTTCCGCCTCCTTGCTCGAGATGAGGGATCCTTTCCCTGTTTCGTAGGGAAAGAATTCCCGGCGTTCCCGTCGCATCTCAAGAGGAGGCGCTCTCCACAGGAAAGGCGAGAGGAACTCCAGGGTCGTGCCACCATTCCAAGAGTCCCCCAGATGTGTCAGTCCATTCCAGAGGAACCTGTTTTGCCTGCACTGCCTTGACGTTCAAGCCGATAATAGACTCCCACCACCTGTGCACGTGGGACAGCCCTGTGGGAAAGCCTCGTGGGAAAGCCTCGTGGGAAAGACTCGAGGGAAAAACATAGATCCTTTGATCCACGCGGCGGACTGCGTGACACTGCTGCTACCGCTCTGGAGGAAAGCGCAAGTGCATGCCCGCATTCGAGACGAGGACTGACTCCCCTGGGGAGACTCCAGAAGTACCCCAAGATCCATGTCACCACTGGAGAGGAATCCTCAGGTTCCGACCCCGACTCCACACAAGGCCTTAGGCCCCGGCATCAACGGGAGAGGAATCCCGAGAGGCCCCCGAGGAACTCGCATGGGGACTGGCCTTTCCTGAGGCCACCAGAGCGGGTCCCTGAGGTCCCCGTCGTAAGTCGAGAGCACCTGCCGCAACTCGAGAAAATCCAGGAGGTTTTGCCCTTCAGGCGAGATGAGACCCATTTCCGCTGAGCCTTCTCGAGGCTAATCACCTCTAACCACTGGAACTTCCAAAGGGTCCTTCACACCCTTGCTGCAACTCAAGAAGTTCCCCGACATACCCGTCTCCACTCGAGAGGAAGCACGAGGGTCCCGCACACATCCAGGGGAGCCCCGTTTCCGCCTCCTAGCTCGAGATGAGGGATCCTTTCCCTGTTTCGTAGGGAAAGAATTCCCGGCTTTCCCGTCGCAACTCAAGAGGAGGCGCTCTCCACAGGAAAGGCGAGAGGAACTCCAGGGTCGTGCCACCATTCCAAGAGTCCCCTAGATGTGTGAGTCCATTCCAGAGGAACCTGTTTTCCCTGCACTGCCTTGACGTTCAAGCCGAGGATCGACTCCCACCACGTGTGCACGTGGGACAGCCCTGTGGGAAAGCCTCATGGGAAAGCCTCGTGGGAAAGACTCGAGGGAAAACCATAGATCCTTTGATCCACGCGGCGGACTGCGTGACACTGCTGCTACCGCTCTGGAGGAAAGCGCAAGTGCATGCCCGCATTCGAGACGAGGACTGACTCCCCTGGGGAGACTCCAGAAGTACCCCAAGATCCATGTCAGCACTGGAGTGGAATCCTCAGGTTCCGGCCCCGACACCACACAAGGTCTTAGGCCCGGCATCGACGGGAGAGGAATCCCCAGAGGCCCCCGAGGAACTCGCATGGGGACTGGCCTTTCCTGAGGCCACCAGAGCGGGTCCCTGAGGTCCCCGGCGTAAGTCGAGAGCACCTGCCGCAACTCGAGAAAATCCAGGAGGTTTTGCCCTCCAGGCGAGATGAGGCGCATTTCCGCTGAGGCTTCTCGAGGCTAATCACATCTAACCACTGGAACTTCCAAAGGGTCCTTCACACCCTTGCTGCAACTCAAGAAGTTCCCCGACATACCCGTCTCCACTCGAGAGGAAGCACGTGGGTTCCCCCACACATCAAGGGGAGCCCCGTTTCCGCCTCCTAGCTCGAGATGAGGGATCCTTTAACTGTTTCGTAGGGAAAGAATTCCCGGCGTTCCCGTCGCATCTCAAGAGGAGGCGCTCTCCACAGGAAAGGCGAGAGGAACTCCAGGGTCGTGCCACCATTCCAAGAGTCCCCCAGATGTGTCAGTCCATTCCAGAGGAACCTGTTTTCCCTGCACTGCCTTGAAGTTCAAGCCGAGGATCGAGTCCCACCCCTTGTGCACGTGGGACAGCCCTGTGGGAAAGCCTCGTGGGAAAGACTCGAGGGAAAACCATAGATCCTTTGATCCACGCGGCGGACTGTGTGACACTGCTGCTACCGCTCTGGAGGAAAGCGCAAGTGCATGCCCGCATTCGAGACGAGGACTGACTCCCCTGGGGAGACTCCAGAAGTACCCCAAGATCCATGTCAGCACTGGAGAGGAATCCTCAGGTTCCGGCCCCGACTCCACACAAGGTCTTAGGCCCCGGCATCGACGGGAGAGGGATCCCGAGAGTCCCCCGAGGAACTCGCTTGGGGACTGGCCTTTCCTGAGGCCACCAGAGCGGGTCCCTGTGGTCCCCGTCGTAAGTCGAGAGCACCCGCCGAAACTCGAAAAAATCCAGGAGGTTTTGCCCTCCAGCGAGATGAGGCCCATTTCCGCTGAGGCTTCTCGAGGCCAATCACGTCTAACCACTGGAACTTCCAAAGGGTCCTTCACACCCTTGCTGCAAATCAAGAAGTTCCCCGACATACCCGTGTCCACTCGAGAGGAAGCACGAGGGTCCCGCACACATCCAGGGGAGACCCGTTTCCGACTCCTTGCTCGAGATGAGGGATCCTTTCCCTGTTTCGTAGGGAAAGAATTCCCGGCGTTCTCGTCGCATCTCTAGAGGAGGCGCTCTCCACAGGAAAGGCGAGAGGAACTCCAGGGTCGTGCCACCATTCCAAGAGTCCCCCAGATGTGTCAGTCCATTCCAGAGGAACCTGTTTTCCCTGCACTGCCTTGACGTTCAAGCCGAGGATCGACTCCCACCACGTGTGCACGTGGGACAGCCCTGTGGGAAAGCCTCGTGGGAAAGCCTCGTGGGAAAGACTCGAGGGAAAACCATAGATCCTTTGATCCACGCGGCGGACTGCGTGACACTGCTGCTACCGCTCTGGAGGAAAGCGCAAGTGCATGCCCGCATTCGAGACGAGGACTGACTCCCCTGGGGAGACTCCAGAAGTACCCCAAGATCCATGTCAGCACTGGAGAGGAATCCTCAGGTTCCGGCCCCGACTCCACACAAGGTGTTAGGCCACGGCATCGACGGGAGAGGAATCCCGAGAGGCCCCCGAGGAACTCGCATTGGGACTGGCCTTTCCTGAGGCCTCCAGAGCGGGTCCCTGTGGTCCCCTTCGTAAGTCGAGAGCACCTGCCGCAACTCGAGAAAATCCAGGAGGTTTTACCCTCCAGGCGAGATGAGGCCCATTTCCGCTGAGGCTTCTCGAGGCCAATCACGTCTAACCACTGGAACTTCCAAAGGGTCCTTCACACCATTGCTGCAACTCAAGAAGTTCCCCGACATACCCGTCTCCACTCGAGAGGAAGCACGAGGGTCCCGCACACATCCAGGGGAGCCCCGTTTCCGCCTCCTAGCTCGAGATGAGGTATCCTTTCCCTGTTTCGTAGGGAAAGAATTCCCGGCTTTCCCGTCGCAACTCAAGAGAAGGCGCTCTCCACAGGAAAGGCGAGAGGAACTCCAGGGTCGTGCCACCATTCCAAGAGTCCCCCAGATGTGTCAGTCCATTCCAGAGGAACCTGTTTTCCCTGCACTGCCTTGACGTTCAAACCGAGGATCGACTCCCACCACGTGTGCACGTGAGACAGCCCTGTGGGAAAGCCTCATGGGAAAGCCTCGTGGGAAAGACTCGAGCGAAAACCATAGATCCTTTGATCCACGCGGCGGACTGCGTGACACTGCTGCTACCGCTCTGGAGGAAAGCGCAAGTGCATGCCCGCATTCGAGACGAGGACTGACTCCCCTGGGGAGACTCCAGAAGTACCCCAAGATCCATGTCAGCACTGGAGAGGAATCCTCAGGTTCCGGCCCCGACTCCACACAAGGTCTTAGTCCCCGGCATCGACGGGAGAGGAATCCCGAGAGGCCCCCGAGGAACTCGCATGGGGACTGGCCTTTCCTGAGGCCACCAGAGCGGGTCCCTGAGGTCCCCGTCGTAAGTCGAGAGCACCTGCAGCAACTCGAGAAAATCCAGGAGGTTTTGCCCTCCAGGCGAGATGAGGCCCATTTCCGCTGAGGCTTCTCGAGGCTAATCACATCTAATCACTGGAACTTCCAAAGGGACCTTCACACCCTTGCTGCAACTCAAGCAGTTCCGCGACATACCCGTCTCCACTCGAGAGGAAGCACGTGGGGTCCCGCACACATCCAGGGGAGCCCCGTTTCCGCCTCGTAGCTCCAAATGAGGGATCCTTTCCCTTTTTCGTAGGGAAAGAATTCCCGGCGTTCCCGTCGCATCTCAAGAGGAGGCGCTCTCCACAGGAAAGGCGAGAGGAACTCCAGGGTCGTGCCACCATTCCAAGAGACCCCCAGATGTGTCAGTCCATTCCAGAGGAAATTGTTTTCCCTGCACTGCCTTGACGTTCAAGCCGAGGATCGACTCCCACCACGTGTGCACGTGGGACAGCCCTGTGGGAAAGCCTCGTGGGAAAGCCTCGTGGGAAAGACTCGAGGGAAAGACATAGATCCTTTGATCCACGCGGCGGACTGCGTGACACTGCTGCTACCGCTCTGGAGGAAAGCGCAAGTGCATGACCGCATTCGATACGAGGACTGACTCCCCTGGGAGACTCCAGAAGTACCCCAAGATCCATGTCAGCACTGGAGAGGAATCCTCAGGTTCCGGCCCCGACTCCACACAAGGTCTTAGGCCCCGGCATCGACGGGAGAGGGATCCCGAGAGGCCCCGGAGGAACTCGCATGGGGACTGGCCTTTCCTGAGGCCACCAGAGCGGGTCCCTGTGGTCCCCGTCGTAAGTCGAGAGCACCCGCCGCAACTCGAAAAAATCCAGGAGGTTTTGCCCTCCAGGCGAGATGAGGCCCATTTCCGCTGAGGCTTCTCGAGGCCAATCACGTCTAACCACTGGAACGTCCAAAGGGTCCTTCACACCCTTGCTGCAACTCAAGAAGTTCCCCGACATACCCGTCTCCACTCGAGAGGAAGCACGAGGGTCCCGCACACATCCAGGGGAGCCCCGTTTCCGCCTCCTAGCTCGAGATGAGGGATCCTTTCCCTGTTTCGTAGGGAAAGAATTCCCAGCGTTCCCGTCGCATCTCAAGAGGAGGCGCTCTCCACAGGAAAGGCGAGAGGAACTCCGGGGTCGTGCCACCATTCCAAGAGTCCGCCAGATGTGTCAGTCCATTCCAGAGGAACCTGTTTTCCCTGCACTGCCTTGACGTTCAAGCCGAGGATCGACTCCCACCACGTGTGCACGTGGGACAGCCCTGTGGCATATCCTCGTGGGAAAGACTCGAGGGAAAACCATAGATCCTTTGATCCACGCGGCGGACTGCGTGACACTGCTGCTACCGCTCTGGAGGAAAGCGCAAGTGCATGCCCGCATTCGAGACGAGGACTGACTCCCCTGGGGAGACTCCAGAAGTATCCCAAGATCCATGTCAGCACTGGAGAGGAATCCTCAGGTTCCGGCCCCGACTGCACACAAGGTCTTAGTCCCCGGCATTGACGGGAGAGGAATCCCGAGAGGCCCCCGAGGAACTCACATGGGGACTGGACTTTCCTGAGGCCACTAGAGCGTGTCCCTGAGGTCCCAGTCGTAAGTCGAGAGCACCTGCCGCAACTCGAGAAAATCCAGGAGGTTTTGCCCTCCAGGCGAGATGAGGCCCATTTCCGCTGAGGCTTCTCGAGGCTAATCACATCTAACCACTGGAACTTCCAAAGGGTCCTTCACACCCTTGCTGCAACTCGTGAAGTTCCCCGACATACCCGTCTCCACTCGAGAGGAAGCACGTGGGGTCCCGCACACATCCAGGGGAGCCCCGTATCCGCTTCCTAGCTTGAGATGAGGGATCCTTTCCCTGTTTCGTAGGGAAAGAATTCCCGGCTTTCCCGTCGCATCTCAAGAGGAGGCGCTCTCCACAGGAAAGGCGAGAGGAACTCCAGGGTCGTGCCACCTTTCCAAGAGACCACCAGATGTGTCAGTCCATTCCAGAGGAACCTGTTTTCCCTGCACTGCCTTGACGTTCAAGCCGAGGATCGAGTCCCACCACGTGTGCACGTGGGACAGCCCTGTGGGAAAGCCTCGTGGGAAAGCCTCGTGCTAAAGACTCGAGGGAAAACCATAGATCCTTTGATACACGCGGCGGACTGCGTGACACTGCTGCTACCGCTTTGGAGGAAAGCAAAGTTCATGCCGTCATTCGAGACGAGGACTGACTCCCCTGGGGAGACTCCAGAAGTACCCCAAGATCCATGTCAGCACTGGAGAGGAATCCTCAGTTTCCGGCCTCGACTCAACACAAGGTCTTAGGCCCCGGAATCGACGGGAGAGGAATCCCGAGAGGCCCCCGAGGAACTCGCATGGGGACTGGCCTTTCCTGAGGCCTCCAGAGCGGGTCCCTGAGGTCCCCGTCGTAAGTCGAGAGCACCTGCCGCAACTCGAGAAAATCCAGGAGGTTTTGCCCTCCAGGCGAGATGAGGCCCATTTCCGCTGAGGCTGCTCGAGGCTAATCACGTCTAACCACTGGAACTTCCTAATGGTCCTTCACACCCTTGCTGAAACTCAAGAAGTTCCCCGACATACCCATCTCCACTCGAGAGGAAGCACGTGGGGTCCCGCACACATCCAGGGGAGCCCCGTTTCTGCCTCCTACCTCGAGATGAGGGATCCTTTCCCTTTTTCGTAGGGAAAGAATTCCCGGCGTTCCCGTCGAATCTCAAGAGGAGGTGCTCTCCACAGGAAAGGCAAGAGGAACTCCAGGGTCGTGCCACCATTCCAAGAGTCCCCCAGATGTGTCAGTCCATTCCAGAGGAACCTGTTTTCCCTGCACTGCCTTGACGTTCAAGCCGAGGATCGACTCCCAACACCTGTGCACGTGGGACAGCCCTGTGGGAAAGCCTCGTGGGAAAGCCTCGAGGGAAAACCATAGATCCTTTGATCCACGCGGCGGACTGCGTGACACTGCTGCTACCGCTCTGGAGGAAAACGCAAGTGCATGCCCGCATTCGAGACGAGGACTGACTACCCTGGGGAGACTCCAGAAGTAGCCCAAGATCCATGTCAGCACTGGAGAGGAATCCTCAGGTTCCGGCCCCGACTCCACACAAGGTCTTAGTCCCCGCGATCGACGGGAGAGGAATCCCGAGAGGCCCCCGAGGAACTCGCATGGGGACTGGCCTTTCCTGAGGCTACCAGAGCGGGTCCCTGAGGTCCCCGTCGTAAGTCGAGAGCACCTGCCGCAACTCGACAAAATCCAGGAGGTTTTGCCCTCCAGGCGAGATGAGGCCCATTTCCGCTGAGGTTTCTCGAGGCTAATCAAATCTAACCACTGGAACTTCCTAAGGTTCCTTCACACCATTGCTGAAACTCAAAAGTTCCCCGACATACCCATCTCCACTCGAGAGGAAGCACGTGGGGTCCCGCACACATCCAGGGGAGCCCCGTTTCCGCCTCCTAGCTCGAGATGAGGGATCCTTTCCCTGTTTCGTAGGGAAAGAATTCCCGGCGTTCCCGTCGCATCTCAAGAGGAGGCGCTCTCCACAGGAAAGGCGAGAGGAACTGCAGGGTCGTGCCACCATTCCAAGAGTCCCCCAGATGTGTCAGTCCATTCCAGAGGAAAATGTTTTCCCTGCACTGCCTTGATGTTCAAGCCGAGGATCGACTCCCACCACGTGTGCACGTGGGACAGCCCTGTGGGAAAGCCTCGTGGGAAAGCCTCGTGCTAAAGACTCGAGGGAAAACCATAGATCCTTTGATATACACGGCGGACTGCGTGACACTGCTGCTACCGCTCTGGAGGAACGCGCAAGTGCATGCCCGCATTCGAGACGAGGACTGACTCCCCTGGGGAGACTCCAGAAGTACCCCAAGATCCATGTCAGCACTGGAGAGGAATCCTCAGTTTCCGGCCTCCACTCAACACAAGGTCTTAGGCCCCGGAATCGACGGGAGAGGAATCCCGAGAGGCCCCCGAGGAACTCGCATGGGGACTGGCCTTTCCTAAGGCCTCCAGAGCGGGTCCCTGAGGTCCCCGTCGTAAGTCGAGAGCACCTGCCGCATCTCGAGAAAATCCAGGAGGTTTTGCCCTCCAGGCGAGAGGAGGCCCATTTCCGCTGAGGCTTCTCGAGGCTAATCACGTCTAACCACTGGAACTTCCTAATGGTCCTTCACACCCTTGCTGAAACTCAAGAAGTTCCACGACATACCCATCTCCACTCGAGAGGAAGCACGTGGGGTCCCGCACACATCCAGGGGAGCCCCGTTTCTGCCTCCTACCTCGAGATGAGGGATCCTTTCCCTTTTTCGTAGGGCAAGAATTCCCGGCGTTCCCGTCGCATCTCAAGAGGAGGTGCTCTCCACAGGAAAGGCAAGAGGAACTCCAGGGTCGTGCCACCATTCCAAGAGTCCCCCAGATGTGTCAGTCCATTCCAGAGGAACCTGTTTTCCCTGCACTGCCTGGACGTTCAAGCCGAGGATGGACTCCCACCACGTGTGCACGTGGGACAGCCCTGTGGGAAAGCCTCGTGGGAAAGCCTCGTGGGAAAGACTCGAGGGAAAACCATAGATCCTTTGATCCACGCGGCGGACAGCGTGACACTGCTGCTACCGCTCTGGAGGAAAGCGCAATGCATGCCCGCATTCGAGACGAGGACTGACTCCCCTGGGGAGACTCCAGAAGTAGCCCAAGATCCATGTCAGCACTGGAGAGGAATCCTCAGGTTCCGGCCCCGACTCCACACAAGGTCTTAGGCCCCGGCATCGACGGGAGAGGAATCCCGAGAGGCCCCCGAGGAACTCGCTTGGGGACTGGCCTTTCCTGAGGCCACCAGAGCGGGTCCCTGAGGTCCCCGTCGTAAGTCGAGAGCACCTGCCGCATCTCGAGAAAATCCAGGAGGTTTTGCCCTCCAGGCGAGATGAGGGCCATTTCCGCTGAGGCTTCTCGAGGCTAATCACGTCTAACCACTGGAACTTCCTAAGGGTCCTTCACACCCTTGCTGCAACTCAAGAAGTTCCCCGACATCCCCGTCTCCACTCGAGAGGAAGCACGTGGGGTCCCGCACACATCCAGGGGAGCCCCGTTTCCGCCTCCTAGCTCGAGATGAGGGATCCTTTCCCTGTTTCGTAGGGAAAGAATTCCCGGCGTTCCCGTCGCATCTCAAGAGGAGGCGCTCTCCACAGGAAAGGCGAGAGGAACTCCAGGGTCGTGCCACCATTCCAGGAGTCCCCCAGATGTGTCAGTCCATTCCAGAGGAACCTGTTTTCCCTGCACTGCTTTGACGTTCAAGCCGAGGATCGACTCCCACCACGTGTGCACGTGGGACAGCCCTGTGGGAAAGCCTCGTGGGAAAGACTCGAGGGAAAACCATAGATCCTTTGATCCACGCGGCGGACTGCGTGACACTGCTGCTACCGCTCTGGAGGAAAGTGCAATTGCATGCCCGCATTCAAGACGAGGACTGACTCCCCTGGGGAGACTCCAGAAGTACCCCAAGATCCATATCAGCACTGGAGAGGAATCCTCAGGTTCCGGCCCCGACTCCACACAAGGTCTTAGTCCACAGCATTGACGGGAGAGGAATCCCGAGAGGCCCCCGAGGAACTCGCATGGTGACTGGCCTTTCCTGAGGCCACCAGAGCGGGTCCCTGAGGTCCCCGTCGTAAGTCGAGAGCACCTGCCGCAACTCGAGAAAATCCAGGAGGTTTTGCCCTCCAGGCGAGATGAGGCCCATTTCCGCTGAGGCTTCTGGAGGCCAATCATATCTAACCACTGGAACTTCCAAAGGGTCCTTCACACCCTTGCTGCAACTCAA
Source organism: Ovis canadensis (assembly GCF_042477335.2). Taxonomy (NCBI): domain Eukaryota; kingdom Metazoa; phylum Chordata; class Mammalia; order Artiodactyla; family Bovidae; genus Ovis; species Ovis canadensis. Next base: position 9,118,610 of record NC_091258.1, on the reverse strand, counting down.
GCAGTTCGGCGACATACCCGTCTCCACTCGAGAGGAAGCACGTGGGGTCCCGCACACATCCAGGGGAGCCCCGTTTCCGCCTCCTAGCTCGAGATGAGGGATCCTTTCCCTGTTTCTTAGGGAAAGAATTCCCTGCGTTCCCGTCGCATCTCAAGAGGAGGGGCTCTCCACAGGAAAGGCGAGAGGAACTCCAGGGTCGTGCCACCATTCCAAGAGACCCCCAGATGGGTCAGTCCATTCCAGAGGAACCTGTTTTCCCTGCACTGCCTTGACGTTCAATCCGAGGATCGACTCCCACCACGTGTGCACGTGGGACAGCCCTGTGGGAAAGCCTCGTGGGAAAGCCTCGTGGGAAAGACTGGAGGGAAAACCATAGATCCTTTGATCCACGCGCCGGACTGCGTGACACTGCTGCTACCGCTCTGGAGGAAAGCGCAAGTGCATGCCCGCATTCGAGACGAGGACTGACTTCCCTGGGGAGACTCCAGAAGTACCCCAAGATCCATGTCAGAACTGGAGAGGAATCCTCAGGTTCCGGCCCCGACTCCACACAAGGTCTTAGGCCCCGGCATTGACGGGAGAGGAATCCCGAGTGTCCCCCGAGGAACTCGCTTGGGGACTGGCCTTTCCTGAGGCCACCAGAGCGGGTCCCTGAGGTCCCCGTCGTAAGTCGAGAGCACCTGCCGCATCTCGAGAAAATCCAGGAGGTTTTGCCCTCCAGGCGAGATGAGGGCCATTTCCGCTGAGGCTTCTCGAGGCTAATCACGTCTAACCACTGGAACTTCCTAAGGGTCCTTCACACCCTTGCTGCAACTCAAGAAGTTCCCCGACATCCCCGTCTCCACTCGAGAGGAAGCACGTGGGGTCCCGCACACATCCAGGGGAGCCCCGTTTCCGCCTCCTAGCTCGAGATGAGGGATCCTTTCCCTGTTTCGTAGGGAAAGAATTCCCGGCGTTCCCGTCGCATCTCAAGAGGAGGCGCTCTCCACAGGAAAGGCGAGAGGAACTCCAGGGTCGTGCCACCATTCCAGGAGTCCCCCAGATGTGTCAGTCCATTCCAGAGGAACCTGTTTTCCCTGCACTGCTTTGACGTTCAAGCCGAGGATCGACTCCCACCACGTGTGCACGTGGGACAGCCCTGTGGGAAAGCCTCGTGGGAAAGACTCGAGGGAAAACCATAGATCCTTTGATCCACGCGGCGGACTGCGTGACACTGCTGCTACCGCTCTGGAGGAAAGTGCAATTGCATGCCCGCATTCAAGACGAGGACTGACTACCCTGGGGAGACTCCAGAAGTACCCCAAGATCCATGTCAGCACTGGAGAGGAATCCTCAGGTTCCGGCCCCGACTCCACACAAGGTCTTAGTCCCCAGCATTGACGGGAGAGGAATCCCGAGAGGCCCCCGAGGAACTCGCATGGGGACTGGCCTTTCCTGAGGCCACCAGAGCGGGTCCCTGAGGTCCCCGTCGTAAGTCGAGAGCACCTGCCGCAACTCGAGAAAATCCAGGAGGTTTTGCCCTCCAGGCGAGATGAGGCCCATTTCCGCTGAGGCTTCTCGAGGCTAATCACGTCTAACCACTGGAACTTCCTAAGGGTCCTTCACACCCTTGCTGCAACTCAAAAACTTCCCCGACATACCCGTCTCCACTCGAGAGGAAGCACGTGGGGTCCCGCACACATCCAGGGGAGCCCCGTTTCCGCCTCCTAGCTCGAGATGAGGGATCCTTTCCCTGTTTCGTAGGGAAAGATTTCCCGGCGTTCCCGTCGCATCTCAAGAGGAGGCGCTCTCCACAGGAAAGGCGAGAGGAACTCCAGGGTCGTACCACCATTCCAAGAGACACCCAGATGGGTCAGTCCATTCCAGAGGAACCTGTTTTCCCTGCACTGCCTTGACGTTCAAGCCGAGGATCGACTCCCACCACGTGTGCACGTGGGACAGCCCTGTGGGAAAGCCTCGTGGGAAAGCCTCGTGGGAAAGACTCGAGGGAAAACCATAGATCCTATGATCTACGCGGCGGACTGCATGACACTGCTGCTACCGCTCTGGAGGAAAGCGCAAGTGCATGCCCGCATTCGAGACGAGGACTGACTCCCCTGGGGAGACTCCAGACGTACCCCAAGATCCATGTCAGCACTGGAGAGGAATCCTCAGGTTCCAGCCCCGACTCCACACAAGGTCTTAGGCCCCGGCATCAACGGGAGAGGAATCCCGAGAGGCCCCCGAGGAACTCGCATGGGGACTGGCCTTTCCTGAGGCCACCAGAGCGGGTCCATGAGGTCCCCGTCGTAAGTCGAGAGCACCTGCCGCAACTCGAGAAAATCCAGGAGGTTTTGCCCTCCAGGCGAGATGAGGCCCATTTCCGCTGAGGCTTCTCGAGGCTAATCACGTCTAACCACTGGAACTTCCTAAGGGTCCTTCACACCCTTGCTGCAACTCAAGAAGTTCCCCGACATACCCGTCTCCACTCGAGAGGAAGCACGTGGGGTCCCGCACACATCCAGGGGAGCCCCGTTTCCGCCTCCTAGCTCGAGATGAGGGATCCTTTCCCTGTTTCGTAGGGAAAGAATTCCCGGCGTTCCCGTCGCATCTCAAGAGGAGGCGCTCTCCACAGGAAAGGCGAGAGGAACTCCAGGGTCGTGCCACCATTCCAAGAGTCCCCCAGATGTGTCAGTCCATTCCAGAGGAATCTGTTTTCCCTGCACTGCCTTGACGTTTAAGCCGAGGATCGACTCCCACCACGTGTGCACGTGGGACAGCCCTGTGGGAAAGCCTCGTGGGAAAGACTCGAGGGAAAACCATAGATCCTTTGATCCACGCGGCGGACTGCGTGACACTGCTGCTACCGCTCTGGAGGAAAGCGCAAGTGCATGCCCGCATTCAAGACGAGGACTGACTACCCTGGGGAGACTCCAGAAGTACCCCAAGATCCATGTCAGCACTGGAGAGGAATCCTCAGGTTCCGGCCCCGACTCCACACAAGCTCTTAGGCCCCGGCATTGACGGGAGATTAATCCCGAGAGTCCCCCGAGGAACTCGCATCGGGACTGGCCTTCCTGAGGCCAACAGAGCGGGTCCATGAGGTCCCCGTCATAAGTCGAGAGCACCTGCCGCAACTCGAGAAAACCCAGGAGGTTTTGCCCTCCAGGCGAGATGAGGGCCATTTCCGCTGAGGCTTCTCGAGGCTAATCACGTTTAACCACTGGAACTTCCTAAGGGTCCTTCACACCCTTGCTGCAACTCAAGAAGTTCCCCGACATACCCGTCTCCACTCGAGAGGAAGCACGTGGGGTCCCGCACACATCCAGGGGTGCCCCGTTTCCGCCTCCTAGCTCGAGATGAGGGATCCTTTCCCTGTTTCGTAGGGAAAGAATTCCCGGCGTTCCCGTCGCATCTCAAGTGGAGGCACTCTCCACAGGAAAGGCGAGAGGAACTCCAGGGTCGTGTCACCATTCCAAGAGTCTCCCAGATGTGTCAGTCCATTCCAGAGGAACCTGTTTTCCCTGCACTGCCTTGACGTTCAAGCCGAGGATAGACTCCCACCACGTGTGCACGTGGGACAGCCCTGTGGGAAAGCCTCGTGGGAAAGCCTCGTTTCAAAGACTCGAGGGAAAACCATAGATCCTTTGATCCACGCGGCGGACTGCGTGACACTGCTGCTACCGCTCTGGAGGAAAGCGCAAGTGCATGCCCACTTTCGAGACGAGGACTGACTCCCCTGGGGAGACTCCAGAAGTACCCCAAGATCCATGTCAGCACTGGAGAGGAATCCTCAGGTTCCGGCCCCGACTCCACACAAGGTCTTAGTCCCCGGCATTGACGGGAGAGGAATCCCGAGAGGCCCCCGAGGAACTCGCATGGGGACTGGCCTTTCCTGAGGCCACCAGAGCGGGTCCCTGAGGTCCCCGTCGTAAGTCGAGAGCACCTGCCGCAACTCGAGAAAATCCAGGAGGTTTTGCCCTCCAGGCGAGATGAGGCCCATTTCCGCTGAGGCTTCTCGAGGCTAATCAAGTCTAACCACTGGAACATCCAAAGGTACCTTCACACCCTTGCTGCAACTCAAAAGTTCCCCGACATACCCATCTCCACTCGAGAGGAAGCACGTGGGGTCCCGCACACATCCAGGGGAGCCCCGTTTCCGCCTCCTAGCTCGAGATGAGGGATCCTTTCCCTGTTTCTTAGGGAAAGAATTCCCTGCGTTCCCGTCGCATCTCAAGAGGAGGCGCTCTCCACAGGAAAGGCGAGAGGAACTCCAGGGTCGTGCCACCATTCCAAGAGTCCCCCAGATGTGTCAGTCCATTCCAGAGGAACCTGTTTTCCCTGAACTGCCTTGACGTTCAAGCCGAGGATCGAGTCCCAACACGTGTGCACGTGGGACAGCCCTGTGGGATAGCCTCGTGGGAAAGCCTCGTGCTAAAGACTAGAGGGAAAACCATAGATCCTTTGATCCACGCGGCGGACTGCGTGACACTGCTGCTACCGCTCTGGAGGATAGCGCAAGTGCATGCCCGCATTCGAGACGAGGACTGACTCCCCTGGGGAGACTCCAGAAGTACCCCAAGATCCATGTCAGCACTGGAGAGGAATCCTCAGGTTCCGGCCGCGACTACACACAAGGTCTTAGGCCCCGGCATCGACGGGAGAGAAATCCCGAGAGGCCCCCGAGGAACTCGCATGGGGACTGGCCTTTCCTGAGGCCACCAGAGCGGGTCCCTGAGGTCCCCGTCGTAAGTCGAGAGCACCTGCCGCAACTCTAGAAAATCCAGGAGGTTTTGCCCTCCAGGCGAGATGAGGCCCATTTCCGCTGAGGCTTCTGGAGGCTAATCATATCTAACCACTGGAACTTCCAAAGGGTCCTTCACACCCTTGCTGCAACTCAAGCAGTTCCGCGACATACCCGTCTCCACTCGAGAGGAACCACGTGGGGTCCCGCACACATCCAGGGGAGCCCCGTTTCCGCCTCCTAGCTCGAGATGAGGGATCCTTTCCCTGTTTCGTAGGGAAAGAATTCCCGTCGTTCCCGTCGCATCTCAAGAGGAGGCGCTCTCGACAGGAAAGGCGAGAGGAACTCCAGGGTCGTGCCACCATTCCAAGAGTCCCCCAGATGTGTCAGTCCATTCCAGAGGAACCTGTTTTCCCTGCACTGCCTTGACGTTCAAGCCGAGGATAGACTCCCACCACGTGTGCACGTGGGACAGCCCTGTGGGAAAGCCTCGTGGGAAAGCCTCGTGGGAAAGACTCGAGGGAAAACCATACATCCTTTGATCCACGCGGCGGACTGCGTGACACTGCTGCTACCGCTCTGGAGGAAAGCGCAAGTGCATGCCCGCATTCGAGACGAGGACTGACTCCGCTGGGGAGACTCCAGAAGTACCCCAAGATCCATGTCAGCACTGGAGAGGAATCCTCAGGTTCCGGCCCCGACTCCACACAAGGTCTTAGGCCCCGGCATCGATGGGAGAGGAATCCCGAGAGGCCACCGAGGAACTCGCATGGGGACTGGCCTTTCTTGAGGCCACCAGAGCGGGTCCCTGAGGTCCCCGTCGTAAGTCTAGAGCACCTGCCGCAACTCGAGAAAATCCAGGAAGTTTTGCCCTCCAGGCGAGATGATGCCCATTTCCGCTGAGGCTTCTCGAGGCTAATCACGTCTAACCACTGGAACTTCCTAAGGGTCCTTCACACCCTTGCTGCAACTCAAGCAGTTCCGCGACATACCCGTCTCCACTTGAGAGGAAGCACGTGGGGTCCCGCACACATCCAGGGGAGCCCCGTTTCCGCCTCCTAGCTCGAGATGAGGGATCCTTTCCCTGTTTCGTAGGGAAAGAATTCCCGGCGTTCCCGTCGCATCTCAAGAGGAGGCGCTCTCCACAGGAAAGGGGAGAGGAACTCCAGGGTCGTGCCACCATTCCAAGAGTCCCCCAGATGTGTCAGTCCATTCCAGAGGAACCTGTTTTCCCTGCACTGCCTTGACGTTCAAGCCGAGGATCGAGTCCCAACACGTGTGCACGTGGGACAGCCATGTGGGATAGCCTCGTGGGAAAGCCTCGTGCTAAAGACTAGAGGGAAAACCATAGATCCTTTGATCCACGCGGCGGACAGCGTGACACTGCTGCTACCGCTCTGGAGGAACGCGCAAGTGCATGCCCGCATTCGAGACGAGGACTGACTCCCCTGGGGAGACTCCAGAAGTAGCCCAAGATCCATGTCAGCACTGGAGAGGAATCCTCAGGTTCCGGCCCCGACTCGACACAAGGTCTTAGGCCCCGGCATCGACGGGAGAGGAATCCCGAGAGTGCCCCGAGGAACTCGCTTGGGGACTGGCCTTTCCTGAGGCCACCAGAGCGGGTCCCTGAGGTCCCCGTCGTAAGTCGAGAGCACCTGCCGCATCTCGAGAAAATCCAGGAGGTTTTGCCCTCCAGGCGAGATGAGGGCCATTTCCGCTGAGGCTTCTCGAGGCTAATCACGTCTAACCACTGGAACTTCCTAAGGGTCCTTCACACCCTTGCTGCAACTCAAGAAGTTCCCCGACATACCCGTCTCCACTCGAGAGGAAGCACATGGGGTCCCGCACACATCCAGGGGAGCCCCGTTTCCGCCTCCTAGCTCGAGATGAGGGATCCTTTCCCTGTTTCGTAGGGAAAGAATTCCCGGCGTTCCCGTCGCATCTCAAGAGGAGGCGCTCTCCACAGGAAAGGCGAGAGGAACTCCAGGGTCGTGCCACCATTCCAAGAGACCCCCAGATGGGTCAGTCCATTCCAGAGGAACCTGTTTTCCCTGCACTGCCTTGACGTTTAAGCCGAGGATCGACTCCCACCACGTGTGCACGTGGGACAGCCCTGTGGGAAAGCCTCGTGGGAAAGACTCGAGGGAAAACCATAGATCCTTTGATCCACGCGGCGGACTGCGTGACACTGCTGCTACCGCTCTGGAGGAAAGCGCAAGTGCATGCCCGCATTCAAGACGAGGACTGACTCCCCTGGGGAGACTCCAGAAGTACCCCAAGATCCATGTCAGCACTGGAGAGGAATCCTCAGGTTCCGGCCCCGACTCCACACAAGCTCTTAGGCCCCGGCATTGACGGGAGATTAATCCCGAGAGTCCCCCGAGGAACTCGCATCGGGACTGGCCTTCCTGAGGCCAACAGAGCGGGTCCATGAGGTCCCCGTCATAAGTCGAGAGCACCTGCCGCAACTCGAGAAAACCCAGGAGGTTTTGCCCTCCAGGCGAGATGAGGGCCATTTCCGCTGAGGCTTCTCGAGGCTAATCACGTTTAACCACTGGAACTTCCTAAGGGTCCTTCACACCCTTGCTGCAACTCAAGAAGTTCCCCGACATACCCGTCTCCACTCGAGAGGAAGCACGTGGGGTCCCGCACACATCCAGGGGTGCCCCGTTTCCGCCTCCTAGCTCGAGATGAGGGATCCTTTCCCTGTTTCGTAGGGAAAGAATTCCCGGCGTTCCCGTCGCATCTCAAGTGGAGGCACTCTCCACAGGAAAGGCGAGAGGAACTCCAGGGTCGTGTCACCATTCCAAGAGTCTCCCAGATGTGTCAGTCCATTCCAGAGGAACCTGTTTTCCCTGCACTGCCTTGACGTTCAAGCCGAGGATAGACTCCCACCACGTGTGCACGTGGGACAGCCCTGTGGGAAAGCCTCGTGGGAAAGCCTCGTTTCAAAGACTCGAGGGAAAACCATAGATCCTTTGATCCACGCGGCGGACTGCGTGACACTGCTGCTACCGCTCTGGAGGAAAGCGCAAGTGCATGCCCACTTTCGAGACGAGGACTGACTCCCCTGGGGAGACTCCAGAAGTACCCCAAGATCCATGTCAGCACTGGAGAGGAATCCTCAGGTTCCGGCCCCGACTCCACACAAGGTCTTAGTCCCCGGCATTGACGGGAGAGGAATCCCGAGAGGCCCCCGAGGAACTCGCATGGGGACTGGCCTTTCCTGAGGCCACCAGAGCGGGTCCCTGAGGTCCCCGTCGTAAGTCGAGAGCACCTGCCGCAACTCGAGAAAATCCAGGAGGTTTTGCCCTCCAGGCGAGATGAGGCCCATTTCCGCTGAGGCTTCTCGAGGCTAATCAAGTCTAACCACTGGAACATCCAAAGGTACCTTCACACCCTTGCTGCAACTCAAAAGTTCCCCGACATACCCATCTCCACTCGAGAGGAAGCACGTGGGGTCCCGCACACATCCAGGGGAGCCCCGTTTCCGCCTCCTAGCTCGAGATGAGGGATCCTTTCCCTGTTTCTTAGGGAAAGAATTCCCTGCGTTCCCGTCGCATCTCAAGAGGAGGCGCTCTCCACAGGAAAGGCGAGAGGAACTCCAGGGTCGTGCCACCATTCCAAGAGTCCCCCAGATGTGTCAGTCCATTCCAGAGGAACCTGTTTTCCCTGCACTGCCTTGACGTTCAAGCCGAGGATCGAGTCCCAACACGTGTGCACGTGGGACAGCCCTGTGGGATAGCCTCGTGGGAAAGCCTCGTGCTAAAGACTAGAGGGAAAACCATAGATCCTTTGATCCACGCGGCGGACTGCGTGACACTGCTGCTACCGCTCTGGAGGATAGCGCAAGTGCATGCCCGCATTCGAGACGAGGACTGACTCCCCTGGGGAGACTCCAGAAGTACCCCAAGATCCATGTCAGCACTGGAGAGGAATCCTCAGGTTCCGGCCGCGACTACACACAAGGTCTTAGGCCCCGGCATCGACGGGAGAGAAATCCCGAGAGGCCCCCGAGGAACTCGCATGGGGACTGGCCTTTCCTGAGGCCACCAGAGCGGGTCCCTGAGGTCCCCGTCGTAAGTCGAGAGCACCTGCCGCAACTCTAGAAAATCCAGGAGGTTTTGCCCTCCAGGCGAGATGAGGCCCATTTCCGCTGAGGCTTCTGGAGGCTAATCATATCTAACCACTGGAACTTCCAAAGGGTCCTTCACACCCTTGCTGCAACTCAAGCAGTTCCGCGACATACCCGTCTCCACTCGAGAGGAACCACGTGGGGTCCCGCACACATCCAGGGGAGCCTCGTTTCCGCCTCCTAGCTCGAGATGAGGGATCCTTTCCCTGTTTCGTAGGGAAAGAATTCCCGTCGTTCCCGTCGCATCTCAAGAGGAGGCGCTCTCGACAGGAAAGGCGAGAGGAACTCCAGGGTCGTGCCACCATTCCAAGAGTCCCCCAGATGTGTCAGTCCATTCCAGAGGAACCTGTTTTCCCTGCACTGCCTTGACGTTCAAGCCGAGGATAGACTCCCACCACGTGTGCACGTGGGACAGCCCTGTGGGAAAGCCTCGTGGGAAAGCCTCGTGGGAAAGACTCGAGGGAAAACCATACATCCTTTGATCCACGCGGCGGACTGCGTGACACTGCTGCTACCGCTCTGGAGGAAAGCGCAAGTGCATGCCCGCATTCGAGACGAGGACTGACTCCGCTGGGGAGACTCCAGAAGTACCCCAAGATCCATGTCAGCACTGGAGAGGAATCCTCAGGTTCCGGCCCCGACTCCACACAAGGTCTTAGGCCCCGGCATCGATGGGAGAGGAATCCCGAGAGGCCACCGAGGAACTCGCATGGGGACTGGCCTTTCTTGAGGCCACCAGAGCGGGTCCCTGAGGTCCCCGTCGTAAGTCTAGAGCACCTGCCGCAACTCGAGAAAATCCAGGAAGTTTTGCCCTCCAGGCGAGATGATGCCCATTTCCGCTGAGGCTTCTCGAGGCTAATCACGTCTAACCACTGGAACTTCCTAAGGGTCCTTCACACCCTTGCTGCAACTCAAGCAGTTCCGCGACATACCCGTCTCCACTTGAGAGGAAGCACGTGGGGTCCCGCACACATCCAGGGGAGCCCCGTTTCCGCCTCCTAGCTCGAGATGAGGGATCCTTTCCCTGTTTCGTAGGGAAAGAATTCCCGGCGTTCCCGTCGCATCTCAAGAGGAGGCGCTCTCCACAGGAAAGGCGAGAGGAACTCCAGGGTCGTGCCACCATTCCAAGAGTCCCCCAGATGTGTCAGTCCATTCCAGAGGAACCTGTTTTCCCTGCACTGCCTTGACGTTCAAGCCGAGGATCGAGTCCCAACACGTGTGCACGTGGGACAGCCATGTGGGATAGCCTCGTGGGAAAGCCTCGTGCTAAAGACTAGAGGGAAAACCATAGATCCTTTGATCCACGCGGCGGACAGCGTGACACTGCTGCTACCGCTCTGGAGGAACGCGCAAGTGCATGCCCGCATTCGAGACGAGGACTGACTCCCCTGGGGAGACTCCAGAAGTAGCCCAAGATCCATGTCAGCACTGGAGAGGAATCCTCAGGTTCCGGCCCCGACTCGACACAAGGTCTTAGGCCCCGGCATCGACGGGAGAGGAATCCCGAGAGTGCCCCGAGGAACTCGCTTGGGGACTGGCCTTTCCTGAGGCCACCAGAGCGGGTCCCTGAGGTCCCCGTCGTAAGTCGAGAGCACCTGCCGCATCTCGAGAAAATCCAGGAGGTTTTGCCCTCCAGGCGAGATGAGGGCCATTTCCGCTGAGGCTTCTCGAGGCTAATCACGTCTAACCACTGGAACTTCCTAAGGGTCCTTCACACCCTTGCTGCAACTCAAGAAGTTCCCCGACATACCCGTCTCCACTCGAGAGGAAGCACGTGGGGTCCCGCACACATCCAGGGGAGCCCCGTTTCCGCCTCCTAGCTCGAGATGAGGGATCCTTTCCCTGTTTCGTAGGGAAAGAATTCCCGGCGTTCCCGTCGCATCTCAAGAGGAGGCGCTCTCCACAGGAAAGGCGAGAGGAACTCCAGGGTCGTGCCACCATTCCAAGAGACCCCCAGATGGGTCAGTCCATTCCAGAGGAACCTGTTTTCCCTGCACTGCCTTGACGTTCAAGCCGAGGATGGACTCCCACCACGTGTGCACGTGGGACAGCCCTGTGGGAAAGCCTCGTGGGAAAGCCTCGTGGGAAAGACTCGAGGGAAAACCATAGATCCTTTGATCCACGCGCCGGACTGCGTGACACTGCTGCTACCGCTCTGGAGGAAAGCGCAAGTGCATGCCCGCATTCGAGACGAGGACAGACTCCCCTGGGGAGACTCCAGAAGTACCCCAAGATCCATGTCAGCACTGGAGAGGAATCCTCGGGTTCCGGCCCCGACTCCACACAAGGTCTTAGGCCCCGGAATTGACGGGAGAGGAATCCCGAGAGGCCCCCGAGGAACTCGCATGGGGACTGGCCTTTCCTGAGGCCACCAGAGCGGGTCCATGAGGTCCCCGTCGTAAGTCGAGAGCACCTGCCGCAACTCGAGAAAATCCAGGAGGTTTTTCCCTCCAGGCGAGATGAGGCCCATTTACGCTGAGGCTTCTCGAGGCTAATCACGTCTAACCACTGGAACTTCCTAAGGGTCCTTCACACCCTTGCTGCAACTCAAGAAGTTCCCCGACATACCCTTCCCCACTCGAGAGGAAGCACGTGGGGTCCCGCACACATCCAGGGGAGCCCCGTTTCCGCGTCCTATCTCGAGATGAGGGATCCTTTCCCTGTTTCGTAGGGAAAGAATTCCCGGCGTTCCCGTCGCATCTCAAGAGGAGGTGCTCTCCACAGGAAAGGCGAGAGGAACTCCAGGGTCGTGCCACCATTCCAAGAGTCCCCCAGATGTGTCAGTCCATTCCAGAGGAACCTGTTTTCCCTGCACTGCCTTGACGTTCAAGCCGATGATAGACTCCCACCACCTGTGCACGTGGGACAGCCCTGTGGGAAAGCCTCGTGGGAAAGCCTCGTGGGAAAGACTCGACGGAAAAACATAGATCCTTTGATCCACGCGGCGGACTGCGTGACACTGCTGCTACCGCTCTGGAGGAACGCGCAAGTGCATGCCCGCATTCGAGACGAGGACTGACTCCCCTGGGGAGACTCCAGAAGTACCCCAAGATCCATGTCAGCACTGGAGAGGAATCCTCAGGTTCCGGCCCCGACTCCACACAAGGTCTTAGGCCCCGGCATCGACGGGAGAGGAATCCCGAGAGGCCCCCGAGGAACTCGCATGGGGACTGGCCTTTCCTGAGGCCACCAGAGCGGGTCCCTGAGGTCCCAGTCGTAAGTCGAGACCACCTGCCGCAACTCGAGAAAATCCAGAAGGTTTTGCCCTCCAGGCTAGTTGAGGCCCATTTCCGCTGAGGCTTCTCGAGGCTAATCACATCTAACCACTGGAACTTCCAAAGGGTCCTTCACACCCTTGCTGCAACTCAAGAAGTGCCCCGACATACCCGTCTCCACTCGAGAGGAAGCACGTGGCGTCCCGCACACATCCAGGGGAGCCCCGTTTCCGCCTCCTAGCTCGAGATGAGGGATCCTTTCCCTGTTTCGTAGGGAAAGAATTCCCGGCGTTCCCGTCGCATCTCAAGAGGAGGCACTCTCCACAGGAAAGGGGAGAGGAACTCCAGGGTCGTGCCGCCATTCCAAGAGTCCCCCAGATGTGTCAGTCCATTCCAGAGGAACCTGTTTTCCCTGCACTGCCTTGACGTTCAAGCCGAGGATCGACTCCCACCACGTGTGCACGTGGGACAGCCCTGTGGGAAAGCCTCGTGGGAAAGCCTCGAGGGAAAACCATAGATCCTTAGATCCACGCGGCGGACTGCGTGACACTGCTGCCACCGCTCTGGAGGAAAGCGCAAGTGCATGCCCGCATTCGAGACGAGGACTGACTACCCTGGGGAGACTCCAGAAGTAGCCCAAGATCCATGTCAGCACTGGAGAGGAATCCTCAGGTTCCGGCCCCGACTCCACACAAGGTCTTAGGCCCCGGCATTGACGGGAGAGGAATCCCGAGAGTCCCCCGAGGAACTCGCATGGGGACTGGCCTGTCTTGAGGCCACCAGAGCGGGTCCCTGAGGTCCCCGTCGTAAGTCGAGAGCACCTGCCGCAACTCGAGAAAATCCAGGAGGTTTTGCCCTCCAGGCGAGATGAGGGCCATTTCCGCTGAGGCTTCTCGAGGCTAATCACGTCTAACCACTGGAACTTCCTAAGGGTCCTTCACACCCTTGCTGCAACTCAAGAAGTTCCCCGACATACCCGTCTCCACTCGAGAGGAAGCACGAGGGTCCCGCACACATCCAGGGGAGCCCCGTTTCCGCCTTCTATCTCGAGATGAGGGATCCTTTCCCTGTTTCGTAGGGAAAGAATTCCCGGCGTTCCCGTCGCATCTCAAGAGGAGGCGCTCTCCACAGGAAAGGCGAGAGGAACTCCAGGGTCGTGCCACCATTCCAAGAGTCCCCCAAATGTGTCAGTCCATTCCAGAGGAACCTGTTTTCCCTGCACTGCCTTGACGTTCAAGCCGAGGATCGACTCCCACCACGTGTGCACGTGGAACAGCCCTGTGGGAAAGCCTCGTGGGAAAGCCTCGTGGGAAAGACTCGAGGGAAAACCATAGATCCTTTGATCCACGCGGCGGACTGCGTGACACTGCTGCTACCGCTCTGGAGGAAAGCGCAAGTGCATGCCCGCATTCGAGACGAGGACTGACTCCCCTGGGGAGACTCCAGAAGTAGCCCAAGATCCATGTCAGCACTGGAGAGGAATCCTCAGGTTCCGGCCCCGACTCCACACAAGGTCTTATTCCCCGGCATTGACGGGAGAGGAATCCCGAGAGTCCCCCGAGGAACTCGCATGGGGACTGGCCTGTCCTGAGGCCACCAGAGCGGGTCCCTGAGGTCCCCGTCGTAAGTCGAGAGCACCTGCCGCAACTCGAGAAAATCCAGGAGGTTTTGCCCTCCAGGCGAGATGAGGGCCATTTCCGCTGAGGCTTCTCGAGGCTAATCACGTCTAACCACTGGAACTTCCTAAGGGTCCTTCACACCCTTGCTGCAACTCAAGAAGTTCCCCGACATACCCGTCTCCACTCGAGAGGTAGCACGTGGGGTCCCGCACACATCCAGGGGAGCCCCGTTTCCGCCTCCTAGCTCGAGATGAGGGATCCTTTCCCTGTTTCGTAGGGAAAGAATTCCCGGCGTTCTCGTCGCATCTCTAGAGGAGGGGCTCTCCACAGGAAAGGGGAGAGGAACTCCAGGGTCGTGCCACCATTCCAAGAGTCCCCCAGATGTGTCAGTCCATTCCAGAGGAACCTGTTTTCCCTGCACTGCCTTGACGTTCAAGCCGAGGATCGACTCCCACCACGTGGGCACGTGGGACAGCCCTGTGGGAAAGCCTCGTGGGAAAGACTCGAGGGAAAACCATAGATCCTTTGATCCACGCGCCGGACTGCGTGACACTGCTGCTACCGCTCTGGAGGAAAGTGCAAGTGCATGCCCGCATTCGAGACGAGGACTGACTCCCCTGGGGAGACTCCAGAAGTACCCCAAGATCCATGTCAGCACTGGAGAGGAATCCTCAGGTTCCGGCCCCGACTCCACACAAGGTCTTAGTCCCCGCGATCGACGGGAGAGGAATCCCGAGAGGCCCCCGAGGAACTCGCATGGGGACTGGCCTTTCCTGAGGCTACCAGAGCGGGTCCCTGAGGTCCCCGTCGTAAGTCGAGAGCACCTGCCGCAACTCGAGAAAATCCAGGAGGTTTTGCCCTCCAGGCGAGATGAGGGCCATTTCCGCTGAGGCTTCTCGAGGCTAATCACGTCTAACCACTGGAACTTCCTAATGGTCCTTCACACCCTTGCTGAAACTCAAGAAGTTCCCCGACATACCCATCTCCACTCGAAAGGAAGCACGTGGGGTCCCGCACACATCCAGGGGAGCCCCGTTTCTGCCTCCTACCTCGAGATGAGGGATCCTTTCCCTTTTTCGTAGGGAAAGAATTCCCGGCGTTCCCGTCGCATCTCAAGAGGAGGTGCTCTCCACAGGAAAGGCAAGAGGAACTCCAGGGTCGTGCCACCATTCCAAGAGTCCCCCAGATGTGTCAGTTCATTCCAGAGGAACCTGTTTTCCCTGCACTGCCTGGACGTTCAAGCCGAGGATGGACTCCCACCACGTGTGCACGTGGGACAGCCCTGTGGGAAAGCCTCGTGGGAAAGCCTCGTGGGAAAGACTCGAGGGAAAACCATAGATCCTTTGATCCACGCGGCGGACAGCGTGACACTGCTGCTACCGCTCTGGAGGAAAGCGCAAGTGCATGCCCGCATTCGAGGCGAGGACTGACTCCCCTGGGGAGACTCCAGAAGTAGCCCAAGATCCATGTCAGCACTGGAGAGGAATCCTCAGGTTCCGGCCCCGACTCCACACAAGGTCTTAGGCCCCGGCATCGACGGTAGAGGAATCCCGAGAGTCCCCCGAGGAACTCGAATGGGGACTGGCCTTTCCTGAGGCCACCAGAGCGGGTCCCTGAGGTCCCCGTCGTAAGTCGAGAGCACCTGCCGCATCTCGAGAAAATCCAGGAGGTTTTGCCCTCCAGGCGAGATGAGGGCCATTTCCGCTGAGGCTTCTCGAGGCTAATCACGTCTAACCACTGGAACTTCCTAAGGGTCCTTCACACCCTTGCTGCAACTCAAGAAGTTCCCCGACATACCCGTCTCCACTCGAGAGGAAGCACGTGGGGTCCCGCACACATCCAGGGGAGCCCCGTTTCCGCCTCCTAGCTCGAGATGAGGGATACTTTCCCTGTTTCGTAGGGAAAGAATTCCCGGCGTTCCCGTCGCATCTCAAGAGGAGGCGCTCTCCACAGGAAAGGCGAGAGGAACTCCAGGGTCGTGCCACCATTCCAAGAGTCCCCCAGATGTGTCAGTCCATTCCAGAGGAACCTGTTTTCCCTGCACTGCCTTGACGTTCAAGCCGAGGATCGACTCCCACCACGTGTGCACGTGGGACAGCCCTGTGGGAAAGCCTCGTGGGAAAGCCTCGTGCTAAAGACTCGAGGGAAAACCATAGATCCTTTGATACACGCGGCGGACTGCGTGACACTGCTGCTACCGCTTTGGAGGAAAGCGCAAGTTCATGCCCGCATTCGAGACGAGGACTGACTCCCCTGGGGAGACTCCAGAAGTACCCCAAGATCCATGTCAGCACTGGAGAGGAATCCTCAGGTTCCGGCCTCGACTCAACACAAGGTCTTAGGCCCCGGAATCGACGGGAGAGGAATCCCGAGAGGCCCCCGAGGAACTCGCATGGGGACTGGCCTTTCCTGAGGCCTCCAGAGCGGGTCCCTGAGGTCCCCGTCGTAAGTCGAGAGCACCTGCCGCAACTCGAGAAAATCCAGGAGGTTTTGCCCTCCAGGCGAGATGAGGCCCATTTCCGCTGAGGCTTCTCGAGGCTAATCACGTCTAACCACTGGAACTTCCTAATGGTCCTTCACACCCTTGCTGAAACTCAAGAAGTTCCCCGACATACCCATCTCCACTCGAGAGGAAGCACGTGGGGTCCCGCACACATCCAGGGGAGCCCCGTTTCTGCCTCCTACCTCGAGATGAGGGATCCTTTCCCTTTTTCGTAGGGAAAGAATTCCCGGTGTTCCCGTCGCATCTCAAGAGGAGGTGCTCTCCACAGGAAAGGCAAGAGGAACTCCAGGGTCGTGCCACCATTCCAAGAGTCCCCCAGATGGGTCAGTCCATTCCAGAGGAACCTGTTTTCCCTGCACTGCCTTGACGTTCAAGCCGAGGATCGACTCCCAACACCTGTGCACGTGGGACAGCCCTGTGGGAAAGCCTCGTGGGAAAGCCTCGAGGGAAAACCATAGATCCTTTGATCCACGCGGCGGACTGCGTGACACTGCTGCTACCGCTCTGGAGGAAAGCGCAAGTGCATGCCCGCATTCGAGACAAGGACTGACTACCCTGGGGAGCCTCCAGAAGTACCCCAAGATCCATGTCAGCACTGGAGAGGAATCCTCAGGTTCCGGCCCCGACTCCACACAAGGTCTTAGTCCCCGCGATCGACGGGAGAGGAATCCCGAGAGGCCCCCGAGGAACTCGCATGGGGACTGGCCTTTCCTGAGGCTACCAGAGCGGGTCCCTGAGGTCCCCGTCGTAAGTCGAGAGCACCTGCCGCAACTCGAGAAAATCCAGGAGGTTTTGCCCTCCAGGCGAGATGAGGCCCATTTCCGCTGAGGTTTCTCGAGGCTAATCAAATCTAACCACTGGAACTTCCTAAGGTTCCTTCACACCATTGCTGCAACTCAAAAGTTCCCCGACATACCCATCTCCACTCGAGAGGAAGCACGTGGGGTCCCGCACACATCCAGGGGAGCCCCGTTTCCGCCTCCTAGCTCGAAATGAGTGATCCTTTCCCTGTTTCGTAGGGAAAGAATTCCCGCCGTTCCCGTCGCATCTCAAGAGGAGGCGCTCTCCACAGGAAAGGCGAGAGGAACTGCAGGGTCGTGCCACCATTCCAAGAGTCCCCCAGATGTGTCAGTCCATTCCAGAGGAACCTGTTTTCCCTGCACTGCCTTGATGTTCAAGCCGAGGATCGACTCCCACCACGTGTGCACGTGGGACAGCCCTGTGGGAAAGCCTCGTGGGAAAGCCTCGTGGGAAAGACTCGAGGGAAAACCATAGATCCTTTGATACACGCGGCGGACTGCGTGACACTGCTGCTACCGCTCTGGAGGAACGCGGAAGTGCATGCCCGCATTCGAGACGAGGACTGACTCCCCTGGGGAGACTCCAGAAGTACCCCAAGATCCATGTCAGCACTGGAGAGGAATCCTCAGTTTCCGGCCTCGACTCAACACAAGGTCTTAGGCCCCGGAATCGACGGGAGAGGAATCCCGAGAGGCCCCCGAGGAACTCGCATGGGGACTGGCCTTTCCTAAGGCCTCCAGAGCGGGTCCCTGAGGTCCCCGTCGTAAGTCGAGAGCACCTGCCGCAACTCGAGAAAATCCAGGAGGTTTTGCCCTCCAGGCGAGAGGAGGCCCATTTCCGCTGAGGCTTCTCGAGGCTAATAACGTCTAACCACTGGAACTTCCTAAGGGTCCTTCACACCCTTGCTGCAACTCAAGAAGTTCCCCGACATACCCGTCTCCACTCGAGAGGAAGCACGTGGGGTCCCGCACATATCCAGGGGAGCCCCGTTTCCGCCTCCTAGCTCGAGATGAGGGATCCTTTCCCTGTTTCGTAGGGAAAGAATTCCCGGCGTTCCCGTCGCATCTCAAGAGGAGGCGCTCTCCACAGGAAAGGCGAGAGGAACTCCAGGGTCGTGCCACCATTCCAAGAGTCCCCCAGATGTGTCAGTCCATTCCAGAGGAACCTCTTTTCCCTCCACTGCCTTGACGTTCAAGCCGAGGATCGAGTCCCACCACGTGTGCACGTGGGACAGCCCTGTGGGAAAGCCTCGTGGGAAAGCCTCGTGCTAAAGACTCGAGGGAAAACCATAGATCCTTTGATCCACGTGGCGGACTGCGTGACATTGCTGCTACCGCTCTGGAGTAAAGCGCAAGTGCATGCCCGCATTCGAGACGAGGACTGACTCCCCTGGGGAGACTCCAGAAGTACCCCAAGATCCATGTCAGCACTGGAGAGGAATCCTCAGGTTCCGGCCCCGACTCCACACATGGTCTTAGGCCCCGGCATCGACGGGAGAGGAATCCCGAGAGGCCCCCGAGGAACTCGCATGGGGACTGGCCTTTCCTGAGGCCACCAGAGCGGGTCCATGTGGTCCCCATCGTAAGTCGAGAGCACCTGCCGCAACTCGAGAAAATCCAGGAGGTTTTGCCCTCCAGGCGAGATGAGGCCCATTTCCGCTGAGGCTTCTCGAGGCTAATCACGTCTAACCACTGGAACTTCCTAAGGGTCCTTCACACCCTTGCTGCAACTCAAGAAGTTCCCCGACATACCCGTCTCCACTCGAGAGGAAGCACGTGGGGTCCCGCACACATCCAGGGGAGCCCCGTTTCCGCCTCCTAGCTCGAGATGAGGGATCCTTTCCCTGTTTCGTAGTGAAAGAATTCCCGGCGTTCCCGTCGCATCTCAAGAGGAGGCGCTCTCCACAGGAAAGGCGAGAGGAACTCCAGGGTCGTGCCACCATTCCAAGAGTCCCCCAGATGTGTCAGTCCATTCCAGAGGAACCTGTTTTCCCTGCACTGCCTTGACGTTCAAGCCGATGATAGACTCCCACCACCTGTGCACGTGGGACATCCCTGTGGGAAAGCCTCGTGGGAAAGCCTCGTGGGAAAGCCTCGAGGGAAAACCATAGATCCTTTGATCCACGCGGCGGAATGCGTGACACTGCTGCTACCGCTCTGGAGGAAAGCGCAAGTGCATGCCCGCATTCGAGACGAGGACTGACTCCCCTGGGGAGACTCCAGAAGTAGCCCAAGATCCATGTCAGCACTGGAGAGGAATCCTCAGGTTCCGGTCCCGAATCCACACAAGGTCTTAGGCCCCGGCATCGACGGGAGAGGAATCCCGAGAGGCCCCCGAGGAACTCGCATGGGGACTGGCCTTTCCTGAGGCCACCAGAGCGGGTCCCTGAGGTCCCAGTCGTAAGTCGAGAGCACCTGCCGCAACTCGAGAAAATCCAGAAGGTTTTGCCCTCCAGGCTAGATGAGGCCCATTTCCGCTGAGGCTTCTCGAGGCTAATCACATCTAACCACTGGAACTTCCAAAGGGTCCTTCACACCCTTGCTGCAACTCAAGAAGTTCCCCGACATACCCGTCTCCACTCGAGAGGAAGCACGTGCGGTCCCGCACACATCCAGGGGAGCCCCGTTTCCGCCTCCTATCTCGAGATGAGGGATCCTTTCCCTGTTTCGTAGGGAAAGAATTCCCGGCGTTCCCGTCGCATCTCCAGAGGAGGCGCTCTCCACAGGAAAGGGGAGAGGAACTCCAGGGTCGTGCCACCATTCCAAGAGTCCCCCAGATGTGTCAGTCCATTCCAGAGGAACCTGTTTTCCCTGCACTGCCTTGACGTTCAAGCCGAGGATCTACTCCCACCACATGTGCACGTGGGACAGCCCTGTGGGAAAGCCTCGTGGGAAAGACTCGAGGCAAAACCATAGATCCTTTGATCCACGCGGCGGACTGCGTGACACTGCTGATACCGCTCTGGAGGAAAGCGCAAGTGCATGCCCGCATTCGAGACGAGGACTGACTCCCCTGGGGAGACTTCAGAAGTACCCCAAGATCCATGTCAGCACTGGAGAGGAATCCTCAGGTTCCGGCCCCGACTCGACACAAGGTCTTAGGCCCCGGCATCGACGGGAAAGGAATCCCGAGAGTCCCCCGAGGAACTCGCTTGGGGACTGGCCTTTCCTGAGGCCACCAGAGCGGGTCCCTGAGGTCCCCGTCGTAAGTCGAGAGCACTAGCCGCATCTCGAGAAAATCCAGGAGGTTTTGCCCTCCAGGCGAGATGAGGGCCATTTCCGCTGAGGCTTCTCGAGGCTAATCACGTCTAACCACTGGAACTTCCTAAGGGTCCTTCACACCCTTGCTGCAACTCAAGAAGTTCCCCGACATACCCGTCTCCACTCGAGAGGAAGCACGTGGGGTCCCGCACACATCCAGGGGAGCCCCGTTTCCGCCTCCTAGCTCGAGATGAGGGATCCTTTCCCTGT
This sequence comes from Ovis canadensis, assembly GCF_042477335.2. Taxonomy (NCBI): domain Eukaryota; kingdom Metazoa; phylum Chordata; class Mammalia; order Artiodactyla; family Bovidae; genus Ovis; species Ovis canadensis. The sequence continues at coordinate 9,098,144 of NC_091258.1, read as the reverse complement.
TTCGTAGGGAAAGAATTCCCGGCGTTCCCGTCGCATCTCAAGAGGAGGCGCTCTCCACAGGAAAGGCGAGAGGAACTCCAGCGTCGTGCCACCATTCCAAGAGACCCCCAGATGGGTCAGTCCATTCCAGAGGAACCTGTTTTCCCTGCACTGCCTTGACGTTCAAGCCGAGGAAAGACTCCCACAACGTGTGCACGTGGGACAGCCCTGTGGGAAAGCCTCGTGGGAAAGCCTCGTGGGAAAGACTCGAGGGAAAACCATAGATCCTTTGATCCACGCGGCGGACTGCGTGACACTGTTGCTACCGCTCTGGAGGAAAGCGCAAGTTCATGCCCGCATTCGAGACGAGGACTGACTCCCCTGGGGAGACTCCAGAAGTACCCCAAGATCCATGTCAGCACTGGAGAGGAATCCTCGGGTTCCGGCCCCGACTCCACACAAGGTCTTAGGCCCCGGCATTGACGGGAGAGGAATCCCGAGAGGCCCCCGAGGAACTCGCATGGGGACTGGCCTTTCCTGAGGCCACCAGAGCGGGTCCATGAGGTCCCCGTCGTAAGTCGAGAGCACCTGCCGCAACTCGAGAAAATCCAGGAGGTTTTGCCCTCGAGGCGAGATGAGGCCCATTTACGCTGAGGCTTCTCGAGGCTAATCACGTCTAACCACTGGAACTTCCTAAGGGTCCTTCACACCCTTGCTGCAACTCAAGAAGTTCCCCGACATACCCGTCTTCACTCGAGAGGAAGCACGTGGGGTCCCGCACACATCCAGGGGAGCCCCGTTTCCGCCTCCTAGCTCGAGATGAGGGATCCTTTCCCTGTTTCGTAGGGAAAGAATTCCCGGCGTTCCCGTCGCATCTCAAGAGGAGGTGCTCTCCACAGGAAAGGCGAGAGGAACTCCAGGGTCGTGCCACCATTCCAAGAGTCCCCCAGATGTGTCAGTCCATTCCAGAGGAACCTGTTTTCTCTGCACTGCCTTGACGTTCAAGCCGATGATAGACTCCCACCACCTGTGCACGTGGGACAGCCCTGTGGGAAAGCCTCGTGGGAAAGCCTCGTGGGAAAGACTCGAGGGAAAAACATAGATCCTTTGATCCACGCGGCGGACTGCGTGACACTGCTGCTACCGCTCTGGAGGAACGCGCAAGTGCATGCCCGCATTCGAGACGAGGACTGACTCCCCTGGGGAGACTCCAGAAGTACCCCAAGATCCATGTCAGCACTGGAGAGGAATCCTCAGGTTCCGGCCCCGACTCCACACAAGGTCTTAGGCCCCGGCATCGACGGGAGAGGAATCCCGAGAGGCCCCCGAGGAACTCGCATGGGGACTGGCCTTTCCTGAGGCCACCAGAGCGGGTCCCTGAGGTCCCAGTCGTAAGTCGAGACCACCTGCCGCAACTCGAGAAAATCCAGAAGGTTTTGCCCTCCAGGCTAGATGAGGCCCATTTCCGCTGAGGCTTCTCGAGGCTAATCACATCTAACCACTGGAACTTCCAAAGGGTCCTTCACACCCTTGCTGCAACTCAAGAAGTGCCCCGACATACCCGTCTCCACTCGAGAGGAAGCACGTGGGGTCCCGCACACATCCAGGGGAGACCCGTTTCCGCCTCCTAGCTCGAGATGAGGGATCCTTTCCCTGTTTCGTAGGGAAAGAATTCCCGGCGTTCCCGTCGCATCTCAAGAGGAGGCGCTCTGCACAGGAAAGGGGAGAGGAACTCCAGGGTCGTGCCACCATTCCAAGAGTCCCCCAGATGTGTCAGTCCATTCCAGAGGAACCTGTTTTCCCTGCACTGCCTTGACGTTCAAGCCGAGGATCGACTCCCACCACGTGTGCACGTGGGACAGCCCTGTGGGAAAGCCTCGTGGGAAAGCCTCGTGGGAAAGACTCAAGGGAAAACCATAGATCCATTGATCCACGCGGCGGACTGCGTGACACTGCTGCTACCGCTCTGGAGGAAAGCGCAAGTGCATGCCCGCATTCGAGACGAGGACTGACTCCCCTGGGGAGACTCCAGAAGTAGCCCAAGATCCATGTCAGCACTGGAGAGGAATCCTCAGGTTCCGGCCCCGACTCCACACAAGGTCTTATTCCCCGGCATTGACGGGAGAGGAATCCCGAGAGTCCCCCGAGGAACTCGCATGGGGACTGGCCTGTCCTGAGGCCACCAGAGCGGGTCCCTGAGGTCCCCGTCGTAAGTCGAGAGCACCTGCCGCAACTCGAGAAAACCCAGGAGGTTTTGCCCTCCAGGCGAGATGAGGGCCATTTCCGCTGAGGCTTCTCGAGGCTAATCACGTCTAACCACTGGAACTTCCTAAGGGTCCTTCACACCCTTGCTGCAACTCAAGAAGTTCCCCGACATACCCGTCTCCACTCGAGAGGTAGCACGTGGGGTCCCGCACACATCCAGGGGAGCCCCGTTTCCGCCTCCTAGCTCGAGATGAGGGATCCTTTCCCTGTTTCGTAGGGAAAGAATTAACGGCGTTCCGTCGCATCTCAAGAGGAGGCGCTCTCCACAGGAAAGGCTTGAGGAACTCCAGGGTCGTGCCACCATTCCAAGAGTCCCCCAGATGTGTCAGTCCATTCCAGAGGAACCTGTTTTCCCTGCACTGCCTTGACGTTCAAGCCGAGGATCGACTCCTACCACGTGGGCACGTGGGACAGCCCTGTGGGAAAGCCTCGTGGGAAAGACTCGAGGGAAAACCATAGATCCTTTGATCCACGCGGCGGACTGCGTGACACTGCTGCTACCGCTCTGGAGGAAAGTGCAAGTGCATGCCCACATTCGAGACGAGGACTGACTCCCCTGGGGAGACTCCAGAAGTACCCCAAGATCCATGTCAGCACTGGAGAGGAATCCTCAGGTTCCGGCCCCGACTCCACACAAGGTCTTAGTCCCCGCGATCGACGGGAGAGGAATCCCGAGAGGCCCCCGAGGAACTCGCATGGGGACTGGCCTTTCCTGAGGCTACCAGAGCGGGTCCCTGAGGTCCCCGTCGTAAGTCGAGAGCACCTGCCGCAACTCCAGAAAATCCAGGAGGTTTTGCCCTCCAGGCGAGATGAGGCCCATTTCCGCTGAGGCTTCTCGAGGCTAATCACGTCTAACCACTGGAACTTCCTAATGGTCCTTCACACCCTTGCTGAAACTCAAGAAGTTCCCCGACATACCCGTCTCCACTCGAAAGGAAGCACGTGGGGTCCCGCACACATCCAGGGGAGCCCCGTTTCTGCCTCCTACCTCGAGATGAGGGATCCTTTCCCTTTTTCGTAGGGAAAGAATTCCCGGCGTTCCCGTCGCATCTCAAGAGGAGGTGCTCTCCACAGGAAAGGCAAGAGGAACTCCAGGGTCGTGCCACCATTCCAAGAGTCCCCCAGATGTGTCAGTCCATTCCAGAGGAACCTGTTTTCCCTGCACTGCCTGGACGTTCAAGCCGAGGATGGACTCCCACCACGTGTGCACGTGGGACAGCCCTGTGGGAAAGCCTCGTTGGAAAGCCTCGTGGGAAAGACTCGAGGGAAAACCATAGATCCTTTGATCCACGCGGCGGACAGCGTGACACTGCTGCTACCGCTCTGGAGGAAAGCGCAAGTGCATGCCCGCATTCGAGACGAGGACTGACTCCCCTGGGGAGACTCCAGAAGTACCCCAAGATCCATGTCAGCACTGGAGAGGAATCCTCAGGTTCCGGCCCCGACTCCACACAAGGTCTTAGGCCCCGGCATTGACGGGAGAGGAATCCCGAGAGGCCCCCGAGGAACTCGCATGGGGACTGGCCTTTCCTGAGGCCACCAGAGCGGGTCCATGAGGTGACCGTCGTAAGTCGAGAGCACCTGCCGCAACTCGAGAAAATCCAGGAGGTTTTGCCCTCCAGGCGAGATGAGGCCCATTTACGCTGAGGCTTCTCGAGGCTAATCACTTCTAACCACTGGAACTTCCTAAGGGTCCTTCACACCCTTGCTGCAACTCAAGAAGTTCCCCGACATACACGTCTACACTCGAGAGGAAGCACGTGGGGTCCCGCACACATCCAGGGGAGCCCCGTTTCCGCCTACTAGCTCGAGATGACGGATCCTTTCCCTGTTTCGTAGGGAAAGATTCCCGGCGTTCCCGTCGCATCTCAAGAGGAGGCGCTCTCCACAGGAAAGGCGAGAGGAACTCCAGGGTCGTGCCACCATTCCAAGAGTCCCCCAGATGTGTCAGTCCATTCCAGAGGAACCTGTTTTCCCTGCACTGCCTTGACGTTCAAGCCGAGGATCGACTCCCACCACGTGTGCACGTGGGACAGCCCTGTGGGAAAGCCTCGTGGGAAAGACTCGAGGGAAAACCATAGATCCTTTGATCCATTGGGCGGACTGCGTGACACTGCTGCTACCGCTCTGGAGGAAAGCGCAAGTGCATGCCCGCATTCGAGACGAGGACTGACTCCCCTGGGGAGACTCCAGAAGTATCCCAAGATCCATGTCAGCACTGGAGAGGAATCCTCAGGTTCCGGCCCCGACTGCACACAAGGTCTTAGTCCCCGGCATTGACGGGAGAGGAATCCCGAGAGGCCCCCGAGGAACTCGCATGGGGACTGGACTTTCCTGAGGCCACTAGAGCGTGTCCCTGAGGTCCCAGTCGTAAGTCGAGAGCACCTGCCGCAACTCGAGAAAATCCAGGAGGTTTTGCCCTCCAGGCGAGATGAGGCCCATTTCCGCTGAGGCTTCTCGAGGCTAATCACATCTAACCACTGGAACTTCCAAAGGGTCCTTCACACCCTTGCTGCAACTCGTGAAGTTCCCCGACATACCCGTCTCCACTCGAGAGGAAGCACGTGGGGTCCCGCACACATCCAGGGGAGCCCCGTATCCGCTTCCTAGCTTGAGATGAGGGATCCTTTCCCTGTTTCGTAGGGAAAGAATTCCCGGCTTTCCCGTCGCATCTCAAGAGGAGGCGCTCTCCACAGGAAAGGCGAGAGGAACTCCAGGGTCGTGCCACCTTTCCAAGAGACCACCAGATGTGTCAGTCCATTCCAGAGGAACCTGTTTTCCCTGCACTGCCTTGACGTTCAAGCCGAGGATCGAGTCCCACCACGTGTGCACGTGGGACAGCCCTGTGGGAAAGCCTCGTGGGAAAGCCTCGTGCTAAAGACTCGAGGGAAAACCATAGATCCTTTGATACACGCGGCGGACTGCGTGACACTGCTGCTACCGCTTTGGAGGAAAGCAAAGTTCATGCCGTCATTCGAGACGAGGACTGACTCCCCTGGGGAGACTCCAGAAGTACCCCAAGATCAATGTCAGCACTGGAGAGGAATCCTCAGTTTCCGGCCTCGACTCAACACAAGGTCTTAGGCCCCGGAATCGACGGGAGAGGAATCCCGAGAGGCCCCCGAGGAACTCGCATGGGGACTGGCCTTTCCTGAGGCCTCCAGAGCGGGTCCCTGAGGTCCCCGTCGTAAGTCGAGAGCACCTGCCACAACTCGAGAAAATCCAGGAGGTTTTGCCCTCCTGGCGAGATGAGGCCCATTTCCGCTGAGGCTTCTCGAGGCTAATTACGTCTAACCACTGGAACTTCCTAATGGTCCTTCACACCCTTGCTGAAACTCAAGAAGTTCCCCGACATACCCATCTCCACTCGAGAGGAAGCACGTGGGGTCCCGCACACATCCAGGGGAGCCCCGTTTCTGCCTCCTACCTCGAGATGAGGGATCCTTTCCCTTTTTCGTAGGGAAAGAATTCCCGGCGTTCCCGTCGAATCTCAAGAGGAGGTGCTCTCCACAGGAAAGGCAAGAGGAACTCCAGGGTCGTGCCACCATTCCAAGAGTCCCCCAGATGTGTCAGTCCATTCCAGAGGAACCTGTTTTCCCTGCACTGCCTTGACGTTCAAGCCGAGAATCGACTCCCAACACCTGTGCACGTGGGACAGCCCTGTGGGAAAGCCTCGTGGGAAAGCCTCGAGGGAAAACCATAGATCCTTTGATCCACGCGGCGGACTGCGTGACACTGCTGCTACCGCTCTGGAGGAAAACGCAAGTGCATGCCCCCATTCGAGACGAGGACTGACTACCCTGGGGAGACTCCAGAAGTAGCCCAAGATCCATGTCAGCACTGGAGAGGAATCCTCAGGTTCCGGCCCCGACTCCACACAAGGTCTTAGTCCCCGCGATCGACGGGAGAGGAATCCCGAGAGGCCCCCGAGGAACTCGCATGGGGACTGGCCTTTCCTGAGGCTACCAGAGCGGGGCCCTGAGGTCCCCGTCGTAAGTCGAGAGCACCTGCCGCAACTCCAGAAAATCCAGGAGGTTTTGCCCTCCAGGCGAGATGAGGCCCATTTCCGCTGAGGTTTCTCGAGGCTAATCAAATCTAACCACTGGAACTTCCTAAGGTTCCTTCACACCATTGCTGCAACTCAAAAGTTCCCCGACATACCCATCTCCACTCGAGAGGAAGCACGTGGGGTCCCGCACACATCCAGGGGAGCCCCGTTTCCGCCTCCTAGCTCGAGATGAGGGATCTTTTCCCTGTTTCGTAGGGAAAGAATTCCCGGCGTTCCCGTCGCATCTCAAGAGGAGGCGCTCTCCACAGGAAAGGCGAGAGGAACTGCAGGGTCGTGCCACCATTCCAAGAGTCCCCCAGATGTGTCAGTCCATTCCAGAGGAAAATGTTTTCCCTGCACTGCCTTGATGTTCAAGCCGAGGATCGACTCCCACCACGTGTGCACGTGGGACAGCCCTGTGGGAAAGCCTCGTGGGAAAGACTCGAGGGAAAACCATAGATCCTTTGATCCACGCGGCGGACTGCGTGACACTGCTGCTACCGCTCTGGAGGAAAGCGCAATTGCATGCCCGCATTCAAGACGAGGACAGACTCCCCTGGGGAGACTCCAGAAGTACCCCAAGATCCATGTCAGCACTGGAGAGGAATCCTCAGGTTCCGGCCCCGACTCCACACAAGGTCTTAGTCCACAGCATTGACGGGAGAGGAATCCCGAGAGGCCCCCGAGGAACTCGCATGGTGACTGGCCTTTCCTGAGGCCACCAGAGCGGGTCCCTGAGGTCCCCGTCGTAAGTCGAGAGCACCTGCCGCAACTCGAGAAAATCCAGAAGGTTTTGCCCTCCAGGCTAGATGAGGCCCATTTCCACTGAGGCTTCTCGAGGCTAATCACATCTAACCACTGGAACTTCCAAAGGGTCCTTCACACCCTTGCTGCAACTCAAGAAGTGCCCCGACATACCCGTCTCCACTCGAGAGGAAGCACGTGGGGTCCCGCACACATCCAGGGGAGCCCCGTTTCCGCCTCCTAGCTCGAGATGAGGGATCCTTTCCCTGTTTCTTAGGGAAAGAATTCCCTGCGTTCCCGTGGCATCTCAAGAGGAGGCGCTCTCCACAGGAAAGGCGAGAGGAACTCCAGGGTCGTGCCACCATTCCAAGAGACCCCCAGATGGGTCAGTCCATTCCAGAGGAACCTGTTTTCCCTGCACTGCCTTGACGTTCAAGCCGAGGATGGACTCCCACCACGTGTGCACGTGGGACAGCCCTGTGGGAAAGCCTCGTGGGAAAGCCTCGTGGGAAAGACTGGAGGGAAAACCATAGATCCTTTGATCCACGCGCCGGACTGGGTGACACTGCTGCTACCGCTCTGGAGGAAAGCGCAAGTGCATGCCCGCATTCGAGACGAGGACTGACTCCCCTGGGGAGACTCCAGAAGAACCCCAAGATCCATGTCAGAACTGGAGAGGAATCCTCAGGTTCCGGCCCCGACTCCACACAAGGTCTTAGGCCCCGGCATTGACGGGAGAGGAATCCCGAGAGGCCCCCGAGGAACTCGCATGGGGACTGGCCTTTCCTGAGGCCACCAGAGCGGGTCCATGAGGTCCCCGTCGTAAGTCGAGAGCACCTGCCGCAACTCGAGAATATCCAGGAGGTTTTGCCCTCCAGGCGAGATTAGGCCCATTTACGCTGAGGCTTCTCGAGGCTAATCACGTCTAACCACTGGAACTTCCTAAGGGTCCTTCACACCCTTGCTGCAACTCAAGAAGTTCCCCGTCATACCCTTCCCCAGTCGAGAGGAAGCACGTGGGGTCCCGCACACATCCAGGGGAGCCCCGTTTCCGCCTCCTATCTCGAGATGAGGGATCCTTTCCCTGTTTCGTAGGGAAAGAATTCCCGGCGTTCCCGTCGCATCTCAAGAGGAGGCGCTCTCCACAGGAAAGGCGAGAGGAACTCCAGGGTCGTGCCACCATTCCAAGAGGCCCCCAGATGTGTCAGTCCATTCTAGAGGAACCTGTTTTCCCTGCACTGCCTTGACGTTCAAGCCGATGATAGACTCCCACCACCTGTGCACGTGGGACAGCCCTTTGGGAAAGCCTCGTGGGAAAGCCTCGTGGGAAAGGCTCGAGGGAAAAACATAGATCCTTTCATCCACGCGGCGGACTGCGTGACACTGCTGCTACCTCTCCGGAGGAACGCGCAAGTGCATGCCCGCATTCGAGACGAGGACTGACTCCCCTGGGGAGACTCCAGAAGTACCCCAAGATCCATGTCAGCACTGGAGAGGAATCCTCAGGTTCCGGCCCCGACTCCACACAAGGTCTTAGGCCCCGGCATTGACGGGAGAGGAATCCCGAGAGGCCCCCGAGGAACTCGCATGGGGACTGGCCTTTCCTGAGGCCACCAGAGCGGGTCCCTGAGGTCCCAGTCGTAAGTCGAGAGCACCTGCCGCAACTCGAGAAAATCCAGAAGGTTTTGCCCTCCAGGCTAGATGAGGCCCATTTCCACTGAGGCTTCTCGAGGCTAATCACATCTAACCACTGGAACTTCCAAAGGGTCCTTCACACCCTTGCTGCAACTCAAGAACTGCCCCGACATACCCGTCTCCACTCGAGAGGAAGCACGTGGGGTCCCGCACACATCCAGGGGAGCCCCGTTTCCGCCTCCTAGCTCGAGATGAGGGATCCTTTCCCTGTTTCGTAGGGAAAGAATTCCCGGCGTTCCCGTCGCATCTCAAGAGGAGGCGCTCTCCACAGGAAAGGGGAGAGGACCTCCAGGGTCGTGCCGCCATTCCAAGAGTCCCCCAGATGTGTCAGTCCATTCCAGAGGAACCTGTTTTCCCTGCACTGCCTTGACGTTCAAGCCGAGGATCGACTCCCAACACCTGTGCACGTGGGACAGCCCTGTGGGAAAGCCTCGTGGGAAAGCCTCGAGGGAAAACCATAGATCCTTTGATCCACGCGGCGGACTGCGTGACACTGCTGCTACCGCTCTGGAGGAAAGCGCAAGTGCATGCCCGCATTTGAGACGAGGACTGACTACCCTGGGGAGACTCCAGAAGTAGCCCAAGATCCATGTCAGCACTGGAGAGGAATCCTCAGGTTCCGGCCCCGACTCCACACAAGGTCTTAGGCCCCGGCATCGACGGGAGAGGAATCCCGAGAGTCCCCCGAGGAACTCGCTTGGGGACTGGCCTTTCCTGAGGCCACCAGAGCGGGTCCCTGAGGTCCCCGTCGTAAGTCGAGAGCACCTGCCGCATCTCGAGAAAATCCAGGAGGTTTTGCCCTCCATGCGAGATGAGGGCCATTTCCGCTGAGGCTTCTCGAGGCTAATCACGTCTAACCACTGGAACTTCCTAAGGGTCCTTCACACCCTTGCTGCAACTCAAGAAGTTCCCCGACATACCCGTCTCCACTCAAGAGGAAGCACGTGGGGTCCCGCACACATCCAGGGGAGCACCGTTTCCGCCTCCTAGCTCGAGATGAGGGATCCTTTCCCTGTTTCTTAGGGAAAGAATTCCCGGCGTTCCCGTCGCATCTCAAGAGGAGGCGCTCTCCACAGGAAAGGCGAGAGGAACTCCAGGGTCGTGCCATCATTCCAAGAGTCCCCCAGATGTGTCAGTCCATTCCAGAGGAACCTGTTTTCCCTGCACTGCCTTGACGTTCAAGCCGAGGATCGACTCCCACCACGTGTGTACGTGGGACAGCCCTGTGGGAAAGCCTCGTAGGAAAGACTCGAGGGAAAACCATAGATCCTTTGATCCACGGGGCGGACTGCGTGACACTGCTGCTACCGCTCTGGAGGAAAGCGCAATTGCATGCCCGCATTCAAGACGAGGACTGACTCCCCTGGAGAGACTCCAGAAGTACCCGAAGATCCATGTCAGCACTGGAGAGGAATCCTCAGGTTCCGGCCCCGACTCCACACAAGGTCTTAGTCCACAGCATTGACGGGAGAGGAATCCCGAGAGGCCCCCGAGGAACTCGCATGGGGACTGGCCTTTCCTGAGGCTACCAGAGCGGGTCCCTGAGGTCCCCGTCGTAAGTCGAGAGCACCTGCCGCAACTCGAGAAAATCCAGGAGGTTTTGCCCTCCAGGCGAGATGAGGGCCATTTCCGCTGAGGCTTCTCGAGGCTAATCACGTCTAACCACTGGAACTTCCTAATGGTCCTTCACACCCTTGCTGAAACTCAAGAAGTTCCCCGACATACCCATCTCCACTCGAAAGGAAGCACGTGGGGTCCCGCACACATCCAGGGGAGCCCCGTTTCTGCCTCCTACCTCGAGATGAGGGATCCTTTCCCTTTTTCGTAGGGAAAGAATTCCCGGCGTTCCCGTCGCATCTCAAGAGGAGGTGCTCTCCACAGGAAAGGCAAGAGGAACTCCAGGGTCGTGCCACCATTCCAAGAGTCCCCCAGATGTGTCAGTTCATTCCAGAGGAACCTGTTTTCCCTGCACTGCCTGGACGTTCAAGCCGAGGATGGACTCCCACCACGTGTGCACGTGGGACAGCCCTGTGGGAAAGCCTCGTGGGAAAGCCTCGTGGGAAAGACTCGAGGGAAAACCATAGATCCTTTGATCCACGCGGTGGACAGCGTGACACTGCTGCTACCGCTCTGGAGGAAAGCGCAAGTGCATGCCCGCATTCGAGGCGAGGACTGACTCCCCTGGGGAGACTCCAGAAGTAGCCCAAGATCCATGTCAGCACTGGAGAGGAATCCTCAGGTTCCGGCCCCGACTCCACACAAGGTCTTAGGCCCCGGCATCGACGGTAGAGGAATCCCGAGAGTCCCCCGAGGAACTCGAATGGGGACTGGCCTTTCCTGAGGCCACCAGAGCGGGTCCCTGAGGTCCCCGTCGTAAGTCGAGAGCACCTGCCGCATCTCGAGAAAATCCAGGAGGTTTTGCCCTCCAGGCGAGATGAGGGCCATTTCCGCTGAGGCTTCTCGAGGCTAATCACGTCTAACCACTGGAACTTCCTAAGGGTCCTTCACACCCTTGCTGCAACTCAAGAAGTTCCCCGACATACCCGTCTCCACTCGAGAGGAAGCACGTGGGGTCCCGCACACATCCAGGGGAGCCCCGTTTCCGCCTCCTAGCTCGAGATGAGGGATACTTTCCCTGTTTCGTAGGGAAAGAATTCCCGGCGTTCCCGTCGCATCTCAAGAGGAGGCGCTCTCCACAGGAAAGGCGAGAGGAACTCCAGGGTCGTGCCACCATTCCAAGAGTCCCCCAGATGTGTCAGTCCATTCCAGAGGAACCTGTTTTCCCTGCACTGCCTTGACGTTCAAGCCGAGGATCGACTCCCACCACGTGTGCACGTGGGACAGCCCTGTGGGAAAGCCTCGTGGGAAAGCCTCGTGCTAAAGACTCGAGGGAAAACCATAGATCCTTTGATACACGCGGCGGACTGCGTGACACTGCTGCTACCGCTTTGGAGGAAAGCGCAAGTTCATGCCCGCATTCGAGACGAGGACTGACTCCCCTGGGGAGACTCCAGAAGTACCCCAAGATCCATGTCAGCACTGGAGAGGAATCCTCAGGTTCCGGCCTCGACTCAACACAAGGTCTTAGGCCCCGGAATCGACGGGAGAGGAATCCCGAGAGGCCCCCGAGGAACTCGCATGGGGACTGGCCTTTCCTGAGGCCTCCAGAGCGGGTCCCTGAGGTCCCCGTCGTAAGTCGAGAGCACCTGCCGCAACTCGAGAAAATCCAGGAGGTTTTGCCCTCCAGGCGAGATGAGGCCCATTTCCGCTGAGGCTTCTCGAGGCTAATCACGTCTAACCACTGGAACTTCCTAATGGTCCTTCACACCCTTGCTGAAACTCAAGAAGTTCCCCGACATACCCATCTCCACTCGAGAGGAAGCACGTGGGGTCCCGCACACATCCAGGGGAGCCCCGTTTCTGCCTCCTACCTCGAGATGAGGGATCCTTTCCCTTTTTCGTAGGGAAAGAATTCCCGGTGTTCCCGTCGCATCTCAAGAGGAGGTGCTCTCCACAGGAAAGGCAAGAGGAACTCCAGGGTCGTGCCACCATTCCAAGAGTCCCCCAGATGGGTCAGTCCATTCCAGAGGAACCTGTTTTCCCTGCACTGCCTTGACGTTCAAGCCGAGGATCGACTCCCAACACCTGTGCACGTGGGACAGCCCTGTGGGAAAGCCTCGTGGGAAAGCCTCGAGGGAAAACCATAGATCCTTTGATCCACGCGGCGGACTGCGTGACACTGCTGCTACCGCTCTGGAGGAAAGCGCAAGTGCATGCCCGCATTCGAGACAAGGACTGACTACCCTGGGGAGCCTCCAGAAGTACCCCAAGATCCATGTCAGCACTGGAGAGGAATCCTCAGGTTCCGGCCCCGACTCCACACAAGGTCTTAGTCCCCGCGATCGACGGGAGAGGAATCCCGAGAGGCCCCCGAGGAACTCGCATGGGGACTGGCCTTTCCTGAGGCTACCAGAGCGGGTCCCTGAGGTCCCCGTCGTAAGTCGAGAGCACCTGCCGCAACTCGAGAAAATCCAGGAGGTTTTGCCCTCCAGGCGAGATGAGGCCCATTTCCGCTGAGGTTTCTCGAGGCTAATCAAATCTAACCACTGGAACTTCCTAAGGTTCCTTCACACCATTGCTGCAACTCAAAAGTTCCCCGACATACCCATCTCCACTCGAGAGGAAGCACGTGGGGTCCCGCACACATCCAGGGGAGCCCCGTTTCCGCCTCCTAGCTCGAAATGAGTGATCCTTTCCCTGTTTCGTAGGGAAAGAATTCCCGCCGTTCCCGTCGCATCTCAAGAGGAGGCGCTCTCCACAGGAAAGGCGAGAGGAACTGCAGGGTCGTGCCACCATTCCAAGAGTCCCCCAGATGTGTCAGTCCATTCCAGAGGAACCTGTTTTCCCTGCACTGCCTTGATGTTCAAGCCGAGGATCGACTCCCACCACGTGTGCACGTGGGACAGCCCTGTGGGAAAGCCTCGTGGGAAAGCCTCGTGCTAAAGACTCGAGGGAAAACCATAGATCCTTTGATACACGCGGCGGACTGCGTGACACTGCTGCTACCGCTCTGGAGGAACGCGGAAGTGCATGCCCGCATTCGAGACGAGGACTGACTCCCCTGGGGAGACTCCAGAAGTACCCCAAGATCCATGTCAGCACTGGAGAGGAATCCTCAGTTTCCGGCCTCGACTCAACACAAGGTCTTAGGCCCCGGAATCGACGGGAGAGGAATCCCGAGAGGCCCCCGAGGAACTCGCATGGGGACTGGCCTTTCCTAAGGCCTCCAGAGCGGGTCCCTGAGGTCCCCGTCGTAAGTCGAGAGCACCTGCCGCAACTCGAGAAAATCCAGGAGGTTTTGCCCTCCAGGCGAGAGGAGGCCCATTTCCGCTGAGGCTTCTCGAGGCTAATAACGTCTAACCACTGGAACTTCCTAAGGGTCCTTCACACCCTTGCTGCAACTCAAGAAGTTCCCCGACATACCCGTCTCCACTCGAGAGGAAGCACGTGGGGTCCCGCACATATCCAGGGGAGCCCCGTTTCCGCCTCCTAGCTCGAGATGAGGGATCCTTTCCCTGTTTCGTAGGGAAAGAATTCCCGGCGTTCCCGTCGCATCTCAAGAGGAGGCGCTCTCCACAGGAAAGGCGAGAGGAACTCCAGGGTCGTGCCACCATTCCAAGAGTCCCCCAGATGTGTCAGTCCATTCCAGAGGAACCTCTTTTCCCTCCACTTCCTTGACGTTCAAGCCGAGGATCGAGTCCCACCACGTGTGCACGTGGGACAGCCCTGTGGGAAAGCCTCGTGGGAAAGCCTCGTGCTAAAGACTCGAGGGAAAACCATAGATCCTTTGATCCACGTGGCGGACTGCGTGACACTGCTGCTACCGCTCTGGAGTAAAGCGCAAGTGCATGCCCGCATTCGAGACGAGGACTGACTCCCCTGGGGAGACTCCAGAAGTACCCCAAGATCCATGTCAGCACTGGAGAGGAATCCTCAGGTTCCGGCCCCGACTCCACACATGGTCTTAGGCCCCGGCATCGACGGGAGAGGAATCCCGAGAGGCCCCCGAGGAACTCGCATGGGGACTGGCCTTTCCTGAGGCCACCAGAGCGGGTCCATGTGGTCCCCGTCGTAAGTCGAGAGCACCTGCCGCAACTCGAGAAAATCCAGGAGGTTTTGCCCTCCAGGCGAGATGAGGCCCATTTCCGCTGAGGCTTCTCGAGGCTAATCACGTCTAACCACTGGAACTTCCTAAGGGTCCTTCACACCCTTGCTGCAACTCAAGAAGTTCCCCGACATACCCGTCTCCACTCGAGAGGAAGCACGTGGGGTCCCGCACACATCCAGGGGAGCCCCGTTTCCGCCTCCTAGCTCGAGATGAGGGATCCTTTCCCTGTTTCGTAGTGAAAGAATTCCCGGCGTTCCCGTCGCATCTCAAGAGGAGGCGCTCTCCACAGGAAAGGCGAGAGGAACTCCAGGGTCGTGCCACCATTCCAAGAGTCCCCCAGATGTGTCAGTCCATTCCAGAGGAACCTGTTTTCCCTGCACTGCCTTGACGTTCAAGCCGATGATAGACTCCCACCACCTGTGCACGTGGGACATCCCTGTGGGAAAGCCTCGTGGGAAAGCCTCGTGGGAAAGCCTCGAGGGAAAACCATAGATCCTTTGATCCACGCGGCGGAATGCGTGACACTGCTGCTACCGCTCTGGAGGAAAGCGCAAGTGCATGCCCGCATTCGAGACGAGGACTGACTCCCCTGGGGAGACTCCAGAAGTACCCCAAGATCCATGTCAGCACTGGAGAGGAATCCTCAGGTTCCGGTCCCGAATCCACACAAGGTCTTAGGCCCCGGCATCGACGGGAGAGGAATCCCGAGAGGCCCCCGAGGAACTCGCATGGGGACTGGCCTTTCCTGAGGCCACCAGAGCGGGTCCCTGAGGTCCCAGTCGTAAGTCGAGAGCACCTGCCGCAACTCGAGAAAATCCAGAAGGTTTTGCCCTCCAGGCTAGATGAGGCCCATTTCCGCTGAGGCTTCTCGAGGCTAATCACATCTAACCACTGGAACTTCCAAAGGGTCCTTCACACCCTTGCTGCAACTCAAGAAGTTCCCCGACATACCCGTCTCCACTCGAGAGGAAGCACGTGCGGTCCCGCACACATCCAGGGGAGCCCCGTTTCCGCCTCCTATCTCGAGATGAGGGATCCTTTCCCTGTTTCGTAGGGAAAGAATTCCCGGCGTTCCCGTCGCATCTCAAGAGGAGGCACTCTCCACAGGAAAGGGGAGAGGAACTCCAGGGTCGTGCCACCATTCCAAGAGTCCCCCAGATGTGTCAGTCCATTCCAGAGGAACCTGTTTTCCCTGCACTGCCTTGACGTTCAAGCCGAGGATCTACTCCCACCACGTGTGCACGTGGGACAGCCCTGTGGGAAAGCCTCGTGGGAAAGACTCGAGGCAAAACCATAGATCCTTTGATCCACGCGGCGGACTGCGTGACACTGCTGATACCGCTCTGGAGGAAAGCGCAAGTGCATGCCCGCATTCGAGACGAGGACTGACTCCCCTGGGGAGACTTCAGAAGTACCCCAAGATCCATGTCAGCACTGGAGAGGAATCCTCAGGTTCCGGCCCCGACTCGACACAAGGTCTTAGGCCCCGGCATCGACGGGAAAGGAATCCCGAGAGTCCCCCGAGGAACTCGCTTGGGGACTGGCCTTTCCTGAGGCCACCAGAGCGGGTCCCTGAGGTCCCCGTCGTAAGTCGAGAGCACTAGCCGCATCTCGAGAAAATCCAGGAGGTTTTGCCCTCCAGGCGAGATGAGGGCCATTTCCGCTGAGGCTTCTCGAGGCTAATCACGTCTAACCACTGGAACTTCCTAAGGGTCCTTCACACCCTTGCTGCAACTCAAGAAGTTCCCCGACATACCCGTCTCCACTCGAGAGGAAGCACGTGGGGTCCCGCACACATCCAGGGGAGCCCCGTTTCCGCCTCCTAGCTCGAGATGAGGGATCCTTTCCCTGTTTCGTAGGGAAAGAATTCCCGGCGTTCCCGTCGCATCTCAAGAGGAGGCGCTCTCCACAGGAAAGGCGAGAGGAACTCCAGGGTCGTGCCACCATTCCAAGAGACCCCCAGATGGGTCAGTCCATTCCAGAGGAACCTGTTTTCCCTGCACTGCCTTGACGTTCAAGCCGAGGAAAGACTCCCACCACGTGTGCACGTGGGACAGCCCTGTGGGAAAGCCTCGTGGGAAAGCCTCGTGGGAAAGACTCGAGGGAAAACCATAGATCCTTTGATCCACGCGGCGGACTGCGTGACACTGTTGCTACCGCTCTGGAGGAAAGCGCAAGTGCATGCCCGCATTCGAGACGAGGACTGACTCCCCTGGGGAGACTCCAGAAGTACCCCAAGATCCATGTCAGCACTGGAGAGGAATCCTCGGGTTCCGGCCCCGACTCCACACAAGGTCTTAGGCCCCGGCATTGACGGGAGAGGAATCCCGAGAGGCCCCCGAGGAACTCGCATGGGGACTGGCCTTTCCTGAGGCCACCAGAGCGGGTCCATGAGGTCCCCGTCGTAAGTCGAGAGCACCTGCCGCAACTCGAGAAAATCCAGGAGGTTTTGCCCTCGAGGCGAGATGAGGCCCATTTACGCTGAGGCTTCTCGAGGCTAATCACGTCTAACCACTGGAACTTCCTAAGGGTCCTTCACACCCTTGCTGCAACTCAAGAAGTTCCCCGACATACCCGTCTTCACTCGAGAGGAAGCACGTGGGGTCCCGCACACATCCAGGGGAGCCCCGTTTCCGCCTCCTAGCTCGAGATGAGGGATCCTTTCCCTGTTTCGTAGGGAAAGAATTCCCGGCGTTCCCGTCGCATCTCAAGAGGAGGTGCTCTCCACAGGAAAGGCGAGAGGAACTCCAGGGTCGTGCCACCATTCCAAGAGTCCCCCAGATGTGTCAGTCCATTCCAGAGGAACCTGTTTTCTCTGCACTGCCTTGACGTTCAAGCCGATGATAGACTCCCACCACCTGTGCACGTGGGACAGCCCTGTGGGAAAGCCTCGTGGGAAAGCCTCGTGGGAAAGACTCGAGGGAAAAACATAGATCCTTTGATCCACGCGGCGGACTGCGTGACACTGCTGCTACCGCTCTGGAGGAACGCGCAAGTGCATGCCCGCATTCGAGACGAGGACTGACTCCCCTGGGGAGACTCCAGAAGTACCCCAAGATCCATGTCAGCACTGGAGAGGAATCCTCAGGTTCCGGCCCCGACTCCACACAAGGTCTTAGGCCCCGGCATCGACGGGAGAGGAATCCCGAGAGGCCCCCGAGGAACTCGCATGGGGACTGGCCTTTCCTGAGGCCACCAGAGCGGGTCCCTGAGGTCCCAGTCGTAAGTCGAGACCACCTGCCGCAACTCGAGAAAATCCAGAAGGTTTTGCCCTCCAGGCTAGATGAGGCCCATTTCCGCTGAGGCTTCTCGAGGCTAATCACATCTAACCACTGGAACTTCCAAAGGGTCCTTCACACCCTTGCTGCAACTCAAGAAGTGCCCCGACATACCCGTCTCCACTCGAGAGGAAGCACGTGGGGTCCCGCACACATCCAGGGGAGACCCGTTTCCGCCTCCTAGCTCGAGATGAGGGATCCTTTCCCTGTTTCGTAGGGAAAGAATTCCCGGCGTTCCCGTCGCATCTCAAGAGGAGGCGCTCTGCACAGGAAAGGGGAGAGGAACTCCAGGGTCGTGCCACCATTCCAAGAGTCCCCCAGATGTGTCAGTCCATTCCAGAGGAACCTGTTTTCCCTGCACTGCCTTGACGTTCAAGCCGAGGATCGACTCCCACCACGTGTGCACGTGGGACAGCCCTGTGGGAAAGCCTCGTGGGAAAGCCTCGTGGGAAAGACTCAAGGGAAAACCATAGATCCATTGATCCACGCGGCGGACTGCGTGACACTGCTGCTACCGCTCTGGAGGAAAGCGCAAGTGCATGCCCGCATTCGAGACGAGGACTGACTCCCCTGGGGAGACTCCAGAAGTAGCCCAAGATCCATGTCAGCACTGGAGAGGAATCCTCAGGTTCCGGCCCCGACTCCACACAAGGTCTTATTCCCCGGCATTGACGGGAGAGGAATCCCGAGAGTCCCCCGAGGAACTCGCATGGGGACTGGCCTGTCCTGAGGCCACCAGAGCGGGTCCCTGAGGTCCCCGTCGTAAGTCGAGAGCACCTGCCGCAACTCGAGAAAATCCAGGAGGTTTTGCCCTCCAGGCGAGATGAGGGCCATTTCCGCTGAGGCTTCTCGAGGCTAATCACGTCTAACCACTGGAACTTCCTAAGGGTCCTTCACACCCTTGCTGCAACTCAAGAAGTTCCCCGACATACCCGTCTCCACTCGAGAGGTAGCACGTGGGGTCCCGCACACATCCAGGGGAGCCCCGTTTCCGCCTCCTAGCTCGAGATGAGGGATCCTTTCCCTGTTTCGTAGGGAAAGAATTAACGGCGTTCCCGTCGCATCTCAAGAGGAGGCGCTCTCCACAGGAAAGGCTTGAGGAACTCCAGGGTCGTGCCACCATTCCAAGAGTCCCCCAGATGTGTCAGTCCATTCCAGAGGAACCTGTTTTCCCTGCACTGCCTTGACGTTCAAGCCGAGGATCGACTCCTACCACGTGGGCACGTGGGACAGCCCTGTGGGAAAGCCTCGTGGGAAAGACTCGAGGGAAAACCATAGATCCTTTGATCCACGCGGCGGACTGCGTGACACTGCTGCTACCGCTCTGGAGGAAAGTGCAAGTGCATGCCCGCATTCGAGACGAGGACTGACTCCCCTGGGGAGACTCCAGAAGTACCCCAAGATCCATGTCAGCACTGGAGAGGAATCCTCAGGTTCCGGCCCCGACTCCACACAAGGTCTTAGTCCCCGCGATCGACGGGAGAGGAATCCCGAGAGGCCCCCGAGGAACTCGCATGGGGACTGGCCTTTCCTGAGGCTACCAGAGCGGGTCCCTGAGGTCCCCGTCGTAAGTCGAGAGCACCTGCCGCAACTCCAGAAAATCCAGGAGGTTTTGCCCTCCAGGCGAGATGAGGCCCATTTCCGCTGAGGCTTCTCGAGGCTAATTACGTCTAACCACTGGAACTTCCTAATGGTCCTTCACACCCTTGCTGAAACTCAAGAAGTTCCCCGACATACCCGTCTCCACTCGAGAGGAAGCACGTGGGGTCCCGCACACATCCAGGGGAGCCCCGTTTCTGCCTCCTACCTCGAGATGAGGGATCCTTTCCATTTTTCGTAGGGAAAGAATTCCCGGCGTTCCCGTCGCATCTCAAGAGGAGGTGCTCTCCACAGGAAAGGCAAGAGGAACTCCAGGGTCGTGCCACCATTCCAAGAGTCCCCCAGATGTGTCAGTCCATTCCAGAGGAACCTGTTTTCCCTGCACTGCCTGGACGTTCAAGCCGAGGATGGACTCCCACCACGTGTGCACGTGGGACAGCCCTGTGGGAAAGCCTCGTTGGAAAGCCTCGTGGGAGAGACTCGAGGGAAAACCATAGATCCTTTGATCCACGCGGCGGACAGCGTGACACTGCTGCTACCGCTCTGGAGGAAAGCGCAAGTGCATGCCCGCATTCGAGGCGAGGACTGACTCCCCTGGGGAGACTCCAGAAGTAGCCCAAGATCCATGTCAGCACTGGAGAGGAATCCTCAGGTTCCGGCCCCGACTCCACACAAGGTCTTAGGCCCCGGCATCGACGGGAGAGGAATCCCGAGAGTCCCCCGAGGAACTCGCTTGGGGACTGGCCTTTCCTGAGGCCACCAGAGCGGGTCCCTGAGGTCCCCGTCGTAAGTCGAGAGCACCTGCCGCATCTCGAGAAAATCCAGGAGGTTTTGCCCTCCAGGCGAGATGAGGGCCATTTCCGCTGAGGCTTCTCGAGGCTAATCACTTCTAACCACTGGAACTTCCTAAGGGTCCTTCACACCCTTGCTGCAACTCAAGAAGTTCCCCGACATACCCGTCTCCACTCGAGAGGAAGCACGTGGGGTCACGCACACATCCAGGGGAGCCCCGTTTCCGCCTCCTAGCTCGAGATGAGGGATACTTTCCCTGTTTCGTAGGGAAAGAATTCCCGGCGTTCCCGTCGCATCTCAAGAGGAGGCGCTCTCCACAGGAAAGGCGAGAGGAACTCCAGGGTCGTGCCACCATTCCAAGAGTCCCCCAGATGTGTCAGTCCATTCCAGAGGAACCTGTTTTCCCTGCACTGCCTTGACGTTCAAGCCGAGGATCGACTCCCACCACGTGTGCACGTGGGACAGCCCTGTGGGAAAGCCTCGTGGGAAAGACTCGAGGGAAAACCATAGATCCTTTGATCCACGCGCCGGACTGCGTGACACTGCTGCTACCGCTCTGGAGGAAAGCGCAAGTGCATGCCCGCATTCGAGACGAGGACTGACTCCCCTGGGGAGACTCCAGAAGTACCCCAAGATCCATGTCAGCACTGGAGAGGAATCCTCAGGTTCCGGCCCCGACTCCACACAAGGTCTTAGGCCCCGGCATTGACGGGAGAGGAATCCCGAGAGGCCCCCGAGGAACTCGCATGGGGACTGGCCTTTCCTGAGGCCACCAGAGCGGGTCCATGAGGTCCCCGTCGTAAGTCGAGAGCACCTGCCGCAACTCGAGAAAATCCAGGAGGTTTTGCCCTCCAGGCGAGATGAGGCCCATTTACGCTGAGGCTTCTCGAGGCTAATCACGTCTAACCACTGGAACTTCCTAAGGGTCCTTCACACCCTTGCTGCAACTCAAGAAGTTCCCCGACATACACGTCTACACTCGAGAGGAAGCACGTGGGGTCCCGCACACATCCAGGGGAGCCCCGTTTCCGCCTACTAGCTCGAGAAGACGGATCCTTTCCCTGTTTCGTAGGGAAAGATTCCCGGCGTTCCCGTCGCATCTCAAGAGGAGGCGCTCTCCACAGGAAAGGCGAGAGGAACTCCAGGGTCGTGCCACCATTCCAAGAGTCCCCCAGATGTGTCAGTCCATTCCAGAGGAACCTGTTTTCCCTGCACTGCCTTGACGTTCAAGCCGAGGATCGACTCCCACCACGTGTGCACGTGGGACAGCCCTGTGGGAAAGCCTCGTGGGAAAGACTCGAGGGAAAACCATAGATCCTTTGATCCATTGGGCGGACTGCGTGACACTGCTGCTACCGCTCTGGAGGAAAGCGCAAGTGCATGCCCGCATTCGAGACGAGGACTGACTCCCCTGGGGAGACTCCAGAAGTATCCCAAGATCCATGTCAGCACTGGAGAGGAATCCTCAGGTTCCGGCCCCGACTGCACACAAGGTCTTAGTCCCCGGCATTGACGGGAGAGGAATCCCGAGAGGCCCCCGAGGAACTCGCATGGGGACTGGCCTTTCCTGAGGCCACTAGAGCGTGTCCCTGAGGTCCCAGTCGTAAGTCGAGAGCACCTGCCGCAACTCGAGAAAATCCAGGAGGTTTTGCCCTCCAGGCGAGATGAGGCCCATTTCCGCTGAGGCTTCTCGAGGCTAATCACATCTAACCACTGGAACTTCCAAAGGGTCCTTCACACCCTTGCTGCAACTCGTGAAGTTCCCCGACATACCCGTCTCCACTCGAGAGGAAGCACGTGGGGTCCCGCACACATCCAGGGGAGCCCCGTATCCGCTTCCTAGCTTGAGATGAGGGATCCTTTCCCTGTTTCGTAGGGAAAGAATTCCCGGCTTTCCCGTCGCATCTCAAGAGGAGGCGCTCTCCACAGGAAAGGCGAGAGGAACTCCAGGGTCGTGCCACCTTTCCAAGAGACCACCAGATGTGTCAGTCCATTCCAGAGGAACCTGTTTTCCCTGCACTGCCTTGACGTTCAAGCCGAGGATCGAGTCCCACCACGTGTGCACGTGGGACAGCCCTGTGGGAAAGCCTCGTGGGAAAGCCTCGTGCTAAAGACTCGAGGGAAAACCATAGATCCTTTGATACACGCGGCGGACTGCGTGACACTGCTGCTACCGCTTTGGAGGAAAGCAAAGTTCATGCCGTCATTCGAGACGAGGACTGACTCCCCTGGGGAGACTCCAGAAGTACCCCAAGATCCATGTCAGCACTGGAGAGGAATCCTCAGTTTCCGGCCTCGACTCAACACAAGGTCTTAGGCCCCGGAATCGACGGGAGAGGAATCCCGAGAGGCCCCCGAGGAACTCGCATGGGGACTGGCCTTTCCTGAGGCCTCCAGAGCGGGTCCCTGAGGTCCCCGTCGTAAGTCGAGAGCACCTGCCACAACTCGAGAAAATCCAGGAGGTTTTGCCCTCCTGGCGAGATGAGGCCCATTTCCGCTGAGGCTTCTCGAGGCTAATCACGTCTAACCACTGGAACTTCCTAATGGTCCTTCACACCCTTGCTGAAACTCAAGAAGTTCCCCGACATACCCATCTCCACTCGAGAGGAAGCACGTGGGGTCCCGCACACATCCAGGGGAGCCCCGTTTCTGCCTCCTACCTCGAGATGAGGGATCCTTTCCCTTTTTCGTAGGGAAAGAATTCCCGGCGTTCCCGTCGAATCTCAAGAGGAGGTGCTCTCCACAGGAAAGGCAAGAGGAACTCCAGGGTCGTGCCACCATTCCAAGAGTCCCCCAGATGTGTCAGTCCATTCCAGAGGAACCTGTTTTCCCTGCACTGCCTTGACGTTCAAGCCGAGAATCGACTCCCAACACCTGTGCACGTGGGACAGCCCTGTGGGAAAGCCTCGTGGGAAAGCCTCGAGGGAAAACCATAGATCCTTTGATCCACGCGGCGGACTGCGTGACACTGCTGCTACCGCTCTGGAGGAAAACGCAAGTGCATGCCCCCATTCGAGACGAGGACTGACTACCCTGGGGAGACTCCAGAAGTAGCCCAAGATCCATGTCAGCACTGGAGAGGAATCCTCAGGTTCCGGCCCCGACTCCACACAAGGTCTTAGTCCCCGCGATCGACGGGAGAGGAATCCCGAGAGGCCCCCGAGGAACTCGCATGGGGACTGGCCTTTCCTGAGGCTACCAGAGCGGGGCCCTGAGGTCCCCGTCGTAAGTCGAGAGCACCTGCCGCAACTCGACAAAATCCAGGAGGTTTTGCCCTCCAGGCGAGATGAGGCCCATTTCCGCTGAGGTTTCTCGAGGCTAATCAAATCTAACCACTGGAACTTCCAAAGGGTCCTTCACACCCTTGCTGCAACTCAAGAAGTGCCCCGACATACCCGTCTCCACTCGAGAGGAAGCACGTGGGGTCCCGCACACATCCAGGGGAGCCCCGTTTCCGCCTCCTAGCTCGAGATGAGGGATCCTTTCCCTGTTTCTTAGGGAAAGAATTCCCTGCGTTCCCGTGGCATCTCAAGAGGAGGCGCTCTCCACAGGAAAGGCGAGAGGAACTCCAGGGTCGTGCCACCATTCCAAGAGACCCCCAGATGGGTCAGTCCATTCCAGAGGAACCTGTTTTCCCTGCACTGCCTTGACGTTCAAGCCGAGGATGGACTCCCACCACGTGTGCACGTGGGACAGCCCTGTGGGAAAGCCTCGTGGGAAAGCCTCGTGGGAAAGACTGGAGGGAAAACCATAGATCCTTTGATCCACGCGCCGGACTGGGTGACACTGCTGCTACCGCTCTGGAGGAAAGCGCAAGTGCATGCCCGCATTCGAGACGAGGACTGACTCCCCTGGGGAGACTCCAGAAGAACCCCAAGATCCATGTCAGAACTGGAGAGGAATCCTCAGGTTCCGGCCCCGACTCCACACAAGGTCTTAGGCCCCGGCATTGACGGGAGAGGAATCCCGAGAGGCCCCCGAGGAACTCGCATGGGGACTGGCCTTTCCTGAGGCCACCAGAGCGGGTCCATGAGGTCCCCGTCGTAAGTCGAGAGCACCTGCCGCAACTCGAGAATATCCAGGAGGTTTTGCCCTCCAGGCGAGATTAGGCCCATTTACGCTGAGGCTTCTCGAGGCTAATCACGTCTAACCACTGGAACTTCCTAAGGGTCCTTCACACCCTTGCTGCAACTCAAGAAGTTCCCCGTCATACCCTTCCCCAGTCGAGAGGAAGCACGTGGGGTCCCGCACACATCCAGGGGAGCCCCGTTTCCGCCTCCTATCTCGAGATGAGGGATCCTTTCCCTGTTTCGTAGGGAAAGAATTCCCGGCGTTCCCGTCGCATCTCAAGAGGAGGCGCTCTCCACAGGAAAGGCGAGAGGAACTCCAGGGTCGTGCCACCATTCCAAGAGGCCCCCAGATGTGTCAGTCCATTCTAGAGGAACCTGTTTTCCCTGCACTGCCTTGACGTTCAAGCCGATGATAGACTCCCACCACCTGTGCACGTGGGACAGCCCTTTGGGAAAGCCTCGTGGGAAAGCCTCGTGGGAAAGGCTCGAGGGAAAAACATAGATCCTTTGATCCACGCGGCGGACTGCGTGACACTGCTGCTACCTCTCCGGAGGAACGCGCAAGTGCATGCCCGCATTCGAGACGAGGACTGACTCCCCTGGGGAGACTCCAGAAGTACCCCAAGATCCATGTCAGCACTGGAGAGGAATCCTCAGGTTCCGGCCCCGACTCCACACAAGGTCTTAGGCCCCGGCATTGACGGGAGAGGAATCCCGAGAGGCCCCCGAGGAACTCGCATGGGGACTGGCCTTTCCTGAGGCCACCAGAGCGGGTCCCTGAGGTCCCAGTCGTAAGTCGAGAGCACCTGCCGCAACTCGAGAAAATCCAGAAGGTTTTGCCCTCCAGGCTAGATGAGGCCCATTTCCACTGAGGCTTCTCGAGGCTAATCACATCTAACCACTGGAACTTCCAAAGGGTCCTTCACACCCTTGCTGCAACTCAAGAAGTGCCCCGACATACCCGTCTCCACTCGAGAGGAAGCACGTGGGGTCCCGCACACATCCAGGGGAGCCCCGTTTCCGCCTCCTAGCTCGAGATGAGGGATCCTTTCCCTGTTTCGTAGGGAAAGAATTCCCGGCGTTCCCGTCGCATCTCAAGAGGAGGCGCTCTCCACAGGAAAGGGGAGAGGACCTCCAGGGTCGTGCCGCCATTCCAAGAGTCCCCCAGATGTGTCAGTCCATTCCAGAGGAACCTGTTTTCCCTGCACTGCCTTGACGTTCAAGCCGAGGATCGACTCCCAACACCTGTGCACGTGGGACAGCCCTGTGGGAAAGCCTCGTGGGAAAGCCTCGAGGGAAAACCATAGATCCTTTGATCCACGCGGCGGACTGCGTGACACTGCTGCTACCGCTCTGGAGGAAAGCGCAAGTGCATGCCCGCATTTGAGACGAGGACTGACTACCCTGGGGAGACTCCAGAAGTAGCCCAAGATCCATGTCAGCACTGGAGAGGAATCCTCAGGTTCCGGCCCCGACTCCACACAAGGTCTTAGGCCCCGGCATCGACGGGAGAGGAATCCCGAGAGTCCCCCGAGGAACTCGCTTGGGGACTGGCCTTTCCTGAGGCCACCAGAGCGGGTCCCTGAGGTCCCCGTCGTAAGTCGAGAGCACCTGCCGCATCTCGAGAAAATCCAGGAGGTTTTGCCCTCCATGCGAGATGAGGGCCATTTCCGCTGAGGCTTCTCGAGGCTAATCACGTCTAACCACTGGAACTTCCTAAGGGTCCTTCACACCCTTGCTGCAACTCAAGAAGTTCCCCGACATACCCGTCTCCACTCAAGAGGAAGCACGTGGGGTCCCGCACACATCCAGGGGAGCACCGTTTCCGCCTCCTAGCTCGAGATGAGGGATCCTTTCCCTGTTTCTTAGGGAAAGAATTCCCGGCGTTCCCGTCGCATCTCAAGAGGAGGCGCTCTCCACAGGAAAGGCGAGAGGAACTCCAGGGTCGTGCCATCATTCCAAGAGTCCCCCAGATGTGTCAGTCCATTCCAGAGGAACCTGTTTTCCCTGCACTGCCTTGACGTTCAAGCCGAGGATCGACTCCCACCACGTGTGTACGTGGGACAGCCCTGTGGGAAAGCCTCGTGGGAAAGACTCGAGGGAAAACCATAGATCCTTTGATCCACGGGGCGGACTGCGTGACACTGCTGCTACCGCTCTGGAGGAAAGCGCAATTGCATGCCCGCATTCAAGACGAGGACTGACTCCCCTGGAGAGACTCCAGAAGTACCCGAAGATCCATGTCAGCACTGGAGAGGAATCCTCAGGTTCCGGCCCCGACTCCACACAAGGTCTTAGTCCACAGCATTGACGGGAGAGGAATGCCTAGAGGCCCCCGAGGAACTCGCATGGTGACTGGCCTTTCCTGAGGCCACCAGAGCGGGTCCCTGATGTCCCCGTCGTAAGTCGAGAGCACCTGCCGCAACTCTAGAAAATCCAGGAGGTTTTGCCCTCCAGGCGAGATGAGGCCCATTTCCGCTGAGGCTTCTGGAGGCCAATCATATCTAACCACTGGAACTTCCAAAGGGTCCTTCACACCCTTGCTGCAACTCAAGCAGTTCGGCGACATACCCGTCTCCACTCGAGAGGAAGCACGTGGGGTCCCGCACACATCCAGGGGAGCCCCGTTTCCGCCTCCTAGCTCGAGATGAGGGATCCTTTCCCTGTTTCTTAGGGAAAGAATTCCCGGCGTTCCCCTCGCATCTCAAGAGGAGGCGCTCTCCACAGGAAAGGCGAGAGGAACTCCAGGGTCGTGCCACCATTCCAAGAGACCCCCAGATGGGTCAGTCCATTCCAGAGGAACCTGTTTTCCCTGCACTGCCTTGACGTTCAAGCCGAGGATGGACTCCCACCAGGTGTGCACGTGGGACAGCCCTGTGGGAAAGCCTCGTGGGAAAACCTCGTGGGAAAGACTGGAGGGAAAACCATAGATACTTTGATCCATGCGCCGGACTGCGTGACACTGCTGCTACCGCTCTGGAGGAAAGCGCAAGTGCATGCCCGCATTCGAGACGAGGACTGACTCCCCTGGGGAGACTCCAGAAGTACCCCAAGATCCAGGTCAGAACTGGAGAGGAATCCTCAGGTTCCGGCCCCGACTCCACACAAGGTCTTAGGCCCCGGCATTGACGGGAGAGGAATCCCGAGAGGCCCCCGAGGAACTCGCATGGGGACTGGCCTTTCCTGAGGCCACCAGAGCGGGTCCATGAGGTCCCCGTCGTAAGTCGAGAGCACCTGCCGCAACTCGACAAAATCCAGGAGGTTTTGCCCTCCAGGCGAGATGAGGCCCATTTACGCTGAGGCTTCTCGAGGCTAATCACGTCTAACCACTGGAACTTCCTAAGGGTCCTTCACACAATTGCTGCAACTCAAGAAGTTCCCCGACATACCCTTCCCCACTCGAGAGGAAGCACGTGGGGTCCCGCACACATCCAGGGGAGCCCCGTTTCCGCCTCCTATCTCGAGATGAGGGATCCTTTCCCTGTTTCGTAGGGAAAGAATTCCCGGCGTTCCCGTCGCATCTCAAGAGGAGGCGCTCTCCACAGGAAAGGCGAGAGGAACTCCAGGGTCGTGCCACCATTCCAAGAGTCCCCCAGATGTGTCAGTCCATTCCAGAGGAACCTGTTTTCCCTGCACTGCCTTGACGTTCAAGCCGATGATAGACTCCCACCACCTGTGCACGTGGGACAGCCCTGTGGGAAAGCCTCGTGGGAAAGCCTCGTGGGAAAGACTCGAGGGAAAAACATAGATCCTTTGATCCACGCAGCGGACTGCGTGACACTGCTGCTACCGCTCTGGAGGAACGCGCAAGTGCATGCCCGCATTCGAGACGAGGACTGACTCCCCTGGGGAGACTCCAGAAGTACCCCAAGATCCATGTCAGCACTGGAGAGGAATCCTCAGGTTCCGGCCCCGACTCCACACAAGGTCTTAGGCCCCGGCATCTACGGGAGAGGAATCCCGAGAGGCCCCCGAGGAACTCGCATGGGGACTGGCCTTTCCTGAGGCCACCAGAGCGGGTCCCTGAGGTCCCAGTCGTAAGTCGAGAGCACCTGCCGCAACTCGAGAAAATCCAGAAGGTTTTGCCCTCCAGGCTAGATGAGGCCCATTTCCACTGAGGCTTCTCGAGGCTAATCACATCTAACCACTGGAACTTCCAAAGGGTCCTTCACACCCTTGCTGCAACTCAAGAAGTTCCCCGACATACCCGTCTCCACTCGAGAGGAAGCACGTGGGTTCCCGCACACATCCAGGGGAGCACCGTTTCCGCCTCCTAGCTAGAGATGAGGGATCCTTTCCCTGTTTCGTAGGGAAAGAATTCCCGGCGTTCCCGTCGCATCTCAAGAGGAGGCGCTCTCCACAGGAAAGGCGAGAGGAACTCCAGGGTCGTGCCACCATTCCAAGAGTCCCCCAGATGTGTCAGTCCATTCCAGAGGAACCTGTTTTCCCTGCACTGCCTTGACGTTCAAGCCGAGGATCGACTCCCACCACGTGTGCACGTGGGACAGCCCTGTGGGAAAGCCTCGTGGGAAAGACTCGAGGGAAAACCATAGATCCTTTGATCCACGCGGCGGACTGCGTGACACTGCTCCTACGGCTCTGGAGGAAAGCGCAAGTGCATGCCCGCATTCGAGACGAGGACTGACTCCCCTGGGGAGACTCCAGAAGTACCCCAAGATCCATGTCAGCACTGGACTGGAATCCTCAGGTTCCGGCCCCGACTCCACACAAGGTCTTAGTCCCCGGCATCGACGGGAGAGGAATCCCGAGAGGCCCCCGAGGAACTCGCATGGGGACTGGCCTTTCCTGAGGCCACCAGAGCGGGTCCCTGAGGTCCCCATCGTAAGTCGAGACCACCTGCCGCAACTCGAGAAAATCCAGGAGGTTTTGCCCTCCAGGCGAGATGAGGCCCATTTCCGCTGAGGCTTCTCGAGGCTAATCACATCTAACCACTGGAACTTCCTAAAGGTCCTTCACACCCTTGCTGCAACTCAAGAGGTTCCCCGACATACCCGTCTCCACTCGAGAGGAAGCACGAGGTTCCCGCACACATCCAGGGGAGCCCCGTTTCCGCCTCCTAGCTCGAGATGAGGGATCCTTTCCCTGTTTCGTAGGGAAAGAATTCCCGGCTTTCCCGTCGCATCTCAAGAGGAGGCGCTCTCCACAGGAAAGGCGAGAGGAACTCCAGGGTCGTGCCACCATTCCAAGAGTCCCCCAGATGTGTCAGTCCATTCCAGAGGAACCTGTTTTCCCTGCACTGCCTTGACGTTCAAGCCGAGGATCGACTCCCACCATGTGTGCACGTGGGACAGACCTGTGGGAAAGCCTCGTCGGAAAGCCTCGTGGGAAAGACTCGAGGGAAAACCATAGATCCTTTGATCCACGCGGCGGACTGCGTGACACTGCTGATACCGCTCTGGAGGAAAGAGCAAGTGCATGACCGCATTCGAGACGAGGACTGACACCCCTGGGGAGACTCCAGAAGTACCCCAAGATCCATGTCAGCACTGGAGAGGAATCCTCAGGTTCCGGCCCCAACTCCACACAAGGTCTTAGTCCCCGGCATCGACGGGAGAGGAATCCCGAGAGGCCCCCGAGGAACTCGCATGGGGACTGGCCTTTCCTGAGGCCACGAGAGCGGGTCCCTGAGGTCCCCGTCGTAAGTCGAGAGCACCTGCCGCAACTCGAGAAAATCCAGGAGGGTTTGCCCTCCTGGCGAGATGAGGCCCATTTCCGCTGAGGCTTCTCGAGGCTAATCACATCTAACCACTGGAACTTTCAAAGGGTCCTTCACACAATTGCTGCAACTCAAGAGGTTCCCCGACATACCCGTCTCCACTCGAGAGGAAGCAAGAGGGTCCCGCACACATCCAGGGGAGCCCCGTTTCCGCCTCCTAGCTCGAGATGAGGGATCCTTTCCCTGTTTCGTAGGGAAAGAATTCCCGGCGTTCCCGTCGCATCTCAAGAGGAGGCGCTCTCCACAGGAAAGGCGAGAGGAACTCCAGGGTCGTGGCACCATTCCAAGAGTCCCCCAGATGTGTCAGTCCATTCCAGAGGAACCTGTTTTCCCTGCACTGCCTTGACGTTCAAGCCGAGGATCGACTCCCACCACGTGTGCACGTGGGACAGCCCTGTGGGAAAGCCTCGTGGGAAAGCCTCGTGGGAAAGACTCGAGGGAAAACCATAGATCCTTTGATCCACGCGGCGGACTGCGTGACACTGCTGCTACCGCTCTGTAGGAAAGCGCAAGTGCATGCACGCATTCGAGACGAGGACTGACTCCCCTGGGGAGACTCCAGAAGTACCCCAAGATCCATGTCAGCACTGGAGAGGAATCCTCAGGTTCCGGCCCCGACTCCACACAAGGTCTTAGGCCCCGGCATCGACGGGAGAGGAATCCCGAGAGGCCCCCGAAAACTCGCATGGGGACTGGCCTTTCCTGAGGCCACCAGAGCGGGTCCCTGAGGTCCCCGTCGTAAGTCGAGAGCACCTGCCGCAACTCGAGAAAATCCAGGAGGTTTTGCCCTCCAGGCGAGATGAGGCCCATTTCCGCTGAGGCTTCTCGAGGCTAATCACATCTAACCACTGGAACTTCCTAAAGGTCCTTCACACCCTTGATGCAACTCAAGAGGTTCCCCGACATACCCATCTCCATTCGAGAGGAAGCACGAGGGTCCCTCACACATCCAGGGGAGCCCCGTTTCCGCCTCCTAGCTCGAGATGAGGTATCCTTTCCCTGTTTCGTAGGGAAAGAATTCCCGGCGTTCCCGTCGCATCTCAAGAGGAGGCGCTCTCCACAGGAAAGTCGAGAGGAACTCCAGGGTCGTGCCACCATTCCAAGAGTCCCCCAGATGTGTCAGTCCATTCAAGAGGAACCTGTTTTCCCTGCAATGCTTGACGTTCAAGCCGAAGATCGACTCCCACAACGTGTGCACGTGGGACAGCCCTGTGGGAAAGCCTCGTGGGAAAGCCTCGTGGGAAAGACTCGAGGGAAAACCATAGATCCTTTGATCCACGCGGCGGACTGCGTGACACTGCTGATACCACTCTGGAGGAAAGCGCAAGTGCATGCCCGCATTCGAGACGAGGACTGACTCCCCTGGGGAGACTCCAGAAGTACCCCAAGATCCATGTCAGCACTGGAGAGGAATCCTCAGGTTCCGGCCCCGACTCCACACAAGGTCTTAGTCCCCGGCATCGACGGGAGAGGAATCCCGAGAGGCCCCCGAGGAACTCGCATGGGGACTGGCCTTTCCTGAGGCCACCAGAGCGGGTCCCTGAGGTCCCCGTCGTAAGTCGAGAGCACCTGCCGCAACTCGAGAAAATCCAGGAGGTTTTGCCCTCCAGGCGAGATGAGGCCCATTTCCGCTGAGGCTTCTCGAGGCTAATCACATCTAACCACTGGAACTTCCTAAAGATCCTTCACACCCTTGCTGCAACTCAAGAGGTTCCCCGACATACCCGTCTCCACTCGAGAGGAAGCACGTGGGTCCAGCACACATCCAGGGGAGCCCCGTTTCCGCCTCCTAGCTCGAGATGAGGGATCCTTTCCCTGTTTCGTAGGGAAAGAATTCCCGGCGTTCCCGTCGCATCTCAAGAGGAGGCGCTCTCCACAGGAAAGGCGAGAGGAACTCCAGGGTCGTGCCACCATTCCAAGAGTCACCCAGATGTGTCAGTCCATTCCAGAGGAACCTATTTTCCCTGCACTGCCTTGACGTTCAAGCAGAGGATCGAGTCCCACCACGTGTTCACGTGGGACAGCCCTGTGGGAAAGCCTCGTGGGAAAGCCTCGTGGGAAAGACTCGAGGGAAAACCAAAGATCCTTTGATCCACGCGGCGGACTGCGTGACACTGCTGCTACCGCTCTGGAGGAAAGCGCAAGTGCATGCCCGCATTCGAGACGAGGACTGACTCCCCTGGGGAGACTCCAGAAGTACCCCAAGATCCATGTCAGCACTGGAGAGGAATCCTCAGGTTCCGGCCCCGACTCCACACAAGGTCTTAGGCCCCGGCATCGACGGGAGAGGAATCCCGAGAGGCCCCCGAGGAACTCGCATGGGGACTGGCCTTTCCTGAGGCCACCAGAGCGGGTCCCTGAGGTCCCCGTCGTAAATCGAGAGCACCTGCCGCAACTCGAGAAAATCCAGGAGGTTTTGCCCTCCAGGCGAGATGAGGCCCATTTCCGCTGAGGCTTCTCGAGGCTAATCACATCTAACCACTGGAACTTCCTAAAGGTCCTTCACACCCTTGCTGCAACTCAAGAGGTTCCCCGACATACCCATCTCCATTCGAGAGGAAGCACGAGGGTCCCTCACACATCCAGGGGAGCCCCGTTTCCGCCTCCTAGCTCGAGATGAGGTATCCTTTCCCTGTTTCGTAGGGAAAGAATTCCCGGCGTTCCCGTCGCATCTCAAGAGGAGGCGCTCTCCACAGGAAAGTCGAGAGGAACTCCAGGGTCGTGCCACCATTCCAAGAGTCCCCCAGATGTGTCAGTCCATTCAAGAGGAACCTGTTTTCCCTGCAATGCTTGACGTTCAAGCCGAGGATCGACTCCCACCACGTGTGCACGTGGGACAGCCCTGTGGGAAAGCCTCGTGGGAAAGCCTCGTGGGAAAGACTCGAGGGAAAACCATAGATCCTTTGATCCACGCGGCGGACTGCGTGACACTGCTGATACCACTCTGGAGGAAAGCGCAAGTGCATGCCCGCATTCGAGACGAGGACTGACTCCCCTGGGGAGACTCCAGAAGTACCCCAAGATCCATGTCAGCACTGGAGAGGAATCCTCAGGTTCCGGCCCCGACTCCACACAAGGTCTTAGTCCCCGGCATCGACGGGAGAGGAATCCCGAGAGGCCCCCGAGGAACTTGCATGGGGACTGGCCTTTCCTGATGCCACCAGAGCGGGTCCCCGAGGTCCCCGTCATATGTCGAGAGCACCTGCCTCAACTCGAGAAAATCCAGGAGCTTTTGCCCTCCAGGCGAGATAAGGCCCATTTCCGCTGAGGCTTCTCGAGGCTAATCACATCTAACCACTGGAACTTTCAAAGGGTCCTTCACACCCTTGCTGCAACTCAAGAAGTTCCCCGACATACCCGTCTTCACTCGAGAGGACGCACGTGGGGTCCCGCACACATCCAGGGGAGTCCCGTTTCCGCCTCCTAGCTCGAGATGAGGGATCCTTTCCCTGTTTCGTAGGGAAAGAATTCCCGGCGTTCCCGTCGCATTTCAAGAGGAGGCGCTCTCCACAGGAAAGGCGAGAGGAACTCCAGGGTCGTGGCACCATTCCAAGAGTCCCCCAGATGTGTCAGTCCATTCCAGGGGAACCTGTTTTCCCTGCACTGCCTTGACGTTCAAGCCGAAGATCGACTCCCACCATGTGTGCACGTGGGACAGCCCTGTGGGAAAGCCTCGTGGGAAAGCCTCGTGGGAAAGACTCGAGGGAAAACCATAGATCCTTTGATCCACGCGGCGGACTGCATGACACTGCTGCTACCGCTCTGGAGGAAAGCGCAAGTGCAGGCCCGCATTCGAGACGAGGACTGACTCCCCTGGGGAGACTCCAGAAGTAGCCCAAGATCCATGTCAGCACTGGAGAGGAATCCTCAGGTTCCGGCCCCGACTCCACACAAGGTCTTAGGCCCCGGCATCGATGGGAGAGGAATCCCGAGAGGCCACCGAGGAACTCGCATGGGGACTGGCCTTTCTTGAGGCCACCAGAGCGGGTCCCTGAGGTCCCCGTCGTAAGTCTAGAGCACCTGCCGCAACTCGAGAAAATCCAGGAGGTTTTGCCCTCCAGGCGAGATGAGGCCCATTTCCGCTGAGGTTTCTCGAGGCTAATCACATCTAACCACTGGAACTTCCAGAGGGTCCTTCACACCCTTGCTGCAACTCAAGAAGTTCCCCGACATACCCGTCTCCACTCGAGAGGAAGCACGTGGGGTCCCGCACACATCCAGGGGAGCCCCCTTTCCGCCTCATAGCTCGAGATGAGGGATCATTTCCCTGTTTCGTAGGGAAAGAATTCCCGGCGTTCCCGTCGCATCTCAAGAGGAGGCGCTCTCCACAGGAAAGGCGAGAGGAACTCCAGGGTCGTGGCACCATTCCAAGAGTCCCCCAGATGGGTCAGTCCATTCCAGAGGAACCTGTTTTCCCTGCACTGCCTTGACGTTCAAGCCGAGGATCGACTCCCACAACGTGTGCACGTGGAACCGCCCTGTGGGAAAGACTCGTAGGAAAGCCTCGTGGGAAAGACTCGAGGGAAAACCATAGATCCTTTGATCCACGCGGCGGACTGCGTGACACTGCTGCTACCGCTCTGGAGGAAAGCGCAAGTGCATGTCCGCATTCGAGACGAGGACTGACTCCCCTGGGGAGACCCCAGAAGTACCCCAAGATCCATGTCAGCACTGGAGAGGAATCCTCAGGTTCCGGCCCCGACTCCCCACAAGGTCTTAGGCCCCGGCATCGACGGGAGAGGAATCCCGAGAGGCCACCGAGGAACTCGCATGGGGACTGGCCTTTCTTGAGGCCACCAGAGCGGGTCCCTGAGGTCCCCGTCGTAAGTCTAGAGCACCTGCCGCAACTCGAGAAAATCCAGGAGGTTTTGCCCTCCAGGCGAGATGAGGCCCATTTCCGCTGAGGCTTCTCGAGGCTAATCACATCTAAACACTGGAACTTCCAAAGGGTCCTTCACACCCTTGCTGCAACTCAAGAAGTTCCCCGACATACCCGTCTCCACTCGAGAGGAAGCACGAGGGTCCCGCACACATCCAGGGGAGCCCCGTTTCCGCCTCCTAGCTCGAGATGAGGGATCCTTTCCCTGTTTCGTAGGGAAAGAATTCCCAGCGTTCCCGTCGCATCTCAAGAGGAGGCGCTCTCCACAGGAAAGGCGAGAGGAACTCCGGGGTCGTGCCACCATTCCAAGAGTCCCCCAGATGTGTCAGTCCATTCCAGAGGAACCTGTTT
This sequence comes from Ovis canadensis, assembly GCF_042477335.2. Lineage (NCBI taxonomy): Eukaryota > Metazoa > Chordata > Mammalia > Artiodactyla > Bovidae > Ovis > Ovis canadensis. The sequence goes on along the minus strand of NC_091258.1, from coordinate 9,063,039 downwards.
TCCCTGCACTGCCTTGACGTTCAAGCCGAGGATCGACTCCCACAACGTGTGCACGTGGGACAGCCCTGTGGGAAAGCCTCGTGGGAAAGCCTCGTGGGAAAGACTCGAGGGAAAACCATAGATCCTTTGATCCACGTGGCGGACTGCGTGACACTGCTGCTACCGCTCTGGAGGAAAGGGCAAGTGCATGCCCGCATTCGAGACGAGGAATGACTCCCCTGCGGAGACTCCAGAAGTACCCCAAGAACCATGTCAGCACTGGAGAGGAATCCTCAGGTTCCGGCCCCGACTCCACACAAGGTCTTAGGCCCCGGCATCGACGGGAGAGGAATCCTGAGACGCCCCCGAGGAACTCGCATGGGGACTGGCCTTTCCTGCAGCCTCCAGAGCCTGTCCCTGAGGTCCCCGTCGTAAGTCGAGAGCACCTGCCGCAACTCGAGAAATTCCAGGAGGTTTTGCCCTCCAGGCGAGTTGAGGCCCATTTCCGCTGAGGCTTCTCAAGGCTAATCACATCTAACCACTGGAACTTCCAAAGGGTCCTTCACACCCTTGCTGCAACTCAAGAAGTGCCCCGACATACCCGTGTCCACTCGAGAGGAAGCACGAGGGTCCCGCACACATCCAGGGGAGCCCCGTTTCCGCCTCCTTGCTCGAGATGAGGGATCCTTTCCCTGTTTCGTAGGGAAAGAATTCCCGGCGTTCCCGTCGCATCTCAAGAGGAGGCGCTCTCCACAGGAAAGGCGAGAGGAACTCCAGGGTCGTGCCACCATTCCAAGAGTCCCCCAGATGTGTCAGTCCATTCCAGAGGAACCTGTTTTCCCTGCACTGCCTTGACGTTCAAGCCGATGATAGACTCCCACCACCTGTGCACGTGGGACAGCCCTGTGGGAAAGCCTCGTGGGAAAGCCTCGTGGGAAAGACTCGAGGGAAAAACATAGATCCTTTGATCCACGCGGCGGACTGCGTGACACTGCTGCTACCGCTCTGGAGGAAAGGGCAAGTGCATGCCCGCATTCGAGACGAGGACTGACTCCCCTGGGGAGACTCCAGAAGTACCCCAAGATCCATGTCAGCACCGGAGAGGAATCCTCAGGTTCCGGCCCCGACTCCACACAAGGTCTTAGGCCCCGGCATCGACGGGAGAGGAATCCCGAGAGGCCCCCGAGGAACTCGCATGGGGACTGGCCTTTCCTGAGGCCACCACAGCGGGTCCCAGAGGTCCCCGTCGTAAGTCGAGAGCACCTACAGCAACTCGAGAAAATCCAGGAGGTTTTGCCCTCCAGGCGAGATGAGGCCCATTTCCGCTGAGGCTTCTCGAGGCTAATCACATCTAATCACTGGAACTTCCAAAGGGACCTTCACACCCTTGCTGCAACTCAAGCAGTTCCGCGACATACCCGTCTCCACTCGAGAGGAAGCACGTGGGGTCCCGCACACATCCAGGGGAGCCCCGTTTCCGCCTCCTAGTTCGAGATGAGGGATCCTTTCCCTGTTACGTAGGGAAAGAATTCCCGGCGTTCCCGTCGCATCTCAAGAGGAGGCGCTCTCCACTGGAAAGGCGAGAGGAACTCCAGGGTCGTGCCACCATTCCAAGAGACCCCCAGATGTGTCAGTCCATTCCAGAGGAACCTGTTTTCCCTGCACTGCCTTGACGTTCAAGCCGAGGATCGACTCCCACCACGTGTGCACGTGGGAAAGCCCTGTGGGAAAGCCTCGTGGGAAAGCCTCGTGGGAACGACTCGAGGGAAAGCCATAGATCCTTTGATCCACGCGGCGGACTGCGTGACACTGCTGCTACTGCTCTGGAGGAAAGCGCAAGTGCATGCCCGCATTCGATACGAGGACTGACTCCCCTGGGGAGACTCCAGAAGTACCCCAAGATCCATGTCAGCACTGGAGAGGAATCCTCAGGTTCCGGCCCCCACTCCACACAAGGTCTTAGGCCCCGGCATCGACGGGAGAGGAATCCCGAGAGGCCCCCCAGGAACTCGCATGGGGACTGGCCTTTCCTGAGGCTACCAGAGTGGGTCCCTGTGGTCCCCGTCGTAAGTCGAGAGCACCTGCCCCAACTCGAAAAAATCCAGGAGGTTTTGCCCTCCAGGCGAGATGAGGCCCATTTCCGCTGAGGCTTCACGAGGCCAATCACGTCTAACCACTGGAACTTCCAAAGGGTCCTTCACACCCTTGCTGCAACTCAAGAAGTTCCCCGACATACCCGTCTCCACTCGAGAGGAAGCACGTGGGGTCCCGCACACATCCAGGGGAGCCCCGTTTCCGCCTCCTAGCTCGAGATGAGGGATCCTTTCCCTGTTTCGTAGGGAAAGAATTCCCGGCGTTCCCATCGCATCTCAAGAGGAGGCGCTCTCCACAGGAAAGGCGAGAGGAACTCCAGCGTCGTGGCACCATTCCAAGAGTCCCCCAGATGTGTCAGTCCATTCCAGAGGAACCTGTTTTCCCTGCACTGCCTTGACGTTCAAGCCGAGGATCGACTCCCACCACGTGTGCACGTGGGACAGCCCTGTGGGAAAGCCTCGTGGGAAAGCCTCGTGGGAAAGACTCGAGGGAAAACCATAGATCCTTTGATCCACGCGGCGGACTGCGTGACACTGCTGCTACCGCTCTGGAGGAAAGCGCAAGTGCATGCCCGCATTCGAGACGAGGACTGACTCCCCTGGGGAGACTCCAGAAGTACCCCAAGATCCATGTCAGCGCTGGAGAGAAATCCTCAAGTTCCGGCCCCGACTCCACACTAGGTCTTAGGCCCCGGCATCGACGGGAGAGGAATCCCGAGAGGCCCCCGAGGAACTCGCATGGGGACTGGCCTTTCCTGAGGCCACCAGAGCGGGTCCCTGAGGTCCCCGTCGTAAGTCGAGAGCACCTGCCGCAACTCGAGAAAATCCAGGAGGTTTTGCCCTCCAGGCGAGATGAGGCCCATTTCCGCTGAGGCTTCTCCAGGCTAATCACATCTAACCACTGGAACATCCAAAGGGTCCTTCTCACCCTTGCTGCAACTCAAGAAGTTCCCCGACATACCCGTCTCCACTCGAGAGGAAGCACGATGGTCCCGCACACATCCAGGGGAGCCCCGTTTCCGCCTCCTAGCTCGAGATGAGGGATCCTTTCCCTGTTTCGTAGGGAAAGAATTCCCGGCGTTCCCGTCGCATCTCAAGAGGAGGCGCTCTCCACAGGAAAGGCGAGAGGAACTCCAGGGTCGTGCCACCATTCCAAGAGTCCCCCAGATGTGTCAGTCCATTCCAGAGGAACCTGTTTTCCCTGCACTGCCTTGACGTTCAAGCCGATGATAGACTCCCACCACCTGTGCACGTGGGACAGCCCTGTGGGAAAGCCTCGTGGGAAAGCCTCGTGGGAAAGACTCGAGGGAAAAACATAGATCCTTTGATCCACGCGGCGGACTGCGTGACACTGCTGCTACCGCTCTGGAGGAAAGGGCAAGTGCATGCCCGCATTCGAGACGAGGACTGACTCCCCTGGGGAGACTCCAGAAGTACCCCAAGATCCATGTCAGCACCGGAGAGGAATCCTCAGGTTCCGGCCCCGACTCCACACAAGGTCTTAGGCCCCGGCATCGACGGGAGAGGAATCCCGAGAGGCCCCCGAGGAACTCGCATGGGGACTGGCCTTTCCTGAGGCCACCACAGCGGGTCCCAGAGGTCCCCGTCGTAAGTCGAGAGCACCTACAGCAACTCGAGAAAATCCAGGAGGTTTTGCCCTCCAGGCGAGATGAGGCCCATTTCCGCTGAGGCTTCTCGAGGCTAATCACATCTAATCACTGGAACTTCCAAAGGGACCTTCACACCCTTGCTGCAACTCAAGCAGTTCCGCGACATACCCGTCTCCACTCGAGAGGAAGCACGTGGGGTCCCGCACACATCCAGGGGAGCCCCGTTTCCGCCTCCTAGTTCGAGATGAGGGATCCTTTCCCTGTTACGTAGGGAAAGAATTCCCGGCGTTCCCGTCGCATCTCAAGAGGAGGCGCTCTCCACTGGAAAGGCGAGAGGAACTCCAGGGTCGTGCCACCATTCCAAGAGACCCCCAGATGTGTCAGTCCATTCCAGAGGAACCTGTTTTCCCTGCACTGCCTTGACGTTCAAGCCGAGGATCGACTCCCACCACGTGTGCACGTGGGACAGCCCTGTGGGAAAGCCTCGTGGGAAAGCCTCGTGGGAACGACTCGAGGGAAAGCCATAGATCCTTTGATCCACGCGGCGGACTGCGTGACACTGCTGCTACTGCTCTGGAGGAAAGCGCAAGTGCATGCCCGCATTCGATACGAGGACTGACTCCCCTGGGGAGACTCCAGAAGTACCCCAAGATCCATGTCAGCACTGGAGAGGAATCCTCAGGTTCCGGCCCCCACTCCACACAAGGTCTTAGGCCCCGGCATCGACGGGAGAGGAATCCCGAGAGGCCCCCCAGGAACTCGCATGGGGACTGGCCTTTCCTGAGGCTACCAGAGTGGGTCCCTGTGGTCCCCGTCGTAAGTCGAGAGCACCTGCCCCAACTCGAAAAAATCCAGGAGGTTTTGCCCTCCAGGCGAGATGAGGCCCATTTCCGCTGAGGCTTCACGAGGCCAATCACGTCTAACCACTGGAACTTCCAAAGGGTCCTTCACACCCTTGCTGCAACTCAAGAAGTTCCCCGACATACCCGTCTCCACTCGAGAGGAAGCACGTGGGGTCCCGCACACATCCAGGGGAGCCCCGTTTCCGCCTCCTAGCTCGAGATGAGGGATCCTTTCCCTGTTTCGTAGGGAAAGAATTCCCGGCGTTCCCATCGCATCTCAAGAGGAGGCGCTCTCCACAGGAAAGGCGAGAGGAACTCCAGCGTCGTGGCACCATTCCAAGAGTCCCCCAGATGTGTCAGTCCATTCCAGAGGAACCTGTTTTCCCTGCACTGCCTTGACGTTCAAGCCGAGGATCGACTCCCACCACGTGTGCACGTGGGACAGCCCTGTGGGAAAGCCTCGTGGGAAAGCCTCGTGGGAAAGACTCGAGGGAAAACCATAGATCCTTTGATCCACGCGGCGGACTGCGTGACACTGCTGCTACCGCTCTGGAGGAAAGCGCAAGTGCATGCCCGCATTCGAGACGAGGACTGACTCCCCTGGGGAGACTCCAGAAGTACCCCAAGATCCATGTCAGCGCTGGAGAGAAATCCTCAAGTTCCGGCCCCGACTCCACACAAGGTCTTAGGCCCCGGCATCGACGGGAGAGGAATCCCGAGAGGCCCCCGAGGAACTCGCATGGGGACTGGCCTTTCCTGAGGCCACCAGAGCGGGTCCCTGAGGTCCCCGTCGTAAGTCGAGAGCACCTGCCGCAACTCGAGAAAATCCAGGAGGTTTTGCCCTCCAGGCGAGATGAGGCCCATTTCCGCTGAGGCTTCTCGAGGCTAATCACATCTAACCACTGGAACTTCCTAAAGGTCCTTCACACCCTTGCTGCAACTCAAGAGGTTCCCCGACATACCCGTCTCCACTCGAGAGGAAGCACTAGGGTCCCTCACACATCCAGGGGAGCCCCGTTTCCGCCTCCTAGCTCGAGATGAGGGATCCTTTCCCTGTTTCGTAGGGAAAGAATTCCCGGCTTTCCCGTCGCATCTCAAGAGGAGGCGCTCTCCACAGGAAAGGCGAGAGGAACTCCAGGGTCTTGCCACCATTCCAAGAGTCCCCCAGATGTGTCAGTCCATTCCAGAGGAACCTGTTTTCCCTGCACTGCCTTGACGTTCAAGCCGAGGATCGACTCCCACCACGTGTGCACGTGGGACAGCCCTGTGGGAAAGCCTCGTCGGAAAGCCTCGTGGGAAAGACTCGAGGGAAAACCATAGATCCTTTGATCCACGCGGCGGACTGCGTGACACTGCTGATACCGCTCTGGAGGAAAGCGCAAGTGCATGCCCGCATTCGAGACGAGGACTGACTCCCCTGGGGAGACTCCAGAAGTACCCCAAGATCCATGTCAGCACTGGAGAGGAATCCTCAGGTTCCGGCCCCAACTCCACACAAGGTCTTAGTCCCCGGCATCGACGGGAGAGGAATCCCGAGAGGCCCCCGAGGAACTCGCATGGGGACTGGCCTTTCCTGAGGCCACCAGAGCGGGTCCCTGAGGTCCCCGTCGTAAGTCGAGAGCACCTGCCGCAACTCGAGAAAATCCAGGAGGGTTTGCCCTCCAGGCGAGATGAGGCCCATTTCCGCTGAGGCTTCTCGAGGCTAATCACATCTAACCACTGGAACTTTCAAAGGGTCCTTCACACAATTGCTGCAACTCAAGGGGTTCCCCGACATACCCGTCTCCACTCGAGAGGAAGCAAGAGGGTCCCGCACACATCCAGGGGAGCCCCGTTTCCGCCTCCTAGCTCGAGATGAGGGATCCTTTCCCTGTTTCGTAGGGAAAGAATTCCCGGCGTTCCCGTCGCATCTCAAGAGGAGGCGCTCTCCACAGGAAAGTCGAGAGGAACTCCAGGGTCGTGCCACCATTCCAAGAGTCCCCCAGATGTGTCAGTCCATTCAAGAGGAACCTGTTTTCCCTGCAATGCTTGACGTTCAAGCCGAGGATCGACTCCCACCACGTGTGCACGTGGGACAGCCCTGTGGGAAAGCCTCGTGGGAAAGCCTCGTGGGAAAGACTAGAGGGAAAACCATAGATCCTTTGATCCACGCGGCGGAATGCGTGACACTGCTGATACCACTCTGGAGGAAAGCGCAAGTGCATGCCCGCATTCAAGACGAGGACTGACTCCCCTGGGGAGACTCCAGAAGTACCCCAAGATCCATGTCAGCACTGGAGAGGAATCCTCAGGTTCCGGCCCCGACTCCACACAAGGTCTTAGGCCCTGGCATCGATGGGAGAGGAATCCCGAGAGGCCACCGAGGAACTCGCATGGGGACTGGCCTTTCTTGAGGCCACCAGAGCGGGTCCCTGAGGTCCCTGTCGTAAGTCTAGAGCACCTGCCGCAACTCGAGAAAATCCAGGAGGTTTTGCCCTCCAGGCGAGATGAGGCCCATTTCCGCTGAGGCTTCTCGAGGCTAATCACATCTAACCACTGGAACTTCCAGAGGGTCCTTCACACCCTTGCTGCAACTCAAGAAGTTCCCCGACATACCCGTCTCCACTCGAGAGGAAGCACGTGGGGTCCCGCACACATCCAGGGGAGCCCCGTTTCCGCCTCCTAGCTCGAGATGAGGGATCATTTCCCTGTTTCGTAGGGAAAGAATTCCCGGCGTTCCCGTCGCATCTCAAGAGGAGGCGCTCTCCACAGGAAAGGCGAGAGGAACTCCAGGGTCGTGGCACCATTCCAAGAGTCCCCCAGATGGGTCAGTCCATTCCAGAGGAACCTGTTTTCCCTGCACTGCCTTGACGTTCAAGCCGAGGATCGACTCCCACAACGTGTGCACGTGGAACAGCCCTGTGGGAAAGACTCGTAGGAAAGCCTCGTGGGAAAGACTCGAGGGAAAACCATAGATCCTTTGATCCACGCGGCGGACTGCGTGACACTGCTGCTACCGCTCTGGAGGAAAGCGCAAGTGCATGCCCGCATTCGAGACGAGGACTGACTCCCCTGGGGAGACCCCAGAAGTACCCCAAGATCCATGTCAGCACTGGAGAGGAATCCTCAGGTTCCGGCCCCGACTCCCCACAAGGTCTTAGGCCCCGGCATCGACGGGAGAGGAATCCCGAGAGGCCACCGAGGAACTCGCATGGGGACTGGCCTTTCTTGAGGCCACCAGAGCGGGTCCCTGAAGTCCCCGTCGTAAGTCGAGAGCACCTGCCGCAACTCGAGAAAATCCAGGAGGTTTTGCCCTCCAGGCGAGATGAGGCCCATTTCCGCTGAGGCTTCTCGAGGCTAATCACATCTAACCACTGGAACTTCCAAAGGGTCCTTCACACCCTTGCTGCAACTCAAGAAGTTCCCCGACATACCCGTCTCCACTCGAGAGGAAGCACGTGGGGTCCCGCACACATCCAGGGGAGCCCCTTTCCGCCTCCTAGCTCGAGATGAGGGATCCTTTCCCTGTTTCGTAGGGAAAGAATTCCCGGTGTTCCCGTCGCATCTCAAGAGGAGGCGCTCTCCACAGGAAAGGCGAGAGGAACTCCAGGGTCGTGCCACCATTCCAAGAGTCCCCCAGATGGGTCAGTCCATTCCAGAGGAACCTGTTTTCACTGCACTGCCTTGACGTTCAAGGCGAAGATCGAGTCCCACCACGTGTGCACGTGGGACAGCCCTGTGGGAAAGCCTCGTGGGAAAGCCTCGTGGGAAAGACTCGAGGGAAAACCATAGATCCTTTGATCCACGCGGCGGACTGCGTGACACTGCTGCTACCGCTCTGGAGGAAAGCGCAAGTGCATGCCCGCATTCGAGACGAGGACTGACTCCCCTGGGGAGACTCCAGAAGTACCCCAAGATCCATGTCAGCACTGGAGAGGAATCCTCAGGTTCCGGCCCCGACTCCACACAAGGTCTTAGGCCCCGGCATCGATGGGAGAGGAATCCCGAGAGGCCACCGAGGAACTCGCATGGGGACTGGCCTTTCTTGAGGCCACCAGAGCGGGTCCCTGAGGTCCCCGTCGTAAGTCTAGAGCACCTGCCGCAACTCGAGAAAATCCAGGAGGTTTTGCCCTCCAGGCGAGATGAGGCCCATTTCCGCTGAGGCTTCTCGAGGCTAATCACATGTAACCACTGGAACTTCCAAAGGGTCCTTCACACCCTTGCTGCAACTCAAGAAGTTCCCCGACATACCCGTCTCCACTCGAGAGGAAGCACGTGGGGTCCCGCACACATCCAGGGGAGCCCCGTTTCCGCCTCCTAGCTCGAGATGAGGGATCCTTTCCCTGTTTCGTAGGGAAAGAATTCCCGGCGTTCCCGTCGCATCTCAAGAGGAGGCGCTCTCCACAGGAAAGGCGAGAGGAACTCCAGGGTCGTGGCACCATTCCAAGAGTCCCCCAGATGGGTCAGTCCATTCCAGAGGAAGCTGTTTTCCCTGCACTGCCTTGACGTTCAAGCCGAGGATCGACTCCCACAACGTCTGCACGTGGGACAGCCCTGTGGGAAAGCCTCGTGGGAAAGCCTCGTGGGAAAGACTCGAGGGAAAACCATAGATCCTTTGATCCACGTGGCGGACTGCGTGACACTGCTGCTACCGCTCTGGAGGAAAGGGCAAGTGCATGCCCGCATTCGAGACGAGGAATGACTCCCCTGCGGAGACTCCAGAAGTACCCCAAGAACCATGTCAGCACTGGAGAGGAATCCTCAGGTTCCGGCCCCGACTCCACACAAGGTCTTAGGCCCCGGCATCGACGGGAGAGGAATCCTGAGACGTCCCCGAGGAACTCGCATGGGGACTGGCCTTTCCTGCAGCCTCCAGAGCCTGTCCCTGAGGTCCCCGTCGTAAGTCGAGAGCACCTGCCGCAACTCGAGAAATTCCAGGAGGTTTTGCCCTCCAGGCGAGTTGAGGCCCATTTCCGCTGAGGCTTCTCAAGGCTAATCACATCTAACCACTGGAACTTCCAAAGGGTCCTCCACACCCTTGCTGCAACTCAAGAAGTGCCCCGACATACCCGTGTCCACTCGAGAGGAAGCACGAGTGTCCCGCACACATCCAGGGGAGCCCCGTTTCCGCCTCCTTGCTCGAGATGAGGGATCCTTTCCCTGTTTCGTAGGGAAAGAATTCCCGGCGTTCCCGTCGCATCTCAAGAGGAGGCGCTCTCCACAGGAAAGGCGAGAGGAACTCCAGGGTCGTGCCACCATTCCAAGAGTCCCCCAGATGTGTCAGTCCATTCCAGAGGAACCTGTTTTCCCTGCACTGCCTTGACGTTCAAGCCGATGATAGACTCCCACCACCTGTGCACGTGGGACAGCCCTGAGGGAAAGCCTCGTGGGAAAGCCTCGTGGGAAAGACTCGAGGGAAAAACATAGATCCTTTGATCCACGCGGCGGACTGCGTGACACTGCTGCTACCGCTCTGGAGGAAAGGGCAAGTGCATGCCCGCATTCGAGACGAGGACTGACTCCCCTGGGGAGACTCCAGAAGTACCCCAAGATCCATGTCAGCACCGGAGAGGAATCCTCAGGTTCCGGCCCCGACTCCACACAAGGTCTTAGGCCCCGGCATCGACGGGAGAGGAATCCCGAGAGGCCCCCGAGGAACTCGCATGGGGACTGGCCTTTCCTGAGGCCACCAGAGCGGGTCCCTGAGGTCCCCGTCGTAAGTCGAGAGCACCTGCCGCAACTCGAGAAAATCCAGGAGGTTTTGCCCTTCAGGCGAGATGAGACCCATTTCCGCTGAGCCTTCTCGAGGCTAATCACCTCTAACCACTGGAACTTCCAAAGGGTCCTTCACACCCTTGCTGCAAATCAAGAAGTTCCCCGACATACCCGTGTCCACTCGAGAGGAAGCACGAGGGTCCCGCACACATCCAGGGGAGACCCGTTTCCGACTCCTTGCTCGAGATGAGGGATCCTTTCCCTGTTTCGTAGGGAAAGAATTCCCGGCGTTCTCGTCGCATCTCTAGAGGAGGCGCTCTCCACAGGAAAGGCGAGAGGAACTCCAGGGTCGTGCCACCATTCCAAGAGTCCCCCAAATGTGTCAGTCCATTCCAGAGGAAGCTGTTTTCCCTGCACTGCCTTGACGTTCAAGCCGAGGATCGACTCCCACCACGTGTGCACGTGGGACAGCCCTGTGGGAAAGCCTCGTGGGAAAGCCTCGTGGGAAAGACTCGAGGGAAAACCATAGATCCTTTGATCCACGCGGCGGACTGCGTGACACTGCTGCTACCGCTCTGGAGGAAAGCGCAAGTGCATGCCCGCATTCGAGACGAGGACTGACTCCCCTGGGGAGACTCCAGAAGTACCCCAAGATCCATGTCAGCACTGGAGAGGAATCCTCAGGTTCCGGCCCCGACTCCACACAAGGTCTTAGGCCCTGGCATCGATGGGAGAGGAATCCCGAGAGGCCACCGAGGAACTCGCATGGGGACTGGCCTTTCTTGAGGCCACCAGAGCGGGTCCCTGAGGTCCCTGTCGTAAGTCTAGAGCACCTGCCGCAACTCGAGAAAATCCAGGAGGTTTTGCCCTCCAGGCGAGATGAGGCCCATTTCCGCTGAGGCTTCTCGAGGCTAATCACATCTAACCACTGGAACTTCCAGAGGGTCCTTCACACCCTTGCTGCAACTCAAGAAGTTCCCCGACATACCCGTCTCCACTCGAGAGGAAGCACGTGGGGTCCCGCACACATCCAGGGGAGCCCCGTTTCCGCCTCCTAGCTCGAGATGAGGGATCATTTCCCTGTTTCGTAGGGAAAGAATTCCCGGCGTTCCCGTCGCATCTCAAGAGGAGGCGCTCTCCACAGGAAAGGCGAGAGGAACTCCAGGGTCGTGGCACCATTCCAAGAGTCCCCCAGATGGGTCAGTCCATTCCAGAGGAACCTGTTTTCCCTGCACTGCCTTGACGTTCAAGCCGAGGATCGACTCCCACAACGTGTGCACGTGGAACAGCCCTGTGGGAAAGACTCGTAGGAAAGCCTCGTGGGAAAGACTCGAGGGAAAACCATAGATCCTTTGATCCACGCGGCGGACTGCGTGACACTGCTGCTACCGCTCTGGAGGAAAGCGCAAGTGCATGCCCGCATTCGAGACGAGGACTGACTCCCCTGGGGAGACCCCAGAAGTACCCCAAGATCCATGTCAGCACTGGAGAGGAATCCTCAGGTTCCGGCCCCGACTCCCCACAAGGTCTTAGGCCCCGGCATCGACGGGAGAGGAATCCCGAGAGGCCACCGAGGAACTCGCATGGGGACTGGCCTTTCTTGAGGCCACCAGAGCGGGTCCCTGAAGTCCCCGTCGTAAGTCGAGAGCACCTGCCGCAACTCGAGAAAATCCAGGAGGTTTTGCCCTCCAGGCGAGATGAGGCCCATTTCCGCTGAGGCTTCTCGAGGCTAATCACATCTAACCACTGGAACTTCCAAAGGGTCCTTCACACCCTTGCTGCAACTCAAGAAGTTCCCCGACATACCCGTCTCCACTCGAGAGGAAGCACGTGGGGTCCCGCACACATCCAGGGGAGCCCCTTTCCGCCTCCTAGCTCGAGATGAGGGATCCTTTCCCTGTTTCGTAGGGAAAGAATTCCCGGTGTTCCCGTCGCATCTCAAGAGGAGGCGCTCTCCACAGGAAAGGCGAGAGGAACTCCAGGGTCGTGCCACCATTCCAAGAGTCCCCCAGATGGGTCAGTCCATTCCAGAGGAACCTGTTTTCACTGCACTGCCTTGACGTTCAAGGCGAAGATCGAGTCCCACCACGTGTGCACGTGGGACAGCCCTGTGGGAAAGCCTCGTGGGAAAGCCTCGTGGGAAAGACTCGAGGGAAAACCATAGATCCTTTGATCCACGCGGCGGACTGCGTGACACTGCTGCTACCGCTCTGGAGGAAAGCGCAAGTGCATGCCCGCATTCGAGACGAGGACTGACTCCCCTGGGGAGACTCCAGAAGTACCCCAAGATCCATGTCAGCACTGGAGAGGAATCCTCAGGTTCCGGCCCCGACTCCACACAAGGTCTTAGGCCCCGGCATCGATGGGAGAGGAATCCCGAGAGGCCACCGAGGAACTCGCATGGGGACTGGCCTTTCTTGAGGCCACCAGAGCGGGTCCCTGAGGTCCCCGTCGTAAGTCTAGAGCACCTGCCGCAACTCGAGAAAATCCAGGAGGTTTTGCCCTCCAGGCGAGATGAGGCCCATTTCCGCTGAGGCTTCTCGAGGCTAATCACATGTAACCACTGGAACTTCCAAAGGGTCCTTCACACCCTTGCTGCAACTCAAGAAGTTCCCCGACATACCCGTCTCCACTCGAGAGGAAGCACGTGGGGTCCCGCACACATCCAGGGGAGCCCCGTTTCCGCCTCCTAGCTCGAGATGAGGGATCCTTTCCCTGTTTCGTAGGGAAAGAATTCCCGGCGTTCCCGTCGCATCTCAAGAGGAGGCGCTCTCCACAGGAAAGGCGAGAGGAACTCCAGGGTCGTGGCACCATTCCAAGAGTCCCCCAGATGGGTCAGTCCATTCCAGAGGAAGCTGTTTTCCCTGCACTGCCTTGACGTTCAAGCCGAGGATCGACTCCCACAACGTCTGCACGTGGGACAGCCCTGTGGGAAAGCCTCGTGGGAAAGCCTCGTGGGAAAGACTCGAGGGAAAACCATAGATCCTTTGATCCACGTGGCGGACTGCGTGACACTGCTGCTACCGCTCTGGAGGAAAGGGCAAGTGCATGCCCGCATTCGAGACGAGGAATGACTCCCCTGCGGAGACTCCAGAAGTACCCCAAGAACCATGTCAGCACTGGAGAGGAATCCTCAGGTTCCGGCCCCGACTCCACACAAGGTCTTAGGCCCCGGCATCGACGGGAGAGGAATCCTGAGACGTCCCCGAGGAACTCGCATGGGGACTGGCCTTTCCTGCAGCCTCCAGAGCCTGTCCCTGAGGTCCCCGTCGTAAGTCGAGAGCACCTGCCGCAACTCGAGAAATTCCAGGAGGTTTTGCCCTCCAGGCGAGTTGAGGCCCATTTCCGCTGAGGCTTCTCAAGGCTAATCACATCTAACCACTGGAACTTCCAAAGGGTCCTCCACACCCTTGCTGCAACTCAAGAAGTGCCCCGACATACCCGTGTCCACTCGAGAGGAAGCACGAGTGTCCCGCACACATCCAGGGGAGCCCCGTTTCCGCCTCCTTGCTCGAGATGAGGGATCCTTTCCCTGTTTCGTAGGGAAAGAATTCCCGGCGTTCCCGTCGCATCTCAAGAGGAGGCGCTCTCCACAGGAAAGGCGAGAGGAACTCCAGGGTCGTGCCACCATTCCAAGAGTCCCCCAGATGTGTCAGTCCATTCCAGAGGAACCTGTTTTCCCTGCACTGCCTTGACGTTCAAGCCGATGATAGACTCCCACCACCTGTGCACGTGGGACAGCCCTGAGGGAAAGCCTCGTGGGAAAGCCTCGTGGGAAAGACTCGAGGGAAAAACATAGATCCTTTGATCCACGCGGCGGACTGCGTGACACTGCTGCTACCGCTCTGGAGGAAAGGGCAAGTGCATGCCCGCATTCGAGACGAGGACTGACTCCCCTGGGGAGACTCCAGAAGTACCCCAAGATCCATGTCAGCACCGGAGAGGAATCCTCAGGTTCCGGCCCCGACTCCACACAAGGTCTTAGGCCCCGGCATCGACGGGAGAGGAATCCCGAGAGGCCCCCGAGGAACTCGCATGGGGACTGGCCTTTCCTGAGGCCACCAGAGCGGGTCCCTGAGGTCCCCGTCGTAAGTCGAGAGCACCTGCCGCAACTCGAGAAAATCCAGGAGGTTTTGCCCTTCAGGCGAGATGAGACCCATTTCCGCTGAGCCTTCTCGAGGCTAATCACCTCTAACCACTGGAACTTCCAAAGGGTCCTTCACACCCTTGCTGCAAATCAAGAAGTTCCCCGACATACCCGTGTCCACTCGAGAGGAAGCACGAGGGTCCCGCACACATCCAGGGGAGACCCGTTTCCGACTCCTTGCTCGAGATGAGGGATCCTTTCCCTGTTTCGTAGGGAAAGAATTCCCGGCGTTCTCGTCGCATCTCTAGAGGAGGCGCTCTCCACAGGAAAGGCGAGAGGAACTCCAGGGTCGTGCCACCATTCCAAGAGTCCCCCAAATGTGTCAGTCCATTCCAGAGGAAGCTGTTTTCCCTGCACTGCCTTGACGTTCAAGCCGAGGATCGACTCCCACCACGTGTGCACGTGGGACAGCCCTGTGGGAAAGCCTCGTGGGAAAGCCTCGTGGGAAAGACTCGAGGGAAAACCATAGATCCTTTGATCCACGCGGCGGACTGCGTGACACTGCTGCTACCGCTCTGGAGGAAAGCGCAAGTGCATGCCCGCATTCGAGACGAGGACTGACTCCCCTGGGGAGACTCCAGAAGTACCCCAAGATCCATGTCAGCACTGGAGAGGAATCCTCAGGTTCCGGCCCCGACTCCACACAAGGTGTTAGGCCACGGCATCGACGGGAGAGGAATCCCGAGAGGCCCCCGAGGAACTCGCATTGGGACTGGCCTTTCCTGAGGCCTCCAGAGCGGGTCCCTGTGGTCCCCTTCGTAAGTCGAGAGCACCTGCCGCAACTCGAGAAAATCCAGGAGGTTTTACCCTCCAGGCGAGATGAGGCCCATTTCCGCTGAGGCTTCTCGAGGCCAATCACGTCTAACCACTGGAACTTCCAAAGGGTCCTTCACACCATTGCTGCAACTCAAGAAGTTCCCCGACATACCCGTCTCCACTCGAGAGGAAGCACGAGGGTCCCGCACACATCCAGGGGAGCCCCGTTTCCGCCTCCTAGCTCGAGATGAGGTATCCTTTCCCTGTTTCGTAGGGAAAGAATTCCCGGCTTTCCCGTCGCAACTCAAGAGAAGGCGCTCTCCACAGGAAAGGCGAGAGGAACTCCAGGGTCGTGCCACCATTCCAAGAGTCCCCCAGATGTGTCAGTCCATTCCAGAGGAACCTGTTTTCCCTGCACTGCCTTGACGTTCAAGCCGAGGATCGACTCCCACCACGTGTGCACGTGAGACAGCCCTGTGGGAAAGCCTCATGGGAAAGCCTCGTGGGAAAGACTCGAGCGAAAACCATAGATCCTTTGATCCACGCGGCGGACTGCGTGACACTGCTGCTACCGCTCTGGAGGAAAGCGCAAGTGCATGCCCGCATTCGAGACGAGGACTGACTCCCCTGGGGAGACTCCAGAAGTACCCCAAGATCCATGTCAGCACTGGAGAGGAATCCTCAGGTTCCGGCCCCGACTCCACACAAGGTCTTAGTCCCCGGCATCGACGGGAGAGGAATCCCGAGAGGCCCCCGAGGAACTCGCATGGGGACTGGCCTTTCCTGAGGCCACCAGAGCGGGTCCCTGAGGTCCCCGTCGTAAGTCGAGAGCACCTGCAGCAACTCGAGAAAATCCAGGAGGTTTTGCCCTCCAGGCGAGATGAGGCCCATTTCCGCTGAGGCTTCTCGAGGCTAATCACATCTAATCACTGGAACTTCCAAAGGGACCTTCACACCCTTGCTGCAACTCAAGCAGTTCCGCGACATACCCGTCTCCACTCGAGAGGAAGCACGTGGGGTCCCGCACACATCCAGGGGAGCCCCGTTTCCGCCTCGTAGCTCCAAATGAGGGATCCTTTCCCTTTTTCGTAGGG
This sequence comes from Ovis canadensis, assembly GCF_042477335.2. Classification (NCBI taxonomy): domain Eukaryota; kingdom Metazoa; phylum Chordata; class Mammalia; order Artiodactyla; family Bovidae; genus Ovis; species Ovis canadensis. The sequence continues at coordinate 9,046,824 of NC_091258.1, read as the reverse complement.
AAAGAATTCCCGGCGTTCCCGTCGCATCTCAAGAGGAGGCGCTCTCCACAGGAAAGGCGAGAGGAACTCCAGGGTCGTGCCACCATTCCAAGAGACCCCCAGATGTGTCAGTCCATTCCAGAGGAAATTGTTTTCCCTGCACTGCCTTGACGTTCAAGCCGAGGATCGACTCCCACCACGTGTGCACGTGGGACAGCCCTGTGGGAAAGCCTCGTGGGAAAGCCTCGTGGGAAAGACTCGAGGGAAAGACATAGATCCTTTGATCCACGCGGCGGACTGCGTGACACTGCTGCTACCGCTCTGGAGGAAAGCGCAAGTGCATGACCGCATTCGATACGAGGACTGACTCCCCTGGGAGACTCCAGAAGTACCCCAAGATCCATGTCAGCACTGGAGAGGAATCCTCAGGTTCCGGCCCCGACTCCACACAAGGTCTTAGGCCCCGGCATCGACGGGAGAGGGATCCCGAGAGGCCCCGGAGGAACTCGCATGGGGACTGGCCTTTCCTGAGGCCACCAGAGCGGGTCCCTGTGGTCCCCGTCGTAAGTCGAGAGCACCCGCCGCAACTCGAAAAAATCCAGGAGGTTTTGCCCTCCAGGCGAGATGAGGCCCATTTCCGCTGAGGCTTCTCGAGGCCAATCACGTCTAACCACTGGAACGTCCAAAGGGTCCTTCACACCCTTGCTGCAACTCAAGAAGTTCCCCGACATACCCGTCTCCACTCGAGAGGAAGCACGAGGGTCCCGCACACATCCAGGGGAGCCCCGTTTCCGCCTCCTAGCTCGAGATGAGGGATCCTTTCCCTGTTTCGTAGGGAAAGAATTCCCAGCGTTCCCGTCGCATCTCAAGAGGAGGCGCTCTCCACAGGAAAGGCGAGAGGAACTCCGGGGTCGTGCCACCATTCCAAGAGTCCGCCAGATGTGTCAGTCCATTCCAGAGGAACCTGTTTTCCCTGCACTGCCTTGACGTTCAAGCCGAGGATCGACTCCCACCACGTGTGCACGTGGGACAGCCCTGTGGGAAAGCCTCGTGGGAAAGCCTCGTGGGAAAGACTCGAGGGAAAACCATAGATCCTTTGATCCATGAGGCGGACTGCGTGACACTGCTGATACCGCTCTGGAGGAAAGCGCAAGTGCATGCCCGCATTCGAGACGAGGACTGACTCCCCTGGGGAGACTCCAGAAGTACCCCAAGATCCATGTCAGCACTGGAGAGGAATCCTCAGGTTCCGGCCCCGACTCCACACAAGGTCTTAGGCCCCGGCATCGACGGGAGAGGAATCCCGAGAGGCCCCCGAGGAACTCGCATGGGGACTGGCCTTTCCTGCAGCCTCCAGAGCCTGTCCCCGAGGTCCCCGTCGTAAGTCGAGAGCACCTGCCGCAACTCGAGAAATTCCAGGAGGTTTTGCCCTCCAGGCGAGTTGAGGCCCATTTCCGCTGAGGCTTCTCAAGGCTAATCACATCTAACCACTGGAACTTCCAAAGGGTCCTTTACACCCTTGCTGCAACTCAAGAAGTGCCCCGACATACCCGTGTCCACTCGAGAGGAAGCACGAGGGTCCCGCACACATCCAGGGGAGCCCCGTTTCCGCCTCCTTGCTCGAGATGAGGGATCCTTTCCCTGTTTCGTAGGGAAAGAATTCCCGGCGTTCTCGTCGCATCTCTAGAGGAGGCGCTCTCCACAGGAAAGGCGAGAGGAACTCCAGGGTCGTGCCACCATTCCAAGAGTCCCCCAGATGTGACAGTCCATTCCAGAGGAACCTGTTTTCCCTGCACTGCCTTGACGTTCATGCCGAGGATCGACTCCCACCACGTGTGCACGTGGCACAGCCCTGTGGGAAAGCCTCGTGGGAAAGACTCGAGGGAAAACCATAGATCCTTTGATCCACGCGGCGGACTGCGTGACACTGCTGCTACCGCTCTGGAGGAAAGCGCAAGTGCATGCCCGCATTCGAGACGAGGACTGACTCCCCTGGGGAGACTCCAGAAGTACCCCAAGATCCATGTCAGCACTGGAGTGGAATCCTCAGGTTCCGGCCCCGACACCACACAAGGTCTTAGGCCCGGCATCGACGGGAGAGGAATCCCCAGAGGCCCCCGAGGAACTCGCATGGGGACTGGCCTTTCCTGAGGCCACCAGAGCGGGTCCCTGAGGTCCCCGTCGTAAGTCGAGAGCACCTGCCGCAACTCGAGAAAATCCAGGAGGTTTTGCCCTCCAGGCGAGATGAGGCCCATTTCCGCTGAGGCTTCTCGAGGCTAATCACATCTAACCACTGGAACTTCCAAAGGGTACTTCACACCCTTGCTGCAACTCAAGAAGTTCCCCGACATACCCGTCTCCACTCGAGAGGAAGCACGTGGGGTCCCGCACACATCCAGGGGAGCCCCGTTTCCGCCTCTTAGCTCGAGATGAGGGATCCTTTCCCTGTTTCGTAGGGAAAGAATTCCCGGCGTTCCCGTCGCATCTCAAGAGGAGGCGCTCTCCACAGGAAAGGCGAGAGGAACTCCAGGGTCGTGCCACCATTCCAAGAGTCCCCCAGATGTGTCAGTCCATTCCAGAGGAACCTGTTTTCCCTGCACTGCCTTGACGTTCAAGCCGAGGATCGAGTCCCACCCCGTGTGCACGTGGGACAGCCCTGTGGCATATCCTCGTGGGAAAGACTCGAGGGAAAACCATAGATCCTTTGATCCACGCGGCGGACTGCGTGACACTGCTGCTACCGCTCTGGAGGAAAGCGCAAGTGCATGCCCGCATTCGAGACGAGGACTGACTCCCCTGGGAGACTCCAGAAGTACCCCAAGATCCATGTCAGCACTGGAGAGGAATCCTCAGGTTCCGGCCCCGACTCCACACAAGGTCTTAGGCCCCGGCATCGACGGGAGAGGGATCCCGAGAGGCCCCGGAGGAACTCGCATGGGGACTGGCCTTTCCTGAGGCCACCAGAGCGGGTCCCTGTGGTCCCCGTCGTAAGTCGAGAGCACCCGCCGCAACTCGAAAAAATCCAGGAGGTTTTGCCCTCCAGGCGAGATGAGGCCCATTTCCGCTGAGGCTTCTCGAGGCCAATCACGTCTAACCACTGGAACGTCCAAAGGGTCCTTCACACCCTTGCTGCAACTCAAGAAGTTCCCCGACATACCCGTCTCCACTCGAGAGGAAGCACGAGGGTCCCGCACACATCCAGGGGAGCCCCGTTTCCGCCTCCTAGCTCGAGATGAGGGATCCTTTCCCTGTTTCGTAGGGAAAGAATTCCCAGCGTTCCCGTCGCATCTCAAGAGGAGGCGCTCTCCACAGGAAAGGCGAGAGGAACTCCGGGGTCGTGCCACCATTCCAAGAGTCCCCCAGATGGGTCAGTCCATTCCAGAGGAACCTGTTTTCCCTGCACTGCCTTGACGATCAAGCTGAGGATCGACTCCCACCACGTGTGCACGTGGGACAGCCCTGTGGGAAAGCCTCGTGGGAAAGCCTCGTGGGAAAGACTCGAGGGAAAACCATAGATCCTTTGATCCACGTGGCGGACTGCGTGACACTGCTGCTTCCGCTCTGGCGGAAAGGGCAAGTGCATGCCCGCATTCGAGACGAGGAATGACTCCCCTGCGGAGACTCCAGAAGTACCCCAAGATCCATGTCAGCACTGGAGAGGAATCCTCAGGTTCCGGCCCCGACTCCACACAAGGTCTTAGGCCCCGGCATCGACGGGAGAGGAATCCTGAGACGCCCCCGAGGAACTCGCATGGGGACTGGCCTTTCCTGCAGCCTCCAGAGCCTGTCCCCGAGGTCCCCGTCGTAAGTCGAGAGCACCTGCCGCAACTCGAGAAATTCCAGGAGGTTTTGCCCTCCAGGCGAGTTGAGGCCCATTTCCGCTGAGGCTTCTCAAGGCTAATCACATCTAACCACTGGAACTTCCAAAGGGTCCTTCACACCCTTGCTGCAACTGAAGAAGTGCCCCGACATACCCGTGTCCACTCGAGAGGAAGCACGAGGGTCCCGCACACATCCAGGGGAGCCCCGTTTCCGCCTCCTTGCTCGAGATGAGGGATCCTTTCCCTGTTTCGTAGGGAAAGAATTCCCGGCGTTCCCGTTGCATCTCAAGAGGAGGCGCTCTCCACAGGAAAGGCGAGAGGAACTCCAGGGTCGTGCCACCATTCCAAGAGTCCCCCAGATGTGTCAGTCCATTCCAGAGGAACCTGTTTTGCCTGCACTGCCTTGACGTTCAAGCCGATAATAGACTCCCACCACCTGTGCACGTGGGACAGCCCTGTGGGAAAGCCTCGTGGGAAAGCCTCGTGGGAAAGACTCGAGGGAAAAACATAGATCCTTTGATCCACGCGGCGGACTGCGTGACACTGCTGCTACCGCTCTGGAGGAAAGCGCAAGTGCATGCCCGCATTCGAGACGAGGACTGACTCCCCTGGGGAGACTCCAGAAGTACCCCAAGATCCATGTCACCACTGGAGAGGAATCCTCAGGTTCCGACCCCGACTCCACACAAGGCCTTAGGCCCCGGCATCAACGGGAGAGGAATCCCGAGAGGCCCCCGAGGAACTCGCATGGGGACTGGCCTTTCCTGAGGCCACCAGAGCGGGTCCCTGAGGTCCCCGTCGTAAGTCGAGAGCACCTGCCGCAACTCGAGAAAATCCAGGAGGTTTTGCCCTTCAGGCGAGATGAGACCCATTTCCGCTGAGCCTTCTCGAGGCTAATCACCTCTAACCACTGGAACTTCCAAAGGGTCCTTCACACCCTTGCTGCAACTCAAGAAGTTCCCCGACATACCCGTCTCCACTCGAGAGGAAGCACGAGGGTCCCGCACACATCCAGGGGAGCCCCGTTTCCGCCTCCTAGCTCGAGATGAGGGATCCTTTCCCTGTTTCGTAGGGAAAGAATTCCCGGCTTTCCCGTCGCAACTCAAGAGGAGGCGCTCTCCACAGGAAAGGCGAGAGGAACTCCAGGGTCGTGCCACCATTCCAAGAGTCCCCTAGATGTGTGAGTCCATTCCAGAGGAACCTGTTTTCCCTGCACTGCCTTGACGTTCAAGCCGAGGATCGACTCCCACCACGTGTGCACGTGGGACAGCCCTGTGGGAAAGCCTCATGGGAAAGCCTCGTGGGAAAGACTCGAGGGAAAACCATAGATCCTTTGATCCACGCGGCGGACTGCGTGACACTGCTGCAACCGCTCTGGAGGAAAGCGCAAGTGCATGCCCGCATTCGAGACGAGGACTGACTCCCCTGGGGAGACTCCAGAAGTACCCCAAGATCCATGTCAGCACTGGAGTGGAATCCTCAGGTTCCGGCCCCGACACCACACAAGGTCTTAGGCCCGGCATCGACGGGAGAGGAATCCCCAGAGGCCCCCGAGGAACTCGCATGGGGACTGGCCTTTCCTGAGGCCACCAGAGCGGGTCCCTGAGGTCCCCGGCGTAAGTCGAGAGCACCTGCCGCAACTCGAGAAAATCCAGGAGGTTTTGCCCTCCAGGCGAGATGAGGCGCATTTCCGCTGAGGCTTCTCGAGGCTAATCACATCTAACCACTGGAACTTCCAAAGGGTCCTTCACACCCTTGCTGCAACTCAAGAAGTTCCCCGACATACCCGTCTCCACTCGAGAGGAAGCACGTGGGTTCCCCCACACATCAAGGGGAGCCCCGTTTCCGCCTCCTAGCTCGAGATGAGGGATCCTTTAACTGTTTCGTAGGGAAAGAATTCCCGGCGTTCCCGTCGCATCTCAAGAGGAGGCGCTCTCCACAGGAAAGGCGAGAGGAACTCCAGGGTCGTGCCACCATTCCAAGAGTCCCCCAGATGTGTCAGTCCATTCCAGAGGAACCTGTTTTCCCTGCACTGCCTTGAAGTTCAAGCCGAGGATCGAGTCCCACCCCTTGTGCACGTGGGACAGCCCTGTGGGAAAGCCTCGTGGGAAAGACTCGAGGGAAAACCATAGATCCTTTGATCCACGCGGCGGACTGTGTGACACTGCTGCTACCGCTCTGGAGGAAAGCGCAAGTGCATGCCCGCATTCGAGACGAGGACTGACTCCCCTGGGGAGACTCCAGAAGTACCCCAAGATCCATGTCAGCACTGGAGAGGAATCCTCAGGTTCCGGCCCCGACTCCACACAAGGTCTTAGGCCCCGGCATCGACGGGAGAGGGATCCCGAGAGTCCCCCGAGGAACTCGCTTGGGGACTGGCCTTTCCTGAGGCCACCAGAGCGGGTCCCTGTGGTCCCCGTCGTAAGTCGAGAGCACCCGCCGAAACTCGAAAAAATCCAGGAGGTTTTGCCCTCCAGCGAGATGAGGCCCATTTCCGCTGAGGCTTCTCGAGGCCAATCACGTCTAACCACTGGAACTTCCAAAGGGTCCTTCACACCCTTGCTGCAAATCAAGAAGTTCCCCGACATACCCGTGTCCACTCGAGAGGAAGCACGAGGGTCCCGCACACATCCAGGGGAGACCCGTTTCCGACTCCTTGCTCGAGATGAGGGATCCTTTCCCTGTTTCGTAGGGAAAGAATTCCCGGCGTTCTCGTCGCATCTCTAGAGGAGGCGCTCTCCACAGGAAAGGCGAGAGGAACTCCAGGGTCGTGCCACCATTCCAAGAGTCCCCCAGATGTGTCAGTCCATTCCAGAGGAACCTGTTTTCCCTGCACTGCCTTGACGTTCAAGCCGAGGATCGACTCCCACCACGTGTGCACGTGGGACAGCCCTGTGGGAAAGCCTCGTGGGAAAGCCTCGTGGGAAAGACTCGAGGGAAAACCATAGATCCTTTGATCCACGCGGCGGACTGCGTGACACTGCTGCTACCGCTCTGGAGGAAAGCGCAAGTGCATGCCCGCATTCGAGACGAGGACTGACTCCCCTGGGGAGACTCCAGAAGTACCCCAAGATCCATGTCAGCACTGGAGAGGAATCCTCAGGTTCCGGCCCCGACTCCACACAAGGTGTTAGGCCACGGCATCGACGGGAGAGGAATCCCGAGAGGCCCCCGAGGAACTCGCATTGGGACTGGCCTTTCCTGAGGCCTCCAGAGCGGGTCCCTGTGGTCCCCTTCGTAAGTCGAGAGCACCTGCCGCAACTCGAGAAAATCCAGGAGGTTTTACCCTCCAGGCGAGATGAGGCCCATTTCCGCTGAGGCTTATCGAGGCCAATCACGTCTAACCACTGGAACTTCCAAAGGGTCCTTCACACCATTGCTGCAACTCAAGAAGTTCCCCGACATACCCGTCTCCACTCGAGAGGAAGCACGAGGGTCCCGCACACATCCAGGGGAGCCCCGTTTCCGCCTCCTAGCTCGAGATGAGGTATCCTTTCCCTGTTTCGTAGGGAAAGAATTCCCGGCTTTCCCATCGCAACTCAAGAGAAGGCGCTCTCCACAGGAAAGGCGAGAGGAACTCCAGGGTCGTGCCACCATTCCAAGAGTCCCCCAGATGTGTCAGTCCATTCCAGAGGAACCTGTTTTCCCTGCACTGCCTTGACGTTCAAGCCGAGGATCGACTCCCACCACGTGTGCACGTGAGACAGCCCTGTGGGAAAGCCTCATGGGAAAGCCTCGTGGGAAAGACTCGAGCGAAAACCATAGATCCTTTGATCCACGCGGCGGACTGCGTGACACTGCTGCTACCGCTCTGGAGGAAAGCGCAAGTGCATGCCCGCATTCGAGACGAGGACTGACTCCCCTGGGGAGACTCCAGAAGTACCCCAAGATCCATGTCAGCACTGGAGAGGAATCCTCAGGTTCCGGCCCCGACTCCACACAAGGTCTTAGTCCCCGGCATCGACGGGAGAGGAATCCCGAGAGGCCCCCGAGGAACTCGCATGGGGACTGGCCTTTCCTGAGGCCACCAGAGCGGGTCCCTGAGGTCCCCGTCGTAAGTCGAGAGCACCTGCAGCAACTCGAGAAAATCCAGGAGGTTTTGCCCTCCAGGCGAGATGAGGCCCATTTCCGCTGAGGCTTCTCGAGGCTAATCACATCTAATCACTGGAACTTCCAAAGGGACCTTCACACCCTTGCTGCAACTCAAGCAGTTCCGCGACATACCCGTCTCCACTCGAGAGGAAGCACGTGGGGTCCCGCACACATCCAGGGGAGCCCCGTTTCCGCCTCGTAGCTCCAAATGAGGGATCCTTTCCCTTTTTCGTAGGGAAAGAATTCCCGGCGTTCCCGTCGCATCTCAAGAGGAGGCGCTCTCCACAGGAAAGGCGAGAGGAACTCCAGGGTCGTGCCACCATTCCAAGAGACCCCCAGATGTGTCAGTCCATTCCAGAGGAAATTGTTTTCCCTGCACTGCCTTGACGTTCAAGCCGAGGATCGACTCCCACCACGTGTGCACGTGGGACAGCCCTGTGGGAAAGCCTCGTGGGAAAGCCTCGTGGGAAAGACTCGAGGGAAAGACATAGATCCTTTGATCCACGCGGCGGACTGCGTGACACTGCTGCTACCGCTCTGGAGGAAAGCGCAAGTGCATGACCGCATTCGATACGAGGACTGACTCCCCTGGGAGACTCCAGAAGTACCCCAAGATCCATGTCAGCACTGGAGAGGAATCCTCAGGTTCCGGCCCCGACTCCACACAAGGTCTTAGGCCCCGGCATCGACGGGAGAGGGATCCCGAGAGGCCCCGGAGGAACTCGCATGGGGACTGGCCTTTCCTGAGGCCACCAGAGCGGGTCCCTGTGGTCCCCGTCGTAAGTCGAGAGCACCCGCCGCAACTCGAAAAAATCCAGGAGGTTTTGCCCTCCAGGCGAGATGAGGCCCATTTCCGCTGAGGCTTCTCGAGGCCAATCACGTCTAACCACTGGAACGTCCAAAGGGTCCTTCACACCCTTGCTGCAACTCAAGAAGTTCCCCGACATACCCGTCTCCACTCGAGAGGAAGCACGAGGGTCCCGCACACATCCAGGGGAGCCCCGTTTCCGCCTCCTAGCTCGAGATGAGGGATCCTTTCCCTGTTTCGTAGGGAAAGAATTCCCAGCGTTCCCGTCGCATCTCAAGAGGAGGCGCTCTCCACAGGAAAGGCGAGAGGAACTCCGGGGTCGTGCCACCATTCCAAGAGTCCGCCAGATGTGTCAGTCCATTCCAGAGGAACCTGTTTTCCCTGCACTGCCTTGACGTTCAAGCCGAGGATCGACTCCCACCACGTGTGCACGTGGGACAGCCCTGTGGGAAAGCCTCGTGGGAAAGCCTCGTGGGAAAGACTCGAGGGAAAACCATAGATCCTTTGATCCATGAGGCGGACTGCGTGACACTGCTGATACCGCTCTGGAGGAAAGCGCAAGTGCATGCCCGCATTCGAGACGAGGACTGACTCCCCTGGGGAGACTCCAGAAGTACCCCAAGATCCATGTCAGCACTGGAGAGGAATCCTCAGGTTCCGGCCCCGACTCCACACAAGGTCTTAGGCCCCGGCATCGACGGGAGAGGAATCCCGAGAGGCCCCCGAGGAACTCGCATGGGGACTGGCCTTTCCTGCAGCCTCCAGAGCCTGTCCCCGAGGTCCCCATCGTAAGTCGAGAGCACCTGCCGCAACTCGAGAAATTCCAGGAGGTTTTGCCCTCCAGGCGAGTTGAGGCCCATTTCCGCTGAGGCTTCTCAAGGCTAATCACATCTAACCACTGGAACTTCCAAAGGGTCCTTTACACCCTTGCTGCAACTCAAGAAGTGCCCCGACATACCCGTGTCCACTCGAGAGGAAGCACGAGGGTCCCGCACACATCCAGGGGAGCCCCGTTTCCGCCTCCTTGCTCGAGATGAGGGATCCTTTCCCTGTTTCGTAGGGAAAGAATTCCCGGCGTTCTCGTCGCATCTCTAGAGGAGGCGCTCTCCACAGGAAAGGCGAGAGGAACTCCAGGGTCGTGCCACCATTCCAAGAGTCCCCCAGATGTGACAGTCCATTCCAGAGGAACCTGTTTTCCCTGCACTGCCTTGACGTTCAAGCCGAGGATCGACTCCCACCACGTGTGCACGTGGCACAGCCCTGTGGGAAAGCCTCGTGGGAAAGACTCGAGGGAAAACCATAGATCCTTTGATCCACGCGGCGGACTGCGTGACACTGCTGCTACCGCTCTGGAGGAAAGCGCAAGTGCATGCCCGCATTCGAGACGAGGACTGACTCCCCTGGGGAGACTCCAGAAGTACCCCAAGATCCATGTCAGCACTGGAGTGGAATCCTCAGGTTCCGGCCCCGACACCACACAAGGTCTTAGGCCCGGCATCGACGGGAGAGGAATCCCCAGAGGCCCCCGAGGAACTCGCATGGGGACTGGCCTTTCCTGAGGCCACCAGAGCGGGTCCCTGAGGTCCCCGTCGTAAGTCGAGAGCACCTGCCGCAACTCGAGAAAATCCAGGAGGTTTTGCCCTCCAGGCGAGATGAGGCCCATTTCCGCTGAGGCTTCTCGAGGCTAATCACATCTAACCACTGGAACTTCCAAAGGGTACTTCACACCCTTGCTGCAACTCAAGAAGTTCCCCGACATACCCGTCTCCACTCGAGAGGAAGCACGTGGGGTCCCGCACACATCCAGGGGAGCCCCGTTTCCGCCTCTTAGCTCGAGATGAGGGATCCTTTCCCTGTTTCGTAGGGAAAGAATTCCCGGCGTTCCCGTCGCATCTCAAGAGGAGGCGCTCTCCACAGGAAAGGCGAGAGGAACTCCAGGGTCGTGCCACCATTCCAAGAGTCCCCCAGATGTGTCAGTCCATTCCAGAGGAACCTGTTTTCCCTGCACTGCCTTGACGTTCAAGCCGAGGATCGAGTCCCACCCCGTGTGCACGTGGGACAGCCCTGTGGCATATCCTCGTGGGAAAGACTCGAGGGAAAACCATAGATCCTTTGATCCACGCGGCGGACTGCGTGACACTGCTGCTACCGCTCTGGAGGAAAGCGCAAGTGCATGCCCGCATTCGAGACGAGGACTGACTCCCCTGGGGAGACTCCAGAAGTACCCCAAGATCCATGTCACCACTGGAGAGGAATCCTCAGGTTCCGGCCCCGACTCCACACAAGGCCTTAGGCCCCGGCATCGACGGGAGAGGAATCCCGAGAGGCCCCCGAGGAACTCGCATGGGGACCGGCCTTTCCTGAGGCCACCAGAGCGGGTCCCTGAGGTCCCCGTCGTAAGTCGAGAGCACCTGCCGCAACTCGAGAAAATCCAGGAGGTTTTGCCCTTCAGGCGAGATGAGACCCATTTCCGCTGAGCCTTCTCGAGGCTAATCACCTCTAACCACTGGAACTTCCAAAGGGTCCTTCACACCCTTGCTGCAACTCAAGAAGGTCCCCGACATACCCGTCTCCACTCGAGAGGAAGCACGAGGGTCCCGCACACATCCAGGGGAGCCCCGTTTCCGCCTCCTAGCTCGAGATGAGGGATCCTTTCCCTGTTTCGTAGGGAAAGAATTCCCAGCGTTCCCGTCGCATCTCAAGAGGAGGCGCTCTCCACAGGAAAGGCGAGAGGAACTCCGGGGTCCTGCCACCATTCCAAGAGTCCCCCAGATGTGTCAGTCCATTCCAGAGGAACCTGTTTTCCCTGCACTGCCTTGACGTTCAAGCCGAGGATCGACTCCCACCACGTGTGCACGTGGGACAGCCCTGTGGGAAAGCCTCGTGGGAAAGCCTCGTGGGAAAGACTCGAGGGAAAACCATAGATCCTTTGATCCACGTGGCGGACTGCGTGACACTGCTGCTACCACTCTGGAGGAAAGGGCAAGTGCATGCCCGCATTCGAGACGAGGACTGACTCCCCTGGGGAGACTCCAGAAGTACCCCAAGATCCATGTCAGCACTGGAGAGGAATCCTCAGGTTCCGGCCCCGACTCCACACAAGGTCTTAGGCCCCGGCATCGACGGGAGAGGAAACCCGAGAGGCCCCCGAGGAACTCGCATGGGGACTGGCCTTTCCTGCAGCCTCCAGAGCGTGTCCCCGAGGTCCCCGTCGTAAGTCGATAGCACCTGCCGCAACTCGAGAAATTCCAGGAGGTATTGCCCTCCAGGCGAGATGAGGCCCATTTCCGCTGAGGCTTCTCAAGGCTAATCACATCTAACCACTGGCACTTCCAAAGGGTCCTTCACAACCTTGGTGCAACTCAAGAAGTTCCCCGACATACCCGTGTCCACTCGAGAGGAAGCACGTGGGGTCGCGCACACATCCAGGGGAGCCCCGTTTCCGCCTCCTAGCTTGAGATGAGGGATCCTTTCGCTGTTTCGTAGGGAAAGAATTCCCGGCGTTCCCGTCGCATCTCAAGAGGAGGCTCTCTCCACAGGAAAGGCGAGAGGAACTCCAGGGTCGTGCCACCATTCCAAGAGTCCCCCAGATGTGTCAGTCCATTCCAGAGGAACCTGTTTTCCCTGCACTGCCTTGACGTTCAAGCCGAGGATCGACTCCCACCACGTGTGCACGTGGGACAGCCCTGTGGGAAAGCCTCGTGGGAAAGAATCGTGGGAAAGACTCGAGGGAAAACCATAGATCCTTTGATCCACGCGGCGGACTGCGTGACACTGCTGCTACCGCTCTGGAGGAAAGCGCAAGTGCATGCCCGCATTCGAGACGAGGACTGACTCCCCTGGGGAGACTCCAGAAGTACCCCAAGATCCATGTCAGCACTGGAGAGGAATCCTCAGGTTCCGGCCCCGACTCCACACAAGGTCTTAGGCCCCGGCATCGACGGGAGAGGAATCCCGAGAGGCCCTGGAGGAACTCGCATGGGGACTGGCCTTTCCTGAGGCCACCAGAGCGGGTCCCTGAGGTCCCCGTCGTAAGTCGAGAGCACCTGCCGCAACTCGAGAAAATCCAGGACGTTTTGCCCTCCAGGCGTGATGAGGCCCATTTCCGCTGAGGCTTCTCAAGGCTAATCACGTCTAACCACTGGAACTTCCAAAGGGTCCTTCACACCCTTGCTGCAACTCAAGAAGTTCCCCGACATACCCGTCTCCACTCGAGAGGAAGCAAGTGGGGTCCAGCACACATCCAGGGGTGCCCCGTTTCCGCCTCATAGCTCGAGATGAGGGATCCTTTCCCTGTTTCGTAGGGAAAGAATTCCCGGCGTTCCCGTCGCATCTCAAGAGGAGGCGCTCTCAACAGGAAAGGGGAGAGGATCTCCAGAGTCGTGCCACCATTCCAAGAGACCCCCAGATGTGTCAGTCCATTACAGAGGAACCTGTTTTCCCTGCACTGCCTTGACGTTCAAGCCGAGGATCGACTCCCACCACGTGTGCACGTGGGACAGCCCTGTGGGAAAGCCTCGTGGGAAAGCCTTGTGGGAAAGACTCGAGGGAAAACCATAGATCCTTTGATCCACGCGGCGGACTGCGTGACACTGCTGCTACCGCTCTGGAGGAAAGCGCAAGTGCATGCCCGCATTCGAGACGAGGACTGACTCCCCTGGGGAGACTCCAGAAGTACCCCAAGATCCATGTCAGCACTGGAGAGGAATCCTCAGGTTCCGGCCCCGACTCCACACAAAGTCTTAGGCCCCGGCATCCACGGGAGAGGAATCCCGAGAGGCCCCCGAGGAACTCGCATGGGGACTGGCCTTTCCTGAGGACACCAGAGCGGGTCCCTGAGGTCCCCGTCGTAACTCGAGAGCACCTGCCGCAACTCGAGAAAATCCAGGAGGTTTTGCCCTCCAGGCGAGATGAGGCCCATTTCCGCTGAGGCTTCTCGAGGCTAATCACATCTAATCACTGGAACTTCCAAAGGGATCTTCACACCCTTGCTGCAACTCAAGAGGTTCCCCGACATACCCGTCTCCACTCGAGAGGAAGCACGAGGGTCCCGCACACATCCAGGGGAGACCCGTTTCCGCCTCCTAGCTCGAGATGAGGGATCCTTTCCCTGTTTCGTAGGGAAAGAATTCCCGGCGTTCCCGTCGCATCTCAAGAGGAGGCGCTCTCCACAGGTAAGGCGAGAGGAACTCCAGGGTCGTGCCACCATTCCAAGAGTCCCCCAGATGTGTCAGTCCATTCCAGAGGAACCTGTTTTCCATGCACTGCCTTGACGTTCAAGCCGAGGATCGACTCCCACCACGTGTGCACGTGGGACAGCCCTGTGGGAAAGCCTCGTGGGAAAGCCTCGTGGGAAAGCCTCGTGGGAAAGACTCGAGGGGAAACCATATATCCTTTGATCCACGCGGCGGACTGCGTGACACTGCTTCTACCGCTCTGGAGGAAAGCGCAAGTGCATGCCCGCATTCGAGACGAGGACTGACTCCCCTGGGGAGACTCCAGAAGTACCCCTAGATCCATGTCAGCACTAGAGAGGAATCCTCAGGTTCCGGCCCCGACTCCACACAAGGTCTTAGGCCCCGGCATCCATGGGAGAGGAATCCCGAGAGGCCCCCGAGGAACTCGCATGGGGACTGGCCTTTCCTGAGGCCACCAGAGCGGGTCCCTGAGGTCCCCGTCGTAAGTCGAGAGCACCCGCCGAAACTCGAGAAATTCCAGGAGGTTTTGCCCTCCAGGCGAGATGAGGCCCATTTCCGCTGAGGCTTCTCCAGGGTAATCACATCTAACCACTGGAACTTCCAAAGGGTCCTTCACACCCTTGCTGCAACTCAAGAAGTTCCCCGACATACCGTCTCCACTCGAGACGAAGCAGGAGGTTCCCGCACACATCCAGGGGAGCCCCGTTTCCGCCTCGTAGCTCGAGATGAGGGATCCTTTCCCTGTTCCGTAGGGAAATAATTCCCGGCGTTCCCGTCGCATCTCAAGAGGAGGCGCTCTCAACAGGAAAGGGGAGAGGATCTCCAGAGTCGTGCCACCATTCCAAGAGACCCCCAGATGTGTCAGTCCATTACAGAGGAGCCTGTTTTCCCTGCACTGCCTTGACGTTCAAGCCGAGGATCGACTCCCATCACGTGTGCACGTGGGACAGCCCTGTGGGAAAGCCTCGTGGGAAAGCCTCGGGGGAAAGCCTCGTGGGAAAGACTCGAGGGGAAACCATAGATCCTTTGATCCACGCGGCGGACTGCGTGACACTGCTGCTACCGCTCTGGAGGAAAGCGCAAGTGCATGCCCGCATTCGAGACGAGGACTGACTCCCCTGGGGAGACTCCAGAAGTACCCCAAGGTCCAAGTCAGCACTGGAGAGGAATCCTCAGGTTCCGGCCCCGACTCCACACATGGTCTTAGGCCCGGCATCGACGGTAGAGGAATACCGAGAGGCCACCGTGGAACTCGCATGGGGCCTGGCCTTTCCTGAGGCCACCAGAGCGGGTCCCTGAGGTCCCCGTCGTAAGTCGAGAGCACCTGCCACAACTCGAGAAAATCCAGGAGGTTTTGCCCTCCAGGCGAGATGAGGCCCATTTCCGCTGAGGCTTCTCGAGGCTAATCACATCTAATCACTGGAACTTCCAAAGGGATCTTCACACCCTTGCTGCAACTCAAGAGGTTCCCCGACATGCCCGTCTCCACTCGAGAGGAAGCACGAGGGTCCCGCACACATCCAGGGGAGACCCGTTTCCGCCTCCTAGCTCGAGATGAGGGATCCTTTCCCTGTTTCGTAGGGAAAGAATTCCCGGCGTTCCCGTCGCATCTCAAGAGGAGGCGCTCTCCACAGGTAAGGCGAGAGGAACTCCAGGGTCGTGCCACCATTCCAAGAGTCCCCCAGATGTGTCAGTCCATTCCAGAGGAACCTGTTTTCCATGCACTGCCTTGACGTTCAAGCCGAGGATCGACTCCACCACGTGTGCACGTGGGACAGCCCTGTGGGAAAGCCTCGTGGGAAAGCCTCGTGGGAAAGACTCGAGGGAAAACCATAGATCCTTTGATCCACGCGGCGGACTGCGTGACACTGCTGCTACCGCTCTGGAGGAAAGCGCAAGTGCATGCCCGCATTCGAGACGAGGACTGACTCCCCTGGGGAGACTCCAGAAGTACCCCAAGATCCATGTCAGCACTGGAGAGGAATCCTCAGGTTCCGGCCCCGACTCCACACAAGGTCTTAGGCCCCGGCATCGACGGGAGAGGAATCCCGAGAGACCCCCGAGGAACTCGCATGGGGACTGGCCTTTCCTGAGGCCACCAGAGCGGGTCCCTGTTGTCCCCGTCGTAAGTTCAGAGCACCCGCCGCAACTCGAAAAAATCCAGGAGGTTTTGCCCTCCAGGCGAGATGAGGCCCATTTCCGCTGAGGCTTCTCGAGGCCAATCACGTCTAACCACTGGAACTTCCAAAGGGTCCTTCACACCCTTGCTGCAACTCAAGAAGTTCCGCGACATACCCATCTCCACTCGAGAGGAAGCACGTGGGGTCCCACACACATCCAGGGGAGCCCCGTTTCCGCCTCCTAGCTCGAGATGAGGGATCCTTTCCCTGTTTCGTAGGGAAAGATTCCCGGCGTTCCCGTCGCATCTCAAGAGGAGGCGCTCTCCACAGGAAAGGCGAGAGGAACTCCAGGGTCCTGCCACCATTCCAAGAGTCCCACAGATGTGTCAGTCCATTCCAGAGGAACCTGTTTTCCCTAAGCTGCCTTGAAGTTTAAGCCGAGGATCGACTCCCATCACGTGTGCACGTGGGACAGACCTGTGGGAAAGCCTCGTGGGAAAGCCTCGTGGGAAAGACTCGAGGGAAAACCATAGATCCTTTGATCCACGCGGCGGACTGCGTGACACTGCTGCTACCGCTCTGGAGGAAAGCACAAGTGCATGCCCGCATTCGAGACGAGGACTGACTCCCCTGGGGAGACTCCAGAAGTACCCCTAGATCCATGTCAGCACTGGAGAGGAATCTTCAGGTTCCGGCCCCGACTCCACACATGGTCTTAGGCCCCGGCATCCACGGGAGAGGAATCCCGAGAGGCCCCCGTGGAACTCGCATGGGGACTGGCCTTTCCTGAGGCCACCACAGCGGGTCCCTGAGGTCCCCGTCGTAAGTCGAGAGCACCTGCAGCAACTCGAGAAAATCCAGGAGGTTTTGCCCTCCAGGCGAGATGAGGCCCATTTCCGCTGAGGCTTCTCGAGGCTAATCACATCTAACCACTGGAACTTCCAAAGGGTACTTCACACCCTTGCTGCAACTCAAGAAGTTCCCCGACATACCCGTCTCCACTCGAGAGGAAGCACGTGGGGTCCCGCACACATCCAGGGGAGCCCCGTTTCCGCCTCTTAGCTCGAGATGAGGGATCCTTTCCCTGTTTCGTAGGGAAAGAATTCCCGGCGTTCCCGTCGCATCTCAAGAGGAGGCGCTCTCCACAGGAAAGGCGAGAGGAACTCCAGGGTCGTGCCACCATTCCAAGAGTCCCCCAGATGTGTCAGTCCATTCCAGAGGAACCTGTTTTCCCTGCACTGCCTTGACGTTCAAGCCGAGGATCGAGTCCCACCCCGTGTGCACGTGGGACAGCCCTGTGGCATATCCTCGTGGGAAAGACTCGAGGGAAAACCATAGATCCTTTGATCCACGCGGCGGACTGCGTGACACTGCTGCTACCGCTCTGGAGGAAAGCGCAAGTGCATGCCCGCATTCGAGACGAGGACTGACTCCCCTGGGGAGACTCCAGAAGTACCCCAAGATCCATGTCACCACTGGAGAGGAATCCTCAGGTTCCGGCCCCGACTCCACACAAGGCCTTAGGCCCCGGCATCGACGGGAGAGGAATCCCGAGAGGCCCCCGAGGAACTCGCATGGGGACCGGCCTTTCCTGAGGCCACCAGAGCGGGTCCCTGAGGTCCCCGTCGTAAGTCGAGAGCACCTGCCGCAACTCGAGAAAATCCAGGAGGTTTTGCCCTTCAGGCGAGATGAGACCCATTTCCGCTGAGCCTTCTCGAGGCTAATCACCTCTAACCACTGGAACTTCCAAAGGGTCCTTCACACCCTTGCTGCAACTCAAGAAGGTCCCCGACATACCCGTCTCCACTCGAGAGGAAGCACGAGGGTCCCGCACACATCCAGGGGAGCCCCGTTTCCGCCTCCTAGCTCGAGATGAGGGATCCTTTCCCTGTTTCGTAGGGAAAGAATTCCCAGCGTTCCCGTCGCATCTCAAGAGGAGGCGCTCTCCACAGGAAAGGCGAGAGGAACTCCGGGGTCCTGCCACCATTCCAAGAGTCCCCCAGATGTGTCAGTCCATTCCAGAGGAACCTGTTTTCCCTGCACTGCCTTGACGTTCAAGCCGAGGATCGACTCCCACCACGTGTGCACGTGGGACAGCCCTGTGGGAAAGCCTCGTGGGAAAGCCTCGTGGGAAAGACTCGAGGGAAAACCATAGATCCTTTGATCCACGCGGCGGACTGCGTGACACTGCTGCTACCGCTCTGGAGGAAAGCGCAAGTGCATGCCCGCATTCGAGACGAGGACTGACTCCCCTGGGGAGACTCCAGAAGTACCCCAAGATCCATGTCAGCACTGGAGAGGAATCCTCAGGTTCCGGCCCCGACTCCACACAAGGTCTTAGGCCCCGGCATCGACGGGAGAGGAATCCCGAGAGGCCCTGGAGGAACTCGCATGGGGACTGGCCTTTCCTGAGGCCACCAGAGCGGGTCCCTGAGGTCCCCGTCGTAAGTCGAGAGCACCTGCCGCAACTCGAGAAAATCCAGGACGTTTTGCCCTCCAGGCGTGATGAGGCCCATTTCCGCTGAGGCTTCTCAAGGCTAATCACGTCTAACCACTGGAACTTCCAAAGGGTCCTTCACACCCTTGCTGCAACTCAAGAAGTTCCCCGACATACCCGTCTCCACTCGAGAGGAAGCAAGTGGGGTCCAGCACACATCCAGGGGTGCCCCGTTTCCGCCTCATAGCTCGAGATGAGGGATCCTTTCCCTGTTTCGTAGGGAAAGAATTCCCGGCGTTCCCGTCGCATCTCAAGAGGAGGCGCTCTCAACAGGAAAGGGGAGAGGATCTCCAGAGTCGTGCCACCATTCCAAGAGACCCCCAGATGTGTCAGTCCATTACAGAGGAACCTGTTTTCCCTGCACTGCCTTGACGTTCAAGCCGAGGATCGACTCCCACCACGTGTGCACGTGGGACAGCCCTGTGGGAAAGCCTCGTGGGAAAGCCTTGTGGGAAAGACTCGAGGGAAAACCATAGATCCTTTGATCCACGCGGCGGACTGCGTGACACTGCTGCTACCGCTCTGGAGGAAAGCGCAAGTGCATGCCCGCATTCGAGACGAGGACTGACTCCCCTGGGGAGACTCCAGAAGTACCCCTAGATCCATGTCAGCACTAGAGAGGAATCCTCAGGTTCCGGCCCCGACTCCACACAAGGTCTTAGGCCCCGGCATCCATGGGAGAGGAATCCCGAGAGGCCCCCGAGGAACTCGCATGGGGACTGGCCTTTCCTGAGGCCACCAGAGCGGGTCCCTGAGGTCCCCGTCGTAAGTCGAGAGCACCCGCCGAAACTCGAGAAATTCCAGGAGGTTTTGCCCTCCAGGCGAGATGAGGCCCATTTCCGCTGAGGCTTCTCCAGGGTAATCACATCTAACCACTGGAACTTCCAAAGGGTCCTTCACACCCTTGCTGCAACTCAAGAAGTTCCCCGACATACCGTCTCCACTCGAGACGAAGCAGGAGGTTCCCGCACACATCCAGGGGAGCCCCGTTTCCGCCTCGTAGCTCGAGATGAGGGATCCTTTCCCTGTTCCGTAGGGAAATAATTCCCGGCGTTCCCGTCGCATCTCAAGAGGAGGCGCTCTCAACAGGAAAGGGGAGAGGATCTCCAGAGTCGTGCCACCATTCCAAGAGACCCCCAGATGTGTCAGTCCATTACAGAGGAGCCTGTTTTCCCTGCACTGCCTTGACGTTCAAGCCGAGGATCGACTCCCATCACGTGTGCACGTGGGACAGCCCTGTGGGAAAGCCTCGTGGGAAAGCCTCGTGGGAAAGCCTCGTGGGAAAGACTCGAGGGGAAACCATAGATCCTTTGATCCACGCGGCGGACTGCGTGACACTGCTGCTACCGCTCTGGAGGAAAGCGCAAGTGCATGCCCGCATTCGAGACGAGGACTGACTCCCCTGGGGAGACTCCAGAAGTACCCCAAGGTCCAAGTCAGCACTGGAGAGGAATCCTCAGGTTCCGGCCCCGACTCCACACATGGTCTTAGGCCCGGCATCGACGGTAGAGGAATACCGAGAGGCCACCGTGGAACTCGCATGGGGCCTGGCCTTTCCTGAGGCCACCAGAGCGGGTCCCTGAGGTCCCCGTCGTAAGTCGAGAGCACCTGCCACAACTCGAGAAAATCCAGGAGGTTTTGCCCTCCAGGCGAGATGAGGCCCATTTCCGCTGAGGCTTCTCGAGGCTAATCACATCTAATCACTGGAACTTCCAAAGGGATCTTCACACCCTTGCTGCAACTCAAGAGGTTCCCCGACATGCCCGTCTCCACTCGAGAGGAAGCACGAGGGTCCCGCACACATCCAGGGGAGACCCGTTTCCGCCTCCTAGCTCGAGATGAGGGATCCTTTCCCTGTTTCGTAGGGAAAGAATTCCCGGCGTTCCCGTCGCATCTCAAGAGGAGGCGCTCTCCACAGGTAAGGCGAGAGGAACTCCAAGGTCGTGCCACCATTCCAAGAGTCCCCCAGATGTGTCAGTCCATTCCAGAGGAACCTGTTTTCCATGCACTGCCTTGACGTTCAAGCCGAGGATCGACTCCCACCACGTGTGCACGTGGGACAGCCCTGTGGGAAAGCCTCGTGGGAAAGCCTCGTGGGAAAGACTCGAGGGAAAACCATAGATCCTTTGATCCACGCGGCGGACTGCGTGACACTGCTGCTACCGCTCTGGAGGAAAGCGCAAGTGCATGCCCGCATTCGAGACGAGGACTGACTCCCCTGGGGAGACTCCAGAAGTACCCCAAGATCCATGTCAGCACTGGAGAGGAATCCTCAGGTTCCGGCCCCGACTCCACACAAGGTCTTAGGCCCCGGCATCGACGGGAGAGGAATCCCGAGAGACCCCCGAGGAACTCGCATGGGGACTGGCCTTTCCTGAGGCCACCAGAGCGGGTCCCTGTTGTCCCCGTCGTAAGTTCAGAGCACCCGCCGCAACTCGAAAAAATCCAGGAGGTTTTGCCCTCCAGGCGAGATGAGGCCCATTTCCGCTGAGGCTTCTCGAGGCCAATCACGTCTAACCACTGGAACTTCCAAAGGGTCCTTCACACCCTTGCTGCAACTCAAGAAGTTCCGCGACATACCCATCTCCACTCGAGAGGAAGCACGTGGGGTCCCACACACATCCAGGGGAGCCCCGTTTCCGCCTCCTAGCTCGAGATGAGGGATCCTTTCCCTGTTTCGTAGGGAAAGATTCCCGGCGTTCCCGTCGCATCTCAAGAGGAGGCGCTCTCCACAGGAAAGGCGAGAGGAACTCCAGGGTCCTGCCACCATTCCAAGAGTCCCACAGATGTGTCAGTCCATTCCAGAGGAACCTGTTTTCCCTAAGCTGCCTTGAAGTTTAAGCCGAGGATCGACTCCCATCACGTGTGCACGTGGGACAGACCTGTGGGAAAGCCTCGTGGGAAAGCCTCGTGGGAAAGACTCGAGGGAAAACCATAGATCCTTTGATCCACGCGGCGGACTGCGTGACACTGCTGCTACCGCTCTGGAGGAAAGCACAAGTGCATGCCCGCATTCGAGACGAGGACTGACTCCCCTGGGGAGACTCCAGAAGTACCCCTAGATCCATGTCAGCACTGGAGAGGAATCTTCAGGTTCCGGCCCCGACTCCACACATGGTCTTAGGCCCCGGCATCCACGGGAGAGGAATCCCGAGAGGCCCCCGTGGAACTCGCATGGGGACTGGCCTTTCCTGAGGCCACCACAGCGGGTCCCTGAGGTCCCCGTCGTAAGTCGAGAGCACCTGCAGCAACTCGAGAAAATCCAGGACGTTTTGCCCTCCAGGCGAGATGAGGCCCATTTCCGCTGAGGCTTCTCGAGGCTAATGACATCTAATCACTGGAACTTCCAAAGGGACTTTCACACCCTTGCTGCAACTCAAGCAGTTCCGCGACATACCCGTCTCCACTCGAGAGGAGCACGTGGGGTCCCGCACGCATCCAGGGGAGCCCCGTTTCCGCCTCGTAGCTTGAGATGAGGGATCCTTTCCCTGTTTCGTAGGGAAAGAATTCCCGGCGTTCCCGTCGCATCTCAAGAGGAGGCGCTCTCCACAGGAAAGGCGAGAGGAACTCCAGGGTCGTGCCACCATTCCAAGAGACCCCAGATGTGTCAGTCCATTCCAGAGGAACCTGTTTTCCCTGCACTGCCTTGACGTTCAAGCCGAGGATCGACTCCCACCACGTGTGCACGTGGGACAGCCCTGTGGGAAAGCCTCGTGGGAAAGCCTCGTGGGAAAGACTCGAGGGAAAACCATAGATCCGTTGATCCACGCGGCGGACTGCGTGACACTGCTGCTACCGCTCTGCAGGAAAGCACAAGTGCATGCCCGCATTCGAGACGAGCAATGACTCCCCTTTGGAGACTCCAGAATTACCCCAAGATCCATGTCAGCACTGGAGAGGAATCCTCAGGTTCCGGGCCCGATTCCACACAAGGTCTTAGGCCCCGGCATCGACCGGAGAGTAATCCCGAGAGGCCCCCGAGGAACTCGCATGGGGACTGGCCTTTCCTGAGGCCACCAGAGCGGGTCCCTGAGGTCCCCGTCGTATGTCGAGAGCACCTGCCTCAACACGAGAAAATCTAGGAGGTTTTGCCCTTCAGGCGAGATGACGCCCATTTCCGCTGAGGCTTCTCGAGGCTAATCACATCTAACCACTGGAACTTCCAAAGGGTCCTTCACACCCTTGATGCAACTCAAGAAGTTCCCCGACATACCCGTCTCCACTCGAGAGGAAGCACGAGGGTCCCACACACACCCAGGGGAGCCCCGTTTCCACCTCCTAGCTCGAGATGAGGGATCCTTTCCCTGTTTCGTAGGGAAAGAATTCCCGGCGTTCCCGTCGCATCTCAAGAGGAGGCGCTCTCCACAGGAAAGGCGAGAGGAACTCCAGGGTCGTGTCACCATTCCAAGAGTCCCCCAGATGGGTCAGTCCATTCCAGAGGAACCTGTTTTCCCTGCACTGCCTTGACGATCAAGCCGAGGATCGACTCCCACCACGTGTGCACGTGGGACAGCCCTGTGGGAAAGCCTCGTGGGAAAGCCTCGTGGGAAAGACTCGAGGGAAAAGCATAGATCCTTTGATCCACGCGGAAGACTGAGTGACACTGCTGCTACCGCCCTGGAGGAAAGCGCAAGTGCATGCCCGCATTCGAGACGAGGACTGACTCCCCTGGGGAGACTCCAGAAGTACCCCAAGATCCATGTCAGCACTGGAGAGGAATCCTCAGGTTCCGGCCCCGACTCCACACAAGGTCTTAGGCCCCGGCATCCACGGGAGAGGAATCCCGAGAGGCCCTGGAGGAACTCGCATGGGGCCTGGCCTTTCGTGAGGACTCCAGAGCGGGTCCCTGAGGTCCCCGTCGTAAGTCAAGAGCACCTGCCGCAACTCGAGAAAATCCAGGAGATTTTGCCCTCCAGGCGAGATGAGGCCCATTTCCGCTGAGGCTTCTCGAGGCTAATCACATCTAACCACTGGAACTTCCAAAGGGTCCTTCACACCCTTGCTGCAACTCAAGCAGTTCCGCGACATACCCGTCTCCACTCGAGAGGAAGCACGTGGGGTCCCGCACACATCCAGGGGAGCCCCGTTTCCACCTCCTAGCTCGAGATGAGGGATCCTTTCCCTCTTTCGTAGGGAAAGAATTCCCGGCGTTCCCGTCGCATCTCAAGAGGAGGCTCTCTCCACATGAAAGTCGAGAGGAACTCCAGGGTCGTGCCACCATTACAAGAGTCCCCGAGATGGGTCAGTCCATTCCAGAGGAACCTGTTTTCCCTTCACTGCCTTGACGTTCAAGCCGAGGATTGACTCCCAACACGTGTGCACGTGAGACAGCCCTGTGGGAAAGCCTCGTGGAAGAGCCTCGTGGGAAAGACTCGAGGGAAAACCATAGATCCTTTGATCCACGCGGCGGACTGCGTGACACTGCTGCTACTGCTCTGGATGAAACCGCAAGTGCATGCCCGCATTCGAGACGAGGACTGACTCCCCTGGGGAGACTCCAGAATTACCCCAAGATCCATGTCAGCACTGGAGAGGAATCCTCAGGTTCCGGCCCCGACTCCACACAAGGTCTTAGGCCCCGGCATCGACGGGAGGGGAATCCCGAGAGGCCCCCGAGGAACTCACATGGGGACTGGCCTTTCCTGAGGCCACCAGAGCGGGTCCCTGAGGTCCCCATCGTAAGTCGAGAGCACCTACCGCAACTCGAGAAAATCCAGGAGGTTTTGCCCTCCAGGCGAGATGAGGCCCATTTCCGCTGAGGCTTCTCGAGGCTAATCACATCTAACCACTGGAACTTCCAAAGGGTCCTTCACACCCTTGCTGCAACTCAAGAAGTTCCCCGACATAACCGTCTCCACTCGAGAGGAAGCACGTGGGGTCGCGCACACATCCAGGGGAGCCCCGTTTCCGCCTCCTAGCTCGAGATGAGGGATCCTTTCCCTGTTTAGTAGGGAAAGAATTCCGGGCGTTCCCGTCGCATCTCAAGAGGAGGCGCTCTCCACTGGAAAGGGGAGAGGAACTCCAGGGTCTTGCCAGCATTCCAAGAGACCACCAGATGTGTCAGTCCATTACAGAGGAACCTGTTTCCCTGCACTGCCTTGACGTTCAAGCCGAGGATCGACTCCCACCACGTGTGCACGTGGGACAGCCCTGTGGGAAAGCCTCGTGGGAAAGCCTCGTGGGAAAGACTCGAGGGAAAACCATAGATCCTTTGATCCACGCGGCGGACTGCGTGACACTGCTGCTACCGCTCTGGAGGAAAGCGCAAGTGCATGCCCGCATTCGAGACGAGGACTGACTCCCCTGGGGAGACTCCAGAAGTACCCCAAGGTCCATGTCAGCACTGGAGAGGAATCCTCAGGTTCCGGCCCCGACTCCACACAAGGTCTTAGGCCCCGGCATCCACGGGAGAGGAATCCCGAGAGGCCCTGGAGGAACTCGCATGGGGACTGGCCTTTCCTGAGGACTCCAGAGTGGGTCCCTGAGGTCCCCGTCGTAAGTCGAGAGCACCTGCCGCAACTCGAGAAAATCCAGGAGATTTTGCCCTCCAGGCGAGATGAGGCCCATTTCCGCTGAGGCTTCTCAAGGCTAATCACATCTAACCACTGGAACTTCCAAAGGGTCCTTCACACCCTTGCTGCAACTCAAGCAGTTCCGCGACATACCCGTCTCCACTCGAGAGGAAGCACGTGGGGTCCCGCACACATCCAGGGGAGCCCCGTTTCCGCCTCCTAGCTCGAGATGAGGGATCCTTTCCCTGTTTAGTAGGGAAAGAATTCCCGGCGTTCCCGTCGCATGTCAAGAGGAGGCGCTCTCCACAGGAAAGCCGAGAGGAACTCCAGGGTCGTGCCACCATTCCAAGAGTCCCCCAGATGGGTCAGTCCATTCCAGAGGAACCTGTTTTCCCTGCACTGCCTTGACGTTCAAGCCGAGGATCGATTCCCACCACGTGTGCACGTGGGACAGCCCTGTGGGAAAGCCTCGTGGGAAAGACTCGTGGGAAAGACTCGAGGGAAAACCATAGATCCTTTGATCCACGCGGCGGACTGCGTGACACTGCTGCTACCGCTCTGGAGGATAGCGCAAGTGCATGCCCGCATTCGAGACGAGGACTGACTCCCCTGGGGAGACTCCAGAAGTAGCCCAAGATCCATGTCAGCACTGGAGAGGAATCCTCAGGTTCCGGCCCCGACTCCACACAAGGTCTTAGGCCCCGGCATCGACGGGAGAGGAATCCCGAGAGGCCCCCGAGGAACTCGCATGGGGACTGGCCTTTCCTGAGGCCTCCAGAGCGGGTCCCTGAGGTCCCCGTCGTAAGTCGAGATCACCTGCCGCAACTCGAGAAAATCCAGGAGGTTTTGCCCTCCAGGCGAGATGAGGCCCATTTCCGCTGAGGCTTCTCGAGGCTAATCACGTTTAACCACTGGAACTTCCAAAGGGTCCTTCACAGCCTTGCTGCAACTCAAGCAGTTCCGCGACATACCCGTCTCCACTCGAGAGGAAGAACGTGGGGTCCCGCACACATCCAGGGGAGCCCCGTTTCCGCCTCCTAGCTCGAGATGAGGGATCCTTTCCCTGTTTAGTAGGGAAAGAATACCCAGCGTTCCCGTCGCATCTCAAGAGGAGGCGCTCTCCACAGGAAAGGCGAGAGGAACTCCAGGATCGTGGCACCATTCCAAGAGACCACCAGATATGTCAGTCCATTCGAGAGGAACCTGTTTTCCCTGCACTGCCTTGACTTTCAAGCCGAGGATCGACTCCCACCACGTGTGCACGTGGGACAGCCCTGTGGGAAAGCCTCGTGGGAAAGACTCGAGGGAAAACCATAGATCCTTTGATCCACGCGGCGGACTGCGTGACACTGCTGCTACCGCTCTGGAGGAAAGCGCAAGTGCATGCCCGCATTCGAGACGAGGACTGACTCCCCTGGGGAGACTCCAGAAGTACCCCAAGATCCATGTCAGCACTGGAGAGGAATCCTCAGGTTCCGGCCCCGACTCCACACAAGGTCTTAGGCCCCGGCATCCACGGGAGAGGAATCCCGAGAGGCCCTGGAGGAACTCGCATGGGGACTGGCCTTTCCTGAGGACTCCAGAGCGGGTCCCTGAGGTCCCCGTCGTAAGTCGAGAGCACCTGCCGCAACTCGAAAAATTCCAGGAGGTTTTGCCCTCCAGGCGAGATGAGGCCCATTTCCGCTGAGGCTTCTCGACGCTAATCACATCTAACCACTGGAACTTCCAAAGGGTACTTCACACCCTTGCTGCAACTCAAGCAGTTCCCCGACATACCCGTCTCCACTCGAGAGGAAGCACGTGGGGTGCCGCACACATCCAGGGGAGCCCCGTTTCCGCCTCCTAGTTCGAGATGAGGGATCCTATCCCTGTTTCGTAGGTAAAGAATTCCCGGCGTTCCCGTCGCATCTCAAGAGGAGGCGCTCTCCACATGAAAGTCGAGAGGAACTCCAGGGTCGTGCCACCATTACAAGAGTCCCCGAGATGGGTCAGTCCATTCCAGAGGAACGTGTTTTCCCTGAACTGCCTTGACGTTCAAGCCGAGGATCGACTCCCACCACGTGTGCACGTGGGACAGCCCTGTGGGAAAGCCTCGTGGGAAAGCCTCGTGGGAAAGACTCGAGGGAAAACCATAGATCCTTTGATCCACGCGGCGGACTGCGTGACACTGCAGCTACCGCTCTGGAGGACAGCGCAAGTGCATGCCCGCATTCGAGACGAGGACTGACTCCCCTGGGGAGACTCCAGAAGTACCCCAAGATCCATGTCAGCACTGGAGAGGAATCCTCAGGTTCCGGCCCCGACTCCACACAAGGTCTTAGGCCCCGGCATCGACGGGAGAGGAATCCCAAGAGGCCCCCGAGGAACTCGCATGGGGACTGGCCTTTCCTGAGGCCACCAGAGCGGGTCCCTGAGGTCCCCGTCGTAAGTCGAGAGCACCTGCCGCAACTCGAGAAAATCCAGGAGGTTTTGCCCACCAGGCGAGATGAGGCACATTTCCGCTGAGGCTTCTCGAGGCTAATCACGTCTAACCACTGGAACTTCCAAAGGGTCCTTCACACCCTTGTTGCAACTCAAGAAGTTCCCCGACATACCAGTCTCCACTCGAGAGGAAGCACGTGGGGTCCCGCACACATCCAGGGGAGCCCCGTTTCCGCCTCCTAGCTCGAGATTAGGGATCCTTTCCCTGTTTAGTAGGGAAAGAATTCCCGGCGTTCACGTCGCATCTCAAGAGGAGGCGCTCTTCACAGGAAAGGCGAGAGGAACTCCAGGGTCGTGGCACCATTCCAAGAGACCCCCAGATCTGTCAGTCCATTCCAGAGGAACCTGTTTTCCCTGCACTGCCTTGACGTTCAAGCCGAGGATCGACTCCTACCACGTGTGCACGTGAGACAGCCCTGTGGGAAAGCCTCGTGGGAAAGCCTCGTGGGAAAGACTCGAGGGAAAACCATACATCCTTTGATCCACGCGGCGGACTGCGTGACACTGCTGCTACTGCTCTGGAGGAAAGCGCAAGTGCATGCCCGCATTCGAGACGAGGACTGACTCCCCTGGGGAGACTCCAGAATTACCCCAAGATCCATGTCAGCACTGGAGAGGAATCCTCAGGTTCCGGCCCCGACTCCACACAAGGTCTTAGGCCCCGGCATCGACGGGAGGGGAATCCCGAGAGGCCCCCGAGGAACTCACATGGGGACTGGCCTTTCCTGAGGCCACCAGAGCGGGTCCCTGAGGTCTCCGTCGTAAGTCGAGATCACCTGCCACAACTCGAGAAAATCCAGGAGGTTTTGCCCTCCAGGCGAGATGAGGCCCATTTCCGCTGAGGCTTCTCGAGGCTAATCACATCTAACCACTGGAACTTCCAAAGGGTCCTTCACACCCTTGCTGCAACTCAAGAAGTTCCACGACATAACCGTCTCCACTCGAGAGGAAGCACGTGGGGTCCCGCACACATCCAGGGGAGCCCCGTTTCCGCCTCCTAGCTCGAGATGAGGGATCCTTTCCCTGTTTCGTAGGGAAAGAATTCCCGGCGTTCCCGTCGCATCTCAAGAGGAGGCGCTCTCCACAGGAAAGGGGAGAGGATCTCCAGGGTCTTGCCAGCATTCCAAGAGACCACCAGATGTTTCAGTCCATTACAGAGGAACCTGTTTCCCTGCACTGCCTTGACGTTCAAGCCGAGGATCGACTCCCACCACGTGTGCACGTGGGACAGCCCTGTGGGAAAGCCTCGTGGGAAAGCCTCGTGGGAAAGACTCGAGGGAAAACCATAGATCCTTTGATCCACGCGGCGGACTGCGTGACACTGCAGCTACCGCTCTGGAGGACAGCGCAAGTGCATGCCCGCATTCGAGACGAGGACTGACTCCCCTGGGGAGACTCCAGAAGTACCCCAAGATCCATGTCAGCACTGGAGAGGAATCCTCAGGTTCCGGCCCCGACTCCACACAAGGTCTTAGGCCCCTGCATCGACGGGAGAGGAATCCCAAGAGGCCCCCGAGGAACTCGCATGGGGACTGGCCTTTCCTGAGGCCAACAGAGCGGGTCCCTGAAGTCCCCGTCGTAAGTCGAGAGCACCTGCCGCAACTCGAGAAAATCCAGGAGGTTTTGCCCACCAGGCGAGATGAGGCACATTTCCGCTGAGGCTTCTCGAGGCTAATCACGTCTAACCACTGGAACTTCCAAAGGGTCCTTCACACCCTTGTTGCAACTCAAGAAGTTCCCCGACATACCAGTCTCCACTCGAGAGGAAGCACGTGGGGTCCCGCACACATCCAGGGGAGCCCCGTTTCCGCCTCCTAGCTCGAGATGAGGGATCCTTTCCCTGTTTAGTAGGGAAAGAATTCCCGGCGTTCACGTCGCATCTCAAGAGGAGGCGCTCTTCACAGGAAAGGCGAGAGGAACTCCAGGGTCGTGGCACCATTCCAAGAGACCCCCAGATCTGTCAGTCCATTCCAGAGGAACCTGTTTTCCCTGCACTGCCTTGACGTTCAAGCCGAGGATCGACTCCTACCACGTGTGCACGTGAGACAGCCCTGTGGGAAAGCCTCGTGGGAAAGCCTCGTGGGAAAGACTCGAGGGAAAACCATAGATCCTTTGATCCACGCGGCGGACTGCGTGACACTGCTGCTACTGCTCTGGAGGAAAGCGCAAGTGCATGCCCGCATTCGAGACGAGGACTGACTCCCCTGGGGAGACTCCAGAATTACCCCAAGATCCATGTCAGCACTGGAGAGGAATCCTCAGGTTCCGGCCCCGACTCCACACAAGGTCTTAGGCCCCGGCATCGACGGGAGGGGAATCCCGAGAGGCCCCCGAGGAACTCACATGGGGACTGGCCTTTCCTGAGGCCACCAGAGCGGGTCCCTGAGGTCTCCGTCGTAAGTCGAGATCACCTGCCACAACTCGAGAAAATCCAGGAGGTTTTGCCCTCCAGGCGAGATGAGGCCCATTTCCGCTGAGGCTTCTCGAGGCTAATCACATCTAACCACTGGAACTTCCAAAGGGTCCTTCACACCCTTGCTGCAACTCAAGAAGTTCCACGACATAACCGTCTCCACTCGAGAGGAAGCACGTGGGGTCCCGCACACATCCAGGGGAGCCCCGTTTCCGCCTCCTAGCTCGAGATGAGGGATCCTTTCCCTGTTTCGTAGGGAAAGAATTCCCGGCGTTCCCGTCGCATCTCAAGAGGAGGCGCTCTCCACAGGAAAGGGGAGAGGATCTCCAGGGTCTTGCCAGCATTCCAAGAGACCACCAGATGTTTCAGTCCATTACAGAGGAACCTGTTTCCCTGCACTGCCTTGACGTTCAAGCCGAGGATCGACTCCCACCACGTGTGCACGTGGGACAGCCCTGTGGGAAAGCCTCGTGGGAAAGCCTCGTGGGAAAGACTCGAGGGAAAACCATAGATCCTTTGATCCACGCGGCGGACTGCGTGACACTGCTGCTACCGCTCTGGAGGAAAGCGCAAGTGCATGCCCGCATTCGAGACGAGGACTGACTCCCCTGGGGAGACTCCAGAAGTACCCCAAGATCCATGTCAGCACTGGAGAGGAATCCTCAGGTTCCGGCCCCGACTCCACACAAGGTCTTAGGCCCCGGCATCCATGGGAGAGGAATCCCGAGAGGCCCTGGAGGAACTCGCATGGGGACTGGCCTTTCCTGAGGACTCCAGAGCGGGTCCCTGATGTCCCCGTCGTAAGTCGAGAGCACCTGCCGCAACTCGAGAAAATCCAGGAGATGTTGCCCTCCAGGCGAGATGAGGCCCATTTCCGCTGAGGCTTCTCAAGGCTAATCACATCTAACCACTGGAACTTCCAAAGGGTCCTTCACACCCTTGCTGCAACTCAAGCAGTTCCGCGACATACCCGTCTCCACTCGAGAGGAAGCACGTGGGGTCCCGCACACATCCAGGGGAGCCCCGTTTCCGCCTCCTAGCTCGAGATGAGGGATCCTTTCCCTGTTTAGTAGGGAAAGAATTCCCGGCGTTCCCGTCGCATGTCAAGAGGAGGCACTCTCCACAGGAAAGCCGAGAGGAACTCCAGGGTCGTGCCACCATTCCAAGAGTCCCCCAGATGGGTCAGTCCATTCCAGAGGAACCTGTTTTCCCTGCACTGCCTTGACGTTCAAGCCGAGGATCGATTCCCACCACGTGTGCACGTGGGACAGCCCTGTGGGAAAGCCTCGTGGGAAAGACTCGTGGGAAAGACTCGAGGGAAAACCATAGATCATTTGATCCACGCGGCCGACTGCGTGACACTACTGCTACCGCTCTGGAGGAAAGCGCAAGTGCATGCCCGCATTCGAGACGAGGACTGACTCCCCTGGGGAGACTCCAGAAGTACCCCAAGATCCATGTCAGCACTGGAGAGGAATCCTCAGGTTCCGGCCCCGACTCCACACAAGGTCTTAGGCCCCGGCATCGACGGGAGAGGAATCCCGAGAGGCCCCCGAGGAACTCGCATGGGGACTGGCCTTTCCTGAGGCCTCCAGAGCGGGTCCCTGAGGTCCCCGTCGTAAGTCGAGAGCACCTGCCGAAACTCGAGAAAATCCAGGAGGTTTTGCCCTCCAGGCGAGATGAGGCCCATTTCCGCTGAGGCTTCTCGAGGCTAATCACGTCTAACCACTGGAACTTCCAAAGGGTCCTTCACACCCTTGCTGCAACTCAAGCAGTTCCGCGACATACCCGTCTCCAATTGAGAGGAAGAACGTGGGGTCCCGCACACATCCAGGGGAGCCCCGTTTCCGCCTCCTAGCTCGAGATGAAGGATCCTTTCCCTGTTTAGTAGGGAAAGAATTCCCAGCGTTCCCGTCGCATCTCAAGAGGAGGCGCTCTCCACAGGAAAGGCGAGAGGAACTCCAGGATCGTGGCACCATTCCAAGAGACTCCCAGATATGTCATTCCATTCGAGAGGAACCTGTTTTCCCTGCACTGCCTTGAATTTCAAGCCGAGGATCGACTCCCACCACGTGTGCACGTGGGACAGCCCTGTGGGAAAGCCTCGTGGGAAAGACTCGAGGGAAAACCATAGATCCTTTGATCCACGCGTCGGACTGCGTGACAGTGCTGCTACCGCTCTGGAGGAAAGCGCAAGTGCATGCCCGCATTCGAGACGAGGACTGACTCCCCTGGGGAGACTCCAGAAGTACCCCAAGATCCATGTCAGCACTGGAGAGGAATCCTCAGGTTCCGGCCCCGACTCCACACAAGGTCTTAGGCCCCGGCATCCACGGGAGAGGAATCCCGAGAGGCCCTGGAGGAACTCGCATGGGGACTGGCCTTTCCTGAGGACTCCAGAGCGGGTCCCTGATGTCCCCGTCGTAAGTCGAGAGCACCTGCCGCAACTCGAGAAAATCCAGGAGATGTTGCCCTCCAGGCGAGATGAGGCCCATTTCCGCTGAGGCTTCTCAAGGCTAATCACATCTAACCACGGGAACTTCCAAAGGGTCCTTCACACCCTTGCTGCAACTCAAGCAGTTCCGCGACATACCCGTCTCCACTCGAGAGGAAGCACGTGGGGTCCCGCACACATCCAGGGGAGCCCCGTTTCCGCCTCCTAGCTCGAGATGAGGGATCCTTTCCCTGTTTAGTAGGGAAAGAATTCCCGGCGTTCCCGTCGCATGTCAAGAGGAGGCACTCTCCACAGGAAAGCCGAGAGGAACTCCAGGGTCGTGCCACCATTCCAAGAGTCCCCCAGATGGGTCAGTCCATTCCAGAGGAACCTGTTTTCCCTGCACTGCCTTGACGTTCAAGCCGAGGATCGATTCCCACCACGTGTGCACGTGGGACAGCCCTGTGGGAAAGCCTCGTGGGAAAGACTCGTGGGAAAGACTCGAGGGAAAACCATAGATCATTTGATCCACGCGGCCGACTGCGTGACACTACTGCTACCGCTCTGGAGGAAAGCGCAAGTGCATGCCCGCATTCGAGACGAGGACTGACTCCCCTGGGGAGACTCCAGAAGTACCCCAAGATCCATGTCAGCACTGGAGAGGAATCCTCAGGTTCCGGCCCCGACTCCACACAAGGTCTTAGGCCCCGGCATCGACGGGAGAGGAATCCCGAGAGGCCCCCGAGGAACTCGCATGGGGACTGGCCTTTCCTGAGGCCTCCAGAGCGGGTCCCTGAGGTCCCCGTCGTAAGTCGAGAGCACCTGCCGCAACTCGAGAAAATCCAGGAGGTTTTGCCCTCCAGGCGAGATGAGGCCCATTTCCGCTGAGGCTTCTCGAGGCTAATCACGTCTAACCACTGGAACTTCCAAAGGGTCCTTCACACCCTTGCTGCAACTCAAGCAGTTCCGCGACATACCCGTCTCCACTCGAGAGGAAGAACGTGGGGTCCCGCACACATCCAGGGGAGCCCCGTTTCCGCCTCCTAGCTCGAGATGAGGGATCCTTTCCCTGTTTAGTAGGGAAAGAATTCCCAGCGTTCCCGTCGCATCTCAAGAGGAGGCGCTCTCCACAGGAAAGGCGAGAGGAACTCCAGGATCGTGGCACCATTCCAAGAGACCCCCAGATATGTCAGTCCATTCGAGAGGAACCTGTTTTCCCTGCACTGCCTTGACTTTCAAGCCGAGGATCGACTCCCACCACGTGTGCACGTGGGACAGCCCTGTGGGAAAGCCTCGTGGGAAAGACTCGAGGGAAAACCATAGATCCTTTGATCCAGGCGTCGGACTGCGTGACACTGCTGCTACCGCTCTGGAGGAAAGCGCAAGTGCATGCCCGCATTCGAGACGAGGACTGACTCCCCTGGGGAGACTCCAGAAGTACCCCAAGATCCATGTCAGCACTGGAGAGGAATCCTCAGGTTCCGGCCCCGACTCCACACAAGGTCTTAGGCCCCGGCATCCACGGGAGAGGAATCCCGAGAGGCCCTGGAGGAACTCGCATGGGGACTGGCCTTTCCTGAGGACTCCAGAGCGGGTCCCTGAGGTCCCCGTCGTAAGTCGAGAGCACATGCCGCAACTCGAGAAAATCCAGGAGATTTTGCCCTCCAGGCGAGATGAGGCCCATTTCCGCTGAGGCTTCTCAAGGCTAATCACATCTAATCACTGGAACTTCCAAAGGGTCCTTCACACCCTTGCTGCAACTCAAGCAGTTCCGCGACATACCCGTCTCCACTCGAGAGAAAGCACGTGGGGTCCCGCACACATCCAGGGGAGCCCCGTTTCCGCCTCCGAGCTCGAGATGAGGGATCCTTTCCCTGTTTAGTAGGGAAAGAATTCCCGGCGTTCCCGTCGCATCTCAAGAGGAGGCGCTCTCCACAGGAAAGCCGAGAGGAACTCCAGGGTCGTGCCACCATTCCAAGAGTCCCCCAGATGGGTCAGTCCATTCCAGAGGAACCTGTTTTCCCTGCACTGCCTTGACGTTCAAGCCGAGGATCGATTCCCACCACGTGTGCACGTGGGACAGCCCTGTGGGAAAGCCTCGTGGGAAAGACTCGTGGGAAAGACTCGAGGGAAAACCATGGATCCTTTGATCCACGCGGCGGACTGCGTGACACTGCTGCTACCGCTCTGGAGGAAAGCGCAAGTGCATGCCCGCATTCGAGACGAGGACTGACTCCCCTGGGGAGACTCCAGAAGTACCCCAAGATCCATGTCAGCACTGGAGAGGAATCCTCAGGTTCCGGCCCCGACTCCACACAAGGTCTTAGGCCCCGGCATCGACGGGAGAGGAATCCCGAGAGGCCCCCGAGGAACTCGCATGGGGACTGGCCTTTCCTGAGGCCTCCAGAGCGGGTCCCTGAGGTCCCCGTCGTAAGTCGAGAGCACCTGCCGCAACTCGAGAAAATCCAGGAGGTTTTGCCCTCCAGGCGAGATGAGGCCCATTTCCGCTGAGGCTTCTCGAGGCTAATCACATCTAACCACTGGAACTTCCAAAGGGTCCTTCACACCCTTGCTGCAACTCAAGCAGTTCCGCGACATACCCGTCTCCACTCGAGAGGAAGAACGTGGGGTCCCGCACACATCCAGGGGAGCCCCGTTTCCGCCTCCTAGCTCGAGATGAGGGATCCTTT
The DNA here is from genome assembly GCF_042477335.2 of Ovis canadensis. Taxonomy (NCBI): domain Eukaryota; kingdom Metazoa; phylum Chordata; class Mammalia; order Artiodactyla; family Bovidae; genus Ovis; species Ovis canadensis. The sequence goes on along the minus strand of NC_091258.1, from coordinate 9,011,779 downwards.
CCCTGTTTAGTAGGGAAAGAATTCCCAGCGTTCCCGTCGCATCTCAAGAGGAGGCGCTCTCCACAGGAAAGGCGAGAGGAACTCCAGGATCGTGGCACCATTCCAAGAGACCCCCAGATATGTCAGTCCATTCGAGAGGAACCTGTTTTCCTGCACTGCCTTGACTTTCAAGCCGAGGATCGACTCCCACCACGTGTGCACGTGGGACAGCCCTGTGGGATAGCCTCGTGGGAAAGCCTCGTGGGAAAGACTCGAGGGAAAACCATAGATCCTTTGATCCAAGCGGCGGACTGCGTGACACTGCTGCTACCGCTCTGGAGGAAAGCGCAAGTGTATGCCTGCATTCGAGACGAGGACTGACTCCCCTGGGTAAATTCCAGAAGTACCCCAAGATCCATGTCAGCACTGGAGAGGAATCCTCAGGTTCCGGCCCTGACTCCACACAAGGACTTAGTCCCCGGCATCCACGGGAGAGGAATCCCGAGAGGCCCCCGAGGAACTCCCATGGGGACTGGCCTTTCCTGAGGCCACCAGAGCGGGTCCCTGAGGTCCCCGTCATAAGTCGAGAGCACCTGCCCCAACTCGAGAAAATCCAGGAGGTTTTGCCCTCCAGGCGAGATGAGGCCCATTTCCGCTGAGGCTTCTCGAGGCTAATCACATCTAACCACTGGAACTTCCAAAGGGTATTTCACACCCTTGCTGCAACTCAAGCAATTCCGCGACATACCCGTCTCCACTCGAGAGGAAGCACGTGGGGTTCCGGAAACATCCAGTGGAGCACCGTTTCCGCCTCCTAGCTCGAGATGAGGGATCCTTTCCCTGTTTAGTAGGGAAAGAATTCCCGGCGTTCCCGTCGCATCTCAAGAGGAGGCGCTCTCCACAGGAAAGGCGAGAGGAACTCCAGGGTCGTGGCACCATTCCAAGAGACCCACAGTTGTGTCAGTCCATTCCAGAGGAACCTGTGTTCCCTGCACTGCCTTGACGTTCAAGCCGAGGATCGACTCCCACCACGTGTTCACGTGGGACAGCCCTGTGGGAAAGCCTCGTGGGAAAGACTCGTGGGAAAGACTCGAGGGAAAACCATAGATCCTTTGATCCACGCGGCGGACTGCGTGACACTGCTGCTACCGCTCTGGAGGAAAGCGCAAGTGCATGCCCGCATTCGAGACGAGGACTGACTCCCCTGGGGAGACTCCAGAATTACCCCAAGATCCATGTCAGCACTGGAGAGGAATCCTCAGGTTCCGGCCGCGACTCCACACAAGGTCTTAGGCCCCGGCATCGACGGGAGAGGAATCCCGAGAGGCCCCCGAGGAACTCGCATGGGGACTGGCCTTTCCTGAGGCCACCAGAGCGGGTCCCTGAGGTCCCCGTCGTAAGTCGAGAGCACCTGCCGCAACTTGAGAAAATCCAGGAGGATTTGCCCTCCAGGCGAGATGAGGCCCATTTTTGCTGAGGCTTCTCGAGGCTAATCACGTCTAACCACTGGAACTTCCAAAGTGTCCTTCACACCCTTGCTGCAACTCAAGAAGTTCCCCGACATACCCGTCTCCACTCGAGAGGAAGCACGTGGGGTCCCGCACACATCCAGGGGAGCCCCGTTTCCGCCTCCTAGCTCGAGATGAGGGATCCTTTCCCTGTTTAGTAGGGAAAGAATTCCCGGCGTTCCCGTCGCATGTCAAGAGGAGGCACTCTCCACAGGAAAGCCGAGAGGAACTCCAGGGTCGTGCCACCATTCCAAGAGTCCCCCAGATGGGTCAGTCCATTCCAGAGGAACCTGTTTTCCCTGCACTGCCTTGACGTTCAAGCCGAGGATCGATTCCCACCACGTGTGCACGTGGGACAGCCCTGTGGGAAAGCCTCGTGGGAAAGACTCGTGGGAAAGACTCGAGGGAAAACCATAGATCATTTGATCCACGCGGCCGACTGCGTGACACTACTGCTACCGCTCTGGAGGAAAGCGCAAGTGCATGCCCGCATTCGAGACGAGGACTGACTCCCCTGGGGAGACTCCAGAAGTACCCCAAGATCCATGTCAGCACTGGAGAGGAATCCTCATGTTCCGGCCCCGACTCCACACAAGGTCTTAGGCCCCGGCATCGACGGGAGAGGAATCCCGAGAGGCCCCCGAGGAACTCGCATGGGGACTGGCCTTTCCTGAGGCCTCCAGAGCGGGTCCCTGAGGTCCCCGTCGTAAGTCGAGAGCACCTGCCGCAACTCGAGAAAATCCAGGAGGTTTTGCCCTCCAGGCGAGATGAGGCCCATTTCCGCTGAGGCTTCTCGAGGCTAATCACGTCTAACCACTGGAACTTCCAAAGGGTCCTTCACACCCTTGCTGCAACTCAAGCAGTTCCGCGACATACCCGTCTCCACTCGAGAGGAAGAACGTGGGGTCCCGCACACATCCAGGGGATCCCCGTTTCCGCCTCCTAGCTCGAGATGAGGGATCCTTTCCCTGTTTAGTAGGGAAAGAATTCCCAGCGTTCCCGTCGCATCTCAAGAGGAGGCACTCTCCACAGGAAAGGCGAGAGGAACTCCAGGATCGTGGCACCATTCCAAGAGACCCCCAGATATGTCAGTCCATTCGAGAGGAACCTGTTTTCCTGCACTGCCTTGACTTTCAAGCCGAGGATCGACTCCCACCACGTGTGCACGTGGGACAGCCCTGTGGGAAAGCCTCGTGGGAAAGACTCGAGGGAAAACCATAGATCCTTTGATCCACGCGTCGGACTGCGTGACACTGCTGCTACCGCTCTGGAGGAAAGCGCAAGTGCATGCCCGCATTCCAGACGAGGACTGACTCCCCTGGGGAGACTCCAGAAGTACCCCAAGATCCATGTCAGCACTGGAGAGGAATCCTCAGGTTCCGGCCCCGACTCCACACAAGGTCTTAGGCCCCGGCATCCACGGGAGAGGAATCCCGAGAGGCCCTGGAGGAACTCGCATGGGGACTGGCCTTTCCTGAGGACTCCAGAGCGGGTCCCTGAGGTCCCCGTCGTAAGTCGAGAGCACATGGCGCAACTCGAGAAAATCCAGGAGATTTTGCCCTCCAGGCGAGATGAGGCCCATTTCCGCTGAGGCTTCTCAAGGCTAATCACATCTAATCACTGGAACTTCCAAAGGGTCCTTCACACCCTTGCTGCAACTCAAGCAGTTCCGCGACATACCCGTCTCCACTCGAGAGAAAGCACGTGGGGTCCCGCACACATCCAGGGGAGCCCCGTTTCCGCCTCCGAGCTCGAGATGAGGGATCCTTTCCCTGTTTAGTAGGGAAAGAATTCCCGGCGTTCCCGTCGCATCTCAAGAGGAGGCGCTCTCCACAGGAAAGCCGAGAGGAACTCCAGGGTCGTGCCACCATTCCAAGAGTCCCCCAGATGGGTCAGTCCATTCCACAGGAACCTGTTTTCCCTGCACTGCCTTGACGTTCAAGCCGAGGATCGATTCCCACCACGTGTGCACGTGGGACAGCCCTGTGGGAAAGCCTCGTGGGAAAGACTCGTGGGAAAGACTCGAGGGAAAACCATGGATCCTTTGATCCACGCGGCGGACTGCGTGACACTGCTGCTACCGCTCTGGAGGAAAGCGCAAGTGCATGCCCGCATTCGAGACGAGGACTGACTCCCCTGGGGAGACTCCAGAAGTACCCCAAGATCCATGTCAGCACTGGAGAGGAATCCTCAGGTTCCGGCCCCGACTCCACACAAGGTCTTAGGCCCCGGCATCCACGGGAGAGGAATCCCGAGAGGCCCCCGAGGAACTCGCATGGGGACTGGCCTTTCCTGAGGCCTCCAGAGCGGGTCCCTGAGGTCCCCGTCGTAAGTCGAGAGCACCTGCCGCAACTCGAGAAAATCCAGGAGGTTTTGCCCTCCAGGCGAGATGAGGCCCATTTCCGCTGAGGCTTCTCGAGGCTAATCACATCTAACCACTGGAACTTCCAAAGGGTCCTTCACACCCTTGCTGCAACTCAAGCAGTTCCGCGACATACCCGTCTCCACTCGAGAGGAAGAACGTGGGGTCCCGCACACATCCAGGGGAGCCCCGTTTCCGCCTCCTAGCTCGAGATGAGGGATCCTTTCCCTGTTTAGTAGGGAAAGAATTCCCAGCGTTCCCGTCGCATCTCAAGAGGAGGCGCTCTCCACAGGAAAGGCGAGAGGAACTCCAGGATCGTGGCACCATTCCAAGAGACCCCCAGATATGTCAGTCCATTCCAGAGGAACCTGTTTTCCCTGCACTGCCTTGACTTTCAAGCCGAGGATCGACTCCCACCACGTGTGCACGTGGGACAGCCCTGTGGGATAGCCTCGTGGGAAAGCCTCGTGGGAAAGACTCGAGGGAAAACCATAGATCCTTTGATCCAAGCGGCGGACTGCGTGACACTGCTGCTACCGCTCTGGAGGAAAGCGCAAGTGCATGCCTGCATTCGAGACGAGGACTGACTCCCCTGGGGAGACTCCAGAAGTACCCCAAGATCCATGTCAGCACTGGAGAGGAATCCTCAGGTTCCGGCCCCGACTCCACACAAGGTCTTAGTCCCCGGCATCGACGGGAGAGGAATCCCGAGAGGCCCCCGAGGAACTCCCATGGGGACTGGCCTTTCCTGAGGCCACCAGAGCGGGTCCCTGAGGTCCCCGTCATAAGTCGAGAGCACCTGCCGCAACTCGAGAAAATCCAGGAGGTTTTGCCCTCCAGGCGAGATGAGGCCCATTTCCGCTGAGGCTTCTCGAGGCTAATCACATCTAACCACTGGAACTTCCAAAGGGTATTACACACCCTTGCTGCAACTCAAGCAATTCCGCGACACACCCGTCTCCACTCGAGACGAAGCACGTGGGGTCCCGCACACATCCAGGGGAGCCCCATTTCCGCCTCCTAGCTCGAGATGAGGGATCCTTTCCCTGTTTCGTAGGGAAAGAATTCCCGGCGTTCCCGTCGCATCTCAAGAGGAGGCGCTCTCCACAGGAAAGGGGAGAGGATCTCCAGGGTCTTGCCAGCATTCCAAGAGACCACCAGATGTGTCAGTCCATTACAGAGGAACCTGTTTCCCTGCACTGCCTTGACGTTCAAGCCGAGGATCGACTCCCACCACGTGTGCACGTGGGACAGCCCTGTGGGAAAGCCTCGTGGGAAAGCCTCGTGGGAAAGACTCGAGGGAAAACCATAGATCCTTTGATCCACGCGGCGGACTGCGTGACACTGCTGCTACCGCTCTGGAGGAAAGCGCAAGTGCATGCCCGCATTCGAGACGAGGACTGACTCCCCTGGGGAGACTCCAGAAGTACCCCAAGATCCATGTCAGCACTGGAGAGGAATCCTCAGGTTCCGGCCCCGACTCCACACAAGGTCTTAGGCCCCGGCATCCACGGGAGAGGAATCCCGAGAGGCCCTGGAGGAACTCGCATGGGGACTGGCCTTTCCTGAGGACTCCAGAGCGGGTCCCTGATGTCCCCGTCGTAAGTCGAGAGCACCTGCCGCAACTCGAGAAAATCCAGGAGATGTTGCCCTCCAGGCGAGATGAGGCCCATTTCCGCTGAGGCTTCTCAAGGCTAATCACATCTAACCACTGGAACTTCCAAAGGGTCCTTCACACCCTTGCTGCAACTCAAGCAGTTCCGCGACATACCCGTCTCCACTCGAGAGGAAGCACGTGGGGTCCCGCACACATCCAGGGGAGCCCCGTTTCCGCCTCCTAGCTCGAGATGAGGGATCCTTTCCCTGTTTCGTAGGGAAAGAATTCCCGGCGTTCCCGTCGCATGTCAAGAGGAGGCACTCTCCACAGGAAAGCCGAGAGGAACTCCAGGGTCGTGCCACCATTCCAAGAGTCCCCCAGATGGGTCAGTCCATTCCACAGGAACCTGTTTTCCCTGCACTGCCTTGACGTTCAAGCCGAGGATCGATTCCCACCACGTGTGCACGTGGGACAGCCCTGTGGGAAAGCCTCGTGGGAAAGACTCGTGGGAAAGACTCGAGGGAAAACCATAGATCATTTGATCCACGCGGCCGACTGCGTGACACTACTGCTACCGCTCTGGAGGAAAGCGCAAGTGCATGCCCGCATTCGAGACGAGGACTGACTCCCCTGGGGAGACTCCAGATGTACCCCAAGATCCATGTCAGCACTGGAGAGGAATCCTCAGGTTCCGGCCCCGACTCCACACAAGGTCTTAGGCCCCGGCATCGACGGGAGAGGAATCCCGAGAGGCCCCCGAGGAACTCGCATGGGGACTGGCCTTTCCTGAGGCCTCCAGAGCGGGTCCCTGAGGTCCCCGTCGTAAGTCGAGAGCACCTGCCGCAACTCGAGAAAATCCAGGAGGTTTTGCCCTCCAGGCGAGATGAGGCCCATTTCCGCTGAGGCTTCTCGAGGCTAATCACGTCTAACCACTGGAACTTCCAAAGGGTCCTTCACACCCTTGCTGCTACTCAAGCAGTTCCCCGACATACCCGTCTCCACTCGAGAGGAAGAACGTGGGGTCCCGCACACATCCAGGGGAGCCCCGTTTCCGCCTCCTAGCTCGAGATGAGGGATCCTTTCCCTGTTTAGTAGGGAAAGAATTCCCAGCGTTCCCGTCGCATCTCAAGAGGAGGCGCTCTCCACAGGAAAGGCGAGAGGAACTCCAGGATCGTGGCACCATTCCAAGAGACCCCCAGATATGTCAGTCCATTCGAGAGGAACCTGTTTTCCCTGCACTGCCTTGACTTTCAAGCCGAGGATCGACTCCCACCACGTGTGCACGTGGGACAGCCCTGTGGGAAAGCCTCGTGGGAAAGACTGGAGGGAAAACCATAGATCCTTTGATCCACGCGTCGGACTGCGTGACACTGCTGCTACCGCTCTGGAGGAAAGCGCAAGTGCATGCCCGCATTCGAGACGAGGACTGACTCCCCTGGGGAGACTCCAGAAGTACCCCAAGATCCATGTCAGCACTGGAGAGGAATCCTCAGGTTCCGGCCCTGACTCCACACAAGGTCTTAGTCCCCGGCATCCACGGGAGAGGAATCCCGAGAGGCCCCCGAGGAACTCCCATGGGGACTGGCCTTTCCTGAGGCCACCAGAGCGGGTCCCTGAGGTCCCCGTCATAAGTCGAGAGCACCTGCCGCAACTCGAGAAAATCCAGGAGGTTTTGCCCTCCAGGCGAGATGAGGCCCATTTCCGCTGAGGCTTCTCGAGGCTAATCACATCTAACCACTGGAACTTCCAAAGGGTATTTCACACCCTTGCTGCAACTCAAGCAATTCCGCGACATACCCGTCTCCACTCGAGAGGAAGCACGTGGGGTTCCGGAAACATCCAGTGGAGCACCGTTTCCGCCTCCTAGCTCGAGATGAGGGATCCTTTCCCTGTTTAGTAGGGAAAGAATTCCCGGCGTTCCCGTCGCATCTCAAGAGGAGGCGCTCTCCACAGGAAAGGCGAGAGGAACTCCAGGGTCGTGGCACCATTCCAAGAGACCCACAGTTGTGTCAGTCCATTCCAGAGGAACCTGTTTTCCCTGCACTGCCTTGACGTTCAAGCCGAGGATCGACTCCCACCACGTGTTCACGTGGGACAGCCCTGTGGGAAAGCCTCGTGGGAAAGCCTCGTGGGAAAGACTCGAGGGAAAAACAAAGATCCTTTGATCCACGCGGCGGACTGTGTGACACTGCTGCTACCGCTCTGGAGGAAAGCGCAAGTGCATGCCCGCATTCGAGACGAGGACTGACTCCCCTGGGGAGACTCCAGAAGTACCCCAAGATCCATGTCAGCACTGGAGAGGAATCCTCAGGTTCCGGCCGCGACTCCACACAAGGTCTTAGGCCCCGGCATCGACGGGAGAGGAATCCCGAGAGGCCCCCGAGGAACTCGCATGGGGACTGGCCTTTCCTGAGGCCACCAGAGCGGGTCCCTGAGGTCCCCGTCGTAAGTCGAGAGCACCTGCCGCAACTCGAGAAAATCCAGGAGGATTTGCCCTCCAGGCGAGATGAGGCCCATTTTTGCTGAGGCTTCTCGAGGCTAATCACGTCTAACCACTGGAACTTCCAAAGTGTCCTTCACACCCTTGCTGCAACTCAAGAAGGTCCCCGACATACCCGTCTCCACTCGAGAGGAAGCACGTGGGGTCCCGCACACATCCAGGGGATCCCCGTTTCCGCCTCCTAGCTCGAGATGAGGGATCCTTTCCCTGTTTAGTAGGGAAAGAATTCCCGGCGTTCCCGTCGCATCTCAAGAGGAGGCACTCTCCACAGGAAAGGCGAGAGGAACTCCAGGATCGTGGCACCATTCCAAGAGACCCCCAGATATGTCAGTCCATTCCAGAGGAACCTGTTTTCCCTGCACTGCCTTGACTTTCAAGCCGAGGATCGACTCCCACCACGTGTGCACGTGGGACAGCCCTGTGGGATAGCCTCGTGGGAAAGCCTCGTGGGAAAGACTCGAGGGAAAACCATAGATCCTTTGATCCAAGCGGCGGACTGCGTGACACTGCTGCTACCGCTCTGGAGGAAAGCGCAAGTGCATGCCTGCATTCGAGACGAGGACTGACTCCCCTGGGTAAACTCCAGAAGTACCCCAAGATCCATGTCAGCACTGGAGAGGAATCCTCAGGTTCCGGCCCTGACTCCACACAAGGTCTTAGTCCCCGGCATCCACGGGAGAGGAATCCCGAGAGGCCCCCGAGGAACTCCCATGGGGACTGGCCTTTCCTGAGGCCACCAGAGCGGGTCCCTGAGGTCCCCGTCATAAGTCGAGAGCACCTGCCGCAACTCGAGAAAATCCAGGAGGTTTTGCCCTCCAGGCGAGATGAGGCCCATTTCCGCTGAGGCTTCTCGAGGCTAATCACATCTAACCACTGGAACTTCCAAAGGGTATTTCACACCCTTGCTGCAACTCAAGCAATTCCGCGACATACCCGTCTCCACTCGAGAGGAAGCACGTGGGGTTCCGGAAACATCCAGTGGAGCACCGTTTCCGCCTCCTAGCTCGAGATGAGGGATCCTTTCCCTGTTTAGTAGGGAAAGAATTCCCGGCGTTCCCGTCGCATCTCAAGAGGAGGCGCTCTCCACAGGAAAGGCGAGAGGAACTCCAGGGTCGTGGCACCATTCCAAGAGACCCACAGTTGTGTCAGTCCATTCCAGAGGAACCTGTTTTCCCTGCACTGCCTTGACGTTCAAGCCGAGGATCGACTCCCACCACGTGTTCACGTGGGACAGCCCTGTGGGAAAGCCTCGTGGGAAAGACTCGTGGGAAAGACTCGAGGGAAAACCATAGATCCTTTGATCCACGCGGCGGACTGCGTGACACTGCTGCTACCGCTCTGGAGGAAAGCGCAAGTGCATGCCCGCATTCGAGACGAGGACTGACTCCCCTGGGGAGACTCCAGAAGTACCCCAAGATCCATGTCAGCACTGGAGAGGAATCCTCAGGTTCCGGCCGCGACTCCACACAAGGTCTTAGGCCCCGGCATCGACGGGAGAGGAATCCCGAGAGGCCCCCGAGGAACTCGCATGGGGACTGGCCTTTCCTGAGGCCACCAGAGCGGGTCCCTGAGGTCCCCGTCGTAAGTCGAGAGCACCTGCCGCAACTCGAGAAAATCCAGGAGGATTTGCCCTCCAGGCGAGATGAGGCCCATTTTTGCTGAGGCTTCTCGAGGCTAATCACGTCTAACCACTGGAACTTCCAAAGTGTCCTTCACACCCTTGCTGCAACTCAAGAAGTTCCCCGACATACCCGTCTCCACTCGAGAGGAAGCACGTGGGGTCCCGCACACATCCAGGGGAGCCCCGTTTCCGCCTCCTAGCTCGAGATGAGGGATCCTTTCCCTGTTTAGTAGGGAAAGAATTCCCAGCGTTCCCGTCGCATCTCAAGAGGAGGCGCTCTCCACAGGAAAGGCGAGAGGAACTCCAGGATCGTGGCACCATTCCAAGAGACCCCCAGATATGTCAGTCCATTCCAGAGGAACCTGTTTTCCCTGCACTGCCTTGACTTTCAAGCCGAGGATCGACTCCCACCACGTGTGCACGTGGGACAGCCCTGTGGGATAGCCTCGTGGGAAAGCCTCGTGGGAAAGACTCGAGGGAAAACCATAGATCCTTTGATCCAAGCGGCGGACTGCGTGACACTGCTGCTACCGCTCTGGAGGAAAGCGCAAGTGCATGCCTGCATTCGAGACGAGGACTGACTCCCCTGGGTAAACTCCAGAAGTACCCCAAGATCCATGTCAGCACTGGAGAGGAATCCTCAGGTTCCGGCCCTGACTCCACACAAGGTCTTAGTCCCCGGCATCCACGGGAGAGGAATCCCGAGAGGCCCCCGAGGAACTCGCATGGGGACTGGCCTTTCCTGAGGCCTCCAGAGCGGGTCCCTGAGGTCCCCGTCATAAGTCGAGAGCACCTGCCGCAACTCGAGAAAATCCAGGAGGTTTTGCCCTCCAGGCGAGATGAGGCCCATTTCCGCTGAGGCTTCTCGAGGCTAATCACATCTAACCACTGGAACTTCCAAAGGGTATTTCACACCCTTGCTGCAACTCAAGCAATTCCGCGACATACCCGTCTCCACTCGAGAGGAAGCACGTGGGGTTCCGGAAACATCCAGTGGAGCACCGTTTCCGCCTCCTAGCTCGAGATGAGGGATCCTTTCCCTGTTTCGCAGGGAAAGAATTCCCGGCGTTCCCGTCGAATCTCGAGAGGAGGCGCTCTCCACAGGAAAGGCGAGAGGAACTCCAGGGTCGTGGCACCATTCCAAGAGACCCCCAGATGTGTCAGTCCATTCCAGAGGAACCTGTTTTCCCGGCACTGCCTTGACGTTCAAGCCGAGGATCGACTCCCACCACGTGTGCACGTGGGACAGCCCTGTGGGAAAGCCTCGTGGGAAAGCCTCGTGGGAAAGACTCGAGGGAAAACCATAGATCCTTTGATCCACGCGGCGGACTGCGTGACACTGCTGCTACCGCCCTGGAGGAAAGCGCAAGTGCATGCCCGCATTCGAGACGAGGACTGACTCCCCTGGGGAGACTCCAGAAGTACCCCAAGATCCATGTCAGCACTGGAGAGGACTCCTCTGGTTCCGGCCCCGACTCCACACAAGGTCTTAGGCCCCGGCATCGACGGGAGAGGAATCCCGAGAGGCCCCCGAGGAACTCGCATGGGGACTGGCCTTTCCTGAGGCCACCAGAGCGGGTCCCTGAGGTCCCCGTCGTAAGTCGAGAGCACCTGCCGCAACTCGAGAAAATCCAGGAGGTTTTGCCCTCCAGGCGAGATGAGGCCCATTTCCGCTGAGGCTTCTCGAGGCTAATCACGTCTAACCACTGGAACTTCCAAAGTGTCCTTCACACCCTTGCTGCAACTCAAGAAGTTCCCCGACATACCCGTCTCCACTCGAGAGGAAGCACGTGGGGTCCCGCACACATCCAGGGGAGCCCCGTTTCGACCTCCTAGCTCGACATGAGGGATCCTTTCCCTGTTTCGTAGGGAAAGAATTCCCGGCGTTCCCGTCGCATCTCAAGAGGAGGCGCTCTCCACAGGAAAGGCGAGAGGAACTCCAGGGTCTTGGCACCATTCCAAGAGACCCCCAGATGTGTCAGTCCATTCCAGAGGAACCTGTTTTCCCGGCACTGCCTTGACGTTCAAACCGAGGATGGACTCCCACCACGTGTGCACGTGGGACAGCCCTGTGGGAAAGCCTCGTGGGAAAGCCTCGTGGGAAAGACTCGAGGGAAAACCATAGATCCTTTGATCCACGCGGCGGACTGCGTGACACTGCTGCTACCGCTCTGGAGGAAAGCGCAAGTGCATGCCCGCATTCGAGACGAGGACTGACTCCCCTGGGGAGACTCCAGAAGTACCCCAAGATCCATGTCAGCACTGGAGAGGAATCCTCAGGTTCCGGCCCCGACTCCACACAAGTTCTTAGGCCCCGGCATCGACGGGAGAGGAATCCCGAGAGGCCCCCGTGGAACTCGCATGGGGACTGGCCTTTCCTGAGGCCACCAGAGCGGGTCCCTGAGGTCCCCGTCGTAAGTCGAGAGCACCTGCCGCAACTCGAGAAAATCCAGGAGGTTTTGCCCTCCAGGCGAGATGAGGCCCATTTCCGCTGAGGCTTCTCGAGGCTAATCACATCTAACCACTGGAACTTCCAAAGTGTCCTTCACACCCTTACTGCACCTCAAGAAGTTCCCCGACATACCCGTCTCCACTCGAGAGGAAGCACGTGGGGTCTCACACACATCCAGGGGAGCCCCATATCCGCCTCCTAGCTCGAGATGAGGGATCCTTTCCCTGTTTCTTAGGGAAAGAATTCCCGGCGTTCCCGTCGCATCTCAAGAGGAGGCGCTCTCCACAGGAAAGGCGAGAGGAACTCCAGGGTCGTGCCACCATTCCAAGAGTCCCCCAGATGTGTCAGTCCATTCTAGAGGAACCTGTTTTCCCTGCACTGCCTTGACGTTCAAGCCGAGGATCGACTACCACCACGTGTGTACGTGGGACAGCCCTGTGGGAAAGCCTCGTGGGAAAGCCTCGTGGGAAAGACTCGAGGGAAAACCATAGATCCTTTGATCCACGCGGCGGACTGCGTGACACTGCTGCTACCGCTCTGGAAGAAAGCGCAAGTGCATGCCCGCATTCGAGACGAGGACTGACTCCCCTGGGGAGACTCCAGAAGTACCCCAAGATCCATGTCAGCACTGGAGAGGACTCCTCAGGTTCCGGCCCCGACTCCACACAAGTTCTTAGGCCCCGGCATCGACGGGAGAGGAATCCCGAGAGGCCCCCGAGGAACTCGCATGGGGACTGGCCTTTCCTGAGGCCACCAGAGCGGGTCCCTGAGGTCCCCGTCGTAAGTCGAGAGCACCTGCCGCAACTCGAGGAAATCCAGGAGGTTTTGCCCTCCAGGCGAGATGAGGCCCATTTCCGCTGAGGCTTCTCGAGGCTAATCACATCTAACCACTGGAACTTCCAAAGGGTCCTTCACACCCTTGCTGCAACTCAAGAAGTTCCCCGACATACCCGTCTCCACTCGAGAGGAAGCACGTGCGGTCCCGCACACATCCAGGGGAGCCCCGTTTCCGCCTCCTAGCTCGAGATGAGGGATCCTTTCCCTGTTTCGTAGGGAAAGAATTCCCGGCGTTCCCGTCGCATCTCAAGAGGAGGTGCTCTGCACAGGAAAGGCGAGAGGAACTCCAGTGTCCTGCCACCATTCCAAGAGTCCCCCAGATGTGTCAGTCCATTCCAGAGGAACCTGTTTTCCCTGCACTTCCTTGACGTTCAAGCCGAGGATCGACTCCCACCACGTGTGCACGTGGGACAGCCCTGTGGGAAAGCCTCGTGGGAAAGCCTCGTGGGAAAGACTCGAGGGAAAACCATAGATCCTTTGATCCACGAGGCGGACTGCGTGACACTGCTGCTACCGCTCTGGAGGAAAGCGCAAGTGCATGCCCGCATTCGAGACGAGGACTGACTCCCCTGGGGAGACTCCAGAAGTACCCCAAGATCCATGTCAGCACTGGAGAGGACTCCTCAGGTTCCGGCCCCGACTCCACACAAGTTCTTAGGCCCCGGCATCGACGGGAGAGGAATCCCGAGAGGCCCCCGAGGAACTCGCATGGGGACTGGCCTTTCCTGAGGCCACCAGAGCGGGACCCTGAGGTCCCCGTCGTAAGTCGAGAGCACCTGCCGCAACTCGAGAAAATCCAGGAGGGTTTGCCCTCCAGGCGAGATGAGGCCCATTTCCGCTGAGGCTTCTCGAGGCTAATCACATCTAACCACTGGAACTTCCAAAGTGTCCTTCACACCCTTACTGCACCTCAAGAAGTTCCCCGACATACCCGTCTCCACTCGAGAGGAAGCACGTGGGGTCTCACACACATCCAGGGGAACCCCATATCCGCCTCCTAGCTCGAGATGAGGGATCCTTTCCCTGTTTAGTAGGGAAAGAATTCCCGGCGTTCCCGTCGCATCTCAAGAGGAGGCGCTCTCCACAGGAAAGGCGAGAGGAACTCCAGGGTCGTGCCACCATTCCAAGAGTCCCCCAGATGTGTCAGTCCATTCTAGAGGAACCTGTTTTCCCTGCACTGCCTTGACGTTCAAGCCGAGGATCGACTCCCACCACGTGTGCACGTGGGACAGCCCTGTGGGAAAGCCTGGTGGGAAAGCCTCGTGGGAAAGACTCGAGGGAAAACCATAGATCCTTTGATCCACGCGGCGGACTGTGTGACACTGCTGCTACCGCTCTGGAGGAAAGTGCAAGTGCATGCCCGCATTCGAGACGAGGACTGACTCCCCTGGGGAGACTCCAGAAGTACCCCAAGATCCATGTAAGCACTGGAGAGAAATCCTCAGGTTCCGGCCCCGAATCCACACAAGGTCTTAGGCCCCGGCATCGATGGGAGAGGAATCCCGAGAGGGCCCCGAGGAACTCGCATGGGGACTGGCCTTTCCTGAGGCCACCAGAGCGGGTCCCTGAGGTCCCCGTCGTAAGTCGAGAGCACCTGCCGCAACTCGAGGAAATCCAGGAGGTTTTGCCCTCCAGGCGAGATGAGGCCCATTTCCGCTGAGGCTTCTCGAGGCTAATCACATCTAACCACTGGAACTTCCAAAGGGTCCTTCACACCCTTGCTGCAACTCAAGAAGTTCCCCGACATACCCGTCTCCACTCGAGAGGAAGCACGTGCGGTCCCGCACACATCCAGGGGAGCCCCGTTTCCGCCTCCTAGCTCGAGATGAGGGATCCTTTCCCTGTTTCGCAGGGAAAGAATTCCCCGCGTTCCCGTCGCATCTCAAGAGGAGGCGCTCTCCACAGGAAGGAGGAGAGGAACTCCAGCGTCGTGGCACCATTCCAAGAGACCCCCAGATGAGTCAGTCCATTACAGAGGAACCTGTTTTCCCTGCACTGCCTTGACGTTCAAGCCGAAGATCGACTCCCACCACGTGTGCACGTGGGACAGCCCTGTGGGAAAGACTCGTGGGAAAGCCTCGTGGGAAAGACTCGAGGGAAAGACATAGATCATTTGATCCGCGCGGCGGACTGCGTGACACTGCTGCTACCGCTCTGGAGGAAAGCGCAAGTGCATGCCCGCATTCGAGACGAGGACTGACTCCCCTGGGGAGACTCCAGAAGTACCCCAAGATCCATGTCAGCACTGGAGAGGAATCCTCAGGTTCCGGCCCCGACTCCACACAAGGTCTTAGGCCCCGGCATCGACGGGAGAGGAATCCTGAGAGGCCCCCGAGGAACTCGCATGGGGACTGGCCTTTCCTGAGGCCTCGAGAGCAGGTCCCTGAGGTCCCCGTCATAAGTCGAGAGCACCTGCCGCAACTCGAGAAAATCCAGGAGGTTTTGCCCTCCAGGCGAGATGAGGCCCATTTCCGCTGAGGCTTCTCGAGGCTAATCACATCTAACCACTGGAACTTCCAAAGGGTATTTCACACCCTTGCTGCAACTCAAGCAGTTCCGCGACATACCCGTCTCCACTCGAGAGGAAGCACGTGGGGTTCCGGAAACATCCAGTGGAGCACCGTTTCTGCCTCCTAGCTCGAGATGAGGGATCCTTTCCCTGTTTAGTAGGGAAAGAATTCCCGGCGTTCCTGTCGCATCTCAAGAGGAGGCGCTCTCCACAGGAAAGGCGAGAGGAACTCCAGGGTCGTGGCACCATTCCAAGAGACCCCCAGTTGTGTCAGTCCATTCCAGAGGAACCTGTTTTCCCTGCACTGCCTTGACGTTCAAGCCGAGGATCGACTCCCACCACGTGTGCACGTGGGACAGCCCTGTGGGAAAGCCTCCTGGGAAAGCCTCGTGGGAAAGACTCGAGGGAAAACCATAGATCATTTGATCCACGCGGCGGACTGCGTGACACTGCTGCTACCGCTCTGGAGGAAAGCGCAAGTGCATGCCCGCATTCGAGACGAGCACTGACTCCCCTGGGGAGACTCCAGAAGTACCCCAAGATCCATGTCAGCACTGGAGAGGAATCCTCAGGTTCCGGCCGCGACTCCACACAAGGTCTTAGGCCCCGGCATCGACGGGAGAGGAATCCCGAGAGGCCCCCGAGGAACTCGCATGGGGACTGGCCTTTCCTGAGGCCACCAGAGCGGGTCCCTGAGGTCCCCGTCGTAAGTCGAGAGCACCTGCCGCAACTCGAGAAAATCCAGGAGGTTTTGCCCTCCAGTCGAGATGAGGCCCTTTTCCGCTGAGGTTTCTCGAGGCTAATCACGTCTAACCACTGGAACTTCCAAAGTGTCCTTCACACCCTTGCTGCAACTCAAGAAGTTCCCCGACATACCCGTCTCCACTCGAGAGGAAGCACGTGGGGTCCCGCACACATCCAGGGGAGCCCCGTTTCCACCTCCTAGCTCGAGATAAGGGATCCTTTCCCTGTTTCGTAGGGAAAGAATTCCCGGCGTTCCCGTCGAATCTCGAGAGGAGGCGCTCTCCACAGGAAAGGCGAGAGGAACTCCAGGGTCGTGGCACCATTCCAAGAGACCCCCAGATGTGTCAGTCCATTCCAGAGGAACCTGTTTTCCCGGCACTGCCTTGACGTTCAAGCCGAGGATCGACTCCCACCACGTGTGCACGTGGGACAGCCCTGTGGGAAACCCTCGTGGGAAAGCCTCGTGGGAAAGACTCGAGGGAAAACCATAGATCTTTTGATCCACGCGGCGGACTGCGTGACACTGCTGCTACCGCCCTGGAGGAAAGCGCAAGTGCATGCCCGCATTCGAGACGAGGACTGACTCCCCTGGGGAGACTCCAGAAGTACCCCAAGATCCATGTCAGCACTGGAGAGGACTCCTCAGGTTCCGGCCCCGACTCACACAAGGTCTTAGGCCCCGGCATCGACGGGAGAGGAATCCCGAGAGGCCCCCGTGGAACTCGCATGGGGACTGGCCTTTCCTGAGGCCGCCAGATCGGGTCCCTGAGGTCCCCGTCGTAAGTCGAGAGCACCTGCCGCAACTCGAGAAAATCCAGGAGGTTTTGCCCTCCAGGCGAGATGAGGCCCATTTCCGCTGAGGCTTCTCGAGGCTAATCACGTCTAACCACTGGAATTTCCAAAGTGTCCTTCACACCCTTGCTGCAACTCAAGAAGTTCCCCGACATACCCGTCTCCACTCGAGAGGAAGCACGTGGGGTCCCGCACACATCCAGGGGAGCCCCGTTTCCACCTCCTAGCTCGAGATGAGGGATCCTTTCCCTGTTTCGTAGGGAAAGAATTCCCGGCGTTCCCGTCGCATCTCAAGAGGAGGCGCTCTCCACAGGAAAGGCGAGAGGAACTCCAGGGTCGTGGCACCATTCCAAGAGACCCCCAGATGTGTCAGTCCATTCCAGAGGAACCTGTTTTCCCTGCACTGCCTTGACGTTCAAGCCGAGGATCGACTCCCACCACGTGTGCACGTGGGACAGCCCTGTGGGAAAGCCTCGTGGGAAAGCCTCGTGGGAAAGACTCGAGGGAAAACCATAGATCCTTTGATCCACGCGGCGGACTGCGTGACACTGCTGCCACCGCTCTGGAGGAAAGCGCAAGTGCATGCCCGCATTCGAGACGAGGTATGACTCCCCTGGGGAGACTCCAGAAGTACCCCAAGATTCATGTCAGCACTGGAGAGGAATCCTCAGGTTCCGGCCTCGATTCCACACAAGGTCTTAGGCCCCGGCATCGAAGGGAGAGGAATCCCGAGAGGCCCCCGAAGAACTCGCATGGGGACTGGCCTTTCCTGAGGCCACCAGAGCGGGTCCCTGAGGTCCCCGTCGTAAGTCGAGAGCACCTGCCGCAACTCGAGAAATTCCACGAGGTTTTGCCCTCCAGGCGAGATGAGGCCCATTTCCGCTGAGGCTTCTCGAGGCCAATCACGTCTAACCACTGGAACTTCCAAAGGGTCCTTCACACCCTTGCTGCAACTCAAGCAGTTCCGCGACATACCCGTCTCCACTCGAGAGGAAGCACGAGGGTCCCGCACACATCCAGAGGAGCCCCGTTTCCGCCTCCTAGCTCGAAATGAGGGATCCTTTCCCTGTTTCGTAGGGAAAGAATTCCCGGCGTTCCCGTCGCATCTCAGGAGGAGGCGCTCTCCACATGAAAGGCGAGAGGAACTCCAGGGTCGTGCCACCATTCCAAGAGTCCCCCAGATGGGTCAGTCCATTCCAGAGGAACCTGTTTTCCCTGCACTGCCTTGACGTTCAAGCCGAGGATCGACTCCCACCACGTGTGCACGTGGGACAGCCCTGTGGGAAAGCCTCGTGGGAAAGCCTCGTGGGAAAGACTCGAGGGAAAAACAAAGATCCTTTGATCCACGCGGCGGACTGTGTGACACTGCTGCTACCGCTCTGGAGGAAAGCGCAAGTGCATGCCCGCATTCGAGACGACGACTGACTCCCCTGGGGAGACTCCAGAAGTACCCCAAGATCCATGTCAGCACTGGCGAGAAATCCTCAGGTTCCGGCCCCGACTCCACACAAGGTCTTAGGCCCCGGCATCGACGGGAGAGGAATCCCGAGAGGCCCCCGAGGAACTCGCATGGGGACTGGCCTTTCCTGAGGCCACCAGAGCGGGTCCCTGAGGTCCCCGTCGTAAGTCGAGAGCACCTGCCGCAACTCGAGAAAATCCAGGAGGTTTTGCCCTCCAGGCGAGATGAGGCCCAATTCCGCTGAGGCTTCTCGAGGCTAATCACATCTAACCACTGGAACATCCAAAGGGTCCTTCTCACCCTTGCTGCAACTCAAGAAGTTCCCCGACATACCCGTCTCCACTCGAGAGGAAGCACGAGGGTCCCGCACACATCCAGGGGAGCCCCGTTTCCGCCTCCTAGCTCGAGATGAGGGATCCTTTCCCTGTTTCGTAGGGAAAGAATTCTCGGCGTTCCCGTCGCATCTCAAGAGGAGGCGCTCTCCACATGAAAGCCGAGAGGAACTCCAGGGTCGTGCCACAATTCCAAGAGTCCCCCAGATGGGTCAGTCCATTCCAGAGGAACCTGTTTTCCCTGCACTGCCTTGACGTTCAAGCTGAGGATCGACTCCCACCACGTGTGCACGTGGGACAGCCCTGTGGAAAAGCCTCGTGGGAAAGCCTCGTGGGAAAGACTCGAGGGAAAAACATAGATCCTTTGATCCACGCGGCGGACTGCGTGACACTGCTGCTACCGCTCTGGAGGAAAGCGCAAGTGCATGCCCGCATTCGAGACGAGGACTGACTCCCCTGGGGAGACTCCAGAAGTACCCCAAGATCCATGTCAGCACTGGAGAGGACTCCTCAGGTTCCGGCCCCGACTCCACACAAGGTCTTAGGCCCCGGCATCGACGGGAGAGGAATCCCGAGAGGCCCCCGTGGAACTCGCATGGGGACTGGCCTTTCCTGAGGCCACCAGAGCGGGTCCCTGAGGTGCCCGTCGTAAGTCGAGAGCACCTGCCGCAACTCGAGAAAATCCAGGAGGTTTTGCCCTCCAGGCGAGATGAGGCCCATTTCCGCTGAGGCTTCTCGAGGCTAATCACGTCTAACCACTGGAACTTCCAAAGGGTCCTTCACACCCTTGCTGCAACTCAATAAGTTCCCCGACATACCCGTCTCCACTCGAGAGGAAGCACGTGGGGTCTCGCACACATCCAGGGGAGCCCCGTTTCCGCCTCCTAGCTCGAGATGAGGGATCCTTTCCCTGTTTCTTAGGGAAAGATTTCCCGGCGTTCCCGTCGCATCTTAAGAGGAGGCGCTCTCCACAGGAAAGGCGAGAGGAACTCCAGGGTCGTGCCACCATTCCAAGAGTCCCCCAGATGTGTCAGTCCATTCTAGAGGAACCTGTTTTCCCTGCACTGCCTTGACGTTCAAGCCGAGGATCGACTCCCACCACGTGGGCACGTGGGACAGCCCTGTGGGAAAGCCTCGTGGGAAAGCCTCGTGGGAAAGACTCGAGGGAAAAACATAGATCCTTTGATCCACGCGGCGGACTGTGTGACACTGCTGCTACCGCTCTGGAGGAAAGCGCAAGTGCATGCCCGCATTCGAGACGACGACTGACTCCCCTGGGGAGACTCCAGAAGTACCCCAAGATCCATGTCAGCACTGGCGAGAAATCCTCAGGTTCCGGCCCCGACTCCACACAAGGTCTTAGGCCCCGGCATCGACGGGAGAGGAATCCCGAGAGGCCCCCGAGGAACTCGCATGGGGACTGGCCTTTCCTGAAGCCACCAGAGTGGGTCCCTGAGGTCCCCGTCGTAAGTCGAGAGCACCTGCCGCAACTCGAGAAATTCCACGAAGTTTTGCCCTCCAGGCGAGATGAGGCCCATTTCCGCTGAGGCTTCTCGAGGCTAATCACATCTAACCACTGGAACATCCAAAGGGTCCTTCTCACCCTTGCTGCAACTCAAGAAGTTCCCCGACATACCCGTCTCCACTCGAGAGGAAGCACGAGGGTCCCGCACACATCCAGGGGAGCCCCGTTTCCGCCTCCTAGCTCGAGATGAGGGATCCTTTCCCTGTTTCGTAGGGAAAGAATTCCCGGCGTTCCCGTCGCATCTCAAGAGGAGGCGCTCTCCACAGGAAAGGCGAGAGGAACTCCAGGGTCGTGCCACCATTCCAAGAGTCCCCCAGATGTGTCAGTCCATTCCAGAGGAACCTGTTTTCCCTGCACTGCCTTGACGTTCAAGCCGAGGATCGACTCCCACCACGTGTGCACGTGGGCCAGCCCTGTG
Organism: Ovis canadensis; assembly: GCF_042477335.2. Taxonomy (NCBI): domain Eukaryota; kingdom Metazoa; phylum Chordata; class Mammalia; order Artiodactyla; family Bovidae; genus Ovis; species Ovis canadensis. The sequence goes on along the minus strand of NC_091258.1, from coordinate 8,991,144 downwards.
GGAAAGCCTCGTGGGAAAGCCTCGTGGGAAATACTCGAGGGAAAACCATAGATCCTTTGATCCACGCGGCGGACTGCGTGACACTGCTGCTACCGCTCTGGAGGAAAGCGCAAGTGCATGCCCGCATTCGAGACGAGGACTGACTCCCCTGGGGAGACTCCAGAAGTACCCCAAGATCCATGTCAGCACTGGAGAGGAATCCTCAGGTTCCGACCCCGACTCCACACAAGGTCTTAGGCCCCGGCATCCACGGGAGAGGAATCCCGAGAAGCCCCGAGGAACTCGCATGGGGACTGGCCTTTCCTGAGGACACCAGAGCGGGTCCCTGAGGTCCCCGTCGTAAGTCGAGAGCACCCGCCGCAACTCGAGAAAATCCAGGAGATTTTGCCCTCCAGGCGAGATGAGGCCCATTTCCACTGAGGCTTCTCGAGGCTAATCACATCTAACCACTGGAACTTCCAAAGGGTCCTTCACACCCTTGGTGCAACTCAAGAAGTTCCCCGACATACCCGTCTCCACTCGAGAGGAAGCACGAGGGTCCCGCACACATCCAGGGGAGCCCCGTTTCAGCCTCCTAGCTCGAGATGAGGGATCCTTTCCCTGTTTCGTAAGGAAAGAATTCCCGGCGTTCCCGTCGCATCTCAAGAGGAGGCGCTCTCCACAGGAAAGGCGAGAGGAACTCCAGGGTCGTGGCACCATTCCAAGAGACCCCCAGATGTGTCAGTCCATTCCAGAGGAACCTGTTTTCCCGGCACTGCCTTGACGTTCAAGCCGAGGATCGACTCCCACAACGTGTGCACGTGGGACAGCCCTGTGGGAAAGCCTCGTGGGAAAGCCTCGTGGGAAAGCCTCGAGGGAAAACCATAGATCCTTTGATCCACGCGGCGGACTGCGTGACACTGCTGCTACCGCTCTGGAGGAAAGGGCAAGTGCATGCCCGCATTCGAGACGAGGACTGACTCCCCTGGGGAGACTCCAGAAGTACCCCAAGATCCATGTCAGCACTGGAGAGGACTCCTCAGGTTCCGGCCCCGACTCCACACAAGGTCTTAGGCCCCGGCATCGACGGGAGAGGAATCCCGAGAGGCCCCCGTGGAACTCGCATGGGGACTGGCCTTTCCTGAGGCCACCAGAGCGGGTCCCTGAGGTCCCCGTCGTAAGTCGAGAGCACCTGCCGCCACTCGAGAAAATCCAGGAGGTTTTGCCCTCCAGGCGAGATGAGGCCCATTTCCGCTGAGGCTTCTCGAGGCTAATCACGTCTAACCACTGGAACTTCCAAAGTGTCATTCACACCCTTGCTGCAACTCAAGAAGTTCCCCGACATACCCGTCTCCACTCGAGAGGAAGCACGAGGGTCCCGCACACATCCAGGGGAGCCCCGTTTCCGCCTCCTAGCTCGAGATGAGGGATCCTTTCCCTGTTTCGTAGGGAAAGAATTCTCGGCGTTCCCGTCGCATCTCAAGAGGAGGCGCTCTCCACATGAAAGCCGAGAGGAACTCCAGGGTCGTGCCACAATTCCAAGAGTCCCCCAGATGGGTCAGTCCATTCCAGAGGAACCTGTTTTCCCTGCACTGCCTTGACGTTCAAGCTGAGGATCGACTCCCACCACGTGTGCACGTGGGACAGCCCTGTGGAAAAGCCTCGTGGGAAAGCCTCGTGGGAAAGACTCGAGGGAAAAACATAGATCCTTTGATCCACGCGGCGGACTGCGTGACACTGCTGCTACCGCTCTGGAGGAAAGCGCAAGTGCATGCCCGCATTCGAGACGAGGACTGACTCCCCTGGGGAGACTCCAGAAGTACCCCAAGATCCATGTCAGCACTGGAGAGGACTCCTCAGGTTCCGGCCCCGACTCCACACAAGGTCTTAGGCCCCGGCATCGACGGGAGAGGAATCCCGAGAGGCCCCCGTGGAACTCGCATGGGGACTGGCCTTTCCTGAGGCCACCAGAGCGGGTCCCTGAGGTGCCCGTCGTAAGTCGAGAGCACCTGCCGCAACTCGAGAAAATCCAGGAGGTTTTGCCCTCCAGGCGAGATGAGGCCCATTTCCGCTGAGGCTTCTCGAGGCTAATCACGTCTAACCACTGGAACTTCCAAAGGGTCCTTCACACCCTTGCTGCAACTCAATAAGTTCCCCGACATACCCGTCTCCACTCGAGAGGAAGCACGTGGGGTCTCGCACACATCCAGGGGAGCCCCGTTTCCGCCTCCTAGCTCGAGATGAGGGATCCTTTCCCTGTTTCTTAGGGAAAGATTTCCCGGCGTTCCCGTCGCATCTTAAGAGGAGGCGCTCTCCACAGGAAAGGCGAGAGGAACTCCAGGGTCGTGCCACCATTCCAAGAGTCCCCCAGATGTGTCAGTCCATTCTAGAGGAACCTGTTTTCCCTGCACTGCCTTGACGTTCAAGCCGAGGATCGACTCCCACCACGTGGGCACGTGGGACAGCCCTGTGGGAAAGCCTCGTGGGAAAGCCTCGTGGGAAAGACTCGAGGGAAAAACATAGATCCTTTGATCCACGCGGCGGACTGTGTGACACTGCTGCTACCGCTCTGGAGGAAAGCGCAAGTGCATGCCCGCATTCGAGACGACGACTGACTCCCCTGGGGAGACTCCAGAAGTACCCCAAGATCCATGTCAGCACTGGCGAGAAATCCTCAGGTTCCGGCCCCGACTCCACACAAGGTCTTAGGCCCCGGCATCGACGGGAGAGGAATCCCGAGAGGCCCCCGAGGAACTCGCATGGGGACTGGCCTTTCCTGAAGCCACCAGAGTGGGTCCCTGAGGTCCCCGTCGTAAGTCGAGAGCACCTGCCGCAACTCGAGAAATTCCACGAAGTTTTGCCCTCCAGGCGAGATGAGGCCCATTTCCGCTGAGGCTTCTCGAGGCTAATCACATCTAACCACTGGAACATCCAAAGGGTCCTTCTCACCCTTGCTGCAACTCAAGAAGTTCCCCGACATACCCGTCTCCACTCGAGAGGAAGCACGAGGGTCCCGCACACATCCAGGGGAGCCCCGTTTCCGCCTCCTAGCTCGAGATGAGGGATCCTTTCCCTGTTTCGTAGGGAAAGAATTCCCGGCGTTCCCGTCGCATCTCAAGAGGAGGCGCTCTCCACAGGAAAGGCGAGAGGAACTCCAGGGTCGTGCCACCATTCCAAGAGTCCCCCAGATGTGTCAGTCCATTCCAGAGGAACCTGTTTTCCCTGCACTGCCTTGACGTTCAAGCCGAGGATCGACTCCCACCACGTGTGCACGTGGGCCAGCCCTGTGGGAAAGCCTCGTGGGAAAGCCTCGTGGGAAATACTCGAGGGAAAACCATAGATCCTTTGATCCACGCGGCGGACTGCGTGACACTGCTGCTACCGCTCTGGAGGAAAGCGCAAGTGCATGCCCGCATTCGAGACGAGGACTGACTCCCCTGGGGAGACTCCAGAAGTACCCCAAGATCCATGTCAGCACTGGAGAGGAATCCTCAGGTTCCGACCCCGACTCCACACAAGGTCTTAGGCCCCGGCATCCACGGGAGAGGAATCCCGAGAAGCCCCGAGGAACTCGCATGGGGACTGGCCTTTCCTGAGGACACCAGAGCGGGTCCCTGAGGTCCCCGTCGTAAGTCGAGAGCACCCGCCGCAACTCGAGAAAATCCAGGAGATTTTGCCCTCCAGGCGAGATGAGGCCCATTTCCACTGAGGCTTCTCGAGGCTAATCACATCTAACCACTGGAACTTCCAAAGGGTCCTTCACACCCTTGGTGCAACTCAAGAAGTTCCCCGACATACCCGTCTCCACTCGAGAGGAAGCACGAGGGTCCCGCACACATCCAGGGGAGCCCCGTTTCAGCCTCCTAGCTCGAGATGAGGGATCCTTTCCCTGTTTCGTAAGGAAAGAATTCCCGGCGTTCCCGTCGCATCTCAAGAGGAGGCGCTCTCCACAGGAAAGGCGAGAGGAACTCCAGGGTCGTGGCACCATTCCAAGAGACCCCCAGATGTGTCAGTCCATTCCAGAGGAACCTGTTTTCCCGGCACTGCCTTGACGTTCAAGCCGAGGATCGACTCCCACAACGTGTGCACGTGGGACAGCCCTGTGGGAAAGCCTCGTGGGAAAGCCTCGTGGGAAAGCCTCGAGGGAAAACCATAGATCCTTTGATCCACGCGGCGGACTGCGTGACACTGCTGCTACCGCTCTGGAGGAAAGGGCAAGTGCATGCCCGCATTCGAGACGAGGACTGACTCCCCTGGGGAGACTCCAGAAGTACCCCAAGATCCATGTCAGCACTGGAGAGGACTCCTCAGGTTCCGGCCCCGACTCCACACAAGGTCTTAGGCCCCGGCATCGATGGGAGAGGAATCCCGAGAGGCCCCCGTGGAACTCGCATGGGGACTGGCCTTTCCTGAGGCCACCAGAGCGGGTCCCTGAGGTCCCCGTCGTAAGTCGAGAGCACCTGCCGCCACTCGAGAAAATCCAGGAGGTTTTGCCCTCCAGGCGAGATGAGGCCCATTTCCGCTGAGGCTTCTCGAGGCTAATCACGTCTAACCACTGGAACTTCCAAAGTGTCATTCACACCCTTGCTGCAACTCAAGAAGTTCCCCGACATACCCGTCTCCACTCGAGAGGAAGCACGTGGGGTCCCGCACACATCCAGGGGAGCCCCGTTTCCACCTCCTAGCTCGAGATGAGGGATCCTTTCCCTGTTTCGTAGGGAAAGAATTCCCGGCGTTCCCGTCGCATCTCAAGAGGAGGCGCTCTCCACAGGAAAGGCGAGAGGAACTCCAGGGTCGTGGCACCATTCCAAGAGACCCCCAGATGTGTCAGTCCATTCCGGAGGAACCTGTTTTCCCGGCACTGCCTTGACGTTCAAGCCGAGGATCGACTCCCACCACGTGTGTACGTGGGACAGCCCTGTGGGAAAGACTCGTGGGAAAGCCTCGTGGGAAAGACTCGAGGGAAAACCATAGATCCTTTGATCCACGCGGCGGACTGCGTGACACTGCTGCTACCACTCTGGAGGAAAGCGCAAGTGCATGCCCGCATTCGAGACGAGGACTGACTCCCCTGGGGAGACTCCAGAAGTACCCCAAGATCCATGTCAGCACTGGAGAGGAATCCTCAGGTTCCGGCCCCGACTCCACACAAGGTTTTAGGCCCCGGCATCGACGGGAGAGGAATCCCGAGAGGCCCCCGTGGAACTCGCATGGGGACTGGCCTTTCCTGAGGCCACCAGAGCGGGTCCCTGAGGTCCCCGTCGTAAGTCGAGAGCACCTGCCGCAGCTCGAGAAAATCCAGGAGGTTTTGCCCTCCAGGCGAGATGAGGCCCATTTCCGCTGAGGCTTCTCGAGGCTAATCACATCTAACCACTGGAACTTCCAAAGAGTCCTTCACACCATTGCTGCACCTCAATAAGTTCCCCGACATACCCGTCTCCACTCGAGAGGAAGCACGTGGGGTCTCGCACACATCCAGGGGAGCCCCGTTTCCGCCTCCTAGCTCGAGATGAGGGATCCTTTCCCTGTTTCGTAGGGAAAGAATTCCCGGCGTTCCCGTCGCATCTCAAGAGGAGGCGCTCTCCACAGGAAAGGCGAGAGGAACTCCAGGGTCGTGCCACCATTCCAAGAGTCCCCCAGATCTGTCAGTCCATTCCAGAGGAACCTCTTTTCCCTGAACTGCCTTGACGTTCAAGCCGAGGATCGACTCCCACCACGTGTGCACGTGGGACAGCCCTGTGGGAAAGCCTCGTGGGAAAGCCTCGTGGGAAAGACTCAAGGGAAAACCATAGATCCTTTGATCCACGCGGCGGAATGTGTGACACTGCTGCTACCGCGCTGGAGGAAAGCGCAAGTGCATGCCCGCATTCGAGACGAACACTGACTCCCCTGGGGAGACTCCAGAAGTACCCCAAGATCCATGTCAGCACTGTAGAGGAATCCTCAGGTTCCGGCCCCGACTCCACACAAGGTCTTAGGCCCCGGCATCGACGGGAGAGGAATCCCAAGAGGACCCCGAGGAACTCGCATGGGGACTGGCCTTTCCTGAGGCCACCAGAGTGGGTCCCTGAGGTCCCCGCCGTAAGTCGAGAGCACCTGCCGCAACTCGAGGAAATCCAGGAGGTTTTGCCCTCCAGGCGAGATGAGGCCCATTTCCGCTGAGGCTTCCCGAGGCTAATAACATCTAAACACTGGAACTTCCAAAGGGTCCTTCACACCCTTGCTGCAACTCAAGAAGTTCCCCGACATACCCGTCTCCACTCGAGAGGAAGCACGAGGGTCCCGCACACATCCAGGGGAGCCCCGTTTCCGCCTCCTAGCTCGAGATGAGGGATCCTTTCCCTGTTTCGTAGGGAAAGAATTCCCGGCGTTCCCGTCGCATCTCAAGAGGAGGCGCTCTACACAGGAAAGGCGAGAGACACTCCAGGGTCGTGCCACCATTCCAAGAGTCCCCCAAATGTGTCCGTCCATTCCAGAGGAACCTCTTTTCTCTGCACTGCCTTGACGTTCAAGCCGAGGATCGACTCCCACCACGTGTGCACGTGGGACAGCCCTGTGGGAAAGCCTCGTGGGAAAGCCTCGTGGGAAAGATTCGAGGGAAAACCATAGATCCTTTGATCCACGCGGCGGAATGTGTGACACTGCTGCTTCCGCTCTGGAGGAAAGCGCAAGTGCATGCCCGCATTCGAGACGAGCACTGACTCCCCTGGGGAGACTCCAGAAGTACCCCAAGATCCATGTCAGCACTGTAGAGGAATCCTCAGGTTCCGGCCCCGACTCCACACAAGGTCTTAGGCCCCGGCATCGACGGGAGAGGAATCCCGAGAGGCCCCCGAGGAACTCGCATGGGGACTGGCCTTTCCTGAGGCCACCAGAGCGGGTCCCTGAGGTCCCCGCCGTAAGTCGAGAGCACCTGCCGCAACTCGAGAAAATCCAGGAGGTTTTGCCCTCCAGGCGAGATGAGGCCCATTTCCGCTGAGGCTTCTCGAGGCTAATCACATCTAACCACTGGAACTTCCAAAGGGTCCTTCACACCCTTGCTGCAACTCAAGAAGTTCCCCGACATAACCGTCTCCACTCGAGAGGAAGCACGAGGGTCCCGCACACATCCAGGGGAGCCCCGTTTCCGCCTCCCAGCTCGAGATGAGGGATCCTTTCCCTGTTTCGTAGGGAAAGAATTCGCGGCGTTCCCGTCGCATTTCAAGAGGATGCGCTCTCCACAGGAAAGGCGAGAGGAACTCCAGGGTCGTGCCACCCTTCAAAGAGTCCACCAGATGTGTCAGTCCATTCCAGAGGAAAGTGTTTTCCCTGCACTGCCTTGACGTTCAAGCCGAGGATCGACTCCCACCACGTGTGCACGTGGGACAGCCCTGTGGGAAAGCCTCGTGGGAAAGCCTCGTGGGAAAGACTCGAGGGAAAACAATTGATCCTTTGATCCACGCGGCGGACTGCGTGACACTGCTGCTACCGCTCTGGAGGAAAGCGCAAGGGCATGCCCGCATTCGAGACGAGGACTGACTCCACTGGGGAGACTCCAGAAGTACCCCAAGATCCATGTCAGCACTGGAGAGGAATCCTCAGGTTCCGGCCCCGACTCCACACAAGGTCTTAGGCCCCGGCATCGATGGGAGAGGAATCCCGAGAGGCCCCCGAGGAACTCGCATGGGGTCTGGCCTTTCCTGAGGCCACCAGAGCGGGTCCCTGAGTTCCCCATCGTAAGTCGAGAGCACCTGCCTCAACTCGAGAAAATCCAGGAGGTTTTGCCCTCCAGGCGAGATGAGGCCCATTTCCGCTGAGGCTTCTCGAGGCTAATCACATCTAACCACTGGAACTTCCAAAGGGTCCTTCACACCCTTGCTGCAACTCAAGAAGTTCCCCGAAATACCCGTCTCCACTCGAGAGGAAGCACGAGGGTCCCGCACACATCCAGGGGAGCCCCGTTTCCGCCTCCTAGCTCGAGATGAGGGATCCTTTCCCTGTTTCGAAGGGAAAGAATTCCCGGCGTTCCCGTCGCATCTCAAGAGGAGGCGCTCTCCACAGGAAAGTCGAGAGGAACTCCAGGGTCGTGCCACCATTCCAAGAGTCCCCCATATGTGTCAGTCCATTCCAGAGGAACCTGTTTTCCCTGCACTGCCTTGACGTTCAAGCCGAGGATCGACTCCCACCACGTGTGCACGTGGGACAGCCCTGTGGGAAAGACTCGTGGGAAAGCCTCGTGGGAAAGACTCGAGGGAAAAACATAGATCCTTTGATCCACGCGGCAGAATGTGTGACACTGCTGCTACCGCTCTGGAGGTAAGCGCAAGTGCATGCTCGCATTCGAGACGAGCACTGACTCCCCTGGGGAGACTCAAGAAGTACCCCAAGATCCATGTCAGCACTGGAGAGGAACCCTCAGGTTCCGGCCCCGACTCCACACAAGGTCTTAGGCCCCGGCATCGACGGGAGAGGAATCCCGAGAGGCCCCCGAGGAACTCGCATGGGGACTGGCCTTTCCTGAGGCCACAAGAGCGGGTCCCTGAGGTCCCCACCGTAAGTCGAGAGCACCTGCCGCAACTCGAGAATATCCAGGAGGTTTTGCCCTCCAGGCGAGATGAGGCCCATTTCCGAAGAGGCTTCTCGAGGCTAATCACATCTAACCACTGGAACTTCCAAAGGGTCCTTCACACCCTTGCTGCAACTCAAGAAGTTCCCCGACATACCCGTCTCCACTCGAGAGGAAGCACGTGGGGTCCCGCACACATCCCGGGGAGCCCCGTTTCCGCCTCCTAGCTCGAGATGAGGGATCCTTTCCCTGTTTAGTAGGGAAAGAATTCCCGGCGTTCCCGTCGCATCTCAAGAGGAGGCGCTCTCCACAGGAAAGGCGAGAGGAACTCCAGGGTCGTGCCACCATTCAAAGAGTCCCCCAGATGGGTCAGTCCATTCCAGAGGAACCTGTTTTCCCTGCACTGCCTTGACCTTCAAGCCGAGGATCGATTCCCACCACGTATGCACGTTGGACACCCTGTGGGAAAGCCTCGTGGGAAAGACTCGAGGGAAAACCATAGATCCTTTGATCCCCGCGGCGGACTGCGTGACACAGCTGCTACCGCTCTGCAGGAAACCGCAAGTGCATGCCCGCATTGGAGACGAGGACTGACTCCCCTGGGGAGACTCCAGAAGTACCCCAAGATCCATGTCAGCACTGGAGAGGAATCCTATGGTTCCCGCCCCGACTCCACACAAGGTCTTAGGCCCCGGCATCGACGGGAGAGGAATCCCGAGAGGCCCCCGAGGAACTCGCATGGGGACTGGCCTTTCCTGAGGCCACCAGAGCAGGTCCCTGAGGTGCCCGTCGTAAGTCGATAGCACCTGCCGCAACTCGAGAAAATCCAGGAGGTTTTTCCCTCCAGGCGAGATGAGGCCCATTTCCGCTGAGGCTTCTCGAGGCTAATCACATCTAACCACTGGAACTTCCAAAGGGTCCTTCACACCCTTGCTGCAACTCAAGAAGTTCCCCGACATACCCGTCTCCACTCGAGAGGAAGCACGAGGGTCCCGCACACACCCAGGGGAGCCCCGTTTCGGCCTCCTAGCTCGAGATGAGGGATCCTTTCCCTGTTTCGTAGGGAAAGAGTTCCCGGCGTTCCCGTCGCATCTCAAGAGGAGGCGCTCTCCACAGGAAAGGCGAGAGGATCTCCAGGGTCGTGCCACCATTCCAAGAGTCCCCCAGATGTGTCAGTCCATTCCAGAGGAACCTGTTTTCCCTGCACTGCCTTGACGTTCAAGCCGAGGATCGACTCACACCACGTGTGCACGTGGGACAGCCCTGTGGGAAAGCCTCGTGGGAAAGCCTCGTGGGAAAGGCTCGAGGGAAAACCATAGATCCTTTGATCCACGCGGCGGACTGCGTGACACTGCTGCTACTGCTATGGAGAAAAGCGCAAGTGCATGCCCGCATTGGAGACGAGCACTGACTCCCCTGGGGAGACCCCAGAAGTACCCCAAGATCCATGTCAGCACTGGAGAAGAATCCTCAGTTTCCGGCCCCGACTCCACACAAGGTCTTAGGCCCCGGCATCGACGGGAGAGGAATCCCGAGAGGCCCCCGAGGAACTCGCATGGGGACTGGCCTATCCTGAGGCCACCAGAGCGGGTCCCTGAGGTCCCCGTCGTAACTCGAGAGCACCTGCCGCAACTCGACAAAATCTACGAGGTTTTGCCCTCCTGGCGAGAGGAGGCACATTTCCGCTGAGGCTTCTCGAGGCTATTCACATCTAACCACGGGAACTTCCAAAGGGTCCTTCACACCCTTGCTGCAACTCAAGAAGTTCCCCGACATACCCGTCTCCACTCGAGAGGAAGCACGTGGGGTCAGGCACACATCCAGGGGAGCCCCGTTTCCGCCTCCTAGCTCGAGATGAGGGATTCTTTCCCTGTTTCGTAGGGAAAGAATTCCCGGCGTTCCCGTCGCATCTCAAGAGGAGGCGCTCTCCACAGGAAAGGCGAGAGGAACTCCAGGGTCGTGCCACCATTCCAAGAGTCCTCCAGATGTGTCAGTCCATTCCAGAGGAACCTGTTTTCCCTGCACTGCCTTGACCTTCAAGCCGATGATCGACTCCCACCACGTGTGCACGTGGAACAGCCTGTGGGAAAGCCTCGTGTGAAAGACTCGAGGGAAAACCATAGATCCTTTGATCCACGCGGCGGACTGCGTGACACTGCTGCTACCGCTCTGGAGGAAAGCGCAAGTGCATGCCCGTATTCGAGACGAGGTCTGACTCCCCTCGGGAGACTCCAGAAGTACCCCAAGATTCATGTCAGCACTGGAGAGGAATCCTCTGGTTCACGCCCCGACTCCACACAATGGCTTAGGCCAAGGCATCGACGGGAGAGGAATCCCGAGAGGCCCCCGAGGAACTCGCATGGGGACTGGCCTTTCCTGAGGCCACCAGAGCGGGTCCCTGAGGTCCCCGTCGTAAGTCGAGAGCACCTGCCGCAGCTCGAGAAAATCCAGGAGGTTTTGCCCTCCAGGCGAGATGAGGCCCATTTCCGATGAGGCTTCTCGAGGCTAATCACATCTAACCACTGGAACTTCCAAAGGGTCCTTCACACCCTTGCTGCAACTCAAGAAGTTCCCCGACATACCCGTCTCCACTCGAGAGGAAAGACGTGGGGTCCCGCACACATCCAGGGGAGCCCCGTTTCCGCCTCCTAGCTCGAGATGAGGGATCCTTTCCCTGTTTCGTAGGGAAAGAATTCCCGGCGTTCCCGTCGCATCTCAAGAGGAGGCGCTCTCCACAGGAAAGGCAAGAGGAACTCCAAGGTCGTGTCACCATTCCAAGAGTCCCCCAGATGTGTCAGTCCATTCCAGAGGAAACTATTTTCCCTGCACAGCCATGACGTTCAAGCCGAGGATCGACTCCCACCACGTGTGCACGTGGGACAGCCCTGTGGGAAAGCCTGGTGGGAAAGCCTCGTGGGAAAGACTCGAGGGAAAACCATAGATCCTTTGATCCACGCGGCGGACTGCGTGACACTGCTGCTACCGCTCTGCAGGAAAGCGCAAGTGCCTGCCCACATTTGAGACTAGGACTGACTCCTGGGGAGACTCCAGAAGTACCCCAAGATCCATGTCAGCACTGGAGAGGAATCCTCAGATTCCGGCCCCGACTCCACACAAGGTCTTAGGCCCCGGCATCGACAGGAGAGGAATCCCGAGAGGCCCCCGAGGAACCCGCATGGGGACTGGCCTTTCCTGAGGCCACCAGAGCGGGTCCATGACGTCCCCGTCGTCAGTCGAGAGCACCTGCCGCAACTCGAAAAAATCCAGGAGGTTTTGCCCTCCAGGCGAGATGAGGCCCATTTCCGCTGAGGCTTCTCGAGGCTAATCACATCTAACCACTGGAACTTCCAAAGGGTCCTTCACACCCTTGCTGCAACTCAAGAAGTTCCCCACCATACCCGTCTCCTCTCGAGAGGAAGCACGAGGGTCCCACACACATCAAGGGGAGCCCCGTTTCCGCCTCCTAGCCCGAGATGAGGGATCCTTTCCCTGTTTCGTAGGGAAAAAATTCCCGGCGTTCCTGTCTCATCTCAAGAGGAGGCGCTCTCCACAGGAAAGGCGAGAGGAACTCCAGGGTCGTGCCACCATTCCAAGAGTCCCCCAGATGTGTCAGTCCATTCCAGAGGAACCTGTTTTCCCTGCACTGCCTTGACGTTCAAGCCGAGGATCGACTCTCACCACGTGTAGACGGGGGACAGCCCTGTGGGAAAGCCTCGTGGGAAAGCCTCGTGGGAAAGACTCGAGGGAAAACCATAGATCCTTTGATCCACGCGGCGGACTGCGTGACACTGCTGCTACCGCTCTGGAGGAAAGCGCAAGTGCATGCCCGCATTCGAGTCGAGCACTGACTCCCCTGGGGAGACTCCAGAAGTACCCCAAGATCCATGTCAGCACTGGAGAGGAATCCTCAGGTTCCCGCCCCGACTCCTCACAAGGTCTTAGGCCTCGGCATCGACGGCAGAGGAATCCGGAGAGGCCCCCGAGGAACTTGCATGGGGACTGGCCTTTCCTGAGGCCACCAGAGCGTGTCCCTTAGGTCCCCGTCATAAGTCGCGATCACCTGCCGCAGCTCGAGAAAATCCAGGAGGTTTTGCCCTCCAGGCGAGATGAGGCCCATTTCCGCTGAGGCTTCTCGAGGCTAATCACATCTAACCACTGGAACTTCGAAAGGGTCCTTCACAACCTTGCTGCAACTCAAGAAGTTCCCCGACATACCCGTCTCCACTCGAGAGGAAGCACGTGGTGTTCCGCACACATCCAGGGGAGCCCCGTTTCCGCCTCCTAGCTCGAGATGAGGGATCCTTTCCCTGTTTCGTAGGTAAAGAATTCCCGGCGTTCCTGTCGCATCTCAAGAGGAGGCGCTCTCCACAGGAAAGGCGAGAGGAACTCCAGGGTCGTGCCACCATTCCAAGAGTCCCCCAGATGTGTCAGTCCATTCCAGAGGAATCTGTTTTCCCTGCACTGCCTCGACGTTCAAGTCGAGGATCGACTCCCACCACGTGTGCACGTGGGACAGCCCTGTGGGAAAGCCTCGTGGGAAAGACTCGAGGGAAAACCATAGATCCTTTGATCCACGGGGCGGACTGCGTAACACTGCTGCTTCCGCTCTGGAGAAAAGCGCAAGTGCATGCCCGCATTGGAGACGAGCACTGACTCCCCTGGGGAGATTCCAGAAGTACCCCAAGAACCATGTCAGCACTGGAGAGGATCCTCAGGTTCCGGCCCGACTCCACACAAGGTCTTAGGCCCCGGCATCGACGGGAGAGGAATCCCGACAGGCCCCCGAGGAACCCGCATGGGGACTGGCCTTTCCTGAGGCCACCAGAGCGGGTCCATGACGTCCCCATCGTCAATCGAGAGCACCTGCCGCAACTCGAAAAAATCCAGGAGGTTTTGCCCTCCAGGCGAGATGAGGCCCATTTCCGCTGAGGCTTCTCGAGGCTAATCACATCTAAAAACTGGAACTTCCAAAGGGTCCTTCACACCCTTACTGCAACTCAAGAAGTTCCCCACCATACCCGTCTCCTCTCGAGAGGAAGCACGAGGGTCCCACACACATCAAGGGGAGCCCCGTTTCCGCCTCCTAGCCCGAGATGAGGGATCCTTTCCCTGTTTCGTAGGGAAAAAATTCCCGGCGTTCCCGTCTCATCTCAAGAGGAGGCGCTCTCCACAGGAAAGGCGAGAGGAACTCCAGGGTCGTGCCACCATTCCAAGAGTCCCCCAGATGTGTCAGTCCATTCCAGAGGAACCTGTTTTCCCTGCACTGCCTTGACGTTCAAGCCGAGGATCGACTCTCACCACGTGTAGACGGGGGACAGCCCTGTGGGAAAGCCTCGTGGGAAAGCCTGGTGGGAAAGACTCGAGGGAAAAACATAGATCCTTTGATCCACGCGGCGGACTGCGTGACACTGCTGCTACCGCTCTGCAGGAAAGCGCAAGTGCATGCCCGCATTCGAGACGAGCAGTGACTCCCCTGGGGAGACTCCAGAATTACCCCAAGATCCATGTCAGCACTGGAGAGGAATCCTCAGGTTCCGGCCCCGAGTCCACACAAGGTCTTAGGCCCCGGCATCGACGGGAGAGGAATCCCGAGAGGCCCCCGAGGAACTCGCATGGGGACTGGCCTTTCCTGAGGCCACCAGAGCGGGTCCCTGAGGTCCCCGTCGTAAGTCGAGAGCACCTGCCGCAACTCGAGAAAATCCAGGAGGTTTTGCCCTCCAGGCGAGATGAGGCCCATTTCCGCTGAGGCTTCTCGAGGCTAATCACATCTAACCACTGGAACTTCCAAAGGGTCCTTCACACCCTTGCTGCAACTCAAGAAGTTCCCCGACATACCCGTCTCCACTCGAGAGGAAGCATGAGGGTCCCGCACACACCCAGGGGAACCCTGTTTCCGCCTCCTAGCTCGAGATGAGGGATCCTTTCCCTGTTTCGTAGTGAAAGAATTCCCGGCGATCCCGTCGCATCTCAAGAGGAGGCGCTCTCCACAGGAAAGGCGAGAGGAACTCCAGGGTCGTGCCACCATTCCAAGAGACCCCCAGATGTGTCAGTCCATTCCAGAGGAACCTGTTTTCCCTGCACTGCCTTGACGTTCAAGCCGAGGATCGACTCCCACCACGTGGGCACGTGGGACCGCCCTGTGGGAAAGCCTCGTCGGAAAGCCTCGTGGGAAAGACTCGAGGGAAAACCATAGATCCTTTGATCCACGCGGCGGACTGCGTGAATCTGCTGCTACAGCTCAGGAGGAAAGCGCAAGTGCATGCCCGCATTCGAGACGAGCACTGACTCCCCTGAGGAGACTCCAGAAGTACCCCAAGATCCATGTCAGCACTGGAGAGGAATCCACAGGTTCCGGCCCCGACTCCAACGAAGGTCTTAGGCCCCGGCATCGACGGGAGAGGAATCCCGACAGGCCCCCGAGGAACTCGCATGGGGACTGGTCTTTCCTGAGGCCTCCAGAGCGGGTCCCTGAGGTCCCCGTCGTAAGTCGAGAGCTCCTGCCTCAACTCGAGAAAATCCAGGAGGTTTTGCCCTCCAGGCGAGATGAGGCCCATTTCCGCTGAGGCTTCTCGAGGCTAATCACATCTAACCACTGGAACTTCCAAAGGGTCCTTCACACCCTTGCTGCAACTCAAGAAGTTCCCCGACATACCCGTCTCCACTCGAGAGGAAGCACGAGGGTCCCGCACACACCCAGGGGAGCCCCGTTTCCGCCTCCTTGCTCGAGATGAGGGATCCTTTCCCTGTTTCGTAGGGAAAGAATTCCCGGCGTTCCCGTCGCATCTCAAGAGGAGGCGCTCTCCACAGGAAAGGCGAGAGGAACTCCAGGATCGTGCCACGATTCCAAGAGTCCCCCAGATGTGTCAGTCCATTTCAGAGGAACCTATTTTCCCTGCACTGCCTTGACGTTCAAGCCGAGGATCGACTCCCACCACGTGTGCACGTGGGACAGCCCTGTGGGAAAGCCTCGTGGGAAAGCCTGGTGGGAAAGACTCGAGGGAAAAACATAGATCCTTTGATCCACGCGGCGGACTTCGTAACACTGCTGCTACCGCTCTGGAGGAAAGCGCAAGTGCATGCCCGCATTCGAGACGAGCACTGACTCCCCTTGGGAGACTCCAGAAGTACCCCAAGATCCATGTCAGCACTGGAGAGGAATCCTCAGGTTCCGGCCCCGACTCCACACAAGGTCTTAGGCCCCGGCATCGACGGGAGAGGAATCCCGAGAGGCCCCCGAGGAACTCGAATGGGGACTAGCCTTTCCTGAGGCCAATAGAGCGGGTCCCTGAGGTCCCCGTCTAAGTCGAGAGCACCTGCCGCAACTCGAGGAAATCCAGGAGGTTTTGCCCTCCAGGCGAGATGAGGCCCATTTCCGCTGAGGCTTCTCGAGGCTAATCACATCTAACCACTGGAACTTCCAAAGGGTCCTTCACACCCTTGCTGCAACTCAAGAAGTTCCCCGACATACCCGTCTCCACTCGAGAGGAAGCACGAGGGTCCCGCACACACCCAGGGGAGCCCCGTTTCCGCCTCCTAGCTCGAGATGAGGGATCCTTTCCCTGTTTCGCAGGGAAAGAATTCCCGGCGTTCCCGTCGCATCGCAAGAGGAGGCGCTCTCCACAGGAAAGGCGAGAGGAACTCCAGGGTCGTGCCACCATTCCAAGAGTCCCCCAGATGTGTCAGTCCATTCCAGAGGAACCTGTTTTCCCTGCATTGCCTTGACGTTCAAGCCGAGGATCGACTCCCACCACGTGTGCACGTGGGACAGCCCTTTGGGAAAGCCTCGTGGGAAAGCCTCGTGGGAAATATTCGAGGGAAAACCATAGATCCTTTGATCCACGCGGCGGACTGGGTGACACTCCTGCTACCGCTCTGGAGGAAAGCGCAAGTGCATGCCCGCATTCGAGACGAGGACTGACTCCCCTGGGGAGACTCCAGAAGTACCCCAAGATCCATGTCAGCACTGGAGAGGAATTCTCAGGTTCCGGCCCCGACTCCACACAAGGTCTTAGACCCCGGCATCGACGGGAGAGGAATCCCGAGAGGCCCCCGAGGAACTCGCATGGGGACTGGTCTTTCCTGAGGCCACCAGAGCGGGTCCCTGAGGTCCCCGTCTAAGTCGAGAGCACCTGCCGCAACTCGAGGAAATCCAGGAGGTTTTGCCCTCCAGGCGAGATGAGGCCCATTTCAGCTGAGGCTTCTCGAGGCTAATCACATCTAACCACTGGAACTTACAAAGGGTCCTTCACACCCTTGATGCAACTCAAGAAGTTCCCCGACATACCCGTCTCCACTCGAGAGGAAGCACGAAGTTCCCGCACACACCCAGGGGAGCCCCGTTTCTGCCTCCTAGCTCGAGATGAGGGATCCTTTCCCTGTTTCATAGCGAAAGAATTCCCGGCGATCCCGTCGCATCTCAAGAGGAGGCGCTCTCCACAGGAAAGGCAAGAGGAACTCCAGGGTCGTGCCACCATTCCAAGAGTCCCCCAGATGTGTCAGTCCATTCCAGAGGAACCTGTTTTCCCTGCACTGCCTTGACGTTCAAGCCGAGGATCGACTCCCACCACGTGGGCACGTGGGACCGCCCTGTGGGAAAGCCTCGTGGGAAAGCCTCGTGGGAAAGACTCGAGGGAAAACCATAGATCCTTTGATCCACGCGGCGGACTGCGTGAAACTGCTGCTACCGCTCTGGAGGAAAGCGCAAGTGCATGCCCGCATTCGAGACGAGCACTGACTCAACTGGGGAGACTCCAGAAGTACCCGAAGATCCATGTCAGCACTGGAGAGGAATCCACAGGTTCCGGCCCCGACTCCACACAAGGTCTTAGGCCCCGGCATCGATGGGAGAGGAATCCCGACAGGCCCCCGAGGAACTCGCATGGGGACTGGTCTTTCCTGAGGCCTCCAGAGCGGGTCCCTGAGGTCCCCGTTGTAAGTCAAGACCACCTGCCGCAACTCGAGAAAATCCAGGAGGTTTTGCCCTCCAGGCGAGATGAGGCCCATTTCCGCTGAGGCTTCTCGAGGCTAATCACGTCTAACCACTGGAACTTCCAAAGGGTCCTTCACACCCTTGCTGCAACTCAAGAAGTTCCACGACATACCCGTCTCCACTCGAGAGGAAGCACGAAGGTCCCGCACACATCCAGGGGAGCCCCGTTTCCGCCTCCTAGCTCGAGATGAGGGATCCTTTCCCTGTTTCGTAGGGAAAGAATTCCCGGCGTTTCCGTCGCATCTCAAGAGGAGGCGCTCTCCACAGGAAAGGCGAGAGGAACTCCAGGGTTGTGCCATCATTCCAAGAGTCCCCCAGATGTTTCAGTCCAATCCAGAGGAACCTGTTTTCCATGCACTGCCTTGACGTTCAAGCCGAGGATCGACTCCCACCACGTGTGCACGTGGGACAGCCCTGTGGGAAAGCCTCGTGGGAAAGCCTCGTGGGAAAGACTCGAGGGAAAACCATAGATCCTTTGATCCAATCGGCGGACTGGGTGACACTGCTGCTACCGCTCTGGAGGAAAGCGCAAGTGCATGCCCGCATTCGAGACGAGGACTGACTCCCCTGGGGAGACTCCAGAAGTACCCCAAGATCCATGTCAGCACTGGAGAGGAATTCTCAGGTTCCGGCCCCGACTTCACACAAGGTCTTAGGCCCCGGCATCGACGGGAGAGGAATCCCGAGAGGCCCCCGAGGAACTCGCATGGGGACTGGTCTTTCCTGAGGCCACCAGAGCGGGTCCCTGAGGTCCCCGTCTAAGTCGAGAGCACCTGCCGCAACTCGAGGAAATCCAGGAGGTTTTGCCCTCCAGGCGAGATGAGGCCCATTTCCGCTGAGGCTTCTCGAGGCTAATCACATCTAACCACTGGAACTTCCAAAGGGTCCTTCACACCCTTGATGCAACTCAAGAAGTTCCCCGACATACCCGTCTCCACTCGAGAGGAAGCACGAGGGTCCCGCACACATCCAGGGGAGCCCCGTTTCCGCCTCCTAGCTCGAGATGAGGGATCCTTTCCCTGTTTCGTAGGGAAAGAATTCCCGGCGTTCCGGTCGCATCTCAAGAGGAGGCGCTCTCCACAGGAAAGGCGAGAGAAACTCCAGGGTCGTGCCACCATTCCAAGAGTCCCCCAGATGTCTCAGTCCATTCCAGAGGAACCTGTTTTCCCTGCACTGCCTTGACGTTCAAGCCAAGGATCGACTCCCACCATGTGTGCACGTGGGACAGCCCTGTGGGAAAGCCTCGTGGGAAAGCCTCGTGGGAAAGACTCGAGGGAAAACCATAAATCCTTTAATCCACGCGGCGGACTGCGTGACACTGCTGCTACCGTTCTGGAGGAAAGCGCAAGTGCATTGCCGCATTCGAGACGAGCACTGACTCCCCTGGGGAGACTCCAGAAGTACCCCAAGATCCATGTCAGCACTGCAGAGGAATCCTCAGGTTCCGGCCCCTACTCCACACAAGGTCTTAGGCCCCGGCATCGACGGCAGAGGAATCTCGAGAGGCCCCAGAGGAACTCGCATAGGGACTGGCCTTTCCTGAGGCCACCAGAGCGGGTCCCTGAGGTCCCCGTCGTAAGTCGAGAGCACCTACCTCAACTCGAGAAAATCCAGGAGGTTTTGCCCTCCAGGCGAGATGAGGCCCATTTCCGCTGAGGCTTCTCTAGGCTAATCACATCTAACCACTGGAACTTCCAAAGGGTCCTTCACACCCTTGCTGCAACTCAAGAAGTTCCCCGACATACCCGTCTCCACTCGAGAGGAAGCACGAGGGTCCCGCACACATCCAGGGGAGCCCCGTTTCCGCCTCCTAGCTCGAGATGAGGGATCCTTTCCCTGTTTCGTAGGGAAAGAATTGCCGGCGTTCCCGTCGCATCTCAAGAGGAGGCGCTCTCCACAGGAAAGGCGAGAGGAACTTCAGGGTCGTGCCACCATTCCAAGAGTCCCCCAGATGTGTCAGTCCATTCCAGAGGAACCTGTTTTCCCTGCACTGCCTTGACGTTCAAGCCGAGGATCGACTTCCACCACGTGAGCACGTGGGACAGCCCTGAGGGAAAGCCTCCTGGGAAAGCCTCCTGGGAAAGACTCGAGGGAAAACCATAGATCCTTCAATCTACGCGGCGGAATGCGTGACACTGCTGCTACCGCTCTGGAGGAAAGCGCAAGTGCATGCCCGCATTTGAGACGAGGACTGACTCCCCTGGGGAGACTCCAGAAGTACCCCAAGATCCATGTCAGCACTGGAGAGGAATCCTCAGGTTCCGGCCCCGACTCCACACAAGGTCTTAGGCCCCGGCATCGAAGGGAGAGGATTCCCGAGAGGCCCCCGAGGAACTCGCATGGGGACTGGCCTTTCCTGAGGCCACCAGAGCGGGTCCCTGAGGTCCCCGTCGTAAGTCTAGAGCACCTGCCGCAACTCGAGAAAATCCAGGAGGATTTGCCCTCCAGGCGAGATGAGGCCCATTTCCGCTGAGTCTTCTCGAGGCTAATCACATCTAACCACTGGAACTTCCAAAGGGTCCTTCACACCCTTACTGCAACTCAAGAAGTTTCCCGACATGCCCGTGTACACTCGAGAGGAAGCACGATGGTCCCGCACACATCCAGGGGAGCCCCGTTTCCGCCTCCTAGCTCGAGATGAGGGATCCTTTCCCTGTTTCGTAGGGAAAGAATTCCCGGCGTTCCCGTCGCAACTCAAGAGGTGGCGCTCTCCACAGGAAAGGCGAGAGGAACGCCAGGGTCGTGCCACCATTCCAAGAGTCCCCCAGATGTGTCAGTCCATTCCAGAGGAACCTGTTTTCCCTGCACTGCCTTGACGTTCAAGCCGAGGATCGACTCCCACCACGTGTGCACGTGGGACAGCCCTGTGGGAAAGCCTCGTGGGAAATACTCGAGGGAAAGCCATAGATCCATTGATCCACGCGGCGGAATGCGTGACACTGCTGCTACCACTCTGGAGGAAAGCGCAAGTGCATGCCCGCATTCGAGACGAGGACTGACTCCCCTGGGGAGACTCCAGAAGTACCCCAAGATCCATGTCAGCACTGGAGAGGAATCCTCGGGTTCCGGCCCCGACTCCACACAAGGTCTTAGTCCCCGGCCTCGACGGGAGAGGAATCCCGAGAGGCCCCCGAGGAACTCGCATGGGGACTGGCCTTTCCTGAGGCCACCAGAGCGGGTCCCCGAGGTACCCGTCGTAAGTCGAGAGCACCTGCCGCAACAAGAGAAATTCCAGGAGGTTTTGCCCTCCAGGCGAGATGTGGCCCATTTCCGATGAGGCTTCTCGAGGCTAATCACATCTAAACACTGGAACTTCCAAAGGGTCCTTCACACCCTTGCTGCAACTCAAGAAGTTCCACGACATACCCGTCTCCATTCGAGAGGAAGCACGAGGGTCCCGCACACATCCAGGGGAGCCCCGTTTCCGCTTCCTAGCTCGAGATGAGGGATCCTTTCCCTGTTTCGTAGGGAAAGAATTCCCGGCGTTCCCGTCGCATCTCTAGAGGAGGCGCTCTCCACAGGAAAGGCGAGAGGAACTCCAGGGTCGTGCCACCATTCCAAGAGACCCCAGATGTGTCAGTCCATTCCAGAGGAACCTGTTTTCCCTGCACTGCCTTGACGTTCAAGCCGAGGATCGACTCCCACCACGTGTGCACGTGGGACAGCCCTGTGGGAAAGCCTCGTGGGAAAGCCTCGTGGGAAAGACTCGAGAGAAAACCATAGATCCTTTGATCCACGCGGCGGACTGCGTGACACTGCTGCTACCGCTCTGGAGGAAAGCGCAAGTGCATGCCCGCATTCGAGACGAGGACTGACTCCCCTGGGGAGATTCCAGAAGTACCCCAAGATCCATGTCAGCACTGGAGAGGAATCCTCGGGTTCCGGCCCCGACTCCACACAAGGTCTTAGGCCCCGGCATCGACGGGAGAGGAATCCCGAGAGGCCCCCGAGGAACTCGCATGGGGACTGGCCTTTCCTGAGGCAACCAGAGCGGGTCCCTGTGGTCCCCGTCGTAAGTCGAGAGCACCTGCCGCAACTCGAGAAAATCCAGGAGGTTTTGCCCTCCAGGCGAGATGAGGCCCATTTCCGCTGAGGCTTCTCGATGCTAATCACATCTAAACACTGGAACTTCCAAAGGGTCCTTCACACCCTTGCTGCAAGTCCAGAAGTTCCCTGACATACCCGTCTCCACTCGAGAGGAAGCACGAGGGTCCCGCACACATCCTGGGGAGCCCAGTTTTCGCCTCCTAGCTCGAGATGAGGGATCCTTTCCCTGTTTCGTAGGGAAAGAATTCCCGGCGTTCCCGTCGCATCTCAAGAGGAGGCGCTCTCCACAGGAAGGCGAGAGGAACTCCAGGGTCGTGCCACCATTCCAAGAGTCCCCCAAATGTGTCAGTCCATTCCAGAGGAACCTGTTTTCCCTGCACTGCCTTGACGCTCAAGCCGAGGATCTACTCCCACCACGTGTGCACGTGGGACTGCCCTGTGGGAAAGCCTCGTGGGAAAGACTCGAGGGAAAAACATAGATCCTTTGATCCACGCGGCGGATTGTGGGACACTGCTGCTACCCCTCTGGAGGAAAGCGCAAGTGCATGCCCGCATTCGAGACGAGGACTGACTCCCCTGAGAAGACTCCAGAAATACCCCAAGATCCATGTCAGCACTGGAGAGGAATCCTCAGGTTCCGGCCCCGACTCCACACAAGGTCTTAGGCCCCGGCATCGACGGGAGAGGAATCCCGAGAGGCCCCCGAGGAACTCGCATGGGGGCTGGCCTTTCCTGAGGCCACCAGAGCGGGTCCCCGAGTTCCCCGTCGTAAGTCGAGGGCACCTGCCGCAAGTCGTGAAAATCCAGGAGGTTTTGCCCTCCAGGCGAGATGTGGCCCATTTCCGTTGAGGCTTCTCTAGGCTAATCACATCTAACCACTGGAACTTCCAAAGGGTCCTTCACACCCTTGCTGCAACTCAAGAAGTTCCCCGACATACCCGTCTCCACTCGAGAGGAAGCACGAGGGTCCCGCACACACCCAGGGGAGCCCCGTTTCCGCCTCCTAGCTCGAGATGAGGGATCCTTTCCCTTTTTCGTAGGGAAAGAATTCCCGGCGTTCCCGTCGCATCTCAAGAGGAGGCACTCTCCACAGGAAAGGCGAGAGGAACTCCAGGGTCCTGCCCCCATTCCAAGAGTCCCCCAGATGTGTCAGTCCATTTCAGAGGAACCTGTTTTCCCTGCACTGCCTTGACGTTCAAGCCGAGGATCGACTGCCACCACGTGTGCACGTGGGACAGCCCTGTGGGAAAGCCTCGTGGGAAAGCCTCGTGGGAAAGACTCGAGGGAAAACCATAGATCCTTTGATCCACGCGGCGGACTGCGTGAGAGTGCTGCTACCGCTCTGGAGGAAAGCGCAAGTGCATGCCCGCATTCGAGACGAGCACTGACTCCACTGGGGAGACTCCAGAAGTACCCCAAGATCCATGTCAGCACTGGAGAGGAATCCTCAGGTTCCGGCCCCGACTCCACACAAGGTCTTAGGCCCCGGCATCGACGGCAGAGGAATCCCGAGAGGCCCCCGAGGAACTCGCATGGGGACTGGCCTTTCCTGAGGCCACCAGAGCGGGTCCCTGAGGTCCCCGTCGTAAGTCGAGAGCACCTGCCACAACTCGAGAAAATGCAGGAGGTTTTGCCCTCCAGGCGAGATGAGGCCCATTTCCGCTGAGGCTTCTCGAGGCTAATCACATCTAACCACTGGAACTTCCAAAGTGTCCTTCACACCCTTGCTGCAACTCAAGAAGTTCCCCGACATACCTGTCTCCACTCGAGAGGAAGCACGCGGGTCCCGCACACACCCAGGGGAGCCCCGTTTCCGCCTCCTAGCTCGAGATGAGGGATCCTTTCCCTGTTTCGTAGGGAAAGAATTCCCGGCGTTCCGTCGCATCTCAAGAGGAGGCGATCTCCACAGGAAAGGCGAGAGGAACTCCAGGGTCGTTCCACCATTCCAAGAGTCACACAGATGTGTCAGTCCATTCCAGAGGAACCTGTTTTCCCTGCACTGCCTTGACGTTCAAGCCGAGGATCGACTCCCACCACGTGTGCACGTGGGACAGCCCTGTGGGAAAGCCTCGTGGGAAAGCCTTGTGGGAAAGACTCGAGGAAAAAACATAGATCCTTTGATCCACGCGGCAGACTGGGTGACACTGCTGCTACCTCTCTGGAGGAAAGCACAATTGCATGCCCGCATTCGAGACGAGCACTGACTCCCCTGGGGAGACTCCAGAAGTACCCCAAGATCCATGTCAGCACTGGAGAGGAATCCTCAGGTTCCTGCCCCGACTCCACACAAGGTCTTAGGCCCCGGCATCGACGGGAGAGGAATCCCGAGAGGCCACCGAGGAACTCGCATGGGGACTGGCCTTTCCTGAGGCCACCAGAGCGGGTCCCTGAGGTCCCCGTCGTAATTCGAGAGCACCTGCCGCAACTCGAGAAAATCCAGGAGGTTTTGCCCTCCAGGCGAGATGAGGCCCATTTCCGTTGAAGCTTCTCGAGGCTAATCACATCTAACCACTGGAACTTCCAAAGGGTCCTTCACACCCTTGCTGCAACTCAAGAAGTTCCCCGACATACCCGTCTCCAATCGAGAGGAAGCACGAGGGTCCCGCACACATCCAGGGGAGCCCCGTTTCCGCCTCCTAGCTCGAGATGAGGGATCCTTTCCCTGTTTGGTAGGGAAAGAATTCCCGGCGTTCCCGTCGCATCTCAAGAGGAGGCGCTCTCCACAGGAAAGGCGAGAGGAACTCCAGGGTCGTGCCACCATTCCAAGAGTCCCCCAGATGTGTCAGTCCATTCCAGAGGAACCTACTTTCCCTGCACTGCCTTGACGTTCAAGCCGAGGATCGACTCCCACCAGGTGTGCACGTGGTTCAGCCCTGTGGGAAAGCCTCGTGGGAAAGCCTCGTGGGAAAGACTCGAGGGAAAACCATAGATCCTTTGATCCACGCGGCGGACTGTGTGACAGTGCTGCTACCGCTCTGGAGGAAAGCGCAAGTGCATGCCCGCATTCGAGACGAGCACTGACTCCCCTGGGGAGACTCCAGAAGTACCCCAAGATCCATGTCAGCACTGGAGAGGAATCCTCAGGTTCCGGCCCCTACTCCACACAAGGTCTTAGGCCCCGGCATCGACGGGAGAGGAATCCCGAGAGGCCCCCGAGGAACTCGCATGGGGACTGGCCTTTCCTGAGGCCACCAGAGCGGGTCCCTGTGGTCCCCGTCGTAAGTCGAGAGCACCTGCCGCAACTCGAGAAAATGCAGGAGGTTTTGCCCTCCAGGCGAGATGAGGCCCATTTCCGCTGAGGCTTCTCGAGGCTAATCACATCTAACCACTGGAACTTCCAAAGGGTCCTTCACACCCTTGCTGCAACTCAAGAAGTTCCCCGACATAACCGTCTCCACTCGAGAGGAAGCATGAGGGTCCCGCACACACCCAGGGGAGCACCGTTTCCGCCTCCTAGCTCGAGATGAGGGATCCTTTCCCTGTTTCGCAGGGAAAGAATTCCCGGGGTTCCCGTCGCATCTCAAGAGGAGGCGCTCTCCACAGGAAAGGCGAGAGGAACTCCAGGGTCGTCCCACCATTCCAAGAGTCCCCCAGATGTGTCAGTCCATTCCAGAGGAACCTGTTTTCCCTGCACTGCCTTGACCTTCAAGCCGAGGATCGACTGCCACCACGTGTGCACGTGGGACAGCCCTGTGGGAAAGCCTCGTCAGAAAACCTCGTGGGAAAGACTCGAGGGAAAACCATAGATCCTTTGATCCACGCGGCGGACTGCGTGACAGTGCTGCTACCGCTCTGGAGGAAAGCGCAAGGGCATGCCCGCATTCGAGACGAGCACTGACTCCACTGGGGAGACTCCAGAATTACCCCAAGATCCATGTCAGCACTGGAGAGGAATCCTCAGGTTCCGGCCCCGACTCCACACAAGGTCTTAGGCCCCGGCATCGACGGCAGAGGAATCCCGAGAGGCCCCTGAGGAACTCGCATGGGGACTGGCCTTTCCTGAGGCCACCAGAGCGGGTCCCTGAGGTCCCCGTCGTAAGTCGAGAGCAACTGCCGCAACTCGAGAAAATCCAGGAGGTTTTGCCCTCCAGTCGAGATGAGGCCCATTTCAGCTGAGGCTTCTCGAGGCTAATCACATCTAACCACTGGAACTTCCAAAGGATCCTTCACACCCTTGCTGCAACTCAAGAAGTTCCCCGACATACCCGTCTCCACACTAGAGGAAGCACGAGGGTCCCGCACACATCCAGGGGAGCCCCGTTTCCGCCTCCTAGCTCGAGATGAGGGATCCTTTCCCTGTTTCGTAGGGAAAGAATTCCCGGCGTTCCCGTCACATCTCAAGAGGAGGCGCTCTCCACAGGAAAGGCGAGAGGAACTCCAGGGTCGTGCCACCATTCCAAGAGTCCCCCAGATGTGTCAGTCCATTCCAGAGGAACCTGTTTTCCCTGCACTGCCTTGACGTTCAAGCCGAGGATCGACTCCCCCCACGTGTGCACGTGGGACAGCCCTGTGGGAAAGCCTCGTGGGAAAGCCTCCTGGGAAAGACTCGAGGGAAAACCATAGATCCTTTGATCCACGCGGCGGAATGTGTGACACTGCTGCTACCGCTCTGGAGGAAAGCGCAAGTGCATGCCCGCATTCGAGACGAGCACTGACTCCCCTGGGGAGACTCCAGAAGTACCCCAAGATCCATGTCAGCACTGGAGAGGAATCCTCAGGTTCCGGCCCCGACTCCACACAAGGTCTTAGGCCCTGGCATTGACGGGAGAGGAATCCCGAGAGGCCCCCGAGGAACTCGCATGGGGACTGGCCTTTCCTGAGGCCACCAGAGCGGGTCCCTGTGGTCCCCGTCGTAAGTCGAGAGCACCTGCCGCAACTCGAGAAAATGCAGGAGGTTTTGCCCTCCAGGCGAGATGAGGCCCATTTCCGCTGAGGCTTCTCGAGGCTAATCACATCTAACCACTGGAACTTCCAAAGGGTCCTTCACACCCTTGCTGCAACTCAAGAAGTTCCCCGCATACCTGTCTCCACTCGAGAGGAAGCACGAGGGTCCCGCACACACCCAGGGGAGCCCCGTTTCCGCCTCCTAGCTCGAGATGAGGGATCCTTTCCCTGTTTCGTAGGGAAAGAATTCCCGGCGTTCCGTCGCATCTCAAGAGGAGGCGATCTCCACAGGAAAGGCGAGAGGAACTCCAGGGTCGTTCCACCATTCCAAGAGTCACCCAGATGTGTCAGTCCATTCCAGAGGAACCTGTTTTCCCTGCACTGCCATGACGTTCAAGCCGAGGATCGACTCCCACCACGTGTGCACGTGGGACAGCCCTGTGGGAAAGCCTCGTGGGAAAGCCTCCTGGGAAAGACTCGAGGGAAAACCATAGATCCTTAATCCACGCGGCGGACTGCGTGACACTGCTGCTATCGCGCCGGAGTAAAGCACAAGTGCATGCCCGGATTCGAGACGAGGACTGACTCCCCTGGGGAGACTCCAGAAGTACCCCAAGATCCATGTCAGCACTGGAGAGGAATCCTAAGGTTCCGGCCCCGACTCCACACAAGGTCTTAGGCCCCGGCATCGACGGGTGAGGAATCCCGAGAAGCCCCCGTGGAACTCGCATGGGGACTGGCCTTTCCTGAGGCCACCAGAGCGGGTCCCTGAGGTCCCCGTCGTAAGTCGAGAGCACCTGCCGCAACTCGAGAAAATCCAGGAGGTTTTGCCCTCCAGGCGAGTTGAGGCCCATTTCCGCTGAGGCTTCTCGAGGCTAATCACATCTAACCACTGGAACTTCCAAAGGGTCCTTCACACCCTTCCTGCAACTCAAGAAGTTCCCTGACATTCCCGTCTCCACTCGAGAGGAAGCACGAGGGTCCCGCACACATCCAGGGGAGCCCCGTATCCTCCTCCTAGCTCGAGATGAGGGATCCTTTCCCTGTTTCGTAGGGAAAGAATTCCCGGCGTTCCCGTCGCATCTCAAGAGGAGGCGCTCTCCACAGGAAAGGCGAGAGGAACTCCAGGGCCGTGCCACCATTCCAAGAGTCCCCCAGATGTGTCAGTCCATTCCAGAGGAACCTGTTTTCCCTGCTCTGCCTTGACGTTCAAGCCGAGGATTGACTCCCAACACGTGTGCACGTGGGACAGCCCTGTGTGAAAGCCTCGTGGCAAAGCCTCGTGGGAAAGTCTCGAGGGAAAACCATAGATCCTTTGATCCACGCGGCAGACTGCGTGACACTGCTGCTACCGCTCTGCAGGAAAGCGCAAGTGCATGCCCGCATTCGAGAGGAGGACTGACTCCCCTGGGGAGACTCCAGAAGTACCCCAAGATCCATGTCAGCACTGGAGAGGAATCCTCAGGTTCCGGCCCCGACTCCACACAAGGTCTTAGGCCCCGGCATCGACGGGAGAGGAATCCCGAGAGGCCCCCGAGGAACTCGCATGGGGACTGGCCTTTCCTGAGGCCACCACAGCGGGTCCCTGAGGTCCCCGTCGTAAGTCGAGAGCACCTGCCGCAACTCGAGAAAATCCAGGAGGTTTGCCCTCCAGGCGAGATGAGGCCCATTTCCGCTGAGGCTTCTCGAGGCTAATCACATCTAACCACTGGAACTTCCAAAGGGTCCTTCACACCCTTGCTGCAACTCAAGAAGTTCCCCGACATACCCGTCTCCACTCGAGAGGAAGCACGATGTTCCCGCACACACCCAGGGGAGCCCCGTTTCCGCCTCCTAGCTCGAGATGAGGGATCCTTTCCCTGTTTCGTAGGGAAAGAATTCCCGGCGTTCCGGTCGCATCTCAAGAGGAGGCGCTCTCCACAGGAAAGGCGAGAGAAACTCCAGGGTCGTGCCACCATTCCAAGAGTCCCCCAGATGTCTCAGTCCATTCCAGAGGAACCTGTTTTCCCTGCACTGCCTTGACGTTCAAGCCAAGGATCGACTCCCACCATGTGTGCACGTGGGACAGCCCTGTGGGAAAGCCTCGTGGGAAAGCCTCGTGGGAAAGACTCGAGGGAAAACCATAAATCCTTTAATCCACGCGGCGGACTGCGTGACACTGCTGCTACCGTTCTGGAGGAAAGCGCAAGTGCATTGCCGCATTCGAGACGAGCACTGACTCCCCTGGGGAGACTCCAGAAGTACCCCAAGATCCATGTCAGCACTGCAGAGGAATCCTCAGGTTCCGGCCCCTACTCCACACAAGGTCTTAGGCCCCGGCATCGACGGCAGAGGAATCTCGAGAGGCCCCAGAGGAACTCGCATAGGGACTGGCCTTTCCTGAGGCCACCAGAGCGGGTCCCTGAGGTCCCCGTCGTAAGTCGAGAGCACCTACCTCAACTCGAGAAAATCCAGGAGGTTTTGCCCTCCAGGCGAGATGAGGCCCATTTCCGCTGAGGCTTCTCTAGGCTAATCACATCTAACCACTGGAACTTCCAAAGGGTCCTTCACACCCTTGCTGCAACTCAAGAAGTTCCCCGACATACCCGTCTCCACTCGAGAGGAAGCACGAGGGTCCCGCACACATCCAGGGGAGCCCCGTTTCCGCCTCCTAGCTCGAGATGAGGGATCCTTTCCCTGTTTCGTAGGGAAAGAATTGCCGGCGTTCCCGTCGCATCTCAAGAGGAGGCGCTCTCCACAGGAAAGGCGAGAGGAACTTCAGGGTCGTGCCACCATTCCAAGAGTCCCCCAGATGTGTCAGTCCATTCCAGAGGAACCTGTTTTCCCTGCACTGCCTTGACGTTCAAGCCGAGGATCGACTTCCACCACGTGAGCACGTGGGACAGCCCTGAGGGAAAGCCTCCTGGGAAAGCCTCCTGGGAAAGACTCGAGGGAAAACCATAGATCCTTCAATCTACGCGGCGGAATGCGTGACACTGCTGCTACCGCTCTGGAGGAAAGCGCAAGTGCATGCCCGCATTTGAGACGAGGACTGACTCCCCTGGGGAGACTCCAGAAGTACCCCAAGATCCATGTCAGCACTGGAGAGGAATCCTCAGGTTCCGGCCCCGACTCCACACAAGGTCTTAGGCCCCGGCATCGAAGGGAGAGGATTCCCGAGAGGCCCCCGAGGAACTCGCATGGGGACTGGCCTTTCCTGAGGCCACCAGAGCGGGTCCCTGAGGTCCCCGTCGTAAGTCTAGAGCACCTGCCGCAACTCGAGAAAATCCAGGAGGATTTGCCCTCCAGGCGAGATGAGGCCCATTTCCGCTGAGGCTTCTCGAGGCTAATCACATCTAACCACTGGAACTTCCAAAGGGTCCTTCACACCCTTACTGCAACTCAAGAAGTTTCCCGACATGCCCGTGTACACTCGAGAGGAAGCACGATGGTCCCGCACACATCCAGGGGAGCCCCGTTTCCGCCTCCTAGCTCGAGATGAGGGATCCTTTCCCTGTTTCGTAGGGAAAGAATTCCCGGCGTTCCCGTCGCAACTCAAGAGGTGGCGCTCTCCACAGGAAAGGCGAGAGGAACGCCAGGGTCGTGCCACCATTCCAAGAGTCCCCCAGATGTGTCAGTCCATTCCAGAGGAACCTGTTTTCCCTGCACTGCCTTGACGTTCAAGCCGAGGATCGACTCCCACCACGTGTGCACGTGGGACAGCCCTGTGGGAAAGCCTCGTGGGAAATACTCGAGGGAAAGCCATAGATCCATTGATCCACGCGGCGGAATGCGTGACACTGCTGCTACCACTCTGGAGGAAAGCGCAAGTGCATGCCCGCATTCGAGACGAGGACTGACTCCCCTGGGGAGACTCCAGAAGTACCCCAAGATCCATGTCAGCACTGGAGAGGAATCCTCGGGTTCCGGCCCCGACTCCACACAAGGTCTTAGTCCCCGGCCTCGACGGGAGAGGAATCCCGAGAGGCCCCCGAGGAACTCGCATGGGGACTGGCCTTTCCTGAGGCCACCAGAGCGGGTCCCCGAGGTACCCGTCGTAAGTCGAGAGCACCTGCCGCAACAAGAGAAATTCCAGGAGGTTTTGCCCTCCAGGCGAGATGTGGCCCATTTCCGATGAGGCTTCTCGAGGCTAATCACATCTAAACACTGGAACTTCCAAAGGGTCCTTCACACCCTTGCTGCAACTCAAGAAGTTCCACGACATACCCGTCTCCATTCGAGAGGAAGCACGAGGGTCCCGCACACATCCAGGGGAGCCCCGTTTCCGCTTCCTAGCTCGAGATGAGGGATCCTTTCCCTGTTTCGTAGGGAAAGAATTCCCGGCGTTCCCGTCGCATCTCTAGAGGAGGCGCTCTCCACAGGAAAGGCGAGAGGAACTCCAGGGTCGTGCCACCATTCCAAGAGACCCCAGATGTGTCAGTCCATTCCAGAGGAACCTGTTTTCCCTGCACTGCCTTGACGTTCAAGCCGAGGATCGACTCCCACCACGTGTGCACGTGGGACAGCCCTGTGGGAAAGCCTCGTGGGAAAGCCTCGTGGGAAAGACTCGAGAGAAAACCATAGATCCTTTGATCCACGCGGCGGACTGCGTGACACTGCTGCTACCGCTCTGGAGGAAAGCGCAAGTGCATGCCCGCATTCGAGACGAGGACTGACTCCCCTGGGGAGATTCCAGAAGTACCCCAAGATCCATGTCAGCACTGGAGAGGAATCCTCGGGTTCCGGCCCCGACTCCACACAAGGTCTTAGGCCCCGGCATCGACGGGAGAGGAATCCCGAGAGGCCCCCGAGGAACTCGCATGGGGACTGGCCTTTCCTGAGGCAACCAGAGCGGGTCCCTGTGGTCCCCGTCGTAAGTCGAGAGCACCTGCCGCAACTCGAGAAAATCCAGGAGGTTTTGCCCTCCAGGCGAGATGAGGCCCATTTCCGCTGAGGCTTCTCGATGCTAATCACATCTAAACACTGGAACTTCCAAAGGGTCCTTCACACCCTTGCTGCAAGTCCAGAAGTTCCCTGACATACCCGTCTCCACTCGAGAGGAAGCACGAGGGTCCCGCACACATCCTGGGGAGCCCAGTTTTCGCCTCCTAGCTCGAGATGAGGGATCCTTTCCCTGTTTCGTAGGGAAAGAATTCCCGGCGTTCCCGTCGCATCTCAAGAGGAGGCGCTCTCCACAGGAAGGCGAGAGGAACTCCAGGGTCGTGCCACCATTCCAAGAGTCCCCCAAATGTGTCAGTCCATTCCAGAGGAACCTGTTTTCCCTGCACTGCCTTGACGCTCAAGCCGAGGATCTACTCCCACCACGTGTGCACGTGGGACTGCCCTGTGGGAAAGCCTCGTGGGAAAGACTCGAGGGAAAAACATAGATCCTTTGATCCACGCGGCGGATTGTGGGACACTGCTGCTACCCCTCTGGAGGAAAGCGCAAGTGCATGCCCGCATTCGAGACGAGGACTGACTCCCCTGAGAAGACTCCAGAAATACCCCAAGATCCATGTCAGCACTGGAGAGGAATCCTCAGGTTCCGGCCCCGACTCCACACAAGGTCTTAGGCCCCGGCATCGACGGGAGAGGAATCCCGAGAGGCCCCCGAGGAACTCGCATGGGGACTGGCCTTTCCTGAGGCCACCAGAGCGGGTCCCCGAGTTCCCCGTCGTAAGTCGAGGGCACCTGCCGCAAGTCGTGAAAATCCAGGAGGTTTTGCCCTCCAGGCGAGATGTGGCCCATTTCCGTTGAGGCTTCTCTAGGCTAATCACATCTAACCACTGGAACTTCCAAAGGGTCCTTCACACCCTTGCTGCAACTCAAGAAGTTCCCCGACATACCCGTCTCCACTCGAGAGGAAGCACGAGGGTCCCGCACACACCCAGGGGAGCCCCGTTTCCGCCTCCTAGCTCGAGATGAGGGATCCTTTCCCTTTTTCGTAGGGAAAGAATTCCCGGCGTTCCCGTCGCATCTCAAGAGGAGGCACTCTCCACAGGAAAGGCGAGAGGAACTCCAGGGTCCTGCCCCCATTCCAAGAGTCCCCCAGATGTGTCAGTCCATTTCAGAGGAACCTGTTTTCCCTGCACTGCCTTGACGTTCAAGCCGAGGATCGACTGCCACCACGTGTGCACGTGGGACAGCCCTGTGGGAAAGCCTCGTGGGAAAGCCTCGTGGGAAAGACTCGAGGGAAAACCATAGATCCTTTGATCCACGCGGCGGACTGCGTGAGAGTGCTGCTACCGCTCTGGAGGAAAGCGCAAGTGCATGCCCGCATTCGAGACGAGCACTGACTCCACTGGGGAGACTCCAGAAGTACCCCAAGATCCATGTCAGCACTGGAGAGGAATCCTCAGGTTCCGGCCCCGACTCCACACAAGGTCTTAGGCCCCGGCATCGACGGCAGAGGAATCCCGAGAGGCCCCCGAGGAACTCGCATGGGGACTGGCCTTTCCTGAGGCCACCAGAGCGGGTCCCTGAGGTCCCCGTCGTAAGTCGAGAGCACCTGCCACAACTCGAGAAAATGCAGGAGGTTTTGCCCTCCAGGCGAGATGAGGCCCATTTCCGCTGAGGCTTCTCGAGGCTAATCACATCTAACCACTGGAACTTCCAAAGTGTCCTTCACACCCTTGCTGCAACTCAAGAAGTTCCCCGACATACCTGTCTCCACTCGAGAGGAAGCACGAGGGTCCCGCACACACCCAGGGGAGCCCCGTTTCCGCCTCCTAGCTCGAGATGAGGGATCCTTTCCCTGTTTCGTAGGGAAAGAATTCCCGGCGTTCCGTCGCATCTCAAGAGGAGGCGATCTCCACAGGAAAGGCGAGAGGAACTCCAGGGTCGTTCCACCATTCCAAGAGTCACACAGATGTGTCAGTCCATTCCAGAGGAACCTGTTTTCCCTGCACTGCCTTGACGTTCAAGCCGAGGATCGACTCCCACCACGTGTGCACGTGGGACAGCCCTGTGGGAAAGCCTCGTGGGAAAGCCTTGTGGGAAAGACTCGAGGAAAAAACATAGATCCTTTGATCCACGCGGCAGACTGGGTGACACTGCTGCTACCTCTCTGGAGGAAAGCACAATTGCATGCCCGCATTCGAGACGAGCACTGACTCCCCTGGGGAGACTCCAGAAGTACCCCAAGATCCATGTCAGCACTGGAGAGGAATCCTCAGGTTCCTGCCCCGACTCCACACAAGGTCTTAGGCCCCGGCATCGACGGGAGAGGAATCCCGAGAGGCCACCGAGGAACTCGCATGGGGACTGGCCTTTCCTGAGGCCACCAGAGCGGGTCCCTGAGGTCCCCGTCGTAATTCGAGAGCACCTGCCGCAACTCGAGAAAATCCAGGAGGTTTTGCCCTCCAGGCGAGATGAGGCCCATTTCCGTTGAAGCTTCTCGAGGCTAATCACATCTAACCACTGGAACTTCCAAAGGGTCCTTCACACCCTTGCTGCAACTCAAGAAGTTCCCCGACATACCCGTCTCCAATCGAGAGGAAGCACGAGGGTCCCGCACACATCCAGGGGAGCCCCGTTTCCGCCTCCTAGCTCGAGATGAGGGATCCTTTCCCTGTTTGGTAGGGAAAGAATTCCCGGCGTTCCCGTCGCATCTCAAGAGGAGGCGCTCTCCACAGGAAAGGCGAGAGGAACTCCAGGGTCGTGCCACCATTCCAAGAGTCCCCCAGATGTGTCAGTCCATTCCAGAGGAACCTACTTTCCCTGCACTGCCTTGACGTTCAAGCCGAGGATCGACTCCCACCAGGTGTGCACGTGGTTCAGCCCTGTGGGAAAGCCTCGTGGGAAAGCCTCGTGGGAAAGACTCGAGGGAAAACCATAGATCCTTTGATCCACGCGGCGGACTGTGTGACAGTGCTGCTACCGCTCTGGAGGAAAGCGCAAGTGCATGCCCGCATTCGAGACGAGCACTGACTCCCCTGGGGAGACTCCAGAAGTACCCCAAGATCCATGTCAGCACTGGAGAGGAATCCTCAGGTTCCGGCCCCTACTCCACACAAGGTCTTAGGCCCCGGCATCGACGGGAGAGGAATCCCGAGAGGCCCCCGAGGAACTCGCATGGGGACTGGCCTTTCCTGAGGCCACCAGAGCGGGTCCCTGTGGTCCCCGTCGTAAGTCGAGAGCACCTGCCGCAACTCGAGAAAATGCAGGAGGTTTTGCCCTCCAGGCGAGATGAGGCCCATTTCCGCTGAGGCTTCTCGAGGCTAATCACATCTAACCACTGGAACTTCCAAAGGGTCCTTCACACCCTTGCTGCAACTCAAGAAGTTCCCCGACATAACCGTCTCCACTCGAGAGGAAGCATGAGGGTCCCGCACACACCCAGGGGAGCACCGTTTCCGCCTCCTAGCTCGAGATGAGGGATCCTTTCCCTGTTTCGCAGGGAAAGAATTCCCGGGGTTCCCGTCGCATCTCAAGAGGAGGCGCTCTCCACAGGAAAGGCGAGAGGAACTCCAGGGTCGTCCCACCATTCCAAGAGTCCCCCAGATGTGTCAGTCCATTCCAGAGGAACCTGTTTTCCCTGCACTGCCTTGACCTTCAAGCCGAGGATCGACTGCCACCACGTGTGCACGTGGGACAGCCCTGTGGGAAAGCCTCGTCAGAAAACCTCGTGGGAAAGACTCGAGGGAAAACCATAGATCCTTTGATCCACGCGGCGGACTGCGTGACAGTGCTGCTACCGCTCTGGAGGAAAGCGCAAGGGCATGCCCGCATTCGAGACGAGCACTGACTCCACTGGGGAGACTCCAGAATTACCCCAAGATCCATGTCAGCACTGGAGAGGAATCCTCAGGTTCCGGCCCCGACTCCACACAAGGTCTTAGGCCCCGGCATCGACGGCAGAGGAATCCCGAGAGGCCCCTGAGGAACTCGCATGGGGACTGGCCTTTCCTGAGGCCACCAGAGCGGGTCCCTGAGGGCCCCGTCGTAAGTCGAGAGCAACTGCCGCAACTCGAGAAAATCCAGGAGGTTTTGCCCTCCAGTCGAGATGAGGCCCATTTCAGCTGAGGCTTCTCGAGGCTAATCACATCTAACCACTGGAACTTCCAAAGGATCCTTCACACCCTTGCTGCAACTCAAGAAGTTCCCCGACATACCCGTCTCCACACTAGAGGAAGCACGAGGGTCCCGCACACATCCAGGGGAGCCCCGTTTCCGCCTCCTAGCTCGAGATGAGGGATCCTTTCCCTGTTTCGTAGGGAAAGAATTCCCGGCGTTCCCGTCACATCTCAAGAGGAGGCGCTCTCCACAGGAAAGGCGAGAGGAACTCCAGGGTCGTGCCACCATTCCAAGAGTCCCCCAGATGTGTCAGTCCATTCCAGAGGAACCTGTTTTCCCTGCACTGCCTTGACGTTCAAGCCGAGGATCGACTCCCCCCACGTGTGCACGTGGGACAGCCCTGTGGGAAAGCCTCGTGGGAAAGCCTCCTGGGAAAGACTCGAGGGAAAACCATAGATCCTTTGATCCACGCGGCGGAATGTGTGACACTGCTGCTACCGCTCTGGAGGAAAGCGCAAGTGCATGCCCGCATTCGAGACGAGCACTGACTCCCCTGGGGAGACTCCAGAAGTACCCCAAGATCCATGTCAGCACTGGAGAGGAATCCTCAGGTTCCGGCCCCGACTCCACACAAGGTCTTAGGCCCTGGCATTGACGGGAGAGGAATCCCGAGAGGCCCCCGAGGAACTCGCATGGGGACTGGCCTTTCCTGAGGCCACCAGAGCGGGTCCCTGTGGTCCCCGTCGTAAGTCGAGAGCACCTGCCGCAACTCGAGAAAATGCAGGAGGTTTTGCCCTCCAGGCGAGATGAGGCCCATTTCCGCTGAGGCTTCTCGAGGCTAATCACATCTAACCACTGGAACTTCCAAAGGGTCCTTCACACCCTTGCTGCAACTCAAGAAGTTCCCCGCATACCTGTCTCCACTCGAGAGGAAGCACGAGGGTCCCGCACACACCCAGGGGAGCCCCGTTTCCGCCTCCTAGCTCGAGATGAGGGATCCTTTCCCTGTTTCGTAGGGAAAGAATTCCCGGCGTTCCGTCGCATCTCAAGAGGAGGCGATCTCCACAGGAAAGGCGAGAGGAACTCCAGGGTCGTTCCACCATTCCAAGAGTCACCCAGATGTGTCAGTCCATTCCAGAGGAACCTGTTTTCCCTGCACTGCCATGACGTTCAAGCCGAGGATCG
The DNA here is from genome assembly GCF_042477335.2 of Ovis canadensis. Taxonomy (NCBI): domain Eukaryota; kingdom Metazoa; phylum Chordata; class Mammalia; order Artiodactyla; family Bovidae; genus Ovis; species Ovis canadensis. The sequence goes on along the minus strand of NC_091258.1, from coordinate 8,954,521 downwards.
ACTCCCACCACGTGTGCACGTGGGACAGCCCTGTGGGAAAGCCTCGTGGGAAAGCCTCCTGGGAAAGACTCGAGGGAAAACCATAGATCCTTAATCCACGCGGCGGACTGCGTGACACTGCTGCTATCGCGCCGGAGTAAAGCACAAGTGCATGCCCGGATTCGAGACGAGGACTGACTCCCCTGGGGAGACTCCAGAAGTACCCCAAGATCCATGTCAGCACTGGAGAGGAATCCTAAGGTTCCGGCCCCGACTCCACACAAGGTCTTAGGCCCCGGCATCGACGGGTGAGGAATCCCGAGAAGCCCCCGTGGAACTCGCATGGGGACTGGCCTTTCCTGAGGCCACCAGAGCGGGTCCCTGAGGTCCCCGTCGTAAGTCGAGAGCACCTGCCGCAACTCGAGAAAATCCAGGAGGTTTTGCCCTCCAGGCGAGTTGAGGCCCATTTCCGCTGAGGCTTCTCGAGGCTAATCACATCTAACCACTGGAACTTCCAAAGGGTCCTTCACACCCTTCCTGCAACTCAAGAAGTTCCCTGACATTCCCGTCTCCACTCGAGAGGAAGCACGAGGGTCCCGCACACATCCAGGGGAGCCCCGTATCCTCCTCCTAGCTCGAGATGAGGGATCCTTTCCCTGTTTCGTAGGGAAAGAATTCCCGGCGTTCCCGTCGCATCTCAAGAGGAGGCGCTCTCCACAGGAAAGGCGAGAGGAACTCCAGGGCCGTGCCACCATTCCAAGAGTCCCCCAGATGTGTCAGTCCATTCCAGAGGAACCTGTTTTCCCTGCTCTGCCTTGACGTTCAAGCCGAGGATTGACTCCCAACACGTGTGCACGTGGGACAGCCCTGTGTGAAAGCCTCGTGGCAAAGCCTCGTGGGAAAGTCTCGAGGGAAAACCATAGATCCTTTGATCCACGCGGCAGACTGCGTGACACTGCTGCTACCGCTCTGCAGGAAAGCGCAAGTGCATGCCCGCATTCGAGAGGAGGACTGACTCCCCTGGGGAGACTCCAGAAGTACCCCAAGATCCATGTCAGCACTGGAGAGGAATCCTCAGGTTCCGGCCCCGACTCCACACAAGGTCTTAGGCCCCGGCATCGACGGGAGAGGAATCCCGAGAGGCCCCCGAGGAACTCGCATGGGGACTGGCCTTTCCTGAGGCCACCACAGCGGGTCCCTGAGGTCCCCGTCGTAAGTCGAGAGCACCTGCCGCAACTCGAGAAAATCCAGGAGGTTTGCCCTCCAGGCGAGATGAGGCCCATTTCCGCTGAGGCTTCTCGAGGCTAATCACATCTAACCACTGGAACTTCCAAAGGGTCCTTCACACCCTTGCTGCAACTCAAGAAGTTCCCCGACATACCCGTCTCCACTCGAGAGGAAGCACGATGTTCCCGCACACACCCAGGGGAGCCCCGTTTCCGCCTCCTAGCTAGAGATGAGGGATCCTTTCCCTGTTTCGTAGGGAATGAATTCCCGGCGTTCCCGTCGCATCTCAAGAGGAGGCGCTCTCCACAGGAAAGGTGAAAGGAACTCCAGGGTCGTGCCACCATTCCAAGAGTCCCCCAGATATGTCAGTCCATTCCAGAGGAACCTGTTTTCCCTGCACTGCCTTGACGTTCAAGCCGAGGATCGACTCCCACCACGTGTGCACGTGGGACAGCCCTGTGGGAAAGCCTCGTGGGAAAGCCTCGTGGGAAAGACTCGAGGGAAAACCATAGATCCTTTGCTCCACGCGGCGGAATGTGTGACACTGCTGCTACCGCTCTGGAGGAAAGCAGAAGTGCATGCCCGCATTCGAGACGAGGACTGACTCCCCTGGGGAGACTCCAGAAGTACCCCAAGATCCATGTCAGCACTGGAGTGGAATCCTCAGGTTCCGGTCCCGACTCCACACAAGGTCTTAGGCCCCGGCATCGACGGGAGAGGAATCCCGAGAGGCCCCCGAGGAACTCGCATGGGGACTGGCCTTTCCTGAGGCCACCAGAGCGGGTCCCTGAGGTCCCCGCCGTAAGTCGAGAGCACCTGCCGCAACTCGAGAAAATCCAGGAGGTTTTGCCCTCCAGGCGAGATGAGGCCCATTTCCGCTGAGGCTTCTCGAGGCTTATCACATCTAACCACTGGAACTTCCAAAGGGTCCTTCACACCCTTGCTGCAACTCAAGAAGTTCCCCGACATACCCGTCTCCACTCGAGAGGAAGCACGAGGGTCCCGCACACATCCAGGGAAGCCCCGTTTCCGCCTCCTAGCTCGAGATGAGGTATCCGTTCCCTGTTTCGTAGGGAAAGAATTCCCGGTGTTCCCATCGCAACTCAAGAGGAGGCGCTCTGCACAGGAAAGGCGAGAGGAACTCCAGGGTCGTGCCACCATACCAACAGTCCCCCAGATGTGTCAGTCCATTCCAGAGGAATCTGTATTCCCTGCACTGCCTCGACGTTCAAGACGAGGATCGACTCCCACCACGTGTGCACGTGGGACAGCCCTGTGGGAAAGCCTCGTGGGAAAGCCTCGTGGGAAAGACTCGAGGGAAAACCATAGATCCTTTGATCCACGCGGCGGACTGCGTGACACTGCTGCTACCGCTCTGCAGGAAAGCGCAAGTGCATGCCCGCATTCGAGACGAGGACTGACTTCCCTGGGGAGACTCCAGATGTACCCCAAGTTCCATGTCAGCACTGGAGAGGAATCCTCAGGTTTCGGTCCCGACTCCACACAAGGTCTTAGGCCCCGGCATCGACGTGAGAGGAATCCCGAGAGGCCCCCGAGGAACTCGCATGGGGACTGGCCTTTCTGAGGCCACCAGAGCGGGTCCCTGAGGTCCCCGCCGTAATTCGAGAGCACCTGCCGCAACTCGAGAAAATCCAGGAGGTTTTGCCCTCCAGGCGAGATGAGGCCCATTTCCGCTGAGGCTTCTCGAGGCTAATCACATCTAACCACTGGAACTTCCAAAGGGTCCTTCACACCCTTGCTTCAACTCAAGAAGTTCCCCGCCATACCCGTCTCCACTCGAGAGGAAGCACGAGGGTCCCGCACACATCCAGGGGAGCCCCGTTTCCGCCTCCTAGCTCGAGATGAGGGATCCTTTCCCTGTTTCGTAGGGAAAGAATTCCCGGCGTTCCCGTCGCATCTCAAGAGGAGGCGCTCTCCACAGGAAAGGCGAGAGGAAGTCCAGGGTCGTGCCACCATTCCAAGAGTCCCCCAGATGTGTCAGTCCATTCCAGAGGAACCTGTTTTCCCTGCACTGCCTTGACGTTCAAGCCGAGGATCGACTCCTACCACCTGTGCACGTGGGACAGCCCTGTGGGAAAGCCTCTTGGGAAAGCCTCGTGGGAAAGACTCGAGGGAAAACCATAGATCCTTTGATCCACGCGGCAGAGTGCGTGACACTGCTGCTACCGCTCTGGAGGAAATCGCAAGTGCATGCCCGCATTCGAGACGAGCACTGACTCCCCTGGGGAGACTCCAGAAGTACCCCAAGATCCATGTCAGCACTGGAGAGGAATCCTCAGGTTCCGGCCCCGACTCCCCACAATGTCTTAGGCCCCGGCATCGACGGCAGAGAAATCCCGAGAGGCCCCCGAGGAACTTGAATGGGGACTGGCCTTTCCTGAGCCCACAAGAGCGGGTCCCTGAGGTCCCCGGCATAAGTCGAGAGCACCTGCCGCAACTCGAGAAAATCCAGGAGGTTTTGCCTTCCAGGCGAGATGAGGCCCATTTCCGTTGACGTTTCTCGAGGCTAATCACGTCTAACCACTGGAACTTCCAAAGGGTCCTTCACACCCTTGCTGCAACTCAAGAAGTTCCCCGACATACCCGTCTCCACTCGAGAGGAAGCACGAGGGTCCTGCACACATCCAGGGGAGCCCCGTTTCCGCCTCCTAGCTCGAGATGAGGGATCCTTTCCCTGTTTCGTAGGGAAAGAATTCCCGGCGTTCCCGTCGCATCTCAAGAGGAGGCGCTCTCCACAGGAAAGGCGAGAGGAACTCCAGGGTCGTGCCACCATTCCAAGAGTCCCCCAGATGTGTCAGTCCATTCCAGAGGAACCTATTTTCCCTGCACTGCCTTGACGTTCAAGCCGAGGATCGACTCCCACCACGTGTGCACGTGGGACAGTCCTGTGGGAAAGCCTCGTGGGAAAGCCTCCTGGGAAAGACTCGAGGGAAAACCATAGATCCTTTGATACACGCGGCGGACTGCGTGACACTTCTGCTACCGCTCTGGAGGAAAGCGCAAGTGCAGGCCCGCATTCGAGACGAGCAGTGACTCCCCTGGGGAGACTCCAGAAGTACCCCCAAGATCCATGTCAGCACTGGAGAGGAATCCTAAGGTTCCGGCCCCGACTCCACACAAGGGCTTAGGCCCCAGTATCGACGGGAGAGGAATCCCGAGAGGCCCCCGAGGAACTCGCATGGGGACTGGCCTTTCCTGAGGCCACCAGAGCGGGTCCCTGAGGTCCCCGTCGTAAGTCGAGAGCACCTGCCGCAACTCGAGAAAATCCAGGAGGTTTTGCCCTCCAGGCGAGATGAGGCCCATTTCCGCTGAGGCTTCTCGAGGCTAATCACATCTAACCACTGGAACTTCCAAAGGGTCCTTCACACCCTTGCTGCAACTCAAGAAGTTCCCTGACATACCCGTCTCCACTCGAGAGGAAGCACGAGGGTCCCGCACACATCCAGGGGAGCCCCGTTTCAGCCTCCTAGCTCGAGATGAGGGATCCTTTCCCTGTTTCGTAGGGAAAGAATTCCCCGCGTTCCCGTCGCATCTCAAGAGGAGGCGCTCTGCACAGGAAAGGCGAGAGGAACTCCAGCGTCGTGCCACCATTCAAAGAGTCCGCCAGATGTGTCAGTCCATTCCAGAGGAACCTGTTTTCCCTGCACTGCCTTGACGTTCAAGCCGAGGATCGACTCCCACCACGTGTGCACGTGGGACAGCCCTGTGGGAAAGCCTCGTGGGAAAGCCTCGTGGGAAAGACTCGAGGGAAAACCATAGATCCTTTGATCCACGCGGAGGACTGCGTGACACTGCTACTACCGCTCTGAAGGAAAGCGCAAGGGCATGTCCGCATTCGAGACGAGGACTGACTCCTGGGGAGACTCCAGAAGTACCCCAAGATCCATGTCAGCACTGGAGAGGAATCCTCAGGTTCTGGCCCCGACTCCACACAAGGTCTTAGGCTCCGGCATCGACGGGAGAGGAATCCCGAGAGGCCCCCGAGGAACTCGCATGCGGACTGGCCTTTCCTGAGGCCACCAGAGCGGGTCCCTGAGGTCCCCGTGGTAAGTCGAGAGCACCTGCCGCAACTCGAGAAAATCCAGGAGGTTTTGCCCTCCAGGCGAGATGAGGCCCATTTCCGCTGAGGCTTCTCGAGGCTAATCACATCTAACCACTGGAACTTCCAAAGGGTCCTTCACACCCTTGCTGCAACTCAAGATGTTCCCCGCCTTACCCGTCTCCACTCGAGAGGAAGCACGAGGGTCCCGCACACATGCAGGGGAGCCCCATTTCCGCCTCCTAGCTCGAGATGAGGGATCCTTCCCCTGTTTCGTAGGGAAAGAATTCCCGGCGTTCCCGTCGCATCTCAAGAGGAGGCTCTCTCCACAGGAAAGGCGAGAGGAACTCCAGGGTCGTGCCACCATTCCAAGAGTCCCTCAGATGTATCAGTCCATTCCAGAGGAACCTGTTTTCCCTGCACTGCCTTGACCTTCAAGCCGAGGATCGACTCCCACCACGTGTGCACGTGGGACAGTCCTGTGGGAAAGCCTCGTGGGAAAGCCTCCGGGGAAAGACTCGAGGGAAAACCATAGATCCTTTGATACACGCGGCGGATTGCGTGACACTTCTGCTACCGCTCTGGAGGAAAGCGCAAGTGCATGCCCGCATTCGAGACGAGCACTGACTCCCCTGGGGAGACTCCAGAAGTACCCCCAAGATCCATGTCAGCACTGGAGAGGAATCCTAAGGTTCCGGCCCCGACTCCACACAAGGGCTTAGGCCCCAGCAACGACGGGAGAGGAATCCCGAGAGGCCCCCGAGGAACTCGCATGGGGACTGGCCTTTCCTGAGGCCACCAGAGCGGGTCCCTGAGGTCCTTGTCGTAAGTCGAGAGCACCTGCCGCAACTCGAGAAAATCCAGGAGGTTTTGCCCTCCAGGCGAGATGAGGCCCATTTCCGCTGAGGCTTCTCGAGGCTAATCACATCTAACCACTGGAACTTCCAAAGGGTCCTTCATACCCTTGCTGCAACTCAAGAAATTCCCTGACATACCCGTCTCCACTCGAGAGGAAGCACGAGGGTCCCGCACACATCCAGGGGAGCCCCGTTTCCGCCTCCTAGCTCGAGATGAGGGATCCTTTCCCTGTTTCGTAGGGAAAGAATTCCCGGCGTTCCCGTCGCATCTCAAGAGGAGGCGCTCTCCACAGGAAAGGCGAGAGGATCTCCAGGGTCGTGCCACCATTCCAAGAGTCCACCAGATGTGTCAGTCCATTCCAGAGGAACCTATTTTCCCTGCACTGCCTTGACGTTCAAGCCGAGGATCGACTCCCACCACGTGTGCACGTGGGACAGTCCTGTGGGAAAGCCTCGTGGGAAAGCCTCCTGGGAAAGACTCGAGGGAAAACCATAGATCCTTTGATACACGCGGCGGATTGCGTGACACTTCTGCTACCGCTCTGGAGGAAAGCGCAAGTGCATGCCCGCATTCGAGACGAGGACTGACTCCCCTGGGGAGACTCCAGAAGTACCCCCAAGATCCATGTCAGCACTGGAGAGGAATCCTAAGGTTCCGGCCCCGACTCCACACAAGGGCTTAGGCCCCAGCATCGACGGGAGAGGAATCCCGAGAGGCCCCCGAGGAACTCGCATGGGGACTGGCCTTTCCTGAGGCCACCAGAGCGGGTCCCTGAGGTCCTTGTCGTAAGTCGAGAGCACCTGCCGCAACTCGAGAAAATCCAGGAGGTTTTGCCCTCCAGGCGAGATGAGGCCCATTTCCGCTGAGGCTTCTCGAGGCTAATTACATATAACCACTGGAACTTCCAAAGGGTCCTTCATACCCTTGCTGCAACTAAAGAAATTCCCTGACATACCCGTCTCCACTCGAGAGGAAGCACGAGGGTCCCGCACACATCCAGGGGAGCCCCGTTTCCGCCTCCTAGCTCGAGATGAGGGATCCTTTCCCTGTTTCGTAGGGAAAGAATTCCCCGCGTTCCCGTCGCATCTCAAGAGGAGGCGCTCTCCACAGGAAAGGCGTGAGGAACTCCAGAGTCGTGCCACCATTCCAAGAGTCCCCCAGATGTGTCAGTCCATTCCAGAGGAACCTGTTTTCCCTGCACTGCCTTGACGTTCAAGCCGAGGATCGACTCCCACCACGTGTGCACGTGGGACAGCCCTGTGGGAAAGCCTCTTGGGAAAGCCTCGTGGGAAAGACTCGAGGGAAAACCATAGATCCTTTGATCCACGTGGTGTACTGCGTGACACTGCTGCTACCGCTCTGCAGGAAAGCGCAAGTGCATGCCCGCATTCGAGACGAGCACTGACTCCCCTGGGGAGACTCCAGAAGTACCCCAAGATCCATGTAAGCACTGGAGAGGAATCCTCAGGTTCCGTCCCCGACTCCACACAAGGTCTTAGGCCCCGGCATCGAAGGGAGATGAATCCCGAGAGGCCCCCGAGGAACTCGCATGGGGACTGGCCTTTCCTGAGGCCACCAGAGCGGGTCCCTGAGGTCCCCGTCGTAAGTCTAGAGCACCTGAGCAACTCGAGAAAATCCAGGAGGTTTTGCCCTCCAGGTGAGATGAGGCCCATTTCCGCTGAGGCTTCTCGAGGCTAATCACATCTAACCACTGGAACTTCCAAAGGGTCCTTCACACCCTTGCTGCAACACAAGAAGTTCGCCGACATACCCGTCTCCACTCGAGAGGAAGCACGAGGGTCCCGCACACATCCAGGGGAGCCCCGTTTCCGCCTCCTAGCTCGAGATGAGGGATCCTTTCCCTGTTTCGTAGGGAAAGAATTCCCGGCGTTCCCGTCGCATCTCAAGAGGAGGCGCTCTCCACAGGAAAGGCGAGAGGAACTCCAGGGTCGTGCCACCATTCCAAGAGCCCCACAGATGTGTCAGTTCATTCCAGAGGAACCTGTTTTCCCTGCACTTCCTTGACGTTCAAGCCGAGGATCGACTCCCACCACGTGTGCACGTGGGACAGCCCTGTGGGAAAGCCTCGTGGGAAAGCCTCCTGGGAAAGACTAGAGGGAAAACCATAGATCCTTTAGTCCACGTGGCGGACAGCGTGACACTGCTGCTACCGCTCTGGAGGAAAGCGCAAGTGCATGCCCGCATTCGAGACGAGGACTGACTCCCCTGGGGAGACTCCAGAAGTACCCCAAGATCCATGTCAGCACTGGAGAGGAATCCTCAGGTTCCGGCCCCGACTCCACACAAGGCCTTAGGCCCCGGCATCGACGGCAGAGGAATCTCGAGAGGCCCCCGAGGAACTCGCATGGGGACTGACCTTTCCTGAGGCCACCAGAGCGGGTCCCTCAGGTCCCCGTCGTAAGTCGAGAGCACCTGCCGCAACTCGAGAAATCCAGGAGGTTTTGCCCTCCAGGCGAGATGAGGCCCAATTCCGCTGAGGCTTCTCGAGGCTAATCACATCTAACCACTGGAACTTCCAAAGTGTCCTTCACACCCTTGCTGCAACTCAAGAAGTTCCCCGCCATACCCGTCTCCACTCGAGAGGAAGCACGAGGGTCCCGCACACATTCAGGGGAGCCCCGTTTCCGCCTCCTAGCTCGAGATGAGGGATCCTTTCCCTGTTTCGTAGGGAAAGAATTCCCGGCGTTCCCGTCGCATCTCAAGAGGAGGCGCTCTCCACAGGAAAGGCGAGAGGAACTCCAGGGTCGTGCCACCATTCCAAGAGCCCCCCAGATGTGTCAGTCCATTCCAGAGGAACCTGTTTTCCCTGCACTTCCTTGACGTTCAAGCCGAGGATCGACTCCCACCACGTGTGCACGGGGGAAAGCCCTGTGGGAAAGCCTCGTGGGAAAGCCTCGTGGGAAAGCCTCGTGGGAAAGACTCGAGGGAAAACCATAGATCCTTTGATCCACGCGGAGAACTGCGTGACACTGCTGCTACCGCTCCGGAGGAAAGCGCAAGGGCATGCCCGCATTCGAGATGAGGATTGACTCCCCTGGGGAGACTCCAGAAGTACCCCAAGATCCATGTCAGCACTGTAGAGGAATCCTCAGGTTCTGGCCCCGACTCCACACAAGGTCTTAGGCCCCAGGATCGACAGCAGAGGAATCCCGAGAGGCCCCCGAGGAACTCGCATGGGGAATGGCCTTTCATGAGGCCACCAGCGGGGGTCCCTGAGGTCCCCGTCGTAAGTCGAGAGCACCTGCCGCAACTCGAGAAATCCAGGAGGTTTTGCCCTCCAGGCGAGATGAGGCCCATTTCCGCTGAGGCTTCTCGAGGCTAATCACATCTAACCACTGGAACTTCCAAAGGGTCCTTCACACCCTTGCTGCAACTCAAGAAGTTCCCCGACATACCCGTCGCCACTCGAGAGGAAGCACGAGGGTCCCGCACACATCCCGGGGAGCCCCGTTTCCGCCTCCTAGCTCGAGATGAGGGATCCTTTCCCTGTTTCGTAGGGAAAGAATTCCCGGCGTTCCCGTCGCATCTCAAGAGGAGGCGCTCTCCACAGGAAAGTCGAGAGGAACTCCAGGGTCGTGCCACGATCCCAAAGGTCCCCCAGATGTGTCCGTCCATTCCAGAGGCACCTGTTTTCCCTGCACTGCCTTGACGATCAAGCCAAGGATCGACTCCCAGTACGTGTGCACGGGGGAACGCCCTGTGGGAAAGCCTCTTGGGAAAGCCTCGTGGGAAAGACTCGAGGGAAAACCATAGATCCTTTGATCCACGTGGCGGACTGCGTGACACTGCTGCTACCGCTCTGGAGGAAAGTGCAAGTGCATGCCCGCATTCGGGACGAGGACTGACTCCCCTGGGGAGACTCCAGAAATTCCCCCAAGATCCATGTCAGCACTGGAGAGGAATCCTCAGGTTCCGGCCCCGACTCCGCACAAGGTCTTAGGCCCCGGCATCGAAGGGATAGGAATCCCGAGAGGCCCCCGAGGAACTCGCATGGGGACTGGCCTTTCCTGAGGCCACCAGAGCGGGTCCCTGAGGTCCCCGTCGTAAGTCGAGAGCACCTGCCGCAACTCGAGAAAATCCAGGAGGTTTTGCCCTCCAGGCGAGATGAGGCCCATTTCCGCTGAGGCTTCTCGAGGCTAATCATATCTAACCACTGGAACTTCCAAAGGGTCCTTCACACCCTTGCTGCAACACAAGAAGTTCCCAGCCATACACGTCTCCACTCGAGAGGAAGCACGAGGGTCCCGCACACATCCAGGGGAGCCCCGTTTCCGCCTCCTAGCTTGAGATGAGGGATCCTTTCCCTGTTTCGTAGGGAAAGAATTCCCGGCGTTCCCGTCGCATCTCAAGAGGAGGCGCTCTCCACAGGAAAGGCGAGAGGAACTCCAGGGTCGTGGCACCATTCCAAGAGCCCCCCAGATGTGTCAGTCCATTCCAGAGGAACCTGTTTTCCCTGCACTTCCTTGACGTTCAAGCCGAGGATCGACTCCCACCACGTGTGCTCGTGGGACAGCCCTGTGGAAAGCCTCGTGGGAAAGCCTCCTGGGAAAGACTCGAGGGAAAACCATAGATCCTTTAGTCCACGTGGCGGACAGCGTGACACTGCTGCTACCGCTCCGGAGGAAAGCGCAAGTGCATGTCCGCATTCGAGACGAGGACTGACTCCCCTGGGGAGACTCCAGAAGTACCCCAAGATCCATGTCAGCACTGGAGAGGAATCCTCAGGTTCCGGCCCCGACTCCACACAAGGTCTTAGGCCCCGGCATCGACGGCAGAGGAATCTCGAGAGGCCCCCGAGGAACTCGCATGGGGACTGACCTTTCCTGAGGCCACCAGAGCGGGTCCCTGAGGTCACCGTCTTAAGTCGAGAGCACCTGCCGCAACTCGAGAAATCCAGGAGGTTTTGCCCTCCAGGCGAGATGACGCCCATTTCCGGTGAGGCTTCTCGAGGCTAATCACATCTAACCACTGGAACTTCCAAAGTGTCCTTCACACCCTTGCTGCAACTCAAGAAGTTCCCCGCCATACCCGTCTCCACTCGAGAGGAAGCACGAGGGTCCCGCACACATCCAGGGGAGCCCCGTTTCCGCCTCCTAGCTCGAGATGAGGGATCCTTTCCCTGTTTCGTAGGGAAAGAATTCCCGGCGTTCCCGTCGCATCTCAAGAGGAGGCGCTCTCCACAGGAAAGGCGAGAGGATCTCCAGGGTCGTGCCACCATTCCAAGAGTCCACCAGATGTGTCAGTCCATTCCAGAGGAACCTATTTTCCCTGCACTGCCTTGACGTTCAAGCCGAGGATCGACTCCCACCACGTGTGCACGTGGGACAGTCCTGTGGGAAAGCCTCGTGGGAAAGCCTCCTGGGAAAGACTCGAGGGAAAACCATAGATCCTTTGATACACGCGGCGGATTGCGTGACACTTCTGCTACCGCTCTGGAGGAAAGCGCAAGTGCATGCCCGCATTCGAGACGAGGACTGACTCCCCTGGGGAGACTCCAGAAGTACCCCCAAGATCCATGTCAGCACTGGAGAGGAATCCTAAGGTTCCGGCCCCGACTCCACACAAGGGCTTAGGCCCCAGCATCGACGGGAGAGGAATCCCGAGAGGCCCCCGAGGAACTCGCATGGGGACTGGCCTTTCCTGAGGCCACCAGAGCGGGTCCCTGAGGTCCTTGTCGTAAGTCGAGAGCACCTGCCGCAACTCGAGAAAATCCAGGAGGTTTTGCCCTCCAGGCGAGATGAGGCCCATTTCCGCTGAGGCTTCTCGAGGCTAATTACATATAACCACTGGAACTTCCAAAGGGTCCTTCATACCCTTGCTGCAACTAAAGAAATTCCCTGACATACCCGTCTCCACTCGAGAGGAAGCACGAGGGTCCCGCACACATCCAGGGGAGCCCCGTTTCCGCCTCCTAGCTCGAGATGAGGGATCCTTTCCCTGTTTCGTAGGGAAAGAATTCCCCGCGTTCCCGTCGCATCTCAAGAGGAGGCACTCTCCACAGGAAAGGCGTGAGGAACTCCAGAGTCGTGCCACCATTCCAAGAGTCCCCCAGATGTGTCAGTCCATTCCAGAGGAACCTGTTTTCCCTGCACTGCCTTGACGTTCAAGCCGAGGATCGACTCCCACCACGTGTGCACGTGGGACAGCCCTGTGGGAAAGCCTCTTGGGAAAGCCTCGTGGGAAAGACTCGAGGGAAAACCATAGATCCTTTGATCCACGTGGTGTACTGCGTGACACTGCTGCTACCGCTCTGCAGGAAAGCGCAAGTGCATGCCCGCATTCGAGACGAGCACTGACTCCCCTGGGGAGACTCCAGAAGTACCCCAAGATCCATGTAAGCACTGGAGAGGAATCCTCAGGTTCCGTCCCCGACTCCACACAAGGTCTTAGGCCCCGGCATCGAAGGGAGATGAATCCCGAGAGGCCCCCGAGGAACTCGCATGGGGACTGGCCTTTCCTGAGGCCACCAGAGCGGGTCCCTGAGGTCCCCGTCGTAAGTCTAGAGCACCTGAGCAACTCGAGAAAATCCAGGAGGTTTTGCCCTCCAGGTGAGATGAGGCCCATTTCCGCTGAGGCTTCTCGAGGCTAATCACATCTAACCACTGGAACTTCCAAAGGGTCCTTCACACCCTTGCTGCAACACAAGAAGTTCGCCGACATACCCGTCTCCACTCGAGAGGAAGCACGAGGGTCCCGCACACATCCAGGGGAGCCCCGTTTCCGCCTCCTAGCTCGAGATGAGGGATCCTTTCCCTGTTTCGTAGGGAAAGAATTCCCGGCGTTCCCGTCGCATCTCAAGAGGAGGCGCTCTCCACAGGAAAGGCGAGAGGAACTCCAGGGTCGTGCCACCATTCCAAGAGCCCCACAGATGTGTCAGTTCATTCCAGAGGAACCTGTTTTCCCTGCACTTCCTTGACGTTCAAGCCGAGGATCGACTCCCACCACGTGTGCACGTGGGACAGCCCTGTGGGAAAGCCTCGTGGGAAAGCCTCCTGGGAAAGACTAGAGGGAAAACCATAGATCCTTTAGTCCACGTGGCGGACAGCGTGACACTGCTGCTACCGCTCCGGAGGAAAGCGCAAGTGCATGCCCGCATTCGAGACGAGGACTGACTCCCCTGGGGAGACTCCAGAAGTACCCCAAGATCCATGTCAGCACTGGAGAGGAATCCTCAGGTTCCGGCCCCGACTCCACACAAGGCCTTAGGCCCCGGCATCGACGGCAGAGGAATCTCGAGAGGCCCCCGAGGAACTCGCATGGGGACTGACCTTTCCTGAGGCCACCAGAGCGGGTCCCTCAGGTCCCCGTCGTAAGTCGAGAGCACCTGCCGCAACTCGAGAAATCCAGGAGGTTTTGCCCTCCAGGCGAGATGAGGCCCAATTCCGCTGAGGCTTCTCGAGGCTAATCACATCTAACCACTGGAACTTCCAAAGTGTCCTTCACACCCTTGCTGCAACTCAAGAAGTTCCCCGCCATACCCGTCTCCACTCGAGAGGAAGCACGAGGGTCCCGCACACATTCAGGGGAGCCCCGTTTCCGCCTCCTAGCTCGAGATGAGGGATCCTTTCCCTGTTTCGTAGGGAAAGAATTCCCGGCGTTCCCGTCGCATCTCAAGAGGAGGCGCTCTCCACAGGAAAGGCGAGAGGAACTCCAGGGTCGTGCCACCATTCCAAGAGCCCCCCAGATGTGTCAGTCCATTCCAGAGGAACCTGTTTTCCCTGCACTTCCTTGACGTTCAAGCCGAGGATCGACTCCCACCACGTGTGCACGGGGGAAAGCCCTGTGGGAAAGCCTCGTGGGAAAGCCTCGTGGGAAAGCATCGTGGGAAAGACTCGAGGGAAAACCATAGATCCTTTGATCCACGCGGAGAACTGCGTGACACTGCTGCTACCGCTCCGGAGGAAAGCGCAAGGGCATGCCCGCATTCGAGATGAGGATTGACTCCCCTGGGGAGACTCCAGAAGTACCCCAAGATCCATGTCAGCACTGTAGAGGAATCCTCAGGTTCTGGCCCCGACTCCACACAAGGTCTTAGGCCCCAGGATCGACAGCAGAGGAATCCCGAGAGGCCCCCGAGGAACTCGCATGGGGAATGGCCTTTCATGAGGCCACCAGCGGGGGTCCCTGAGGTCCCCGTCGTAAGTCGAGAGCACCTGCCGCAACTCGAGAAATCCAGGAGGTTTTGCCCTCCAGGCGAGATGAGGCCCATTTCCGCTGAGGCTTCTCGAGGCTAATCACATCTAACCACTGGAACTTCCAAAGGGTCCTTCACACCCTTGCTGCAACTCAAGAAGTTCCCCGACATACCCGTCGCCACTCGAGAGGAAGCACGAGGGTCCCGCACACATCCCGGGGAGCCCCGTTTCCGCCTCCTAGCTCGAGATGAGGGATCCTTTCCCTGTTTCGTAGGGAAAGAATTCCCGGCGTTCCCGTCGCATCTCAAGAGGAGGCGCTCTCCACAGGAAAGTCGAGAGGAACTCCAGGGTCGTGCCACGATCCCAAAGGTCCCCCAGATGTGTCCGTCCATTCCAGAGGCACCTGTTTTCCCTGCACTGCCTTGACGATCAAGCCAAGGATCGACTCCCAGTACGTGTGCACGGGGGAACGCCCTGTGGGAAAGCCTCTTGGGAAAGCCTCGTGGGAAAGACTCGAGGGAAAACCATAGATCCTTTGATCCACGTGGCGGACTGCGTGACACTGCTGCTACCGCTCTGGAGGAAAGTGCAAGTGCATGCCCGCATTCGGGACGAGGACTGACTCCCCTGGGGAGACTCCAGAAATTCCCCCAAGATCCATGTCAGCACTGGAGAGGAATCCTCAGGTTCCGGCCCCGACTCCGCACAAGGTCTTAGGCCCCGGCATCGAAGGGATAGGAATCCCGAGAGGCCCCCGAGGAACTCGCATGGGGACTGGCCTTTCCTGAGGCCACCAGAGCGGGTCCCTGAGGTCCCCGTCGTAAGTCGAGAGCACCTGCCGCAACTCGAGAAAATCCAGGAGGTTTTGCCCTCCAGGCGAGATGAGGCCCATTTCCGCTGAGGCTTCTCGAGGCTAATCATATCTAACCACTGGAACTTCCAAAGGGTCCTTCACACCCTTGCTGCAACACAAGAAGTTCCCCGCCATACACGTCTCCACTCGAGAGGAAGCACGAGGGTCCCGCACACATCCAGGGGAGCCCCGTTTCCGCCTCCTAGCTTGAGATGAGGGATCCTTTCCCTGTTTCGTAGGGAAAGAATTCCCGGCGTTCCCGTCGCATCTCAAGAGGAGGCGCTCTCCACAGGAAAGGCGAGAGGAACTCCAGGGTCGTGGCACCATTCCAAGAGCCCCCCAGATGTGTCAGTCCATTCCAGAGGAACCTGTTTTCCCTGCACTTCCTTGACGTTCAAGCCGAGGATCGACTCCCACCACGTGTGCTCGTGGGACAGCCCTGTGGAAAGCCTCGTGGGAAAGCCTCCTGGGAAAGACTCGAGGGAAAACCATAGATCCTTTAGTCCACGTGGCGGACAGCGTGACACTGCTGCTACCGCTCCGGAGGAAAGCGCAAGTGCATGTCCGCATTCGAGACGAGGACTGACTCCCCTGGGGAGACTCCAGAAGTACCCCAAGATCCATGTCAGCACTGGAGAGGAATCCTCAGGTTCCGGCCCCGACTCCACACAAGGTCTTAGGCCCCGGCATCGACGGCAGAGGAATCTCGAGAGGCCCCCGAGGAACTCGCATGGGGACTGACCTTTCCTGAGGCCACCAGAGCGGGTCCCTGAGGTCACCGTCTTAAGTCGAGAGCACCTGCCGCAACTCGAGAAATCCAGGAGGTTTTGCCCTCCAGGCGAGATGACGCCCATTTCCGGTGAGGCTTCTCGAGGCTAATCACATCTAACCACTGGAACTTCCAAAGTGTCCTTCACACCCTTGCTGCAACTCAAGAAGTTCCCCGCCATACCCGTCTCCACTCGAGAGGAAGCACAAGGGTCCCGCACACATCCAGGGGAGCCCCGTTTCCGCCTCCTAGCTCGAGATGAGGGATCCTTTCCCTGTTTCGTAGGGAAAGAATTCCCGGCGTTCCCGTCGCATCTCAAGAGGAGGCGCTCTCCACAGGAAAGTCGAGAGGAATTCCAGGGTCGTGCCACGATCCCAAAGGTCCCCCAGATGTGTCCGTCCATTCCAGAGGAACCTGTTTTCCCTGCACTGCCTTGACGTTCAAGCCGAGGATCGACTCGCACCACCTGTGCACGTGGGACAGCCCTGTGGGAAAGCCTCTTGGGAAAGCCTCGTGGGAAAGACTCGAGGGAAAACCATAGATCCTTTGATCCACGCGGCAGACTGCGTGACACTGCTGCTACCGATATGGAGGAAAGCGCAAGTGCATGCCCACATTCGAGACGAGGACTGATTCCGCTGGGGAGACTCCAGAAGTACCCCAAGATCCATGTCAGCACTGGAGAGGAATCCTCAGGTTCTGGACCCGACTCCCCACAAGGGCTTAGGACCCGGCATCTACGGGAGAGGAATCCCGAGAGGCCCCCGAGGAACTCGCATGGGGACTGGCCTTTCCTGAGGCCACCAGAGCGAGTCCCTAAGGTCCCCGTCGTAAGTCGAGAGCACCTGCCGCAACTCGAGAAAATCCAGGAGGTGTTGCCCTCCAGGCGAGATTAGGCCCATTTCCGCTGAGGCTTCTCGAGGCTAATCACATCTAACCACTGGAACTTCCAAAGGGTCCTTCACACCCTTGCTGCAACTCAAGAAGTTCCCCGCCATAGCCGTCTCCACTCGAGAGGAAGCACGAGGGTCCCGCACACATGCAGGGGAGCCCCGTTTCCGCCTCCTAGCTCGAGATGAGGGATCCTTCCCCTGTTTCGTAGGGTAAGAATTCCCGCCGTTCCCGTCGCATCTCAAGAGGAGGCGCTCTCCACAGGAAAGGCGAGAGGAACTCCAGGTTCGTGCCACCATTCCAAGAGTCCCCCAGATGTTTCAGTCCATTCCAGAGGCACCTGTTTTCCCTGCACTGCCTTGACGATCAAGCCAAGGATCGACTCCCAGCACGTGTGCACGGGGGACCGCCCTGTGGGAAAGCCTCTTGGGAAAGCCTCCTGGGAAAGACTCGAGGGAAAACCATAGATCCTTTGATCCACGTGGCGGACTGCGTGACACTGCTGCTACCGCTCTGGAGGAAAGTGCAAGTGCATGCCCGTATTCGGGACGAGGACTGACTCCCCTGGGGAGACTCCAGAAATTCCCCCAAGATCCATGTCAGCACTGGAGAGGAATCCTCAGGTTCCGGCCCCGAATCCACACAAGGTCTTAGGGCCCGGCATCGACGGGAGAGGAATCCTGAGAGGCCCCCGAGGAACTCGCATGGGGACTGGCCTTTCCTGAGGCCACCAGATCTGGTCCCTGAGGTCCCCATCGTAAGTCGAGAGCACCTGCCGCAACTCGAGAAAATCCAGGAGGTTTTGCCCTCCAGGCGAGATGAGGCCCATTTCCGCTGAGGCTTCTCGAGGCTAAACACATCTAACCACTGGAACTTCCAAAGGGTCCTTCACACCCTTGCTGCAACACTAGAACTTCCCGACATAACCGTCTCCACTCGAGAGAAGCACGAGGGTCCCGCACACATCCAGGGGAGCCCCGTTTCCGCCTCCTAGCTCGAGATGAGGGATCCTTTCCCTGTTTCGTAGGGAAAGAATTCCCGGCGTTCCCGTCGCATCTCAAGAGGAGGCGCTCTCCACAGGAAAGGCGAGAGGAACTCCAGGGTCGTGCCACCATTCCAAGAGTCCCCCAGATGTGTCAGTCCATTCCAGAGGAACCTGTTTTCCCTGCACTGCCTTGACGTTCAAGCCGAGGATCGACTCCCACCACGTGTGCACGTGGGACAGCCCTGTGGGAAAGCCTCTTGGGAAAGCCTCGTGGGAAAGACTCGAGGGAAAACCATAGATCCTTTGATCCACGCGGTGGACTACGTGACACTGCTGCTACCGCTCTGCAGGAAAGCGCAAGTGCATGCCCGCATTTAAGACGAGCACTGACTCCCCTGGGGAGACTCCAGAAGTGCCCCAAGATCCATGTCAGCACTGGAGAGGAATCCTCAGGTTCCGGACCCGACTCCCCACAAGGGCTTAGGCCCCGGCATCTACGGGAGAGGAATCCCGAGAGGCCCCCGAGGAACTCGCATGGGGACTGGCCTTTCCTGAGGCCACGAGAGCGGGTCCCTAAGGTCCCCGTCGTAAGTCGAGAGCACCTGCCGCAACTCGAGAAAATCCAGGAGGTTTTGCCCTCCAGGCGAGATGAGGCCCATTTCCGCTGAGGCTTCTCGAGGCTAATCACATCTAACCACTGGAACTTCCAAAGGGTCCTTCACACCGTTACTGCAACTCAAGAAGTTCCCCGACATACCCGTCTCCACTCGAGAGGAAGCACGAGGGTCCCGCAAACATCCAGGGGAGCCCCGTTTCCGCCTCCTAGCTCGAGATGAGGGATCCTTTCCCTGTTTCGTAGGGGAAGAATTCCCGGCGTTCCCGTCGCATCTCAAGAGGAGGCGCTCTCCACAGGAAAGGCGAGAGGAACTCCAGGGTCGTGCCACCATTCCAAGAGCCCCCAGATGTGTCAGTCCATTCCAGAGGAACCTGTTTTCCCTGCACTGCCTTGACGTTCAAGCCCAGGATCGACTCCCACCACGTGTGCACGTGGGACAGCCCTGTGGGAAAGCCCCGTAGGAAAGCCTCGTGGGAAAGACTCGAGGGAAAACCATAGATCCTTTGATCCACGCGGCGGACTGCGTGACACTGCTGCTACCGCTCTGGAGGAAAGCGCAAGTGCATGCCCGCATTCGAGACGAGGACTGACTCCCCTGGGGAGACTCCAGAAGTAGCCCAAGATCCATGTCAGCACTGGAGAGGAATCCTCAGGTTCCGGCCCCGACTCCACACAAGGTCTTAGAGCCCGGCATCGACGGGAGAGGAATGCCGAGAGGCCCCCGAGGATCTCGCATGGGGACTGGCCTTTCCTGAGGCCACCAGAGCGGGTCCCTGAGGTCCCCGTCGTAAGTCGAGAGCAGCTGCCGCAACTCGAGAAAATCCAGGAGGTTTTGCCCTCCAGGCGAGATGAGGCCCATTTCCGCTGAGGCTTCTCGAGGCTAATCACATCTAACCACTGGAACTTCCAAAGGGTCCTTCACACCCTTGCTGCAACTCAAGAAGTTCCCTGACATTCCCGTCTCCACTCGAGAGGAAGCACGAAGGTCCCGCACACATCCAGGGGAGCCCCGTTTCCGCCTCCTAGCTCGAGATGAGGGATCCTTTCCCTGTTTCGTAGGGAAAGAATTTTCGGCGTTCCCGTCGCATCTCAAGAGGAGGCACTCTCCACAGGAAAGGCGAGAGGAACTCCAGGGTCGTGCCACCATTCCAAGAGTCCCCCAGATGTGTCAGTCCATTCCAGAGGAACCTGTTTTCCCTGCACTGCCTTGACGTTCAAGCCGAGGATCGACTCCCACCACCTGTGCACGTGGGACAGCCCTGTGGGAAAGCCTCTTGGGAAAGCCTCGTGGGAAAGACTCGAGGGGAAACCATAGATCCTTTGATCCACGCGGCAGGCTGCGTGACACTGTTGTTACCGCTCTGGAGGATAGCGCAAGTGCATGCCCGCATTCGAGACGAGCACTGACTTCACTGGGGAGACTCCAGAAGTACCCCAAGATCCATGTCAGCACTGGAGAGGAATCCTCAGGTTCCGGCCCCGACTCCCCGCAAGGGCTTAGGCCCCGGCATCGACGGGAGAGGAATCCCGAGAGGCCCCCGAGGAACTCGCATGGGGACTGGCCTTTCCGGAGCGCACTAGAGCGGGTCCCTGAGGTCCCCGTCGTAAGTCGAGAGCACCTGCCGCAACTCGAGAAAATCCAGGAGGTTTTGCCTTCCAGGCGAGATGAGGCCCATTTCCGCTGAGGCTTCTCGAGGCTTATCACATCTAGCCACTGGAACTTCCAAAGGGTCCTTCACACCTTTGCTGCAACTCAAGAAGTTCCCCGACATACCCGTCTCCACTCGAGAGGAAGCACGAGGGTCCCGCACACATCCAGGGGAGCCCCGTTTCCGCCTCCTAGCTCGAGATGAGGGATCCTTTCCCTGTTTCTTAGGGAAAGAATTCCCGGCGTTCCCGTCGCATCTCAAGAGGCGCTCTCCAAAGGAAAGGCGAGAGGAACTCCAGGGTCGTGTCACCCTTCAAAGAGTCCACCAGGTGTGTCAGTCCATTCCAGAGGAACCTGTTTTCCCTGCACTGCCTTGACGTTCAAGCCGAAGATGGACTCCCAGCACGTGTGCACGTGGGACAGCCCTGTGGGAAAGCCTCGTCAGAAAGCCTCGTGGGAAAGACTCGAGGGAAAAACATAGATCCTTTGATCCACGCGGAGGACTGCGTGACACTGCTGCTACCGCTCTGGAGGAAAGCGCAAGTGCATGCCCGCATTCGAGACGAGGACTAACTCCCCTGGGGAGACTCCAGAAGTACCCCCAAGATCCATGTCAGCACTGGAGAGGAATCCTCAGGTTCCGGCCCCGACTCCACACAAGGTCTTAGGCCCCGGCATCGACGGGAGAGGAATCCCGAGAGGCCCCCGAGGAACTCGCATGGGGACTGGACTTTCCTGAGGCAACCAGAGCGGGTCCCTGAGGTCCCCGTCGTAAGTCGAGAGCACCTGCCGCAACTCGAGAAAATCCAGGAGGTTTTGCCCTCCAGGCGAGATGAGGCCCATTTCCGATGACGCTTCTCGAGGCTAATCACATCTAACCACTGGAACTTCCAAAGGGTCCTTCACACCCTTGCTGCAACTCAAGAAGTTCCCCGACATACCCGTCTCCACTCGAGAGGAAGCACGAGGGTCCCGCACACATCCCGGGGAGCCCCGTTTCCGCCTCCTAGCTCGAGATGAGGGATCCTTTCCCTGTTTCGTAAGGAAAGAATTCCCGGCGTTCCCGTCGCATCTCAAGAGGAGGCGCTCTCCACAGGAAAGTCGAGAGGAACTCCAGGGTCGTGCCACGATCCCAAAGGTCCCCCAGATGTGTCCGTCCATTCCAGAGGCACCTGTTTTCCCTGCACTGCCTTGACGATCAAGCCAAGGATCGACTCCCAGTACGTGTGCACGGGGGAACGCCCTGTGGGAAAGCCTCTTGGGAAAGCCTCGTGGGAAAGACTCGAGGGAAAACCATAGATCCTTTGATCCACGTGGCGGACTGCGTGACACTGCTGCTACCGCTCTGGAGGAAAGTGCAAGTGCATGCCCGCATTCGGGACGAGGACTGACTCCCCTGGGGAGACTCCAGAAATTCCCCCAAGATCCATGTCAGCACTGGAGAGGAATCCTCAGGTTCCGGCCCCGACTCCGCACAAGGTCTTAGGCCCCGGCATCGAAGGGATAGGAATCCCGAGAGGCCCCCGAGGAACTCGCATGGGGACTGGCCTTTCCTGAGGCCACCAGAGCGGGTCCCTGAGGTCCCCGTCGTAAGTCGAGAGCACCTGCCGCAACTCGAGAAAATCCAGGAGGTTTTGCCCTCCAGGCGAGATGAGGCCCATTTCCGCTGAGGCTTCTCGAGGCTAATCATATCTAACCACTGGAACTTCCAAAGGGTCCTTCACACCCTTGCTGCAACACAAGAAGTTCCCCGCCATACACGTCTCCACTCGAGAGGAAGCACGAGGGTCCCGCACACATCCAGGGGAGCCCCGTTTCCGCCTCCTAGCTTGAGATGAGGGATCCTTTCCCTGTTTCGTAGGGAAAGAATTCCCGGCGTTCCCGTCGCATCTCAAGAGGAGGCGCTCTCCACAGGAAAGGCGAGAGGAACTCCAGGGTCGTGGCACCATTCCAAGAGCCCCCCAGATGTGTCAGTCCATTCCAGAGGAACCTGTTTTCCCTGCACTTCCTTGACGTTCAAGCCGAGGATCGACTCCCACCACGTGTGCACGTGGGACAGCCCTGTGGAAAGCCTCGTGGGAAAGCCTCCTGGGAAAGACTCGAGGGAAAACCATAGATCCTTTAGTCCACGTGGCGGACAGCGTGACACTGCTGCTACCGCTCCGGAGGAAAGCGCAAGTGCATGTCCGCATTCGAGACGAGGACTGACTCCCCTGGGGAGACTCCAGAAGTACCCCAAGATCCATGTCAGCACTGGAGAGGAATCCTCAGGTTCCGGCCCCGACTCCACACAAGGTCTTAGGCCCCGGCATCGACGGCAGAGGAATCTCGAGAGGCCCCCGAGGAACTCGCATGGGGACTGACCTTTCCTGAGGCCACCAGAGCGGGTCCCTGAGGTCACCGTCTTAAGTCGAGAGCACCTGCCGCAACTCGAGAAATCCAGGAGGTTTTGCCCTCCAGGCGAGATGACGCCCATTTCCGGTGAGGCTTCTCGAGGCTAATCACATCTAACCACTGGAACTTCCAAAGTGTCCTTCACACCCTTGCTGCAACTCAAGAAGTTCCCCGCCATACCCGTCTCCACTCGAGAGGAAGCACGAGGGTCCCGCACACATCCAGGGGAGCCCCGTTTCCGCCTCCTAGCTCGAGATGAGGGATCCTTTCCCTGTTTCGTAGGGAAAGAATTCCCGGCGTTCCCGTCGCATCTCAAGAGGAGGCGCTCTCCACAGGAAAGTCGAGAGGAATTCCAGGGTCGTGCCACGATCCCAAAGGTCCCCCAGATGTGTCCGTCCATTCCAGAGGAACCTGTTTTCCCTGCACTGCCTTGACGTTCAAGCCGAGGATCGACTCGCACCACCTGTGCACGTGGGACAGCCCTGTGGGAAAGCCTCTTGGGAAAGCCTCGTGGGAAAGACTCGAGGGAAAACCATAGATCCTTTGATCCACGCGGCAGACTGCATGACACTGCTGCTACCGATATGGAGGAAAGCGCAAGTGCATGCCCACATTCGAGACGAGGACTGATTCCGCTGGGGAGACTCCAGAAGTACCCCAAGATCCATGTCAGCACTGGAGAGGAATCCTCAGGTTCTGGACCCGACTCCCCACAAGGGCTTAGGACCCGGCATCTACGGGAGAGGAATCCCGAGAGGCCCCCGAGGAACTCGCATGGGGACTGGCCTTTCCTGAGGCCACCAGAGCGAGTCCCTAAGGTCCCCGTCGTAAGTCGAGAGCACCTGCCGCAACTCGAGAAAATCCAGGAGGTGTTGCCCTCCAGGCGAGATTAGGCCCATTTCCGCTGAGGCTTCTCGAGGCTAATCACATCTAACCACTGGAACTTCCAAAGGGTCCTTCACACCCTTGCTGCAACTCAAGAAGTTCCCCGCCATAGCCGTCTCCACTCGAGAGGAAGCACGAGGGTCCCGCACACATGCAGGGGAGCCCCGTTTCCGCCTCCTAGCTCGAGATGAGGGATCCTTCCCCTGTTTCGTAGGGTAAGAATTCCCGCCGTTCCCGTCGCATCTCAAGAGGAGGCGCTCTCCACAGGAAAGGCGAGAGGAACTCCAGGGTCGTGCCACCATTCCAAGAGTCCCCCAGATGTTTCAGTCCATTCCAGAGGCACCTGTTTTCCCTGCACTGCCTTGACGATCAAGCCAAGGATCGACTCCCAGCACGTGTGCACGGGGGACCGCCCTGTGGGAAAGCCTCTTGGGAAAGCCTCCTGGGAAAGACTCGAGGGAAAACCATAGATCCTTTGATCCACGTGGCGGACTGCGTGACACTGCTGCTACCGCTCTGGAGGAAAGTGCAAGTGCATGCCCGTATTCGGGACGAGGACTGACTCCCCTGGGGAGACTCCAGAAATTCCCCCAAGATCCATGTCAGCACTGGAGAGGAATCCTCAGGTTCCGGCCCCGAATCCACACAAGGTCTTAGGGCCCGGCATCGACGGGAGAGGAATCCTGAGAGGCCCCCGAGGAACTCGCATGGGGACTGGCCTTTCCTGAGGCCACCAGATCTGGTCCCTGAGGTCCCCATCGTAAGTCGAGAGCACCTGCCGCAACTCGAGAAAATCCAGGAGGTTTTGCCCTCCAGGCGAGATGAGGCCCATTTCCGCTGAGGCTTCTCGAGGCTAAACACATCTAACCACTGGAACTTCCAAAGGGTCCTTCACACCCTTGCTGCAACACTAGAACTTCCCGACATAACCGTCTCCACTCGAGAGAAGCACGAGGGTCCCGCACACATCCAGGGGAGCCCCGTTTCCGCCTCCTAGCTCGAGATGAGGGATCCTTTCCCTGTTTCGTAGGGAAAGAATTCCCGGCGTTCCCGTCGCATCTCAAGAGGAGGCGCTCTCCACAGGAAAGGCGAGAGGAACTCCAGGGTCGTGCCACCATTCCAAGAGTCCCCCAGATGTGTCAGTCCATTCCAGAGGAACCTGTTTTCCCTGCACTGCCTTGACGTTCAAGCCGAGGATCGACTCCCACCACGTGTGCACGTGGGACAGCCCTGTGGGAAAGCCTCTTGGGAAAGCCTCGTGGGAAAGACTCGAGGGAAAACCATAGATCCTTTGATCCACGCGGTGGACTACGTGACACTGCTGCTACCGCTCTGCAGGAAAGCGCAAGTGCATGCCCGCATTTAAGACGAGCACTGACTCCCCTGGGGAGACTCCAGAAGTGCCCCAAGATCCATGTCAGCACTGGAGAGGAATCCTCAGGTTCCGGACCCGACTCCCCACAAGGGCTTAGGCCCCGGCATCTACGGGAGAGGAATCCCGAGAGGCCCCCGAGGAACTCGCATGGGGACTGGCCTTTCCTGAGGCCACGAGAGCGGGTCCCTAAGGTCCCCGTCGTAAGTCGAGAGCACCTGCCGCAACTCGAGAAAATCCAGGAGGTTTTGCCCTCCAGGCGAGATGAGGCCCATTTCCGCTGAGGCTTCTCGAGGCTAATCACATCTAACCACTGGAACTTCCAAAGGGTCCTTCACACCGTTACTGCAACTCAAGAAGTTCCCCGACATACCCGTCTCCACTCGAGAGGAAGCACGAGGGTCCCGCAAACATCCAGGGGAGCCCCGTTTCCGCCTCCTAGCTCGAGATGAGGGATCCTTTCCCTGTTTCGTAGGGGAAGAATTCCCGGCGTTCCCGTCGCATCTCAAGAGGAGGCGCTCTCCACAGGAAAGGCGAGAGGAACTCCAGGGTCGTGCCACCATTCCAAGAGCCCCCAGATGTGTCAGTCCATTCCAGAGGAACCTGTTTTCCCTGCACTGCCTTGACGTTCAAGCCCAGGATCGACTCCCACCACGTGTGCACGTGGGACAGCCCTGTGGGAAAGCCCCGTAGGAAAGCCTCGTGGGAAAGACTCGAGGGAAAACCATAGATCCTTTGATCCACGCGGCGGACTGCGTGACACTGCTGCTACCGCTCTGGAGGAAAGCGCAAGTGCATGCCCGCATTCGAGACGAGGACTGACTCCCCTGGGGAGACTCCAGAAGTAGCCCAAGATCCATGTCAGCACTGGAGAGGAATCCTCAGGTTCCGGCCCCGACTCCACACAAGGTCTTAGAGCCCGGCATCGACGGGAGAGGAATGCCGAGAGGCCCCCGAGGATCTCGCATGGGGACTGGCCTTTCCTGAGGCCACCAGAGCGGGTCCCTGAGGTCCCCGTCGTAAGTCGAGAGCAGCTGCCGCAACTCGAGAAAATCCAGGAGGTTTTGCCCTCCAGGCGAGATGAGGCCCATTTCCGCTGAGGCTTCTCGAGGCTAATCACATCTAACCACTGGAACTTCCAAAGGGTCCTTCACACCCTTGCTGCAACTCAAGAAGTTCCCTGACATTCCCGTCTCCACTCGAGAGGAAGCACGAAGGTCCCGCACACATCCAGGGGAGCCCCGTTTCCGCCTCCTAGCTCGAGATGAGGGATCCTTTCCCTGTTTCGTAGGGAAAGAATTTTCGGCGTTCCCGTCGCATCTCAAGAGGAGGCACTCTCCACAGGAAAGGCGAGAGGAACTCCAGGGTCGTGCCACCATTCCAAGAGTCCCCCAGATGTGTCAGTCCATTCCAGAGGAACCTGTTTTCCCTGCACTGCCTTGACGTTCAAGCCGAGGATCGACTCCCACCACCTGTGCACGTGGGACAGCCCTGTGGGAAAGCCTCTTGGGAAAGCCTCGTGGGAAAGACTCGAGGGGAAACCATAGATCCTTTGATCCACGCGGCAGGCTGCGTGACACTGTTGTTACCGCTCTGGAGGATAGCGCAAGTGCATGCCCGCATTCGAGACGAGCACTGACTTCACTGGGGAGACTCCAGAAGTACCCCAAGATCCATGTCAGCACTGGAGAGGAATCCTCAGGTTCCGGCCCCGACTCCCCGCAAGGGCTTAGGCCCCGGCATCGACGGGAGAGGAATCCCGAGAGGCCCCCGAGGAACTCGCATGGGGACTGGCCTTTCCGGAGCGCACTAGAGCGGGTCCCTGAGGTCCCCGTCGTAAGTCGAGAGCACCTGCCGCAACTCGAGAAAATCCAGGAGGTTTTGCCTTCCAGGCGAGATGAGGCCCATTTCCGCTGAGGCTTCTCGAGGCTTATCACATCTAGCCACTGGAACTTCCAAAGGGTCCTTCACACCTTTGCTGCAACTCAAGAAGTTCCCCGACATACCCGTCTCCACTCGAGAGGAAGCACGAGGGTCCCGCACACATCCAGGGGAGCCCCGTTTCCGCCTCCTAGCTCGAGATGAGGGATCCTTTCCCTGTTTCTTAGGGAAAGAATTCCCGGCGTTCCCGTCGCATCTCAAGAGGCGCTCTCCAAAGGAAAGGCGAGAGGAACTCCAGGGTCGTGTCACCCTTCAAAGAGTCCACCAGGTGTGTCAGTCCATTCCAGAGGAACCTGTTTTCCCTGCACTGCCTTGACGTTCAAGCCGAAGATGGACTCCCAGCACGTGTTCACGTGGGACAGCCCTGTGGGAAAGCCTCGTCAGAAAGCCTCGTGGGAAAGACTCGAGGGAAAAACATAGATCCTTTGATCCACGCGGAGGACTGCGTGACACTGCTGCTACCGCTCTGGAGGAAAGCGCAAGTGCATGCCCGCATTCGAGACGAGGACTAACTCCCCTGGGGAGACTCCAGAAGTACCCCCAAGATCCATGTCAGCACTGGAGAGGAATCCTCAGGTTCCGGCCCCGACTCCACACAAGGTCTTAGGCCCCGGCATCGACGGGAGAGGAATCCCGAGAGGCCCCCGAGGAACTCGCATGGGGACTGGACTTTCCTGAGGCAACCAGAGCGGGTCCCTGAGGTCCCCGTCGTAAGTCGAGAGCACCTGCCGCAACTCGAGAAAATCCAGGAGGTTTTGCCCTCCAGGCGAGATGAGGCCCATTTCCGATGACGCTTCTCGAGGCTAATCACATCTAACCACTGGAACTTCCAAAGGGTCCTTCACACCCTTGCTGCAACTCAAGAAGTTCCCCGACATACCCGTCTCCACTCGAGAGGAAGCACGAGGGTCCCGCACACATCCCGGGGAGCCCCGTTTCCGCCTCCTAGCTCGAGATGAGGGATCCTTTCCCTGTTTCGTAAGGAAAGAATTCCCGGCGTTCCCGTCGCATCTCAAGAGGAGGCGCTCTCCACAGGAAAGGCGAGAGGAACTCCAGGGTCGTTCCACGATTCCAAGAGTCCCCCAGATGTGTCAGTCCATTCCAGAGGAACCTGTTTTCCCTGCACTGCCTTGACGTTCAAGCCGAGGATCGACTCCCACCACGTGTGCTCGGGGGACAGCCCTGTGGGAAAGCCTCGTGGGAAAGCCTCGTGGGAAAGACTCGAGGGAAACCATAGATCCTTTGATCCACACGGCGGACTGCGTGACACTGCTGCTACCGCTCTGGAGGAAAGCGCAAGTGCATGCCCGCATTCGAGACGAGGACTCACTCCCCTGGGGAGACTCCAGAAGTACCCCAAGATCCATGTCAGCACTGGAGAGGAATCCTCAGGTTCCGGCCCCGACTCCACACAAGGTCTTAGGCCCCAGCATCGACGGGAGAGGAATCCCGAGAGGCCCCCGAGGAACTCACATGGGGACTGGCCTTTCCTGAGGGCACCAGAGCGGGTCCCTGAGGTCCTCGTAGTAAGTCGAGAGCACCTGCGGCAACTAGAGAAAATCCAGGAGGTTTTGCCCTCCAGGCGAGATGAGGCCCATTTCCGATGACGCTTCTCGAGGCTAATCACATCTAACCACTGGAACTTCCAAAGGGTCCTTCACACCCTTGCTGCAACTCAAGAAGTTCCCCGACATACCCGTCTCCACTCGAGAGGAAGCACGAGGGTCCCGCACACATCCCGGGGAGCCCCGTTTCTGCCTCCTAGCTCGAGATGAGGGATCCTTTCCCTGTTTCGTAAGGAAAGAATTCCAGGCGTTCCCGTCGCATCTCAAGAATAGGCGCTCTCCACAGGAAAGGCGAGAGGAACTCCAGGTTCGTTCCACGATTCCAAGAGTCCCCCAGATGTGTCAGTCCATTCCAGAGGAACCTGTTTTCCCTGCACTGCCTTGACGTTCAAGCCGAGGATCGACTCCCACCACGTGTGCACGGGGGACAGCCCTGTGGGAAAGCCTCGTGGGAAAGCCTCGTGGGAAAGACTCGAGGGAAAACCATAGACCTTTGATCCACGCGGCGAACTGCGTGACACTGCTGCTACCGCTCTGGAGGAAAGCGCAAGTGCATGCCCGCATTCGAGACGAGGACTCACTCCCCTGGGGAGACTCCAGAAGTACCCCAAGATCCATGTCAGCACTGGAGAGGAATCCTCAGGTTCCGGCCCCGACTCCACACAAGGTCTTAGGCCCAACCATCGACAGGAGAGGAATCCCGAGAGGCCCCCGAGGAACTCACATGGGGACTGGCCTTTCCTGAGGGCACCAGAGCGGGTCCCTGAGGTCCCCGTAGTAAGTCGAGAGCACCTGCCGCAACTCGAGAAAATCCAGGAGGTTTTGCCCACCAGGCGAGATGAGGCCCATTTCCGCTGAGGCTTCTCGAGGCTAATCACATCTAACCACTGGAACTTCCAAAGGGTCCTTCACACCCTTGCTGCAACTCAAGAAGTTCCCCGACATACCTGTCTCCACTCGAGAGGAAGCACGAAGTTCCCGCACACATCCCAGGGAGCCCCGTTTCCGCCTCCTAGCTCGAGATGAGGGATCCTTTCCCTGTTTCGTAGGGAAAGAATTCCCGGCGTTCCCGTCGCATCTCAAGAAGAGGCGCTCTCCACCGGAAAGGCGAGAGGAACTCCAGGGTCGTGCCACGATTCAAAGAGTCCCCCAGATGTGTCAGTCCATTCCAGAGGAACCTGTTTTCCCTGCACTGCCTTGACGTTCAAGCCGAGGATCGACTCCCACCACGTGTGCACGGGGGACAGCCCTGTGGGAAAGCCTCGTGGGAAAGCCTCGTGGGAAAGACTCGAGGGAAAACCATAGATCCTTTGATCCACGTGGTGTACTGCGTGACACTGCTGCTACCGCTCTGCAGGAAAGCGCAAGTGCATGCCCGCATTCGAGACGAGCACTGACTCCCCTGGGGAGACTCCAGAAGTACCCCAAGATCCATGTAAGCACTGGAGAGGAATCCTCAGGTTCCGTCCCCGACTCCTCACAAGGTCTTAGGCCCCGGCATCGAAGGGAGATGAATCCCGAGAGGCCCCCGAGGAACTCGCATGGGGACTGGCCTTTCCTGAGGCCACCAGAGCGGGTCCCTGAGGTCCCCGTCGTAAGTCTAGAGCACCTGAGCAACTCGAGAAAATCCAGGAGGTTTTGCCCTCCAGGTGAGATGAGGCCCATTTCCGCTGAGGCTTCTCGAGGCTAATCACATCTAACCACTGGAACTTCCAAAGGGTCCTTCACACCCTTGCTGCAACACAAGAAGTTCGCCGACATACCCGTCTCCACTCGAGAGGAAGCACGAGGGTCCCGCACACATCCAGGGGAGCCCCGTTTCCGCCTCCTAGCTCGAGATGAGGGATCCTTTCCCTGTTTCGTAGGGAAAGAATTCCCGGCGTTCCCGTCGCATCTCAAGAGGAGGCGCTCTCCACAGGAAAGGCGAGAGGAACTCCAGGGTCGTGCCACCATTCCAAGAGCCCCACAGATGTGTCAGTTCATTCCAGAGGAACCTGTTTTCCCTGCACTTCCTTGACGTTCAAGCCGAGGATCGACTCCCACCACGTGTGCACGTGGGACAGCCCTGTGGGAAAGCCTCGTGGGAAAGCCTCCTGGGAAAGACTAGAGGGAAAACCATAGATCCTTTAGTCCACGTGGCCGACAGCGTGACACTGCTGCTACCGCTCCGGAGGAAAGCGCAAGTGCATGCCCGCATTCGAGACGAGGACTGACTCCCCTGGGGAGACTCCAGAAGTACCCCAAGATCCATGTCAGCACTGGAGAGGAATCCTCAGGTTCCGGCCCCGACTCCACACAAGGCCTTAGGCCCCGGCATCGACGGCAGAGGAATCTCGAGAGGCCCCCGAGGAACTCGCATGGGGACTGACCTTTCCTGAGGCCACCAGAGCGGGTCCCTCAGGTCCCCGTCGTAAGTCGAGAGCACCTGCCGCAACTCGAGAAATCCAGGAGGTTTTGCCCTCCAGGCGAGATGAGGCCCAATTCCGCTGAGGCTTCTCGAGGCTAATCACATCTAACCACTGGAACTTCCAAAGTGTCCTTCACACCCTTGCTGCAACTCAAGAAGTTCCCCGCCATACCCGTCTCCACTCGAGAGGAAGCACGAGGGTCCCGCACACATTCAGGGGAGCCCCGTTTCCGCCTCCTAGCTCGAGATGAGGGATCCTTTCCCTGTTTCGTAGGGAAAGAATTCCCGGCGTTCCCGTCGCATCTCAAGAGGAGGCGCTCTCCACAGGAAAGGCGAGAGGAACTCCAGGGTCGTGCCACCATTCCAAGAGCCCCCCAGATGTGTCAGTCCATTCCAGAGGAACCTGTTTTCCCTGCACTTCCTTGACGTTCAAGCCGAGGATCGACTCCCACCACGTGTGCACGGGGGAAAGCCCTGTGGGAAAGCCTCGTGGGAAAGCCTCGTGGGAAAGACTCGAGGGAAAGACTCGAGGGAAAACCATAGATCCTTTGATCCACGCGGAGAACTGCGTGACACTGCTGCTACCGCTCCGGAGGAAAGCGCAAGGGCATGCCCGCATTCGAGATGAGGATTGACTCCCCTGGGGAGACTCCAGAAGTACCCCAAGATCCATGTCAGCACTGTAGAGGAATCCTCAGGTTCTGGCCCCGACTCCACACAAGGTCTTAGGCCCCAGGATCGACAGCAGAGGAATCCCGAGAGGCCCCCGAGGAACTCGCATGGGGAATGGCCTTTCATGAGGCCACCAGCGGGGGTCCCTGAGGTCCCCGTCGTAAGTCGAGAGCACCTGCCGCAACTCGAGAAATCCAGGAGGTTTTGCCCTCCAGGCGAGATGAGGCCCATTTCCGCTGAGGCTTCTCGAGGCTAATCACATCTAACCACTGGAACTTCCAAAGGGTCCTTCACACCCTTGCTGCAACTCAAGAAGTTCCCCGACATACCCGTCGCCACTCGAGAGGAAGCACGAGGGTCCCGCACACATCCCGGGGAGCCCCGTTTCCGCCTCCTAGCTCGAGATGAGGGATCCTTTCCCTGTTTCGTAGGGAAAGAATTCTCGGCGTTCCCGTCGCATCTCAAGAGGAGGCGCTCTCCACAGGAAAGTCGAGAGGAACTCCAGGGTCGTGCCACGATCCCAAAGGTCCCCCAGATGTGTCCGTCCATTCCAGAGGCACCTGTTTTCCCTGCACTGCCTTGACGATCAAGCCAAGGATCGACTCCCAGTACGTGTGCACGGGGGAACGCCCTGTGGGAAAGCCTCTTGGGAAAGCCTCGTGGGAAAGACTCGAGGGAAAACCATAGATCCTTTGATCCACGTGGCGGACTGCGTGACACTGCTGCTACCGCTCTGGAGGAAAGTGCAAGTGCATGCCCGCATTCGGGACGAGGACTGACTCCCCTGGGGAGACTCCAGAAATTCCCCCAAGATCCATGTCAGCACTGGAGAGGAATCCTCAGGTTCCGGCCCCGACTCCGCACAAGGTCTTAGGCCCCGGCATCGAAGGGATAGGAATCCCGAGAGGCCCCTGAGGAACTCGCATGGGGACTGGCCTTTCCTGAGGCCACCAGAGCGGGTCCCTGAGGTCCCCGTCGTAAGTCGAGAGCACCTGCCGCAACTCGAGAAAATCCAGGAGGTTTTGCCCTCCAGGCGAGATGAGGCCCATTTCCGCTGAGGCTTCTCGAGGCTAATCATATCTAACCACTGGAACTTCCAAAGGGTCCTTCACACCCTTGCTGCAACACAAGAAGTTCCCCGCCATACACGTCTCCACTCGAGAGGAAGCACGAGGGTCCCGCACACATCCAGGGGAGCCCCGTTTCCGCCTCCTAGCTTGAGATGAGGGATCCTTTCCCTGTTTCGTAGGGAAAGAATTCCCGGCGTTCCCGTCGCATCTCAAGAGGAGGCGCTCTACACAGTAAAGGCGAGAGGAACTCCAGGGTCGTGGCACCATTCCAAGAGCCCCCCAGATGTGTCAGTCCATTCCAGAGGAACCTGTTTTCCCTGCACTTCCTTGACGTTCAAGCCGAGGATCGACTCCCACCACGTGTGCTCGTGGGACAGCCCTGTGGAAAGCCTCGTGGGAAAGCCTCCTGGGAAAGACTCGAGGGAAAACCATAGATCCTTTAGTCCACGTGGCGGACAGCGTGACACTGCTGCTACCGCTCCGGAGGAAAGCGCAAGTGCATGTCCGCATTCGAGACGAGGACTGACTCCCCTGGGGAGACTCCAGAAGTACCCCAAGATCCATGTCAGCACTGGAGAGGAATCCTCAGGTTCCGGCCCCGACTCCACACAAGGTCTTAGGCCCCGGCATCGACGGCAGAGGAATCTCGAGAGGCCCCCGAGGAACTCGCATGGGGACTGACCTTTCCTGAGGCCACCAGAGCGGGTCCCTGAGGTCACCGTCTTAAGTCGAGAGCACCTGCCGCAACTCGAGAAATCCAGGAGGTTTTGCCCTCCAGGCGAGATGACGCCCATTTCCGGTGAGGCTTCTCGAGGCTAATCACATCTAACCACTGGAACTTCCAAAGTGTCCTTCACACCCTTGCTGCAACTCAAGAAGTTCCCCGCCATACCCGTCTCCACTCGAGAGGAAGCACGAGGGTCCCGCACACATCCAGGGTAGCCCCGTTTCCGCCTCCTAGCTCGAGATGAGGGATCCTTTCCCTGTTTCGTAGGGAAAGAATTCCCGGCGTTCCCGTCGCATCTCAAGAGGAGGCGCTCTCCACAGGAAAGTCGAGAGGAATTCCAGGGTCGTGCCACGATCCCAAAGGTCCCCCAGATGTGTCCGTCCATTCCAGAGGAACCTGTTTTCCCTGCACTGCCTTGACGTTCAAGCCGAGGATCGACTCGCACCACCTGTGCACGTGGGACAGCCCTGTGGGAAAGCCTCTTGGGAAAGCCTCGTGGGAAAGACTCGAGGGAAAACCATAGATCCTTTGATCCACGCGGCAGACTGCGTGACACTGCTGCTACCGATATGGAGGAAAGCGCAAGTGCATGCCCACATTCGAGACGAGGACTGATTCCGCTGGGGAGACTCCAGAAGTACCCCAAGATCCATGTCAGCACTGGAGAGGAATCCTCAGGTTCTGGACCCGACTCCCCACAAGGGCTTAGGACCCGGCATCTACGGGAGAGGAATCCCGAAAGGCCCCCGAGGAACTCGCATGGGGACTGGCCTTTCCTGAGGCCACCAGAGCGAGTCCCTAAGGTCCCCGTCGTAAGTCGAGAGCACCTGCCGCAACTCGAGAAAATCCAGGAGGTGTTGCCCTCCAGGCGAGATTAGGCCCATTTCCGCTGAGGCTTCTCGAGGCTAATCACATCTAACCACTGGAACTTCCAAAGGGTCCTTCACACCCTTGCTGCAACTCAAGAAGTTCCCCGCCATAGCCGTCTCCACTCGAGAGGAAGCACGAGGGTCCCGCACACATGCAGGGGAGCCCCGTTTCCGCCTCCTAGCTCGAGATGAGGGATCCTTCCCCTGTTTCGTAGGGTAAGAATTCCCGCCGTTCCCGTCGCATCTCAAGAGGAGGCGCTCTCCACAGGAAAGGCGAGAGGAACTCCAGGTTCGTGCCACCATTCCAAGAGTCCCCCAGATGTTTCAGTCCATTCCAGAGGCACCTGTTTTCCCTGCACTGCCTTGACGATCAAGCCAAGGATCGACTCCCAGCACGTGTGCACGGGGGACCGCCCTGTGGGAAAGCCTCTTGGGAAAGCCTCCTGGGAAAGACTCGAGGGAAAACCATAGATCCTTTGATCCACGTGGCGGACTGCGTGACACTGCTGCTACCGCTCTGGAGGAAAGTGCAAGTGCATGCCCGTATTCGGGACGAGGACTGACTCCCCTGGGGAGACTCCAGAAATTCCCCCAAGATCCATGTCAGCACTGGAGAGGAATCCTCAGGTTCCGGCCCCGAATCCACACAAGGTCTTAGGGCCCGGCATCGACGGGAGAGGAATCCTGAGAGGCCCCCGAGGAACTCGCATGGGGACTGGCCTTTCCTGAGGCCACCAGATCTGGTCCCTGAGGTCCCCATCGTAAGTCGAGAGCACCTGCCGCAACTCGAGAAAATCCAGGAGGTTTTGCCCTCCAGGCGAGATGAGGCCCATTTCCGCTGAGGCTTCTCGAGGCTAAACACATCTAACCACTGGAACTTCCAAAGGGTCCTTCACACCCTTGCTGCAACACTAGAACTTCCCGACATAACCGTCTCCACTCGAGAGAAGCACGAGGGTCCCGCACACATCCAGGGGAGCCCCGTTTCCGCCTCCTAGCTCGAGATGAGGGATCCTTTCCCTGTTTCGTAGGGAAAGAATTCCCGGCGTTCCCGTCGCATCTCAAGAGGAGGCGCTCTCCACAGGAAAGGCGAGAGGAACTCCAGGGTCGTGCCACCATTCCAAGAGTCCCCCAGATGTGTCAGTCCATTCCAGAGGAACCTGTTTTCCCTGCACTGCCTTGACGTTCAAGCCGAGGATCGACTCCCACCACGTGTGCACGTGGGACAGCCCTGTGGGAAAGCCTCTTGGGAAAGCCTCGTGGGAAAGACTCGAGGGAAAACCATAGATCCTTTGATCCACGCGGTGGACTACGTGACACTGCTGCTACCGCTCTGCAGGAAAGCGCAAGTGCATGCCCGCATTTAAGACGAGCACTGACTCCCCTGGGGAGACTCCAGAAGTGCCCCAAGATCCATGTCAGCACTGGAGAGGAATCCTCAGGTTCCGGACCCGACTCCCCACAAGGGCTTAGGCCCCGGCATCTACGGGAGAGGAATCCCGAGAGGCCCCCGAGGAACTCGCATGGGGACTGGCCTTTCCTGAGGCCACGAGAGCGGGTCCCTAAGGTCCCCGTCGTAAGTCGAGAGCACCTGCCGCAACTCGAGAAAATCCAGGAGGTTTTGCCCTCCAGGCGAGATGAGGCCCATTTCCGCTGAGGCTTCTCGAGGCTAATCACATCTAACCACTGGAACTTCCAAAGGGTCCTTCACACCGTTACTGCAACTCAAGAAGTTCCCCGACATACCCGTCTCCACTCGAGAGGAAGCACGAGGGTCCCGCAAACATCCAGGGGAGCCCCGTTTCCGCCTCCTAGCTCGAGATGAGGGATCCTTTCCCTGTTTCGTAGGGGAAGAATTCCCGGCGTTCCCGTCGCATCTCAAGAGGAGGCGCTCTCCACAGGAAAGGCGAGAGGAACTCCAGGGTCGTGCCACCATTCCAAGAGCCCCCAGATGTGTCAGTCCATTCCAGAGGAACCTGTTTTCCCTGCACTGCCTTGACGTTCAAGCCCAGGATCGACTCCCACCACGTGTGCACGTGGGACAGCCCTGTGGGAAAGCCCCGTAGGAAAGCCTCGTGGGAAAGACTCGAGGGAAAACCATAGATCCTTTGATCCACGCGGCGGACTGCGTGACACTGCTGCTACCGCTCTGGAGGAAAGCGCAAGTGCATGCCCGCATTCGAGACGAGGACTGACTCCCCTGGGGAGACTCCAGAAGTAGCCCAAGATCCATGTCAGCACTGGAGAGGAATCCTCAGGTTCCGGCCCCGACTCCACACAAGGTCTTAGAGCCCGGCATCGACGGGAGAGGAATGCCGAGAGGCCCCCGAGGATCTCGCATGGGGACTGGCCTTTCCTGAGGCCACCAGAGCGGGTCCCTGAGGTCCCCGTCGTAAGTCGAGAGCAGCTGCCGCAACTCGAGAAAATCCAGGAGGTTTTGCCCTCCAGGCGAGATGAGGCCCATTTCCGCTGAGGCTTCTCGAGGCTAATCACATCTAACCACTGGAACTTCCAAAGGGTCCTTCACACCCTTGCTGCAACTCAAGAAGTTCCCTGACATTCCCGTCTCCACTCGAGAGGAAGCACGAAGGTCCCGCACACATCCAGGGGAGCCCCGTTTCCGCCTCCTAGCTCGAGATGAGGGATCCTTTCCCTGTTTCGTAGGGAAAGAATTTTCGGCGTTCCCGTCGCATCTCAAGAGGAGGCACTCTCCACAGGAAAGGCGAGAGGAACTCCAGGGTCGTGCCACCATTCCAAGAGTCCCCCAGATGTGTCAGTCCATTCCAGAGGAACCTGTTTTCCCTGCACTGCCTTGACGTTCAAGCCGAGGATCGACTCCCACCACCTGTGCACGTGGGACAGCCCTGTGGGAAAGCCTCTTGGGAAAGCCTCGTGGGAAAGACTCGAGGGGAAACCATAGATCCTTTGATCCACGCGGCAGGCTGCGTGACACTGTTGTTACCGCTCTGGAGGATAGCGCAAGTGCATGCCCGCATTCGAGACGAGCACTGACTTCACTGGGGAGACTCCAGAAGTACCCCAAGATCCATGTCAGCACTGGAGAGGAATCCTCAGGTTCCGGCCCCGACTCCCCGCAAGGGCTTAGGCCCCGGCATCGACGGGAGAGGAATCCCGAGAGGCCCCCGAGGAACTCGCATGGGGACTGGCCTTTCCTGAGCGCACTAGAGCGGGTCCCTGAGGTCCCCGTCGTAAGTCGAGAGCACCTGCCGCAACTCGAGAAAATCCAGGAGGTTTTGCCTTCCAGGCGAGATGAGGCCCATTTCCGCTGAGGCTTCTCGAGGCTTATCACATCTAGCCACTGGAACTTCCAAAGGGTCCTTCACACCTTTGCTGCAACTCAAGAAGTTCCCCGACATACCCGTCTCCACTCGAGAGGAAGCACGAGGGTCCCGCACACATCCAGGGGAGCCCCGTTTCCGCCTCCTAGCTCGAGATGAGGGATCCTTTCCCTGTTTCTTAGGGAAAGAATTCCCGGCGTTCCCGTCGCATCTCAAGAGGCGCTCTCCAAAGGAAAGGCGAGAGGAACTCCAGGGTCGTGTCACCCTTCAAAGAGTCCACCAGGTGTGTCAGTCCATTCCAGAGGAACCTGTTTTCCCTGCACTGCCTTGACGTTCAAGCCGAAGATGGACTCCCAGCACGTGTGCACGTGGGACAGCCCTGTGGGAAAGCCTCGTCAGAAAGCCTCCTGGGAAAGACTCGAGGGAAAAACATAGATCCTTTGATCCACGCGGAGGACTGCGTGACACTGCTGCTACCGCTCTGGAGGAAAGCGCAAGTGCATGCCCGCATTCGAGACGAGGACTAACTCCCCTGGGGAGACTCCAGAAGTACCCCCAAGATCCATGTCAGCACTGGAGAGGAATCCTCAGGTTCCGGCCCCGACTCCACACAAGGTCTTAGGCCCCGGCATCGACGGGAGAGGAATCCCGAGAGGCCCCCGAGGAACTCGCATGGGGACTGGACTTTCCTGAGGCAACCAGAGCGGGTCCCTGAGGTCCCCGTCGTAAGTCGAGAGCACCTGCCGCAACTCGAGAAAATCCAGGAGGTTTTGCCCTCCAGGCGAGATGAGGCCCATTTCCGATGACGCTTCTCGAGGCTAATCACATCTAACCACTGGAACTTCCAAAGGGTCCTTCACACCCTTGCTGCAACTCAAGAAGTTCCCCGACATACCCGTCTCCACTCGAGAGGAAGCACGAGGGTCCCGCACACATCCCGGGGAGCCCCGTTTCCGCCTCCTAGCTCGAGATGAGGGATCCTTTCCCTGTTTCGTAAGGAAAGAATTCCCGGCGTTCCCGTCGCATCTCAAGAGGAGGCGCTCTCCACAGGAAAGGCGAGAGGAACTCCAGGGTCGTTCCACGATTCCAAGAGTCCCCCAGATGTGTCAGTCCATTCCAGAGGAACCTGTTTTCCCTGCACTGCCTTGACGTTCAAGCCGAGGATCGACTCCCACCACGTGTGCTCGGGGGACAGCCCTGTGGGAAAGCCTCGTGGGAAAGCCTCGTGGGAAAGACTCGAGGGAAACCATAGATCCTTTGATCCACACGGCGGACTGCGTGACACTGCTGCTACCGCTCTGGAGGAAAGCGCAAGTGCATGCCCGCATTCGAGACGAGGACTCACTCCCCTGGGGAGACTCCAGAAGTACCCCAAGATCCATGTCAGCACTGGAGAGGAATCCTCAGGTTCCGGCCCCGACTCCACACAAGGTCTTAGGCCCCAGCATCGACGGGAGAGGAATCCCGAGAGGCCCCCGAGGAACTCACATGGGGACTGGCCTTTCCTGAGGGCACCAGAGCGGGTCCCTGAGGTCCTCGTAGTAAGTCGAGAGCACCTGCGGCAACTAGAGAAAATCCAGGAGGTTTTGCCCTCCAGGCGAGATGAGGCCCATTTCCGCTGAGGCTTCTCGAGGCTAATCACATCTACCCACTGGAACTTCCAAAGGGTCCTTCACACCCTTGCTGCAACTCAAGAAGTTCCCCGACATACCCGTCTCCACTCGAGAGGAAGCACGAGGGTCCCGCACACATCCCGGGGAGCCCCGTTTCCGCCTCCTAGCTCGAGATGAGGGATCCTTTCCCTGTTTCGTAAGGAAAGAATTCCAGGCGTTCCCGTCGCATCTCAAGAATAGGCGCTCTCCACAGGAAAGGCGAGAGGAACTCCAGGTTCGTTCCACGATTCCAAGAGTCCCCCAGATGTGTCAGTCCATTCCAGAGGAACCTGTTTTCCCTGCACTGCCTTGACGTTCAAGCCGAGGATCGACTCCCACCACGTGTGCACGGGGGACAGCCCTGTGGGAAAGCCTCGTGGGAAAGCCTCGTGGGAAAGACTCGAGGGAAAACCATAGATCCTTTGATCCACGCGGCGAACTGCGTGACACTGCTGCTACCGCTCTGGAGGAAAGCGCAAGTGCATGCCCGCATTCGAGACGAGGACTCACTCCCCTGGGGAGACTCCAGAAGTACCCCAAGATCCATGTCAGCACTGGAGAGGAATCCTCAGGTTCCGGCCCCGACTCCACACAAGGTCTTAGGCCCAACCATCGACAGGAGAGGAATCCCGAGAGGCCCCCGAGGAACTCACATGGGGACTGGCCTTTCCTGAGGGCACCAGAGCGGGTCCCTGAGGTCCCCGTAGTAAGTCGAGAGCACCTGCCGCAACTCGAGAAAATCCAGGAGGTTTTGCCCACCAGGCGAGATGAGGCCCATTTCCGCTGAGGCGTCTCGAGGCTAATCACATCTAACCACTGGAACTTCCAAAGGGTCCTTCACACCCTTGCTGCAACTCAAGAAGTTCCCCGACATACCTGTCTCCACTCGAAAGGAAGCACGAAGTTCCCGCACACATCCCAGGGAGCCCCGTTTCCGCCTCCTAGCTCGAGATGAGGGATCCTTTCCCTGTTTCGTAGGGAAAGAATTCCCGGCGTTCCCGTCGCATCTCAAGAAGAGGCGCTCTCCACCGGAAAGGCGAGAGGAACTCCAGGGTCGTGCCACGATTCAAAGAGTCCCCCAGATGTGTCAGTCCATTCCAGAGGAACCTGTTTTCCCTGCACTGCCTTGACGTTCAAGGCGAGGATCGACTCCCACCACGTGTGCACGGGGGACAGCCCTGTGGGAAAGCCTCGTGGGAAAGCCTCGTGGGAAAGACTCGAGGGAAAACCATTGATCCTTTGATCCACGCGGCAGGCTGCGTGACACTGTTGCTACCGCTCTGGAGGAAATCGCAAGTGCATGCCCGCATTCGAGACGAGCACTGACTCCCCTGGGGAGACTCCAGAAGTACCCCAAGATCCATGTCAGCACTGGAGAGGAATCCTCAGGTTCCGGCCCTGACTCCACACAAGGTCTTAGGCCCCGGCATCGACAGGAGAGGAATCCCGAGAGGCCCGCGAGGAACTCGCATGGGGACTGGCCTTTCCTGAGGCCACCAGAGCGGGTCCCTGAGGTCCCCGTCGTAAGTCGAGAGCACCTGCCTCAACTCGAGAAAATCCAGGAGGTTTGGCCCTCCAGGCGAGATGAGGCCCATTTCCGCTGAGGCTTCTCGAGGCTCATCACATCTAACCCCTGGAACTTCCAAAGGGTCCTTCACACCCTTGCTGCAACTCAAGAAGTTCCCCGACATACCCGTATCCACTCGAGAGGAAGCACGAGGGTCCCACACACATCCAGGGGAGCCCCTTTTACGCCTCCTAGCTCGAGATGAGGGATCCTTTCCCTGTTTCGCAGGGAAAGAATTCCCGGCGTTCCCGTCGCATCTCAAGAGGAGGCGCTCTCCACAGGAAAGGCGAGAGGAACTCCAGGGTCGTGCCACCATTCCAAGAGTCCCCCAGATGTGTCAGTCCATTCCAGAGGAACCTGTTTTCCCTGCACTGCCTTCACGTTCAAGCCGAGGATCGTCTCCCACCACCTGTGCACGTGGAACAGCCCTGTGGGAAAGCCTCGTGGGAAAGCCTCGTGGGAAAGACTCGAGGGAAAACCATAGATCCTTTGATCCACGCGGCAGACTGCGTGACACTGCTGCTACGCTCTGGAGGAAAGCGCAAGTGCATGCCCGCATTCGAGACGAGGACTGACTCCCCTGGGGAGACTCCAGAATTACCCCAAGTTCCATGTCAGCACTGGAGAGGAATCCTCAGGTTCCGGCCCCGACTCCACACAAGGTCTTAGGCCCCGGCATCGACGGGAGAGGAATCCCGAGAGGCCCCCGAGGAACTCGCATGGGGACTGGCCTTTCCTGAGGCCACCAGAGCGGGTCCCTGAGGTCCCCGTCGTAAGTCGAGAGCAGCTGCCGCAACTCGAGAAAATCCAGGAAGTTTTGCCCTCCAGGCGAGATGAGGCCCATTTTCGAGTGAGGCTTCTCGAGGCTAATCACATCTAATCACTGGAACTTCCAAAGGGTCCTTCACACCCTTGCTGCAACTCAAGAAGTTCACCGACATACCCGTCTCCACTCGAGAGGAAGCACGAGGGTCCCGCACACATCCAGGGGAGCCCCGTTTCCGCCTCCTAGCTCCAGATGAGGGATCCTTTCCCTGTTTCGTAGGGAAAGAATTCCCGGCGTTCCCGTCGCATCTCAAGAGGAGGCGCTCTCCACAGGAAAGGC
The DNA here is from genome assembly GCF_042477335.2 of Ovis canadensis. NCBI lineage: Eukaryota > Metazoa > Chordata > Mammalia > Artiodactyla > Bovidae > Ovis > Ovis canadensis. The sequence continues at coordinate 8,912,954 of NC_091258.1, read as the reverse complement.
GAGAGGAACATCAGGGACGTGCCACCATTCCAAGAGTCCCACAGATGTGTCAGTCCATTGACAGAGGAACCTGTTTTCCCTGCACTCCCTTGACGTTCAAGCTGAGGATCGACTCCCAACACGTGTGCACGTGGGACCGCCCTGTGGGAAAGCCTCTTGGGAAAGCCTCGTGGGAAAGACTCGAGGGAAAACCATAGATCATTTGATCCACGCAGCGGACTACGTGACACTGCTGCCACCGCACTGGAGGAAAGCGCAAGTGCATGCCCGCATTCGAGACGAGGACTGACTCCCCTGGGGAGACTCCAGAAGTACCCCAAGATCCATGTCAGCACTGGAGAGGAAACCTCAGGTTCCGGCCCCGACTCCACACAAGGTCTTAGGCCCCGGCATCGACGGGAGAGGATTCCCGAGAGGCCCGCGAGGGACTCGCATGGGGACTGGCGGGAGAGGAATCCCGAGAGGCCCCCGAGGAACTCGCATGGGGACTAGCCTTTCCTCAGGCCACCAGAGCGGGTCCCTGTGGTCCCCGTCGTAAGTCGAGAGCACCTCCCGCAACTCGAGAAAATCCAGGAGGTTTTGCCCTCCAGGCGAGATGAGGCCCATTTCCGCTGAGGCTTCTCGAGGCTAATCACGTCTAACCACTGGAACTTCCAAAGGGTCCTTCACACCCTTGTTGCAACTCAAGAAGTTCCCCGACATACCCGTTTCCACTCGAGAGGAAGCACGTGGGGTCCCGCACACATCCAGGGGAGCCCCGTTTCAGCCTCGTTGCTCGAGATGAGGGATCCTTTCCCTGTTTCGTAGGGAAAGAATTCCCGGCGTTCCCGTCGCATCTCAAGAGGCGCTCTCCACAGGAAAGGCGAGAGGAACTCCAGGGTCGTGCCACCCTTCAAAGAGTCCAACAGGTGTGTCAGTCCATTCCAGAGGAACCTGTTTTCCCTGCACTGCCTTGACGTTCAAGCCGAGGATCGACTCCCACCACGTGGGCACGTGGGACCGCCCTGTGGGAAAGCCTCGTCGGAAAGCCTCGTGGGAAAGACTCGAGGGAAAACCATAGATCCTTTGATCCACGCGGCGGACTGCGTGACACTGCTGCTACCGCTCTGGAGGAAAGTGCAAGTGCATGCCCGCATTCGAGACGAGCACTGACTCCCCTTGGGAGACTCCAGAAGTACCCCAAGATCCATGTCAGCACTGGAGAGGAATCCTCAGGTTCCGGCCCCGACTCCACACAAGGTCTTAGGCCCCGGCATCGACGGGAGTGGAATCCCGAGAGGCCCCCGAGGAACTCGAATGGGGACTGGCCTTTCCTGAGGCCACCAGAGCGGGTCCCTGAGGTCCCCGTCGTAAGTCGAGAGCACCTGCCGCAACTCGAGAAAATCCAGGAGGTTTTGCCCTCCAGGCGAGATGAGGCCCATTTCCGCTGAGGCTTCTCGAGGCTAATCACATCTAACCACTGGAACTTCCAAAGGGTCCTTCACACCCTTGCTGCAACTCAAAAAGTTCCCCGCCATACCCGTCTCCACTCGAGAGGAAGCACGAGGGTCCCGCACACATCCAGGGGAGTCCCGTTTCCGCCTCCTAGCTCGAGATGAGGGATCCTTTCCCTGTTTCATAGGGAAAGAATTCCCGGCGTTCCCGTCGCAACTCAAGAGGAGGCGCTCTCCACAGGAAAGGCGAGAGGAACATCAGGGTCGTGCCACCATTCCAAGAGTCCCCAGATGTGTCAGTCCATTCCAGAGGAACCTGTTTTCCCTGCACTGCCTTGACGTTGAAGCCGAGGATCGACTCCCAACACGTGTGCACGTGGGACCGCCCTGTGGGAAAGCCTCTTGGGAAAGCCTCGTGGGAAAGACTCGAGGGAAAACCATAGATCATTTGATCCACGCAGCGGACTACGTGACACTGCTGCTACCGCACTGGAGGAAAGCGCAAGTGCATGCCCGCATTCGAGAAGAGGAATGACTCCCCTGGGGAGACTCCAGAAGTACCCCCAAGATCCATGTCAGCACTGGAGAGGAATCCTCAGGTTCCGGCCCCGACTCCACACAAGGTCTTAGGCCCCGGCGTCGACGGGAGAGGAATCCCGAGAGGCCCGCGAAGAACTCGCATGGGCACTGGCCTTTCCTGAGGCCACCAGAGCGGGTCCCTGAGGTCCCCGTCGTAAGTCGAGAGCAGCTGCCGCAACTCGAGAAAATCCAGGAGGTTTTGCCCTCCAGGCGAGATGAGGCCCATTTCCGCTGAGGCTTCTCGAGGCTAATCACATCTAACCACTAGAACTTCCAAAGGGTCCTTCACACCCTTGCTGCAACTCAAGAAGATCCCCGACATACCCGTCTCCACTCGAGAGGAAGCACGAGGGTCCCGCACACATGCAGGGGAGCCCCGTTTCCGCCTCCTAGCTCGAGATGAGGGATCCTTTCCCTGATTCAGAGGGAGAGAATTCCCGGCGTTCCCGTCGCATCTCAAGAGGAGGCGCTCTCCACAGGAAAGGCGCGAGGAACTCCAGGGTCGTGCCACCATTCCAAGAGTCCCCCAGATGTGTCAGTCCATTCCAGAGGAACCAGTTTTCCCTGCACTGCCTCGACGTTCAAGCCGAGGATCGACTCCCAACAGGTGTGCACGTGGGACCGCCCTGTGGGAAAGCCTCGTGGGAAAGCCTCGTGGGAAAGACTCGAGGGAAAACCATAGATCCTTTGATCCACGCGGCGGACTGGGTGACCCTGCTGCTACCGCTCTTGAGGAAAGCGCAAGTGCATGCCCGCATTCGAGACGAGGACTGACTCCCCTGGGGAGACTCCAGAAGTATCCCAAGATCCATGTCAGCACAGGAGAGGAATCCTCAGGTTCCGGTCCCGACTCCACACAAGGTCTTAGGCCCCGGCATGGATGGGAGAGAAATCCCGAGAGGCCCTCGAGGAACTCGCATGGGGACTAGCCTTTCCTCAGGCCACCAGAGCGGGTCCCTGTGGTCCCCGTCGTAAGTCGAGAGCACCTACCTCAACTCGAGAAAATCCAGGAGGTTTTGCCCTCCAGGCGAGATGAGGCCCATTTCCGCTGAGGCTTCTCGAGGCTAATCACGTCTAACCACTGGAACTTCCAAAGGGTCCTTCACACCCTTGTTGCAACTCAAGAAGTTCCCCGACATACCCGTTTCCACTCGAGAGGAAACACGTGGGGTCCCGCACACATCCAGGGGAGCCCCGTTTCCGCCTCCTTGCTCGAGATGAGGGATCCTTTCCCTGTTTCGTAGGGAAAGAATTCCCGGCGTTCCCGTCGCATCTCAAGAGGCGCTCTCAACAGGAAAGGCGAGAGGAACTCCAGGGTCGTGCCACCCTTCAAAGAGTCCAACAGGTGTGTCAGTCCATTCCAGAGGAGCCTGATTTCCGTGCACTGCCTTGACGTTCAAGCCGAGGATGGACTCCCAGCACGTGTGCACGTGGGACCGCCCTGTGGGAAAGCCTCGTCGGAAAGCCTCGTGGGAAAGACTCGAGGGAAAACCATAGATCCTTTGATCCACGCGGCGGACTGCGTGACACTGCTGCTACCGCTCTGGAGGAAAGCGCAAGTGCATGCCCGCATTCGAGACGAGGACTGACTCCCCTGGGGAGACTCCAGAAGTACCCCAAGATCCATGTCAGCACTGGAGAGGAATCCTCAGGTTCCGACCCCGACTCCACACAAGGTCTTAGGCCCTGGCATCGACGGCAGAGGAATTCCGAGAGGCCCCCGAGGAACTCGCATGGGGACTGGCCTTTTCTGAGGCCACCAGAGCGGATCCCTGAGGTCCCCGTCGTAAGTCGAGAGCACCTGCCTCAACTCGAGAAAATCCAGGAGGTTTTGCCCTCCAGGCGAGATGAGGCCCATTTCCGCTGAGGCTTCTCGAGGCTAATCACATCTAACCACTGGAACTTCCAAAGGGTCCTTCACACCCTTGCTGCAACTCAAGAAGTTCCCCGACATACCCGTCTCCACTCGAGAGGAAGCACGAGGGTCCCGCACACATCCAGGGGAGCCCCGTTTCCGTCTCCTAGCTCGAGATGAGGGATCCTTTCCCTGTTTCGTAGGGAAAGAATTCCTGGCGTTCCCGTCGCATCTCAAGAGGAGGCCCTCTACACAGGAAAGGCGAGAGGAACTCCAGGGTCGTGCCACCATTCCAAGAGTCCCCCAGATGTGTCAGTCCATTCCAGAGGAACCTGTTTTCCCTGCACTGCCTTGACGTTCAAGCCGAGGATGGACTCCCAGCACGTGTGCACGTGGGACCGCCCTGTGGGAAAGCCTCGTCGGAAAGCCTCGTGGGAAAGACTCGAGGGAAAACCATAGATCCTTTGATCCACGCGGCGGACTGCGTGACACTGCTGCTACCGCTCTGGAGGAAAGTGCAAGTGCATGCCCGCATTCGAGACGAGGACTGACTCCCCTGGGGAGACTCCAGAAGTACCCCAAGTTCCATGTCAGCACTGGAGAGGAATCCTCAGGTTCCGGCCCCGACTCCACACTAGGTCTTAGGCCCCGGCATCGACGGGAGAGGAATCCCGAGAGGCCCCCGAGGAACTCGCATGGGGACTGGCCTTTTCTGAGGCCACCAGAGCGGGTCCCTGAGTTCCCCGTCGTAAGTCGAGAGCACCTGCCTCAACTCGAGAAAATCCAGGAGGTTTTGCCCTCCAGGCGAGATGAGGCCCATTTCCGCTGAGGCTTCTCGAGGCTAATCACATCTAACCACTGGAACTTCCAAAGGGTCCTTCACACCCTTGCTCCAACTCAAGAAGTTCCCCGACATACCCGTCTCCACTCGAGAGGAAGCACGAGGGTCCCGCACACAACCAGGGGAGCCCCGTTCCCGCCTCCTAGCTCGAGATGAGGGAACCTTTCCCTGTTTCGTAGCGAAAGAATTCACGGCGATCCCGTCGCATCTCAAGAGGAGGCGCTCTCCACAGGAAAGGCGAGAGGAACTCCAGGGTCGTGCCACCATCCCAAGAGTCCCCCAGATGTGTCAGTCCATTCCAGAGGAACCTGTTTTCCCTGCACTGCCTTGACTTTCAAGCCGAGGATCGACTCCCACCACGTGTGCACGTGGGACAGCCCTGTGGGAAAGCCTCGTGGGAAAACCTCGTGGGAAAGAGTCGAGGGAAAACCATAGATCCTTTGATCCACGCGTCGGACTGCGTGACACTGCAGCTACCGCTCTGGAGGAAAGTGCAAGTGCATGCCCGCATTCGAGACGAGCACTGACTCCCCTGGGGAGACTCCAGAAGTACCCCAAGATCCATGTCAGCACTGGAGAGGAATCCTCAGGTTCTGGCCCCATCTCCACACAAGGTATTAGGCCCCGGCATTGACGGCAGAGGAATCCCGAGAGGCCCCCGAGGAACTCGCATGGGGACTGGCCTTTCCTGAGGCCACCAGAGCGGGTCCCTGAGGTCCCCGTCGTAAGTCGAGAGCACCTGCCTCAACTCGAGAAAATCCAGGAGGTTTTGCCCTCCAGGCGAGATGAGGCCCATTTCCGCTGAGGCTTCTCGAGGCTAATCACATCTAACCACTGGAACTTCCAAAGGGTCCTTCACACCCTTGCTGCAACTCAAGAAGTTGCCCGACATACCCGTCACCACTCGAAAGCAAGCACGAGGGTCCCGCACACATCCAGGGGAGCCCCGTTTCCGCCTCCTAGCTCGAGATGAGGGATCCTTTCCCTGTTTCGTAGGGAAAGAATTCCCGGCGTTCCCGTCGCATCTCAAGAGGAGGCGCTCTCCACAGGAAAGGCGAGAGGAACTCCAGGGTCGTGCCACCATTCCAAGAGGCCCCCAGATGTGTCAGTCCATTCCAGAGGAACCTGTTTTCCCTGCACTGCCTTGACGTTCAAGCCGAGGATCGACTCCCACCACGTGTGCATGTGGGACAGCCCTGTGGGAAAGCCTCGTGGGAAAGCCTCTTGGGAAAGACTCGAGGGAAAACCATAGATCCTTTGATCCACGCGGCGGACAGCGTGACACTGCTGCTACCGCTCTGGAGGAAAGCGCAAGTGCATGCCCGCATTCGAGACGAGCAGTGACTCCCCTGGGGAGACTCCAGAAGTACCCCAAGATCCATGTCAGCACTGGAGCGGTATCCTCAGGTTCCGGCCCCGACTCCACACAAGGTCTTAGGCCCCGGCATCGACGGCAGAGGAATCCCGAGAGGCCCCCGAGGAACTAGCATAGGGACTGGCCTTTCCTGAGGCCACCAGAGCGGGTCCCTGAGGTCCCCGTTGTAAGTCGAGAGCACCTGCCGCAACTCGAGAAAATCCAGGAGGTTTTGCCCTCCAGGCGAGATGAGGCCCATTTCCGCTGAGGCTTCTCGAGGCTAATCACATCTAACCACTGGAACTTCCAAAGGTTCCTTCACACCCTTGCTGCAAGTCCAGAAGTTCCCCGACATACCCGTCTCCACTCGAGAGATAGCACGAGGGTCCCGCACACATCCAGGGGAGCCCCGTTTATGCCTCCTAGCTCGAGATGAGGGATCCTTTCCCTGTTTCGTAGGGAAAGAATTCCCGGCGATCCCGTCACATCTCAAGAGGAGGCGCTCTCCACAGGAAAGGCGAGAGGAACTCCAGGGTCGTGCCACCATTCCAAGAGTCCCCCAGATGTGTCAGTCCATTCCAGAGGAACCTGTTTTCCCTGCACTGCCTTGACGTTCAAGCCGAGGATCGACTCCCACCACGTGTGCACGTGGGACAGCCCTGTGGGAAAGCCTCGTGGGAAAGCCTCGTGGGAAAGACTCGAGGGAAAACCATAGATCCTTTGATCCACGGGGCGGACTGGGTGACACTGCTGCTACCGCTCTTGAGGAAAGCGCAAGTGCATGCCCGCATTCGATACGAGAACTGACTCCCCTGGGGAGTCTCCAGAAGTACCCCAAGATCCATGTCAGCACTGGAGAGGAATCCTCAGGTTCCGGCCACGACTCCACACAAGGTCTTAGGCCCCGGCATCGACGGGAGAGGAATCCCGAGAGGCCCCCGAGGAACTCGCATGGGGACTGGCCTTTCCTGAGGCCACCAGAGCGGGTCCCTGAGGTCCCCGTCTAAGTCGAGAGCACCTGCCGCAACTCGAGGAAATCCAGGAGGTTTTGCCCTCCAGGCGAGATGAGGCCCATTTCCGCTGAGGCTTCTCGAGGCTAATCACATCAAACCACTGGAACTTCCAAAGGGTCCTTCACACCCTTGATGCAACTCAAGAAGTTCCCCGACATACCCGTCTCCACTCGAGAGGAAGCATGAGGTTCCGGCACACACTAAGGGGAGCCCCGTTTCCGCCTCCTAGCTCGAGATGAGGGATCCTTTCCCTGTTTCGTAGCGAAAGAATTCCCGGCGATCCCGTCGCATCTCAAGAGGAGGCGCTCTCCACAGGAAAGGCGAGAGGAACTCCAGGGTCGTGCCACCATTCCAAGAGTCCCCCAGATGTGTCAGTCCATTCCAGAGGAACCTGTTTTCCCTGCACTGCCTTGACGTTCAAGCCGAGGATCGACTCCCACCACGTGTGCACGTTGGACAGCCCTCTGGGAAAGCCTCGTGGGAAAGCCTCGTGGGAAAGACTCGAGGGAAAACCATAGATCATTTGATCCACGCAGCGGACTACGTGACACTGCTGCTACCGCACTGGAGGAAAGCGCAAGTGCATGCCCGCATTCGAGAAGAGGAATGACTCCCCTGGGGAGACTCCAGAAGTACCCCCAAGATCCATGTCAGCACTGGAGAGGAATCCTCAGGTTCCGGCCCCGACTCCACACAAGGTCTTAGGCCCCGGCGTCGACGGGAGAGGAATCCCGAGAGGCCCGCGAAGAACTCGCATGGGCACTGGCCTTTCCTGAGGCCACCAGAGCGGGTCCCTGAGGTCCCCGTCGTAAGTCGAGAGCAGCTGCCGCAACTCGAGAAAATCCAGGAGGTTTTGCCCTCCAGGCGAGATGAGGCCCATTTCCGCTGAGGCTTCTCGAGGCTAATCACATCTAACCACTAGAACTTCCAAAGGGTCCTTCACACCCTTGCTGCAACTCAAGAAGTTCCCCGACATACCCGTCTCCACTCGAGAGGAAGCACGAGGGTCCCGCACACATGCAGGGGAGCCCCGTTCCCGCCTCCTAGCTCGAGATGAGGGATCCTTTCCCTGATTCAGAGGGAGAGAATTCCCGGCGTTCCCGTCGCATCTCAAGAGGAGGCGCTCTCCACAGGAAAGGCGCGAGGAACTCCAGGGTCGTGCCACCATTCCAAGAGTCCCCCAGATGTGTCAGTCCATTCCAGAGGAACCAGTTTTCCCTGCACTGCCTCGACGTTCAAGCCGAGGATCGACTCCCAACAGGTGTGCACGTGGGACCGCCCTGTGGGAAAGCCTCGTGGGAAAGCCTCGTGGGAAAGACTCGAGGGAAAACCATAGATCCTTTGATCCACGCGGCGGACTGGGTGACCCTGCTGCTACCGCTCTTGAGGAAAGCGCAAGTGCATGCCCGCATTCGAGACGAGGACTGACTCCCCTGGGGAGACTCCAGAAGTACCCCAAGATCCATGTCAGCACTGGAGAGGAATACTCAGGTTCCGGTCCCGACTCCACACAAGGTCTTAGGCCCCGGCATGGACGGGAGAGAAATCCCGAGAGGCCCCCGAGGAACTCGCATGGGGACTAGCCTTTCCTGAGGCCACCAGAGCGGGTCCCTGTGGTCCCCGTCGTAAGTCGAGAGCACCTACCTCAACTCGAGAAAATCCAGGAGGTTTTGCCCTCCAGGCGAGATGAGGCCCATTTCCGCTGAGGCTTCTCGAGGCTAATCACGTCTAACCACTGGAACTTCCAAAGGGTCCTTCACACCCTTGTTGCAACTCAAGAAGGTCCCCGACATACCCGTTTCCACTCGAGAGGAAGCACGTGGGGTCCCGCACACATCCAGGGGAGCCCCGTTTCCGCCTCCTTGCTCGAGATGAGGGATCCTTTCCCTGTTTCGTAGGGAAAGAATTCCCGGCGTTCCCGTCGCATCTCAAGAGGCGCTCTCCACAGGAAAGGCGAGAGGAACTCCAGGGTCGTGCCACCCTTCAAAGAGTCCAACAGGTGTGTCAGTCCATTCCAGAGGAGCCTGATTTCCGTGCACTGCCTTGACGTTCAAGCCGAGGATGGACTCCCAGCACGTGTGCACGTGGGACCGCACTGTGGGAAAGCCTCGTCGGAAAGCCTCGTGGGAAAGACTCGAGGGAAAACCATAGATCCTTTGATCCACGCGGCGGACTGCGTGACACTGCTGCTACCGCTCTGGAGGAAAGCGCAAGTGCATGCCCGCATTCGAGACGAGGACTGACTCCCCTGGGGAGACTCCAGAAGTACCCCAAGATCCATGTCAGCACTGGAGAGGAATCCTCAGGTTCCGACCCCGACTCCACACAAGGTCTTAGGCCCCGGCATCGACGGCAGAGGAATTCCGAGAGGCCCCCGAGGAACTCGCATGGGGACTGGCCTTTTCTGAGGCCACCAGAGCGGATCCCTGAGGTCCCCGTCGTAAGTCGAGAGCACCTGCCTCAACTCGAGAAAATCCAGGAGGTTTTGCCCTCCAGGCGAGATGAGGCCCATTTCCGCTGAGGCTTCTCGAGGCTAATCACATCTAACCACTGGAACTTCCAAAGGGTCCTTCACACCCTTGCTGCAACTCAAGAAGTTCCCCGACATACCCGTCTCCACTCGAGAGGAAGCACGAGGGTCCCGCACACATCCAGGGGAGCCCCGTTTCCGTCTCCTAGCTCGAGATGAGGGATCCTTTCCCTGTTTCGTAGGGAAAGAATTCCTGGCGTTCCCGTCGCATCTCAAGAGGAGGCCCTCTACACAGGAAAGGCGAGAGGAACTCCAGGGTCGTGCCACCATTCCAAGAGTCCCCCAGATGTGTCAGTCCATTCCAGAGGAACCTGTTTTCCCTGCACTGCCTTGACGTTCAAGCCGAGGATGGACTCCCAGCACGTGTGCACGTGGGACCGCCCTGTGGGAAAGCCTCGTCGGAAAGCCTCGTGGGAAAGACTCGAGGGAAAACCATAGATCCTTTGATCCACGCGGCGGACTGCGTGACACTGCTGCTACCGCTCTGGAGGAAAGTGCAAGTGCATGCCCGTATTCGAGACGAGGACTGACTCCCCTGGGGAGACTCCAGAAGTACCCCAAGTTCCATGTCAGCACTGGAGAGGAATCCTCAGGTTCCGGCCCCGACTCCACACAAGGTCTTAGGCCCCGGCATCGACGGGAGAGGAATCCCGAGAGGCCCCCGAGGAACTCGCATGGGGACTGGCCTTTTCTGAGGCCACCAGAGCGGGTCCCTGAGTTCCCCGTCGTAAGTCGAGAGCACCTGCCTCAACTCGAGAAAATCCAGGAGGTTTTGCCCTCCAGGCGAGATGAGGCCCATTTCCGCTGAGGCTTCTCGAGGCTAATCACATCTAACCACTGGAACTTCCAAAGGGTCCTTCACACCCTTGCTCCAACTCAAGAAGTTCCCCGACATACCCGTCTCCACTCGAGAGGAAGCACGAGGGTCCCGCACACAACCAGGGGAGCCCCGTTCCCGCCTCCTAGCTCGAGATGAGGGATCCTTTCCCTGTTTCGTAGCGAAAGAATTCACGGCGATCCCGTCGCATCTCAAGAGGAGGCGCTCTCCACAGGAAAGGCGAGAGGAACTCCAGGGTCGTGCCACCATCCCAAGAGTCCCCCAGATGTGTCAGTCCATTCCAGAGGAACCTGTTTTCCCTGCACTGCCTTGACGTTCAAGCCGAGGATCGACACCCACCACGTGTGCACGTGGGACAGCCCTGTGGGAAAGCCTCGTGGGAAAGCCTCGTGGGTAAGACTCGAGGGAAAACCATAGATCCTTTGATCCACGGGGCGGACTGGGTGACACTGCTGCTACCGCTCTTGAGGAAAGCGCAAGTGCATGCCCGCATTCGAGACGAGAACTGACTCCCCTGGGGAGTCTCCAGAAGTACCCCAAGATCCATGACAGCACTGGAGAGGAATCCTCAGGTTCCGGCCACGACTCCACACAAGGTCTTAGGCCCCGGCATCGACGGGAGAGGAATCCCGAGAGGCCCCCGAGGAACTCGCATGGGGACTGGCCTTTCCTGAGGCCACCAGAGCGGGTCCCTGAGGTCCACGTCTAAGTCGAGAGCACCTGCCGCAACTCGAGGAAATCCAGGAGGTTTTGCCCTCCAGGCGAGATGAGGCCCATTTCCGCTGAGGCTTCTCGAGGCTAATCACATCAAACCACTGGAACTTCCAAAGGGTCCTTCACACCCTTGATGCAACTCAAGAAGTTCCCCGACATACCCGTCTCCACTCGAGAGGAAGCATGAGGTTCCGGCACACACTAAGGGGAGCCCCGTTTCCGCCTCCTAGCTCGAGATGAGGGATCCTTTCCCTGTTTCGTAGCGAAAGAATTCCCGGCGATCCCGTCGCATCTCAAGAGGAGGCGCTCTCCACAGGAAAGGCGAGAGGAACTCCAGGGTCGTGCCACCATTCCAAGAGTCCCCCAGATGTGTCAGTCCATTCCAGAGGAACCTGTTTTCCCTGCACTGCCTTGACGTTCAAGCCGAGGATCGACTCCCACCACGTGTGCACGTTGGACAGCCCTCTGGGAAAGCCTCGTGGGAAAGCCTCGTGGGAAAGACTCGAGGGAAAACCATAGATCCTTTGATCCATACGGCGCACTGCGTGACACTGCTGCTACCGCTCTGGAGGAAAGCGCAAGTGCATGCCCGCATTCGAGACGAGCACTGACTCCCCTGGGGAGACTCCAGAAGTACCCCAAGATCCATGTCAGCACTGGAGAGGAATCCTCAGCTTCCGACCCCGACTCCACACAAGGTCTTAGGCCGCGGCATCAACGGGAGAGGAATCCCGAGAGGCCCCCGAGGAACTCGCATGGGGACTGGCCTTTCCTGAGGCCACCAGAGCGGGTCCCTGAGGTCCCCGTCTAAGTCGAGAGCACCTGCCGCAACTCGAGAACATCCAGGAGGTTTTGCCCTCCAGGCGAGATGAGGCCCATTTCCGCTGAGGCTTCTCGAGGCTCATCACATCTAACCCATGGAACTTCCAAAGGGTCCTTCACACCCTTGCTGCAACTCAAGAAGTTCACCGACATACCCGTCTCCACTCGAGAGGAAGCATGAGGGTCCCGCACACACCCAGGGGAACCCTGTTTCCGCCTCCTAGCTCGAGATGAGGGATCCTTTCCCTGTTTCGTAGCGAAAGAATTCCCGGCGATCCCGTCGCATCTCAAGAGGAGGCTCTCTCCACAGGAAAGGCGAGAGGAACTCCAGGGTCGTGGCACCATTCCAAGAGTCCCCCAGATGTGTCAGTCCATTCCAGAGGAACCTGTTTTCCCTGCACTGCCTTGACGTTCAAGCCGAGGATCGACTCCCACCACGTGGGCACGTGGGACCGCCCTGTGGGAAAGCCTCTTCGGAAAGCCTCGTGGGAAAGACTCGAGGGAAAACCATAGATCCTTTGATCCACGCGGCGGACTGCGTGAAACTGCTGCTACAGCTCAGGAGGAAAGCGCAAGTGCATGCCCGCATTCGAGACGAGCACTGACTCCCCTGGGGAGACTCCAGAAGTACCCCAAGATCCATGTCAGCACTGGAGAGGAATCCACAGGTTCCGGCCCCGACTCCACACAAGGTCTTAGGCCCCGGCATCGACGGGAGTTGAAACCCGACAGGCCCCCGAGGAACTCGCATGGGGACTGGTCTTTCCTGAGGCCTCCAGAGCGGGTCCCTGAGGTCCCCGTTGTAAGTCGAGACCACCTTCCGCAACTTGAGAAAATCCAGCAGGTTTTGCCCTCCAGGCGAGATGAGGCCCATTTCCGCTGAGGCTTCTCGAGGCTAATCACGTCTAACCACTGGAACTTCCAAAGGGTCCTTCACACCCTTGCTGCAACTCAAGAAGTTCCCCGACATACCCGTCTCCACTAGAGAGCAGCACGAGGGTCCCGCACACATCCAGGGGAGCCCCGTTTCCGCCTCCTAGCTCGAGATGAGGGATCCTTTCCCTGTTTCGTAGGGAAAGAATTCCCGGCGTTCCCGTCGCATCTCAAGAGGAGGCGCTCTCCAGAGGAAAGGCGAGAGGAACTCCAGGGTTGTGCCATCATTCCAAGAGTCCCCCAGATGTTTCAGTCCAATCCAGAGGAACCTGTTTTCCCTGCACTGCCTTGACGTTCAAGCCGAGGATCGACTCCCACCACGTGTGCACGTGGGACAGCCCTGTGGGAAAGCCTCGGGGGAAAGCCTCGTGGGAAAGACTCGAGGGAAAACCATAGATCCTTTGATCCACGCGGCGGACTGCGTGACACTGCTGCTACCGCTCTGGAGGAAAACGCAAGTGCATGCCCGCATTCGAGACGAGCACTGACTCCCCTGGGGAGACTCCAGAAGTACCACAAGATCCATGTCAGCACTGGAGAGAAATCCTCAGGTTCCGGCCCCGACTCCACACAAGGTCTTAGGCCCCGGCATCGACGGGAGAGGAATCCCGAGAGGCCCCCGAGGAACTCGCATGGGGACTGGCCTTTCCTGAGGCCACCAGAGAGTGTCCCTGAGGTTCCCGTCGTAAGTCGAGAGCACCTGCCGCAACTCTAGAAAATCCAGGAGGTTTTGCCCTCCAGGCGAGATGAGGCCCATTTCCGCTGAGGCTTCTCGAGGCTAATCACATCTAACCACTGGAACTTCCAAAGGGTCCTTCACACCCTTGCTGCAACTCAAGAAGTTCCCCGACATACCCGTCTCCACTCGAGAGGTAGCACGAGGGTCCCGCACACACCCATGGGAGCCCCGTTTCCGCCTCCTTGCTCGAGATGAGGGATCCTTTCCCTGTTTCGTAGGGAAAGAATTCCCGGCGTTCCCGTCGCATCTCAAGAGGAGGCGCTCTCCACAGGAAAGGCGAGAGGAACTCCAGGGTCGTGCCACCATTCCAAGAGTCCCCGAGATGTGTCAGTCCATCCCAGAGGAACCTGTTTTCCCTGCACTGCCTTGACGTTCAAGCAGAGGATCGACTCCCACCACGTGTGCACGTGGGACAGCCCTGTGGGAAAGCCTCGTGGGAAATCCTCGGGGGAAAGACTCGAGGGAAAACCATAGATCCTTTGATCCACGCGGCGGACTGCGTGACACTGCTGCTACTGCTCTGGAGGAAAGCGCAAGTGCATGCCCGCATTTGAGACGAAGACTGACTCCCCTGCGAGACTCCAGAAGTACCCCAAGATCCATGTCAGCACTGGAGAGGAATCCTCAGGTTCCGGCCCCCACTCCACACAAGGTCTTAGGCCCCGGCATCGACGGGAGAGGAATCCCGAGAGGCCCCCGAGGAACTCGCATGGGGACTAGCCTTTCCTGAGGCCACCAGAGCGGGTCCCTGAGGTCCCCGTCGTAAGTCGAGAGCCCCTCCTGCACCTCGTGAAAATCCAGGAGGTTTTGCCCTCCAGGCGAGATGAGGCCCATTTCCGCTGAGGATTCTCGAGGCTAATCACGTCTAACCACTGCAACTTCCAAAGGGTCCTTCACACCCTTGCTGCAACTCAAGCAGTTCCGGGACATACCCGTCTCCACTCGAGAGAAAGCAAGTGGGGTCCCGCACACATCCAGGGGAGCCCCGTTTCCGCCTCATAGCTCGAGATGAGGGATGCTTTCCCTGTTTCGTAGCGAAAGAATTCCCGCCGATCCCGTCGCATCTCAAGAGGAGGCGCTCTCCACAGGAAAGGCGAGAGGAACTCCAGGGTCGAGCCACCATTCCAAGAGTCCCCCAGATGTGTCAGTCCATTCCAGAGGAACCAGTTTTCCCTGCACTGCCTTGACGTTCAAGCCGAGGATTGACTCCCACCACGTGTGCACGTGGGACAGCCCTGTGGGAAAGCCTCGTGGGAAAGCCTCGTGGGAAAGACTCGAGGGAAAACCATAGATCCTTTGATCCACGCAGCGGACTGCGTGACACTGCTGCTACCGCTCTAGAGGAAAATGCAAGTGCATGCCCGCATTCGAGACGAGCACTGACTCCCCTGGGGAGACTCCAGAAGTACCCCAAGATCCATGTCAGCACTGGAGAGGAATACTCAGGTTCCGGCCCCGACTCCACGCAAGGTCTTAGGCCCCGGCATCGACGGGAGAGGAATCCCGAGAGGCCCCTGAGGAACTCGAATGGGGACTAGCCTTTCCTGAGGCTACCAGAGCGGGTCCCTGAGGTCCCCGTCGTAAGTCGAGAGCACCTGCCGCAACTCGAGAAAATCCAGGTGGTTTTGCCCTCCAGGCTAGATGAGGCCCATTTCCGCTGAAGCTTCTCCAGGCTAATCACATCTAACCACTGGAACTTCCAAAGGGTCCTTCACACACTTGCTGCAACTCAAGAAGTTCCCCGACATACCCGTCTCCACTCGAGAGGAAGCACGAGGTTCCCGCACACACCCAGGGGAGCCCCGTTTCCGCCTCCTAGCTAGAGATGAGGGATCCTTTCCCTGTTTCGTAGGGAACGAATTCCCGGCGTTCCCGTCGCATCTCAAGAGGAGGCGCTCTCCACAGGAAAGGCGAGAGGAACTCCAGGGTCGTGCCACCATTCCAAGAGTCCCCCAGATGTGTCAGTCCATTCCAGAGGAACCTGTTTTCCCTGCACTGCCTTGACGTTCAAGCCGAGGATCGACTCCCACCACGTGTGCACGGGGGACAGCCCTGTGGGAAAGCATCGTGGGGAAGCCTCGTGGGAAACACTCGAGGGAAAACCATAGATCCTTTGATCCACGAGGCAGACTGCGTGACACTGCTGCTACCGCTCTGGAGGAAAGCGCAAGTGCATGCCCGCATTCGAGACGAGCACTGACTCCCCTGGGGAGACTCCAGAAGTACCCCAAGATCCATGTCAGCACTGGAGAGGAATCCTCAGGTTCCGGCCCCGACTCCACACAAGGTCTTAGGCCCCGGCATCGAAAGGAGAGGAATCCCGAGAGGCCCCCGAGGAACTCGCATGGGGACTGGCCTTTCCTGAGGCCACCAGAGCGGGTCCCTGAGGTCCCCGTCGTAAGACGAGAGCACCTGCCGCAACTCGATAAAAACCAGGAAGTATTGCCCTCCAGGCGAGATGAGGCCCATTTCCGCTGAGGCTTCTCGAGGCTAATCACATCTAACCACTGGAACTTCCAAAGGGTCCTTCACACCGTTGCTGCAACTCAAGAAGTTCCCCGACATACCCGTCTCCACTCGAGAGGAAGCACGAGAGTCAAGCACACATCCAGGGGTGCCCCGTTTCCGCCTCCTAGCTCGAGATGAGGGATCCTTTCACTGTTTCGTAGGGAAAGAATTCCCGGCGTTCCCGTCGCATCTCAAGACGAAGCGCTCCCCACAGGAAAGGCGAGAGGAACTCCAGGGTCGAGACACCATTCCAAGAGTCCCCCAGATCTGTCAGTCCATTCCAGAGGAACCTGTCTTCCCTGCACTGCCTTGACGTTCAAGCCGAGGATCGACTCCCACCACGTGTGCACGTGGGACAGCCCTGAGGGAAAGCCTCGTGGGAAAGCCTCGTGGGAAAGACTCGAGGGAAAACCATAGATCCTTTGCTCCATGCGGCGGACTGCATGACACTGCTGCTACCGCTCTGGAGGAAAGTACAATTGCATGCCCGCATTTGAGACGAGGACTGACTCCCCTGGGGAGACTCCAGAAATACCCCAAGATCCATGTCAGCACTGGAGAGGAATCCTCAGGTTCCGGCCCCGACTCCACACAAGGTTGTAGGCCCCGGTATCGACGGGAGAGGAATCCCGAGAGGCCCGTGAAGAACTCGCATGGGGACTGGCATTTCCTGAGGCCACCAGAGCGGGTCCCGGAGGTCCCCATCGTAAGTCGAGAGGACCTGCCGCAACTCGAGAAAATCCAGGAGGTTTTGCCCTCCAGGCGAGATGAGGCCCATTTCAGCTGAGGCTTCTCGAGGCTAATCACATCTAACCACTGGAACTTCCAAAGGGTCCTTCACACCCTTGCTGCAACTCAAGAAGTTCCCCGACATACCCGTCTCCACTCGAGTGGAAGCACGAGGGTCCCGCACACATCCAGGGGAGCCCCGTTTCCGCCTCCTAGCTCGAAATGAGGGATCCTTTCCCTGTTTCGTAGGGAAAGAATTCCAGGCGTTCCCGTCGCATCTCAAGAGGAGGCGCTCTCCACAGGAAAGGCGAGAGGAACTCCAGGGTCGTGCCACCATTCCAAGAGTCCCCCAGATGTGTCAGTCCATTCCAGAGGAACCTGTTTTCCCTTCACTGCCTTCACGTTCAAGCCGAGGATCGGCTCCCACCACGTGTGCACGTGGGACAGCCCTGTGGGAAAGCCTCGTGGGAAAGCCTCGTGGGAAAGAATCGAGGGAAAACCATAGATCATTTGACCACGCGACGGACTGTGTGACACTGCTGCTACCGCTCTGGAGGAAAGCCCAAGTGCATGCCCGCATTCGAGACGAGCACTGACTCCCCTGTGGAGACTCCAGAAGTACCCCAAGATCCATGTCAGCACTGGAGAGGAATACTCAGGTCCGGCCCCGACTCCACACAAGGTCTTAGGCCCCGGCATCGACGGGAGAGGAATCCCGAGAGGCCCCCGAGGAACTCGCATGGGGACTGGCCTTTCCTGAGGCCACCAGAGCGGGTCCTGAGGTCCTCGTCGTAAAGCGAGAGAACCTGTCGCAACTCGAGAAAATCCAGGAGGTTTTGCCCTCCAGGCGAGATGAGGCCCATTTCCGCTGAGGCTTCTCGAGGCTAAACACATCTAACCACTGGAACTTCAAAAGGGTCCTTCACACCGTTGCTGCAACTCAAGAAGTTCCCCAACATACCCGTCACCACTCGAGTGGAAGCACGAGGGTCCCGCACACATCCAAGGGAGCCCCGTTTCCGCCTCCTAGCTCGAGATGAGGGATCCTTTCCCTGTTTCGTAGGGAAAGAATTCCCGGCGTTCCCGTCGCATCTCAAGAGGAGGCACTCCCCACAGGAAAGGCGAGAGGAACTCCAGTGTCGTGCCACCATTCCAAGAGTCCCTCAGATGTGTCAGTCCATTCCAGAGGAAGCTGTTTTCCCTGCACTGCCTTGACTTTCAAGCCGAGGATCGACTCCCACCACGTGTGCACGTGGGACCGCCCTGTGGGAAAGCCTCGTGGGAAAGACTCGAGGGAAAACCATAGATCCTTTGATCCACGCGTCGGAATGCGAGACACTGCTGCTACCGCTCTGGAGAAAAGTGCAAGGGCATGCCCGCATTCGAGACGAGGACTCTCTCCCCTGGGGAGACTCCAGAAGTACCCTAAGATCCATGTCAGCACTGGAGAGGAATACTCAGGTCCGGCCCCGACTCCACACAAGGTCTTAGGCCCCGGCATCGACGGCAGAGGAATCCCGAGAGGCCCCCGAGGAACTCGCATGGGGACTGGCCTTTCCTGAGGCCACCAGAGCGGGTCCCTGAGGTCCCCGTCGTAAGTCGAGAGCACCTGCCGCAACTCGAGAAAATCCAGGAGGGTTTGCCCTCCAGGCGAGATGAGGCCCATTTCCGCTGAGGCTTCTCGAGGCTAATCACATCTAACCCTGAAACTTCCAAAGGGTCCTTCACACCCTTGCTGCAACTCAAGAAGTTCCCCGACATACCCGTCTCCACTCGAGAGGAAGCACGAGGGTCCCGCACACATCCAGGGGAGCCCCGTTTCCGCCTCCTAGCTCGAGATGACGGATCCTTTCCCTGTTTCGTAGGGAAAGATTCCCGGCGTTCCCGTTGCATCTCAAGAGGAGGCGCTCTCACAGGAAAGGCGAGAGGAACTCCAGGGTCGTGGCACCATTCCAAGAGTCCCCCAGATGTGTCAGTCCATTCCAGAGGAATCTGTTTTCCCTGCACTGCCTTGACGTTCAAGCCGAGGATCGACTCCCACCACGTGTGCACTTGGGACAGGCATGTGGGAAAGCCTCGTGGGAAAGCCTCGAGGGAAAACCATAGATCCTTTGATCCACTCGGCGGAATGCGTGACACTGCTGCTACCGCTCTGGAGAAAAGTGCAAGGGCATGCCCGCATTCGAGACGAGGACTGACTCCCCTGGGGAGACTCCAGAAGTACCCCAAGATCCATGTCAGCACTGGAGAGGAATACTCAGGTCCGGCCCCGAATCCACACAAGGTCTTAGGCCCCGGCATCGACGGGAGAGGAATCCCGAGAGGCCCCCGAGGAACTCGCATGGGGACTGGCCTTTCCTGAGGCCACCAGAGTGGGTCCCTGAGGTCCCCGTCGTAAGTCGAAAGCACCTGCCGCAACTCGACAAAATCCAGGAGGGTTTGCCCTCCAGGCGAGATGAGGCCCATTTCCGCTGAGGCTTCTCGAGGCTAATCACATCTAACCACTGAAACTTCCAAAGGGTCCTTCACACCCTTGCTGCAACTCAAGAAGTTCCCCGACATACCCGTCTCCACTCGAGAGGATGCACGAGGGTCCCGCACACATCCAGGGGAGCCCCGTTTCCGCCTCCTAGCTCGAGTTGAGGAATCCTTTCCCTGTTTCGTAGGGAAAGAATTCCCGGCGTTCCTGTCGCATCTCAAGAGGAGGCGCTCTCCACAGGAAAGGCGAGAGGAACTCCAGGGTCGTGCCACCATTCCAAGAGTCCCCCAGATGTGTCAGTCCATTCCAGAGGAACCTGTTTTCCCTGCACTGCCTTGACGTTCAAGCCGAGGATCGACTCCCACCACGTGTGCACGTGGGACAGCCCTGTGGGAAAGCCTCATGGGAAAGCCTCATGGGAAAGACTCGAGGGAAAACCATAGATCCTTTGATCCACGCGGCCGACTGCGTGACACTGCTGCTACCGCACTGGAGGAAAGCGAAAGTGCATGCCCGCATTCGAGACGAGGACTGACTCCCCTGGGGAGACTCCAGAAGTAGCCCAAGATCCATGTCAGCACTGGAGAGGAACACTCAGGTTCCGGCCCCGACTCCACACAAGGTCTTAGGCCCCGGCATCGACGGGAGAGGAATCCCGAGAGGCCCCCGAGGAACACGCATGGGGCTGACCTTTCCTGAGGCCACCAGAGCGGGTCCCCGAGGTCCCCGTCTTAAGTCGAGAGCACCTGCCGCAACTCGAGAAAATCCAGGAGGTTTTGCCCTCCAGGCGAGATGAGGCTCATTTCCGCTGAGGCTTCTCGAGGCTAATCACATCTAACCACTGGAACTTCCAAAGCGTCCTTCACACCCTTGCTGCAACTCAAGAAGTTCCCCGACATACCCGTCTCCACTCGAGAGGAAGCACGAGGGTCCGCACACATCCAGGGGAGCCCCGTTTCCGCCTCCTAGCTCGAGATAAGGGATCCTTTCCCTGTTTCGTTGGGAAAGAATTCCCGGCGTTCCCGTCGCATCTCAAGAGGAGGCGCTCTCCACAGGAAAGGCGAGAGGAACTCCAGGGTCGTGCCACCATTCCAAGAGTCCCCCAGATGTGTCAGTCCATTCAGGAGAAACCTGTTTTCCCTGCACTGCCTTGACGTTCAAGCCGAGGATCGACTCCCACCACGTGTGCACGTGGGACAGCCCTGTGGGAAAGCCTCGTGGGAAAGACTCGTGGGAAAGACTCGAGGGAAAACCATAGATCCTTTGATCCACGCGGCGGACAGCGTGACACTGCTGCTACCGCTCTGGAGGAAAGCGCAAGTGCATGCCCGCATTCGAGATGAGCACTGACTCCCCTGGGGAGACTCCAGAAGTACCCCAAGATCCATGTCAGCACTGCAAAGGAATCCTCAGGTTCCGGCCCCGACTCCACACAATGTCTTAGGCCCCGGCATCGACGGCAGAGGAATCCCGAGAGGCCCCCGAGGAACTCGCATGGGGACTGGCCTTTCCTGAGGCCACCAGAGCGGGTCTCTGAGGTCCCCGTCTAAGTCGAGAGCACCTGCCGCAACTCGAGGAAATCCAGGAGGTTTTGCCCTCCATGCGAGATGAGGCCCATTTCCGCTGAGGCTTCTCGAGGCTAATCACATCTAACCACTGGAACTTCCAAAGGGTCCTTCACACCCTTGCTGCAACTCAAGAAGTTCCCCGACATACCCGTCTCCACTCGAGAGGAAGCACGAGGGTCCCGCACACATCCAGGGGAGCCCCGTTTCCGCCTCCTAGCTCGAGATGAGTGATCCTTTCCCTGTTTCGTAGGGAAAGAATTCCCGGCGTTCCCGTCGCATCTCAAGAGGAGGCGCTCTCCACAGGAAAGGCGAGAGGAACTCCAGGGTCGTGCCTCCATTCCAAGAGTCCCCCAGATGTGTCAGTCCATTCCAGAGGAACCTGTTTTCACTGCACTGCCTTGACCTTCAAGCCGAGGATCGACTCCCACCACGTGTGCACGTGGGACAGGCCTGTGGGAAAGCCTCGTGGGAAAGACTCGTGGGAAAGACTCGAGGGAAAACCATAGATCCTTTGATCCACGCGGCGGACTGCGTGACACTGCTGCTACCGCTCTGGAGGAAAGCGCAAGTGCATGCCCGCATTCGAGACAAGGATTGACTCCCCTGGGGAGACTCCAGAAGTACCCCAAGATCCGTGTCAGCACTGGAGAGGAATCCTCAGGTTCCGGCCCCGACTCCACACAAGGTCTTAGGCCCCGGCATCGACGGGAGAGGAATCCCGAGAGGACCCCGAGGAACTCACATGGGGACTGGCCATTCCTGAGGCCACCAGAGCAGGTCCGTGAGGTCCCCATCGTAAGTCGAGAGCACCTGCCTCAACTCGAGAAAATCCAGGAGGTTTTGCCCTCCAGGCGAGATGAGGCCCATTTCCGCTGAGGCTTCTCGAGGCTAATCACATGTAACTACTGGAACTTCCAAAGGGTCCTTCACAGCCTTGCAGCAACTCAAGAAGTTCCCCGACATACCCGTCTCCACTCGAGAGGAAGCACGAGGGTCCCGCACACATCCAGGGGAGCCCCGTTTCTGCCTTCTAGCTCGAGATGAGGGATCCTTTCCCTGTTTCGTAGGGAAAGAATTCCCGGCGTTCCCGTCGCATCTCAAGAGGAGGCGCTCTCCACAGGAAAGGCGTGAGGAACTCCAGGGTCGTGCCACCATTCCAAGAGTCCCCCAGATGTGTCAGTCCATTCCAGAGGAACCTGTTTTCCCTGCACTGCCTTGACCTTCAAGCCGAGGATCGACTCCCACCACGTGTGCACGTGGGAGAGGCCTGTGGGAAAGCCTCGTGGGAAAGACTCGTGGGAAAGACTCGAGGGAAAACCATAGATCCTTTGATCCACGCGGCGGACTGCGTGACACTGCTGCTACCGCTCTGGAGGAAAGCGCAAGTACATGCCCGCTTCGAGACGAGGACTGACTCCCCTGGGGAGACTCCAGAAGTACCCCAAGATCCATGTCAGCACTGGAGAGGAATCCACAGGTACCGGCCCCGACTCCACACAAGGTCTTAGGCCCGGCATCGACGGGAGAGGAATCCTGAGAGGCCCCCGAGGAACTCGCATGGGGACTGGCCTTTCCTGAGGCCACCAGAGCGGGTCCCCGAGGTCCCCGTCGTAAGTCGAGAGCAACTGCTGCAACTCGAGAAAATCCAGGAGGTTTTGCCCTCCAGGCGAGATGAGGCCCATTTCCGCTGAGGCTTCTCGAGGCTAATCACATCTAACCACTGGAACTTCCAAAGGGTCCTTCACACCCTTGCTGCAACTCAAGAAGTTCCCCGACATACCCGTCTCCACTCGAGAGGAAGCACGAGGGTCCCGCACACACCCAGGTGAGCCCCGTTTCCGCCTCCTAGCTCGAGATGAGGGATCCTTTCCCTGTTTCGTAGGGAAAGAATTCCCGGCGTTCCCGTGGCATCTCAAGAGGAGGCGCTCTCCACAGGAAAGGCGAGAGGAACTCCAGGGTCGTGCCACCATTCCAAGAGTCCCCCAGATGTGTCAGTCCATTCCAGAGGAACCTGTTTTCCCTGCACTGCCTTGACGTTCAAGCCGAGGATCGACTTCCACTACGTGTGCACGTGGGACAGCCCTGTGGGAAAGCCTCGTGGGAAAGCCTCGTGGGAAAGACTCGAGGAAAAACCATAGATCCTTTGATCCACGAGGCGGACTCCGTGACACTGCTGCTACCGCTCTGGAGGAAAGCGCAAGTGCATGCCCGCATTCGAGACAAGGATTGACTCCCCTGGGGAGACTCCAGAAGTACCCCAAGATCCATGTCAGCACTGGAGAGGAATCCTCAGGTTCCGGCCCCGACTCCACACAAGGTCTTAGGCCCCGGCATCGACGGGAGAGGAATCCCGAGAGGCCCTCGAGGAACTCGCATGGGGACAGGCCATTCCTGAGGCCACCAGAGCGGGTCCGTGAGGTCCCCATCGTAAGTCGAGAGCACCTGCCTCAACTCGAGAAAATCCAGGAGGTTTTGCCCTCCAGGCGAGATGAGGCCCATTTCCGCTGAGGCTTCTCGAGGCTAATCACATGTAACCACTGGAACTTCCAAAGGGTCCTTCACAGCCTTGCTGCAACACAAGGAGTTCCCCGACATACCCGTCTCCACTCGAGAGGAAGCACGAGGGTCCCGCACACATCCAGGGGAGCCCCGTTTCTGCCTTCTAGCTCGAGATGAGGGATCCTTTCCCTGTTTCGTAGGGAAAGAATTCCCGGCGTTCCCGTCGCATCTCAAGAGGAGGCGCTCTCCACAGGAAAGGCGTGAGGAACTCCAGGGTCGTTCCACCATTCCAAGAGTCCCCCAGATGTGTCAGTCCATTCCAGAGGAACCTGTTTTCCATGCACTGCCTTGACCTTCAAGCCAAGGATCGACTCCCACCACGTGTGCACGTGGGACAGGCCTGTGGGAAAGCCTCATGGGAAAGACTCGTGGGAAAGACTCGAGGGAAAACCATACATCCTTTGATCCACGCGGCGGACTGCGTGACACTGCTGCTACCGCTCTGGAGGAAAGCGCAAGTGCATGCCCGCTTCGAGACGAGGACTGACTCCCCTGGGGAGACTCCAGAAGTACCCCAAGATCCATGTCAGCACTGGAGAGGAATCCACAGGTTCCGGCCCCGATTCCACACAAGGTCTTAGGCCCCGGCATCGACGGGAGAGGAATCCTGAGAGGCCCCCGAGGAACTCGCTTGGGGACTGGCCTTTCCTGAGGCCACCAGAGCGGGTCCCCGAGGTCCCCGTCGTAAGTCGAGAGCAACTGCCGCAACTCGAGAAAATCCAGGAGGTTTTGCCCTCCAGGCGAGATGAGGCCCATTTCCGCTGAGGCTTCTCGAGGCTAATCACATGTAACCACTGGAACTTCCAAAGGGTCCTTCACACCCTTGCTGCAACTCAAGAAGTTCCCCGACATACCCGTCTCCACTCGAGAGGAAGCACGAGGGTCCCGCACACATCCAGGGAAGCCCCGTTTCCGCCTCCTAGCTCGAGATGAGGGATCCTTTCCCTGTTTCGTAGGGAAAGAATTCCCGGCGTTCCCGTCGCATCTCAAGAGGAGGCGCTCTCCACAGGAAAGGCGAGAGGAACTCCAGGGTCGTGCCACCATTCCAAGAGTCCCCCAGATGTGTCAGTCCATTCCAGAGGAACCTGTTTTCCCTGCACTGCCTTGACGTTCAAGCCGAGGATCGACTCCCACCACGTGTGCACGTGGGACAGCCCTGTGGGAAAGCCTCGTGGGAAAGACTCGTGGGAAAGACTCGAGGGAAAACCATAGATCCTTTGATCCACGCGGCGGACAGCGTGACACTGCTGCTACCGCTCTGGAGGAAAGCGCAAGTGCATGCCCGCATTCGAGATGAGCACTGACTCCCCTGGGGAGACTCCAGAAGTACCCCAAGATCCATGTCAGCACTGCAAAGGAATCCTCAGGTTCCGGCCCCGACTCCACACAATGTCTTAGGCCCCGGCATCGAAGGCAGAGGAATCCCGAGAGGCCCCCGAGGAACTCGCATGGGGACTGGCCTTTCCTGAGGCCACCAGAGCGGGTCTCTGAGGTCCCCGTCTAAGTCGAGAGCACCTGCCGCAACTCGAGGAAATCCAGGAGGTTTTGCCCTCCATGCGAGATGAGGCCCATTTCCGCTGAGGCTTCTCGAGGCTAATCACATCTAACCACTGGAACTTCCAAAGGGTCCTTCACACCCTTGCTGCAACTCAAGAAGTTCCCCGACATACCCGTCTCCACTCGAGAGGAAGCACGAGGGTCCCGCACACATCCAGGGGAGCCCCGTTTCCGCCTCCTAGCTCGAGATGAGTGATCCTTTCCCTGTTTCGTAGGGAAAGAATTCCCGGCGTTCCCGTCGCATCTCAAGAGGAGGCGCTCTCCACAGGAAAGGCGAGAGGAACTCCAGAGTCGTGCCTCCATTCCAAGAGTCCCCCAGATGTGTCAGTCCATTCCAGAGGAACCTGTTTTCACTGCACTGCCTTGACCTTCAAGCCGAGGATCGACTCCCACCACGTGTGCACGTGGGACAGGCCTGTGGGAAAGCCTCGTGGGAAAGACTCGTGGGAAAGACTCGAGGGAAAACCATAGATCCTTTGATCCACGCGGCGGACTGCGTGACACTGCTGCTACCGCTCTGGAGGAAAGCGCAAGTGCATGCTCGCATTCGAGACAAGGATTGACTCCCCTGGGGAGACTCCAGAAGTACCCCAAGATCCGTGTCAGCACTGGAGAGGAATCCTCAGGTTCCGGCCCCGACTCCACACAAGGTCTTAGGCCCCGGCATCGACGGGAGAGGAATCCCGAGAGGCCCCCGAGGAACTCACATGGGGACTGGCCATTCCTGAGGCCACCAGAGCGGGTCCGTGAGGTCCCCATCGTAAGTCGAGAGCACCTGCCTCAACTCGAGAAAATCCAGGAGGTTTTGCCCTCCAGGCGAGATGAGGCCCATTTCCGCTGAGGCTTCTCGAGGCTAATCACATGTAACTACTGGAACTTCCAAAGGGTCCTTCACAGCCTTGCAGCAACTCAAGAAGTTCCCCGACATACCCGTCTCCACTCGAGAGGAAGCACGAGGGTCCCGCACACATCCAGGGGAGCCCGGTTTCTGCCTTCTAGCTCGAGATGAGGGATCCTTTCCCTGTTTCGTAGGGAAAGAATTCCCGGCGTTCCCGTCGCATCTCAAGAGGAGGCGCTCTCCACAGGAAAGGCGTGAGGAAC
Organism: Ovis canadensis; assembly: GCF_042477335.2. NCBI lineage: Eukaryota > Metazoa > Chordata > Mammalia > Artiodactyla > Bovidae > Ovis > Ovis canadensis. Next base: position 8,886,802 of record NC_091258.1, on the reverse strand, counting down.
TCCAGGGTCGTGCCACCATTCCAAGAGTCCCCCAGATGTGTCAGTCCATTCCAGAGGAACCTGTTTTCCCTGCACTGCCTTGACCTTCAAGCCGAGGATCGACTCCCACCACGTGTGCACGTGGGAGAGGCCTGTGGGAAAGCCTCGTGGGAAAGACTCGTGGGAAAGACTCGAGGGAAAACCATAGATCCTTTGATCCACGCGGCGGACTGCGTGACACTGCTGCTACCGCTCTGGAGGAAAGCGCAAGTACATGCCCGCTTCGAGACGAGGACTGACTCCCCTGGGGAGACTCCAGAAGTACCCCAAGATCCATGTCAGCACTGGAGAGGAATCCACAGGTACCGGCCCCGACTCCACACAAGGTCTTAGGCCCGGCATCGACGGGAGAGGAATCCTGAGAGGCCCCCGAGGAACTCGCATGGGGACTGGCCTTTCCTGAGGCCACCAGAGCGGGTCCCCGAGGTCCCCGTCGTAAGTCGAGAGCAACTGCCGCAACTCGAGAAAATCCAGGAGGTTTTGCCCTCCAGGCGAGATGAGGCCCATTTCCGCTGAGGCTTCTCGAGGCTAATCACATCTAACCACTGGAACTTCCAAAGGGTCCTTCACACCCTTGCTGCAACTCAAGAAGTTCCCCGCCATTGCCATCTCCACTCGAGAAGAAGCACGAGGGTCCCGCACACATCCAGGGGAGCCCCGTTTCCGCCTCCTAGCTCGAGATGAGGGATCCTTTCCCTGTTTCATAGGGAAAGAATTCCCGGCGTTCCCGTCGCATCTCAAGAGGAGGCGCTCTCCACAGGAAAGGCGAGAGGAACTCCAGGGTCGTGCCACCATTCCAAGAGTCCCCCAGATGTGTCAGTCCATTCCAGAGGAACCTGTTTTCCCTGCACTGCCTTGACGTTCAAGCCGAGGATCGACTCCCACCACGTGTGCACGTGGGACCGCCCTTTGGGAAAGCCTCGTCGGAAAGTCTCTTGGGAAAGACTCGAGGGAAAACCATAGATCCTTTGATCCACGCGGCGGACTGCGTGACACTGTTGCTACCGCTCTGGAGGAAAGCGCAAGTGCATGCCCGCATTCGAGACGAGCACTGACTCCCCTGGGGAGACTCCAGAAGTACCCCAAGATCCACGTCAGCACAGGAGAGGAATCCTCAGGTTCCGGCTCCGACTACCCACAAGGGCTAGGGCCCGGCATCGACGGGAGAGGAATCCCGAGAGGCCCCCGAGGAACTCGCATGGGGACTGGCCTTTCCTGAGGCCACCAGAGCGGGTCCCTGAGGTCCCCGTCGTAAGTCGAGAGCACCTGCCGCAACTCGAGAAAATCCAGGAGGTTTTGCCCTCCAGGCGAGATGAGGCCCATTTCCGCTGAGGCTTCTCGAGGCTAATCACATCTAACCACTGGAACTTCCAAAGGGTCCTTCACACCCTTGCTGCAACTCAAGAAGTTCCCCGACATACCCGTCACCACTCGAGAGGAAGCACGAGGGTCCCACACACATCCAGGGGAGCCCCGTTTCCGCCTCCTAGCTCGAGATGAGGGATCCTTTCCCTGTTTCGTAGGGAAAGAATTCCCGGCGTTCCCGTCGCATCTCAAGAGGAGGCGCTCTCCACAGGAAAGGCGAGAGGAACTCCAGGTTCGTGCCACCATTCCAAGAGTCCCCCAGATGTGTCAGTCCATTCCAGAGGAACCTGTTTTCCCTGCACTGCCTCGACGTTCAAGCCGAGGATCGACTCCCACCACGTGGGCACGTGGGACAGCCCTGTGGGAAAGCCTCGTGGGAAAGCCTCCTGGGAAAGATTCGAGGGAAAACCATAGATCCTTTGATCCACGCGGCGGACTGCGTGACACTGCTGCTACCGCTCTGGAGGAAAGCGCTAGTGCATGGCCGCATTCGAGACGAGGACTGACTCCCCTGGGGAGACCCAAGAAGTAACCCAAGATCCATGCCAGCACTGGAGAGGAATCCTCAGGTTGCGGCCCCGACTCCACACAAGGTCTTAGGCCCCGGCATCGACGGGAGAGGAATCCCGAGAGGCCCCCGTGGAACTCGCATGGGGACTGGCCTTTCCTGAGGCCACCAGAGCGGGTCCCTGAGGTCCCCGCCGTAAGTCGAGAGCACCTGCCGCAACTCGAGAAAATCCAGGAGGTTTTGCCCTCCAGGCGAGATGAGGCCCATTTCCGCTGAGGCTTCTCGAGGCTAATCACATCTAACCATTGGAACTTCCAAAGGGTCCTTCACACCCTTGCTGCAACTCAAGAAGTTCCCCGACATACCCGTCTCCACCCGAGAGGAAGCACGAGGGTCCCGCACACATCCAGGGGAGCCCCGTTTCCGCCTCCTAGCTCGAGATGAGGGATCCTTTCCCTGTTTCGTAGGGAAAGAGTTCCCGGCGTTCCCGTCGCATCTCAAGAGGAGGCGCTCTCCACAGGAAAGGCAGAGGAACTCCAGGGTCGTGCCACCATTCCAAGAGTCCCCCAGATGTGTCAGTCCATTCCAGAGGAACCTGTTTTCCCTGCACTGCCTTGACGTTCAAGCCGAGGATCGACTCCCACCACGTGTGCACGTGGGACAGCCCTGTGGGAAAGCCTAGTGGGAAAGACTCGAGGGAAAACCATAGATCCTTTGATCCACGCGGCCGACTGCGTGACACTGCTGCTACCGCTCTGGAGGAAAGCGCTAGTGTATGGCCGCATTCGAGACGAGGACTGACTCCCCTGGGGAGACCCAAGAAGTAACCCAAGATCCATGTCAGCACTGGAGAGGAATCCTCAGGTTCCGGCCCCGACTCCACACAAGGTCTTAGGCCCCGGCATCGACGGGAGAGGAATCCCGAGAGGCCCCCGAGGAACTCGCATGGGGACTGGCCGTTCCTGAGGCCACCAGAGCGGGTCCCTGAGGTCCCCGCCATAAGTCGAGAGCACCTGCCGCAACTCGAGAAAAATCCAGGAGGTTTTGCCCTCCAGGCGAGATGCGGCCCATTTCCGCTGAGGCTTCTCAAGGCTAATCACATCTAACCACTGGAACTTCCAAAGGGTCCTTCACACCCTTGCTGCCACTCAAGAAGTTCCCCGACATACCCGTCTCCACTCGAGAGGAAGCACGAGGGTCCCGCACACATCCAGGGGAGCCCCGTTTCCGCCTATAAGCTCAAGATGAGGGATCCTTTCCCTGTTTCGGAGGGAAAGATTTCCCGGCGTTCCCGTCGCATCTCAAGAGGAGGCGCTCTAAACAGGAAAGGCGAGAAGAACTCCAGGGTCGTGCCACCATTTCAAGAGTCCCCCAGATGTGTCAGTCCATTCCAGAGGAACCTGTTTTCCCTGCACTGCCTTGACGTTCAAGCAGAGGATCGACTCCCACCACCTGTGCACGTGGGACAGCCCTGTGGGAAAGCCTCGTGGGAAAACCTCGGGGGAAAGACTCGAGGGAAAACCATAGATCCTTTGATCCACGCGGCGGAGTGCGTGACACTGCTGCTACCGCTCTGGAGGAAAGCGCAAGTGCATGCCCGCATTCGAGACGAAGACTGACTCCCCTGCGGAGACTCCAGAAGTACCCCAAGATTCATGTCAGCACTGGAGAGGAATCCTCAGGTTCCGGCCCCGACTCCACACAAGGTCTTAGGCCCCGGCATCGACGGGAGAGGAATCCCGAGAGGCCCCCGAGGAACTCGCATGGGGACTAGCCTTTCCTGAGGCCACCAGAGCGGGTCCCTGAGGTCCCCGTCGTAAGTCGAGAGCACCTCCTGCAACTCGTGAAAATCCAGGGGGTTTTGCCCTCCAGGCGAGATGAGCTCCATTTCCGCTGAGGCTTCTCGAGGCTAATCACGTCTAACCACTGGAACTTCCAAAGGGTCCTTCACACCCTTGCTGCAACTAGAGAAGTTCCCCGAAATACCCGTCTCCACTCGAGAGGAAGCACGAGGGTCCCGCACACATCCAGGGGAGCCACGTTTCCGCCTCCTAGCTCGAGATGAGGGATCCTTTCCCTGTTTCGCAGGGAAAGAATTCCCGGCGTTCCGGTCGCATCTCAAGAGGAGGCGCTCTCCACAGGAAAGGCGAGAGAAACTCCAGGGTCGTGCAACCATTCCAAGAGTCCCCCAGATGTCTCAGTCCATTCCAGAGGAACCTGTTTTACCTGCACTGCCTTGACGTTCAAGCCGAGGATCGACTCCCACCACGTGTGGACGTGGGACAGCCCTGTGGGAAAGCCTCGTGGGAAAGCCTCGTGGGAAAGACTCGAGGGAAAACCATAAATCCTGTAATCCACGCGGCGGAGTGCGTGACACTGCTGCTACATTTCTGGAGGAAAGCGCAAGTGCATGCCCGCATTCGAGACGAGCACTGACTCCCCTGGGGAGACTCCAGAAGTACCCCAAGATCCATGTCAGCACTGCAGAGGAATCCTCAGGTTCCGGCCCCGACTCCACACAAGGTCTTAGGCCCCGGCATCGACGGCAGAGGAATCCCGAGAGGCCCCAGAGGAACTCGCATAGGGACTGGCCTTTCCTGAGGCCACCAGAGCGGGTCCCTGAGGTCCCCGTCGTAAGTCGATAGCACCTGCCTCAACTCGAGAAAATCCAGGAGGTTTTGCCCTCCAGGCGAGATGAGGCCCATTTCCGCTGAGGCTTCTCGAGGCTAATCACATCTAACCATTGGAACTTCCAAAGGGTCCTTCACACCCTTGCTGCAACTCAAGAAGTTCCCCGACATACCCGTCTCCACCCGAGAGGAAGCACGAGGGTCCCGCACACATCCAGGGGAGCCCCGTTTCCGCCTCCTAGCTCGAGATGAGGGATCCTTTCCCTGTTTCGTAGGGAAAGAGTTCCCGGCGTTCCCGTCGCATCTCAAGAGGAGGCGCTCTCCACAGGAAAGGCAGAGGAACTCCAGGGTCGTGCCACCATTCCAAGAGTCCCCCAGATGTGTCAGTCCATTCCAGAGGAACCTGTTTTCCCTGCACTGCCTTGACGTTCAAGCCGAGGATCGACTCCCACCACGTGTGCACGTGGGACAGCCCTGTGGGAAAGCCTAGTGGGAAAGACTCGAGGGAAAATCATAGATCCTTTGATCCACGCGGCGGACTGCGTGACACTGCTGCTACCGCTCTGGAGGAAAGGGCAAGTGCATGCCCACATTCGAGACGAGGACTGACTCCCCTGGGGAGACTCCAGAAGTACCCCAAGATCCATGTCAGCACTGGAGAGGAATCCTCAGGTTCCGGACCCGACTCCACACAAGGTCTTAGGCCCCGGCATCGACGGCAGAGGAATCCCGAGAGGACCCCGAGGAACTCGCATGGGGACTGGCCTTTCCTGAGGCCACCAGAGCGGGTCCCTGAGGTCCCCGTCGTAAGTCGATAGCACCTGCCGCAACTCGAGAAAATCCAGGAGGTTTTGCCCTCCAGGCGAGATGAGGCCCATTTCCGCTGAGGCTTCTCGAGGCTAATCACATCTAACCACTGGAACTTCCAAAGGGTCCTTCACACCCTTGCTGCAACTCAAGAAGTTCCCTGCCATAGCCATCTCACTCGAGAGGAAGCACGAGGGTCCCGCACACATCCAGGGGAGCCCCGTTTCCGCCTCCTAGCTCGAGATGAGGGATCCTTTCCCTGTTTCGTAGGGAAAGAATTCCCGGCGTTCCCGTCGCATCTCAAGTGGAGGCGCTCTCCACAGGAAAGGCGAGAGGAACTCCAGGGACGTGCCACCATTCCAAGAGTCCCCCAGATGTGTCAGTCCATTCCAGAGGAACCTGTTTTCCCTGCACTGCCTTGACGTTCAAGCCGAGGATCGACTCCCACCACGTGTGCACGTGGGACCGCCCTTTGGGAAAGCCTCGTCGGAAAGCATCGTGGGAAAGACTCGATTGAAAACCATAGATCCTTTGATCCACGCGGCGGACTGCGTGACACTGCTGCTACCGCTCTGGAGGAAAGCGCAAGTGCATGCCCGCATTCGAGACGAGCACTGACTCCCCTGGGGAGACTCCAGAAGTACCCCAAGATCCATGTCAGCACTGGAGAGGAATCCTCAGGTTCCCGCCCCGACTCCACACAAGGTCTTAGGCCCCGGCATCGACGGGAGAGGAATCCCGAGAGGCCCGCGAGGAACTCGCATGGGGACTGGCCTTTCCTGAGGCCACCAGAGGGGGTCTCTGAGGTCCCCGTCGTAAGTCGAGAGCACCTGCCGCAACTCGAGAAAATCCAGGAGGTTTTGCCCTCCAGGCGAGATGAGGCCCATTTCCGCTGATGCTTCTCGAGGCTAATCACATCTAACCACTGGAACTTCCAAAGGGTCCTTCACACCCTTGCTGCAACTCAAGAAGTTCCCCGACATACCCGTCTCCACTCGAGAGGAAGCACGAGGGTCCGGCACACATCCAGGGAAGCCCCGTTTCCGCCTCCTAGCTCGAGATGAGGGATCCTTTCCCTATTTCGTAGGGAAAGAATTCCCGGCGTTCCCGTCGCATCTCAAGAGGAGGCGCTCTCCACAGGAAAGGCGAGAGGAACTCCAGGGTCGTGCCACCATTCCAAGAGTCCCCCAGATGTGTCAGTCCATTCCAGAGGAACCTGTTTTCCCTGCACTGCCTTGACGTTCAAGCCGAGGACCGACTCCCACCACGTGTGCACGTGGGACCGCCCTTTGGGAAAGCCTCGTGGGAAAGCCTCGTGGGAAAGACTCGAGGGAAAACCATAGATCCTTTGATCCACGCGGCGGACTGCGTGACACTGTTGCTACCGCTCTGGAGGAAAGCGCAAGTGCATGCCCGCATTCGAGACGAGCACTGACTCCCCTGGGGAGACTCCAGAAGTACCCCAAGATCCACGTCAGCACAGGAGAGGAATCCTCAGGTTCCGGCTCCGACTACCCACAAGGGCTAGGGCCCGGCATCGACGGGAGAGGAATCCCGAGAGGCCCCCGAGGAACTCACATGGGGACTGGCCTTTCCTGAGGCCACCAGAGCGGGTCCCTGAGGTCCCCGTCGTAAGTCGAGAGCACCTGCCGCAACTCGAGAAAATCCAGGAGGTTTTGCCCTCCAGGCGAGATGAGGCCCATTTCCGCTGAGGCTTCTCGAGGCTAATCACATCTAACCACTGGAACTTCCAAAGGGTCCTTCACACCCTTGCTGCAACTCAAGAAGTTCCCCGACATACCCGTCACCACTCGAGAGGAAGCACGAGGGTCCCACACACATCCAGGGGAGCCCCGTTTCCGCCTCCTAGCTCGAGATGAGGGATCCTTTCCCTGTTTCGTAGGGAAAGAATTCCCGGCGTTCCCGTCGCATCTCAAGAGGAGGCGCTCTCCACAGGAAAGGCGAGAGGAACTCCAGGTTCGTGCCACCATTCCAAGAGTCCCCCAGATGTGTCAGTCCATTCCAGAGGAACCTGTTTTCCCTGCACTGCCTCGACGTTCAAGCCGAGGATCGACTCCCACCACGTGGGCACGTGGGACAGCCCTGTGGGAAAGCCTCGTGGGAAAGCCTCCTGGGAAAGATTCGAGGGAAAACCATAGATCCTTTGATCCACGCGGCGGACTGCGTGACACTGCTGCTACCGCTCTGGAGGAAAGCGCTAGTGCATGGCCGCATTCGAGACGAGGACTGACTCCCCTGGGGAGACCCAAGAAGTAACCCAAGATCCATGCCAGCACTGGAGAGGAATCCTCAGGTTGCGGCCCCGACTCCACACAAGGTCTTAGGCCCCGGCATCGACGGGAGAGGAATCCCGAGAGGCCCCCGTGGAACTCGCATGGGGACTGGCCTTTCCTGAGGCCACCAGAGCGGGTCCCTGAGGTCCCCGCCGTAAGTCGAGAGCACCTGCCGCAACTCGAGAAAATCCAGGAGGTTTTGCCCTCCAGGCGAGATGAGGCCCATTTCCGCTGAGGCTTCTCGAGGCTAATCACATCTAACCATTGGAACTTCCAAAGGGTCCTTCACACCCTTGCTGCAACTCAAGAAGTTCCCCGACATACCCGTCTCCACCCGAGAGGAAGCACGAGGGTCCCGCACACATCCAGGGGAGCCCCGTTTCTGCCTCCTAGCTCGAGATGAGGGATCCTTTCCCTGTTTCGTAGGGAAAGAGTTCCCGGCGTTCCCGTCGCATCTCAAGAGGAGGCGCTCTCCACAGGAAAGGCAGAGGAACTCCAGGGTCGTGCCACCATTCCAAGAGTCCCCCAGATGTGTCAGTCCATTCCAGAGGAACCTGTTTTCCCTGCACTGCCTTGACGTTCAAGCCGAGGATCGACTCCCACCACGTGTGCACGTGGGACAGCCCTGTGGGAAAGCCTAGTGGGAAAGACTCGAGGGAAAACCATAGATCCTTTGATCCACGCGGCGGACTGCGTGACACTGCTGCTACCGCTCTGGAGGAAAGCGCTAGTGTATGGCCGCATTCGAGACGAGGACTGACTCCCCTGGGGAGACCCAAGAAGTAACCCAAGATCCATGTCAGCACTGGAGAGGAATCCTCAGGTTCCGGCCCCGACTCCACACAAGGTCTTAGGCCCCGGCATCGACGGGAGAGGAATCCCGAGAGGCCCCCGAGGAACTCGCATGGGGACTGGCCGTTCCTGAGGCCACCAGAGCGGGTCCCTGAGGTCCCCGCCATAAGTCGAGAGCACCTGCCGCAACTCGAGAAAAATCCAGGAGGTTTTGCCCTCCAGGCGAGATGCGGCCCATTTCCGCTGAGGCTTCTCAAGGCTAATCACATCTAACCACTGGAACTTCCAAAGGGTCCTTCACACCCTTGCTGCCACTCAAGAAGTTCCCCGACATACCCGTCTCCACTCGAGAGGAAGCACGAGGGTCCCGCACACATCCAGGGGAGCCCCGTTTCCGCCTATAAGCTCAAGATGAGGGATCCTTTCCCTGTTTCGGAGGGAAAGATTTCCCGGCGTTCCCGTCGCATCTCAAGAGGAGGCGCTCTAAACAGGAAAGGCGAGAAGAACTCCAGGGTCGTGCCACCATTTCAAGAGTCCCCCAGATGTGTCAGTCCATTCCAGAGGAACCTGTTTTCCCTGCACTGCCTTGACGTTCAAGCAGAGGATCGACTCCCACCACCTGTGCACGTGGGACAGCCCTGTGGGAAAGCCTCGTGGGAAAACCTCGGGGGAAAGACTCGAGGGAAAACCATAGATCCTTTGATCCACGCGGCGGAGTGCGTGACACTGCTGCTACCGCTCTGGAGGAAAGCGCAAGTGCATGCCCGCATTCGAGACGAAGACTGACTCCCCTGCGGAGACTCCAGAAGTACCCCAAGATTCATGTCAGCACTGGAGAGGAATCCTCAGGTTCCGGCCCCGACTCCACACAAGGTCTTAGGCCCCGGCATCGACGGGAGAGGAATCCCGAGAGGCCCCCGAGGAACTCGCATGGGGACTAGCCTTTCCTGAGGCCACCAGAGCGGGTCCCTGAGGTCCCCGTCGTAAGTCGAGAGCACCTCCTGCAACTCGTGAAAATCCAGGGGGTTTTGCCCTCCAGGCGAGATGAGCTCCATTTCCGCTGAGGCTTCTCGAGGCTAATCACGTCTAACCACTGGAACTTCCAAAGGGTCCTTCACACCCTTGCTGCAACTAGAGAAGTTCCCCGAAATACCCGTCTCCACTCGAGAGGAAGCACGAGGGTCCCGCACACATCCAGGGGAGCCACGTTTCCACCTCCTAGCTCGAGATGAGGGATCCTTTCCCTGTTTCGCAGGGAAAGAATTCCCGGCGTTCCGGTCGCATCTCAAGAGGAGGCGCTCTCCACAGGAAAGGCGAGAGAAACTCCAGGGTCGTGCAACCATTCCAAGAGTCCCCCAGATGTCTCAGTCCATTCCAGAGGAACCTGTTTTACCTGCACTGCCTTGACGTTCAAGCCGAGGATCGACTCCCACCACGTGTGGACGTGGGACAGCCCTGTGGGAAAGCCTCGTGGGAAAGCCTCGTGGGAAAGACTCGAGGGAAAACCATAAATCCTGTAATCCACGCGGCGGAGTGCGTGACACTGCTGCTACATTTCTGGAGGAAAGCGCAAGTGCATGCCCGCAATCGAGACGAGCACTGACTCCCCTGGGGAGACTCCAGAAGTACCCCAAGATCCATGTCAGCACTGCAGAGGAATCCTCAGGTTCCGGCCCCGACTCCACACAAGGTCTTAGGCCCCGGCATCGACGGCAGAGGAATCCCGAGAGGCCCCAGAGGAACTCGCATAGGGACTGGCCTTTCCTGAGGCCACCAGAGCGGGTCCCTGAGGTCCCCGTCGTAAGTCGATAGCACCTGCCTCAACTCGAGAAAATCCAGGAGGTTTTGCCCTCCAGGCGAGATGAGGCCCATTTCCGCTGAGGCTTCTCGAGGCTAATCACATCTAACCATTGGAACTTCCAAAGGGTAATTCACACCCTTGCTGCAACTCAAGAAGTTCCCCGACATACCCGTCTCCACCCGAGAGGAAGCACGAGGGTCCCGCACACATCCAGGGGAGCCCCGTTTCCGCCTCCTAGCTCGAGATGAGGGATCCTTTCCCTGTTTCGTAGGGAAAGAGTTCCCGGCGTTCCCGTCGCATCTCAAGAGGAGGCGCTCTCCACAGGAAAGGCAGAGGAACTCCAGGGTCGTGCCACCATTCCAAGAGTCCCCCAGATGTGTCAGTCCATTCCAGAGGAACCTGTTTTCCCTGCACTGCCTTGACGTTCAAGCCGAGGATCGACTCCCACCACGTGTGCACGTGGGACAGCCCTGTGGGAAAGCCTAGTGGGAAAGACTCGAGGGAAAATCATAGATCCTTTGATCCACGCGGCGGACTGCGTGACACTGCTGCTACCGCTCTGGAGGAAAGGGCAAGTGCATGCCCACATTCGAGACGAGGACTGACTCCCCTGGGGAGACTCCAGAAGTACCCCAAGATCCATGTCAGCACTGGAGAGGAATCCTCAGGTTCCGGACCCGACTCCACACAAGGTCTTAGGCCCCGGCATCGACGGCAGAGGAATCCCGAGAGGACCCCGAGGAACTCGCATGGGGACTGGCCTTTCCTGAGGCCACCAGAGCGGGTCCCTGAGGTCCCCGTCGTAAGTCGATAGCACCTGCCGCAACTCGAGAAAATCCAGGAGGTTTTGCCCTCCAGGCGAGATGAGGCCCATTTCCGCTGAGGCTTCTCGAGGCTAATCACATCTAACCACTGGAACTTCCAAAGGGTCCTTCACACCCTTGCTGCAACTCAAGAAGTTCCCTGCCATAGCCATCTCACTCGAGAGGAAGCACGAGGGTCCCGCACACATCCAGGGGAGCCCCGTTTCCGCCTCCTAGCTCGAGATGAGGGATCCTTTCCCTGTTTCGTAGGGAAAGAATTCCCGGCGTTCCCGTCGCATCTCAAGTGGAGGCGCTCTCCACAGGAAAGGCGAGAGGAACTCCAGGGACGTGCCACCATTCCAAGAGTCCCCCAGATGTGTCAGTCCATTCCAGAGGAACCTGTTTTCCCTGCACTGCCTTGACGTTCAAGCCGAGGATCGACTCCCACCACGTGTGCACGTGGGACCGCCCTTTGGGAAAGCCTCGTCGGAAAGCATCGTGGGAAAGACTCGATTGAAAACCATAGATCCTTTGATCCACGCGGCGGACTGCGTGACACTGCTGCTACCGCTCTGGAGGAAAGCGCAAGTGCATGCCCGCATTCGAGACGAGCACTGACTCCCCTGGGGAGACTCCAGAAGTACCCCAAGATCCATGTCAGCACTGGAGAGGAATCCTCAGGTTCCCGCCCCGACTCCACACAAGGTCTTAGGCCCCGGCATCGACGGGAGAGGAATCCCGAGAGGCCCGCGAGGAACTCGCATGGGGACTGGCCTTTCCTGAGGCCACCAGAGCGGGTCTCTGAGGTCCCCGTCGTAAGTCGAGAGCACCTGCCGCAACTCGAGAAAATCCAGGAGGTTTTGCCCTCCAGGCGAGATGAGGCCCATTTCCGCTGATGCTTCTCGAGGCTAATCACATCTAACCACTGGAACTTCCAAAGGGTCCTTCACACCCTTGCTGCAACTCAAGAAGTTCCCCGACATACCCGTCTCCACTCGAGAGGAAGCACGAGGGTCCGGCACACATCCAGGGAAGCCCCGTTTCCGCCTCCTAGCTCGAGATGAGGGATCCTTTCCCTATTTCGTAGGGAAAGAATTCCCGGCGTTCCCGTCGCATCTCAAGAGGAGGCGCTCTCCACAGGAAAGGCGAGAGGAACTCCAGGGTCGTGCCACCATTACAAGAGTCCCCCAGATGTGTCAGTCCATTCCAGAGGAACCTGTTTTCCCTGCACTGCCTCGACGTTCAAGCTGAGGATCGACTCCCACCACGTGTGCACGTGGGACAGCCCTGTCGGAAAGCCTCGTGGGAAAGCCTCCTGGGAAAGATTCGAGGGAAAACCATAGATCCTTTGATCCACGCGGCGGACTGCGTGACACTGCTGCTACCGCTCTGGAGGAAAGCGCTAGTGTATGGCCGCATTCGAGACGAGGACTGACTCCCCTGGGGAGACCCAAGAAGTAACCCAAGATCCATGTCAGCACTGGAGAGGAATCCTCAGGTTCCGGCCCCGACTCCACACAAGGTCTTAGGCCCCGGCATCGACGGGAGAGGAATCCCGAGAGGCCCCCGAGGAACTCGCATGGGGACTAGCCTTTCCTGAGGCCACCAGAGCGGGTCCCTGAGGTCCCCGTCGTAAGTCGAGAGCACCTCCTGCAACTCGTGAAAATCCAGGGGGTTTTGCCCTCCAGGCGAGATGAGCTCCATTTCCGCTGAGGCTTCTCGAGGCTAATCACGTCTAACCACTGGAACTTCCAAAGGGTCCTTCACACCCTTGCTGCAACTCAAGAAGTTCCCCGAAATACCCGTCTCCACTCGAGAGGAAGCACGAGGGTCCCGCACACATCCAGGGGAGCCACGTTTCCGCCTCCTAGCTCGAGATGAGGGATCCTTTCCCTGTTTCGCAGGGAAAGAATTCCCGGCGTTCCGGTCGCATCTCAAGAGGAGGCGCTCTCCACAGGAAAGGCGAGAGGAACTCCAGGGTCGTGCAACCATTCCAAGAGTCCCCCAGATGTGTCAGTCCATTCCAGAGGAACCTGTTTTACCTGCACTGCCTTGACGTTCAAGCCGAGGATCGACTCCCACCACGTGTGGACGTGGGACAGCCCTGTGGGAAAGCCTCGTGGGAAAGGCTCGTGGGAAAGACTCGAGGGAAAACCATAAATCCTGTAATCCACGCGGCGGAGTGCGTGACACTGCTGCTACATTTCTGGAGGAAAGCGCAAGTGCATGCCCGCATTCGAGACGAGCACTGACTCCCCTGGGGAGACTCCAGAAGTACCCCAAGATCCATGTCAGCACTGCAGAGGAATCCTCAGGTTCCGGCCCCGACTCCACACAAGGTCTTAGGCCCCGGCATCGACGGCAGAGGAATCCCGAGAGGCCCCAGAGGAACTCGCATAGGGACTGGCCTTTCCTGAGGCCACCAGAGCGGGTCCCTGAGGTCCCCGTCGTAAGTCGATAGCACCTGCCTCAACTCGAGAAAATCCAGGAGGTTTTGCCCTCCAGGCGAGATGAGGCCCATTTCCGCTGAGGCTTCTCTAGGCTAATCACATCTAACCACTGGAACTTCCAAAGGGTCCTTCACACCCTTGCTGCAACTCAAGAAGTTCCCCGACATACCCGTCTCCACTCGAGAGGAAGCACGAGGGTCCCGCACACATCCAGGGGAGCCCCGTTTCCGCCTCCTAGCTCGAGATGAGGGATCCTTTCCCTGTTTCCTAAGGAAAGAATTCCCGGCGTTCCCGTCGCATCTCAAGAGGAGGCGCTCTCCACAGGAAAGGCGAGAGGAACTCCAGGGTCGTGCCACCATTCCAAGAGTCCCCCAGATGTGTCAGTCCATTCCAGAGGAACCTGTTTTCCCTGCACTGCCTTGACGTTCAAGCGGAGGATCGACTCCCACCACGTGTGCACGTGGGACAGCCCTGTGGGAAAGCCTCGTGGGAAAGCCTCGTGGGAAAGACTCGAGGGAAAACCATAGATCCTTTGATCCACGCGGCGGACTGCGTGACACTGCTGCTACCGCTCTGGAGGAAAGTGCAAGTGCATGCCCGCATTCGAGACGAGGACTGACTCCCCTGGGGAGACTCCAGAAGTACCCCAAGATCCATGTCAGCACAGGAGAGGAATCCTCAGGTTCCGGCCCCGACTCCACAAAAGGTCTTAGGCCCCGGCATCGACGGGAGAGGAATCCCGAGAGGCCCCCGAGGAACTCGCATGGGGACTGGCCTTTCCTGAGGCCACCAGAGCGGGTCCCTGAGGTCCACGTCTAAGTCGAGAGCACCTGCCGCAACTCGAGAAAATCCAGGAGGTTTTGCCCTCCAGGCGAGATGAGGCCCATTTCCGCTGAGGCTTCTCGAGGCTAATCACATCGAACCACTGGAACTTTCAAATGGTCCTTCACACCCTTGCTGCAACTCAAGAAGTTCCCCGACATACCCGTCTCCACTCGAGAGGAAGCACGAGGGTCCCGCACACACCCAGGGGAGCCCCGTTTCCGCCTCCTAGCTAGAGATGAGGTATCCTTTCCCTGTTTCGTAGGGAAAGAATTCCCGGCGTTCCCGTCGCATCTCAAGAGGAGGCGCTCTCCACAGGAAAGGCGAGAGGAACTCCAGGTTCGTGCCACCATTCCAAGAGTCCCCCAGATGTGTCAGTCCATTCCAGAGGAACCTGTTTTCCCTGCACTGCCTCGACGTTCAAGCCGAGGATCGACTCCCACCACGTGGGCACGTGGGACAGCCCTGTGGGAAAGCCTCGTGGGAAAGCCTCCTGGGAAAGATTCGAGGGAAAACCATAGATCCTTTGATCCACGCGGCGGACTGCGTGACACTGCTGCTACCGCTCTGGAGGAAAGCGCTAGTGCATGGCCGCATTCGAGACGAGGACTGACTCCCCTGGGGAGACCCAAGAAGTAACCCAAGATCCATGTCAGCACTGGAGAGGAATCCTCAGGTTCCGGCCCCGACTCCACACAAGGTCTTAGGCCCCGGCATCGACGGGAGAGGAATCCCGAGAGGCCCCCGAGGAACTCGCATGGGGACTGGCCGTTCCTGAGGCCACCAGAGCGGGTCCCTGAGGTCCCCGCCATAAGTCGAGAGCACCTGCCGCAACTCGAGAAAAATCCAGGAGGTTTTGCCCTCCAGGCGAGATGCGGCCCATTTCCGCTGAGGCTTCTCAAGGCTAATCACATCTAACCACTGGAACTTCCAAAGGGTCCTTCACACCCTTGCTGCCACTCAAGAAGTTCCCCGACATACCCGTCTCCACTCGAGAGGAAGCACGAGGGTCCCGCACACATCCAGGGGAGCCCCGTTTCCGCCTATAAGCTCAAGATGAGGGATCCTTTCCCTGTTTCGGAGGGAAAGATTTCCCGGCGTTCCCGTCGCATCTCAAGAGGAGGCGCTCTAAACAGGAAAGGCGAGAAGAACTCCAGGGTCGTGCCACCATTTCAAGAGTCCCCCAGATGTGTCAGTCCATTCCAGAGGAACCTGTTTTCCCTGCACTGCCTTGACGTTCAAGCAGAGGATCGACTCCCACCACCTGTGCACGTGGGACAGCCCTGTCGGAAAGCCTCGTGGGAAAACCTCGGGGGAAAGACTCGAGGGAAAACCATAGATCCTTTGATCCACGCGGCGGAGTGCGTGACACTGCTGCTACCGCTCTGGAGGAAAGCGCAAGTGCATGCCCGCATTCGAGACGAAGACTGACTCCCCTGCGGAGACTCCAGAAGTACCCCAAGATTCATGTCAGCACTGGAGAGGAATCCTCAGGTTCCGGCCCCGACTCCACACAAGGTCTTAGGCCCCGGCATCGACGGGAGAGGAATCCCGAGAGGCCCCCGAGGAACTCGCATGGGGACTAGCCTTTCCTGAGGCCACCAGAGCGGGTCCCTGAGGTCCCCGTCGTAAGTCGAGAGCACCTCCTGCAACTCGTGAAAATCCAGGGGGTTTTGCCCTCCAGGCGAGATGAGCTCCATTTCCGCTGAGGCTTCTCGAGGCTAATCACGTCTAACCACTGGAACTTCCAAAGGGTCCTTCACACCCTTGCTGCAACTAGAGAAGTTCCCCGAAATACCCGTCTCCACTCGAGAGGAAGCACGAGGGTCCCGCACACATCCAGGGGAGCCACGTTTCCGCCTCCTAGCTCGAGATGAGGGATCCTTTCCCTGTTTCGCAGGGAAAGAATTCCCGGCGTTCCGGTCGCATCTCAAGAGGAGGCGCTCTCCACAGGAAAGGCGAGAGAAACTCCAGGGTCGTGCAACCATTCCAAGAGTCCCCCAGATGTCTCAGTCCATTCCAGAGGAACCTGTTTTACCTGCACTGCCTTGACGTTCAAGCCGAGGATCGACTCCCACCACGTGTGGACGTGGGACAGCCCTGTGGGAAAGCCTCGTGGGAAAGCCTCGTGGGAAAGACTCGAGGGAAAACCATAAATCCTGTAATCCACGCGGCGGAGTGCGTGACACTGCTGCTACATTTCTGGAGGAAAGCGCAAGTGCATGCCCGCATTCGAGACGAGCACTGACTCCCCTGGGGAGACTCCAGAAGTACCCCAAGATCCATGTCAGCACTGCAGAGGAATCCTCAGGTTCCGGCCCCGACTCCACACAAGGTCTTAGGCCCCGGCATCGACGGCAGAGGAATCCCGAGAGGCCCCAGAGGAACTCGCATAGGGACTGGCCTTTCCTGAGGCCACCAGAGCGGGTCCCTGAGGTCCCCGTCGTAAGTCGATAGCACCTGCCTCAACTCGAGAAAATCCAGGAGGTTTTGCCCTCCAGGCGAGATGAGGCCCATTTCCGCTGAGGCTTCTCGAGGCTAATCACATCTAACCATTGGAACTTCCAAAGGGTCCTTCACACCCTTGCTGCAACTCAAGAAGTTCCCCGACATACCCGTCTCCACCCGAGAGGAAGCACGAGGGTCCCGCACACATCCAGGGGAGCCCCGTTTCCGCCTCCTAGCTCGAGATGAGGGATCCTTTCCCTGTTTCGTAGGGAAAGAGTTCCCGGCGTTCCCGTCGCATCTCAAGAGGAGGCGCTCTCCACAGGAAAGGCAGAGGAACTCCAGGGTCGTGCCACCATTCCAAGAGTCCCCCAGATGTGTCAGTCCATTCCAGAGGAACCTGTTTTCCCTGCACTGCCTTGACGTTCAAGCCGAGGATCGACTCCCACCACGTGTGCACGTGGGACAGCCCTGTGGGAAAGCCTAGTGGGAAAGACTCGAGGGAAAATCATAGATCCTTTGATCCACGCGGCGGACTGCGTGACACTGCTGCTACCGCTCTGGAGGAAAGGGCAAGTGCATGCCCACATTCGAGACGAGGACTGACTCCCCTGGGGAGACTCCAGAAGTACCCCAAGATCCATGTCAGCACTGGAGAGGAATCCTCAGGTTCCGGACCCGACTCCACACAAGGTCTTAGGCCCCGGCATCGACGGCAGAGGAATCCCGAGAGGACCCCGAGGAACTCGCATGGGGACTGGCCTTTCCTGAGGCCACCAGAGCGGGTCCCTGAGGTCCCCGTCGTAAGTCGATAGCACCTGCCGCAACTCGAGAAAATCCAGGAGGTTTTGCCCTCCAGGCGAGATGAGGCCCATTTCCGCTGAGGCTTCTCGAGGCTAATCACATCTAACCACTGGAACTTCCAAAGGGTCCTTCACACCCTTGCTGCAACTCAAGAAGTTCCCTGCCATAGCCATCTCACTCGAGAGGAAGCACGAGGGTCCCGCACACATCCAGGGGAGCCCCGTTTCCGCCTCCTAGCTCGAGATGAGGGATCCTTTCCCTGTTTCGTAGGGAAAGAATTCCCGGCGTTCCCGTCGCATCTCAAGTGGAGGCGCTCTCCACAGGAAAGGCGAGAGGAACTCCAGGGACGTGCCACCATTCCAAGAGTCCCCCAGATGTGTCAGTCCATTCCAGAGGAACCTGTTTTCCCTGCACTGCCTTGACGTTCAAGCCGAGGATCGACTCCCACCACGTGTGCACGTGGGACCGCCCTTTGGGAAAGCCTCGTCGGAAAGCATCGTGGGAAAGACTCGATTGAAAACCATAGATCCTTTGATCCACGCGGCGGACTGCGTGACACTGCTGCTACCGCTCTGGAGGAAAGCGCAAGTGCATGCCCGCATTCGAGACGAGCACTGACTCCCCTGGGGAGACTCCAGAAGTACCCCAAGATCCATGTCAGCACTGGAGAGGAATCCTCAGGTTCCCGCCCCGACTCCACACAAGGTCTTAGGCCCCGGCATCGACGGGAGAGGAATCCCGAGAGGCCCGCGAGGAACTCGCATGGGGACTGGCCTTTCCTGAGGCCACCAGAGCGGGTCTCTGAGGTCCCCGTCGTAAGTCGAGAGCACCTGCCGCAACTCGAGAAAATCCAGGAGGTTTTGCCCTCCAGGCGAGATGAGGCCCATTTCCGCTGATGCTTCTCGAGGCTAATCACATCTAACCACTGGAACTTCCAAAGGGTCCTTCACACCCTTGCTGCAACTCAAGAAGTTCCCCGACATACCCGTCTCCACTCGAGAGGAAGCACGAGGGTCCGGCACACATCCAGGGAAGCCCCGTTTCCGCCTCCTAGCTCGAGATGAGGGATCCTTTCCCTATTTCGTAGGGAAAGAATTCCCGGCGTTCCCGTCGCATCTCAAGAGGAGGCGCTCTCCACAGGAAAGGCGAGAGGAACTCCAGGGTCGTGCCACCATTCCAAGAGTCCCCCAGATGTGTCAGTCCATTCCAGAGGAACCTGTTTTCCCTGCACTGCCTCGACGTTCAAGCTGAGGATCGACTCCCACCACGTGTGCACGTGGGACAGCCCTGTCGGAAAGCCTCGTGGGAAAGCCTCCTGGGAAAGATTCGAGGGAAAACCATAGATCCTTTGATCCACGCGGCAGACTGCGTGACACTGCTGCTACCGCTCTGGAGGAAAGCGCTAGTGTATGGCCGCATTCGAGACGAGGACTGACTCCCCTGGGGAGACCCAAGAAGTAACCCAAGATCCATGTCAGCACTGGAGAGGAATCCTCAGGTTCCGGCCCCGACTCCACACAAGGTCTTAGGCCCCGGCATCGACGGGAGAGGAATCCCGAGAGGCCCCCGAGGAACTCGCATGGGGACTAGCCTTTCCTGAGGCCACCAGAGCGGGTCCCTGAGGTCCCCGTCGTAAGTCGAGAGCACCTCCTGCAACTCGTGAAAATCCAGGGGGTTTTGCCCTCCAGGCGAGATGAGCTCCATTTCCGCTGAGGCTTCTCGAGGCTAATCACGTCTAACCACTGGAACTTCCAAAGGGTCCTTCACACCCTTGCTGCAACTCAAGAAGTTCCCCGAAATACCCGTCTCCACTCGAGAGGAAGCACGAGGGTCCCGCACACATCCAGGGGAGCCACGTTTCCGCCTCCTAGCTCGAGATGAGGGATCCTTTCCCTGTTTCGCAGGGAAAGAATTCCCGGCGTTCCGGTCGCATCTCAAGAGGAGGCGCTCTCCACAGGAAAGGCGAGAGAAACTCCAGGGTCGTGCAACCATTCCAAGAGTCCCCCAGATGTCTCAGTCCATTCCAGAGGAACCTGTTTTACCTGCACTGCCTTGACGTTCAAGCCGAGGATCGACTCCCACCACGTGTGGACGTGGGACAGCCCTGTGGGAAAGCCTCGTGGGAAAGGCTCGTGGGAAAGACTCGAGGGAAAACCATAAATCCTGTAATCCACGCGGCGGAGTGCGTGACACTGCTGCTACATTTCTGGAGGAAAGCGCAAGTGCATGCCCGCATTCGAGACGAGCACTGACTCCCCTGGGGAGACTCCAGAAGTACCCCAAGATCCATGTCAGCACTGCAGAGGAATCCTCAGGTTCCGGCCCCGACTCCACACAAGGTCTTAGGCCCCGGCATCGACGGCAGAGGAATCCCGAGAGGCCCCAGAGGAACTCGCATAGGGACTGGCCTTTCCTGAGGCCACCAGAGCGGGTCCCTGCGGTCCCCGTCGTAAGTCGAGAGCGCCTGCCTCAACTCGAGAAAATCCAGGAGGTTTTGCCCTCCAGGCGAGATGAGGCCCATTTCCGCTGAGGCTTCTCGAGGCTAATCACATCGAACCACTGGAACTTTCAAATGGTCCTTCACACCCTTGCTGCAACTCAAGAAGTTCCCCGACATACCCGTCTCCACTCGAGAGGAAGCACGAGGGTCCCGCACACACCCAGGGGAGCCCCGTTTCCGCCTCCTAGCTAGAGATGAGGTATCCTTTCCCTGTTTCGTAGGGAAAGAATTCCCGGCGTTCCCGTCGCATCTCAAGAGGAGGCGCTCTCCACAGGAAAGGCGAAAGGAACTCCAGGGTCGTGCCACGATTCCAAGAGTCCCCCAGATGTGTCAGTCCATTCCAGAGGAACTTGTTTTCACTGCACTGCCTTGACGTTCAAGCCGAGGATCGACTCCCACCACGTGTGCACGTGGGACCGCCCTGTGGGAAAGCCTCGTCAGAAAGCCTCGTGGGAAAGACTCGAGAGAAAACCATAGATCCTTTGATCCACGCGGCGGACTGCGTGACACTGCTGCTACCGCTCTGGAGGAAAGTGTAAGTGCATGCCCGCGTTCGAGACGAGCACTGACTCCCCTGGGGAGACTCCAGAAGTACCCCAAGATCCATGTCAGCACTGGAGAGGAATCCTCTGGTTCCGGCCCCAACTCCACACAAGGTCTTAGGCCCCGGCATCGACGGGAGAGGAATCCCGTGAGGCCCCCAGGAACTCGCATGCGGACTGGCCTTACCTGAGGCCACCAGAGCGGGTCCCTGCGGTCCCCGTCGTAAGTCGAGAGCGCCTGCCTCAACTCGAGAAAATCCAGGAGGTTTTGCCCTCCAGGCGAGATGAGGCCCATTTCCGCTGAGGCTTCTCGAGGCTAATCACATCTAACAACTGGAACTTCCAAAGTGTCCTTCACACCCTTCCTGCAACTCAAGATGTTCCCCGACATACCCGTCTCCACTCGAGAGGAAGCACGAGGGTCCCGCACACATCCAGGGGAGCCACGTTTCCGCCTCCTAGCTCGAGATGAGGGATCCTTTCCCTGTTTCGTAGGGAAAGAATTCCCGGCGTTCCCGTCGCATCTCGAGAGGCGCTCTCCACAGGAAAGGCGAGAGGAACTCCAGGGTCGTGCCACCCTTCACAGAGTCCCCCAGATGTGTCAGTCCATTCCAGAGGAACCTGTTTTCCCTGCACTGCCTTGACGTTCAAGCCGAGGATGGACTCCCAGGACGTGTGCACGTTTGACCGCCCTGTGGGAAAGCCTCGTCGGAAAGCCTCGTGGGAAAGACTCGAGGGAAAACCATAGATCCTTTGATCCACGCGGCGGACTGCGTGACACTGCTGCTACCGCACTGGAGGAAAGCGCAAGTGCATGCCTGCATTCGAGACGAGCACTGACTCCCCTGGGGAGACTCCAGAAGTACCCCAAGATCCATGTCAGCACTGGAGAGGAATCCACAGGTTCCGGCCCCGACTCCACACAAGGTCTTAGGCCCCGGCATCGACGGGAGAGGAATCCCGACAGGCCCCCGAGGAACTCGCATGGGGACTGGCCTTTCCTGAGACCACGAGAGCGGGTCCCTGAGGTCCCCGTTGTAAGTCGAGAGCACCTGCCGCAACTCGAGAAAATCCAGGAGGTTTTGCCCTCCAGGCGAGATGAGGCCCATTTCCGCTGAGGCTTCTCGAGGCTAATCACGTCTAACCACTGGAACTTCCAAATGGTCCTTCACAACCTTGCTGCAACTCAAGAAGTTCCCCGACATACCCGTCTCCACTCGAGAGGAAGCACGAGGGTCCCGCACACATCCAGGGGATCCCCGTTTCTGCCTGCTAGCTCGAGATGAGGGATCCTTTCGCTGTTTCGTAGGGAATGAATTCCCGGCGTTCCCGTCGCATCTCAAGAGGAGGCGCTCTCCACAGGAAAGGCGAGAGGAACTCCAGGGTTGTGCCATCATTCCAAGAGTCCCCCAGATGTTTCAGTCCATTCCAGAGGAACCTTTTTTCCCTGCACTGCCTTGACGTTCAAGCCGAGGATCGACTCCCACCACGTGTGCACGTGGGACAGCCCTGTGGGAAAACCTCGTGGGAAAGCCTCGTGGGAAACACTCAAGGGAAAAACATAAATCCTTTGATCCACGCGGCGGACTGCGTGACACTGCTGCTACCGCTCTGGAGGAAAGCGCAAATGCATGCCCGCATTCGAGACGAGCACTGACTCCCCTGGGGAGACTCCAGAAGAACCCCAAGATCCATGTCAGCACTGGAGAGGAATCCTCAGGTTCCGGCCCCGACTCCACACAAGGTCTTAGGCCCCGGCATCGATGGCAGAGGAATCCCGAGAGGCCCCCGAGGAACTCGCATGGGGACTGGCCTTTCCTGAGGCCACCAGAGCGGGTCCCTGAGGTCCCCGTCGTAAGTCGAGAGCACCTGCCGCAACTCGAGAAAATCCAGGAGGTTTTGCCCTCCAGGCGAGATGAGGCCCATTTCCGCTGAGGCTTCTCGAGGCTAATCACATCTAACCACTGGAACTTCCAAAGGGTCCTTCACACCCTTGCTGCAACTCAAGAAGTTCCCCGACATACCCGTCTCCACTCGAGTGGAAGCACGAGGGTCCCGCACACATCCCGGGGAGCCCCGTTTCCGCCTCCTAGCTCGAGATGAGGGATCCTTTCCCTGTTTCGAAGGGAAAGAATTCCCGGCGTTCCCGTCGCATCTCAAGAGGAGGCGCTCTCCACAGGAAAGGCGAGAGGAACTCCAGGGTCGTACCACCATTCCAAGAGTCCCCCAGATGTGTCAGTCCATTCCAGGAGAACCTGTTTTCCCTGCACTGCCTTGACGTTCAAGCCGAGGATCGACTCGCACCACGTGTGCACGTGGGACAGCCCTGTGGGAAAGCCTCGTGGGAAAGCCTCGTGGGAAAGACTCGAGGGAAAACCATAGATCCTTTGATCCACGCGGCGGACTGCGTGACACTGCTGCTACCGCTCTGGGGGAAAGCGCAAGTGCATGCCCGCATTCGAGACGAGCACTGACTCCCCTGGGGAGACTCCAGAAGTTCCCCCAAGATCCATGTCAGCACTGGAGAGGAATCCTCAGGTTCCGGCCCCGACTCCACACAAGGTCTTAGGCCCCGGCATCGACGGGAGAGGAATCCCGAGAGGCCCCCGAGAAACTCGCATGGGGACTGGCCTTGCCTGAGGCCACCAGAGCGGGTCCCTGCGGTCCCCGTCGTAAGTCGAGAGCGCCTGCCTCAACTCGAGAAAATCCAGGAGGTTTTGCCCTCCAGGCGAGATGAGGCCCATTTCCGCTGAGGCTTCTCGAGGCTAATCACATCTAACCACTGGAACTTCCAAAGTGTCCTTCACACCCTTCCTGCAACTCAAGAAGTTCCCCGACATACCCGTCTCCACTCGAGAGGAAGCACGAGGGTCCCGCACACATCCAGGGGAGCCCCGTTTCCGCCTCCTAGCTCGAGATGAGGGATCCTTTCCCTGTTTCGTAGGGAAAGAATTCCCAGCGTTCCCGTCGCATCTCAAGAGGCGCTCTCCACAGGAAAGGCGAGAGGAACTCCAGGGTCGTGCCACCCTCCACAGAGTCCCCCAGATGTGTCAGTCCATTCCAGAGGAACCTGTTTTCCCTGCACTGCCTTGACGTTCAAGCCGAGGATGGACTCCCAGGACGTGTGCACGTTTGACCGCCCTGTGGGAAAGCCTCGTCGGAAAGCCTCGTGGGAAAGACTCGAGGGAAAACCATAGATCCTTTGATCCACGCGGCGGACTGCGTGACACTGCTGCTACCGCACTGGAGGAAAGCGCAAGTGCATGCCTGCATTCGAGACGAGCACTGACTCCCCTGGGGAGACTCCAGAAGTACCCCAAGATCCATGTCAGCACTGGAGAGGAATCCACAGGTTCCGGCCCCGACTCCACACAAGGTCTTAGGCCCCGGCATCGACGGGAGAGGAATCCCGACAGGCCCCCGAGGAACTCGCATGGGGACTGGCCTTTCCTGAGACCACGAGAGCGGGTCCCTGAGGTCCCCGTTGTAAGTCGAGAGCACCTGCCGCAACTCGAGAAAATCCAGGAGGTTTTGCCCTCCAGGCGAGATGAGGCCCATTTCCGCTGAGGCTTCTCGAGGCTAATCACGTCTAACCACTGGAACTTCCAAAGGGTCCTTCACAACCTTGCTGCAACTCAAGAAGTTCCCCGACATACCCGTCTCCACTCGAGAGGAAGCACGAGGGTCCCGCACACATCCAGGGGATCCCCGTTTCCGCCTGCTAGCTCGAGATGAGGGATCCTTTCGCTGTTTCGTAGGGAATGAATTCCCGGCGTTCCCGTCGCATCTCAAGAGGAGGCGCTCTCCACAGGAAAGGCGAGAGGAACTCCAGGGTTGTGCCATCATTCCAAGAGTCCCCCAGATGTTTCAGTCCATTCCAGAGGAACCTTTTTTCCCTGCACTGCCTTGACGTTCAAGCCGAGGATCGACTCCCACCACGTGTGCACGTGGGACAGCCCTGTGGGAAAACCTCGTGGGAAAGCCTCGTGGGAAACACTCAAGGGAAAAACATAAATCCTTTGATCCACGCGGCGGACTGCGTGACACTGCTGCTACCGCTCTGGAGGAAAGCGCAAATGCATGCCCGCATTCGAGACGAGCACTGACTCCCCTGGGGAGACTCCAGAAGAACCCCAAGATCCATGTCAGCACTGGAGAGGAATCCTCAGGTTCCGGCCCCGACTCCACACAAGGTCTTAGGCCCCGGCATCGATGGCAGAGGAATCCCGAGAGGCCCCCGAGGAACTCGCATGGGGACTGGCCTTTCCTGAGGCCACCAGAGCGGGTCCCTGAGGTCCCCGTCGTAAGTCGAGAGCACCTGCCGCAACTCGAGAAAATCCAGGAGGTTTTGCCCTCCAGGCGAGATGAGGCCCATTTCCGCTGAGGCTTCTCGAGGCTAATCACATCTAACCACTGGAACTTCCAAAGGGTCCTTCACACCCTTGCTGCAACTCAAGAAGTTCCCCGACATACCCGTCTCCACTCGAGTGGAAGCACGAGGGTCCCGCACACATCCCGGGGAGCCCCGTTTCCGCCTCCTAGCTCGAGATGAGGGATCCTTTCCCTGTTTCGAAGGGAAAGAATTCCCGGCGTTCCCGTCGCATCTCAAGAGGAGGCGCTCTCCACAGGAAAGGCGAGAGGAACTCCAGGGTCGTACCACCATTCCAAGAGTCCCCCAGATGTGTCAGTCCATTCCAGGAGAACCTGTTTTCCCTGCACTGCCTTGACGTTCAAGCCGAGGATCGACTCGCACCACGTGTGCACGTGGGACAGCCCTGTGGGAAAGCCTCGTGGGAAAGCCTCGTGGGAAAGACTCGAGGGAAAACCATAGATCCTTTGATCCACGCGGCGGACTGCGTGACACTGCTGCTACCGCTCTGGGGGAAAGCGCAAGTGCATGCCCGCATTCGAGACGAGCACTGACTCCCCTGGGGAGACTCCAGAAGTTCCCCCAAGATCCATGTCAGCACTGGAGAGGAATCCTCAGGTTCCGGCCCCGACTCCACACAAGGTCTTAGGCCCCGGCATCGACGGGAGAGGAATCCCGAGAGGCCCCCGAGAAACTCGCATGGGGACTGGCCTTGCCTGAGGCCACCAGAGCGGGTCCCTGAGGTCCCCGTCGTAAGTCGAGAGCACCTGCCGCAACTCGAGAAAATCCAGGAGGTTTTGCCCTCCAGGCGAGATGAGGCCCATTTCCGCTGAGGCTTCTTGAGGCTAATCACATCTAACCACTGGAACTTCCAAAGGGTCCTTCACACCCTTGCTGCAACTCAAGAAGTCCCCCGACATACCCGTCTCCACTCGAGCGGAAGCACGAGGGTCCCGCACACATCCAGGGGAGCCCCGTTTCCACCTCCTAGCTCGAGATGAGGGATCCTTTCCCTGTTTCGTAGGGAAAGAATTCCCGGCGTTCCCGTCGCATCTCAAGAGGAGGCGCTCTCCACAGGAAAGGCGAGAGGAACTCCAGGGTCGTGCCACCATTCCAAGAGTCCCCCAGATGTGTCAGTCCATTCCAGAGGAACCTGTTTTCCTTGCACTGCCTTGACGTTCAAGCCGAGGATCGACTCCCACTACGTGTGCACGTGGGACCGCCCTGTGGGAAAGCCTCGTTGAAAGCCTCGTGGGAAAGACTCGAGGGAAAACCATAGATCCTTTGATCCACGCGGCGGACTGCGTGACACTGCTGCTACCGCTCTGCAGGAAAGCGCAAGTGCATGCCCGCATTCGAGACGAGCACTGACTCCCCTGGGGAGACTCCAGAAGTACCCCAAGATCCATGTCAGCACTGGAGAGGAATCCTCAGGTTCCGGCCCCGACTCCACACAAGGTCTTAGCCCCCGGCATCGACGGCAGAGGAATCCCGAGAGGCCCCCGAGGAACTCGCATGGGGACTGGCCTTTCCTGAGGCCACCAGAGCGGGTCCCTGAGGTTCCCGTCGTAAGTCGAGAGCACCTGCCGCAACTCGAGAAAATCCAGGAGGTTTTGCCCTCCAGGCGAGATGAGGCCCATTTCCGCTGAGGCTTCTCGAGGCTAATCACATCTAAAAACTGGAACTTCCAAAGGGTCCTTCACACCCTTGCTGCAACTCAAGAAGTTCCCCGACATACCCGTCTCCACTCGAGTGGAAGCACGAGGGTCCCGCACACATCCCGGGGAGCCCCGTTTCCGCCTCCTAGCTCGAGATGAGGGATCCTTTCCCTGTTTCGAAGGGAAAGAATTCCCGGCGTTCCCGTCGCATCTCAAGAGGAGGCGCTCTCCACAGGAAAGGCGAGAGGAACTCCAGGGTCGTACCACCATTCCAAGAGTCCCCCAGATGTGTCAGTCCATTCCAGGAGAACCTGTTTTCCCTGCACTGCCTTGACGTTCAAGCCGAGGATCGACTCGCACCACGTGTGCACGTGGGACAGCCCTGTGGGAAAGCCTCGTGGGAAAGCCTCGTGGGAAAGACTCGAGGGAAAACCATAGATCCTTTGATCCACGCGGCGGACTGCGTGACACTGCTGCTACCGCTCTGGGGGAAAGCGCAAGTGCATGCCCGCATTCGAGACGAGCACTGACTCCCCTGGGGAGACTCCAGAAGTTCCCCCAAGATCCATGTCAGCACTGGAGAGGAATCCTCAGGTTCCGGCCCCGACTCCACACAAGGTCTTAGGCCCCGGCATCGACGGGAGAGGAATCCCGAGAGGCCCCCGAGAAACTCGCATGGGGACTGGCCTTGCCTGAGGCCACCAGAGCGGGTCCCTGCGGTCCCCGTCGTAAGTCGAGAGCGCCTGCCTCAACTCGAGAAAATCCAGGAGGTTTTGCCCTCCAGGCGAGATGAGGCCCATTTCCGCTGAGGCTTCTCGAGGCTAATCACATCTAACCACTGGAACTTCCAAAGTGTCCTTCACACCCTTCCTGCAACTCAAGAAGTTCCCCGACATACCCGTCTCCACTCGAGAGGAAGCACGAGGGTCCCGCACACATCCAGGGGAGCCCCGTTTCCGCCTCCTAGCTCGAGATGAGGGATCCTTTCCCTGTTTCGTAGGGAAAGAATTCCCGGCGTTCCCGTCGCATCTCAAGAGGCGCTCTCCACAGGAAAGGCGAGAGGAACTCCAGGGTCGTGCCACCCTTCACAGAGTCCCCCAGATGTGTCAGTCCATTCCAGAGGAACCTGTTTTCCCTGCACTGCCTTGACGTTCAAGCCGAGGATGGACTCCCAGGACGTGTGCACGTTTGACCGCCCTGTGGGAAAGCCTCGTCGGAAAGCCTCGTGGGAAAGACTCGAGGGAAAACCATAGATCCTTTGATCCACGCGGCGGACTGCGTGACACTGCTGCTACCGCACTGGAGGAAAGCGCAAGTGCATGCCTGCATTCGAGACGAGCACTGACTCCCCTGGGGAGACTCCAGAAGTACCCCAAGATCCATGTCAGCACTGGAGAGGAATCCACAGGTTCCGGCCCCGACTCCACACAAGGTCTTAGGCCCTGGCATCGACGGGAGAGGAATCCCGACAGGCCCCCGAGGAACTCGCATGGGGACTGGCCTTTCCTGAGACCACGAGAGCGGGTCCCTGAGGTCCCCGTTGTAAGTCGAGAGCACCTGCCGCAACTCGAGAAAATCCAGGAGGTTTTGCCCTCCAGGCGAGATGAGGCCCATTTCCGCTGAGGCTTCTCGAGGCTAATCACGTCTAACCACTGGAACTTCCAAATGGTC
Organism: Ovis canadensis; assembly: GCF_042477335.2. Lineage (NCBI taxonomy): Eukaryota > Metazoa > Chordata > Mammalia > Artiodactyla > Bovidae > Ovis > Ovis canadensis. Next base: position 8,858,502 of record NC_091258.1, on the reverse strand, counting down.
CTTCACAACCTTGCTGCAACTCAAGAAGTTCCCCGACATACCCGTCTCCACTCGAGAGGAAGCACGAGGGTCCCGCACACATCCAGGGGATCCCCGTTTCCGCCTGCTAGATCGAGATGAGGGATCCTTTCGCTGTTTCGTAGGGAATGAATTCCCGGCGTTCCCGTCGCATCTCAAGAGGAGGCGCTCTCCACAGGAAAGGCGAGAGGAACTCCAGGGTTGTGCCATCATTCCAAGAGTCCCCCAGATGTTTCAGTCCATTCCAGAGGAACCTTTTTTCCCTGCACTGCCTTGACGTTCAAGCCGAGGATCGACTCCCACCACGTGTGCACGTGGGACAGCCCTGTGGGAAAACCTCGTGGGAAAGCCTCGTGGGAAACACTCAAGGGAAAAACATAAATCCTTTGATCCACGCGGCGGACTGCGTGACACTGCTGCTACCGCTCTGGAGGAAAGCGCAAATGCATGCCCGCATTCGAGACGAGCACTGACTCCCCTGGGGAGACTCCAGAAGAACCCCAAGATCCATGTCAGCACTGGAGAGGAATCCTCAGGTTCCGGCCCCGACTCCACACAAGGTCTTAGGCCCCGGCATCGATGGCAGAGGAATCCCGAGAGGCCCCCGAGGAACTCGCATGGGGACTGGCCTTTCCTGAGGCCACCAGAGCGGGTCCCTGAGGTCCCCGTCGTAAGTCGAGAGCACCTGCCGCAACTCGAGAAAATCCAGGAGGTTTTGCCCTCCAGGCGAGATGAGGCCCATTTCCGCTGAGGCTTCTCGAGGCTAATCACATCTAACCACTGGAACTTCCAAAGGGTCCTTCACACCCTTGCTGCAACTCAAGAAGTTCCCCGACATACCCGTCTCCACTCGAGTGGAAGCACGAGGGTCCCGCACACATCCCGGGGAGCCCCGTTTCCGCCTCCTAGCTCGAGATGAGGGATCCTTTCCCTGTTTCGAAGGGAAAGAATTCCCGGCGTTCCCGTCGCATCTCAAGAGGAGGCGCTCTCCACAGGAAAGGCGAGAGGAACTCCAGGGTCGTACCACCATTCCAAGAGTCCCCCAGATGTGTCAGTCCATTCCAGGAGAACCTGTTTTCCCTGCACTGCCTTGACGTTCAAGCCGAGGATCGACTCGCACCACGTGTGCACGTGGGACAGCCCTGTGGGAAAGCCTCGTGGGAAAGCCTCGTGGGAAAGACTCGAGGGAAAACCATAGATCCTTTGATCCACGCGGCGGACTGCGTGACACTGCTGCTACCGCTCTGGGGGAAAGCGCAAGTGCATGCCCGCATTCGAGACGAGCACTGACTCCCCTGGGGAGACTCCAGAAGTTCCCCCAAGATCCATGTCAGCACTGGAGAGGAATCCTCAGGTTCCGGCCCCGACTCCACACAAGGTCTTAGGCCCCGGCATCGACGGGAGAGGAATCCCGAGAGGCCCCCGAGAAACTCGCATGGGGACTGGCCTTGCCTGAGGCCACCAGAGCGGGTCCCTGAGGTCCCCGTCGTAAGTCGAGAGCACCTGCCGCAACTCGAGAAAATCCAGGAGGTTTTGCCCTCCAGGCGAGATGAGGCCCATTTCCGCTGAGGCTTCTTGAGGCTAATCACATCTAACCACTGGAACTTCCAAATGGTCCTTCACACCCTTGCTGCAACTCAAGAAGTCCCCCGACATACCCGTCTCCACTCGAGCGGAAGCACGAGGGTCCCGCCTACATCCAGGGTAGCCCCGTTTCCACCTCCTAGCTCGAGATGAGGGATCCTTTCCCTGTTTCGTAGGGAAAGAATTCCCGGCGTTCCCGTCGCATCTCAAGAGGAGGCGCTCTCCACAGGAAAGGCGAGAGGAACTCCAGGGTCGTGCCACCATTCCAAGAGTCCCCCAGATGTGTCAGTCCATTCCAGAGGAACCTGTTTTCCTTGCACTGCCTTGACGTTCAAGCCGAGGATCGACTCCCACTACGTGTGCACGTGGGACCGCCCTGTGGGAAAGCCTCGTAGAAAGCCTCGTGGGAAAGACTCGAGGGAAAACCATAGATCCTTTGATCCACGCGGCGGACTGCGTGACACTGCTGCTACCGCTCTGCAGGAAAGCGCAAGTGCATGCCCGCATTCGAGACGAGCACTGACTCCCCTGGGGAGACTCCAGAAGTACCCCAAGATCCATGTCAGCACTGGAGAGGAATCCTCAGGTTCCGGCCCCGACTCCACACAAGGTCTTAGCCCCCGGCATCGACGGCAGAGGAATCCCGAGAGGCCCCCGAGGAACTCGCATGGGGACTGGCCTTTCCTGAGGCCACCAGAGCGGGTCCCTGAGGTTCCCGTCGTAAGTCGAGAGCACCTGCCGCAACTCGAGAAAATCCAGGAGGTTTTGCCCTCCAGGCGAGATGAGGCCCATTTCCGCTGAGGCTTCTCGAGGCTAATCACATCTAACCACTGGAACTTCCAAAGGGTCCTTCACACCCTTGCTGCAACAAGAGAAGTTCCCTGACATACCAGTCCCTAGTAGAGAGGAAGCACGAGGGTCCCGCACACATCCAGGGGAGCCCCGTTTCCGCCTATAAGCTCGAGATGAGGGATCCTTTCCCTGTTTCGTAGGGAAAGAATTCCCGGCGTTCCCGTCGCATCTCAAGAGGAGGCACTCTCCACAGGAAAGGCGAGAGGAACTCCAGGGTCGTGCCACCATTCCAAGAGTCCCCCAGATGTGTCAATCCATTCCAGAGGAACCTGTTTTCACTGCACTGCCTTGACGTTCAAGCCGAGGATCGACTCCCACCACGTGTGCACGTGGGACAGCCCTGTGGGAAAGCCTCGTAGGAAAGCCTCCTGGGAAAGACTCGAGGGAAAACCATAGATCCTTTGATCCACGCGGCGGACTGCGTGACACTGCTGCTACATTTCTGGAGGAAAGCGCAAGTGCATGCCCGCATTCGAGACGAGCACTGACTCCCCTGGGGAGACTCCAGAAGAACCCCAAGATCCATGTCAGCACTGGAGAGGAATCCTCAGGTTCTGGCCCCGACTCCACACAAGGTCTTAGGCCCCGGCATCGACGGCAGAGGAATCCCGAGAGGCCCCCGAGGAACTCGCATGGGGACTGGCCTTTCCTGAGGCCACCAGAGCGGGTCCCTGAGGTCCCCGTCGTAAGTCGAGAGCACCTGCCGCAACTCGAGAAAATCCAGGAGGTTTTGCCCTCCAGGCGAGATGAGGCCCATTTCCGCTGAGGCTTCTCGAGGCTAATCACATCTAACCACTGGAACTTCCAAAGGGTCCTTCACACCCTTGCTGCAACTCAAGAAGTTCCCCGACATACCCGTCTCCACTCAAGTGGAAGCACGAGGGTCCCGCACACATCCCGGGGAGCCCCGTTTCCGCCTCCTAGCTCGAGATGAGGGATCCTTTCCCTGTTTCGAAGGGAAAGAATTCCCGGCGTTCCCGTCGCATCTCAAGAGGAGGCGCTCTCCACAGGAAAGGCGAGAGGAACTCCAGGGTCGTACCACCATTCCAAGAGTCCCCCAGATGTGTCAGTCCATTCCAGGAGAACCTGTTTTCCCTGCACTGCCTTGACGTTCAAGCCGAGGATCGACTCGCACCACGTGTGCACGTGGGACAGCCCTGTGGGAAAGCCTCGTGGGAAAGCCTCGTGGGAAAGACTCGAGGGAAAACCATAGATCCTTTGATCCACGCGGCGGACTGCGTGACACTGCTGCTACCGCTCTGGGGGAAAGCGCAAGTGCATGCCCGCATTCGAGACGAGCACTGACTCCCCTGGGGAGACTCCAGAAGTTCCCCCAAGATCCATGTCAGCACTGGAGAGGAATCCTCAGGTTCCGGCCCCGACTCCACACAAGGTCTTAGGCCCCGGCATCGACGGGAGAGGAATCCCGAGAGGCCCCCGAGAAACTCGCATGGGGACTGGCCTTGCCTGAGGCCACCAGAGCGGGTCCCTGCGGTCCCCGTCGTAAGTCGAGAGCGCCTGCCTCAACTCGAGAAAATCCAGGAGGTTTTGCCCTCCAGGCGAGATGAGGCCCATTTCCGCTGAGGCTTCTCGAGGCTAATCACATCTAACCACTGGAACTTCCAAAGGGTCCTTCACACCCTTCCTGCAACTCAAGAAGTTCCCCGACATACCCGTCTCCACTCGAGAGGAAGCACGAGGGTCCCGCACACATCCAGGGGAGCCCCGTTTCCGCCTCCTAGCTCGAGATGAGGGATCCTTTCCCTGTTTCGTAGGGAAAGAATTCCCGGCGTTCCCGTCGCATCTCAAGAGGCGCTCTCCACAGGAAAGGCGAGAGGAACTCCAGGGTCGTGCCACCCTTCACAGAGTCCCCCAGATGTGTCAGTCCATTCCAGAGGAACCTGTTTTCCCTGCACTGCCTTGACGTTCAAGCCGAGGATGGACTCCCAGGACGTGTGCACGTTTGACCGCCCTGTGGGAAAGCCTCGTCGGAAAGCCTCGTGGGAAAGACTCGAGGGAAAACCATAGATCCTTTGATCCACGCGGCGGACTGCGTGACACTGCTGCTACCGCACTGGAGGAAAGCGCAAGTGCATGCCTGCATTCGAGACGAGCACTGACTCCCCTGGGGAGACTCCAGAAGTACCCCAAGATCCATGTCAGCACTGGAGAGGAATCCACAGGTTCCGGCCCCGACTCCACACAAGGTCTTAGGCCCCGGCATCGACGGGAGAGGAATCCCGACAGGCCCCCGAGGAACTCGCATGGGGACTGGCCTTTCCTGAGACCACGAGAGCGGGTCCCTGAGGTCCCCGTTGTAAGTCGAGAGCACCTGCCGCAACTCGAGAAAATCCAGGAGGTTTTGCCCTCCAGGCGAGATGAGGCCCATTTCCGCTGAGGCTTCTCGAGGCTAATCACGTCTAACCACTGGAACTTCCAAATGGTCCTTCACAACCTTGCTGCAACTCAAGAAGTTCCCCGACATACCCGTCTCCACTCGAGAGGAAGCACGAGGGTCCCGCACACATCCAGGGGATCCCCGTTTCCGCCTGCTAGCTCGAGATGAGGGATCCTTTCGCTGTTTCGTAGGGAATGAATTCCCGGCGTTCCCGTCGCATCTCAAGAGGAGGCGCTCTCCACAGGAAAGGCGAGAGGAACTCCAGGGTTGTGCCATCATTCCAAGAGTCCCCCAGATGTTTCAGTCCATTCCAGAGGAACCTTTTTTCCCTGCACTGCCTTGACGTTCAAGCCGAGGATCGACTCCCACCACGTGTGCACGTGGGACAGCCCTGTGGGAAAACCTCGTGGGAAAGCCTCGTGGGAAACACTCAAGGGAAAAACATAAATCCTTTGATCCACGCGGCGGACTGCGTGACACTGCTGCTACCGCTCTGGAGGAAAGCGCAAATGCATGCCCGCATTCGAGACGAGCACTGACTCCCCTGGGGAGACTCCAGAAGAACCCCAAGATCCATGTCAGCACTGGAGAGGAATCCTCAGGTTCCGGCCCCGACTCCACACAAGGTCTTAGGCCCCGGCATCGATGGCAGAGGAATCCCGAGAGGCCCCCGAGGAACTCGCATGGGGACTGGCCTTTCCTGAGGCCACCAGAGCGGGTCCCTGAGGTCCCCGTCGTAAGTCGAGAGCACCTGCCGCAACTCGAGAAAATCCAGGAGGTTTTGCCCTCCAGGCGAGATGAGGCCCATTTCCGCTGAGGCTTCTCGAGGCTAATCACATCTAACCACTGGAACTTCCAAAGGGTCCTTCACACCCTTGCTGCAACTCAAGAAGTTCCCCGACATACCCGTCTCCACTCGAGTGGAAGCACGAGGGTCCCGCACACATCCCGGGGAGCCCCGTTTCCGCCTCCTAGCTCGAGATGAGGGATCCTTTCCCTGTTTCGAAGGGAAAGAATTCCCGGCGTTCCCGTCGCATCTCAAGAGGAGGCGCTCTCCACAGGAAAGGCGAGAGGAACTCCAGGGTCGTACCACCATTCCAAGAGTCCCCCAGATGTGTCAGTCCATTCCAGGAGAACCTGTTTTCCCTGCACTGCCTTGACGTTCAAGCCGAGGATCGACTCGCACCACTTGTGCACGTGGGACAGCCCTGTGGGAAAGCCTCGTGGGAAAGCCTCGTGGGAAAGACTCGAGGGAAAACCATAGATCCTTTGATCCACGCGGCGGACTGCGTGACACTGCTGCTACCGCTCTGGGGGAAAGCGCAAGTGCATGCCCGCATTCGAGACGAGCACTGACTCCCCTGGGGAGACTCCAGAAGTTCCCCCAAGATCCATGTCAGCACTGGAGAGGAATCCTCAGGTTCCGGCCCCGACTCCACACAAGGTCTTAGGCCCCGGCATCGACGGGAGAGGAATCCCGAGAGGCCCCCGAGAAACTCGCATGGGGACTGGCCTTGCCTGAGGCCACCAGAGCGGGTCCCTGCGGTCCCCGTCGTAAGTCGAGAGCGCCTGCCTCAACTCGAGAAAATCCAGGAGGTTTTGCCCTCCAGGCGAGATGAGGCCCATTTCCGCTGAGGCTTCTCGAGGCTAATCACATCTAACCACTGGAACTTCCAAAGTGTCCTTCACACCCTTCCTGCAACTCAAGAAGTTCCCCGACATACCCGTCTCCACTCGAGAGGAAGCACGAGGGTCCCGCACACATCCAGGGGAGCCCCGTTTCCGCCTCCTAGCTCGAGATGAGGGATCCTTTCCCTGTTTCGTAGGGAAAGAATTCCCGGCGTTCCCGTCGCATCTCAAGAGGCGCTCTCCACAGGAAAGGCGAGAGGAACTCCAGGGTCGTGCCACCCTTCACAGAGTCCCCCAGATGTGTCAGTCCATTCCAGAGGAACCTGTTTTCCCTGCACTGCCTTGACGTTCAAGCCGAGGATGGACTCCCAGGACGTGTGCACGTTTGACCGCCCTGTGGGAAAGCCTCGTCGGAAAGCCTCGTGGGAAAGACTCGAGGGAAAACCATAGATCCTTTGATCCACGCGGCGGACTGCGTGACACTGCTGCTACCGCACTGGAGGAAAGCGCAAGTGCATGCCTGCATTCGAGACGAGCACTGACTCCCCTGGGGAGACTCCAGAAGTACCCCAAGATCCATGTCAGCACTGGAGAGGAATCCACAGGTTCCGGCCCCGACTCCACACAAGGTCTTAGGCCCCGGCATCGACGGGAGAGGAATCCCGACAGGCCCCCGAGGAACTCGCATGGGGACTGGCCTTTCCTGAGACCACGAGAGCGGGTCCCTGAGGTCCCCGTTGTAAGTCGAGAGCACCTGCCGCAACTCGAGAAAATCCAGGAGGTTTTGCCCTCCAGGCGAGATGAGGCCCATTTCCGCTGAGGCTTCTCGAGGCTAATCACGTCTAACCACTGGAACTTCCAAATGGTCCTTCACAACCTTGCTGCAACTCAAGAAGTTCCCCGACATACCCGTCTCCACTCGAGAGGAAGCACGAGGGTCCCGCACACATCCAGGGGATCCCCGTTTCCGCCTGCTAGCTCGAGATGAGGGATCCTTTCGCTGTTTCGTAGGGAATGAATTCCCGGCGTTCCCGTCGCATCTCAAGAGGAGGCGCTCTCCACAGGAAAGGCGAGAGGAACTCCAGGGTTGTGCCATCATTCCAAGAGTCCCCCAGATGTTTCAGTCCATTCCAGAGGAACCTTTTTTCCCTGCACTGCCTTGACGTTCAAGCCGAGGATCGACTCCCACCACGTGTGCACGTGGGACAGCCCTGTGGGAAAACCTCGTGGGAAAGCCTCGTGGGAAACACTCAAGGGAAAAACATAAATCCTTTGATCCACGCGGCGGACTGCGTGACACTGCTGCTACCGCTCTGGAGGAAAGCGCAAATGCATGCCCGCATTCGAGACGAGCACTGACTCCCCTGGGGAGACTCCAGAAGAACCCCAAGATCCATGTCAGCACTGGAGAGGAATCCTCAGGTTCCGGCCCCGACTCCACACAAGGTCTTAGGCCCCGGCATCGATGGCAGAGGAATCCCGAGAGGCCCCCGAGGAACTCGCATGGGGACTGGCCTTTCCTGAGGCCACCAGAGCGGGTCCCTGAGGTCCCCGTCGTAAGTCGAGAGCACCTGCCGCAACTCGAGAAAATCCAGGAGGTTTTGCCCTCCAGGCGAGATGAGGCCCATTTCCGCTGAGGCTTCTCGAGGCTAATCACATCTAAACCCTGGAACTTCCAAAGGGTCCTTCACACCCTTGCTGCAACTCAAGAAGTTCCCCGACATACCCGTCTCCACTCGAGTGGAAGCACGAGGGTCCCGCACACATCCCGGGGAGCCCCGTTTCCGCCTCCTAGATCGAGATGAGGGATCCTTTCCCTGTTTCGAAGGGAAAGAATTCCCGGCGTTCCCGTCGCATCTCAAGAGGAGGCGCTCTCCACAGGAAAGGCGAGAGGAACTCCAGGGTCGTACCACCATTCCAAGAGTCCCCCAGATGTGTCAGTCCATTCCAGGAGAACCTGTTTTCCCTGCACTGCCTTGACGTTCAAGCCGAGGATCGACTCGCACCACTTGTGCACGTGGGACAGCCCTGTGGGAAAGCCTCGTGGGAAAGCCTCGTGGGAAAGACTCGAGGGAAAACCATAGATCCTTTGATCCACGCGGCGGACTGCGTGACACTGCTGCTACCGCTCTGGGGGAAAGCGCAAGTGCATGCCCGCATTCGAGACGAGCACTGACTCCCCTGGGGAGACTCCAGAAGTTCCCCCAAGATCCATGTCAGCACTGTAGAGGAATCCTCAGGTTCCGGCCCCGACTCCACACAAGGTCTTAGGCCCCGGCATCGACGGGAGAGGAATCCCGAGAGGCCCCCGAGAAACTCGCATGGGGACTGGCCTTGCCTGAGGCCACCAGAGCGGGTCCCTGCGGTCCCCGTCGTAAGTCGAGAGCGCCTGCCTCAACTCGAGAAAATCCAGGAGGTTTTGCCCTCCAGGCGAGATGAGGCCCATTTCCGCTGAGGCTTCTCGAGGCTAATCACATCTAACCACTGGAACTTCCAAAGTGTCCTTCACACCCTTCCTGCAACTCAAGAAGTTCCCCGACATACCCGTCTCCACTCGAGAGGAAGCACGAGGGTCCCGCACACATCCAGGGGAGCCCCGTTTCCGCCTCCTAGCTCGAGATGAGGGATCCTTTCCCTGTTTCGTAGGGAAAGAATTCCCGGCGTTCCCGTCGCATCTCAAGAGGCGCTCTCCACAGGAAAGGCGAGAGGAACTCCAGGGTCGTGCCACCCTTCACAGAGTCCCCCAGATGTGTCAGTCCATTCCAGAGGAACCTGTTTTCCCTGCACTGCCTTGACGTTCAAGCCGAGGATGGACTCCCAGGACGTGTGCACGTTTGACCGCCCTGTGGGAAAGCCTCGTCGGAAAGCCTCGTGGGAAAGACTCGAGGGAAAACCATAGATCCTTTGATCCACGCGGCGGACTGCGTGACACTGCTGCTACCGCACTGGAGGAAAGCGCAAGTGCATGCCTGCATTCGAGACGAGCACTGACTCCCCTGGGGAGACTCCAGAAGTACCCCAAGATCCATGTCAGCACTGGAGAGGAATCCACAGGTTCCGGCCCCGACTCCACACAAGGTCTTAGGCCCCGGCATCGACGGGAGAGGAATCCCGACAGGCCCCCGAGGAACTCGCATGGGGACTGGCCTTTCCTGAGACCACGAGAGCGGGTCCCTGAGGTCCCCGTTGTAAGTCGAGAGCACCTGCCGCAACTCGAGAAAATCCAGGAGGTTTTGCCCTCCAGGCGAGATGAGGCCCATTTCCGCTGAGGCTTCTCGAGGCTAATCACGTCTAACCACTGGAACTTCCAAATGGTCCTTCACAACCTTGCTGCAACTCAAGAAGTTCCCCGACATACCCGTCTCCACTCGAGAGGAAGCACGAGGGTCCCGCACACATCCAGGGGATCCCCGTTTCCGCCTCCTAGCTCGAGATGAGGGATCCTTTCCCTGTTTCGAAGGGAAAGAATTCCCGGCGTTCCCGTCGCATCTCAAGAGGAGGCGCTCTCCACAGGAAAGGCGAGAGCAACTCCAGGGTCGTACCACCATTCCAAGAGTCCCCCAGATGTGTCAGTCCATTCCAGGAGAACCTGTTTTCCCTGCACTGCCTTGACGTTCAAGCCGAGGATCGACTCGCACCACGTGTGCACGTGGGACAGCCCTGTGGGAAAGCCTCGTGGGAAAGCCTCGTGGGAAAGACTCGAGGGAAAACCATAGATCCTTTGATCCACGCGGCGGACTGCGTGACACTGCTGCTACCGCTCTGGGGGAAAGCTCAAGTGCATGCCCGCATTCGAGACGAGCACTGACTCCCCTGGGGAGACTCCAGATGTTCCCCCAAGATCCATGTCAGCACTGGAGAGGAATCCTCAGGTTCCGGCCCCGACTCCACACAAGGTCTTAGGCCCCGGCATCGACGGGAGAGGAATCCCGAGAGGCCCCCGAGAAACTCGCATGGGGACTGGCCTTGCCTGAGGCCACCAGAGCGGGTCCCTGAGGTCCCCGTCGTAAGTCGAGAGCACCTGCCGCAACTCGAGAAAATCCAGGAGGTTTTGCCCTCCAGGCGAGATGAGGCCCATTTCCGCTGAGGCTTCTTGAGGCTAATCACATCTAACCACTGGAACTTCCAAAGGGTCCTTCACACACTTGCTGCAACTCAAGAAGTTCCCCGACATACCCGTCTCCACTCGAGCGGAAGCACGAGGGTCCCGCACACATCCAGGGGAGCCCCGTTTCCACCTCCTAGCTCGAGATGAGGGATCCTTTCCCTGTTTCGTAGGGAAAGAATTCCCGGCGTTCCCGTCGCATCTCAAGAGGAGGCGCTCTCCACAGGAAAGGCGAGAGGAACTCCAGGGTCGTGCCACCATTCCAAGAGTCCCCCAGATGTGTCAGTCCATTCCAGAGGAACCTGTTTTCCTTGCACTGCCTTGACGTTCAAGCCGAGGATCGACTCCCACCACGTGTGCACGTGGGACAGCCCTGTGGGAAAGCCTCGTGGGAAAGCCTCGTGGGAAAGACTCGAGGGAAAACCATAGATCCTTTGATCCACGCGGCGGACTGCGTGACACTGCTGCTACCGCTCTGGAGGAAAGCGCAAGTGCATGCCCGCATTCGAGACGAGCACTGACTCCCCTGTGGAGACTCCAGAAGTACCCCAAGATCCATGTCAGCACTGGAGAGGAATCCTCAGGTTCTGGCCCCGACTCCACACAAGGTCTTAGCCCCCGGCATCGACGGCAGAGGAATCCCGAGAGGCCCGCGAGGAACTCGCATGGTGACTGGCCTTTCCTGAGGCCACCAGAGCGGGTCCCTGAGGTCCCCGTCGTAAGTCGAGAGCACCTGCCACAACTCGAGAAAATCCAGGAGGTTTTGCCCTCCAGGCGAGATGAGGCCCATTTCCGCTGAGGCTTCTCGAGGCTAATCACATCTAACCACTGGAACTTCCAAAGGGTCCTTCACACCCTTGCTGCAACTCAAGAAGTTCCCCGACATACCCGTCTCCACTCGAGAGGAAGCACGAGGGTCCCGCACACAACCAGGGGAGCCCCGTTTCCGCCTCCTAGCTCGAGATGAGGGATCCTTTCCCTGTTTCGTAGGGAAAGAATTCCCGGCGTTCCCGTGGCATCTCAAGAGGAGGCGCTCTCCACAGGAAAGGCGAGAGGAACTCCAGGGTCGTGCCACCATTCCAAGAGTCCCCCAGATGTGTCAGTCCATTCCAGAGGAACCTGTTTTCCCTGCACTGCCTTGACGTTCAAGCCCAGTATCGACTCCCACCACGTGTGCACGTGGGACCGCCCTGTGGGAAAGCCTCGTGGGAAAGCCTCGTGGGAAAGACTCGAGGGAAAACCATAGATCCTTTGATCTACGCGGAGGACTGCGTGACACTGCTGCTACCGCTCTGGAGGAAAGCGAAAGTGCATGCCCGCATTCGAGACGAGCACTGACTCCCCTGGGGAGACTCCAGAGGTACCCCAAGATCCATGTCAGCACTGCAGAGGAATCCTCAGGTTCCGGCCACGACTCCACACAAGGTCTTAGGCCCCGGCATCGACGGGAGAGGAATCCGGAGAGGCCCCCGAGGAACTCGCATGAGGAATGGCCTTTCCTGAGGCCACCAGAGCGGGTCCCTGAGGTCCCCGTCGGAAGTCGAGAGCACCTGCCGCAACTCGAGAAAATCCAGGAGGTTTTGCCCTCCAGGCGAGATGAGGCCCATTTCCGCTGAGGCTTCTCGAGGCTAATCACATCTAACCACTGGAACTTCCAAAGGGTCCTTCACACCCTTGCTGCAACACAAGAAGTTCCCTGACATACCAGTCCCTAGTAGAGAGGAAGCACGAGGGTCCCGCACACATCCAGGGGAGCCCCGTTTCCGCCTCCTAGCTCGAGATGAGGGATCCTTTCCCTGTTTCGTAGGGAAAGAATTCCCGGCATTCCGGTCGCATCTCAAGAGGAGGCGCTCTCCACAGAAAAGGCGAGAGGAACTCCAGGGTCGTGCCACCATTCCAAGAGCCCCCCAGATGTGTCAGTCCATTCCAGAGGAACCTGTTTTCCCTGCACTTCCTTGACGTTCAAGCCGAGGATCGACTCCCACCACGTGTGCACGTGGGACAGCCCTGTAGGAAAGCCTCTTGGGAAAGCCTCGTGGGAAAGACTCGAGGGAAAACCATAGATCCTTTGATCCACGCGGCAGGCTGTGTGATACTGCTGCTACCGCTCTGCAGGAAAGCGCAAGTGCATGCCCGCATTCGAGACGAGCACTGACTCCCCTGGGGAGACTCCAGAAGTACCCCAAGATCCATGTCAGCACTGGAGAGGAATCCTCAGGTTCCGGCCCCGACTCCACACAAGGTCTTAGGCCCCGGCATTGACGGGAGAGGAATCCCGAGAGGCCCCCGAGGAACTCGCATGGGGACTGGCCTTTCCTGAGGCCACCAGAGCAGGTCCCTGAGGTCCCCGTCGTAAGTCGAGAGCACCTGCCGCAACTCGAGAAAATCCAGGAGGTTTTGCCCTCCAGGCGAGATGAGGCCCATTTCCGCTGAGGCTTCTCGAGGCTAATCACATCTAACCACTGGAACTTCCAAAGGGTCCTTCACACCCTTGCTGCAACTCAAGAAGTTCCCCGACATACCCGTCTCCACTCGAGAGGAAGCACGAGGGTCCCGCACACATCCAGGGGAGCCCCGTTTCCGCCTCCTAGCTCGAGATGAGGGATCCTTTCCCTGTTTCATAGGGAAAGAATTCCCGGTGTTCCCGTCGCATCTCAAGAGGAGGGGCTCTCCACAGGAAAGGCGAGAGGAACTCCAGGGTCGTGCCACCATTCCAAGAGTCCCCCAGATGTGTCAGTCCATTCCAGAGGAACCTGTTTTCCCTGCACTGCCTTCACGTTCAAGCCGAGGATCGACTCCCACCACGTGTGCACGTGGGACAGCCCTGTGGGAAAGCCTGGTGGGAAAGCCTCGTGGCATAGACTCGAGGGAAAACCATAGATCCTTTGATCCACGCGGCGGACTGTGTGACACTGCTGCTACCGCTATGGAGGAAAGCGTAAGTGCATGCCCGCATTCGAGACGAGGACTGACTCCCCTGGGGAGACTCCAGAAGTACCCCAAGATCCATGTCAGCACTGGAGAGGAATCCTCAGGTTCCGGCCCCGACTCCACACAAGGTCTTAGGCCCCGGCATCGACGGGAGAGGAATCCCGAGAGGCCCCCGAGAAACTCACATGGGGACTGGCCTTTCCTGAGGCCACCAGAGCAGGTCCCTGAGGTCCCCGTCGTAAGTCGAGAGCACCTGCCGCAACTCGAGAAAATCCAGGAGGTTTTGCCCTCCAGGCGAGATGAGGCCCATTTCCGCTGAGGCTTCTCGAGGCTAATCACATCTAACCACTGGAACTTCCAAAGGGTCCTTCACACCCTTGCTGCAACACAAGAAGTTCCCTGACATACCAGTCCCTAGTAGAGAGGAAGCACGAGGGTCCCGACACATCCAGGGGAGCCCCGTTTCCGCCTCCAAGCTCGAGATGAGGGATCCTTTCCCTGTTTCGTAGGGAAAGAATTCCCGGCATTCCGGTCGCATCTCAAGAGGAGGCGCTCTCCACAGGAAAGGCGAGAGGAACTCCAGGGTCGTGCCACCATTCCAAGAGCCCCCCAGATGTGTCAGTCCATTCCAGAGGAACCTGTTTTCCCTGCACTTCCTTGACGTTCAAGCCGAGGATCGACTCCCACCACGTGTGCACGTGGGACAGCCCTGTAGGAAAGCCTCTTGGGAAAGCCTCGTGGGAAAGACTCGAGGGAAAACCATAGATCCTTTGATCCACGCGGCAGGCTGTGTGATACTGCTGCTACCGCTCTGCAGGAAAGCGCAAGTGCATGCCCGCATTCGAGACGAGCACTGACTCCCCTGGGGAGACTCCAGAAGTACCCCAAGATCCATGTCAGCACTGGAGAGGAATCCTCAGGTTCCGGCCCCGACTCCACACAAGGTCTTAGGCCCCGGCATTGACGGGAGAGGAATCCCGAGAGGCCCCCGAGGAACTCGCATGGGGACTGGCCTTTCCTGAGGCCACCAGAGCAGGTCCCTGAGGTCCCCGTCGTAAGTCGAGAGCACCTGCCGCAACTCGAGAAAATCCAGGAGGTTTTGCCCTCCAGGCGAGATGAGGCCCATTTCCGCTGAGGCTTCTCGAGGCTAATCACATCTAACCACTGGAACTTCCAAAGGGTCCTTCACACCCTTGCTGCAACTCAAGAAGTTCCCCGACATACCCGTCTCCACTCGAGAGGAAGCACGAGGGTCCCGCACACATCCAGGGGAGCCCCGTTTCCGCCTCCTAGCTCGAGATGAGGGATCCTTTCCCTGTTTCATAGGGAAAGAATTCCCGGTGTTCCCGTCGCATCTCAAGAGGAGGGGCTCTCCACAGGAAAGGCGAGAGGAACTCCAGGGTCGTGCCACCATTCCAAGAGTCCCCCAGATGTGTCAGTCCATTCCAGAGGAACCTGTTTTCCCTGCACTGCCTTCACGTTCAAGCCGAGGATCGACTCCCACCACGTGTGCACGTGGGACAGCCCTGTGGGAAAGCCTGGTGGGAAAGCCTCGTGGCATAGACTCGAGGGAAAACCATAGATCCTTTGATCCACGCGGCGGACTGTGTGACACTGCTGCTACCGCTATGGAGGAAAGCGTAAGTGCATGCCCGCATTCGAGACGAGGACTGACTCCCCTGGGGAGACTCCAGAAGTACCCCAAGATCCATGTCAGCACTGGAGAGGAATCCTCAGGTTCCGGCCCCGACTCCACACAAGGTCTTAGGCCCCGGCATCGACGGGAGAGGAATCCCGAGAGGCCCCCGAGAAACTCACATGGGGACTGGCCTTTCCTGAGGCCACCAGAGCAGGTCCCTGAGGTCCCCGTCGTAAGTCGAGAGCACCTGCCGCAACTCGAGAAAATCCAGGAGGTTTTGCCCTCCAGGCGAGATGAGGCCCATTTCCGCTGAGGCTTCTCGAGGCTAATCACATCTAACCACTGGAACTTCCAAAGGGTCCTTCACACCCTTGCTGCAACACAAGAAGTTCCCTGACATACCAGTCCCTAGTAGAGAGGAAGCACGAGGGTCCCGCACACATCCAGGGGAGCCCCGTTTCCGCCTCCAAGCTCGAGATGAGGGATCCTTTCCCTGTTTCGTAGGGAAAGAATTCCCGGCATTCCGGTCGCATCTCAAGAGGAGGCGCTCTCCACAGGAAAGGCGAGAGGAACTCCAGGGTCGTGCCACCATTCCAAGAGCCCCCCAGATGTGTCAGTCCATTCCAGAGGAACCTGTTTTCCCTGCACTTCCTTGACGTTCAAGCCGAGGATCGACTCCCACCACGTGTGCACGTGGGACAGCCCTGTAGGAAAGCCTCTTGGGAAAGCCTCGTGGGAAAGACTCGAGGGAAAACCATAGATCCTTTGATCCACGCGGCAGGCTGTGTGATACTGCTGCTACCGCTCTGCAGGAAAGCGCAAGTGCATGCCCGCATTCGAGACGAGCACTGACTCCCCTGGGGAGACTCCAGAAGTACCCCAAGATCCATGTCAGCACTGGAGAGGAATCCTCAGGTTCCGGCCCCGACTCCACACAAGGTCTTAGGCCCCGGCATTGACGGGAGAGGAATCCCGAGAGGCCCCCGAGGAACTCGCATGGGGACTGGCCTTTCCTGAGGCCACCAGAGCAGGTCCCTGAGGTCCCCGTCGTAAGTCGAGAGCACCTGCCGCAACTCGAGAAAATCCAGGAGGTTTTGCCCTCCAGGCGAGATGAGGCCCATTTCCGCTGAGGTTTCTCGAGGCTAATCACATCTAACCACTGGAACTTCCAAAGTGTCCTTCACACCCTTGCTGCAACTCAAGAAGTTCCCCGACATACCCGTCTCCACTCGAGAGGAAGCACGTGGGTCCCGCACACATCCAGGGGAGCCCCGTTTCCGCCTCCTAGCTCGAGATGAGGGATCCTTTCCCTGTTTCATAGGGAAAGAATTCCCGGTGTTCCCGTCGCATCTCAAGAGGAGGGGCTCTCCACAGGAAAGGCGAGAGGAACTCCAGGGTCGTGCCACCATTCCAAGAGTCCCCCAGATGTGTCAGTCCATTCCAGAGGAACCTGTTTTCCCTGCACTGCCTTCACGTTCAAGCCGAGGATCGACTCCCACCACGTGTGCACGTGGGACAGCCCTGTGGGAAAGCCTGGTGGGAAAGCCTCCTGGCATAGACTCGAGGGAAAACCATAGATCCTTTGATCCACGCGGCGGACTGTGTGACACTGCTGCTACCGCTATGGAGGAAAGCGTAAGTGCATGCCCGCATTCGAGACGAGGACTGACTCCCCTGGGGAGACTCCAGAAGTACCCCAAGATCCATGTCAGCACTGGAGAGGAATCCTCAGGTTCCGGCCCCGACTCCACACAAGGTCTTAGGCCCCGGCATCGACGGGAGAGGAATCCCGAGAGGCCCCCGAGGAACTCACATGGGGACTGGCCTTTCCTGAGGCCACCAGAGCAGGTCCCTGAGGTCCCTGTCGTTAGTCGAGAGCACCTGCCGCAACTCGAGAAAATCCAGGAAGTTTTGCCCTCCAGGCGAGATGAGGCCCATTTCCGCTGAGGCTTCTCGAGGCTAATCACATCTAAACACTGGAACTTCCAAAGGGTCCTTCACACCCTTGCTGCAACTCAAGAAGTTCCCCGACATACCCGTCTCCACTCGAGAGGAAGCACCAGGGTCCCGCACACACCCAGGGGAGCCCCGTTTCCGCCTCCTAGCTCGAGATGAGGGATCCTTTCCCTTTTTTCGTAGGGAAAGAATTCCCGGCGTTCCCGTCGCATCTCACGAGGTGGCGCTCTCCACAGGAAAGGCGAGAGGAACTCCAGGGTCGTGCCACCATTCCAAGAGTCCCCCAGATGTGTCAGTCCATTCCAGAGGAACCTGTTTTCCCTGCACTTCCTCGACGATCAAGCCGAGGATCGACTCCCACCACGTGTGCACGTGGGACAGCCCTGTGGGAAAGCCTCGTGGGAAAGACTCGAGGGAAAAGCATAGATCCTTTGATCCACGCGACGGACTGCGTGACACTGCTGCTACCGCTCTGGAGGAAAGCGAAAGTGCATGCCCGCATTCGAGACGAGCACTAACTCCCCTGGGGAGACTCCAGAAGTACCCCAAGATCCATGTCAGCACTGGAGAGGAATCCTGAGGTTCCCGCCCCGACTCCACACAAGGTCTTAGGCCCCGGCATCGACGGGAGAGGAATCCCGAGTGGCCCCCGAGGAACTCGCATGGGGACTGGCCTTTCCTGAGGCCACCAGAGCAGGTCCCTGAGCTCCCCGTCGTAAGTCGAGAGCACCTGCCGCAACTCGAGAAAATCCAGGAGGTTTTGCCCTCCAGGCGAGATGAGGCCCATTTCCGCTGAGGCTTCTCGAGGCTAATCACATCTAACCACTGGAACTTCCAAAGGGTCCTTCACACCCTTGCCCCAACTCAAGAAGTTCCCCGACATACATGTCTCCACTCGAGAGGAAGCACGAGGGTCCCGCACACATCCAGGGGAGCCCCGTTTCCGCCTCCTAGCTCGAGATGAGGGATCCTTTCCCTGTTTCGTAGGGAAAGAATTCCCGGCGTTCCCGTCGCATCTCAAGAGGAGGCGCTCTCCACAGGAAAGGCGAGAGGAACTCCAGGGTCGTGCCACCATTCCAAGAGTCCCCCAGATGTGTCAGTCTATTCCAGAGGAACCTTTTTTCCCTGCACTGCCTTGACGTTCAAGCCGAGGATCGACTCCCACCAGGGGTGCACGAGGGACAGCCCTGTGGGAAAGCCTCGTGGGAAAGCCTCCTGGGAAAGATTCGAGGGAAAACCATAGATCCTTTGATCCACGCTGCCGACTGCGTGACACTGCTGCTACCGCTCTGGAGGAAAGCACAAGTGCATGCCCGCATTAGAGACGAGGACTGACTCCCCTGGGAAGACTCCAGAACTACCCCAAGATCCATGTCAGCACTGGAGAGGAATCCTCAGGTTCTGGCCCCGACTCCACACAAAGTCTTAGGCCCCGGCATCGACGAGAGAGGAATCCCGAGAGGCCCCCGAGGAACTTGCATGGGGACTGGCCTTTCCTGAGGCCACCAGAGCGGGTCCCTGAGGTCCCCGTCGTAAGTCGAGAGCACCTGCCGCAACTAGAGAAAATCCAGGAAGTATTGCCCTCCAGGCGAGATGAGGCCCATTTCCGCTGAGGCTTCTCGAGGCTAATCACATCTAACCACTGGAACTTCCAAAGGGTCCTTCACACCCTTGATGCAACTCAAGAAGTTCCCCGACATTCCCGTCTCCACTCGAGAGGAAGCACGAGGGTCCCGCACACATCCAGGGGAGCCCCGTTTCCGCCTCCAAGCTCGAGATGAGGGATCCTTTCCCTGTTTCATAGGGAAAGAATTCCCGGTGTTCCCGTCGCATCTCAAGAGGAGGCGCTCTCCACAGGAAAGGCGAGAGGAACTCCAGGGTCGTGCCACCATTCCAAGAGTCACCCAGATGTGTCAGTCCATTCCAGAGGAACCTGTTTTCCCTGCACTGCCTTCACGTTCAAGCCGAGGATCGACTCCAACCACGTGTGCACGTGGGACAGCCCTGTGGGAAAGCCTGGTGGGAAAGCCTCGTGGCATAGACTCGAGGGAAAACCATAGATCCTTTGATCCACGCGGCGGACTGTGTGACACTGCTGCTACCGCTATGGAGGAAAGCGTAAGTGCATGCCCGCATTCGAGACGAGGACTGACTCCCCTGGGGAGACTCCAGAAGTACCCCAAGATCCATGTCAGCACTGGAGAGGAATCCTCAGGTTCCGGCCCCGACTCCACACAAGGTCTTAGGCCCCGGCATCGACGGGAGAGGAATCCCGAGAGGCCCCCGAGGAACTCACATGGGGACTGGCCTTTCCTGAGGCCACCAGAGCAGGTCCCTGAGGTCCCTGTCGTAAGTCGAGAGCACCTGCCGCAACTCGAGAAAATCCAGGAGGTTTTGCCCTCCAGGCGAGATGAGGCCCATTTCCGCTGAGGCTTCTCGAGGCTAATCAAATCTAACCACTGGAACTTCCAAAGGGTCCTTCACACCCTTGCTGCAACTCAAGAAGTTCCCCGAAATACCCGTCTCCACTCGAGAGGAAGCACGAGGGTCCCGCACACACCCAGGGGAGCCCCGTTTCCGCCTCCTAGCTCGAGATGAGGGATCCTTTCCCTTTTTTCGTAGGGAAAGAATTCCCGGCGTTCCCGTCGCATCTCACGAGGTGGCGCTCTCCACAGGAAAGACGAGAGGAACTCCAGGGTCGTGCCACCATTCCAAGAGTCCCCCAGATGTGTCAGTCCATTCCAGAGGAACCTGTTTTCCCTGCACTGCCTCGACGTTCAAGCCGAGGATCGACTCCCACCACGTGTGCACGTGGGACAGCCCTGTGGGAAAGCCTCGTGGGAAAGACTCGAGGGAAAACCATAGATCCTTTGATCCACGCGACGGACTGCGTGACACTGCTGCTACCGCTCTGGAGGAAAGCGAAAGTGCATGCCCGCATTCGAGACGAGCACTGACTCCCCTGGGGAGACTCCAGAAGTACCCCAAGATCCATGTCAGCACTGGAGAGGAATCCTGAGGTTCCCGCCCCGACTCCACACAAGGTCTTAGGCCCCGGCATCGACGGGAGAGGAATCCCGAGTGGCCCCCGAGGAACTCGCATGGGGACTGGCCTTTCCTGAGGCCACCAGAGCAGGTCCCTGAGGTCCCCGTCGTAAGTCGAGAGCACCTGCCGCAACTCGAGAAAATCCAGGAGGTTTTGCCCTCCAGGCGAGATGAGGCCCATTTCCGCTGAGGCTTCTCGAGGCTAATCACATCTAACCACTGGAACTTCCAAAGGGTCCTTCACACCCTTGCCCCACCTCAAGAAGTTCCCCGACATACATGTCTCCACTCGAGAGGAAGCACGAGGGTCCCGCACACATCCAGGGGAGCCCCGTTTCCGCCTCCTAGCTCTAGATGAGGGATCCTTTCCCTGTTTCGTAGGGAAAGAATTCCCGGCGTTCCCGTCGCATCTCAAGAGGAGGCGCTCTCCACAGGAAAGGCGAGAGGAACTCCAGGGTCGTGCCACCATTCCAAGAGTCCCCCAGATGTGTCAGTCTATTCCAGAGGAACCTGTTTTCCCTGCACTGCCTTGACGTTCAAGCCGAGGATCGACTCCCACCACGTGTGCACGAGGGACAGCCCTGTGGGAAAGCCTCGTGGGAAAGCCTCCTGGGAAAGATTCGAGGGAAAACCATAGATCCTTTGATCCACGCTGCCGACTGCGTGACACTGCTGCTACCGCTCTGGAGGAAAGCGCAAGTGCATGCCCGCATTCGAGACGAGGACTGACTTCCCTGGGAAGACTCCAGAACTACCCCAAGATCCATGTCAGCACTGGAGAGGAATCCTCAGGTTCTGGCCCCGACTCCACACAAAGTCTTAGGCCCCGGCATCGACGAGAGAGGAATCCCGAGAGGCCCCCGAGGAACTCGCATGGGGACTGGCCTTTCCTGAGGCCACCAGAGCGGGTCCCTGAGGTCCCCGTCGTAAGTCGAGAGCACCTGCCGCAACTCGAGAAAATCCAGGAAGTATTGCCCTCCAGGCGAGATGAGGCCCATTTCCGCTGAGGCTTCTCGAGGCTAATCACATCTAACCACTGGAACTTCCAAAGGGTCCTTCACGCCCTTGCTGCAACTCAAGAAGTTCCCCGACATTCCCGTCTCCACTCGAGAGGAAGCACGAGGGTCCCGCACACATCCAAGGGAGCCCCGTTTCCGCCTCCTAGCTCAAGATGAGGGTTACTTTCCCTGTTTCGTATGGAAATAATTCCCGGCGTTCCCGTCGCATCTCAAGAGGAGGCGCTCTCCACAGGAAAGGCGAGAGGAACTCCAGGGTCGTGCCACCATTCCAAGAGTCCCCCAGATGTGTCAGTCCATTCCAGAGGAACCTGTTTTCCCTTCACTGCCTTGACGTTCAAGCCGAGGATCGACTCCCACCACGTGTGCACGTGGGACAGCCCTGTGGGAAAGCCTCGTGGAAAGCCTCGTGGGAAAGCCTCGAGGGAAAACCATAGATCCTTTGATCAACGCGACGGACTGCGTGACACTGCTGCTACCGCTCTGGAGGAAAGCGCAAGTGCATGCCCGCATTCGAGACGAGCAGTGATTCCCTGGGGAGACTCCAGAAGTACCCCAAGATCCATGTCAGCACTGGAGAGAAATCCTCAGGTTCCGGCCCCGACTCCACACAAGGTCTTAGGCCCGGGCATCGAGGGGAGAGGAATCCCGACAGGCCCCTGAGGAGCTCGCATGGGGACTGGCCTTTCCTGAGGCAACCAGAGCGGGTCCCCGAGGTCCCTGTCGTAAGTCGAGAGCACCTGCCGCAACTCGAGAAAATCCAGGAGGTTTTGCCCTCCAGGCGAGATGAGGCCCATTTCCGCTGAGGCTTCTCGAGGCTAATCACATCTAACCACTGGAACTTCCAAAGGGTCCTTCACACCCTTGCTGCAACTCAAGAAGTTCCCCGACATACCCGTCTCCACTCGAGAGGAAGCACGAGGGTCCCGCACACATCCAGGGGAGCCCCGTTTCCGCCTCCTAGCTCGAGATGTGGGATCCTTTCCCTGTTTCGTAGGGAAAGAATTCCCGGCGTTCCCGTCGCATCTCAAGAGGAGGGGCTTTCCACAGGAAAGGCGAGAGGAACTCCAGGGTCGTGCCACCATTCCAAGAGTCCCCCAGATGTGTCAGTCCATTCCAGAGGAACCTGTTTTCCCTGCACTGCCTTGACGTTCAAGCCGAGGATAGACTCCCACCACGTGTGCACGGGGGACAGCCCTGTGGGAAAGCCTCGTGGGAAAGCCTCGTGGGAAAGACTCGAGGGAAAACCATAGATCCTTTGATCCACGCGGCCGACTGCGTGACACTGCTGCTACCGCTCTGGAGGAAAGCGCAAGTGCATGCCCGCATTCGAGACGAGGACTGACTCCCCTGGGGAGACTCCAGAAGTACCCGAAGATCCATGTCAGCACTGGAGAGGAATCCTCAGGTTCTGGCCCCGACTCCACACAAGGTCTTAGGCCCTGGCATCGACGGGAGAGGATTCCCGAGAGGCCCCCGAGGAACTCGCATGGGGACTGGCCTTTCCTGAGGCCACCAGAGCGGGTCCCTGAGGTCCCCGACGTAAGTCGAGAGCACCTGCCGCAACTCGAGAAAATCCAGGAAGTATTGCCCTCCAGGCGAGATGAGGCCCATTTCCGCTGAGGCTTCTCGAGGCTAATCACATCTAACCACTGGAACTTCCAAAGGGTCCTTCACACCCTTGCTGCAACACAAGAAGTTCCCTGACATACCAGTCCCTAGTAGAGAGGAAGCACGAGGGTCCCGCACACATCCAGGGGAGCCCCGTTTCCGCCTCCAAGCTCGAGATGAGGGATCCTTTCCCTGTTTCGTAGGGAAAGAATTCCCGGCATTCCGGTCGCATCTCAAGAGGAGGCGCTCTCCACAGGAAAGGCGAGAGGAACTCCAGGGTCGTGCCACCATTCCAAGAGCCCCCCAGATGTGTCAGTCCATTCCAGAGGAACCTGTTTTCCCTGCACTTCCTTGACGTTCAAGCCGAGGATCGACTCCCACCACGTGTGCACGTGGGACAGCCCTGTGGGAAAGCCTCGTGGGAAAGCCTCGTGGGAAAGACTCGAGGGAAAACCATAGATCCTTTGATCCACGCGGCAGGCTGTGTGATACTGCTGCTACCGCTCTGCAGGAAAGCGCAAGTGCATGCCCGCATTCGAGACGAGCACTGACTCCCCTGGGGAGACTCCAGAAGTACCCCAAGATCCATGTCAGCACTGGAGAGGAATCCTCAGGTTCCGGCCCCGACTCCACACAAGGTCTTAGGCCCCGGCATTGACGGGAGAGGAATCCCGAGAGGCCCCCGAGGAACTCGCATGGGGACTGGCCTTTCCTGAGGCCACCAGAGCAGGTCCCTGAGGTCCCCGTCGTAAGTCGAGAGCACCTGCCGCAACTCGAGAAAATCCAGGAGGTTTTGCCCTCCAGGCGAGATGAGGCCCATTTCCGCTGAGGCTTCTCGAGGCTAATCACATCTAACCACAGGAACTTCCAAAGGGTCCTTCACACCCTTGCTGCAACTCAAGAAGTTCCCCGACATACCCGTCTCCACTCGAGAGGAAGCACGTGGGTCCCGCACACATCCAGGGGAGCCCCGTTTCCGCCTCCTAGCTCGAGATGAGGGATCCTTTCCCTGTTTCATAGGGAAAGAATTCCCGGTGTTCCCGTCGCATCTCAAGAGGAGGGGCTCTCCACAGGAAAGGCGAGAGGAACTCCAGGGTCGTGCCACCATTCCAAGAGTCCCCCAGATGTGTCAGTCCATTCCAGAGGAACCTGTTTTCCCTGCACTGCCTTCACGTTCAAGCCGAGGATCGACTCCCACCACGTGTGCACGTGGGACAGCCCTGTGGGAAAGCCTGGTGGGAAAGCCTCGTGGCATAGACTCGAGGGAAAACCATAGATCCTTTGATCCACGCGGCGGACTGTGTGACACTGCTGCTACCGCTATGGAGGAAAGCGTAAGTGCATGCCCGCATTCGAGACGAGGACTGACTCCCCTGGGGAGACTCCAGAAGTACCCCAAGATCCATGTCAGCACTGGAGAGGAATCCTCAGGTTCCGGCCCCGACTCCACACAAGGTCTTAGGCCCCGGCATCGACGGGAGAGGAATCCCGAGAGGCCCCCGAGGAACTCACATGGGGACTGGCCTTTCCTGAGGCCACCAGAGCAGGTCCCTGAGGTCCCTGTCGTTAGTCGAGAGCACCTGCCGCAACTCGAGAAAATCCAGGAAGTTTTGCCCTCCAGGCGAGATGAGGCCCATTTCCGCTGAGGCTTCTCGAGGCTAATCACATCTAAACACTGGAACTTCCAAAGGGTCCTTCACACCCTTGCTGCAACTCAAGAAGTTCCCCGACATACCCGTCTCCACTCGAGAGGAAGCACCAGGGTCCCGCACACACCCAGGGGAGCCCCGTTTCAGCCTCCTAGCTCGAGATGAGGGATCCTTTCCCTTTTTTCGTAGGGAAAGAATTCCCGGCGTTCCCGTCGCATCTCACGAGGTGGCGCTCTCCACAGGAAAGGCGAGAGGAACTCCAGGGTCGTGCCACCATTCCAAGAGTCCCCCAGATGTGTCAGTCCATTCCAGAGGAACCTGTTTTCCCTGCACTTCCTCGACGATCAAGCCGAGGATCGACTCCCACCACGTGTGCACGTGGGACAGCCCTGTGGGAAAGCCTCGTGGGAAAGACTCGAGGGAAAAGCATAGATCCTTTGATCCACGCGACGGACTGCGTGACACTGCTGCTACCGCTCTGGAGGAAAGCGAAAGTGCATGCCCGCATTCGAGACGAGGACTGACTCCCCTGGGAAGACTCCAGAACTACCCCAAGATCCATGTCAGCACTGGAGAGGAATCCTCAGGTTCTGGCCCCGACTCCACACAAAGTCTTAGGCCCCGGCATCGACGAGAGAGGAATCCCGAGAGGCCCCCGAGGAACTCGCATGGGGACTGGCCTTTCCTGAGGCCACCAGAGCGGGTCCCTGAGGTCCCCGTCGTAAGTCGAGAGCACCTGCCGCAACTCGAGAAAATCCAGGAAGTATTGCCCTCCAGGCGAGATGAGGCCCATTTCCGCTGAGGCTTCTCGAGGCTAATCACATCTAACCACTGGAACTTCCAAAGGGTCCTTCACACCCTTGATGCAACTCAAGAAGTTCCCCGACATTCCCGTCTCCACTCGAGAGGAAGCACGAGGGTCCCGCACACATCCAGGGGAGCCCCGTTTCCGCCTCCAAGCTCGAGATGAGGGATCCTTTCCCTGTTTCATAGGGAAAGAATTCCCGGTGTTCCCGTCGCATCTCAAGAGGAGGCGCTCTCCACAGGAAAGGCGAGAGGAACTCCAGGGTCGTGCCACCATTCCAAGAGTCCCCCAGATGTGTCAGTCCATTCCAGAGGAACCTGTTTTCCCTGCACTGCCTTCACGTTCAAGCCGAGGATCGACTCCAACCACGTGTGCACGTGGGACAGCCCTGTGGGAAAGCCTGGTGGGAAAGCCTCGTGGCATAGACTCGAGGGAAAACCATAGATCCTTTGATCCACGCGGCGGACTGTGTGACACTGCTGCTACCGCTATGGAGGAAAGCGTAAGTGCATGCCCGCATTCGAGACGAGGACTGACTCCCCTGGGGAGACTCCAGAAGTACCCCAAGATCCATGTCAGCACTGGAGAGGAATCCTCAGGTTCCGGCCCCGACTCCACACAAGGTCTTAGGCCCCGGCATCGACGGGAGAGGAATCCCGAGAGGCCCCCGAGGAACTCACATGGGGACTGGCCTTTCCTGAGGCCACCAGAGCAGGTCCCTGAGGTCCCTGTCGTAAGTCGAGAGCACCTGCCGCAACTCGAGAAAATCCAGGAGGTTTTGCCCTCCAGGCGAGATGAGGCCCATTTCCGCTGAGGCTTCTCGAGGCTAATCAAATCTAACCACTGGAACTTCCAAAGGGTCCTTCACACCCTTGCTGCAACTCAAGAAGTTCCCCGAAATACCCGTCTCCACTCGAGAGGAAGCACGAGGGTCCCGCACACACCCAGGGGAGCCCCGTTTCCGCCTCCTAGCTCGAGATGAGGGATCCTTTCCCTTTTTTCGTAGGGAAAGAATTCCCGGCGTTCCCGTCGCATCTCACGAGGTGGCGCTCTCCACAGGAAAGACGAGAGGAACTCCAGGGTCGTGCCACCATTCCAAGAGTCCCCCAGATGTGTCAGTCCATTCCAGAGGAACCTGTTTTCCCTGCACTGCCTCGACGTTCAAGCCGAGGATCGACTCCCACCACGTGTGCACGTGGGACAGCCCTGTGGG
Source organism: Ovis canadensis (assembly GCF_042477335.2). Taxonomy (NCBI): domain Eukaryota; kingdom Metazoa; phylum Chordata; class Mammalia; order Artiodactyla; family Bovidae; genus Ovis; species Ovis canadensis. Next base: position 8,832,051 of record NC_091258.1, on the reverse strand, counting down.
AAAGCCTCGTGGGAAAGACTCGAGGGAAAACCATAGATCCTTTGATCCACGCGACGGACTGCGTGACACTGCTGCTACCGCTCTGGAGGAAAGCGAAAGTGCATGCCCGCATTCGAGACGAGCACTGACTCCCCTGGGGAGACTCCAGAAGTACCCCAAGATCCATGTCAGCACTGGAGAGGAATCCTGAGGTTCCCGCCCCGACTCCACACAAGGTCTTAGGCCCCGGCATCGACGGGAGAGGAATCCCGAGTGGCCCCCGAGGAACTCGCATGGGGACTGGCCTTTCCTGAGGCCACCAGAGCAGGTCCCTGAGGTCCCCGTCGTAAGTCGAGAGCACCTGCCGCAACTCGAGAAAATCCAGGAAGTTTTGCCCTCCAGGCGAGATGAGGCCCATTTCCGCTGAGGCTTCTCGAGGCTAATCACATCTAACCACTGGAACTTCCAAAGGGTCCTTCACACCCTTGCCCCACCTCAAGAAGTTCCCCGACATACATGTCTCCACTCGAGAGGAAGCACGAGGGTCCCGCACACATCCAGGGGAGCCCCGTTTCCGCCTCCTAGCTCTAGATGAGGGATCCTTTCCCTGTTTCGTAGGGAAAGAATTCCCGGCGTTCCCGTCGCATCTCAAGAGGAGGCGCTCTCCACAGGAAAGGCGAGAGGAACTCCAGGGTCGTGCCACCATTCCAAGAGTCCCCCAGATGTGTCAGTCTATTCCAGAGGAACCTGTTTTCCCTGCACTGCCTTGACGTTCAAGCCGAGGATCGACTCCCACCACGTGTGCACGAGGGACAGCCCTGTGGGAAAGCCTCGTGGGAAAGCCTCCTGGGAAAGATTCGAGGGAAAACCATAGATCCTTTGATCCACGCTGCCGACTGCGTGACACTGCTGCTACCGCTCTGGAGGAAAGCGCAAGTGCATGCCCGCATTCGAGACGAGGACTGACTCCCCTGGGAAGACTCCAGAACTACCCCAAGATCCATGTCAGCACTGGAGAGGAATCCTCAGGTTCTGGCCCCGACTCCACACAAAGTCTTAGGCCCCGGCATCGACGAGAGAGGAATCCCGAGAGGCCCCCGAGGAACTCGCATGGGGACTGGCCTTTCCTGAGGCCACCAGAGCGGGTCCCTGAGGTCCCCGTCGTAAGTCGAGAGCACCTGCCGCAACTCGAGAAAATCCAGGAAGTATTGCCCTCCAGGCGAGATGAGGCCCATTTCCGCTGAGGCTTCTCGAGGCTAATCACATCTAACCACTGGAACTTCCAAAGGGTCCTTCACGCCCTTGCTGCAACTCAAGAAGTTCCCCGACATTCCCGTCTCCACTCGAGAGGAAGCACGAGGGTCCCGCACACATCCAAGGGAGCCCCGTTTCCGCCTCCTAGCTCAAGATGAGGGTTACTTTCCCTGTTTCGTATGGAAATAATTCCCGGCGTTCCCGTCGCATCTCAAGAGGAGGCGCTCTCCACAGGAAAGGCGAGAGGAACTACAGGGTCGTGCCACCATTCCAAGAGTCCCCCAGATGTGTCAGTCCATTCCAGAGGAACCTGTTTTCCCTTCACTGCCTTGACGTTCAAGCCGAGGATCGACTCCCACCACGTGTGCACGTGGGACAGCCCTGTGGGAAAGCCTCGTGGAAAGCCTCGTGGGAAAGCCTCGAGGGAAAACCATAGATCCTTTGATCAACGCGACGGACTGCGTGACACTGCTGCTACCGCTCTGGAGGAAAGCGCAAGTGCATGCCCGCATTCGAGACGAGCAGTGATTCCCTGGGGAGACTCCAGAAGTACCCCAAGATCCATGTCAGCACTGGAGAGAAATCCTCAGGTTCCGGCCCCGACTCCACACAAGGTCTTAGGCCCGGGCATCGAGGGGAGAGGAATCCCGACAGGCCCCTGAGGAGCTCGCATGGGGACTGGCCTTTCCTGAGGCAACCAGAGCGGGTCCCCGAGGTCCCTGTCGTAAGTCGAGAGCACCTGCCGCAACTCGAGAAAATCCAGGAGGTTTTGCCCTCCAGGCGAGATGAGGCCCATTTCCGCTGAGGCTTCTCGAGGCTAATCACATCTAACCACTGGAACTTCCAAAGGGTCCTTCACACCCTTGCTGCAACTCAAGAAGTTCCCCGACATACCCGTCTCCACTCGAGAGGAAGCACGAGGGTCCCGCACACATCCAGGGGAGCCCCGTTTCCGCCTCCTAGCTCGAGATGAGGGATCCTTTCCCTGTTTCGTAGGGAAAGAATTCCCGGCGTTCCCGTCGCATCTCAAGAGGAGGGGCTTTCCACAGGAAAGGCGAGAGGAACTCCAGGGTCGTGCCACCATTCCAAGAGTCCCCCAGATGTGTCAGTCCATTCCAGAGGAACCTGTTTTCCCTGCACTGCCTTGACGTTCAAGCCGAGGATAGACTCCCACCACGTGTGCACGGGGGACAGCCCTGTGGGAAAGCCTCGTGGGAAAGCCTCGTGGGAAAGACTCGAGGGAAAACCATAGATCCTTTGATCCACGCGGCCGACTGCGTGACACTGCTGCTACCGCTCTGGAGGAAAGCGCAAGTGCATGCCCGCATTCGAGACGAGGACTGACTCCCCTGGGGAGACTCCAGAAGTACCCCAAGATCCATGTCAGCACTGGAGAGGAATCCTCAGGTTCTGGCCCCGACTCCACACAAGGTCTTAGGCCCTGGCATCGACGGGAGAGGATTCCCGAGAGGCCCCCGAGGAACTCGCATGGGGACTGGCCTTTCCTGAGGCCACCAGAGCGGGTCCCTGAGGTCCCCGACGTAAGTCGAGAGCACCTGCCGCAACTCGAGAAAATCCAGGAAGTATTGCCCTCCAGGCGAGATGAGGCCCATTTCCGCTGAGGCTTCTCGAGGCTAATCACATCTAACCACTGGAAATTCCAAAGGGTCCTTCACACCCTTGCTGCAACTCAAGAAGTTCCCCGACATACCCGTCACCACTCGAGAGGAAGCACGAGGGTCCCGCACATATCCAAGGGAGCCCCGTTTCCGCCTCCTAGCTCGAGGTGAGGGATCCTTTCCCTGTTTCGTAGGGAAAGAATTCCCGGCGTTCCCGTCGCATCTCAAGAGGAGGCGCTCTCCACAGGAAAGGCGAGAGGAACTCCAGGGTCGTGCCACCATTCCAAGAGTCCCTCAGATGGGTCAGTCCATTCCAGAGGAACCTGTTTTCCCTGCACTGCCTCGACGTTCAAGCCGAGGATCGACTCCCAACACGTGTGCACGTGGGACAGCCCTGTGGGAAAGCCTCGTGGGAAAGCCTCGTGGGAAAGACTCGAGGGAAAACCATAGATCCTTTGATCCACGCGGCGGACTGCGTGACACTGCTGCTACCGCTCTGGAGGAAAGCACAAGTGCATGCCCGCATTCGAGACGAGCACTGACTCCCCTGGGGAGACTCCAGAAGTACCCCAAGATCCATGTCAGCACTGGAGAGGAATCCTGAGGTTCCCGCCCCGACTCCACACAAGGTCTTAGGCCCCGGCATCGACGGGGGAGGAATCCCGAGAGGCCCCCGAGGAACTCGCATGGGGACTGGCCTTTCCTGAGGCCACCAGAGCGGGTCCCTGAGGTCCCGGTCGTAAGTCGAGAGCACCTGCCGCAACTCGAGAAAATCCAGGAGGTTTTGCCCTCCAGGCGAGATGAGGCCCATTTCCGCTGAGGCTTCTCGAGGCTAATCAAATCTAACCACTGGAACTTCCAAAGGGTCCTTCACACCCTTGCTGCAACTCAAGAAGTTCCCCGAAATACCCGTCTCCACTCGAGAGGAAGCACGAGGGTCCCGCACACACCCAGGGGAGCCCCGTTTCCGCCTCCTAGCTCGAGATGAGGGATCCTTTCCCTTTTTTCGTAGGGAAAGAATTCCCGGCGTTCCCGTCGCATCTCACGAGGTGGCGCTCTCCACAGGAAAGACGAGAGGAACTCCAGGGTCGTGCCACCATTCCAAGAGTCCCCCAGATGTGTCAGTCCATTCCAGAGGAACCTGTTTTCCCTGCACTGCCTCGACGTTCAAGCCGAGGATCGACTCCCACCACGTGTGCACGTGGGACAGCCCTGTGGGAAAGCCTCGTGGGAAAGACTCGAGGGAAAACCATAGATCCTTTGATCCACGCGACGGACTGCGTGACACTGCTGCTACCGCTCTGGAGGAAAGCGAAAGTGCATGCCCGCATTCGAGACGAGCACTGACTCCCCTGGGGAGACTCCAGAAGTACCCCAAGATCCATGTCAGCACTGGAGAGGAATCCTGAGGTTCCCGCCCCGACTCCACACAAGGTCTTAGGCCCCGGCATCGACGGGAGAGGAATCCCGAGTGGCCCCCGAGGAACTCGCATGGGGACTGGCCTTTCCTGAGGCCACCAGAGCAGGTCCCTGAGGTCCCCGTCGTAAGTCGAGAGCACCTGCCGCAACTCGAGAAAATCCAGGAGGTTTTGCCCTCCAGGCGAGATGAGGCCCATTTCCGCTGAGGCTTCTCGAGGCTAATCACATCTAACCACTGGAACTTCCAAAGGGTCCTTCACACCCTTGCCCCACCTCAAGAAGTTCCCCGACATACATGTCTCCACTCGAGAGGAAGCACGAGGGTCCCGCACACATCCAGGGGAGCCCCGTTTCCGCCTCCTAGCTCTAGATGAGGGATCCTTTCCCTGTTTCGTAGGGAAAGAATTCCCGGCGTTCCCGTCGCATCTCAAGAGGAGGCGCTCTCCACAGGAAAGGCGAGAGGAACTCCAGGGTCGTGCCACCATTCCAAGAGTCCCCCAGATGTGTCAGTCTATTCCAGAGGAACCTGTTTTCCCTGCACTGCCTTGACGTTCAAGCCGAGGATCGACTCCCACCACGTGTGCACGAGGGACAGCCCTGTGGGAAAGCCTCGTGGGAAAGCCTCCTGGGAAAGATTCGAGGGAAAACCATAGATCCTTTGATCCACGCTGCCGACTGCGTGACACTGCTGCTACCGCTCTGGAGGAAAGCGCAAGTGCATGCCCGCATTCGAGACGAGGACTGACTCCCCTGGGAAGACTCCAGAACTACCCCAAGATCCATGTCAGCACTGGAGAGGAATCCTCAGGTTCTGGCCCCGACTCCACACAAAGTCTTAGGCCCCGGCATCGACGAGAGAGGAATCCCGAGAGGCCCCCGAGGAACTCGCATGGGGACTGGCCTTTCCTGAGGCCACCAGAGCGGGTCCCTGAGGTCCCCGTCGTAAGTCGAGAGCACCTGCCGCAACTCGAGAAAATCCAGGAAGTATTGCCCTCCAGGCGAGATGAGGCCCATTTCCGCTGAGGCTTCTCGAGGCTAATCACATCTAACCACTGGAACTTCCAAAGGGTCCTTCACGCCCTTGCTGCAACTCAAGAAGTTCCCCGACATTCCCGTCTCCACTCGAGAGGAAGCACGAGGGTCCCGCACACATCCAAGGGAGCCCCGTTTCCGCCTCCTAGCTCAAGATGAGGGTTACTTTCCCTGTTTCGTATGGAAATAATTCCCGGCGTTCCCGTCGCATCTCAAGAGGAGGCGCTCTCCACAGGAAAGGCGAGAGGAACTACAGGGTCGTGCCACCATTCCAAGAGTCCCCCAGATGTGTCAGTCCATTCCAGAGGAACCTGTTTTCCCTTCACTGCCTTGACGTTCAAGCCGAGGATCGACTCCCACCACGTGTGCACGTGGGACAGCCCTGTGGGAAAGCCTCGTGGAAAGCCTCGTGGGAAAGCCTCGAGGGAAAACCATAGATCCTTTGATCAACGCGACGGACTGCGTGACACTGCTGCTACCGCTCTGGAGGAAAGCGCAAGTGCATGCCCGCATTCGAGACGAGCAGTGATTCCCTGGGGAGACTCCAGAAGTACCCCAAGATCCATGTCAGCACTGGAGAGAAATCCTCAGGTTCCGGCCCCGACTCCACACAAGGTCTTAGGCCCGGGCATCGAGGGGAGAGGAATCCCGACAGGCCCCTGAGGAGCTCGCATGGGGACTGGCCTTTCCTGAGGCAACCAGAGCGGGTCCCCGAGGTCCCTGTCGTAAGTCGAGAGCACCTGCCGCAACTCGAGAAAATCCAGGAGGTTTTGCCCTCCAGGCGAGATGAGGCCCATTTCCGCTGAGGCTTCTCGAGGCTAATCACATCTAACCACTGGAACTTCCAAAGGGTCCTTCACACCCTTGCTGCAACTCAAGAAGTTCCCCGACATACCCGTCTCCACTCGAGAGGAAGCACGAGGGTCCCGCACACATCCAGGGGAGCCCCGTTTCCGCCTCCTAGCTCGAGATGAGGGATCCTTTCCCTGTTTCGTAGGGAAAGAATTCCCGGCGTTCCCGTCGCATCTCAAGAGGAGGGGCTTTCCACAGGAAAGGCGAGAGGAACTCCAGGGTCGTGCCACCATTCCAAGAGTCCCCCAGATGTGTCAGTCCATTCCAGAGGAACCTGTTTTCCCTGCACTGCCTTGACGTTCAAGCCGAGGATAGACTCCCACCACGTGTGCACGGGGGACAGCCCTGTGGGAAAGCCTCGTGGGAAAGCCTCGTGGGAAAGACTCGAGGGAAAACCATAGATCCTTTGATCCACGCGGCCGACTGCGTGACACTGCTGCTACCGCTCTGGAGGAAAGCGCAAGTGCATGCCCGCATTCGAGACGAGGACTGACTCCCCTGGGGAGACTCCAGAAGTACCCCAAGATCCATGTCAGCACTGGAGAGGAATCCTCAGGTTCTGGCCCCGACTCCACACAAGGTCTTAGGCCCTGGCATCGACGGGAGAGGATTCCCGAGAGGCCCCCGAGGAACTCGCATGGGGACTGGCCTTTCCTGAGGCCACCAGAGCGGGTCCCTGAGGTCCCCGACGTAAGTCGAGAGCACCTGCCGCAACTCGAGAAAATCCAGGAAGTATTGCCCTCCAGGCGAGATGAGGCCCATTTCCGCTGAGGCTTCTCGAGGCTAATCACATCTAACCACTGGAAATTCCAAAGGGTCCTTCACACCCTTGCTGCAACTCAAGAAGTTCCCCGACATACCCGTCACCACTCGAGAGGAAGCACGAGGGTCCCGCACATATCCAAGGGAGCCCCGTTTCCGCCTCCTAGCTCGAGGTGAGGGATCCTTTCCCTGTTTCGTAGGGAAAGAATTCCCGGCGTTCCCGTCGCATCTCAAGAGGAGGCGCTCTCCACAGGAAAGGCGAGAGGAACTCCAGGGTCGTGCCACCATTCCAAGAGTCCCTCAGATGGGTCAGTCCATTCCAGAGGAACCTGTTTTCCCTGCACTGCCTCGACGTTCAAGCCGAGGATCGACTCCCAACACGTGTGCACGTGGGACAGCCCTGTGGGAAAGCCTCGTGGGAAAGCCTCGTGGGAAAGACTCGAGGGAAAACCATAGATCCTTTGATCCACGCGGCGGACTGCGTGACACTGCTGCTACCGCTCTGGAGGAAAGCACAAGTGCATGCCCGCATTCGAGACGAGCACTGACTCCCCTGGGGAGACTCCAGAAGTACCCCAAGATCCATGTCAGCACTGGAGAGGAATCCTGAGGTTCCCGCCCCGACTCCACACAAGGTCTTAGGCCCCGGCATCGACGGGGGAGGAATCCCGAGAGGCCCCCGAGGAACTCGCATGGGGACTGGCCTTTCCTGAGGCCACCAGAGCGGGTCCCTGAGGTCCCGGTCGTAAGTCGAGAGCACCTGCCGCAACTCGAGAAAATCCAGGAGGTTTTGCCCTCCAGGCGAGATGAGGCCCATTTCCGCTGAGGCTTCTCGAGGCTAATCAAATCTAACCACTGGAACTTCCAAAGGGTCCTTCACACCCTTGCTGCAACTCAAGAAGTTCCCCGAAATACCCGTCTCCACTCGAGAGGAAGCACGAGGGTCCCGCACACACCCAGGGGAGCCCCGTTTCCGCCTCCTAGCTCGAGATGAGGGATCCTTTCCCTTTTTTCGTAGGGAAAGAATTCCCGGCGTTCCCGTCGCATCTCACGAGGTGGCGCTCTCCACAGGAAAGACGAGAGGAACTCCAGGGTCGTGCCACCATTCCAAGAGTCCCCCAGATGTGTCAGTCCATTCCAGAGGAACCTGTTTTCCCTGCACTGCCTCGACGTTCAAGCCGAGGATCGACTCCCACCACGTGTGCACGTGGGACAGCCCTGTGGGAAAGCCTCGTGGGAAAGACTCGAGGGAAAACCATAGATCCTTTGATCCACGCGACGGACTGCGTGACACTGCTGCTACCGCTCTGGAGGAAAGCGAAAGTGCATGCCCGCATTCGAGACGAGCACTGACTCCCCTGGGGAGACTCCAGAAGTACCCCAAGATCCATGTCAGCACTGGAGAGGAATCCTGAGGTTCCCGCCCCGACTCCACACAAGGTCTTAGGCCCCGGCATCGACGGGAGAGGAATCCCGAGTGGCCCCCGAGGAACTCGCATGGGGACTGGCCTTTCCTGAGGCCACCAGAGCAGGTCCCTGAGGTCCCCGTCGTAAGTCGAGAGCACCTGCCGCAACTCGAGAAAATCCAGGTGGTTTTGCCCTCCAGGCGAGATGAGGCCCATTTCCGCTGAGGCTTCTCGAGGCTAATCACATCTAACCACTGGAACTTCCAAAGGGTCCTTCACACCCTTGCCCCACCTCAAGAAGTTCCCCGACATACATGTCTCCACTCGAGAGGAAGCACGAGGGTCCCGCACACATCCAGGGGAGCCCCGTTTCCGCCTCCTAGCTCTAGATGAGGGATCCTTTCCCTGTTTCGTAGGGTAAGAATTCCCGGCGTTCCCGTCGCATCTCAAGAGGAGGCGCTATCCACAGGAAAGGCGAGAGGAACTCCAGGGTCGTGCCACCATTCCAAGAGTCCCCCAGATGTGTCAGTCTATTCCAGAGGAACCTGTTTTCCCTGCACTGCCTTGACGTTCAAGCCGAGGATCGACTCCCACCACGTGTGCACGAGGGACAGCCCTGTGGGAAAGCCTCGTGGGAAAGCCTCCTGGGAAAGATTCGAGGGAAAACCATAGATCCTTTGATCCACGCGACGGACTGCGTGACACTGCTGCTACCGCTCTGGAGGAAAGCGCAAGTGCATGCCCGCATTCCTGACGAGGACTGACTCCCCTGGGAAGACTCCAGAACTACCCCAAGATCCATGTCAGCACTGGAGAGGAATCCTCAGGTTCTGGCCCCGACTCCACACAAAGTCTTAGGCCCCGGCATCGACGAGAGAGGAATCCCGAGAGGCCCCCGAGGAACTCGCATGGGGACTGGCCTTTCCTGAGGCCACCAGAGCGGGTCCCTGAGGTCCCCGTCGTAAGTCGAGAGCACCTGCCGCAACTCGAGAAAATCCAGGAAGTATTGCCCTCCAGGCGAGATGAGGCCCATTTCCGCTGAGGCTTCTCGAGGCTAATCACATCTAACCACTGGAACTTCCAAAGGGTCCTTCACGCCCTTGCTGCAACTCAAGAAGTTCCCCGACATTCCCGTCTCCACTCGAGAGGAAGCACGAGGGTCCCGCACACATCCAAGGGAGCCCCGTTTCCGCCTCCTAGCTCAAGATGAGGGTTACTTTCCCTGTTTCGTATGGAAATAATTCCCGGCGTTCCCGTCGCATCTCAAGAGGAGGCGCTCTCCACAGGAAAGGCGAGAGGAACTCCAGGGTCGTGCCACCATTCCAAGAGTCCCCCAGATGTGTCAGTCCATTCCAGAGGAACCTGTTTTCCCTTCACTGCCTTGACGTTCAAGCCGAGGATCGACTCCCACCACGTGTGCACGTGGGACAGCCCTGTGGGAAAGCCTCGTGGAAAGCCTCGTGGGAAAGCCTCGAGGGAAAACCATAGATCCTTTGATCAACGCGACGGACTGCGTGACACTGCTGCTACCGCTCTGGAGGAAAGCGCAAGTGCATGCCCGCATTCGAGACGAGCAGTGATTCCCTGGGGAGACTCCAGAAGTACCCCAAGATCCATGTCAGCACTGGAGAGAAATCCTCAGGTTCCGGCCCCGACTCCACACAAGGTCTTAGGCCCGGGCATCGAGGGGAGAGGAATCCCGACAGGCCCCTGAGGAGCTCGCATGGGGACTGGCCTTTCCTGAGGCCACCAGAGCGGGTCCCTGAGGTCCCGGTCGTAAGTCGAGAGCACCTGCCGAAACTCGAGAAAATCCAGGAGGTTTTGCCCTCCAGGCGAGATGAGGCCCATTTCCGCTGAGGCTTCTCGAGGCTAATCACATCTAACCACTGGAACTTCCAAAGGGTCCTTCACACCCTTGCTGCAACTCAAGAAGTTCCCCGAAATACCCGTCTCCACTCGAGAGGAAGCACGAGGGTCCCGCACACATCCAGGGGAGCCCCGTTTCCGCCTCCTAGCTCGAGATGAGGGATCCTTTCCCTGTTTCGTAGGGAAAGAATTCCCGGCGTTCCCGTCGCATATCAAGAGGAGGCGCTCTCCACAGGAAAGGCGAGAGGAACTCCAGGGTCGTGCCACCATTCCAAGAGTCCCCCAGATGTGTCAGTCCATTCCAGAGGAACCTGTTTTCCCTGCACTGCCTTGACGTTCAAGCCGAGGATCGACTCCCACCACGTGTGCACGTGGGACAGCCCTGTGGGAAAGCCTGGTGGGAAAGCCTCGTGGGAAAGACTGGAGGGAAAACCATAGATCCTTTGATCCACGCGGCGGACTGTGTGACACTGCTGCTACCGCTCTCGAGGAAAGCGTAAGTGCATGCCCGCATTCGAGACGAGGACTGACTCCCCTGGGGAGACTCCAGAAGTACCCCAAGATCCATGTCAGCACTGGAGAGGAATCCTCAGTTTCCGGCCCCGACTCCACACAAGGTCTTAGGCCCCGGCATCGACGGGAGAGGAATCCCGAGAGGCCCCCGAGGAACTCGCATGGGGACTGGCCTTTCCTGAGGCCACCAGAGCAGGTCCCTGAGGTCCCAGTCGTAAGTCGAGAGCACCTGCCGCAACTCGAGAAAATCCAGGAGGTTTTGCCCTCCAGGCGAGATGAGGCCCATTTTCGCTGAGGCTTCTCGAGGCTAATCACATCTAACCACTGGAACTTCCAAACGGTCCTTTACACCCGTGCTGCAACTCAAGAAGTTCCCCGACATACCCGTCTCCACTCGAGAGGAAGCACGAGGGTCCCGCACACACCCAGGGGAGCCCCATTTCCGCCTCCTAGCTCAAGATGAGGGATCCTGTCCCTGTTTCGAAGGGAAAGAATTCCCGGCGTTCCCGTCTCATCTCAAGAGGAGGCGCTCTCCACAGGAAAGGCGAGAGGAACTCCAGGGTCGTGCCACCATTCCAAGAGTCCCCCAGATGTGTCAGTCCATTCCAGAGGAACCTGTTTTCCCTGCACTGCCTTGACGTTCAAGCCGAGGATCGACTCCCACCACGTGTGCACGTGGGACAGCCCTGTGGGAAAGCCTGATGGGAAAGCCTCGTGGGAAAGACTCGAGGGAAAACCATAGATCCTTTGATCCACACGGCGGACTGTGTGACACTGCTGCCTCAGCTCTGGAGGAAAGCGCAAGTGCATGCCCGCATTCGAGACGAGGACTGACTCCCCTGGGGAGACTCCAGAAGTACCCCAAGATCCATGTCAGCACTGGAGAGGAATCCTCAGGTTCCGGCCCCTACTCCACACAAGGTCTTAGGCCCCGGCATCGACGGGAGAGGAATCCCGAGAGGCCCCCGTGGAACTCGCATGGGGACTGGCCTTTCCTGAGGCCACCAGAGCGGGTCCCTGAGGTCCCCGACGTAAGTCGAGAGCACCTGCCGCAACTCGAGAAAATCCAGGAAGTATTGCCCTCCAGGCGAGATGAGGCCCATTTCCGCTGAGGCTTCTCGAGGCTAATCACATCTAACCACTGGAATTTCCAAAGGGTCCTTCACACCCTTGCTGCAACTCAAGAAGTTCCCCGACATACCCGTCACCACTCGAGAGGAAGCACGAGGGTCCCGCACATATCCAAGGGAGCCCCGTTTCCGCCTCCTAGCTCGAGGTGAGGGATCCTTTCCCTGTTTCGTAGGGAAAGAATTCCCGGCGTTCCCGTCGCATCTCAAGAGGAGGCGCTCTCCACAGGAAGGCGAGAGGAACTCCAGGGTCGTGCCACCATTCCAAGAGTCCCTCAGATGGGTCAGTCCATTCCAGAGGAACCTGTTTTCCCTGCACTGCCTCGACGTTCAAGCCGAGGATCGACTCCCAACACGTGTGCACGTGGGACAGCCCTGTGGGAAAGCCTCGTGGGAAAGCCTCGTGGGAAAGACTCGAGGGAAAACCATAGATCCTTTGATCCACGCGGCGGACTGCGTGACACTGCTGCTACCGCTCTGGAGGAAAGCACAAGTGCATGCCCGCATTCGAGACGAGCACTGACTCCCCTGGGGAGACTCCAGAAGTACCCCAAGATCCATGTCAGCACTGGAGAGGAATCGTGAGGTTCCCGCCCCGACTCCACACAAGGTCTTAGGCCCCGGCATCGACGGGAGAGGAATCCCGAGAGGCCCCCGAGGAACTCGCATGGGGACTGGCCTTTCCTGAGGCCACCAGAGCAGGTCCCTGAGGTCCCGGTCGTAAGTCGAGAGCAACTGCCGCAACTCGAGAAAATCCAGGAGGTTTTGCCCTCCAGGCGAGATGAGGCCCATTTCCGCTGAGGCTTCTCGAGGCTAATCACATCTAACCACTGGAACTTCCAAAGGGTCCTTCACACCCTTGCTGCAACTCAAGAAGTTGCCCGACATACCCGTCTCCACTCGAGAGGAAGCACTAGGGTCCCGCACACATCCAGGGGAGCCCCGTTTCCGCCTCCTAGCTCGAGATGAGGGATCCTTTCCCTGTTTTGTAGGGAAAGAAGTCCCGGCGTTCCCGTCGCATCTCAAGAGGAGGCGCTCTCCACAGGAGGGGCGAGAGGAACTCCAGGGTCGTGCCACCATTTCAAGAGTCCCCCAGATGTGTCAGTCCATTCCAGACGAACCTGTTTTCCCTGCACTGCCTTGACGTTCAAGCCTAGGATCGACTCCCACCAGGTGTGCACGTGGGACCGCCCTGTGGGAAAGCCTCGTCGGAAAGCCTCGTGGTAAAGACTCGAGGGAAAACCATAGATCCTTTGATCCACGCGGCGGACTGGGTGACACTCCTGCTACCGCTCTGGAGGAAAGCGCAAGTGCATACCCGCATTTGAGACGAGCACTGACTCCCCTGGGGAGACTCCAGAAGTACCCCAAGATCCATGTCAGCACTGGAGAGGAATCCTCAGGTTCCGGCCCCGAATCCACACAAGGTCTTAGGCCCCGGCATCGACGGGAGAGGAATCCCGAGAGGCCCCCGTGGAACTCGCATGGGGACTGGCCTTTCCTGAGGCCACCAGAGCGGGTCCCTGAGGTCCCCGTCGTAAGTCGAGAGCACCTGCCGCAACTCGAGAAAATCCAGGAGGTTTTGCCCTCCAGGCGAGATGAGGCCCATTTCCGCTGAGGCTTCTCGAGGCTAATCACATCTAACCACTGGAACTTCCAAAGGGTCCTTCACACCCTTGCTGCAACTCAAGAAGTTCCCCGACATACCCGTCTCCACTCGATAGGAAGCACGTGGGGTCCCGCACACATCCAGGGGAGCCCCGTTTCCGCCTCCTAGCTCGAGATGAGGGATCCTTTCCCTGTTTCGTAGGGAAAGAATTCCCGGCGTTGCCGTCGCATCTCAAGAGGAGGCGCTCTCCACAGGAAAGGCGAGAGGAACTCCAGGGTCGTGCCACCATTCCAAGAGTCCCCCAGATGTGTCAGTCCATTCCAGAGGAACCTGTTTTCCCTGCACTGCCTTGACGTTCAAGCCGAGGATCGACTCCCACCACGTGTGCACGTGGGACAGCCCTGTGGGAAAGCCTCGTCGGAAAGCCTCGTGGGAAAGACTAGAGGGAAAACCATAGATCCTTTGATCTACGCGGCGGACTGCGTGACACTGCTGCTACCGCTCTGGAGGAAAGCGCAAGTGCATGCCCGCATTCGAGACGAGCACTGACTCCCCTGGGGAGACTCCAGAAATACCCCAAGATCCATGGCAGCACTGGAGAGGAATCCTGAGGTTCCCGCCCCGACTCCACACAAGGTCTTAGGCCCCGGCATCGACGGGAGAGGAATCCCGAGAGGCCCCCGAGGAACTCGCATGGGGACTGGCCTTTCCTGAGGCCACCAGAGCAGGTCCCTGAGGTCCCTGTCGTAAGTCGAGAGCACCTGCCGCAACTCGAGAAAATCCAGGTGGTTTTGCCCTCCAGGCGAGATGAGGCCCATTTCCGCTGAGGCTTCTCGAGGCTAATCGCATCTAACCACTGAAACTTCCAAAGGGTCCTTCACACCCTTGCTGCAACTCAAGAAGTTCCCCGACATACCCGTCTCCACTCGAGAGGAAGCACGACGGTCCCGCACACATCGAGGGGAGCCCCGTTTCCGCCTCCTAGCTCGAGATGAGGGATCCTTTCCCTGTTTCTTAGGGAAAGAATTCCCGGCGTTCCCGTCGCATCTCAAGAGGAGGCGCTCTCCACAGGAAAGGCGAGAGGAACTCCAGGGTCGTGCCACCATTCCAAGAGTCCCCCAGATATGTCAGTCCATTCCAGAGGAACCTGTTTTCCCTGCACTGCCTTGACATTCAAGCCGAGGATCGACTCCCACCACGTGTGCACGTGGGACAGCCCTGTGGGAAAGCCTGCTGGGAAAGCCACGTGGGAAAGACTCGAGGGAAAACCATAGATCCTTTGATCCACGCGGCGGACTGCGTGACAATCCTGCTACCGCTCTGGAGGAAAGCGCAAGTGCATGCCCGCATTCGAGACGAGGACTGACTCCCCTGGGGAGACTCCAGAAGTACCCCAAGATCCATGTCAGCACTGGAGAGGATTCCTCAGGTTCCGGCCCCGACTCCACACAAGGTCTTAGGCCCCGGCATCGAAGGGAGAGGAATCCCGAGAGGCCACCGAGGATCTCGCATGGGGACTGGCCTCTCCTCAGGGCACCAGAGCGGGTCCCTGAGGTCCCCGTCGTAAGTCGAGAGCACCTGCCGCAACTCGAAAAAATCCAGGAGGTTTTGCCCTCCAGGCGACATGAGGCCCATTTCCGCTGAGGCTTCTCGAGGCTAATCACATCTAACCAATGGAACTTCCAAGGGTCCTTCACACCCTTGCTGTAACTCAAGAAGTTCCCCGACATACCCGTGTCCACTCGAGAGGAAGCACGAGGTTCCCGCACACATCCAGTCGAGCCCCGTTTCCGCCTCCTAGCTCGAGATGAGGGATCCTTTCCCTGTTTCGTGGGGAAAGAATTCCCGGCGTTCCCGTCGCATCTCAAAAGGGGGCTCCCTCCACAGGAAAGGCGAGAGGAACTCCAGGGTCGTGCCACCATTCCAAGAGTCCCCCAGATGTGTCAGTCCATTCCAGAGGAACCTGTTTTCCCTGCACTGCCTTGACGTTCAAGCCAAGGATCGACTCCCACCACGTGTGCACGTGCGACAGCCCATTGGGAAGTCTCGAGAGAAAGCCTCGAGGGAAAGACATAGATCCCTTAATCCACGCGGTGAACTGCGTGACACTGCTGCTACCGCTCTGGAGGAAAGCGCAAGTGCATGCTCGCATTTGAGACGAGGACTGAATCCCCTGGGGTGACTCCAGAAGTACCCCAAGATCCATGTCAGCACTGGAGAGGAATCCTCAGGTTACGGCGCCGACTCCACACAAGGTCTTAAGCCCTGGCATCGACGGGAGAGGAATCCTGAGAGGCCCCCGAGCAACTCGCATGGGGACTGGCCTTTCCTGAGGCCACCATAGCGGGTCCCTGAGGGCCCCGTCGTAAGTCGAGAGCACCTGCCGCAACTCGAGAAAATCCAGGAGGTTTTGCCTCCAGGCGAGACGAGGTCCATTTCCGCTGAGGCTTCTCGAGGCTAATCACATCTAACCACTGGAACTTCCAAAGGGTCCTTCACACCCTTGCTGCAACTCAAGAAGTTCCCCGACATACCCGTCTCCAGTCGAGAGGAAGCACGAGGGTCCCGCTCACATCCAGGGGAGCCCCGTTTCCGCCTCCTAGCTCGAGATTAGGGATCCTTTCCCTGTTTCTTAGGGAAAGATTTCCCGGCGTTCCCGTCGAATCTCAAGAGGAGGCGCTCTGCACAGGAAAGGCGAGAGGAACTCCAGGGTCGTGCCACCATTCCAAGAGTCCCCCAGATATGTCAGTCCATTCCAGAGGAACCTGTTTTCCCTGCACTGCCTTGACGTTCAAGCCGAGGATCGACTCCCACCACGTGTGCACGTGGGACAGCCCTGTGGGAAAGCCTCGTGGGAAAGCCTCGTGGGAAAGACTCGAGGGAAAACCATAGATCCTTTGATCCACGCGGCGGACTGCGTGAAACTGCTGCTACCTCTCTGAAGGAAAGCGCAAGTGCATGCCCGCATTGGAGACGAGGACTGACTCCCCTGGGGAGACTCCAGAAGTACCCCCAAGATCCATGTCAGCACATGAGAGGAATTCTCAGGTTCAGGCACAGACTCCACACAAGGTCATAGGCCCCGGGATCGACATGAGAGGAATTCCGAGAGGGCCCCGTGGAACTCGCATGGGGACTGGCCTTTCCTGTGGCCACCAGAGCGGGTCCCTGAGGTCCCCGTCGTAAGTCGAGAGCACCTGCCGCAGCTCGAGAAAATCCAGGAGGTTTTGCCCTCCAGGAGAGATTAGGCCCATTTCCGCTGAGGCTTCTCGAGGCTAATCACATCTAACCACTGGAACTTCCAAAGGGTCCTTCACACCCTTGCTGCAACTCAAGAAGTTCCCCGACATACCCGTCTCCACTCGAGAGGAAGCACGAGGGTCCTACACACATCCAGTGGAGCCCCGTTTCCACCTCTTAGCTCGAGATGAGGGATCCTTTCCCTGTTTCGTAGGGAAAGAATTCCCGGCGTTCCCGTCGCATCTCAAGAGGAGGCGCTCTCCACAGCAAAGGCAGGAGGAACTCCAGGGTCGTGCCACCATTCCAAGAGTCCCCCAGATGTGTCAGTCCATTCCAGAGGAACCTGTTTTCGTGCACTGCCTTGACGTTCAAGCCAAGGATCGACTCCCACCACGTGTGCACGGGGGACAGCCCTGTGGGAAAGCCTCGTGGGAAAGCCTCAAGGGAAAGACATAGATCCCTTAATCCACGCGGCGAACTGCGTGACACTCCTGCTACCGCTCTGAAGGAAAGGGCAAGTGCATGCTCGCATTTGAGACGAGGACTGACTCCCCTGGGGAGACTCCAGAAGTACCCCAAGATCCATGTCAGCACTGGAGAGGAATCCTTAGGTTCCGGCCCCGACTCCACACAAGGTCTTAGGTCCCGGCATCGACGGGAGAGGAATTCCCAGAGGCCCCCGAGGAACTCGCATAGGGACTGGCCTTTCCTTAGGACACCAGAGCGGGTCTCTGAGGTCCCCATCGTAAGTCGAGAGCAGCTGCCGCAACTCGAGAAAATCCAGGAGGTTTTGCCCTCCAGGGGAGATGAGGCCCATTTCCGCTGAGGCTTCTCGAGGCTAATCACATCTAACCACTGGAACTTCCAAAGGGTCCTTCATACCCTTGCTGCAACTCAAGAAGTTCCCCGTCATACCCGTCTCCACTCGAGAGGAAGCACGAGGGTCCCGCACACATCCAGGGGTTCCCCGTTTCCGCCTCCTCGCTCGAGATGAGGGATCCTTTCCCTGTTTCATAGGGAAAGAATTCCCAGCGTTCCCGTCGCATCTCAAGAGGAGGCGATCTCCACAGGAAAGGCGAGAGGAACTCCAGGGTCGTGCCACCATTCCAAGAGTCCCCCAGACGTGTCAGTCCATTCCAGAGGAACCTGTTTTCCCTGCACTGCCTTGACGATCAAGCGGAGGATCGACTCCCACCACGTGTGCACGTGGGACAGCCCTGTGGGAAAGCCTCGTGGGAAAGCCTCGTGGGAAAGACTCGAGGGAAGACCATAGATCCTTTGATCCACGCGGCGGACTGCGTGACACTGCTGCTACCGCTCTGGAGGAAAGCGCAAGTGCATGCCCGCATTCGAGACGAGGACTGACTCCCCTGGGGAGACTCCAGAAGTACCCCAAGATCCATGTCAGCACTGGAGAGGAATCCTCAGGTTCCTGCCCCGACTCCACACAAGGTCTAAAGCCCCGGCATCGACGGGAGAGGAATCCTGAGAGGCCCCCGAGCAACGCGCATGGGGACTGGCCTTTCCTGAGGCCACCAGAGCGGGTCCCTGAGGGCCCCGTCGTAAGTCGACAGCACCTGCCCCAACTCGAGAAAATCAAGGAGGTTTTGCCCTCCAGGCGAGACGAGGCCCATTTCCGCTGAGGCTTCTCGAGGCTAATCACATCTAACCACTGGAACTTCCAAAGGGTCCTTCACACCCTTGCTGCAACTCAAGAAGTTCCCCGACATACCCGTCTCCACTCGAGAGGAAGCACGAGGGTCCCGCTCATATCCAGGGGAGCCCCGTTTCCGCCTCCAAGCTCGAGATGAGGGATCCTTTCCCTGTTTCTTAGGGAAAGATTTCCCGGCGTTCCCGTCGAATCTCAAGAGGAGGCGCTCTGCACAGGAAAGGCGAGAGGAACTCCAGGGTCGTGCCACCATTCCAATAGTCCCCCAGATGTGTCAGTCCATTCCAGAGGAACCTGTTTTCCCTGCACTGCCTTGACGTTCATGCCGAGGATCGACTCCCACCACGTGTGCACGTGGGACAGCCCTGTGGGAAAGCCTCGTGGGAAAGCCTCGTGGGAAAGACTCGAGGGAAAACCATAGATCCTTTGATCCACGCGGCGGACTGCTTGAAACTGCTGCTACCTCTCTGAAGGAAAGCGCAAGTGCATGCCCGCATTGGAAACGAGGACTGACTCCCCTGGGGAGACTCCAAAGTACCCCAAAATCCATGTCAGCACTGGAGAGGAATCCTCAGGTTCAGGCCCCGACTCCACAATAGGTCTTAGGCCCCGGCATCGACGGGAGAGGAATCCCGAGAGGCCCCCGAGGAACTCGCATGGGGACTGGCCTTTCCTGAGGCCACCAGAGCGGGTCCCTGAGGGCCCCGTCGTAAGTCGAGAGCAGCTGCAGCAACTCGAGAAAATCCAGGAGGTTTTGCCCTCTAGGCAAAATGGGCCCATTTCCGCTGAGGCTTCTCGAGGCTAATCACATCTAACCACTGGAACTTCCAAAGGGTCCTTCACACCCTTGCTGCAACTCAAGAAGTTCCCCGACATACCCGTCTCCACTCGTGAGGAAGCTCGACGGTCCCGCACACATCCAGGGGAGCCCCGTATCCGCCTCCTAGCTCGAGATGAGTGATCCTTTTCCTGTTTCGTAGGGAAAGAATTCCCGGCATTCCCGTCGCACCTCAAGAGGAGGCGCTCTCCACAGGAAAGGCGAGAGAAACTCCAGGGTCGTGCCACCATTCCAAGAGTCCCCCAGATGTGTCAGTCCATTCCAGACGAACCTGTTTTCCCTGCACTGCCTTGACGTTCAAGCCGAGGATCGACTCCCACCACGTGTGCACGGGGGACAGCCCTGTGGGAAAGCTTCGTGGGAAAGCCTCGTGGGAAAGACTCGAGGGAAAACCATAGATCCTTTGATCCACTCGGCGGACTGCGTGACACTGCTGCTACCGCTCTCGAGGAAAGCAGAAGTGCATGCCCGCATTCGAGACGAGGACTGACTCCCCTGGGGAGACTCCAGAAGTACCCCAAGATCCATGTCAGCACTGGAGTGGAATCCCCAGGTTCCGGCCCCGACTCCACACAAGGTCTTAGGCTACGGCATCGAAGAGAGAGGAATCCCGAGAGGCCCCCGAGGAACTCGCATGGGGACTGGCCTTTCCTGAGGCCACTAGAGTGGGTCCGCGAGGTCCCCGTCGTAAGTAGAGAGCACCTGCCGCAACTCGAAAAAATCCAGGAGGTTTTGCCCTCCAGGCGAGACAGGGCCCATTTCCTCTGAGGCTTCTCGAGGCTAATCACATCTAACCACTGGAACTTCCAAAGGGTCCTTCACACCCTTGCTGCAACTCAAGAAGTTCCCCGACATACCCGTCTCCACTCGAGAGGAAGCACGAGGGTCCCGCACACATACTGGGGATCCCCGTTTCTGCCTCCTAGCTCGAGATGAGGGATCCTTTCCCTGTTTCGTAGGGAAAGAATTCCCGGCGTTCCCGTCGCATCTCAAGAGGAGGCGCTCTCCACAGGACAGGCGAGAGGAACTCCAGGGTCGTGCCACCATTCCAAGAGTCCCCCAGATGTGTCAGTCCATTCCAGAGGAACCTGTTTTCCCTTCACTGCCTTGACGTTCAAGCCGAGGATCCACTCCCAACACGTGTGCACGTGGGACAGCCCTGTGGGAAAGCCTGCTGTGAAAGCCTGGTGGGAAAGACTCGAGGGAAAACCATAGATCCTTTGATCCACGCGGCGGACTGCGTAACACTGCTGCTACCGCTCACGAGGAAAGCAGAAGTGCATGCCCGCATTCGAGACGAGGACTGACTCCCCTGGGGAGACTCCAGAAGTACCCCAAGATCCATGTCAGCACTGGAGAGGAATCCTCAGGTTCCGGTCCCGAATCAACACAAGGTCTTAGGCCCCGGCATCGACGGGAGAGGAATCCCGAGAGGCCCCCGAGGAACTCGCATGGGGACTGGCCTTTCCTGAGGCCACCAGAGCGGGTCCCTGAAGGCCCCGTCGTAAGTCGAGAGCACCTGCCGCAACTCGAGAAAATCCAGGAGGTTTTGCCCTCCAGGCGAGATGAGGCCCATTTCCGCTGAGGCTTCTCGAGGCTAATCACATCTAACCACTGGAACTTCCAAAGGGCCCTTCACACCCTTGCTGCAACACAAGAAGTTCACCGACATACCCGTCTCCACTCGAGAGGAAGCACGAGGGTCCCGCACACCTCCAGGGGAGCCCCGTTTCCGCCTCCTAGCTCGAGATGAGGGATCCTTTCCCTGTTTCGTAGGGAAAGATTTCCCGGCGTTCCCGTCGCACCTCAAGAGGAGGCGGTCTCCACAGGAAAGGCGAGAGGAACTCCAGGGTCGTGCCACCATTCCAAGAGTCCCCCAGATGTGTCAGTCCATTCCAGAGGAACCTGTTTTCCCTGCACTGCCTTGACGTTCCAGCCGAGGATGGACTCCCACCACGTGTGCACGTGGGACAGCCCTGTGGGAAAGCCTCGTGGGAAAGCCTCGAGGGAAAGACATAGATCCCTTGATCCACGCGGACAACTGCGTGACACTGCTGCTACCACTCTGGAGGAAACCGCAAGTGCATGCGCGCATTCGAGACGAGGACTGACTCCCCTGGGGAGACTCCAGAAGTACCCCAAGATCCATGTCAGCACTGTAGAGGAATCCTCAGGTTCCGGCCCCGACTCCACACAAGGTCTTAGGCCCCGGCATCGCCGGGAGAAGAACCCCGAGAGGCCCCAGAGGATCTCGCATGGGGACTGGCCTCTCCTCAGGGCACCAGAGCGGGTCCATGAGGTCCCCGTCGTAAGTCGAGAGCACCTGCCGCAACTCGAAAAAATCCAGGAGGTTTTGCCATCCAGGCGACATGAGGCCCATTTCCGCTCAGGCTTCTCGAGGCTAATCACATCTAACAAGTGGAACTTCCAAGGGTCCTTCACACCCTTGCTGTAACTCAAGAAGTTCCCCGACATACCCGTATCCACTCGAGAGGAAGCACGAGGGTCCCGCACACATCCAGTCGAGCCCCGTTTCCGCCTCCTAGCTCGAGATGAGGGATCCTTTCCCTGTTTCGTGGGGAAAGAATTCCCGGCGTTCCCGTCGCATCTCAAATGGGGGCTCCCTCCACAGGAAAGGCGAGAGGAACTCCAGGGTCGTGCCACCATTCCAAGAGTCCCCCAGATGTGTCAGTCCATTCCAGAGGAACCTGTTTTCCCTGCACTGCCTTGACGTTCAAGCCAAGGATCGACTCCCACCACGTGTGCACGTGCGACAGCCCTTTGGGAAGCCTCGAGAGAAAGCCTCGAGGGAAAGACATAGATCCCTTAATCCACGCGGTGAACTGCGTGACACTGCTGCTACCGCTCTGGAGGAAAGCGCAAGTGCATGCTCGCATTTGAGACGAGGACTGACTCCCCTGGGGAGACTCCAGAATTACCCCAAGATCCATGTCAGCACTGGAGAGGAATCCTCAGGTTCCGGCCCCGACTCCACACAAGGTCTTAAGCCCTGGCATCGACGGGAGAGGAATCCTGAGAGGCCCCGAGCAACTCCCATGGGGACTGGCCTTTCCTGAGGCCACCATAGCGGGTCCCTGAGGGCCCCGTCGTAAGTCGAGAGCACCTGCCGCAACTCGAGAAAATCCAGGAGGTTTTGCCCTCCAGACGAAACGAGGCCCATTTCCGCTGAGGCTTCTCGAGGCTAATCACATTTAACCACTGGAACTTCCAAAGGGTCCTTCACACCCTTGCTGCAACTCAAGAAGTTCCCCGACATACCCGTCTCCACTGGAGAGGAAGCACGAGGGTCCCGCTCACATCCAGGGGAGCCCCGTTTCCGCCTCCTAGCTCGAGATGAGGGATCCTTTCCCTGTTTCTTAGGGAAAGATTTCCCGGCTTTCCCGTCGAATCTCAAGAGGAGGCGCTCTGCACAGCAAAGGCGAGAGGAACTCCAGGGTCGTGCCACCATTCCAAGAGTCCCCCAGATGTGTCAGTCCATTCCAGAGGAACCTGTTTTCGTGCACTGCCTTGACGTTCAAGCCGAGGATCGACTCCCACCACGTGTGCACGTGGGACAGCCCTGTGGGAAAGCCTCGTGGGAAAGCCTGGTGGGAAAGACTCGAGGGAAAACCATAGATCCTTTGATCCACGCGGCGGACTGCTTGAAACTGCTGCTACCTCTCTGAAGGAAAGCGCAAGTGCATGCCCGCATTGGAGACGAGGACTGACTCCCCTGGGGAGACTCCAAAGTACCCCAAGATCCATGTCAGCACTGGAGAGGAATCCTCAGGTTCAGGCCCCGACTCCACACTAGGTCTTAGGCCCCGGCATCGACGGGAGAGGAATCCCGACAGGCCCCCGAGGAACTCGCATGGGGACTGGCCTTTCCTGAGGCCACCAGAGCGGGTCCCTGAGGGCCCCGTCGTAAGTCGAGAGCAGCTGCCGCAACTCGAGAAAATCCAGGAGGTTTTGCCCTCTAGGCAAAATGGGCCCATTTCCGCTGAGGCTTCTCGAGGCTAATCACATCTAACCACTGGAACTTCCAAAGGGTCCTTCACACCCTTGCTGCAACTCAAGAAGTTCCCCGACATACCCGTCTCAACTCGTGAAGAAGCACGACGGTCCCGCACACATCCAGGGGAGCCCCGTATCCGCCTCCTAGCTTGAGATGAGGGATCCTTTCACTGGTTCATAGGGAAAGAATTCCCGGCATTCCCGTCAAATCTCAAGAGGAGGCGCTCTCCACAGGAAAGGCGAGAGGAACTCCAGGGTCCTGCCACCATTCCAAGAGTCCCCCAGATGTGTCAGTCCATTCCAGACGAACCTGTTTTCCCTGCACTGCCTTGACGTTCAAGCCGAGGATCGACTCCCACCACGTGTGCACGTGGGACAGCCCTGTGGGAAATCCTGCTGGGAAAGCCTGGTGGGAAAGACTCGAGGGAAAACCATAGATCCTTTGATCCACGCAGCGGACTGCGTGACACTGCTTCTACCGCTCTGGAGGAAAGCGCAAGTGCATTCCAGTATTCGAGACGAGGACTGACTCCCCTGGGGAGACTCCAGAAGTACCCCAAGATCCATGTCAGCACTGGAGAGGAATCCTCAGGTTCCGGCCCCTACTCCACACAAGGTCTTAGGCCCCGGCATCGACGGGAGAGGAATCCCGATAGACCCCCGAGGAACTCGCATGGGGACTGGCCTTTCGTGAGGCCACCAGAGCGGGTCCCCGAGGTCCCCGTAGTAAGTCGAGAGCACCTGACGCAACTTGAGCAAATCCTGGAGGTTTTGCCCTCCAGGCAAGACGAGGCCCATTTCCGCTGAGGCTTTTCGAGGCTAATCGCATTTAACCACGTGAACTTCCAAAGGGTCCTTCACACCCTGGGTGCAAGTCAAGAAGTTCCCCGACATACCCGTCTCCACTCGAGAGGAAGCACGAGGGTCCCGCACACATCCAGGGGAGCCCCGTTTCCGCCTCCTAGCTCGAGATGAAGGATCCTTTCCCTGTTTCGTAGGGAAAGAATTCCCGGCGTTCCCGTCGCAACTCAAGAGGAGGCGCACTGCACAAGAAAGGCGAGAGGAACTCCAGGGTCGTGCCACCATTCAAAGAGTCCCCCAGATGTGTCAGTCCATTCAAGAGGAACCTGTTTTCCCCGCACTGCCTTGACGTTCAAGACGAGGATGGACTCCCACCACGTGTGCATGTGGGTCAGCCCTGTGTGAAAGCCTCGTGGGAAAGCCTCGAGGGAAAGACATAGATCCCTTGATCCACGCGGACAACTGCGTGACACTGCTGCTACCACTCTGGAGGAAACCGCAAGTGCATGCGCGCATTCGAGACGAGGACTGACTCCCCTGGGGAGACTCCAGAAGTACCCCAAGATCCATGTCGGCACTGGAGAGGAATCCTCAGTTTGTGGCCCCGACTCCACATAAGGCCTTAGGCCCCGGCATCAACAGGAGAGGAATCCCGAGGGGCTCCCGAAGAAGTCGCATGGGGACTGGCCTTTCCTGAGGCCACCAGAGCGGGTCCCTGAGGTCCCCATCATAAGTCGAGAGCACCTGCCGCAACTCGAGAAAACCCAGGAGGTTTTGCCCTCCAGGCGAGATGAGGCCAATTTCCGCTGAGGCTTCTCGAGGCTAATCACATCTAACCACTGGAACTTCCAAAGGGTCCTTCACACCCTTGCTGCAACTCAAGAAGATCCCCGACATACCCGTCTCCACTCGAGAGGAAGCACGAGGGTCCCGCACACATCCAGGGGAGACCCGTTACCGCCTCCTAGCTCGAGATGAGGGATCCTTTCCCTGTTTCATAGGGAAAGAATTCCCGGCGTTCCCGTCACATCTCAAGAGGAGGCGGTCTCCACAGGAAAGGCGAGAGGAACTCCAGGGTCGTGCCACCATTCCAAGAGTCCCCCAGATGTGTCAGTCCATTCCAGAGGAACCTGTTTTCCCTGCACTGCCTTGACGTTCCAGCCGAGGATCGACTCCCACCACGTGTGCACGTGGGACAGACCTGTGGGAAAGCCTGCTGGGAAAGCCTGGTGGGAAAGACTCGAGGGAAAACCATAGATCCTTTGATCCACGTGGCGGACTGCGTCACACTGCTTCTACCGCTCTCGAGGAAAGCAGAAGTGCATGCCCGCATTCGATACGAGGACTGACTCCCCTGGGGAGACTCCAGAAGTAGCCCAAGATCCATGTCAGCACTGGAGAGGTATCCTCAGGTTCCGGACCCGACTCCACACAAGGTATAAGGCCCCGGCATCGAACGTCGAGGAATCCCGAGAGGCCCCCGAGGAACTCGCATGGGGACTGGCCTTTCGTGAGGCTACCAGAGCGGGTCCCCGAGGTCCCCGTCGTAAGTCGAGAGCACCTGCCGCAACTCGAGAAAATCCAGGAGGTTTTGCCCTCCAGGCGAGATGAGGCCCATTTCCGGTGAGTCTTCCCGAGGCTAATTACATCAAACCACTGGAACTTCCAAAGGGTCCTTCACAGCCTTGCTGCAACTTAAGAAGTTCCCCGACATACCAGTCTCCACTCGAGAGGAAACGCGATGGTCCCGCACACATCCAGGGGAGCCGCGTTTCCGCCTCGAAGCTCGAGATGAGGGATCCTTTCCCTGTTTCTTAGGGAAAGAATTCCCGGCGTTCCCGTGGCATCTCAAGAGGAGGCGCTCTCCACAGGAAAGGCGAGAGGAACTCCAGGGTCGTGCCACCATTCCAAGAGTCCCCCAGATGTGTCAGTCCATTCCAGAGGAACCTGTTTTCCCTGCACTGCCTTGACGTTCAAGCCGAGGATCGACTCCCACCACGTGTGCACGTGGGACAGCCCTGTGGGAAAGACTCGTGGGAACGCCTTGTGGGAAAGACTCGAGGGAAGACCATAGATCCTTTGATCCACGCGGCGAAATGCGTGACACTGCTGCTACCGCTCTGGAGGAAAGCGCAAGTGCATGCCCGCATTCGAGACGAGGACTGACTCCCCTGGGGAGACTCCAGAATTACCCCAAGATCCATGTCAGCACTGGAGAGGAATCCTCAGGTTCCGGCCCCTACTCCACACAAGGTCTTAGGCCCCGGCATCGACGGGAGAGGAATCCCGAGCGGCCCCCGAGGAACTCGCATGGGGACTGGCCTCTCCTGAGGCCACCAGAGCGGGTCCCTGAGGTCCCCGTCGTAAGTCGAGAGCACCTTCCGCAACTCGAGAAAATCCAGGAGGTTTTGCCCTCCAGGCGAGAGGAGGCCCATTTCCGCTGAGGCTTCTCGAGGCTAATCACATCTAACCACTGGAACTTCCAAAGGGTCCTTCACACCCTTGCTGCAAGTCAAGAAGTTCCCCGACATACCCGTCTCCACTCGAGAGGAAGCACGAGGGTCCCGCACACATCCAGGGGAGCCCCGTTTCCGCCTCCTAGCTCGAGATGAGGGATCCTTTCCCTGTTTCCTAGGGAAAGAATTCCCGGCGTTCACGTCGCATCTCAAGAGGAGGCGCTCTCCACAGGAAAGGAGAGAGGAACTCCAGGGTCGTGCCAGCATTCCAAGAGTCCCCCAGATGTGTCAGTCCATTCCAGAGGAACCTGTTTTCCCTGCACTGCTTCGACGTTCATGCCGAGAATCGACTCCCACCACGGTGGCATGTAGGACAGCCCTGTGGGAAAGCCTCGTGGGAAAGCCTCGTGGGAAAGACTTGAGAGAAAACAATAAATCCTTTGATCCACGCGGCGGACTGCGTGACACTGCTGCTACCCATCTCGAGGAAAGCGGAAGTGCATGCCCGCATTGGAGACGAGGACTGACTCCCCTGGTTAGACTCCAGAAGTACCCCAAGATCCATGTCAGCACTGGAGAGGTATCCTCAGGTTCCGGCCCCGACTGCACACAAGGTCTTAGGCCCCGGCATCGACGGGAGAGGAATCCCGAGAGGCCCTTGAGGAACTCGCATGCGGACTGGCCTTTCGTGAGGCCACCAGAGCGTGTCCCCGAGGTCCCCGTCGCAAGTCGAGAGCACCTGCCGCAACTT
The DNA here is from genome assembly GCF_042477335.2 of Ovis canadensis. Lineage (NCBI taxonomy): Eukaryota > Metazoa > Chordata > Mammalia > Artiodactyla > Bovidae > Ovis > Ovis canadensis. The sequence goes on along the minus strand of NC_091258.1, from coordinate 8,804,844 downwards.
GAGAAAATCCAGGAGTTTTGCCCTCCAGGCGAGACGAGGCCCATTTCGGCTGAGGCTTCTCCAGGCTAATCACATCTAACCACTGGAACTTCCAAAGGGTCCTTCACACCCTTGCTGCAAGTCAAGACGTTCCCCGACAGACCCGTCTCCACTCGAGAGGAAGCACGAGGGTCCCGCACACATCCAGGGGTTCCCCGTTTCCGCCTCCTAGCTGGAGATGAGGGATCCTTTCCTTGTTTCGTAGGGAAAGAATTCCCGGCGTTCCCGTCGCATCTCAAGAGGAGGCGCTCTCACAGGAAAGGCGAGAGGAACTCCAGGGTCGTGCCACCATTCCAAGAGTCCGCCAGATGTGTCAGTCCATTGCAGAGGAACCTTTTTTCCCTGCACTGCCTTGACGTTCAAGCGGAGGATCGACCCCCACCACGTGTGCACGTGGGACAGCCCTGTGGGAAATCCTCGTGGGAAAGCCTCGTGGGAAGGACTCGAGGGAAAAACATAGATCCTTTGATCCACGCGGCGGACTGCGTGACACTGCTGCTACCGCTCTGGAGGAAAGCGCAATTGCATGCCCGCATTCGAGACGAGGACTGACTCCCCTGGGGAGACTCCAGAAGTACCCCAAGATTCATGTCAGCAATGGAGTGGAATCCTCAGGTTCCGGCCCCGACTCCACACAAGGTCTTAGGCCCTGGCATCGACGGGAGAGGAATCTCGAGAGGCCCCCGAGGAACTCGCATGGGGACTGGCCTTTCCTGAGGCCACCAGAGTGGGTCCCCGAGGTCCCCGTCGTACGTCGAGAGCAGCTGCCGCAACTCGAGAATATCCAGGAGGTTTTGCCCTCCAGGCGAGATGAGGCCCATTTCCGCTGAGGCTTCTCGAGGCTAATCACATCTAACCACTGGAACTTCCAAAGGGTCCTTCACACCCTTGCTGCAACTGAAGAAGTTCCCCGACATACGCGTCTCCACTCGAGAGGAAGCACGAGGGTCCCGCACACACCCAGGTGAGCCCCGTTTCCGCCTCCTAGCTCGAGATGAGGGATCCTTTCCCTGTTTCGTAGGGAAAGAATTCCCGGCGTTCCCGTCGCATCTCAAGAGGAGGCGCTCTCCACAGGAAAGGCGAGAGGAACTCCAGGGTCGTGCCACCATTCCAAGAGTCCCCCAGATGTGTCAGTCCATTCCATAGGAACCTGTTTTCCCTGCATTGCCTTGACGTTCAAGCCGAGGATCGACTCCCACCACGTGTGCATGTGGGACAGCCCTGTGGGAAAGCCTTATGGGAAAGCCTCGTGGGAAAGCCTCGTGGGAAAGACTCGAGGGAAAACCATAGATCCTTTGATCCACGCGGACGAATGCGTGACACTGCTGCTACCGCTCTGGAGGAAAGCACAAGTGCATGCCCGCATTCTAGACGAGGACTGACTCCCCTGGGGAGACTCCAGAAGTACCCCAAGATCCATGTCAGCACTGGAGTGGAATCCCCAGGTTCCGGCCCCGACTCCACACAAGGTCTTAGGCCACGGCATCGAAGGGAGAGGAATCCCGAGAGGCCCCCGAGGAACTCGCATGGGGACTGGCCTTTCCTGAGGCCACCAGAGTGGGTCCGCGAGGTCCCCGTCGTAAGTCGAGAGCATCTGCCACAACTCGAGAAAATCCAGGAGGTTTTGCCCTCCAGGCGAGACAGGACCCATTTCCGCTGAGGCTTCTCGAGGCTAATCACATCTAACCACTGTAACTTCCAAAGGGTCCTTCACACCCTTGCTGCAACTCAAGAAGTTCCCCGACATACCCGTCTCCACTCGAGAGGATGCACGAGGGTCCCGCACACATCCAGGGGATCCCCGTTTCCGCCTCCTAGCTCGAGATGAGGGATCCTTTCCCTGTTTCGTAGGGAAAGAATTCCCGGCGTTCCCGTTGCATCTCAAGAGGAGGCGGTCTCCACAGGACAGGCGAGAGGAACTCCAGGGTCGTGCCACCATTCCAAGAATCCCCCAGATGTGTCAGTCCATTCCAGAGGAACCTGTTTTCCCTTCACTGCCTTGACGTTCAAGCCGAGGATCCACTCCCAACACGTGAGCACGTGGGACAGCCCTGTGGGAAAGCCTGCTGTGAAAGCCTGGTGGGAAAGTCTCGAGGGAAAACCATAGATCCTTTGATCCACTCGGCGGACTGCGTGACACTGCTGCTACCGCTCTCGAGGAAAGCAGAAGTGCATGCCCGCATTCGAGACGAGGACTGACTCCCCTGGGGAGACTCCAGATGTACCCCAAGATCCATGTCAGCACTGGAGAGGAATCCTCAGGTTCCGGCCCTGACTCCACACAACGTCTTAGGCCCCGGCATCGACGGGAGAGGAATCCCGAGAGGCCCCCGAGGAACTCGCATGGGGATTGGCCTTTCCTGAGGCCACCAGAGCGGGTCCCTGAAGGCCCCGTCGTAAGTCGAGAGCACCTGCCACAACTCGAGAAAATCCAGGAGGTTTTGCCCTCCAGGCGAGATGAGGCCCATTTCCGCTGAGCCTTCTCGAGGCTAATCACATCTAACCACTGGAACTTCCAAAGGGTCCTTCACATCCTTGCTGCAACTCAAGAAGTTCCCCGACATACCCGTCTCCACTCGAGAGGAAGCACGAGGGTCCCTCACACATCCAGGGGAGCCCCGTTTCCGCCTCCTAGCTCGAGATGAGGGATCCTTTCCCTGTTTCGTAGGGAAAGAATTCCCGGCGTTCCCGTCGCATCTCAAGAGGAGGCGGTCTCCACAGGAAAGGCGAGAGGAACTCCAGGGTCGTGCCACCATTCCAAGAGTCCCCCAGATGTGTCAGACCATTCCAGAGGAACCTGTTTTCCCTGCACTGCTTCGACGTTCATGCCGAGGTTCGACTCCCACCACGGTGGCATGTAGGACATCCCTGTGGGAAAGCCTCGTGGGAAAGCCTCGTGGGAAAGACTTGAGAGAAAACAATAGATCCTTTGCTCCACGCGGCGGACTGCGTGACACTGCTGCTACCGCTCTGGATGAAAGCGCAAGTGCATGCGCGCATTCGAGACGAGGACTGACTCCCCTGGGGTGACTCCAGAAATACCCCAAGATACATGTCAGCACTGGAGAGGAAACCTCAGGTTCCGGTCCCGAATCCACACAAGGTCTTAGGCCCCGGCATCGACGGAGGAGCAATCCCGACAGGCCCCGGAGGAACTCGCATGGGGACTGGCCTTTCCTGAGGCCACCAGAGCGGGTCCCTAAGGTCCCCGTCGTAAGTCGAGAGCACCTGCCGCCACTCGAGAAAATCCAGGAGGTTTTGCCCTTCAGGCGAGATGACTCCCATTTCCGCTGAGGCTTCTCGAGGCTAATCACATCTAACCACTGGAACTTCCAAAGGGTCCTTCACACCCTTGCTGCAACTCAAGAAGTTCCCCGAGATACCCGTCTCCACTCGAGAGGAAGCACGAGGGTCCCGCACCCATCCAGGGGAGCCCCTTTTCCGCCTCCTAGCTCGAGATGACGGATCCTTTCCCTGTTTCGTAGGGAAAGAATTCCGGGCGCCCCCGTCCCATCTCAAGAGGAGGCGCTCTCCACAGGAAAGGCGAGAGGAACTCCAGGGTCGTGCCACCATTCCAAGAGTCCCCCAGATGTGTCAGTCCATTCCAGAGGAACCTGTTTCCCTGCACTGCTTTGACGTTCAAGCCGAGGATCGACTCCCACCACGTGTGCACGTGGGACAGCCCTGTGGGAAAACCTCGTGGGAAAGCCTCATGGGAAAGACTCGAGGGAAAACCATAGATCCTTTGATCCACTCGGCGGACTGCGTGACACTGCTGCTAACGCTCACGAGGAAAGCAGAAGTGCATGCCCGCATTCAAGACGAGGACTGATCCCCTGGGGAGACTCCAGAAGTACCCCAAGATCCATATCAGCGCTGGAGAGGAATCCTAGGTTCTGGCCCCGACTCCACACAAGGTCTTAGGCCCCGGCATCGAAGGGAGAGGAATCCCGAGAGGCCCCCGAGGAACTCGCAAAGGGACTGGCCTTTCCTGAGGCCACCAGAGCGGGTCCCTGAGGTCCCCGTCGTAAGTCGAGAGCACCTGTCGGAACTCGAGAAAATCCAGGAGGTTTTCCCCTCCAGGCGAGATGAGGCCCATTTCCGCTGAGGCTTCTCGAGGCTAATCACATCTAACCACTGGAACTTCCAAAGGGTCCTTCACACCCTTGCTGCAACTCAAGAAGTTCCCCGACATACCCGTCTCCACTCGAGAGGAAGCACGAGGGTCCCGCACACATCCAGGGGAGCCCCGTTTCCGCCTCCTTGCTCGAGATGAGGGATCATTTCCTTGTTTCGTACGGAAAGAATTCCCGGCGTTCCCGTCGCATCTCAAGAGGAGGCGCTCTCCACAGGAAAGGCGAGAGGAACTCCAGGGTCGTGCCACCATTTCAAGAGTCCCCCAGATGTGTCAGTCCATTCCAGAGGAACCTGTTTTCCCTGCACTGCCTTGACGTTCAAGCCGAGGATCGACTCCCACCACGTGTGCACATGGGACAGACCTGTGGGAAAGCCTCGTGGGAAAGCCTCGGTGGAAAAACTCGAGGGAAAGCCATCTATCACCTTATCCACGCGGCGGAGTGCGTGACACTGCTGCTACCGCTCAGGAGAAAAGCGCAAGTGCATGCCCGCATTCGAGCCGAGGACTGACTCCCCTGGGGAGACTCCAGAAGTACCCCAAAATCCATGTCAGCACTGCGGAGGAATCCTCAGTTACCGGCCCCGACTCCACAATAGGTCTTAGGCCCCGGCATCAACGGGAGAGGAATCCCGAGAGGCCCCCGAGGAACTCGCATGGGGACTGGACATTCCTGAGGCCAGCAGAGCCGGTCCCTGAGGGCCCCGACGTAAGTCGAGATCACCTGCCGCAAATGGAGAAAATCCAGGAGGTTTTGCCCTCCAGGCGAGATGAGGCCCATTTCCGCTGAGGTTTCTCGAGGCTAATCACATCTAACCACTGGAACTTCCAAAGGGTCCTTCACACCCTTGCTGCCACTCAAGAAGTTCCCCGACATACCCGTCTCCACTCGAGAGGAAGCACGAGGGTCTCGCACACATCCAGGGGAGCCCCGTTTCCGCCTCCTAGCTCAAGATGAGGGATCCTTTCCCTGTTTCGAAGGGAAAGAATTCCCGTCGTTCCCGTCGCATCTCAAGAGGAGGCGCTCTCCACAGGAAAGGCGAGAGGAACTCCAGGGTCGTGCCACCATTTCAAGAGTCCCCCAGATGTGTCAGTCCATTCCAGAGGAACCTGTTTTCCCTGCACTGCCTTGACGTTCAAGCCGAGGATCGACTCCCACCACGTGTGCACATGGGACAGACCTGTGGGAAAGCCTCGTGGGAAAGCCTCGTGGGAAAGACTCGAGGGAAAGCCATCGATCCCATGATCTACGCGGCGGAGTGCGTGACACTGATGCTACCGCTCTGGAGAAAAGCACAAGTGCATGCCCGCATTCGAGACGAGGACTGACTCCTCTGGGGAGACTCCAGAAGTACCCCAAGATCCATGTCAGCACTGCAGAGGAATCCTCATTTTCCGGCCCCGACTCCTCACAAGGTCTTAGGCCCCGGCATCAACGGGAGAGGAATCCCGAGAGGCCCCCGAGGAACTCGCATGGGGACTGGACATTCCTGAGGCCAGCAGAGCCGGTCCCTGAGGGCCCCGACGTAAGTCGAGAACACCTGCCGCAAATGGAGAAAATCCAGGAGGTTTTGCCCTCCAGGCGAGATGAGGCCCATTTCCGCTGAGGTTTCTCGAGGCTAATCACATCTAACCACTGGAACTTCCAAAGGGTCCTTCACACCCTTGCTGCAACTCAAGAAGTTCCCCGACATACCCGTCTCCACTGGAGAGGAAGCACGAGGGTCTCGCACACATCCAGGGGAGCCCCGTTTCCGCCTCCTAGCTCAAGATGAGGGATCCTTTCCCTGTTTCGAAGGGAAAGAATTCCCGGCATTCCCGGCGCATCTCAAAAGGAAGCGCTCTCCACAGGAAAGGCGAGAGGAACTCCAGGGTCGTGCCACCATTTCAAGATGTGTCAGTCCATTCCAGAGGAAACTGTTTTCCCTGCTCTGCCTTGACGTTCAAGCCGAGGATCGACTCCCACCACGTGTGCACATGGGACAGACCTGTGGGAAAGCCTCGTGGGAAAGCCTCGAGGGAAAGCCTCGTGGGAAAGACTCGAGGGAAAACCATAGATCCTTTGATCCACGCGGCGGACTGAGTGACACTGCTGCTACCGCTCAGGAGGAAAGCGCAAGTGCATGCCCGCATTCGAGACGAGGACTGACTGCCCTGGGGAGACTCCAGAAGTACCCCAAGATCCATGTCAGCACTGGAGAGGAATCCTCAGGATCCGGCCCCGACTCCACACAAGGTCGTAGGCCCCGGCATCGACGGGAGAGGAATCCCGAGAGGCCCCCGAGGAACTCGCATGGGGACTGGCCTTTCCTGAGGCCACCAGAGCGGGTCCCTGAGGTCCCCGTCGTACGTCGAGAGCACCTGCCGCACTCGAGAAAATCCAGGAGGTTTTGCCCTTCAGGCGAGATGAGGCCCATTTCCGCTGCGGCTTCTCGAGGCTAATCACATCTAACCACTTAAACTTCCAAAGGGTCCTTCACACCCTTGCTGCCACTCAAGAAGTTCCCCGACATACCAGTCTCCACTCGAGAGGAAGCACGAGGGTCCCGCACACATCGAGGGGAGCCCGTTTTCGCCTCCTAGCTCGAGATGTGGGATCCTTTCCCTGTTTCGTAGGGAAAGAATTGCCCGCGTTCCCGTCGCATCTCAAGAGGAGGTGCTCTCCACAGGAAAGGTGAGAGGAACTCCACGGTCGTGCCACCATTCCAAGAGTCCCCCAGATGTGTCAGTCCATTCCAGAGGAACCTGTTTTCCCTGCACTTCCTTGACGTTCAAGCCGAGGATCGACTCCACCACGTGTGCACGTGGGACTGCCCTGTGGGAAAGCCTCGTGGGAAAGCCTCGTGGGAAAGCCTCGAGGGAAAACCATAGATCCTTTGATCCACGCGGCGGACTGCGTGACACTGCTGCTACCGCTCTGGAGGAAAGCGCAAGTGCATGCCCGCATTCGAGGCGAGGACTTACTCCCCTGGGGAGGCTCCAGAAGTACCCCAAGATCCATGTCAGCACTGGAGAGGAATCCTCAGGTTCCGGCCCCGACTCCACACAAGGTCTTAGGCCCCGGCATCGACGGGAGAGGAATCCCGAGAGGCCCCCGAGGAACTCGCATGGCGACTGGCCTTTCCTGAGGCCACCAGAGCGGGTCGCTGAGGTCCGGGTCGTAAGTCGAGAGCACCTGCCTAACTCGAGAAAATCCAGGAGGTTTTGCCCTCCAGGCGAGATGAGGCCCATTTCCGCGGAGGCTTCTCCAGGCTAATCACATCTAACCACTGGAACTTCCAAAGGGTCCTTCACACCCTTGCTTCAACTCAGGAAGTTCCCCGACATACCCGTCTCCACTCGAAAGGAAGCACGAGGGTCCCGCACACATCCAGGGCAGACCCGTTTCCGCCTCCTAACTCGAGATAAGGGATTCTTTCCCTGTTTCTTAGGGAAATAATTCCCGGCGTTCCCGTCGCATCTCAAGAGGAGGCGCTCTCCACAAGAAAGGTGAGACGAACTCCAGGGTCGGGCCACCATTCCAAGAGTCCCCCAGATGTGTCAGTCCATTCCAGAGGAACCTGTTTTCCTTTCACTGCCTCGACGTTCATGCCGAGGATCGACTCCCACCAAGGTGGCACGTGGGAAAGCCCTGTGGGAAAGCCTCGTGGGAAAGCCTCGAGGGAAAGCCTCGTGGGAAAGACTCGAGGGAAAACCATAGATCCTTTGATCCACGCGGCGGACTGAGTGACACTGCTGCTACCGCTCAGGAGGAAAGCGCAAGTGCATGCCCGCATTCGAGACGAGGACTGACTCCCCTGGGGAGACTCCGGAAGTACCCCAAGATCCATATCAGCACTGGAGAGGAATCCTCAGGTTCCGGCCCTGACTCCACACAAGGTCTTAGGCCCTGGCATCGACGGGAGAGGAATCCCGAGAGTCCCCCGAGGAACTCGCATGGGGACTGGCCTTTCCTGAGGCCACCAGAGCGGGTCCCTGAGGTCCCCGTCGTAAGTCGAGAGCACCTGACGCAACTCGAGAAAATCCAGGAGGTTTTGCCCTCCAGGCGAGATGAGGCCCTTTTCCGCTGAGGCTTCTCGAGGCTAATCACATCTAACCACTGGAACTTCCAAAGGGTCCTTCAGGCCCTTGCTGCAACTCAAAAAGTTCCCCGACATACCCGTCTCCACTCGAGGGGAAGAACAAGGGTCCCACACACATCCAGGGGAGACCCCTTTCCGCCTCATAGCGCGAGATGAGGGATCCTTTCCCTCTTTCGTAGGGAAAGAATTCCCGGCGTTCCCGTCGCATCTCAAGAGGAGGCGCTCTCCACAGGAAAGGCGAGAGGAACTCCAGGGTCGTGCCACCATTCCAAGAGTCCTCCAGATGTGTCAGTCCATTCCTGAGGAACCTGTTTTCCCTGCACTGCCGTGACGTTCAAGCCGAGGATCGACTCCCACCACGTGTGCACGTGGGACAGCCCTGTGGGAAAGCCTCGTGGGAAAGACTCGAGGGAAAACCATAGATCCTTTGCTCCACGCGACGGACTGCGTGACACTGCTGCTACCGCTTTGGAGGAAAGCGCAAGTGCATGCCCGCATTCGAGACGACGACTGACTCCCCTGAGGAGACTCCTGAAGTACCCCAAGATCCATGTCAGCACTGGAGAGGAATCCTCAGGATCCGGCCCCGACCCCACACATGGTCTTAGGCCCCGGCATCAACGGGAGAGGAATCCCGAGAGGCCCCCGAGGAACTCGAATGGGGACTGGACATTCCTGAGGCCAGCAGAGCCGGTCCCTGAGGGCCCCGACGTAAGTCGAGATCACCTGCCGCAAATGGAGAAAATCCAGGAGGTTTTGCCCTCCAGGCGAGATGAGGCCCATTTCCGCTGAGGTTTCTCGAGGCTAATCACATCTAACCACTGGAACTTCCAAAGGGTCCTTCACACCCTTGCTGCAACTCAAGAAGTTCCCCGACATACCCGTCTCCACTCGAGAGGAAGCACGAGGGTCTCGCACACATCCAGGGGAGCCCCGTTTCCGCCTCCTAGCTCAAGATGAGGGATCCTTTCCCTGTTTCGAAGGGAAAGAATTCCCGGCGTTCCCGTCGCATCTCAAGAGGAGGCGCTCTCCACAGGAAAGGCGAGAGGAACTCCAGGGTCGTGCCACCATTTCAAGAGTCCCCCAGATGTGTCAGTCCATTCCAGAGGAACCTGTTTTCCCTGCACTGCCTTGACGTTCAAGCCGAGGATCGACTCCCACCACGTGTGCACATGGGACAGACCTGTGGGAAAGCCTCGTGGGAAAGCCTCGTGGGAAAGTCTCGAGGGAAAACCATCGATCCTTTGCTCCACGCGGCGGACTGCGTGACACTGCTGCTACCGCTCTGGAGGAAAGCGCAAGTGCATGCCCGCATTCGAGACGAGGACTGACTCCCCTGGGGAGACTCCAGAAGTACCCCAAGACCCATGTCAGCACTGGAGAGGAATCCTCAGTTTCCGGCCCCGACTCCAACAAGGTCTTAGACCCCGTCATCGACGGGAGGGCAATCCCGAGTGGACCCAGAGGAACTCGAATGGGGACTGGCCTTTCCTGAGGCCACCATAGCGGGTCCCTGAGGTCCCCGTCGTAAGTCGAGAGCACCTGCCGCAACTCGAGAAAATCCAGGAGGTTTTCCCCTCCAGGCGCGATGAGGCCCATTTCCGCCGCGGCTTCTCTAGGCTAATCACATCTAACCACTGGAACTTCCGAAGGGTCCTTCACACCCTTGCTGCAACTCAAGAAGTTCCCCGACATACACGTCTCCACTCGAGAGGAAGCACGAGGGTCCCGCACACATGCAGGGGAGCCCCGTTTCCGCCTCCTAGCTCGAGATGAGGGATCCTTTCCCTGTTTCGTAGGGAAAGAATTCCCGGCGTTCCCGTCGCATCTCAAGAGGAAGCGCTCTCAACAGGAAAGGCGAGAGTAACTCCAGGGTCGTGCCACCATTCCAAGAGTCCCCCAGATGTGTCAGTCCATTCCAGAGGAACCTGTTTTCCCTGCACTGCCTTGACGTTCAAGCCGAGGATCGACTCTCACCACGTGTGCACGTGGGACAGCTCTGTGGGAAAGCCTCGTGGGAAAGCCTCGTGGGAAAGACTCGAGGGAAAACCATAGATCCTTTGATCCACGCGGCGGACTGCGTGACACTGCTGCTACCGCTCTGGAGGAAAGCGCAAGTGCATGCCCGCATTCGAGACGACGACTGACTCCCCTGGGGAGACTCCAGAAGTTCCCCAAGATCCATGTCAGCACTGGAGAGGAATACTCAGGTTCCGGCCCAGACTCCACACAAGGTCTTAGGCTCCGGCATCGACGGGGGAGCAATCCCGAGAGGCCCCCGAGGAACTCGCATGGGGACTGGCCTTTCCTGAGGCCACCAGAGCTTGTCCCTGAGGTCCCCGTCGTACGTCGAGAGCACCTACCGCAACTCGAGAAAATCCAGGAGATTTTGCCCTCCAGGCGAGATGAGTCCCATTTCCGCTGAGGCTTCTCGAGGCTAATCACATCTAACCACTGGAACTTCCAAAGGGTCCTTCACACCCTTGCTGCAACACAAGAATTTCCCCGACATAGCCGTCTCCACTCGAGAGGAAGCACGAGGGTCCCGCACACATCCAGGGGAGCCCCGTTTCCGCCTCCTAGCTCGAGGTGAGGGATCCTTTCCCTGTTTCGTAGGGAAAGAATTCCCGGAGTTCCCGTCGCATCTCAAGAGGAGGCGCTCTCCACAGGAAAGGCGAGAGGAACTCCAGGGTCGCACCACCATTCCAAGAGTCCCCCAGATGTGTCAGTCCATTACAGAGGAACCTGTTTTCCCTGCACTGCCTTGACGTTCAAGCCGAGGATCGACTCCCACCACGTGTGCACATGGGAAAGCCCTGTGGGAAAGCCTCGTGGGAAAGCCTCGTGGGAAAGACTCGAGGGAAAACCATAGATCCTTTGTTCCACGCGGCGGACTGCGTGACACTGCTGCTACCGCTCTGGAGGAAAGCGCAAGTGCATGCCCCCATTCGAGACGAGGACTGACTGCCCTGGGGAGACTCCAGAAGTACCCCAAGATCCATGTCAGCACTGGAGAGGAATCCTCAGGTTCCGGCCCCGACTCCACACAAGGTCTTAGGCACCGGCATCGACGGAAGAGCAATCCCGAGAGGCCCCCGAGGAACTCGCATGGGGACTGGCCTTTCCTGAGGCCACCAGAGCGGGTCCCTGAGGTCCCCGTCGTAAGTCGAGAGCACCTGCCTAACTCAAGAAAATCCAGGAGATTTTGCCCTCCATGCTAGATGAGGCCCATTTCCGCTGAGGCTTCTCGAGGCTAATCACATCTAACCACTGGAAATTCCAAAGGGTCCTTCACACCCTTGCTGCAACTCAAGAAGTTCCCCGAGATACCCGTCTCCACTCGAGAGGAAGCACGAGGGTCCCGCACCCATCCAGGGGAGCCCCTTTTCCGCCTCCTAGCTCGAGATGACGGATCCTTTCCCTGTTTCGTAGGGAAAGAATTCCGGGCGCCCCCGTCCCATCTCAAGAGGAGGCGCTCTCCACAGGAAAGGCGAGAGGAACTCCAGGGTCGTGCCACCATTCCAAGAGTCCCCCAGATGTGTCAGTCCATTCCAGAGGAGCCTGTTTTCCCTGCACTGCTTTGACGTTCAAGCCGAGGATCGACTCCCACCACGTGTGCACGTGGGACAGCCCTGTGGGAAAACCTCGTGGGAAAGCCTCATGGGAAAGACTCGAGGGAAAACCATAGATCCTTTTCTCCACACGGCGGACTGCGTGACACTGCTGCTACCGCTCTGGAGGAAAGCGCAAGTGCATGCCCGCATTCAAGACGAGGACTGATCCCCTGGGGAGACTCCAGAAGTACCCCAAGATCCATATCAGCGCTGGAGAGGAATCCTAGGTTCTGGCCCCGACTCCACACAAGGTCTTAGGCCCCGGCATCGAAGGGAGAGGAATCCCGAGAGGCCCCCGAGGAACTCGCAAAGGGACTGGCCTTTCCTGAGGCCACCAGAGCGGGTCCCTGAGGTCCCCGTCGTAAGTCGAGAGCACCTGCCGGAACTCGAGAAAATCCAGGAGGTTTTCCCCTCCAGGCGAGATGAGGCCCATTTCCGCTGAGGCTTCTCGAGGCTAATCACATCTAACCACTGGAATTCCAAAGGGTTCTTCACACCCTTGCTGCAACTCAAGAAGTTCCCCGACATACCCGTCTCCATTCGAAAGGAAGCACGAGGGTCCCGCACACATCCAGGGGAGCCCCGTTTCCGCCTCCTTGCTCGAGATGAGGGATCATTTCCTTGTTTCGTAGGGAAAGAATTCCCGGCGTTCCCGTCGCATCTCAAGAGGAGGCGCTCTCCACAGGAAAGGCGAGCGGAACTCCAGGGTCGTGACACCATTCCAAGAGTCCCCCAGATGTGTCAGTCCATTCCAGAGGAACCTGTTTTCCCTGCACTGCTTTGACGTTCAAGCCGAGGATCGACTCCCACAACGTGTGCACGTGGGACAGTACTGTGTGAAAGCCTCGTGGGAAAGCCTCGTGGGAAAGAATCGAGGGAAAACCATAGATCCTTTGCTCCACGCGACGGACTGCGTGACACTGCTGCTACCGCTCTGGAGGAAAGCGCAAGTGCATGCCCGCATTCGAGACGACGACTGACTCCCCTGAGGAGACTCCTGAAGTACCCCAAGATCCATGTCAGCACTGGAGAGGAATCCTCAGGATCCGGCCCCGACCCCACACAAGGTCTTAGGCCCCGGCATCGACGGGAGAAGAATCCCGAGAGGCCCCCGAGGAACTCGTATGGGGACTGGCATTTCCTGAGGCCACCAGAGCGGGTCCCTGAGGTCCCTGTCGTAAGTCGAGAGCACCTGCCGCACTCGAGAAAATCCAGGAGGTTTTGCCCTTCAGGCGAGATGAGGCCCATTTCCGCTGAGGCTTCTCGAGGCTAATCACATCTAACCACTTGAACTTCCAAAGGGTCCTTCACACCCTTGCTGCCACTCAACAAGTTCCCCGACATACCAGTCTCCACTCGAGAGGAAGCACGACGGTCCCGCACACATCCAGGGGAGCCCCGTTTCCGCCTCCTATCTCCAGATGAGGGATCCTTTCCCTGTTTCGTAGGGAAAGAATTCCCGGCGTTCCTGTCGCATCTCAACAGGAGGCGCTCTCCACAGGAAAGGCGAGAGGAACTCCAGGGTCGTGCCACCATTCCAAGAGTCCCCCAGATGTGTCAGTCCATTCCAGAGGAAACTGTTTTCCCTGCACTGCCGTGACGTTCAAGCTGAGGATCGACTCCCACCACGTGTGCACGTGGGACAGCCCTGTGGGAAAGCCTCGTGGGAAAGACTCGAGGGAAAACCATAGATCCTTTGCTCCACGCGACGGACTGCGTGACACTGCTGCTACCGCTTTGGAGGAAAGCGCAAGTGCATGCCCGCATTCGAGACGACGACTGACTCCCCTGAGGAGACTCCTGAAGTACCCCAAGATCCATGTCAGCACTGGAGAGGAATCCTCAGGATCCGGCCCCGACCCCACACATGGTCTTAGGCCCCGGCATCAACGGGAGAGGAATCCCGAGAGGCCCCCGAGGAACTCGAATGGGGACTGGACATTCCTGAGGCCAGCAGAGCCGGTCCCTGAGGGCCCCGACGTAAGTCGAGATCACCTGCCGCAAATGGAGAAAATCCAGGAGGTTTTGCCCTCCAGGCGAGATGAGGCCCATTTCCGCTGAGGTTTCTCGAGGCTAATCACATCTAACCACTGGAACTTCCAAAGGGTCCTTCACACCCTTGCTGCAACTCAAGAAGTTCCCCGACATACCCGTCTCCACTCGAGAGGAAGCACGAGGGTCTCGCACACATCCAGGGGAGCCCCGTTTCCGCCTCCTAGCTCAAGATGAGGGATCCTTTCCCTGTTTCGAAGGGAAAGAATTCCCGGCGTTCCCGTCGCATCTCAAGAGGAGGCGCTCTCCACAGGAAAGGCGAGAGGAACTCCAGGGTCGTGCCACCATTTCAAGAGTCCCCCAGATGTGTCAGTCCATTCCAGAGGAACCTGTTTTCCCTGCACTGCCTTGACGTTCAAGCCGAGGATCGACTCCCACCACGTGTGCACATGGGACAGACCTGTGGGAAAGCCTCGTGGGAAAGCCTCGTGGGAAAGTCTCGAGGGAAAACCATCGATCCTTTGCTCCACGGGGCGGACTGCGTGACACTGCTGCTACCGCTCTGGAGGAAAGCGCAAGTGCATGCCCGCATTCGAGACGAGGACTGACTCCCCTGGGGAGACTCCAGAAGTACCCCAAGACCCATGTCAGCACTGGAGAGGAATCCTCAGTTTCCAGCCCCGACTCCAACAAGGTCTTAGACCCCGTCATCGACGGGAGGGCAATCCCGAGTGGACCCCGAGGAACTCGAATGGGGACTGGCCTTTCCTGAGGCCACCATAGCGGGTCCCTGAGGTCCCCGTCGTAAGTCGAGAGCACCTGACGCAACTCGAGAAAATACAGGAGGTTTTCCCCTCCAGGCGCGATGAGGCCCATTTCCGCCGCGGCTTCTCTAGGCTAATCACATCTAACCACTGGAACTTCCGAAGGGTCCTTCACACCCTTGCTGCAACTCAAGAAGTTCCCCGACATACACGTCTCCACTCGAGAGGAAGCACGAGGGTCCCGCACACATGCAGGGGAGCCCCGTTTCCGCCTCCTAGCTCGAGATGAGGGATCCTTTCCCTGTTTCGTAGGGAAAGAATTCCCGGCGTTCCCGTCGCATCTCAAGAGGAAGCGCTCTCAACAGGAAAGGCGAGAGTAACTCCAGGGTCGTGCCACCATTCCAAGAGTCCCCCAGATGTGTCAGTCCATTCCAGAGGAACCTGTTTTCCCTGCACTGCCTTGACGTTCAAGCCGAGGATCGACTCTCACCACGTGTGCACGTGGGACAGCTCTGTGGGAAAGCCTCGTGGGAAAGCCTCGTGGGAAAGACTCGAGGGAAAACCATAGATCCTTTGATCCACGCGGCGGACTGCGTGACACTGCTGCTACCGCTCTGGAGGAAAGCGCAAGTGCATGCCCGCATTTGAGACGAGGACTGACTCCCCTGGGGAGACTCCAGAAGTTCCCCAAGATCCATGTCAGCACTGGAGAGGAATACTCAGGTTCCGGCCCAGACTCCACACAAGGTCTTAGGCTCCGGCATCGACGGGGGAGCAATCCCGAGAGGCCCCCGAGGAACTCGCATGGGGACTGGCCTTTCCTGAGGCCACCAGAGCTTGTCCCTGAGGTCCCCGTCGTACGTCGAGAGCACCTACCGCAACTCGAGAAAATCCAGGAGGTTTTGCCCTCCAGGCGAGATGAGTCCCATTTCCGCTGAGGCTTCTCGAGGCTAATCACATCTAACCACTGGAACTTCCAAAGGGTCCTTCACACCCTTGCTGCAACACAAGAATTTCCCCGACATAGCCGTCTCCACTCGAGAGGAAGCACGAGGGTCCCGCACACATCCAGGGGAGCCCCGTTTCCGCCTCCTAGCTCGAGGTGAGGGATCCTTTCCCTGTTTCGTAGGGAAAGAATTCCCGGAGTTCCCGTCGCATCTCAAGAGGAGGCGCTCTCCACAGGAAAGGCGAGAGGAACTCCAGGGTCGCACCACCATTCCAAGAGTCCCCCAGATGTGTCAGTCCATTCCAGAGGAACCTGTTTTCCCTGCACTGCCTTGACGTTCAAGCCGAGGATCGACTCCCACCACGTGTGCACATGGGAAAGCCCTGTGGGAAAGCCTCGTGGGAAAGCCTCGTGGGAAAGACTCGAGGGAAAACCATAGATCCTTTGTTCCACGCGGCGGACTGCGTGACACTGCTGCTACCGCTCTGGAGGAAAGCGCAAGTGCATGCCCGCATTCGAGACGAGGACTGACTGCCCTGGGGAGACTCCAGAAGTACCCCAAGATCCATGTCAGCACTGGAGAGGAATCCTCAGGTTCCGGCCCCGACTCCACACAAGGTCTTAGGCCCCGGCATCGACGGAAGAGCAATCCCGAGAGGCCCCGGAGGAACGCGCATGGGGACTGGCCTTTCCTGAGGCCACCAGAGCGGGTCCCTGAGGTCCCCGTCGTAAGTCGAGAGCACCTGCCTAACTCGAGAAAATCCAGGAGGTTTTGCCCTCCATGCGAGATGAGGCCCATTTCCGCTGAGGCTTCTCGAGGCTAATCACATCTAACCACTGGAACTTCCAAAAGGTCCTTCACACCCTTGCTGCAACTCAAGAAGTTCCCCGAGATACCCGTCTCCACTCGAGAGGGAGCACGAGGGTCCCGCACCCATCCAGGGGAGCCCCTTTTCCGCCTCCTAGCTCGAGATGTCGGATCCTTTCCCTGTTTCGTAGGGAAAGAATTCCGGGCGCCCCCGTCCCATCTCAAGAGGAGGCGCTCTCCACAGGAAAGGCGAGAGGAACTCCAGGGTCGTGCCACCATTCCAAGAGTCCCCCAGATGTGTCAGTCCATTCCAGAGGAAACTCTTTCCCTGCACTGCTTTGACGTTCAAGCCGAGGATCGACTCCCACCACGTGTGCACGTGGAACAGCCCTGTGGGAAAGCCTCGTGTGAAAGTCTCGAGGGAAAACCATCGATCCTTTGCTCCACGCGGCGGACTGCGTGACACTGCTGCTACCGCTCTGGAGGAAAGCGCAAGTGCATGCCCGCATTCGAGACGAGGACTGACTCCCCTGGGGAGACTCCAGAAGTACCCCAAGACCCATGTCAGCACTGGAGAGGAATCCTCAGTTTCCGGCCCCGACTCCAACAAGGTCTTAGACCCCGTCATCGACGGTAGGGCAATCCCGAGTGGACCCCGAGGAACTCGAATGGGGACTGGCCTTTCCTGAGGCCACCATAGCGGGTCCCTGAGGTCCCCGTCGTAAGTCGAGAGCACCTCCCGCAACTCGAGGAAATCCAGGAGGTTTTCCCCTCCAGGCGCGATGAGGCCCATTTCCGCCGCGGCTTCTCTAGGCTAATCACATCTAACCACTGGAACTTCCGAAGGGTCCTTCACACCCTTGCTGCAACTCAAGAAGTTCCCCGACATACACGTCTCCACTCGAGAGGAAGCACGAGGGTCCAGCACACATCCAGGGGAGCCCCGTTTCCGCCTCCTACCTCGAGATGAGGGATCCTTTTCCTGTTTCGTAGGGAAAGAATTCCCGGCGTTCCCGTCGCATCTCAAGAGGAGGCGCTCTCCACAGGAAAGGCGAGCGGAACTCCAGGGTCGTGACACCATTCCAAGAGTCCCCCAGATGTGTCAGTCCATTCCAGAGGAACCTGATTTCCCTGCACTGCTTTGACGTTCAAGCCGAGGATCGACTCCCACCACGTGTGCACGTGGGACAGTACTGTGTGAAAGCCTCGTGGGAAAGCCTCGTGGGAAAGACTCGAGGGAAAACCATAGATCCTTTGCTCCACGCGACGGACTGCGTGACACTGTTGCTACCGCTCTGGAGGAAAGCGCAAGTGCATGCCCGCATTCGAGACGACGACTGACTCCACTGAGGAGACTCCTGAAGTACCCCAAGATCCATGTCAGCACTGGACAGGAATCCTCAGGATCCGGCCCCGACCCCACACAAGGTCTTAGGCCCCGGCATCGACGGGAGAGGAATCCCGAGAGGCCCCCGAGGAACTCGCATGGGGACTGGACATTCCTGAGGCCAGCAGAGCCGGTCCCTGAGGGCCCCGACGTAAGTTGAGATCACCTGCCGCAAATGGAGAAAATCCAGGAGGTTTTGCCCTCCAGGCGAGATGAGGCCCATTTCCGCTGAGGTTTCTCAAGGCTAATCACATCTAACCACTGGAACTTCCAAAGGGTCCTTCACACCCTTGCTGCAAATCAAGAAGTTCCCCAACATACCCGTCTCCACTCGAGAGGAAGCACAGGGTCTCTCACACATCCAGGGGGCCCCGTTTCCGCCTCCCAGCTCAAGATGAGGGATCCTTTCCCTGTTTCGAAGGGAAAGAATTCCCGGCGTTCCCGTCGCATCTCAAGAGGAGGGGCTCTCCACAGGAAAGGCGAGAGGAACTCCAGGGTCGTGCCACCATTTCAAGAGTCCCCCAGATGTGTCAGTCCATTCCAGAGGAACCTGTTTTCCCTGCACTGCCTTGACGTTCAAGCCGAGGATCGACTCCCACCACGTGTGCACATGGGACAGACCTGTGGGAAAGCCTCGTGGGAAAGCCTCGTTGGAAAAACTCGAGGGAAAGACATCGATCCCTTGATCCACGCGGCGGAGTGCGTGACACTGCTGCTACCGCTCTGGAGAAAA
The DNA here is from genome assembly GCF_042477335.2 of Ovis canadensis. NCBI lineage: Eukaryota > Metazoa > Chordata > Mammalia > Artiodactyla > Bovidae > Ovis > Ovis canadensis. The sequence continues at coordinate 8,786,344 of NC_091258.1, read as the reverse complement.
GCGCAAGTGCATGCCCGCATTCGAGACGAGGACTGACTCCCCTGGGGAGACTCCAGAAGTACCCCAAAATCCATGTCAGCACTGCGGAGGAATCCTCAGGTACCGGCCCCGACTCCACACAAGGTCTTAGGCCCCGGCATCGACGGGAGAAGAATCCCGAGAGGCCCCCGAGGAACTCGTATGGGGACTGGCATTTCCTGAGGCCACCAGAGCGGGTCCCTGAGGTCCCCGTCGTAAGTCGAGAGCACCTGCCGCACTCGAGAAAATCCAGGAGGTTTTGCCCTTCAGGCGAGATGAGGCCCATTTCCGCTGAGGCTTCTCGAGGCTAATCACATCTAACCACTTGAACTTCCAAAGGGTCCTTCACACCCTTGCTGCCACTCAAGAAGTTCCCCGACATACCAGTCTCCACTCGAGAGGAAGCACGACGGTCCCGCACACATCCAGGGGAGCCCCGTTTCCGCCTCCTAACTCGAGATGAGGGATCCTTTCCCTGTTTCGTAGGGAAAGAATTCCCGGCGTTCCTGTCGCATCTCAACAGGAGGCGCTCTCCACAGGAAAGGCGAGAGGAACTCCAGGGTCGTGCCACCATTCCAAGAGTCCCCCAGATGTGTCAGTCCATTCCAGAGGAAACTGTTTTCCCTGCACTGCCGTGACGTTCAAGCCGAGGATCGACTCCCACCACGTGTGCACGTGGGACAGCCCTGTGGGAAAGCCTCGTGGGAAAGACTCGAGGGAAAACCATAGATCCTTTGCTCCACGCGACGGACTGCGTGACACTGCTGGTACCGCTTTGGAGGAAAGCGCAAGTGCATGCCCGCATTCGAGACGACGACTGACTCCCCTGAGGAGACTCCTGAAGTACCCCAAGATCCATGTCAGCACTGGAGAGGAATCCTCAGGATCCGGCCCCGACCCCACACATGGTCTTAGGCCCCGGCATCAACGGGAGAGGAATCCCGAGAGGCCCCCGAGGAACTCGAATGGGGACTGGACATTCCTGAGGCCAGCAGAGCCGGTCCCTGAGGGCCCCGACGTAAGTCGAGATCACCTGCCGCAAATGGAGAAAATCCAGGAGGTTTTGCCCTCCAGGCGAGATGAGGCCCATTTCCGCTGAGGTTTCTCGAGGCTAATCACATCTAACCACTGGAACTTCCAAAGGGTCCTTCACACCCTTGCTGCAACTCAAGAAGTTCCCCGACATACCCGTCTCCACTCGAGAGGAAGCACGAGGGTCTCGCACACATCCAGGGGAGCCCCGTTTCCGCCTCCTAGCTCAAGATGAGGGATCCTTTCCCTGTTTCGAAGGGAAAGAATTCCCGGCGTTCCCGTCGCATCTCAAGAGGAGGCGCTCTCCACAGGAAAGGCGAGAGGAACTCCAGGGTCGTGGCACCATTCCAAGAGACCCCCAGATGTGTCAGTCCATTCCAGGGGAACCTTTTTCCCTGCACTGCCTTGACATTCAAGCCGAGGATCGACTCCCACCACGTGTGGACGTGGGACAGCCCTGCGGGAAAGCCTCGTGGGAAAGCCTCGTGGGAAAGACTCGAGGGAAAACCATAGATCCTTTGATCCACGCGGCGGACTGCGTGACACTGCTGCTACCGCTCTGGAGGAAAGCGCAAGTGCATGCCCGCATTCGAGACGAGGACTGACTCCCCTGGGGAGACTCCAGAAGTACCCCAAGACCCATGTCAGCACTGGAGAGGAATCCTCAGTTTCCGGCCCCGACTCCAACAAGGTCTTAGACCCCGTCATCGACGGGAGGGCAATCCCGAGTGGACCCAGAGGAACTCGAATGGGGACTGGCCTTTCCTGAGGCCACCATAGCGGGTCCCTGAGGTCCCCGTCGTAAGTCGAGAGCACCTGCCGCAACTCGAGAAAATCCAGGAGGTTTTCCCCTCCAGGCGCGATGAGGCCCATTTCCGCCGCGGCTTCTCTAGGCTAATCACATCTAACCACTGGAACTTCCGAAGGGTCCTTCACACCCTTGCTGCAACTCAAGAAGTTCCCCGACATACACGTCTCCACTCGAGAGGAAGCACGAGGGTCCCGCACACATGCAGGGGAGCCCCGTTTCCGCCTCCTAGCTCGAGATGAGGGATCCTTTCCCTGTTTCGTAGGGAAAGAATTCCCGGCGTTCCCGTCGCATCTCAAGAGGAAGCGCTCTCAACAGGAAAGGCGAGAGTAACTCCAGGGTCGTGCCACCATTCCAAGAGTCCCCCAGATGTGTCATTCCATTCCAGAGGAACCTGTTTTCCCTGCACTGCCTTGACGTTCAAGCCGAGGATCGACTCTCACCACGTGTGCACGTGGGACAGCTCTGTGGGAAAGCCTCGTGGGAAAGCCTCGTGGGAAAGACTCGAGGGAAAACCATAGATCCTTTGATCCACGCGGCGGACTGCGTGACACTGCTGCTACCGCTCTGGAGGAAAGCGCAAGTGCATGCCCGCATTCGAGACGACGACTGACTCCCCTGGGGAGACTCCAGAAGTTCCCCAAGATCCATGTCAGCACTGGAGAGGAATACTCAGGTTCCGGCCCAGACTCCACACAAGGTCTTAGGCTCCGGCATCGACGGGGGAGCAATCCCGAGAGGCCCCCGAGGAACTCGCATGGGGACTGGCCTTTCCTGAGGCCACCAGAGCTTGTCCCTGAGGTCCCCGTCGTACGTCGAGAGCACCTACCGCAACTCGAGAAAATCCAGGAGATTTTGCCCTCCAGGCGAGATGAGTCCCATTTCCGCTGAGGCTTCTCGAGGCTAATCACATCTAACCACTGGAACTTCCAAAGGGTCCTTCACACCCTTGCTGCAACACAAGAATTTCCCCGACATAGCCGTCTCCACTCGAGAGGAAGCACGAGGGTCCCGCACACATCCAGGGGAGCCCCGTTTCCGCCTCCTAGCTCGAGGTGAGGGATCCTTTCCCTGTTTCGTAGGGAAAGAATTCCCGGAGTTCCCGTCGCATCTCAAGAGGAGGCGCTCTCCACAGGAAAGGCGAGAGGAACTCCAGGGTCGCACCACCATTCCAAGAGTCCCCCAGATGTGTCAGTCCATTACAGAGGAACCTGTTTTCCCTGCACTGCCTTGACGTTCAAGCCGAGGATCGACTCCCACCACGTGCGCACATGGGAAAGCCCTGTGGGAAAGCCTCGTGGGAAAGCCTCGTGGGAAAGACTCGAGGGAAAACCATAGATCCTTTGTTCCACGCGGCGGACTGCGTGACACTGCTGCTACCGCTCTGGAGGAAAGCGCAAGTGCATGCCCGCATTCGAGACGAGGACTGACTGCCCTGGGGAGACTCCAGAAGTACCCCAAGATCCATGTCAGCACTGGAGAGGAATCCTCAGGTTCCGGCCCCGACTCCACACAAGGTCTTAGGCCCCGGCATCGACGGAAGAGCAATCCCGAGAGGCCCCCGAGGAACTCGCATGGGGACTGGCCTTTCCTGAGGCCACCAGAGCGGGTCCCTGAGGTCCCCGTCGTAAGTCGAGAGCACCTGCCTAACTCAAGAAAATCCAGGAGATTTTGCCCTCCATGCTAGATGAGGCCCATTTCCGCTGAGGCTTCTCGAGGCTAATCACATCTAACCACTGGAACTTCCAAAGGGTCCTTCACACCCTTGCTGCAACTCAAGAAGTTCCCCGAGATACCCGTCTCCACTCGAGAGGAAGCACGAGGGTCCCGCACCCATCCAGGGGAGCCCCTTTTCCGCCTCCTAGCTCGAGATGACGGATCCTTTCCCTGTTTCGTAGGGAAAGAATTCCGGGCGCCCCCGTCCCATCTCAAGAGGAGGCGCTCTCCACAGGAAAGGCGAGAGGAACTCCAGGGTCGTGCCACCATTCCAAGAGTCCCCCAGATGTGTCAGTCCATTCCAGAGGAGCCTGTTTTCCCTGCACTGCTTTGACGTTCAAGCCGAGGATCGACTCCCACCACGTGTGCACGTGGGACAGCCCTGTGGGAAAACCTCGTGGGAAAGCCTCATGGGAAAGACTCGAGGGAAAACCATAGATCCTTTTCTCCACACGGCGGACTGCGTGACACTGCTGCTACCGCTCTGGAGGAAAGCGCAAGTGCATGCCCGCATTCAAGACGAGGACTGATCCCCTGGGGAGACTCCAGAAGTACCCCAAGATCCATATCAGCGCTGGAGAGGAATCCTAGGTTCTGGCCCCGACTCCACACAAGGTCTTAGGCCCCGGCATCGAAGGGAGAGGAATCCCGAGAGGCCCTCGAGGAACTCGCAAAGGGACTGGCCTTTCCTGAGGCCACCAGAGCGGGTCCCTGAGGTCCCCGTCGTAAGTCGAGAGCACCTGCCGGAACTCGAGAAAATCCAGGAGGTTTTCCCCTCCAGGCGAGATGAGGCCCATTTCCGCTGAGGCTTCTCGAGGCTAATCACATCTAACCACTGGAATTCCAAAGGGTTCTTCACACCCTTGCTGCAACTCAAGAAGTTCCCCGACATACCCGTCTCCATTCGAAAGGAAGCACGAGGGTCCCGCACACATCCAGGGGAGCCCCGTTTCCGCCTCCTTGCTCGAGATGAGGGATCATTTCCTTGTTTCGTAGGGAAAGAATTCCCGGCGTTCCCGTCGCATCTCAAGAGGAGGCGCTCTCCACAGGAAAGGCGAGCGGAACTCCAGGGTCGTGACACCATTCCAAGAGTCCCCCAGATGTGTCAGTCCATTCCAGAGGAACCTGTTTTCCCTGCACTGCTTTGACGTTCAAGCCGAGGATCGACTCCCACAACGTGTGCACGTGGGACAGTACTGTGTGAAAGCCTCGTGGGAAAGCCTCGTGGGAAAGAATCGAGGGAAAACCATAGATCCTTTGCTCCACGCGACGGACTGCGTGACACTGCTGCTACCGCTCTGGAGGAAAGCGCAAGTGCATGCCCGCATTCGAGACGACGACTGACTCCCCTGAGGAGACTCCTGAAGTACCCCAAGATCCATGTCAGCACTGGAGAGGAATCCTCAGGATCCGGCCCCGACCCCACACAAGGTCTTAGGCCCCGGCATCGACGGGAGAAGAATCCCGAGAGGCCCCCGTGGAACTCGTATGGGGACTGGCATTTCCTGAGGCCACCAGAGCGGGTCCCTGAGGTCCCCGTCGTAAGTCGAGAGCACCTGCCGCACTCGAGAAAATCCAGGAGGTTTTGCCCTTCAGGCGAGATGAGGCCCATTTCCGCTGAGGCTTCTCGAGGCTAATCACATCTAACCACTTGAACTTCCAAAGGGTCCTTCACACCCTTGCTGCCACTCAACAAGTTCCCCGACATACCAGTCTCCACTCGAGAGGAAGCACGACGGTCCCGCACACATCCAGGGGAGCCCCGTTTCCGCCTCCTATCTCGAGATGAGGGATCCTTTCCCTGTTTCGTAGGGAAAGAATTCCCGGCGTTCCTGTCGCATCTCAACAGGAGGCGCTCTCCACAGGAAAGGCGAGAGGAACTCCAGGGTCGTGCCACCATTCCAAGAGTCCCCCAGATGTGTCAGTCCATTCCAGAGGAAACTGTTTTCCCTGCACTGCCGTGACGTTCAAGCCGAGGATCGACTCCCACCACGTGTGCACGTGGGACAGCCCTGTGGGAAAGCCTCGTGGGAAAGACTCGAGGGAAAACCATAGATCCTTTGCTCCACGCGACGGACTGCGTGACACTGCTGCTACCGCTTTGGAGGAAAGCGCAAGTGCATGCCCGCATTCGAGACGACGACTGACTCCCCTGAGGAGACTCCTGAAGTACCCCAAGATCCATGTCAGCACTGGAGAGGAATCCTCAGGATCCGGCCCCGACCCCACACATGGTCTTAGGCCCCGGCATCAACGGGAGAGGAATCCCGAGAGGCCCCCGAGGAACTCGAATGGGGACTGGACATTCCTGAGGCCAGCAGAGCCGGTCCCTGAGGGCCCCGACGTAAGTCGAGATCACCTGCCACAAATGGAGAAAATCCAGGAGGTTTTGCCCTCCAGGCGAGATGAGGCCCATTTCCGCTGAGGTTTCTCGAGGCTAATCACATCTAACCACTGGAACTTCCAAAGGGTCCTTCACACCCTTGCTGCAACACAAGAAGTTCCCCGACATACCCGTCTCCACTCGAGAGGAAGCACGAGGGTCTCGCACACATCCAGGGGAGCCCCGTTTCCGCCTCCTAGCTCAAGATGAGGGATCCTTTCCCTGTTTCGAAGGGAAAGAATTCCCGGCGTTCCCGTCGCATCTCAAGAGGAGGCGCTCTCCACAGGAAAGGCGAGAGGAACTCCAGGGTCGTGCCACCATTTCAAGAGTCCCCCAGATGTGTCAGTCCATTCCAGAGGAACCTGTTTTCCCTGCACTGCCTTGACGTTCAAGCCGAGGATCGACTCCCACCACGTGTGCACATGGGACAGACCTGTGGGAAAGCCTCGTGGGAAAGCCTCGTGGGAAAGTCTCGAGGGAAAACCATCGATCCTTTGCTCCACGCGGCGGACTGCGTGACACTGCTGCTACCGCTCTGGAGGAAAGCGCAAGTGCATGCCCGCATTCGAGACGAGGACTGACTCCCCTGGGGAGACTCCAGAAGTACCCCAAGACCCATGTCAGCACTGGAGAGGAATCCTCAGTTTCCGGCCCCGACTCCAACAAGGTCTTAGACCCCGTCATCGACGGGAGGGCAATCCCGAGTGGACCCCGAGGAACTCGAATGGGGACTGGCCTTTCCTGAGGCCACCATAGCGGGTCCCTGAGGTCCCCGTCGTAAGTCGAGAGCACCTGACGCAACTCGAGAAAATACAGGAGGTTTTCCCCTCCAGGCGCGATGAGGCCCATTTCCGCCGCGGCTTCTCTAGGCTAATCACATCTAACCACTGGAACTTCCGAAGGGTCCTTCACACCCTTGCTGCAACTCAAGAAGTTCCCCGACATACACGTCTCCACTCGAGAGGAAGCACGAGGGTCCCGCACACATGCAGGGGAGCCCCGTTTCCGCCTCCTAGCTCGAGATGAGGGATCCTTTCCCTGTTTCGTAGGGAAAGAATTCCCGGCGTTCCCGTCGCATCTCAAGAGGAAGCGCTCTCAACAGGAAAGGCGAGAGTAACTCCAGGGTCGTGCCACCATTCCAAGAGTCCCCCAGATGTGTCAGTCCATTCCAGAGGAACCTGTTTTCCCTGCACTGCCTTGACGTTCAAGCCGAGGATCGACTCTCACCACGTGTGCACGTGGGACAGCTCTGTGGGAAAGCCTCGTGGGAAAGCCTCGTGGGAAAGACTCGAGGGAAAACCATAGATCCTTTGATCCACGCGGCGGACTGCGTGACACTGCTGCTACCGCTCTGGAGGAAAGCGCAAGTGCATGCCCGCATTTGAGACGAGGACTGACTCCCCTGGGGAGACTCCAGAAGTTCCCCAAGATCCATGTCAGCACTGGAGAGGAATACTCAGGTTCCGGCCCAGACTCCACACAAGGTCTTAGGCTCCGGCATCGACGGGGGAGCAATCCCGAGAGGCCCCCGAGGAACTCGCATGGGGACTGACCTTTCCTGAGGCCACCAGAGCTTGTCCCTGAGGTCCCCGTCGTACGTCGAGAGCACCTACCGCAACTCGAGAAAATCCAGGAGGTTTTGCCCTCCAGGCGAGATGAGTCCCATTTCCGCTGAGGCTTCTCGAGGCTAATCACATCTAACCACTGGAACTTCCAAAGGGTCCTTCACACCCTTGCTGCAACACAAGAATTTCCCCGACATAGCCGTCTCCACTCGAGAGGAAGCACGAGGGTCCCGCACACATCCAGGGGAGCCCCGTTTCCGCCTCCTAGCTCGAGGTGAGGGATCCTTTCCCTGTTTCGTAGGGAAAGAATTCCCGGAGTTCCCGTCGCATCTCAAGAGGAGGCGCTCTCCACAGGAAAGGCGAGAGGAACTCCAGGGTCGCACCACCATTCCAAGAGTCCCCCAGATGTGTCAGTCCATTCCAGAGGAACCTGTTTTCCCTGCACTGCCTTGACGTTCAAGCCGAGGATCGACTCCCACCACGTGTGCACATGGGAAAGCCCTGTGGGAAAGCCTCGTGGGAAAGCCTCGTGGGAAAGACTCGAGGGAAAACCATAGATCCTTTGTTCCACGCGGCGGACTGCGTGACACTGCTGCTACCGCTCTGGAGGAAAGCGCAAGTGCATGCCCGCATTCGAGACGAGGACTGACTGCCCTGGGGAGACTCCAGAAGTACCCCAAGATCCATGTCAGCACTGGAAAGGAATCCTCAGGTTCCGGCCCCGACTCCACACAAGGTCTTAGGCCCCGGCATCGACGGAAGAGCAATCCCGAGAGGCCCCGGAGGAACGCGCATGGGGACTGGCCTTTCCTGAGGCCACCAGAGCGGGTCCCTGAGGTCCCCGTCGTAAGTCGAGAGCACCTGCCTAACTCGAGAAAATCCTGGAGGTTTTGCCCTCCATGCGAGATGAGGCCCATTTCCGCTGAGGCTTCTCGAGGCTAATCACATCTAACCACTGGAACTTCCAAAGGGTCCTTCACACCCTTGCTGCAACTCAAGAAGTTCCCCGAGATACCCGTCTCCACTCGAGAGGGAGCACGAGGGTCCCGCACCCATCCAGGGGAGCCCCTTTTCCGCCTCCTAGCTCGAGATGTCGGATCCTTTCCCTGTTTCGTAGGGAAAGAATTCCGGGCGCCCCCGTCCCATCTCAAGAGGAGGCGCTCTTCACAGGAAAGGCGAGAGGAACTCCAGGGTCGTGCCACCATTCCAAGAGTCCCCCAGATGTGTCAGTCCATTCCAGAGGAACCTGTTTCCCTGCACTGCTTTGACGTTCAAGCCGAGGATCGACTCCCACCACGTGTGCACGTGGAACAGCCCTGTGGGAAAGCCTCGTGTGAAAGTCTCGAGGGAAAACCATCGATCCTTTGCTCCACGCGGCGGACTGCGTGACACTGCTGCTACCGCTCTGGAGGAAAGCGCAAGTGCATGCCCGCATTCGAGACGAGGACTGACTCCCCTGGGGAGACTCCAGAAGTACCCCAAGACCCATGTCAGCACTGGAGAGGAATCCTCAGTTTCCGGCCCCGACTCCAACAAGGTCTTAGACCCCGTCATCGACGGTAGGGCAATCCCGAGTGGACCCCGAGGAACTCGAATGGGGACTGGCCTTTCCTGAGGCCACCATAGCGGGTCCCTGAGGTCCCCGTCGTAAGTCGAGAGCACCTCCCGCAACTCGAGAAAATCCAGGAGGTTTTCCCCTCCAGGCGCGATGAGGCCCATTTCCGCCGCGGCTTCTCTAGGCTAATCACATCTAACCACTGGAACTTCCGAAGGGTCCTTCACACCCTTGCTGCAACTCAAGAAGTTCCCCGACATACACGTCTCCACTCGAGAGGAAGCACGAGGGTCCAGCACACATCCAGGGGAGCCCCGTTTCCGCCTCCTACCTCGAGATGAGGGATCCTTTTCCTGTTTCGTAGGGAAAGAATTCCCGGCGTTCCCGTCGCATCTCAAGAGGAGGCGCTCTCCACAGGAAAGGCGAGCGGAACTCCAGGGTCGTGACACCATTCCAAGAGTCCCCCAGATGTGTCAGTCCATTCCAGAGGAACCTGATTTCCCTGCACTGCTTTGACGTTCAAGCCGAGGATCGACTCCCACCACGTGTGCACGTGGGACAGTACTGTGTGAAAGCCTCGTGGGAAAGCCTCGTGGGAAAGAATCGAGGGAAAACCATAGATCCTTTGCTCCACGCGACGGACTGCGTGACACTGTTGCTACCGCTCTGGAGGAAAGCGCAAGTGCATGCCCGCATTCGAGACGACGACTGACTCCACTGAGGAGACTCCTGAAGTACCCCAAGATCCATGTCAGCACTGGACAGGAATCCTCAGGATCCGGCCCCGACCCCACACAAGGTCTTAGGCCCCGGCATCGACGGGAGAGGAATCCCGAGAGGCCCCCGAGGAACTCGCATGGGGACTGGACATTCCTGAGGCCAGCAGAGCCGGTCCCTGAGGGCCCCGACGTAAGTCGAGATCACCTGCCGCAAATGGAGAAAATCCAGGAGGTTTTGCCCTCCAGGCGAGATGAGGCCCATTTCCGCTGAGGTTTCTCAAGGCTAATCACATCTAACCACTGGAACTTCCAAAGGGTCCTTCACACCCTTGCTGCAAATCAAGAAGTTCCCCAACATACCCGTCTCCACTCGAGAGGAAGCACAGGGTCTCTCACACATCCAGGGGGCCCCGTTTCCGCCTCCCAGCTCAAGATGAGGGATCCTTTCCCTGTTTCGAAGGGAAAGAATTCCCGGCGTTCCCGTCGCATCTCAAGAGGAGGGGCTCTCCACAGGAAAGGCGAGAGGAACTCCAGGGTCGTGCCACCATTTCAAGAGTCCCCCAGATGTGTCAGTCCATTCCAGAGGAACCTGTTTTCCCTGCACTGCCTTGACGTTCAAGCCGAGGATCGACTCCCACCACGTGTGCACATGGGACAGACCTGTGGGAAAGCCTCGTGGGAAAGCCTCGTTGGAAAAACTCGAGGGAAAGACATCGATCCCTTGATCCACGCGGCGGAGTGCGTGACACTGCTGCTACCGCTCTGGAGAAAAGCGCAAGTGCATGCCCGCATTCGAGACGAGGACTGACTCCCCTGGGGAGACTCCAGAAGTACCCCAAAATCCATGTCAGCACTGCGGAGGAATCCTCAGGTACCGGCCCCGACTCCACACAAGGTCTTAGGCCCCGGCATCGACGGGAGAAGAATCCCGAGAGGACCCCGAGGAACTCGTATGGGGACTGGCATTTCCTGAGGCCACCAGAGCGGGTCCCTGAGGTCCCCGTCGTAAGTCGAGAGCACCTGCCGCACTCGAGAAAATCCAGGAGGTTTTGCCCTTCAGGCGAGATGAGGCCCATTTCCGCTGAGGCTTCTCGAGGCTAATCACATCTAACCACTTGAACTTCCAAAGGGTCCTTCACACCCTTGCTGCCACTCAAGAAGTTCCCCGACATACCAGTCTCCACTCGAGAGGAAGCACGACGGTCCCGCACACATCCAGGGGAGCCCCGTTTCCGCCTCCTAACTCGAGATGAGGGATCCTTTCCCTGTTTCGTAGGGAAAGAATTCCCGGCGTTCCTGTCGCATCTCAACAGGAGGCGCTCTCCACAGGAAAGGCGAGAGGAACTCCAGGGTCGTGCCACCATTCCAAGAGTCCCCCAGATGTGTCAGTCCATTCCAGAGGAACCTGTTTTCCCTGCACTGCCGTGACGTTCAAGCCGAGGATCGACTCCCACCACGTGTGCACGTGGGACAGCCCTGTGGGAAAGCCTCGTGGGAAAGACTCGAGGGAAAACCATAGATCCTTTGCTCCACGCGACGGACTGCGTG